>NC_134171.1:66325302-67525302 GCF_964188355.1 Buteo buteo | reverse complement strand
GCCGAACAGATGCTCTCAAGGCTGGATCACCAATAACGCATATTCAGTGCTGCAAACTTTTCAGCGCTATCACCCGAGCCAAGATGCTGCCCTCACATCTGCACCAATGACTTCAGTTAAAATGTTACAAGCCACTAGCAGAATTTCATACATAACAACAGAAGCTTTGGCAATGACAGCGCAAATAGGAATACAGGATACAGCAACACTTTCTATACTGTCTGTGGGACAGCCGGTTAAAACAAATGTACATAGGTGACTTATAATTATGTCCTGTCTTCTCCTACCCAGCCTGGACAAGGTGTGAACAACCCAGCAGCAGGATATCTCCAATAGAAGATAACAGGAGCTATAAAAGAGTGAAACTGTTTATTACAAGATGAAAACTAAACCAAATTACAAAGCTAAAGAAGCAAGCTGTTCCAGGAGACATGACAATCTTATGTCAGTGTGCCTTAGTCCCTTCAACACTGAAGGGTACATGAAGGCTTACAGTTATAACTCAAGTTGTAGGTCCCTCAGGACACATAAGTAACATAAAAAAGTATTTTAAAAAACAATCAGAGTTGCCAATAACTCAAAGAAACTAATAGTGTAAGTATTTGTCACAACTTAGTACAGCATTTAAAATGCCCATTGCAATTAGCAACACCAACAAAAAGAGAGAATCATGGAGGAAACCGGTGAAGTTAAAAGCTTCAGTATTAAAACCATGAAGAAATCATTTGTTTCCCCCCTACACACATACCCAAAATTGTACTATGGACCACCAAAAGATTCTATTTCCCATTTCAAAATGCAAGTTTCATTCCAGTAACTATCATAAGAATAGACTTCCTCAGCTCTAATTATCAGAAAGGCAAGCACTAGGGGGTAAATTGTGACTAAGATGCATGGTTTCTTACAGCATACCATATATGCCCTCTCCAAATCTTGTTTATTTTGGACAACTGATACAAGATTTCCTTACAGCAGGAAGTGCTGCAAGTCAAAGGCCACTGCTGAAACAGTATTTCCACTATTTTGCAACAGGAACTTAAAATAACTTACAAACATGAACGAAACTGCTAATCAACATCAGCAGATTTGTCCTTCAGCAATCTAACCATCAGAGGGGGAACTACTGGCCTTTCTTTACCATCTTCAGCTTAGCACATCTTCAGGAACTCAAGCAAATCCCAACCCAACACTACAAAACAGTTAACGTTAACATTTGGGAAGTGAAACACCGTGTTCCAACACAAAAGTTTCCAAACAATCTCATGTCAGTCCTGAGCATTTCAAAGGGTAAGCAGAACATCTGCACACACTCACCCCATACTCTGCCCGTGAAGCATCCCAGTTTTCTGTATGCTAAAAAATCCAGCTGAACACTTGCAGAAAACTATGAAATAGTTAAAGACTGGCAAACGTGAAACACATTGCTGAATTCCTCTAACAGCAACAGACACCAGTACATCCTGAAGACCTGCTCACCTTGTACACTTCTTCTGGCAGTTTAGCTCCAGTAAACCAGAGCTAAATACCAAGGTTTTCATACCCATCCAGATGACTGTTAGCATACCTTCTCAGCCAATTCATGTAGCAAGATGCAACAAGATAATGTAGCCTTCTGAACTAAATTTGTTATTTCCAGGTTGAAAATATCAAGAATTATAATAATTTTGTTACTTAGCATATTACTGTGTTGAAAGAAAGAAATGAGATTTCCTTTCCCATAGTACTGATACCACACAATACTATCATGTAACTGATCTTGATGCAGCGAACGGCGAATAAACAATCAACTGGACATACTAACCCTTACTTAAACCTTAATACAGAAATGTTGTAATACATTTTAAATGGGTGCTGAAGATACTAAAAATCACAGCAGCATTGTGCTTAACTTGCTTCAATTTGAATCAAATAGATGATTAGCTGGCTAAGAGCTGCAATATGCTTGAAACCATATAACCCAAACCATACTATATTTTTATTCCAAGTCTAGCCACCTAAAACTGCCCAGCAAATTGGAAAAGCAAACACATCCAGTTTCTAGCAAGCACATACCCAACTGAAGAATACCATTCACTGATCTCTAGTCTACCACGACTGATATTTGAGGCATTCTTCTATCCAAAACATGTTGCTATCAATGGTGCTGAGTATTCCAGAGCTGGCTCCAATTGAGCTCAAGAGACCCACACCACATAGTGTGGAGATACCCACTCATAATCCAAATATGCAGCCAAAGTTAGGTCACCAGCACTTGACCAGGCTCATGGAGCAAAAGCACAATGCCATATAAACATGGATGCGTGCTTCTAGTACCCAATGCACCCTGCTTCATAAACATGCCTGCCTATAACCTAAAAGCATAGAGATGCCTGCCTATACCCTAAACCATAGAGAAGGATTTGGCTGACTTACTGCAATTGACCAAGTCACATAGCACTAAGTTTCATATCTGCAAATGAAGCAAGTCTACCAACACTGCATAGGACAGGCGAAATACTGCAGAAACACCACTTCAAGCAAACTGTGCAGTTTGTTCACATAGCCTACTTCAAGATACCGCTAGCTTGTCACCAAAATGTGCCAAAGATGCAATCAAGCTGGCTCTCTGCAGAAGCAGCCTGGATCCACAGGAGTCTGTGAGCTCAGGCACATCACACAGCTGTACAGCCATAACTGGGCACAGGGGCATGCACAAGCACCAGGTAGCAACACAGCTCCGGTACAGTTTATGGCTTAGCTGATAATTTCTGTTCACTACAACATGCAAAATTTACTTTTCTTGACAGGAAACCTACCATTTGTTTTCCACAGGAAAATTTCATGGTCCAATACATGGACAAGCACAGACCTTGTCACAAACCTATGGTGCCAAATAAACAAAATTCAATCATTAAAATAAGGCCAGGACCTGCAAGTATAGCTACACTGAAATCTTGGGAGTTACTCTAGTTAGCCAAGAAATTTCAGTTAGATTATTCATGAAACTACAGGTCAAAATACATAATTTTCCTCTGCACTATTTCTTTCATAAGTCTCTCATGCAGGCATAGGTAAGCACAGCTAGAAAGCATGGTCCTAATCTTTCAAGGTGAACATCACACAGGGTCTCAGCACCCAGTACTACTGACTGGCCTCTATGCAAACCTATTCATCTATGTGGATCGCCTTCCAGAACTGCAGGACAAAAACCACGTTGAAGACAAGCAACAGGTACCTCAGCACCTCCACAAACCCCCCCACGCCATGCTCCGGTTCCCAGTCCCTGGGGAGAAACCCACCAGGTACTTTAACTTGAATGTCCCTGCGGCACCACGGGGTTGATAGCTCGATGACTGCCGCCAAAATAACTAATTACGTAAAAAAGTAAAAATAAAATTAAGGGGAAAAAAGCGACCCCCCGGTCCCCGCCTGCGAGCTGGGCGCACTCACCCAAGGCCTGGGGCCGGCGGGCCCCCACCCGGGGCCGGGGCTCCCGCGGGAAAGCCGCCCTCCCCGGCCACAACAAAGGCCGCCGGAGCGGCCCAGAGCCGCCGCAGCGCCCACGGGGCTCCGCCGTCCCCTCCGGGCTTCCCTCGCCCCCCCGCCCCGCGACCACGCCAGGCCAGGGACCCGGCACAGCCCCTGCCCGCCCCCCCCTCAACCCGCCGGGGCCGAGCCGCCCGCCCGCCCGCAGGCAGCCCTGCCCCGGGGGCCGCGACCAGAGAGCGGCCACTGAAACAAACATTAAAAAACCGCGGGGGAGGTCGCCCGCGCAGTGACAATGATCCATCACCCCAGGCACCTGCGCCGCCGCCCCCTCCTCCAACCCGGCGGAGGGAGGCGGCCGCCCGCACGGCATCCCCGGGGAGCGGGGCGGCCGCTGCGGCCTGCGGCCGGGCCGAGCCGAGCCAAGCGGGGCCGGCACTCCGGCAGGGACGGGGGCCGCGGCGGGTCTCCCCGCAGCGCGGCCAGGCCCGGCGGCGGTGCAACAAAGCGCCGGGGAGCGGCGGGCAGGGCCGCCAGGCACTCACCGGGAGGCGGCGGGGGTCTCCGTCGGCGCCCCTGTGCCCGGCCCGGCCCGGCGGGCCAGGGAAGGGGCAGCGGGCGGTCTCTCTTCTCGTCTCCTCTCCTCTTCTCTCTCCGCTTCTTTCCACGGGCACGGCTCGGCGGGGGGGGGGGGGGGGGGGTTACGCGACGGGGTGGCCGCGGCCGGGCGGTGCGGGCCGGGCCGGGAGGGCGGCTCCCCCGCTGCGGCCCGGGCGGGCTTCGGCGGGAGGTGCCGCCGCCGCTGCAGCGTCCGGGCGCTGGGGTCGTTCCGGCCCCATCAAGGCCGGGCCGGGCCGAGGGGGCCGCGCGAGGCGGGGCGAAGGGAGTGGGGCCGCTCTCCGCGGCGGCTGGTGGCCATCTTAAGTCCTCCTCCTCCTCCTCCTCCGCGGCGCCGAGTGCCCCCTCCCCGCCCGGCTGCCAGCGCTGCCTCCTCCCTCCGCTCCTCCTCCTCCTCCTCCTCCTCCCGGCTGTCTGCGGTCGCCGCCGCTCCCGCGGCCCGGCGAGGCCGCCTGAGGAGAGCCGGTCTGTAATGGCGGGCGGCGGGAGCAGCCCCTCAGGCACCGGCCCGCCGCCTCCTCCCCTCAGCGGGAAGGCAGAGCACCGAGGGGCTCCTCTCCTCACCCGGACCGGGTGGGCTCGACAGGCGCACAGACCCCCCTCTTAGTTCTGGGGCTTTTCACAATTATCTTACGTTTTAGAGCCGTGGGTTTCCCGGGAAGGCGCTCGGCGAGTTTGGTTTCTCCCCGTTCTCTGTCAGAAATCCGGCTCTTCTAGCACTGAAAGCCGGTGTCCTCTCCCCTCTGTCCCTGCCACCAGCCCCGACGCCACAGGCCTGAGCAGCTGCCATGCTACCCAGCCTGCCGAGAGGAGAAGCCGTCCCGGCCAGGAGCCTGTGTGTGGGACGAGAAGAAGGAAATGCGGGTCAACACAGGAGCAAAGAAGCCACCTTCAGGTTGGGATTGAGGTGCTTTCCCTTAGCTTTTTGTCAAGTGTACATCTAGAGAAAGTCCACTGGATATCCCTAGTATTGAGCACAAAAGTGGATCGGACATGTGTGCTGGCCAACCAATTTCATCCATACGATCCAAATATTTAAACCCAGAAATAGTTACTCTTTTCCTAATTAAGCAAGAGGTTTGGTTAAATTGCCAATGGCCAAAGGACTCCTTTTTGTCAGAGGGACAAAGCACCAGTTTAGCCACATGCTGGGCACACAGCACAGGGGGTCACTGCGAACCTGGGGCAAGCTTCATCCACCCAGAGACTCCTGGGGAACGGTGCAAAGGTGTGTCCACACGTGCGTGACCAGATACCCTTCTGCCTTTTTCCAGTCACTTATAAACTTGCCTCCTTCAAGAAATCAGCTGCTAACAGCCATTCACCCTCTCGCACTTTTGTTTGGGGTATTTTTTCATTTACAAAATCCCTTCTGAAGTCTTCACTGAAAAGACTAAATAGCACTTTGGAAAATCTGGCTGCAGGGGTAAAAGCTGCAATAAAGAATGCACAAACCATCTGAGACCTTTGTGTTTCATGGGCAAATTATCACAAGCACCAGGAACCAGGACCATTGCCTCTTGCCTCTGCTAGGGGGTCTTATCAAATGAAGCAGTGTACTCTGCTGTACTTGAGGACAAATGGAGTAAATACCATTTATCCAGTCTTCCTTCTCTGGCCATTAGCATCAAACATGTAAATCCACTTACATGTTTTTACTGGCTGGTGTACTGCTGTTCAGCTGGCAGTGGAAATCATCCTGTTCCCATTTAGGTGGAGGAGGCCTCTGCTTAAGACTCAGGGATGTCTGGAGTGAGCCTATCTCTAATTCAGCTGGTAAGGAGCACTCACTGAAGACAAAAGTGTAACTCCAAACAAATCCTACTTCTCCCACCTGAAAAACAAAATACACAAGGGCAAGTTTATAACCTCCTTGCCTACACAATACAACACTGTCTTTACTTGTTAAAGGTGTCTTCAGACACCCCTAAATTCACTATATTAACAGGAGCAAGATTTAGCCCAACTCAGGAGAACAGCCCCAGCTACAGTTTGGGTTGGAATGGGGCCAACTGGCCCTTTGCAATACCTGTATTTTTTTTTTTTTTTTGTGCAGGATAATCAGTGAAGACTCAGCACCAAGAGAGAAATCATGCACAGTATGTCAGCCATAATTCTGTCATAGCAACTGTAATACATGATCAGTGACAGAAGCTCTTAGATAGTTGGTATTCTTATGTCCCTGGAAAAAAAGTAAATTTTATGCCATGTGCGTCTTGTTTTGTCCTTCCTAACTAAATGCCTACTTTTCCTCAATTTTTGGACACAGAGTGTATTAACAACCTCTTCCCCAACCCCTTTCTCTCTACCCAACCGCTCTTTGCAGCCTCCTCTTCCCACATCGTATGTGAACAGAAGTAACCATCACTGCCTGCTATGGAAAAAACCCACGGCTGTCTACAGCTAAGGCCACATGAGAAACGTTACAAGAATAGGAAGGGAAAACGAGGAGGGTCAAAACTTGAAACTATGTATTTGCTTTCAGGGGATGCCTTTTGAGGGCACTCACCATGTTTTGTATATATCATGGAGTAATGTATACGCAGAAGGAAAAGTATGTGTGTTGAGTTACATTCTATCACATAGAGACTGAAATAATTTGCCCCTGGAGTGAAGGCTAAGCTCGAAGTTGGTGGAGAACCTGCGCTGCAAAAAAATCAAGGTCTGTATCTGAGTCCATTCAAAGCTAACGTGCATGTTTCTTTGCACATGTGAATTTTTACAGGTGCCTTCTCCTCAGTTAGTAAGCCATGCCAGTCTAGAAGCAAAAATGCGATGCACGCTACTAGGCAGAATTTGGCCCCGTTTGGTATGTTTTTATTCTGGACTGCAGCAAGGGGAAGCACCAGTTTCATCAGCATGTTCCTACAGTTATTTCACTTACTGTGCAAGATGCAGTCTGTGAATGGTACGTAGCAGTTACACTTCACAAAACAAACAAATCTTCTCTCTGTAATTTATGTGTAGGAGGATACTCGCATCTTTCATATGTAAAGGATTAACAAGATTTATCTTAGCCAGCTCTACTGAGTGAGAATCAAAGCTTACAGAGATGGTGCTGTTCCTAGTTCTTTATTGGTAGAGGTAAACTTAGTGAGAAATCACAAAAATCCTCCAGGATGGCAGTGGGAGCTGCACAAACAGCTGTATATCAGATACAAGTTTTGCTGAGTGCCAAGTTATATTGCTTTTTTTCTTCTTGTGCAGTTAATGCTCATTGCATTCCTATTTGTAGTCCCCATGTTTCGGTCAGTTGTCACAGTTCCAAAATAAATAATGGCTGTAAGAATCCATACTGAGTGACACCAGACACACTTTTTACCTTCTCAACATCTCCTCTCCTCTTGCAAAGCTCATCACAGGTACCTGCTTATCTTTCTCAGAGAAGGTGCTAGTTAGCATAGTGCTATAGTTAGACAAAAGATGGTATTTACAGTTAGTTTTTCTTCCACTTTGTAAAGCAACTGTGCACAAGGGATTGCATCAATCATTAAAAACTGTGGAGATATATTTCAAATTCTTTGCCTCCTTTATTAGAAGGTAAAACCAACACAATTGGCTTTCAGTGGTGCAATGCCGCTCAGCTTTTAGGTGCATTTATTTCATATGTCTTGGGCAGTAAAGCTACATCTGTCCTGACTGCATGTATTAGCTAATACCAAGGTACAGGCAAATCCAGAACTGGAAAGAAATTGCTACAAGAAAGGGAAAGAAAATTGAGGGAATTTTAGCCTTTTTTAAATTAGAATATTTTGAACAGAAGAAAATAGCACTGTTTTCTAAATTTACACAGCCTAACATTTTCATCGTACAAGATTCTTAGGACTTCCTTTGAGAAGTGCTCTCCCCTCCTTCCTTCCTGCTTGTTTATAGATAAATTTTGGTATTAAATAAGGGGAAGGGTGGAGTTGTGGAGGGTCTAGTGTCCCTGTCCTGTGACACTCATATTGAATTTGGCTTAAATCTGAAAAATTAAAAAAATAAAAATCCCTTGTCACATACGTTCTTCAGAAAAATAATGGGCTGCTTGTCAGAAGCTAATAAATTAAACAATCCACAAATAGTCTACTGCTGAGCTCATAGCATTTGTGAAGCATTAACAGAGTCACCACAGCAGAAACGCCAGCAATCTGATGGAGTAACAGGCAAAGAAAGCAGCAGCCAGGGCTACTCCTCCTTCACCCTCTGGGGCCCAGCAATCCAGCCCCATTTTGGATAAATAGCTTTCTTCCGCTGCCTGTTGATGTTAGTCACATAGTTCAAGTAAACAAACATTTGCATCCCAGTGCTGCAGATTTAGAGTTCAAAGGTGGATTATTTATGAATAGTTTGTTACAGCTGAACATAATGTGGGTGGGTTTTTTTTCTTCTTTGACAAAACCACTGATAAAGCAGACTTGAAATTATGAGCAAGAACATGAGGATGAGGGGAAGAAGCAGGATGGAGAACGGTGCGACAACAGAATCCCTGGCCCACAAAGTTTTAGGTCACATCTGTAACTGTAAAAGAAACCATAGCTTGCAAAGTTAAGTTCTCAAAGTCCCTGCCTTGGATTATTTGTGCAGAACAGAGTTCTTGCTACAGAGGTTACAAGCCTAGTTGCACATAACTAGTCATACATAACTGGTGTACAATGAAATATTATTTTGAGATTCAAAGAATAAAGAGTTGATAGAAAAGAAGACATGCAAAACTTGCTTGTAAACAAAAATAACATTGTGCATGCCTGTACGTGCGAAAGAGCGGTTAGTTAAACATAAAATCAAAAAACCCTGCATGCTACTTAATAAATATGGAAAATTTGGAGCTCGGAGCCACGTTCGCTGGGTCTAGATTTTTACGTGCCTGTATGCTAACGATTCTTATGGACTCTTAAGGCCTGCACAGGCAAAAGGCAAACCACAATTTCAAGGGCCTGGATCGCATCCAGGCCACCTGAATGTGACTCTACACGTCCGATGAAAGTGGAAAGAAGAGCAGGTGGCGACAGAGGGTGCAGTTCCTCTGAGGTCGTTGTGGCTCACGCAGCCTCAAAGCCTGATGATCCCAGGAGTGAATCCGAGAGGATGAGATCACACTTGGAGTGAGGGAAAATGCTGCCATCTGGTGCCTCTGGAGAAATTTTTTAAAAAGTAAGAAAAGAGGGTTATCTTGGTGATACGCTTGACCTGCAGTGGTGTCAATGCTGCCGCTTCAGTCCTAGAGACCTCTGGTTGTCTTTTTGTTGTTCAAAGGTGTTACCGTTCTGCATGGCATAGGAAAGACTACCTTGTGAAGGCATATGTTGAATCTCAAAAGAAATAGTCTGAAAAAGTGCATTTTACAGTGGTTTGCCCAGAAGAGAAATATCTTTAAGTATTAACATAATCTTTAAGGCAGGTGATTTTGGGAAAGATGGTTTTAAAGTCCCTTAGGTCAGAGCATAACATACACCTTGTTTATTTTGATGAAGTTATACATATTCACACCAAGAGACTGCAAAATGCTCTTCTATCACAAATCCTATATGTACATATTTTATCACTGCGTATTAGAAGAAACTTGAAATCTGTACAGTACATCTGAAAAAGAACCAAGAAGCTGCTCTTTGCTATCAGGTTTTGTGAAAAAGTTTAACAGAACAAGGATTCAACGCGTTTCTTTTGCAGAACTGGCTTTGACCTTGACAGTCACTGCACAACCTTTAATGCCCACTATTTTATCCTATGAGCATTGCAGATTATCCTTGGTCAGTACACGTCAGAAGCCTCAGAGGATACAGGTCAAGACACTAAACACTGCCTATTTTTATGATTTGCCTTTTACTGCAGCCTGTTTCGGATTGTTGAGACAGCCTCAGAGGATGTGCAAAACATGTACTGAGACACTCCATGGTGTTAGAATGAGGGAGTGTTATTTTTGTCTAAGATATTTTAATTTTTACAGGCTTTCACAGAAAGCCATAATGGTAGCTTGGAGAGATTGAAATGACTGATGAAATAAAACCCCATGCATTACTCTATTTTAGATGTAGCGGTAATAAAGATAACTATCTGTGAAATTAAATTTGTTTGTCCCTTGACTGAGGTATAGGAAAAATCCAAGGTGCACAGGTCAGCTTCCCACTGGAAGAAAACTGAGTGAAGTGGGTTAGATACCTTATTTATTTTTAAACACATCATTTTTGGAACA
Organism: Buteo buteo; assembly: GCF_964188355.1. NCBI lineage: Eukaryota > Metazoa > Chordata > Aves > Accipitriformes > Accipitridae > Buteo > Buteo buteo. The sequence continues at coordinate 67,515,047 of NC_134171.1, read as the reverse complement.
AAACGGTCACAGAACCTCAGGCATGCAATCCACTCTCGCAGATAAACAAACTCCCACACCACCATCGATTTCCTGGGAAGATACTCTAATCCAAGAAAATCTTCAAGCTCATGGAATAATCCAAGGACCAGAGAGTCTTCCAAAAGGTTTCTTGTACAACTCTGCAGAGCAAAGAGAAGGAACATGTTTACAAGCAAAGAAAAAGGATTTGTAAAGCTCTAACTAAAAGGGCTTTCTCGTAACTGCCTTAACATATACTTTCCCACTACAACTAAAGTATCTGATTTATTAAGATGCAAATTCAGGGCTAACTTTCTCTCTTCCAGTGAGTGACTGATGCAACCAAACAAAACTTTTGCTACCGCAGGTTTCTGTTATGCATATCTGCAGACAACCTGAGTCTGTCATGGCACAGACTTCAGTAAGTACAGAAAATTGTGAGACCAAATAAAATTTAGAACACCCTAATTTCCTAAATCACTAGGGGACTGCTTTTATTCCAGCTTTCAAAGAGCAGACAAGTAATTAACAAGGAACATGTTAGTTAAAAAATATTTATTATTACTTACCACGCCCTTTGAAAACAATATGCCAGGTTAACCCTTTGGCTAAATTACTAAAGTTCTGTGGAAGAAAGGAAGTTACTAGATTAGCTATATGAAGCTTGATGTCACTTCAGAAAGGCTGTTTCAAAAACTTCCTGTTTCCACGGTAAGCTACTTCTTCCATTTAATTCCTAGCCTTAATGTATTTACAACCACTTTATACACATTTGTTCCTAAACCCCCTACATTTTCATTCAGAATGGAACTAGATCCTCCTATGACTAATGTTGCACTGGAAGGACTTGGGAGTCCCTTCTTCTTCAATATCATTAGAATTGCTTGTGTGTACATGGAGGGAGTCTGGAGCTTTTAGATGTGTACAGAGCTTACTGTAGAGAAGGAGTAATCTCTTTGACAGTCTCTTGCCTGTGAACAAATCGGGCAACGTGAAGCCCTTCTAATATTATTAGCTATGTCACATAAAACTAGTTTTAAGAAACAACAAAAAATCTTGTCAGTGCTTGTGGCAGCCTTGTTAACAGCAACTTACATCATCAGTCTCCCTTCAAGTCATAGGCTGGGATTCAAACTTCAATTCAAACATAAAAGCAGTGTGTCCTCTATCTCCAAGTAGAATAATTGTGTCACATCAGCTAGGTGATCCAAAGAGATCTCTCATTAGCCAAATTATTGACTATTCCAAAAGTAGATGATAAGAATTTTCCGTGGTAGATTGCCAGGTAACTAAGGGCTGCTTCTGAGCAAGCCATGTGAAACATGACTGGAAAGAGCCCATGCTTTGTCAATAGGCTTAAACCCAGTATACAGGGTCCACACCTCCAGTGGATCTTTCTTTAGGAGTCTGCCTATTGAGAAAAGTGGAAAAAAAACCCCAGATTAAAATAAGCATGACATCCAGTGTCCGGAGAACTGAAATTGTAGTAGAGATAAGCTACAGCCTTGGTATATTTGTGTGGACTCAAGGATAACAAAACACAGTTCATGCTGTCTATAATCAGAAGTTACCTGGTGCTTTTCAAATGGCTAGATGTGTTAGTCTCTGGGCCCATGTTACCACAATACCATGCGATTTCCTCAGAACCCCAAATAGTTTCCCAGAATATTCTAGCTATTGGTCTACAATCGTCTCTCAGTGTACCCATGCATTGCAAAACCTCTATTGCAGGGTTAAGAAATAGATTTAATGTGTCTTAGCTTTTCATTGATTTATGCAGACTGGTACTGATAATTATCTGTCAGCAACATTGTACATCTGTACACCAGCATACAGTACTTTAAACATGTAAAAATGACACTTTACCTTGAGTCACAAGAGGAAAGAAGAAACTCCTGGCTTTGTATGGTTTCATCATTTTGGCCAGCCAGCTTTTGCAAAAAAGGTTTTTTAATAGGCAAAATGAATGCTTAACCAAAACTTCTGGAAGAAGCCATGTACGAATGTCCCATGGCAAAACTACAACCAACTCAGTACTTGGGTGTCAGCTTCCTCATGTTCTTTATTTAATTTTTTTCATGCATAAATACTGCCTAAAAGAATGGGTTCTTCTCTCAACACCCAATTGCTACTATCAGATGTGAAACGTAGGCTTCTGAAAATGAACTGAAGCCCCAGCTGGAAGGTCTATAAATGTACCTCCTGAGGCAAGAGAAGTGGTTGCGGCTTGATGTAATGCACTGTCGTGCTTTAATCCCAGCTGGCAGCTAAGCCCCACCCAGCCACTCACTCCCCCCCCACCCCCGCAGTGGGATGGGGGAGAGAATCGGAAAAGTGAAAGTGAGAAAACTCATGGGTTGAGATAAAGACAGTTTAATAGGTAAAGAAAAAACTGCACTCACTGGTGGGGCAGTGTGAGGAGCAGAAAAGGCCTTGACTCTGTGTAAGCACTGCTCAGCAGTAATGAAAATATCCCTGAATTATCAACACTATTTCCAGCACAAATCCAAAACATAGCCCCATAGTAGCTGCCATGAAGAAAATTAAGCCTATCCCAGCCAAAACCAGCATATCCACTTCTGAAGTTCAAGCCAGCCACACAGGTCAGTCAGACAGGACGGGGTTTGGACACTACCTTGCCAGATGTATATTCACCCCAACAGTGTCTGTAGCTAGTGGGGATATTTTATTGCTAATGGATAACATGTCTGAAAATAAGGCTTGGGTATGAAAGGCAGCAGTTTCCCTGCATGATTTTAAGCTTACTTCTTCTTTTTCCTTAAATCAACTGATCAAGAAACAGACAAATTAGCTTGCATATTTATTTTAATCCTCTCATCTCTTCTCCTGCCTCCTTCTCCTCCATCATGTGATCATTTCTTCCTCAAAACACCAGATAGTTTTGTACATTGTCAGCAGTAAGAAAACAAGTGCAGGACTCTCTGGAATTTGATGAGCCTCTGACAGAAGACATTCCTGAGTGTTATTACACACTTGCTGTCACTGCATGTGCCACCCTCCTCTCTCAAAACATCCAAAGAAGGCTTCTGGAAAACAGTTCCTTCCCACAAACTCCTCCTGCTGGTGTTCCCTCATTTGGAGTGCAAATCTTTCAACCAGTTAGCTGTCTCTCCCCATCATTTCCTCTTGTCCCCTCTGAAGAGATAAACTGCAAATCCTGCAACTGATTTTATTTCCACTTTCAGGCACAATCAGAAAGGCATGGGGATATACTCTTATCAGCAGAAAATGCTGACTATCACAACTGAGCTAAGAGAGGACAGTTCCTGCAAAATCTGTGTTCTGGGAACTGGGAAGTGGCCAACAGAGCTTGAAAAATCTCTCTTAGCTGGCTAATAGGAATATTCACTACCTGTGTCTAAAACCTTACATTTTCCAGCAGATGCTACAGGAAGTAAATCAAGGTAAAGGAGTGATATCTATAAGGAAAATAATGAATGTCATATTCAATAGCTTCTAAATGTTACAGAGATGGACCCGTGCAGACAACACTTCAGCTGTTCCTTCTCCATGTCACCTGATGAAAGATCATGCAAGGAGATTTTCCTTCCCTGTTTGAAGGAAAGCCACAAACCACCTTTTTAGGAGAAGAGGACTGTCCTTAGCTTAGCTCTTCTTGTCAAAGCCAAAGAGGTAAGAGGTAATGCTTGCAGACACAGTTGCTGCAGTAATTCTATTCTCCAGCTTCTTCAAGAGGTGCCAATCTTTTGGCCACTCAAAGCCTCAGTTATCCCTCATAAGGAGGTCTTTGATCTAGCTTTTTCTATGATTTATGACACAATATTGAATTATTACCAAAATGACTCACCTTTGGGCAGAGATAAAGACTGCAGGAGAAAACATGCTGGACTTCAGCCTCTGTGATACAGACTCACCAGTTACAGATGCTTATCTTCTCATTCCCCTCACTCAGGAATCACAGCTGGTTCTTAAACATACCTATTACAAGTTTGAGGAAAAGACTCCCATGAAGTGGTCTTTGGTCCAGATTCTAGTAGAACAACTAGTGAAAAGGAAAAATGAAGCAAATTCAAACAAATACCAGGACTAAAGCATAGAACATCTTGAGTTCACAGCACAATCCATACCAAGAACTGAATTTATGGACTGGCAGTATTGAATTAATATAGAGGACTTTAACATTTATAAATGATGCAACCTTAAACAGGAAATATTAGTTGGGGAAAAAAAAAATCAATATAATTTTAAGTTACAGGATTTGTTTTTTCCTCCATGACTGTCTAAAGTCTGGGGGAAGACAAGACAAAACAAAAAACTCAAATTACATTGGCTCACATGCCTCCTAACACTCTGAGAAAGGAATCACATTTCTGTGACAATTTTCCAGTAGTAAAATAGCTTTTAAATTCAAGGTGAGATTGCTTTGTCAACAGGGCTTGATGGTATAGTTGTACCTGCTGTAGGGGATTGTATTACGTGACCTACAAATGCCATTCAATTCCTGTTTCTCTGTCACACAAACCACCCATCAGATTTACCTAAAATTGAAAGGTGACTCAATCTCCCTATCCAGAAATAATGCTGATATTTTTTGCATGAGTGTAAGCTGTAGCTTGCACCGTGATGATAAACTCCTTCCTGAGACACCCGAGGAAGATCTCTACCATGTAGGAGTTTCCATCACCATTCCTAGAGGCTTACTGAGCAATTCACATGCTTCCCACGTACCACATTTCCACCATCTGCAGCCTTCACGTGGTTTCCAGATGTCCTATTGCCACTAGCAGCCCTTTGTAAGGCAGCCTCCAGAGCAGGGCTTTCTCGCTGTTTCCAGGGCAATGCCAACACGGCCACATTGTAGCCCCAGCACACCAAAACACCACGTCCAGCCTAGGCAGCATCTCGGCACCTTCTCACCACCAGCCAGAAGGCTAAACTCAGGCCAGACTCATCTTGCTTCTAATTGCACAAAGCTGCTTAGTTTCTGATTTAGAGTCACGCCCTGCTTTTCTGCCTTTCGCCAGTCCGTTTGGCACATTCAGCCTTTCCCAGTACCCCACGTGGATTTTCAGAGCCGACTCTGCCCTGTCCCCCCGCAGCAGCAGGCAATGGCACACACCGCACCTGGAGAGACTTTTTCCCTCGTTGCCCTCCTGCAGGTGCTATAGGGGTGGGATTGCACTGTTGCTGCACATGCATGCCAGCTTATGTGTTTTTTTCTGCAGGGGAGCAGTGATTTGGAGCAAGAGGAATTGTGTCTAACAGGCTGCAGAGGGGATTTTTTGGAGATACGTTGCGAGGGCACAGACGTGCTTGAAAGAGCCAGGTGCAGTGAAGGGCACAGAGCTTTTTTTTTGGGGGGGGGGGGGGAGTGGATGTTTTATAAGTTGAGCAAAAAAATGGAGGTGGCCTGAAGAGTATCATTTGTGTACTTGAATAGGTCCAACTGGGCTTTCAGCCGGGAAAGGCTGTGTGCTCTTTCTGAGGGCCAGACACAGCATGCTGGTACATGTGAGCAGCATAGATCAGGGGAACAGATCTCTGATTTGGCTATTTTGCACAACTGCTTTCATTTTGGGTCATCTCATTCCATATAGAAAAGCCTTCATTTGCTTCTTCCCTCACCCCCTTCCCAAAATATACAAACTGCTATTTTTTTTTTTGGCTCAATGAGCAGGTGAGAAGCAGAAGTGGCCAATTCAGGAAGATGGTCTGCCCAAAATTGTAGGAGATACTTGAATGCTATTGTGAAAAAGATGTGGCACCTGGATATATTACTTTATTTTCAAGTTGTTGCACCTAGAAGAGTCAAAATGTAGACATTTACTTGATTTTTTAAATAGCTACTTCCAGGAAAGTACCATCTTTCCCTCAAGTTTGGGGTTTTGGTCTGTGAATACAGCTAATTTAGGCATTACACTTCCGTCCCTCAACTGGGTGGGTGTTGGATCAGATGCTCGTGGCTCTGTGGGAACACCAGGTGGGTGCACTCTGCAAGGCCACCCTCTGTGCCATGGGCTGCAGGCTTGCCTTCAGGGCAGCTGGAACCTGAGAGTGGCACCTCCAGCACCTAACATTCTAAAAAATGATAAAGCCATTTTCCAGCTACTGGGTCCACTTCGAGGCGTTTTTTTTTTGTTTGGTTGGTTGGTTGCTTTTTTTACAAAGTCTTGCAGAGGAGATGCCTGGCATGGTCTGTGTTTCACAACTGAACAGGTGAATCCTGCAGCAGGGCTGCAGGTTGCAGACAGTTTGCAAGGAGGGGAGCTGACTGTGTGTAGGAGGAGGGAATTGGTATCTGCTCTGAAGCTGCAAGTAGCTTCTGGAGGCAGCTACACAACCAAACTCCCTCCTCTCCTCTCTTCTTCTACTTGAAAAATCAGGCAGCCTTCAAAAAAAAACTAGCCTGGGTTTTGTGGAATGAAGGGCCATACTCTAAAGACATTGGGAGGAGGTATAGCATCTAGCTTGGTCCTTTCAGTCAGACAAAAGGAGATAGGTTTCATCTGAACTACCAAAATATATCCTAATTTGGTAGTCCCAGGCAAAAGTACTGTTTTTTAAAATATTGCATTCAGCTGTTAGTCTCTCAGGATCCATGTGAATGCATTTCATTTCTAAGTTTCTCTTTAACTTGTCTCTCAAAAGTAGGGATTGCTGTAGGGATTTTTGCTTTAGTGTTTTTATGTGTTTGTTTTTAAATACAAATAATAAAAAACTCCACAGACAGCTATCTTTACAGCCTATCTGAAAAGGCATACAAGTATAAAATAACCTATTTACTAACTGTTAGATAGAGAACAAAGATTAATCCTGATAAGGTTGAATTATAACGTATTTTCAAAAAAAACAGTTACTGAAACAAGAATGTGAGAACCAGGCATAAGCAACGGAGAACTTGCACAGCATTTATAAAAGTAAGTTGCTATATTAGTCCTCTGTAAAACAATAGTTCAGTCCTTCTCCACTCTAAAGTATACCAGAACTACAGTCTGAGCAAATGCAATATTATGAACCCAACTGTATTCTCACTTAGGTCAAGTTTAATCAAGACAAGTCTTAATTCAAACAGTAATATCGCAACCCTGATAAAGAGCAAGTTAAACCTCCCCTTGCATCGAACACCATCATGTTCCCAAGAGTTTCAGTGTTAGCTCAAGTTAATTATGTTTAAATTATTTCCTGGTGTACCGATGTAAAGATCATCATCTGACCCCTTAGAACAAGAGCAGCGAATTAAAGCTTAATGCCACTTACAGCAAAGCCTGCCTTATTGCACCCTCATGGTGGAGTTTGCCTGCCTTAAATTTTAACGCTGAAGGGATACATTGTTTAAAAAAAAATCATTGCTTAGTTATATTGTTTGGCTTCCTACCTCTTAAAATTCTTCCAGGAAGGTTTTCAAAGTCCTCACCTTTCAAATACCTTTGCCTTGCAATGGCACAAAACCAAAAAAATTGCTGCAGCCTTCCTTTATGCTTTTGCTCATGGCTTACCACACTGAACTTACAAACTACTGCAAGGCCTCAAGCTTTTAAATCTAGAAAACACATTAGCTGTTGTTAATGGTTTCACCACTATGTTGGTGATTTGCAATCGCCGCTTACTCGAACTTACTGGTGTAACAGCAAGCTTAAAGGCGGTAGCAGAGGGGGTCAGCTGGTTTTCCTCACTGCCTTGACAGACATTAAGTGCAGGCTGGGTCTCCAGTGAGCTGTCATACTTGGCTATCACAGACACAACTGAACATAAATGTTCACCTGTGGAAGTTTTCAGGCATAGGAGTAAATGTGTAAGTTGGAAGAAATTTCTAGCTACAGCACAGTTAAAGACAGACACCTTCCAAGTGAGGCAATTAAGAAAAACCCCTGCACTTCTTGGGCAGCATTCCTTTTTGTTTGTTTTTAAATGAGACCTTCAAAAAGGGAAGGGGCAGGAGTGGAACAGACTGAATAAAATTGCTCTCAATTTAATCTGTTTTACAAGGGAGTTTTCAAAGTTTTTAGCCTAGGAGCATCCAAATTATCAGGCAATTGGGACTTCTTTCACATACTGGGGTTATACAGATGCTCCAGCCACAAAACCAAACCAAACAACCATGAAGCAAAAGAATTTGTGTGAAGTTAGTGTTATTGAGCCACTGTGGATAAATCATTCTTGTGTTAAAGACATCCCTAATCTCTGCACAAATTAAAAAGCAACCACGAAGTACACAAGGGGACCTTGTCTGATTCTGACAAATGCTCTCTTCTGAACTTTTGCGGTATGCGAGTTTCTACAGACTGTAAAAAACTAAATAAAAAAAGCATTTAAAGCTTTCTCCTAGAGATTTACAGTTTGTGATCTGGTGGCTAGGAATGATGCCACCTGCAGCAGACAGGCCATTCTGTTGTCCTGCTGCACGCGGATCTTCACAGAAATAAAAGCTCACAAGCAGCAGATGTCTACAAGCTATTTTTTTTTCTATCTTACAGCCTCTGTTCAAAAGGGGTGGTACTACATTTGCTGTATACCAGATGAGATAAATATGATAACTTCAATGCTGACAAATTATTTAGGAGAGCATAGAAGACATATACCATGTTGTTTTCTAGCCAAAGCTTCGGAGGACATTGTCCTTGGTTTGAAGTAAGGTCAAATACACCAACACGTACAGACTAGCACTCTTTTTCATGCCACCCTAGCAGAAGCAGTGTTATCTACCAAATCTTACAGTGACTTATTAGATTAGCAAAGATCCTTTTGGTTTAATGGTTAGTGCAGTGGAGGCTTGTGTCCCCACTCAGTGACATTCTTGGCCTTAAGAGCTGTTATGAGTGTCAGTCTCCGGGCTTCCTTTATAGCTATGTCTTCTGTTTCTCTTGGGATAGGAAGTGTTTGTAAACATGTATTTTTGCAGCATGAAATTACTTTGGTTGCGTAATGACTATAATTTGTCAGTTTACAACAGAGGAAGCTAAGGACAAATTTACATTCTGCTTTTGAAAGTACATCTGGCATTAGAAGAGGTGAGGATGCTGCAAGCTAAAGGAAAAGCTTCCCCTCGCCTTTGTTCACTTCGCCAAGTGGCCTCCCTGGTTTTTGTTTGAGGCTGAAATTAGCTAGCTTGGGACTGGTTTGGAAACATGTCTTTGCTGGAGACAAGAGGGTCATTCAAGTGTGGGAAAAGCTATTTAATAACAAGGCATTAGATGGCTTTGAGCCTAAATTGAAACCCTAAATTTTTCCTTTCTATTTACTAGGTATATTTAGTCTTGAAGTACTACTGATTGCATGGGGCAATTTGGTCACTTTGCTCAAGTGTATGGGTGTAAAAGCTCTTAGGAGAAAATCCATCAAGGTAAACCAAAGGCTTTCAGATCAACATGACGTGTTTTGATTAAGCCTATTCCAGTTAATGTGAAAGCTAGAGTTAGCAGCCTTTGCTGCATGTTTGGGAAGCCGTATTCTTGAAATACATTTGATGTTACTTTTGCTTAGACAAACAGAAAGGTTATGGGGGATTTAAAAACCCAAATCCAGATTTGCGCGCTGCAGGATTTCTGCTTGGCCACTAACTAACCCTGAAGGTTTTTGAAAACATAAATGCCTATGCACTTTCCGATTAAAGCTCCCCATGTTCACCAACTTCTGCTTCTGGGACTGCTCAAAACACAGGTCTCCTCCAGCCTGAGGATTAGCCTGCAGATCCACGCTCATCCTGAACACACCAAGCCTGCGTACAGAGCCTTCCACATTCCCTCCTCTGGAGGTGCTTGGCACGCAGCATCTGCCAATGCCAACTTTTTCCAGGAAGGAGCAGGAAGACGTGTTTGCTTCCCAGCACAGAAATGGCACTGGGAAATGGGACCGAGAACTGCAGCTTTGGAGATGAATGCCTTGCCCTTTAGGATAACTAAACATGCATTTTCCTCCTCAGACAATCTCCACATCAAAGATCTCTGCTACAAAGAGCCACTGTGGGAGATAAGGAGGGTCTCATTCCTGACATAGCACAGAGATGCTCTCAAACCCAGCAAGGAGACTGAACCCTGAGCTGGGCAACTACTCTTCCACTGCTGTATGCTGCAGTAGACATGGAGGGGTGATGGCTGCACCCCTGCACCTCTCCTGGGCATGGGGGGAATGATAGTTCTTGCTTGGCTCTCAAGAGAGAAGAATTTGTTCTCTCTCTTCAGCAGCAGGTACCTCACTATAAATCACCGTAGCAAAAGACACAGTACTCTGACCAGAAATTTAAGGGTCTCTAGGATGTAGATAAAGTTTTCTGCAGCTGGCTTTGCCAGCATCCCCCATTCTCAAACGCCTAATTCTTACAAACATTTCAAAAATTACCTGATGCCAAGATTATCCTGAAGTCCCCGAATAAATCTGGTCATCCAGCCTTCTAGCTCCAACGTGGTGTACCCCTGGTGAAACTGGGAGTCTGCTGACATACAGCTTTGCCCAGTAAAACCTGTCCTTTCTGCCTGTGACCTGTGCCATGGCTGGCTGTCCTTTGCTGTGCTTGCCAAGGAGAGCCCTCCGCAGGGCAGTCTTCTCCCCCAGCGAAGGCTGGTCTCCTGGGGAAGCAACCCGAGTGGAGATGATGATCTTCAGCAGGGCTCATTTGCTTGGGTGTGGGCCTTCCAGCCCAGGCAGTCTGCATACCTGCTGAAGCCAGCATGCTTGGTCAGCTCTTTTTATCTGCTCTGGTCTCCTCCATGTGATAACCATTCTTCAGGTTCCAGGTTCTCCTGTTTGTTTTGAGAAAAGGACTCAAGAAAACTGTACAAATGATGGCTCAAAGGAGTAGAGAAGATCCTATGACACAGAGGCTTATACCCCTGCCAGTGAATGGAATTCATTTTTCCCTCTGCTGTTGCTCAAACATCTGGCTTCAAGACTTTGAGCCTTAACAAAAAAATTGACACGTGGCTCACTTTGTTGGTGTTTGCAGCTGTTCCACATCAGGTCTGGGAATAAAATTAATAACATGTAATTGAGCCAGCCAGAAGTTTTATAAAGCATTTCTTCTGACAAGAGAGGGTTAAACACACTCTTGGAAGTACAGTAAAAGGCTCATCTTCAACCTGAGTTTCAGCTAGCTTCAAATGCCACTGTACTCAATGTTTTGAAAACCTAGTCGTTAGAGTTCCTGAAGTAAGAGTTCCCTTCTAATCCTAAAAGACTGATGTGTTAGCATCTCCTCTCCCAGTGAAACACAGGTGACAGAGGGAAGCTCCTCTTTTAAAGCACAGCAAGGTGCTTTTTGCTGCTCACATCAATGAAGTAAAAGCCAGTGGTCACCTAATGAACAGCAAACAGGCCTCAGGTGGAGACTATGCAATGCCAGGAGCTTTGTCTTCTGTGAAGGAGCTCAGCCTTGGATATTTATTCAACTCCATATGTATTTCCTCTGTCCAGAAAACAACTATTTCTTGAAAACAGATTTGGAAAACTGCCTCACAAAAAATAAATCATTGTAAGCAACTGCTCAGTAAAGCTACTTGCTGCTAGAGGGTTTATGAAAGAGTCACTTCATGCACACAGCGTCCATAGCACTCAGAGCAGGCTTGCTGATGAGGAGCAGTGCCTCCCACATTTAACCAAGGCACAAACTGGACACTCCAAAGGGTTTAAAACTATTAAAAACTTCAAAGTATTATTTCCCTGATGGAAAACCAAGCTAGACACTGTCTCCCCTTACTAACCCCCACCTCCTGCTTGCACCCCTGCCACAGCCACACCATTCTGGTCTGGTCTTCCTGTCCAGTCTTGCAGGCAACCCTACGTTCACCGCAGCTTACGCCGCAAGCTACAGTTCTGTGAAGACGTGACATGAGAAGCAAGGAAAGGATATCACATGCATCTGAGCACCACAGAAAACTGCAGTGCGCTGCACGTTCTCTAGGACTTACAGCAGGGTTTGTGCCACAGGCTTGCATGACTGGAGGACAGTGGGCAGTTAAATGGGTAATTCTGGTCAGCAACATCCCCCTTCACCCATCTTTTTGCACCTCTTCCTTTGCTCAAGCAAGGCAGAAACCTCTTGGGCAACTACAAAAATGTAATGGGAAAAAATCTGGGTGAAACCTTGTTCTGTTCAGATCTCAGGGTTGAAAGGCAGCTATGCAAGGAGCAGGCTTTTCAAGGTCAACAGGCATAGTACCGACAGTGAAAATTGGCTGAGGGTCGTGGGGCTGGCAGTCAGTGGGTCCATCACACGGTGTGCAGAAGGGCGTGAGGAAAAGAGATTGCGGTAGCAATAGAAACGTCAGTCCAAGGATACCTGCTAATGCACAGATTGTCTGCGTCACCTCTTTTTAGATCATGGACACTGATCATAATGCTAGAAACTGCTGACTAGCTTTTAGTGGATTACTATGCACTACAGAATTAGGGTTTCCAGAACACTGCCTGTTTTAACAGCATACCTTGTTGTCTTGGGTTTTTCCTGAAGCCCACACCCAGAAAAAAATACATAGTAGCAGGACATGCTGTTGCAAACTGGTTCAATCTTAATTGTTAACCCAAGGTAATAAATCAGTAAGAAAATGTGGAGTAAAACAGAATCACAAGTTATTCAGGGCAAACTTTGCAATGGGCAGCACTGAGCATCAGCCAGAGTACTTGCTCCTGTGCTCTGCAATTCGGCTGCACGGTCAGCTAGCTGACCATGTAGTCCTTGTTCCTGCTGGTATTAATAGGAGACTGGCTGGAATGACATGCCACAACTCTCCAGACTGTTACAGCTTCTCTATATTTAAGCTGGTTATATGAGGTAGGTTTTTTTTTTCCATCAGGGCAATCATAATCTAAGATTGCCTCAGCTAAAGGGCTGTAGCTCTTTTCAGCACTGAGCAGCAGGAGGCTGCATCTCTCAGCAGCTCTTTTAAGGCCACCCTTGGTCATGCAGTCCCAGCCCTCAGCATTTCCATGTCCCCTGACAGGGGAGAGCCCTGTGTCTGCCTGAAAGCCACAGTGCTCTGCAGAGCTGGCTTACACCCAGCGTAGTCTCCCTGGTGTTCCCTGATATTCACCAGCTGCTTGCTTTTTGGCTACTGAAACCCCAGGAGGCTTCAGTGCAATAAATCATCTTTTCTGTGACCATAACCACTTCACCGTCTAGAAATATGAATTTTTGTCATATCCTGATGAGCATGCTGCTAGCCAGGCAGGGAGGTGCTCTCTGCAAGGGGTCAGTGCTCTGCAGCATGTGTCTCTGCAGAGCCAGTCCTTCCAGGTGTGTCCATTTGCAAGGAGGCTGGAGGTGAAGGCTGAAGGGAGGACGTGGAGGAGGAGGAGGAAGAAAATAAATGGATGGCTAGAAGCATGGCAGGACATAGTATTGCTTTTGTCAGTCACTGCAGGACTTACCTGCAGAGGTACTAATTTGTGCCCCGTAAAAATCACAGGGGATACTAGTAGAAGGGCTTTGGTTCTTGAAATCTTCACATTTACATTAGCAACTTTTGCATTTAATCCAAGTGAAGTCAAATATGTCCTTTTCCTGAAGAGCTCAAGCATTTGGGATTACAGACTTCATAAACATCCCTCTGTGTGAACACAAGCAGTTGTATGAGAAACCGGCCACTGAAGCCCTGGTACAGTCGCAGCAAAGGTGTTGGTTTTACTGTACCCAGCAGGGCTCCCCCTCACAGCTCTGGCCCTCCTGCTGCGGTGTCTTTCACCGAAGCTGCTTTCATGGTCCAGGCTTGCCCGTTCTTTTTCCAGATTGTGACTGCATTACTATTTTTGCTGAGTTGGCAGTCTTGTCCTATCTAGTCATAGAATCATAGAATCCTTTAGGCTGGAAAAGAACTTTAAGATCATCAAGTCCAACTGTTAAACACTGCCAAGTCAACCACTAAACCACATCCCAGGTCCTTTTCTGCCAGGCAGCTTTCCAGCCACTCTTCCCCAAGCCTGTGTGGGGTTGTTGTAACCCAAGTACAGGACCTAGCACTTAGCCTCATTGAACCTCTGTCGTGGTTTAATCTCAGCCAGCAACTAAGCACCACGCAGCCGCTCGCTCGCCCCCTCCGCCCCCAGTGGGATGGGGGAAAGAATTGGAAAAAAAAGTAAAACTCGTGGGTTGAGATAAAGACAGTTTAATAGGACAGAAAGGAAGAAACTAATAATGATAATAATAACAATAATACTATGACAATAATAATAATAAAAGGATTGGAATATACAAGTGATGCACAATGCAATTGCTCACCGCTTGCCAACCAACACCCAGTTAGTTCCCGAGTGGCAATTCCCCCACCCCCTCCAACCAGTTTATATACTAGATGTGACATCACATGGTATGGATTATCCCGTTGGCCAGTTTGGGTCAGCTGCCCTGGCTGTGACCCCTCCCAACTTCTTGTGCCCCTCCAGCCTTCTTGCTGGCTGGGTGTGAGAAGCTGAAAAGTCCTTGACTTAGTCTAAACACTACTTAGCAAAAACTGAAAACATCAGTGTGTTATCAACATTCTTCTCAAACTGAACCCAAAACATAGCACTATACCAGCTACTAGAAAGTAAGTTAATTCTATCCCGGCCAAAACCAGGACAACCTCATACAATTGGCCTCGGCCCATTGATCCAGCCTGTCCAGATCCCTCTGTAGAGCTTTCCTGCCATTAAGCAGATCAACCCTCCCTTCCAACTTGGTGTCATCTGCAAATTTACTGAGGGTGCCCTTGATCACCTCGTCCAGATCATTGATAAAGATATTAAACAGAACTGGCCCCAACACTGAGCCCTGGGGAACACCACTTGTGACCAGCCACCAACTGGATTTAACTCCAGTCACCACAACTCTTTGGGCCTGGCCATCTGTCACATCCCAATTTCTCAGGATGATGAGTCAGGTTTGCTGATTCTCAGATCAGGATTAAGGTGAAATGACACCAGGGATCCTTTAACTCACAAAACTCAGTTTTTATTTGCTCACAACAAGAATTGGCATGCTCACCACAAAAATTGGGATGAAACCATGTCAGTAAACTGTGTAAACATGTGCTAATAATACATCACCAAACATATACTACAGGCCTTGCTTATTTGGGGATAAGTTCAGGGAAGACAATAACGAGACCCCTTCCCATTGAGTCACAAGGTTCAGAGTGGACCCCCTTGCTTTCTAGACTCCCTCTCAGAGAAGGGCCTAGGGCGGCTGGATCCACTCAGTCCCAGACTTGGTCAGCGGTTTATGTCTAAAGGGATGAGGTGTAGGGAATACAGAAAAGGGGGGAGAGAGATGTTTCACCAGTCCTGGATTCAGCGTTGGTTCAATCAGCCAAGGGGTCCAGTTCCAGTAGGCTTACACACGTGGGGCTTCAGTTTGTGTCCTTTTATCACCCTTGCCCCTCCTTTGGGCAGGCACTCAAACTCATTAGGCTAATTAGGTAGCCTTTGGGCCGTGGGCTTGGGGGTTGTTTGGGGCGTAGCTTCCCCTTCCCTGCAGACCTGATCTTTAGCCATACATGGTGAGCTGCCCTGTTCAGCATACTAGAACAGCAGAACAGAACAGGGAGCTGTGCACCCTCCAGCACGCCCTCCCCCTCCTGTTGCTGATGGGTGCTGATGGGCTTCTTCTCACCTGTGGTTCCTTGCTAGGCAGAGGTCATGGTTATGCAGAACTTGCCCTGCCTCAACGTTTGAGACATTAACTCCTTCAGTCTCTCACACCATCCTGCCAGTTTTTTACCCAGTGAAGAATGTACCTGTCTGGCCACGAGCAGCCAGTTTCTCCAGAATGCTGTGGGAAACGGTGTCAAAAGCTTTACTAAAGTCCAGGGAAAAAACATCCACAGCGTTTCCCTCATCCAGTCACATCCCTTCTCATCTAGTACATTCCTCTTTGCGATGGCCTTTCACAACTTTCTCTTGCGTGTTCCCTTTCAAGTCATCTGTGCCCCAGACTGACTCCGTTGGGGTGATCCAGGCATCCCTTCTAGGCTGCGTGTTTAAACCTTCCTCTGATCATTCTGTTCCCTTGAAAAAACTCAGTCTGGTTGGCGTGTTTCTCGTAGTACTGTGCTTCAGCGTGGAGCGGCCACTCCAAATGAGCTGAGCAGAGCTCAGAGAAGGGTTATTCTGTGCATCCTGCGTATTCCTTTCTGCACCTACAAACCAGGCAGCCTGCCGACCTTGTGATCCCACTGGCCCTCAAGAAAAAGGGCAGGAGAAGCAGTTACATGCCACCTACTCCTTGCTTAAGCGTGGTTCCTTCTCCTTGCCGAACTGTCCCAAATAACTTCTGCGTCGTGCCCGGGAGCTGGCAGCCCCCCCGCTCTGCTTGTGTCGCTTACAGATGCGGCGACGCTGCCCTCCCCTGCCGTTGTGAAGGCTCCTGCCTCGCCAGACCGAAGCCAGAGCCCAGGCATGATTTGGGGTCCTGCTGCTCCGCTAGATACTTGGTGAAATGCTCGTGGAAAAAGGAACGGCTGTTTCTTTGGACTACGTGGTCTGCTTTGTTTGAAAGAAGGGAAAAAACCCCAACCAAGTTCAATGGGAGGGATGGCCGCGTATTGCGGAGGGAGGGCTGGCTGCAAACCTGTGTGGTTGGGTCTTCAAAGCGAGGCTGTTTGTGGGTGACACTTGCTTGTTATTTAGCCTGACCCTATTAGGGATGTTTGAGTCTTACAAACTGAGCCTAAAAAGGGAGACCAACAGTTAGACAGGAAAAGGAAAGTCAGCAAAAAAAAGGGCTGTACTCGGTCTGGCCAAAGGTTGACCTGAGTGTCCCGTGTCCAACGCTGACCATAAGGAGATGGCAACAAAAGCATAAAGCCAGAGCAGGTATTTAAGATACTCCAAGTACTATTCTGGCCTCTCGTAATTTTCAGCTCATCCTAGGCCACGTGCCGGTGTTACCTATTCAACAAACCTCGGTGTTGCCCAAACTTGTCTCAAACCCATGTAAATATTATGCATCCAGAAGATCCTTTGGCAAGAAGTCCTAGAGGTTTTCTGTCAGTTGGCTGAGAGGCCGTCACCGCAACAGCCATTGCGCCTTGACTTCACTGCCTTGCCACATGGCATGGAGACCCTGGTAGATGTCCGCTCAGCCCAAGCCATCCCCTCTCATGCATCCCCTGCACTCCTTCAGGAGCCTCCCTATGTCGTGGGGCTCAGCCTCTCCTCCCCACCGCAGCATGTTGCCTTGTACAGAGGGGCAGAAGGCAGAAGAGGATGGGGTCTGCCCGCTGGTTACCTTGTGTTGCCACACATGCACCGAATGAACTCAGTGTTCAGGGTTTCACCCCAGTCCTGGCAAGGACTTGCTCTGGAGCGGCAGCGCCCCCCCCCCCCCCCCATCTTCTGCTTATCTGTTTCTCAGAGTGGGTCTCTCTGGCTGTGTCCAAGATAAACACGTTTTTCTCCTCCAGTATGTGAAAACCAAGTTAATTTGCCTGGTGCATGCGATGAGCTCGCTGGGTGCAATGTTTCCAGAAAAAGTAGGGGGTTTTATGCTCCTTGACTAGAAGCCTGAGGTCCAGCCAGGTTTAGAACCCAGTCACTTACCCAGGTGAGGGCTTAGGAAGACATGAGGGAAGGCTTAGGAGATATACTGAGGGAAAGCCCTGACTTCTCCAGCGACCCAGCACAGATGGGCAGCTCACAACCAGACCCACGCTGACACAAGGCTTCTGCAAGACAGACAATGAGCAGGATCAGGCCTCCCTTGCCAGGCTGGATATGTCCTGGGGCAGGTGTCTGAGAAAACCAAGCAGCAGGCAGGACGCTGTCTGCTGGGCTCAGGTATAAATCAGGTGGATTGCAATATGGTAGATGCGATACCTCAAAGCATCACTAGTGCCAGTTGTGCAGGGGTTGAAAGTTAGCCTGCAGGATGCTGTACAAAGAAAAGGTTGTGCACAATTAGGCATGATTAGATTAAAGGCAGACGTGTTGTTTTTTCACATTCTTCTTCAAAACAAATATGAGTCAACTGTCCAGAGGCTTGCCTGCATCTTAGCTGCTACAGGAAGAAAGGACCTGGCCTGGTGTTTTACAGCGCTTCCACCTGAATTTGAAGTCAGAAACTTGTTTCGGTGCAGCTGGACATAGCACAGCACGGAGTCTGGCAGAGCTTGCTTCTCACTATCTCGGGATAGCCTACATTTGGCAGGTATGATAGTCTGTCACACCAGAAGCAAGGTCAAAGTACGCAGAGCTACACATGCTCTTCAAGTACATACAAACGCCAATGATTAGCCACAGTTAGATAGTTGATATAAGCTACTATTGGGCAATTAGAGCTCTTGCTATGCTTTCTTTAGAGGTGTGCACAATTCCTGCCAGATAGATAGCACAAGTATTTGATTTCTTGTGATCAAAGAGCAGGGTTCTAACAGCAGAAGTAAAAACCTATCCTCTTGCTCTTAAAGCTGCACGTGAGATATTAGCTCAAAACGTGATTGCCTGGTCACTTGGCATGGGAGCAACAACCGCTTGAGGAAGCAAACTGCTGCTATTGCACCTTGACTTAGGCAAATGCAAGTGAACTGGTGGCACTTAAATGGGGCTGAAGCCTTATGCCTTGACTTCCCTATGAGAAAGGAGTCATATTCACTTGCAAAAGATATGCCTGTGCTAATGAATTCCTAATAATACCAGTCTTTCTCACCTGTTCCTTTAGAGATCAAAACGTGTCCCTGTAATTCACAGAACAAGCAGCATTATTGGGAAGTCAGTGCAATATGTATGCAATGAAGAAATCATAACGTCTGTAGTATTCTGTGGTACATTAATGGTTGGACTTGAGAATCTTAAGGGTCTTTTCCAACCTAAGTGAGTCTATGATTCTATGTTTATGAGTGATACATTACCACCTGTTTCTGGAATCCTGTCAGATACAGGACTTATGTCTAAGTTTATGCTATTTGAAATTTCTAAACTATGAAATTGACTATCCATTTTATAATTGAGAAACTATTTGCAAGAGAAAGAGCAATTGTACCTTAGCTATGTGCAGATTCTTGTACAAGCTGGACAAAGGGACTCTGCACAGTGTGGCTTAAATGTTATGTAGGACAACTGAAGTCAACATTTAAAAAAAAAAAAAAGTTACTAATTCCCTCTGCTGCAACTGCACAAACAAGGATTACTTTGGCTGTCAGGCCAGTCCACTGCTATGCTAGTGTCCCTGAAAGCAGCTCTTTCCAACTGCCTCAGCAAATATGCCTTGGAAGTGTTCTGCCTGTTGAAACTAAAAATTTCCGGTTTCTGTGCAAGTAACAGTCCAAAACATTGTCTAGCAAGAGAAAACCCACCACTAACTTTCCCCTTCCTTTCCTCAGAAGAGCTGTGGATGCAGACCACAGGAATGCTCCCTCTGTGCTTCTCCAGTAGTTTTCTAAAGTCTGAGGAGGTGCACAGCACAGACATGATTTGCTGATTGTGAGTGTTTAACAGATGTTGCAGTCTTCTTTATAACTCAGAAACGAGATGCATTTGTTACCTGGTTGGTTTGAGGCTGCAGGAGGTGAAGGGCCTCAGACCCAATGCTTAGGAACAGGAAAGCAGGGGAGAGGCAGCTGCCAGCTGCTGCCCCTTCGTGCACGGTGAATACTGACAGGCCCGTGCCAGCAGCTCCAGGAATAAAGAATGGGAAGTGGTGTTCCAAATAAGACACTTTCACAACCCCTGTCATCAAGAAAACTGAAAGATTACTCATGTTTCCAGAGGCAGAATGTGTCAGGGTGGAAAGAGGAGTCACTAGGTTCTCCCTGAGCAGGAGCTTTAGTCTTGGTGTTGCCGCACCCTCCCCTCTCTGCCGTTTCTTTGCGGATACCTGGAGTGGAAGCAAGAGGGACCAGCGGTGGCTGGGAGCAGCAGTACTGTCCTTGTGACACAGTGGGGGCCCAGACACCAGAGAAAGTCCTACCTGGCCATCTCAGGAAGCGTCCCTACAACTGGAGCTCACCCGTTGAGCAAGCGCCACGCTCACCGCAGCGCTTCCAGTTGTTCGGTCTAGCCCAAGTGAGTGACCTCTCTTACTGGTTGTAAACCATGGGGAGAACCAAGAGAGCCAGGATCAGGTCTTGATGCCTGTGGCAGCCTCTTCTAGCTTCTCACTGGTGTGCTGTAGAGGCTGCGGGCAGCACCCACGAAAGTAGCAGCTTCCTACATGGAGGGAAGTAACTGCAGAGGGCAATGAAAGCATCGCTTTTCCATTCTGTCAGCTCCAGGTAACTGCAATAGCCACACTGCATTGCACACTGTGCCCCAACCACTTGGGGAAAGCACACGATGTTGAAGTGTGCATCTTTTGGAAAAGATTATAAGTTTGCATGTCTTTGGAGATGAGGCACATCATACAAGTTGCTTGCAGCAACAGTCAAGGATGGCCTGAATTCTTGAGGGGCAAAAGGTAGGAAATGAATAGCGGGCTTTGCTATTAAGAACACAACTTTACGGAATAATATAAAGGAATATAAATTCTTGTTAAGAAATCTACACCCACTGTGCATGCTATAGGAAATACAAGACAGGAGGACTTCTGTCCTAGTTTTATTTTTTTTTTACAACACCTGCTTCAATGAAAGATTGAAACAGTCAAACTAAAACAGACATTATATGCTCATACCATTTACAATATTTACATAATATACATTTTTTTTGCTCAACAGGTAATTATAGTGCAAGTGAAAAGAATCACTGGTGTAAAAAGTTAAATTTTCCTGCTTGAACTAACGAGTGGGGTAAATGCACTTCACAGTAAGCAAGCGTAGTTGTCACTTCACAGTGACAGGTCCTGCTGAGCTTTATTTACACCAAGCCTAAGCCAGAAAATTGATGACTGAGTTCACAAGTGATCCCTTCTTCATTCTAACATTGAATATCAGAATCGCAGTGTTGAACTTTCTATTGTGCAAATAGATAGCAACTAATTGCAAATGCTGTTGTATTAAATGCTAAAATATATTTTAACTTCCTTATTATACATGCTATAAAATTACACTAAAAAGTTCAAGTTTCCAAAGTAACAATTAGCTTTATATATATATAGTCTATATATAACTTTTTAATTTTAAATTTTTTAATTTATTTTTTTTTTTAAATACCCAGGATAAAGATATACCAGCTTCAGTATAGCTGTGGTTTTTCATAAGCATCTACCAAAGTACTGTACATAACCAAAGCCTCATCTAAGACTTAGTTTTCCGGGTATGCTACTTTGGTCACCCTTTCGTTCTCCCTCCCCTTCTTTTTAAAGTGCCTTTCCACACATCTCACTCCCTGGCTGTGCTACCTTTTAACCTCAGACTATGCTGCCCTTCTGGCAGAAGGGCTGAAATTCAGTCCCCTCCAACTAATAAGCCAAGTCACTTGGCCAGACGGACAAGCAGCTGGCGACGTTTTTCACCTCTTGGAGTGTTCCTTCAATAAAGTACTGCAATCTCCAGGTCAGACATAATTTAATTCGGTCAAATACCTGACATGAACAGGAACTACTTTAGACCGGATTTCATTTCATAGCCATGTACAGGCGTGCTTTTCCATACACAAGCTGTACCCACGCTACTATGGCCTAAGTGCAAAACAGAGTGCACGGTGGTCTCAGCTGCATGGTTCAACAAAAAGCAGTCAAATTTTACAGATACACCTTATCACCCACCCTAGTTATTTTCTCCATGGTTTTATCCTCAAGTAGCACCAACCATTTAAAATTTTCACCTTTAATATATATATACACACCCTTTAATATTTTTTATATATATATATATATACACACACATATACCTGGTATTGGTACGTTCACCACAGGAGAAACTTATTTACAATTAGTCGGAAAAATTAAATTGTATCAAGTTACAGTATACCAAAACAAAATTGGCATTTGTGCTTTCTGTTTGTACAGGAGTAATTTTTGTCATTTCAAAAAAAGTTTGTATTTTTATTCGCATCAAGACATCACATGATGAAAAAAGTTAGAAAACAGCTAGGATTGAGAATTACAGAGCATCAGCTTTCCTCACATGCCCCACTAAGTCTACAGAATAGCTGCTTTCTATAAAAATTCTCCATTCAAACACCTATGTGGTTACCCAAGCTTGCTTGAGGATCTTCTTAATAAATAATAACACAGAGCAGAAAAACCATGCATCCCGTCTTGCACTGTGCACATTCATGAGATAAAAGTTTCTGCCTTCACTGAGTAACACATTAATAAAACAGCAGTTAAACTTCACTTTTTACTCAGGACCTCAAAGTGCTTTTAAAAAGAATGAAATACCCCCATTCTACGTGGTAGTTAAAAGAGGCACAAGGAATAAGGCTTGAATTACTGTCTTCAGACACTGACCAGGCCGTGGAAACCCAGGGCTTAAACTCCAGATTCTCTCCAATCTGTTCACCAGGTTGGAGAATCCCATTTTCTCAGGTAATCTCTACTCTTGGATGTAGATGCTTGTTTATAATCTGTAACATTAACAAAAAAAATAGTGGCTCCACAGCCCAAACAGCCCAGCTGTACTTCAGTAAAGGTAGTTCTCTCTTGAAAGCATGAAATAGTTTCATAAGAAAGCTGTTTGATTAAAAACAGAGCTAAGTTTAACCTTCATAGCAACTTAGTAAATACAGGTAGTCTGATACAGCAGGCATAAGTAGCTCTTTGACTGGGCTAACAAGTATTTTCTGGGCAGTTGTAATTTCAGCACAGGGCTACGTAAAAGTGACCACCTGCCTCATCTGTTTATGCTTCAGTAACCACTGGAGACCAAAAAAGTATTGCTAAGATATATAATATTAAATAACTCATTAAAAACTAAAGGTGAATTTTTATTCTTTTTTAAAATACAAGGCCTGTCAGGCTGGGCGCTGAAGGCAGACTGCTGCCATCCACTTCAGGAACTAAAATATACAGCATGTGTACTGTTACTTTGCAAGCATTTTCATTGCTTCAGGAGTAAGAGATCTTCTGTGTCCTAATAGGAAGTCATAGCATTCACATTCATTTCAGGAAACATTAACCTCTGGCGGACCACAAACTACTCTTCCTTTAGCTATTATCTATGTGCACATTTGCAATGCTTTTCCACAGGCTTCTTGTAAACGGAGGTTTCTTCTAGTCCTCCGTTTCGACAAACTACCCTCTCAGAGATGGCTGCAGGATCCCTTTTTCAACGAGGTGAGATTTCAGGGATTTATACACGCTTAATTGTTGCTCGGGCTGAAGTATCAACAGCTGTTTCAGTAATTTGCTGGGACTTGGACCCCTGTCAATGAAAAAAGAATATTTTTTTTTGTGAGCAGGAGCTCTAAAGAAACTTTTCAACAGCTTTCCATTTTCCTCTTGCTGCACAAACAATGCCTTCCCTTTTTTGGGGACACCAAGTTACGGATTTCTCGCAGTCTATCTCTTCAGGACGCATGGGTGAGCATTACTGGCAAAGCATACTCCTTAGCTCAATTTGAACAGAAACTAAAAAGCATTTCTTGTATTTGCTGTCAAATGGGGATATTAAGAAGGCTTATGACAAGTAAGATTCACTGATTCATCCTCAATCACTGTAATCAACATTTTTCATCAACAGATCTTTTTCAGTTTAGTATCTGTTGCCAGATAAGTTGTGTACTGTTGAACTAAACGGAAAGTTGTCTAAGTTGGTAAAGAAAACCACAAATTAAACCAAGCTTTTCTAAATAACAGCCTCATTTTTAGCTAGTCACTTATTTACAGTCTACTTCTAAGATGGACCAAATACGAGGCAAAGGATCTGTTGTTAATTAGGTATCTAATAATTATTTAGTCATATGCATTTACAAAACTAAGGACATGTATCACTTTGGACACCCACAGCCCCTTGATCCCCTCCCTGCCCCAGGAACTAAAATGACTGACTGTAAGAGAATTGTCATTCCCATGATTTCTTCTTGAAAGCTGGTGTGGTTCAGGGAAGTTGAGCAGTATTTTTAAGAAGTTGTCTCCTCTCATTAACCATAGTGTTTTCATCTTACTCAGAAAATCCCAAGTTAAGTGACTGAGAAATACTGAAACTTAGAGGAAGAACTGCAGTCTCATAATCTACAGGCTCTTCAGGAACCACACAGGGAAAGCAGATGCTGCAGCAACCCTCCTGCCCAAAACCCCATCCTTATACCTCCCTGTAAAGGAGGTAAATTCTAGTAAAACTTCTAAGAGGCTGGTATGCAAAACTTTCTGGTATTCAGGGTACACAGGTTACCTTTAACAGTAGTCACAGAAACATTAAGGCATAGCTTGAACCTGACACAAATGCTAGGCAGTGACATATGTTTTCTTAATAGTTCTGTATTTGAAATCATTGCATAAATCAGATTTCGAAACCTGCAATCTCTGCTATGCTAACAGTGCGGGACATTACTTATATGAAGGAACTATGGTGCAGCTCCTATGCAAGCTTAAGCAGTTAATATTGTAAAAAGCCCATACCTTATGAAGCTGGTGATATAGACATGAACAAAAGTGGCCATCAAGTACTGACAATCAAAGCGATCCATTATCCCACCATGCCCAGGGATTGTGTCTGCGAAATCCTTTTGGGTGTGAAGGATGGGGAGAACCGGGGGGAGGGAAAAATCATGGTCAGTGATTCTGATGAAACACACTACGATGTATCACTTGACAGCAGCACATTAAGGCCGCAATTAAGCTACAGTTTCACTGCATTGAGCCAAAAAGTGCAAGAGCCTCCTTTGCTAAAGTAGTTTTTAACTGCAAAGGTGAGTCAAGGGGTGAGAAGAAAAAGAAGAGATGAAGCACCTTGTCCATAGTATCACACAAGAGGACAGTGGTAGGTCAAGTGCAGGTTTGCCAGTACTGAGTACACTTGTGTGCCTATACGTACTTCATTTTATAGCAAGCCTCTTAAGCTAAAGGCTGTCGTCTCTTGCCTCTGCAGAATCTAATTCTCCTCTTTTTTACTTTTATTGCTTTATCCTCTACTGGTAGCTGCCACTGAAGCACTTGTTACCAGGGAATATATATTTGCTACAAGAGAAGCAGTAACCTGCAGACTCTTTCCACTGTCTAACACTGGCTTTGCAAGTCGTACTGCCCATTCACCTGCTGTTTTTTTCACTGGTCTCTTGGTAACCATAGTTAAAAACCTCAATGTATGCATACAATAGAAATATATTTAACTGAATCAAAAAACCCTGTAGTGAAAAAATTATCACTACTTAAAGAAAAATATTTCTGATCCAAAGCTCAATACACTACCTTTGTGTTACCCAGCCTTGTCCGTAGAACAGGTTTATCAGTCAAATGACCCACATATATCCTTTTCTTCATCCACACTCACTTGTGCACTCACTGGGTGAAAACCCTGACCTTAGTCATGTGGGGTGGCTGCCAGCAAGTTAAACCAGTACTGTGCTGGTGCCACTCCAGCACTCCAGTGCTGAGCAGGCATGGAGTGTCTAACCTAGCCTATGTGCTGCCTTCAGTAATGATTCCACAATACCCCTGTCTTCCAACAGTCCTTTTGTCACCACCTTGGGGGCCAGAAGTATTAAAAAAATATTTACTTTTTAATGTTCTGCTTTAAGAATAAGTGCTGCTTTTCAGAAGCATTTTTTTCCCCCAAAAGCCCTTCTTCACACAAAGTCTTTTGCTACCTGGATGTACAGGTATGACAGCACATGAGGCTGTAGCTAGCAAAGTGCTGGACAAGCTGCTTGGACCGGCATAAGAAAGAGGGGTAAGTACAAGCACATGTATGGGGGTTCAGCACAAACAGAGAGGTTTATATGCTTCTGTGCAAAGCATGTGCCAAAACTGGTGGACAAAGGGAACAAGAAGAACAAAAACAAGCAACAGGATAAGAATTACAGCAGTCCTACCAAGACATAAAGAAGGTCAGAAGGAAATTTGGGGCTGCCCTCTTCCCATACTCCTGCTGCTACTTAATACCAGCCAGGGACAACACTGCCACAAGCAACAGCGCACATTTTGCAATAAACAGAGGTTAGCACGTCACATCATTTGCCAATACACACTTTTGTTATAAGGCGGCACTGTATTGGCAAAGGCAGCCAAACATCGCATGCTTTGGTCAACCTGACAAGTTAGCATCTGTGTACTACACAAATACTATTGGTAAAACACATCCAGCCACAATCCAAAGGGTAAACGACAGTCGGTGCTTCTTAGGCATCTACAGATTGCCTTTCATGTCAAGTATAGTATCTCACATCTTGCTTCTCTAAACCACTTCTGCAATGTGACCTGGATGAGTAATTATCAATCAAAATATGAAACCAAATTATTCTTAGATTTCCAACACTAAAGTCACATGTTGATGATGCAAAGTTTTAAGAATAACACATACATATATCTGATAAAACTAAGTACTGCTGCTGATGCTAAAAACCAGCTCGAACATCATCGCACCTTAGTAGGAACACTAGGTACTACAATGAAGGATTAAAAAAACCAAACAAACCCACCGATTTATTTAATTCAAAGAGAAAACCAAACAAAATTGGCTTACAGAAGTTGTTACACACCTTGATTTTGAAAGCTCTTTTAAATCCACTGGCAAAGAATCCTCCAAATGGCCCAATTAATGAGGCAAATGTTGACAGTGCAATGCTGTGCATCTGAAATGGGTACATATTCACTGTTTCCTACAAGAAAAAATAATTAGCACTGTATTTCAATATGTTTGATTGTAGGCATTTTAAGCTTAAATATTTTTAAATGGGGCTCTTACAGAGCAAATTTCTGCAAAGCTCCAGTTTTCCTGACACAAACTAATACTGTAGAGAAAGGAAAAGTAGACACACTGCAGAAAGCTGCTGAAAGGTCTGGTCATGTGAACAGGATGAAGTATTTGGGGTTGCTAGAGCAGCTGACTTTAACAAATGATGTGGTTTTCAGCCAATCCTTTAGCTGATCATAAGGAACAATACTACTAATCCTGTAACGTACGATGGGACTCTCTAGTCTTTCCTGGCTCTGCTTTTCCAGCTCCGTTTCCTGTAAACAAAGGAGCTTTCCACAAATTCCTAGTATTGCTCTAGTAAGTGACCCAATGCTCTCCACAAACTTGTCACCTTCACGCAATTCACTGTCACTTCTTTCAAGTGCTCTCACAAGATAGATATGAATTTCTCACTAGTCCATCATACTGTCGCCTTTGTGTATGTACAGCAATAATGGGAGATAAAAGGTTTACCCCCATTAATACTTTTTGGGTTGCATTTAAACAGATATTTTTCCTCTCAGCCTGTTCACAGACTTGAAATTTGTTTTGATCCTTTCAGGTTCTTACAGATAAGAGAGACTTCACTGGCAACAGATATCTGCTTTCCTTCCTGACACAGATTAGAAAAAAGGGGGGGGGGGGGTGGGTGGTTGGGGTGTTTTGGGTTTGTTGGGTTTGGGGTTTTTTTTGATTGGGGTTTTCTGGCTTGTTTGGGTTTTCTGTTTTGGGGGTTGGTGTTTTGGTGTTTTTTTGTAACTCAGCTTTGAGCACTTTCAAGTCAATGGTAAAACCTCCAGCCTTTGAGGGAATGCTATGCTGGCCTCATCCCTGAGGGCAGAGCACACCTTGCTAGAAAGTCTTGAAAAATACCATCTGTAGCTGAAAAATCCTGTACCTTGTGTTTCTAATTTGCATGACAGCTGGCCAACACCAATTAACTCCTTGACTGGTTTGTGCAGTTATCTCAAGACACCTTTCTTTTAGGCTAAACTATTCAGTTGGTCAAACAGAAAAGTTTATGAGTTGGAATTAAGTCCATTTTGTTGGAAGAACACAAGGCTCAACATCTTTTGACACCAAGCAAAATGTCTTCCAAACATAACATCTGGTCATACTTCTGAGAGAGAACATCAGGAATTGAGTAACAGAGGGAAAACCAAACCCAGGCTGTTGCCCAAACAAGTAGATTCAATTTTACTTTCTATAAAGTGCTAAAACTAATTCTTTCCTCAAAAGGCTTGTTAGAGCCTGGAAAAAGTACTCCAGAAGTGCCCACGGAACTACAATCTCTATTTAGTGTTAACTGATAGCTCTCTATTAGACTGGCACAGAGCTGGGCATTCCCATCTCATTGCCCTTTACCAAATACACAATATAGCTGGACGCAGATTTTTCTCTGCTCAGTCCACATCATGTTTTTGTGCAGAAAAACCTTTATTAAATTTGCAATCAATGCCACAGTCCCTGAGGCAACAATACATTAATTCGGTGTGAAAATCTAAGAGCTCCTTCTAGATGTAATCTTGCTTTTCCAAGTACCAACTGTAGCCATTAATTACTTTTAGTCTTAGGTTTGGTTGCTACAGTTTCCAGTTTGTGCTTTCTTCTTGTAACCATATCAACTTTTCTCCTTCAGTGTTACACCCATGTAACCACAGGTAACATTCATTGCCTTCCCCAGTGCTGTGCACTCACTCTCTGTGCTGAGTCACTGCACAAGAGAGGGGAGCACTGCAGAACCCGCTTGTTCTGCATTTATCCCAGTCACCTCCTCATTGCCCTAAAGGAAAGATAATGACAGACCTCTTTGTTTCTCTTTGGTATTCTCTTCCTGTTGGAGTGCCTCTAGAGCCTGTGACTTTGGAAGCACTGCTTTGTATGGTAGGATAATTGATGACCTATTTCCTGACAGGTAAAGATACAACAGCTTACTTAAAAAGAATTTGCAGGCTGGGTGTGAGGAAAAGGGTTGGTGACTACATTACTCATACTACTACTGGAACTATTACTGGTAGTCCTTTTTCACTCAGCACAGAAATAATGGGATTAACTCGCAGGATGGTATGTGGTGAAGAAAGTACAAGTCCAATCCTACTAACAGCAGTTACACACTAGCTGAAAACAGAATGAACTTCTACAAGATTACTTAATCTTGCTACTAATTTGGGCCATAACAAGCCTTTGTCCACTTTCCACAAAAATGTAAAGGTTGCTCTTCAAAAATAGGTTTGTCTGCAAAATGCTTAAGTGACATCCATTGCCAGCACAAAGAGAATACCGGCCACAAGAACACAGGTGGGTTTCCTTGGGTTACTCCAGCAATGCATTTAAATTCTGCTTGGGTGACCACCTCCCCTGTCTGAGCAACAGGGAGGCTCATGGTATCGATTCAGTTCTTACCCTTCAAGCCTTACCAGCATTCATATACCTTCCTAAAAAGGTTTAGAAAACCATTCGAGCTGCAAAGTACGATTTCAATTTTAACCAAAGCCTTGATTTTTTCCTTACCCATCCCAACACAGCCTGAAGCAATGGTGGCACAGAGTACTTCTTCATCTGAAAGAGCTCTGAAGGTTCACACTCTGTCACAAATCTGTTGGTTTCGCTGTTATATTCCACAGGGCAGACAAAGTACTGATGTTGAGCCAAAAAGTAGGAAAACTGAAAAGCAAAACAAGGACTCCTGACATAGGCATTTGTTGTTACAGTCAAAAATCATACTGTAATGGATGACTTTGTCATCACAAGCTGAGGATAATGAAAATCTTTTTAATAACAAAGAGACCCAGAATGGAGTAAAATTAGCCTGTTTAAATTAGAGAATGCCTCAACAAGGCAGACAAATGTGGACGTTCAATGCACTTAGTGATGATTTCCCAACTTGTTTTCATTTTCATATCTCTCAAATTCATATCTACTGGATGTTTCTGCATTATGAAATCCCAAAATGTTAGCCACTCATCATTTCTTTGCAGTTCACTTCTCCATTAAAACTTGAACTATTGCTTCTACCAAGTTTGGCTGTTACGAGTTCTGCTGACCTTGGGGATAAATAACTTACCAGAACAGTTACTGTATGCTGTTAATCATGTTCTATGCACATGGTCAGCATAAACTACTTCTCAGGAGGAATGTCATTATAAAGTATGTAATAAAAAAATACTACTTTAGAAAGATAAATAATGCTATCTATAAACTTCAATTTCAAAATAGATGCAACTAATAGATAAAACAATTCCAGATATATTAACAGTATTGGCAAAAATGGTCACTATAACCTATTCAGGAGAGGTGCAAGCCTTGCCTAGCCTTTCTAGCTAGTTACGAATTGGCAGAATTCTCTAGCCACAAAAAAACCCTAACTCTTAGGCTTTCAGCAGTTTGAGATGACCAAATTTGTCAGTAATTTCACTTCAAGTAAAAACAGGAAGTTGAAGACTGAACCTACACAAGGAAAGTCCTGTGGTTACTTACAATAAATCCAAATACAACTGTGGAAAAGAAGCCTCCAATGAACCCTTCCCAGGTCTTCTTGGGAGACAGCTAGGCACAAAAGAGATAGCGTTAGCCTCATCAGTTGCATCACTGAACCCTTTTTTACTCTATTTCTGGACCTTGTTTGTGAAAATCAAGCTCCTACTCGGTTTTGCAAAGATATGTGTGAAATACTGAATGTTAGCAGCCGCAGCCACTGAACGTGACAGATAGAGGAGTATGGCAAGGACCTGTCCGAGACAAGGAGGGAAAGTGTCACAGTTTGGTTGGTGCCACTGGGCAACTTGAGGGAACAGAGAGCTCCCTTCCCATCTGCTGCTGCTGTCTGGAGGCTGCTGCCTGCCTCTGGCCACAGCTGACCCTGATTAAACAGCTGAGCTCCTTCAAGCAGAAGACTTGGAAACCTTCATGAGCATGCTATGGCTCTGCTAGAGACCTCTGCTAGCAAGTGCACATTTAGATAGCAACAGAAGCCTGGGCGTTAGGCAACTACTGCTAGGGATGCCCCTCGGGAGACACTAGCTTCCTACATACAGACTGGCAAACTAATACAGCAAATAACTGCAGGCCTCAAGAGACCAGCGTAGCAAGCTATTTTCTTGATCAAATTCTATCACATTTTCAATTTAGGAACAGTTTAATATCAGAACCAAGTAAATACCCAAAAGTTAACATGGCAACATCATGAAAATAGTAATTCATGGCTTTCTGTAGGATCTTGTATATTCTACCAGAATAGGAAGATTACTACTTGAGCCCTTCCCAGTGCTACGTCAGCAAGGTCAAATGAGGAACAGGTATCTACGACCTAGAGGCTTATTTCAAATTACAGTTTCTGTACAGTAAGCGTGCAGTTAAACCTGAATATGAAATCCAAAAATGTAGCGATTATAAATGATGATGCAATAGACTTGAACTTTATTATACTGTAATGTCAATAATATGTTCACATTAATCCCAGTTTCCACTTACAAATCTTCAGAAACAGGTTAGTCAATTTGTTTTTTTAGCAAAGATGTGTATCATGCAGTACAGCAGAAAGTATTTTTTCCCCATGAACATTGTTTTTGAACAAGTATCAAAAATGCTATAAATTGTAAAAGGTTGTTAGTGAAGTGCCTAAGTACATACCTTAATTAATGGAGTTCTGCCAAAGAAGAATCCAAAAATGTAAGCGGTAATATCATTGCAGATAACACTTGAAATTGGAACCAGAAACCTAGAGAAAGACATTAAAAGTTTCATGGAGAAAAAGAAAAGCTGCCCAAACCTAAACACAGGACAGAAATTGAAACAGCAACATTTCTTTCTGGGAAATTTTTCTGTAGTATTTAGAAGGAATTACATTTCATAACGTGCTCACCTTGTTCCGTTATGAGCAGCATATTTAGCTATACTAGTTTTAGTCTTCAGCCAATCAAGACCATTACAAATCCATGTTAGTTCAAGTTAAAATATCGTTTTGGTGCATGAGCTTAAAATATGAACAGGCTGGCTTTTTCCTATCAGGCTTGAAGACTGGTACCACAGTTAAGAAGAAATCAACAAATATAGACATGTTAATGTTATTGGTAACATCAAAGCAAGCAAATTCCTTGTAAAGTTTAATGATACTTAAATTTAAAAAAGAAAAGTTTTCCTTTTTTTCCTCTTCTCAGTTTGGAGCAGCCTGTGTTAGCTTTCTAAAGCTTCTTTGCATGCAGACAGCACCTGTTACTCAAGTCTGCTAACCTCTTTTTTTTTCCCCCTTTTCAAAGCAGGGATGTAATAATAAGCCAAAAGTCAGATTTTGTGGCCATCTGCCAAATTGCCTAGCACCAGTGGAAATACGAAATAGTAGCTTAGCAAGGCAACCAGGTTCAGTTTTTGGCACACGATCATGCTTTGTCAGAGGCTTTGGGTTTTCTTTCTAACTATGAGCACGTCTTTTCTGCAATAATCTCCCCAGCCGTACATTTATCAGGAAAAGAAAAAGGAAAACATGCAGTATTGTGTCCTTGGAAGAACACAAACCATCTTCCATGTGCTTCTTCCTTCCTCCTCTTGTAATTTACCCTGTCCCTAAAGAAGTGGGAGGTGGGAAAACATACCCTCTCTTTCAGGAGTGGTGTTAAGTAATCAAGTTTAACCGCATCATCAGAATTTAATATATCACTGGAAACGGGGCATTAAGATGGCCAAACAATATCCAAGATTTAAACTCTTAAAATATTTCAAGTAATCTGAATTTATCTGAACAGGGGAGTGAGCAGGGAGGGTGGGAGAGAAGGCGGCGAGATTGGGGATTTCAAATTAAATGGTCCAACTTCACTACCTCTGAGCAATCTGAAGCTCCCAAGTAATTGAAGAAGAATTGCTGGATATTCATCCATTCAGGAAAATGCTATGGAAACTATTTCACCAAGCATGCAAGCAATCCTATTCCTTGCAAGTAAATGAAGTGGTTGTTCAAAACTACCGTATTTGTGGCTGCCAACCTAAAGAGGTTTCTCCTTCCCCTCCTGTATCCTTTATCTCATTGCTCCCAACTCCCCTTCCAACTAGACATTAATGGTCTTTTAATTTGTGCTGCTTTAACTGTTCCCATGATTATTCCATAACCAGATCTATGTAAAAGAACCAACCTTTCAATGCAATAGACTTACAAATCAGTTTATTACTGTCCCCTTACCAGATCATGCCTTCAAAGAGATTTTGGATGACAAGATGAGATTGAGTTACAGTGATCAGCAAAGTGACATGAGTCCATGCGAACTGTTAACAATGCAACAACACAACAGTTAGTGAAAACACCGATCCATACACCTTGATAAATACTGGCATGTCAGCTAGAGGAGCTATTTAGGAGCTCACAGGAAAGACCAGTTCTAGTGATAATGCAAGAAATGTGTGCATACAGTATATCACAAGTTACCTGGCTTTCTGAAGCAAGTACTGAAACTTTAACAGGTTTCCCCATCACTTACCTCCACCCAGAATTTTTTAACATGCAGTTTAACATCTGATTTAATAAGACGTACACCTTCAGCATGAAAGCAGCAAAGAAACGTAAGCAATGTGATATTCTGTATATACATATAACAGACATGTTAGAACTGTAACAATAAAATGGCAATGAACTATTCATGAACGAGTCGTGTTACACAGATGTGGATATCTCTCATAACGGAATACCAGTCCTCTTATGAAACATGAAAGTTCTCAGGATTAGCAAAAACAAAGTGTTAATTTTTCTGCGCATGGTCATTTAAACAGTCATTTTCTTCACATTACTGTACGTATTTGGTGTTTATTCCGTAGCACCAGTGTACAATAAACTGGTTTCCAAACAGCTTACCAATAAAGATTCTCAAATAGATTTTATTTTCCAAAAACTTTTAAATCAAGAACTGGTAGTTTTTCCACAAAACACCGAATTTAAGCACTCTACATGTCTGGGCAATTTAACACTCAGAGAATTAAAGAAGTAGGACATTCCATCATCTCATGTGTTTTCCTATGGCAGCCAGCATCTACTTCCAGTTAAGACAACTCAAGAAGGCTGAAAGGGGGGGGGTGCAAAAACTGACTAAAGGTTTCTGAAAATATTACCTGCTGGTTAATTAAAGCATCTCTGCAGCAAAAGTTTTAGTATTTGTACAGTGCTATTGGAACACCACCTAAACATTGCCACCAGAGATGAGGAAAAGGCTGAGGTACTCAGTGCCTTCTTTGCCTCAGTCTTTAATAGTGAGACCAGTTATCCTCAGGGTACTCAGCACCCTGAGCTGGAAGGCAAGGATGGAGAGCAGAATATACCCCCCCATAATCCAGGGGGAAATAGTTAGGGACCTACTAAGCCGTCTGGACACTCACAAATCTATGGCACCAGATGGGATCCATCTGACAGTACTGAGGCAGCTGGTGGAGGTGCTTGCCAAGCCACTCTCCATCATTTATCAGTAATCCCGGTCAACAGGGGAGGTCCTAGATGATTGGAGGCTTGCTAATGTGATGCCTATTTACAAGAAGGGTCAGAGGGAGGATCCAAGGAACTACAGGCCTGTCAGCTTGACCTTGGTACCGGGGAAGATTATGGAATAGTTCATCTTGAGTGCGCTTACATGGCATGTGCAGGACAACCAGGGGATGCATGAAAGGCAGGTCCTGCTTGACCAACCTGATCTCCTTCTACAACCAGGTGACCCACCTAGTGGATGAGGGAAAGTCTGTGGATGTTGTCTACCTGGACTTTAGTAAGGCCTTTGACACTGTCTCTCACAGCATATTCCTTGAGAAGCTGGTGGCTCATGGCTTAGACAAGTGTACTCTTTGCTGGGTAAAAAACTGGCTGGATAGAGAAGCCCAGAGGGTTGTGGTGACTGGAGTTAAATCCAGTTGGTGGCCAGTCACAAGTGGTGTTCCCCAGGGCTCAGTATTTGGGCCAGTTCTGTTTAATATCTTTATCAATGATCTGGATGAGGGGATTGAGTGCACCCTCAGCAAGTTTGCAGACAACACCAAGTTGGGCAGGAGTGTCGATCTGCTCGAGGGTAGGAAGGCTCTACAGAGGGATCTGGACAGGCTGGATTGATGGGCCGAGGCCAACTGTCTGAAGTTCAACAAGACCAAGTGCCGGGTCCTGCACTTGGGTCACAGTAACCCCATGCAGCGCTACAGGCTTGGGGAAGAGTGGCTGGAAAGCTGCCCGGCAGAGAAAGACCTGGGGGTGCTGGTTGACAGCCGGCTGAATATGATCCAGCAGTGTGCCCAGGTGGCCAAGAAGGCCAACGGCATCCTGGCCTGTATCAGAAATAGTGTGGCCAGCAGGAGCAGGGAGGTGATTGTCCCCCTGTACTCGGCACTGGTGAGGCCGCACCTCGAGTCCTGTGTTCAGTTTTGGGCCCCTCACCACAGGAAAGACATGGAGGTGCTGGAGCGTGTCCAGAGAAGGGCAACCAAGTTGGTGAGGGGCCTGGAGCACAAGTCTTATGAGGAGCAGCTGAGGGAGCTGGGGCTGTTCAGCCTGGAGGAGAGGAGGCTGAGGGGAGACCTTATCGCTCTCTGCAACTACCTGAAGGGGGGTTGTAGTGAGGTGGGTGCTGGTCTCTTCTGTCAGGTGGCTGGAGATAGGACGAGAGGAAATGGCCTCAAGCTGCGGCAGGGGAGGTTTAGATTGGATATTAGGAAAAATTTCTTTACTGAAAACGTTGTCAGGCATTGGAACACGCTGCCCAGGGAAGTGGTTGAGTCACCATCCCTAGAGGTATTAAAAAAAGCACATAGACAAGGCAGTTCAAGACATGGTTTAGTGGGCATGGTTGATGGTTGGACTCAATGATCTTAAAGGTCTTTTCCAACCTAAATGATTCTATGAAAACCAAATGGCTACCCTCCTTGTCTGTCCAAACACTGTGTTACCACACAGTGGATACATGTCTTCCCTCTGTTTTCCTGCAGTTCTTAGGTAGTAACACCTTAATGTTTTCTTAGGTAGTAACACCCTAATGTTTTCTGGGCAGGCACCAAGTGATATGACTGACACCACTTTTTTTCTGCCTTCTTTCCAGAAGGGGGAAAAAGGAAAAAAAAAAAAAAAAAATCATGGAAAATTTACCTTGTGCCAATCTGAAGACGAGGACTTATTTTGCAGGTTAGAAGATAAAGACCACCTCTCCCAGAAAAGCTGCATCTCCCTGTCAGGCAAGTTCTCCCACAATCACGGTAAATTTTTTTGAGTAAAAGATTTTTTTATATGCTCATACAGGGCTCAGCTAAGTCCTAGTCTAGAATTAGGGATCCTCAATGGTAAAGTGCTACCTAAAGCACTGTGGAAACAGAGGGGTTAACTGCAGTCCTAGAGCTTTAGGAGATCTTTAAGGTTGCACAATGCTCTGACTGGTCAAGTTCTTTAAAGACAGAAGCTGTACTGCGTTACTGGTTTACTGTTGCTTCTAATCATTCCTATATATAGGAAGGGGGGAGGTTCAGTGGGACTTTTGGGGTTTGTTTTGGTTTGGTTTTGGGTGGGTTTTTTGTGGTTTGTTTCTTTTTACCTGTGATGTTACAAAATCAGTTTTTGACCTATGAGATACACATAAGAAAAAGGTTCATGCTCTTGATTAGCTACTATGCTGTTTATCAGGTGGACAAATAGAAGAGATGAGAACACCAGTTTCTTTCAATAGGTTAATGATCTATTGAGGCACAGCAGAGCAGAAGACCAGAACTGCTATTAAGTGTCACAGAATAAATCTTCCACACAGGGGTTAAGATCAAGTTCCCTTCATAGTACTTCAGTGAGGCCTCTACAACACTTGAGTCACAAGAACCACTCCCACGCTATGCTGAACTATATGGCTTCAGACCTGGGAGGGAGATGCACACCCCTTTCTCCAGGAATCTCTTTCCTATCAGCCTAAGGGAAATGTATCATGTTGTATATGCACAAGGCCTCACCCATGAGAGCTTGTATTGACTGAAAGGTCATATCCCATGATATAATTATAAGCTGCAAGGTGAACAGATAGCAAACAGCCCAACACGACTTAATTTCATGTTACTGTCAGTTTAAGCACATTTTCCACACCCTTTTCCAAGCTATTTTATGAACATAGGGACATGACTGTTTCTAGTGACATTCATAATGTGAGTGACCACAGCAAAGTGGGTAATACACACCATGTAAAACTGCAGACGATAATGTTTCTTCACTAAACTCAAAACAAACATGCAGAAGCCTGTAAAACAAAGCAAGTGTAGTTTGTACCATCTTATATTTAATTACACTAAACTGTGATATACCAGTAATTCTCTTCCCTTGAAGCAGCTTTTAATCCCTCTGCTGCTGGGAGTGTTTGCTTGTATTCAGTTAAGTGTACCTATAGAATTATTCTCATCAGAGCACAAGATTTAGTTAACATCAGTAAAAAGCATCCATTTAATTACAAGGCCCCATCGTAGACATCAATTTTTAGGGGAGGAGACCATCACCTTTAAAAAATGCTCAGAACACTCAAAAACCAGGTCGACAAGCTGGTTTTAAATAATTAACAGAAATAATTGAAAGGAAAAGACCAGCTTGCCCCTTTCCCCCAGACAGGCATATGGTTGCATGCAAGGCAAGCGTAAAGTGCAGGCATTGGAGAATTCAACTGACTGAAGGAAATATTCTGGGGGGCTAGCAGAGCCCCTGGGACAACTTTGTATGCCAGTAGGGGTCGGAGGCCCTCAAAAGACCCTTAACACTGGGGACAGACCTTTAGTGATCCCACGATCCCAATGCGACAGCCGCCAAGGGGCTCTGCTGCGCTCTGCCTCCTGCTTTTGCTCATGACTGGTTTGTCTCATCTCTCCCCTCACCGCCCTTCAGTGGTCATGAGGCATTAGTTAAGTCAGTTTCCTCATACCAAACCCAGCTGAAAAAAGTCAAGTTTTGCAAAGCTGGTTTCAATTTTGCGATCTAAGCACCCAGTAGAATTTTTATCTGGTTTAAAAAAAAAAATTAACGGTAGACAGACTGACAGTTCATCATGAAGATCAGGTTTCTTAATATATTTTACAAGTATTTGCAGCATAGCAGTCTCCTGTCCCTTAGGCCAATCCGAGTCTTCAATTGATTTAATTTTAGGCTAAAGTAATATTAACTGCATTGCTGAAAACACTGTGGACTATATTTACATGTTCACAAAGCAATACCCCACAAGACTGCCAGCTTTTG
The DNA here is from genome assembly GCF_964188355.1 of Buteo buteo. Classification (NCBI taxonomy): domain Eukaryota; kingdom Metazoa; phylum Chordata; class Aves; order Accipitriformes; family Accipitridae; genus Buteo; species Buteo buteo. Next base: position 67,477,193 of record NC_134171.1, on the reverse strand, counting down.
TCTCTTCTTCCTAGAGACGAGACCTTTAAAAAGTCTTTCTTTGGATAAGGAAAAAAATCTATCCATGAGGCAAGCATCTGAATATCTTGCAGGCAAAATAAAGCCTCAGTCATTTTGAATAATCAGTTTAAAATATATTAGTAAATCTGATTGCTGTAGACCTGCCAGAACACTTGCACAATAAAGCACCAACCCAGCACAGCAATTACATATGCAAGTCATCTCCACTGACTGCCAAAATAGCGTTCACGTATTCAGGTACTGAGCCCCAGTTCTTCATAAATCGAAATTACTTAATGCTTACTTCTCTTGAGCACTATTGGCTCAACTTTCTGAAGATCATCTACTTGTTTAGGCTGCTTTCTTCTTCTCAGTGAATGCAAAATTTATATTCATTTTTTCACAGGAAAACCTGAACTGCAAACACCTAATTTCCTTGAACATCAAGAGGAAAAAGAAACTGAAAGTGCATAAAGTTGGGGTACGATTATTTTTTTTTAAAGAGAAATAAGCACAGAAACAAATGCAGCATGAAGTTTCATTCTTGCAATTACCTTCACTTACCCGTTAAATAGAGCGCAAAAGATATAAACCTGTGGTAACGAATTAGGAATTGAAGCTGTTCTCTTCTCTGAACAAATGTAGCAAAATAATCAGCTACAGTCTCTCCATAAAAGAAGTAGTTCACACAGAGCAAAAAGTACCTACAACATAAAACAGCTAGAAGTTATTTTAACAAAATAATATATATTAATTGTCATTCTTAAAAACAAAACAAACAAAAAACCACAACAAAAACACCACATAAAAGAAAAACCAGAAGGGTAGTAAAGACATGTGATAAAAATAAAATTCAAATATAAATCCAGTCTTATACTTTTGGGTCGGTGCCTCCTCTGACGAGCCAATTTTTGTAATTTACTTCTTCTAAAGCAACTGCACTAGAAAACCAAGCACATTTTGCAGGATACAGTTGGAAGATTCATTCATCCTTAACTACAGTATTGAATACTCCACACCTATGCAAGTTCTTTTCAGATATTCTAAAAGCAGAGAACAAGTATCCGCTATCGTCGATAGCAATTGTGCATGTTCTTTTCCTGTATGCTAACAAGGGTAGTTTATGATTTCTGCCCTACAAACAGGAAAAAAGGTACTTGCATAACGAATCCTCTGAGGACAGTGAATCTGACATGGGGCTTGAGGATCTGAATGTAACTAAACCTGTCATCTGGCCTGAAGACTCTCATCTGAAAGAGTTACTGCTGCATCTCCTGCTCCACTCCACCATGCAGTTTGCCTTTTAGCTTTCTTGACTGACCAATAATCTCACAGGGTTAAATCCATCAACTAACTAGTAAATGCAGCTATGACTACAAGTTTTTCAAAACAATTTTGTGGGAGTAAGTCCACAACAAAGTTCAACTGATGTGAAATGTCACCTTCAGCCATCTCTTTTTGCAGGATCTTCAGAGAAATTCCTTTCAGTCAAAACAGTCAGTACACAAGTAATTCTGTCACAGGTTTTCATACAAGTTCAGTTACTCAGCTTTCTAGAGTTAAGTCACAAATGGGATCCTCAAATGCCAAGGCAGCACTCAATAAAAACCAATAAATAGCAAATCCAAAACCACTAGGAGATGCAACATACTAGGCAACGTACTCTTCGGCTTATTACCAAAGTCAGCCACAGAAGATAAAAACTTGTGATTCAAGACTGGATCTCCAGATAGTCTCAGAATGATCCATACTCATTCTCTTCCCCCTAGCAAATGTTAACACTCACTTTGCAAGGCTTCACATGTCTAAATAAGCCAAATAGGTGATGTTCGGACAACTAACAGGATTCTCTCATCTCATTGAGATGTCTTGGTATTTAGTCTCAGTGGCAAGATGTTGGACTGAAAGGAGCTTTGATGTTAACTAGTGTGGCAATGCAGAGGAGTTGATTTTGTGCTCCACATATGAAAGTGACAGTGATCAACTGCCAAAGTAGGCTAAGTGGTAGAGTGCACACCTCCTCTAAAAATTTTGGGAAGACCACAGAATCATTCATGCATGAGTCTGCTCTAGCTGCAGGACCAGAAGCCATGGAATAAAGCAGACAATAGATAAGTCCCCCAGATAATCCAGGAGTGACCAGAGGGGAACTCATTAGCATTTACAGAAGAGCCGACAGCTGGAATCCACTCCATTACACAGTAAAGTTGCTTCTAGAAGTGAAGAAGCAACGTGACAAGAGACAGGGAATAACCTAGCTATTTCAATTCCTTAAAAAACCAAACCAAACATGAAACCAAAACAACACAACATAGGTCATGTCTGAAGCATTATGTCCTTAAGCACTTTAGAGACTATATTTCCCCAGCACCTTACATAATACTGACTCTAATCAAAAGCCTTTATTTTTCCTCCCAGAGCTCAGAAGAAGAGTTGATTTCCCCAGTTCTATCCAGCCCTATATAAGCTAGACATTGTCACAAGTATCTGGGATTTGCCAGAAAAATTAATCTCATCTTTTGGCTTTCAGAAGATCCCCTAACACTGTATTTATGCAGTCCTGTGATTAAGTGTACGATTGGAAAGGATTTAAAACTTGTATATTATTATTTTAATTCTTTGTGTGTGTGAAGAGGAGCCTTTAAGATACCTGTTCTATATATTTCCTGTGCAAGGTTAACAGCCAAAAAAAAAATAAAATAAAAAAATCAAAGCAGTTCAGGTAATACATATCAGATGATTATTTGGCTATGCACATTTTTAGATAGCTTACACATGCTCAATTCTGACTTAAAGCATATATGCATGCATACATATATGGGTACATATATACATATTTATAACAAGGAAAAAAATTGAAGTAGTAAAAGGCCAACTGACTTGTCCAAGTTCACAGGTGGAAGACAAATACAGAATCCTGTATTAGAGACAGATGTCAAGTTTTATGTCTGCACATGACCTACAAAGCTATCATTCCACCAGGACAGGATATGAAGAACACGAAGATTTAAGTTTCACATCCCTACTTATTGATGTTCTTGCTTGCTACTCACCAGCTGAGGGATCTAAACCATGGTAAATCATACGAGTGGTAGACTCTGTAACCTATAGTAATGATTTCGTGGTAACACTTCACTTGGATGCTTAAGACCTAAAATAAGAAAAATAAAAAGCTATGTAAATATGCTGCAATTGTTTCTTAAAGGCAGTAAGTAGTACTGCAACCTGCATTAAGGGGAGAAATTATTCTGAATTCAAATTCCACAGGAAACAGACAGCTTTAAAGCAAGTCCAAGGAAAACTAAAGCTCCATCTAACCCCCCCCCCTCCCCCAAAACCTCAAAACCACTAGGTATGCTGAGAAAAAACACATTGGGTTAGCTGCAAGAATATGCTCATGAAACAAGGGAAAGCTCCTGACTTTTCTTCATTAAAACAATTTGGCAGCAGCAGGTCAAAAGTACTTCCTGTAAAGAAGGCTCTTCTATTTCTTTTGGCTAAGTTTTATCCTTAAATTTAGTTTAAGAAATATTTTCTAGCCCAAATGGAAAAAACTAGCTGTTCAACACAACTTGGACACCCAGGTCTTCCACTTGCAAGCATCTCATTAAGGGCAATTAGCACTGATGATTAGAAGCAAAGCTCGTCTAACCCAGGTCTGAATGTCACACCCTCCACAGCCTTTATTTTGTTTTGCTGATCTCACTACTTCAGCGCTTGCCCATGCAAGTCTGGTTGTATGTCCTGTCAGTCTTTGGGCTCCAAAGGACTCTCTGCCAGTCCTGTCTAATCCACAGTCACCAAACAAATTGCCCTGCCCAGATATCAAATATTGCCAAACACAGGTCATCAGTAATCCCATGCAGAGGCAGGAGTAAGAACCTACCCACACCGATCGCACATGCTGGCATGCTAGACTTTGCAGTATTCTCTTACCACCTGCATTCATTAATAAATTTCATCTTGCTCAATGTGTGAACACAGTCTAAAACAGTCTTACACCACCTCAGTGAGTTAATTTTGAAGCTCCCCTATCTCATGCTCTTTCTTCTACTTAGCCTACATTAAAAAACTTAAATGCTATATGCAAGAGCAACATTAAGGACTGCAACTTACAGTGGAAAAGGACACTGGGGTCCAAAGGCGTGAAAGCTTGTGCCCGTTACCTTGGTAGCAGGCAAATATAAAACATGCCTCCCAACTTTTTAGAGCAGTCTCAGGGCTTGTCCTCCAAACTTCACTGGATTACCCCTCCAACAAGTCTCTGAGCATTTTCAGTCTCAGTATTAAGATGTGGTTTTAGCATGACAACTCTTGCTTAAATACAAGCTATTTGATTCCAGTGAAATGAAATTCAGCTGGGTTTTTCCTCCATTCTTCTTACGTAGTCTCAATTGTCAACTTTATGAACAGTTTATTATATTGGAAGACAGAGGTTTGCTTTATGGCACAACAGAGGAAGAACTCTATTCCAATTCTATACTAATTACTTTTTGGTTCATGTCTTGTTAGTTTTGCCCATGATTGCAATCTCAGAGTACATGATGAATATACCGAATCACGCTGCAAATTAATTTGTTCTTTTTTGTTCCTTATCATCATTTTCAAGCGTAACAGACTACTAAAGGAAAGATTGTGAAAAAAATATCTCTCTACAATGACCTACACTTTAAAGGGGCTTTTTTTGTTGTTTCTTCACACACAAAAAAGAAAATCCTCCACCAATGAAACAATGAATTACTAGTTTGCTATGTCATTCACCTGAAAACAGGACATATAAACCAGACTAATTCAGATGTAACGCAGACCATAATACTCGTGAAACAGCATTGCAGTCTCTCAGGACAATACAGGCAAAAAAAGGGAGTTTATGACCTTTGGAGGAAGGGGCAGGCAACTCAGAAAGACTACAAGGATGTTGTGAAGTTATACAGGGAGAAAAACAGAAGGGCCAAAGCCCAACTAGAACTGGCTACTGCCGTGAAAGACAATAAAATTTGTTTCTATAAATACACGAGCAACGAAAGGAGGGCTAAGGACAATCTCCATCCTTTATTGGATGCAGGGAGAAACATAGTGACAAAGCATGAGGAAAAGGCTGAGGTACTTAATACCTTCTTTGCCTCAGTCTTTAATAGTAAGACCACTTGGTTTCGGGGTACCCAGCGCTCTGAGCTGGAAGACAGGGCCAGGGAGCAGAATGAAGCCTCCATCGTCCAAGGGGAGATGGTTAGCGACCTGCTACACCACTTAGACAGACACAAGTCTATGGGGCCAAATGGGATCCACCCAAGGTTACTGAGGGAGCTGGCAGAACTGCTCACCAAGCCACTTTCCATCATTCATCAGCAGACCTGGCTAACCAAGGAGGTCCCAGTTAACTGGAGGTTAGCAAATGTGAAACCCATCTACAAGAATGGCTGGAAGGAGGATCTGGGGAACTACAGGCCTGTCAGTCTGACCTTGGTGCCAGGGAAGGTTATGGAGCAGAGTGCCATCACATGGCACAAACAGGACAGGTGATCAGGCCCAGTCAGCAGGGGTTTACAAAAGGCAGGTCCTGCTTGACCAACCTGATCTCCTATGAGCAGGTAACCCGCCTAGTGGATGAGGGAAAGGCTGTGGATGTTGTCTACCTGGACTTTAGTAAGGCCTTTGACACTGTTTCCCACAGCATTCTACTGTAGAAACTGGCTGCTTGTGGCCAGACAGATGCATTCTTCACTGGGTAAAAAACTGGCAGGATGGCCAGGCCCAAAGAGTTGTAACTGGAGTTAAATCCAGCTGGCAGCCGGTCACAAGTGGTGTTCCCCAGGGCTCGGTGTCGGGGCCAGTTCTGTTTAATATCTTTATCAATGATCTGGATGAGGGGATTGAGTGCACCCTCAGCAAGTTTGCAGACAACACCAAGTTGGAAGGGAGGGTTGATCTGCTCGAGGGTAGGAAGGCTCTACAGAGGGATCTGGACAGGCTGGATCAATGGGCTGAGGCCAATTGCATGAGATTCAATAAGGCTAAGTGCCGGGTCCTGTACTTGGGTCACAGCAACCCCATGCAGCGCTACAGGCTTGGGGAAGAGTGGCTGGAAAGCTGCCTGGCAGGAAAAGGACTTGCGGGTGTTGGTCAGCAGCTGGCTGAATATGAGCCAGCAGTGTGCCCAAGTGGCAAAGAAGACCAATAGCATCCTGGTTTGTATCAGAAATAGTGTGGCCAGCAGGACTAGGGAAGTGATCGTCCCCCTGTACTCAGTATTTGAGGTGTGGCCTCACCAGTGCTGTTTTCAGGTTTGGGCCTCTCACTACAGGAAAGACATTGAGGTGCTGGAGTGTGTCCAGAGAAGGGCAATGAAGTTGGTGAAGGGTCTAGAGCACAAGTCTTATGAGGAACGGCTGACGGAACTAGGGTTGTTTAATCTGGAGAAAAGGAGGCACAGGGGAGACCTTACCGCTCTCTACAACTACCTGAAAGAAGGTTGTAGCAAGGTGGGTGTCAGTCTCGTCTCCAAAGTAACAAGTGGTAGGACAAGAGGAAACAGCCTCAAGTTGCACCGGGGGAGGTTTAGATTGGCTAGTAGGAAAAATTTCTTCACCAAAAGGGTTGTCACGCATTGAAACAGGCTGCCCAGGGAAGTGGTTGAGTCACCATCCCTGGAGGTATTTAAGACATGTATAGATGCGGCACTTAGGGACACGGTTTAGTGGTGGACTTGGCAGTGTTAGGTTAATGAATGGACTTCACGATCTGAAAGGGTCTTTTCCAACCTAAATGATTCTATGAATACAATCCAAAAGGTTTTTCACAGGATGCCATGAAAAAAAGTAAAATCACATCTTGACAGTTAAACAAACTTAGAGCAAAAAATCAAAGCAGTTACCCAGAAGTACCAATTTCAGTGTTTTAGAAGCCACATCCCTGTCTGTTACTTGCTGTGACCACGAAAGACAGTTAAACCATTATTAAATAAAAATACCTGCAATAAAAATGATGGAAAGAAGCAGTATAGTCTGACTGGGTATGCAGGGTGTATGATTATTACTATTATTATTATTAATAATAATAATTTCACTTCATAACCTAAAAATGCACTTTATCTCTGTACCTTGGAATGGGATGTAGCTCCGCTCTACAGATAAACCCAAGGCCACAAGGCAGCCCTGTAGAGAAGTAGGGAATTAACAGAGCTTGCCTGAGGAAAGCCTTTCAGTGCCAGTCACAGACAGAAGACCAGAGCTGCCTGCTTTCCTCAGCCTCAAAAATGAAACCGTTGTGTCTTTGGTTTTGGGTTTTTTTTTATTGTTGGGGTTTTTTTCAAAACAAACCTCAAAGAATATAACAGTAGGTGATGGGAACTGGACAATGAAATGGATGACAGTAGTTTAGTAAACTTCAAGGCAACAATCATTCAACTTCTTAGAGTTACTTTAATTCCTACTTTAAAAAAATAAAATTAATTACAGCATATAAATCCTTAATCCACAAGGGCTAGTTGTGAATCTGTCCAATGTTTTTCAAAAGTATTTACATTTACACAAATAATAGACAAATTGCTCTAAATTGTCTGTGCAGTTTGCTTCTAGCTGTCTTAGGCACGACGAATGAAGAGATCAAGTAACTCTTGTATGGCAGAATGTATTTAAACAAACTTACCAGAAGCATCAGCATAAATGATCCCAGGTATATGATCAGAAAAAACACAGAAATCATAGCTAGAGTGAGAATTCCACGAATCCACCAATTTTTCCATCTATTTAAAATGAAAAGATTAAAAAGCACACAGTTATAAATGAAAATAAATGCCACTAACTAGAGATTAAAGTGTATTAGAAACAGTGGGAGTTCCAGAAACTTTCATGCTTAATAAAACACATAGCAAGAAACACAGAATCAACCAACTATCCAACTAAATAGGGTACACAGTAAAAGGAATTAAAGGTAGCCACCTTTCTTCTTCCCCCATGCTCCCCCCATCCCAAATGTCATTTGCAATTAACTGGATCAATCCCATATTGAAGCTGCTGTGAAAATACATCAGGACCCTCAAAAAGCATCACATAATCAGCAAGACTGATGGGTGCCCAGCCATGTAAAAACTTACATATGAAAGAAAGGCTGCCAGGTAAAAAGCATATGATTCTTTGTGGAGTAACAGTCAAAAAACCTCAGGTGATCACCAACTATTTTGCCAGGTAGAGGGTTATCTATTGAAAGAGTCCTTTGCTTTTGTAAAGGACGGAACCAGGACAGGAAAACATCTGACAATGAGGGGTCAAACTAGCTGTACTCTTTTACCCTTATAGATCTTTGCAGCTGCTTGTGGCTACTTAAGGAAACCAGAATAGAAATTCCTGTTACCATAGAATCATTTAGGTTGGAAAAGACCCTTTCAGATCATCCAGACCAACTGTTAACTTAACACTGCCAAGTCCACCACTAAACCGTGTCCCTAAGTGCCGCATCTATACATGTCTTAAATACCTCCAGGGATGGTGACTCAACCACTTCCCTGGGCAGCCTGTTTCAACGCTTGACAACCCTTTTGGTGAAGAAATTTTTCCTACTAGCCAATCTAAACCTCCCCCGGTGCAACTTGAGGCTGTTTCCTCTTGTCCTATCACTTGTTACTTTGGAGATGAGACTGACACCCACCTTGCTACAACCTTCTTTCAGGTAGTTGTAGAGAGCAGTAAGGTCTCCCCTGTGCTTCCTTTTCTCCAGATTAAACAACCCTAGTTCCGTCAGCCGTTCCTCATAAGACTTGTGCTCTAGACCCTTCACCAGACATGCTACAGCACCTCAATGTCTTTCTTGTGGTGAGAGACCCCAAACTGAACACAGTACTCAAGATGCAAAATGCCTTATTTGAAAAAATAAGAGTTGTCTTTAAAAAAACCCAAACAACTGGGAAGTATTTGCTGCTGGATGGGTTTTGTTTGTTTGTTTTTGTAATTTCTAGAGTAACCAAAATGTTATTTCCCACACATACAGCCACTACCAACACCCTATCCTCAAAGGCCACTATTCTGAAAAAAAATCAAGAGCCTAGTTCATTTAAAAAAAATAAATTAAAAAAACCTCATCACCTGCTCCGCTTTGCCATGAAAATGTTTCTAGTTGTCAACAGCCTGTATTTTATTGTTCATATTACTTTTCATTAAGTTTTTCTCCTCTTTTGCCTGTGTTTTTCCCTTCAGGAATTTTGCCTCTAAAAGTACACTGAACCAAATATCATAAGTTACTGCTAAACACTGAAAATCCTACTATAGCTTAAAGATATTCTGCCTAATGTTCTGTTTTATATCAGTCTTGTGTTTCATTGCTGCACCAGGAGATACACCTGATTCAGGGGCCACTGTTAGTTTTGCATCATACTCCAGTTTTAATGTAAACTTCAACTATATCAATGTGATTTTCAAGGATGTTATTCATCAGCAGGTTAATGGCAGCTAAAGCCACTTAACTGGATTTGCCCTAAGTATCAGAACAAAGGCACAACAGGCTTAATCATAACAGATGCTTTATGTTCCTCTATGATGTGGGCTACAGAATAGCAGCTTGCTCCTAGTGGCATATGTATAGCGAGCAAGACTTTTAGAAGAATTCAACTTCCCTTAAGAATAATGTTAAAATACCACATAGTAACTTCAGGGTGTTGACAAGCACAGCACTGGAAAGATAGCTTCAGTAAGAAAGACAACAAGCTCCAGAATCTAGGAAGCCACTATTGTATCCTAACTCCCTACTGGAAAGTTATGGATACTATTTCCTCTAAAGGCCAAATACAAAAAGAAACAGTATTTCTGCGAATTACAGTGCAACTCACTCATGTTATGTATTATGACAACAGCTCTGGTGGGACTGCCAGTTACTAAACTAGTGGGTCATTTTGAATCTAGCATTCATAAAGCACCAAGAATTTAATTTTGCACTCAAAGCACCTTTGTGCAAACACTCCAATAAAGAATTTCAAGCACGTGAAACGGGAAAGGTTTCACCTGCGTCTCTTAGTTGCAGGCTTTGAGGTATCAGCATGAAAGTGCCCTTTGGAACAAGTCTGATTTGGAAACCTAAGACTTCCACAACGTTTGACATGGTAAGAGAACTCTGAAAGTGATAGGAACTAGACACTCTTTGCAGTGTGATGGCAGTAGAGAACGTCACATTCTGCTCACAGCTGTGCAGTTTAGAAACATGCTTTTTGAAACCTGGGAACAATATGTTTGTTTATAGCTCCCAGACATCACAAAAGAAACAGACAACAGATGAGAAAAGGAGCAAGTAAAAAACCTGTAGTTTCATGCTGCTATTGGAGATACCTACTGGAGATGTTTTTGGGTTTTTTTGTTTTGTTTTGTTTTTTTACAAGGATTTGAAAGTTTTTAATTGTAGTCTGGATTGGAGGTCCTTCCTCTGACTCCTGGAAGACCTAAGTTGCGTCTAAAATATACATTGTATTGGTTTGCCATGTTGAATGTAAGTTATATATGATACCAAAAAACTACCTAGTAAAATGAACGTGCGTATGTGATCTATCACACACCTAAATGCTCTTTCATTGCATTAGTGAAAAAAAATGTAATGCAAATTGCCACCTCCAAAAGAGTTTGACTGATCAAGTGTTGTAGAGGGACTGTATAAAAAATTATACTAGGAACTTTATTCGTTAGCCTCCATGAGTATGCAGGTCCCCATGATTATCTGTCTATCTATACACATACACACACCCCTGCATTTGCTAGCCCTTAAGCTCCTGTGAACAGGGCTTGAAGGCAGAAACCTAGGTTTGAAAGGAGATAGCAGGAAAAAATTAAACATTGTTTAAAAAGTATGAAAAGAAAAGCTATATTGTATTTAACTGTAAATAAAAATTATTTAGAAGTGGAAATGCTGTCACAAAAAGCTAGCAAAGCTCACCGAGAGAATTGATACTTCTTCCCTTTTCATTTATGCACAAATACCGCCCACCCTTAACCTTGGATATAGGAAATCAGTTTATTATAACCCCTAGAAATAGTTGTTCTAGATATCAAACCCAGTGACTATTCTTTAGCCCATTTTATTGCAATGCTCAGACTGAGCAATGGCAAATGTTTACGTAAACCGTAGCTAAACATTGCAGCAGCTGACTTGGAAATGCATGCAATGGGCAATCTTCAGGTATATGCAAAAAATATTACACTGAAGGGACTATAAAAGCATAAATGAATCAATGATATCCAGTAAAAATTTATCCTTGAATTGTCATGTGTATCATATGATATTTAAAACTGCAGTACAATCTGTAAGAATTAAAACTGCAACATAATCTGTAAGAATTTGAGCCAACAGCTATCAAATTTGAGAGCTGTTTGTTTTACTATACCTGGCAGACAAGCCTGACAAAGCCCTTTTGAGGATTTCTGGAGTGCTGTCTGTTGGTGGAGGAACATCAGGAACATCTGAATCACTTCTAAGATCCAACTCACCAAGTCTTTCTTCCAAATCCACTTCCTATGGAAAAAAAAGAAGAAGAAAAAAAAAAGAAAACAAACACAATATGCAAGATTATTAGTTATCATGTCAAAAAATAGTATTCAGAGTCATAAACATTACTTTAGGAACTGATAATATCTACATTACTTTCTAAAAAGACAACAATGCTGTACTAGTGAAACTGTCGATGTTGTAGGAGACAAATGTATCCCAATAAATGTTTATAAGAAGGCCAGTACTCAGATGTTGTGACATTACCTGTTGTGCTCAGGAAACTTCACATTCTAGGCATTTTTTCAACCCATGTACATAAGCATGACAATATATGTTTCCAGAAATACTACAGCTGACAGAGAACACGTGAGTTTAACAGAAATCCCCAACCCTCTAACACATTCCCTTACCTACATCTCAGACTAACCTTTTATGGAATAAGGATAAGGGTCTTCTGGTGGTTTACTGTCACATTAAGAAAAAAAAGGAAATGGAATGCATGAAAAAACAGTGCCTTTGTACAATGCAAAGAGGTTGCTAGCACAGTCTCATACATACATATGCTAGGACTTGAACCCTCTAGCTCGAAAAGAATGACCCAAAACAAAACTGTGAAGTCACCAAGTGTCCTATGGACACAGTATTACTCAGAATAATTTCTTGTATGACTCCAACACTGCAGTTGTTTCTTCAGTATTCACTAATGACCACTCAGGAAGACATCATCTAGACAGACTGTGTGTCTAACCCAAATGCAAAATAGGCAGTACATATTTTGGTGACAATGTACAAATTGTCACCAACGGTCAGAGTAGACGGTCATGACTATTTTTCCCTCAGTTAAAGCCAACACTAAGGGTGCTGTTGATTCAGTTCACTCGTCGTAATGTTACAAACACAACTGCAGGGAGTCAGAAGGCTGCGCTCAGCCCTGGTGCAGCAGTAAGGCAGAGAGCTGTCTCTAGTTCAGTGTCTGGCTCTCTTGAGACCTGAATTTCCTCCCGACCTCCCTGACTTGCCTCACGTCCTTACAATCCCAAACAGCTTCCAGCCCACCCTGCTACCTCAGGTTCATCAGTTCTTAACAGCTCTTGGGACTGTGAAGTAACCACGCTTGAAAACTTTTCTCACCACTGCTATATTGCTATTTCTCAGCCGCCCTCTCTTTCCAACTTCCTCATCGCAGATCTTGGTTCTTTCTTCTTAATCTGCTTCCATGAACATGACTGCTTTTCTTTCCTACTTTTCCTTAACAATATTTTCTTCCCTTGTTCTAAGTAGTTCGGGCATTTTGGAAGACGGCAGAGATATATCCTCCCTCTTGCCTCCTCCACAAGACACCACAGAACTAAGGGGGCCTCCCATCCCGGCCATCGCAAGGTTACTCTGCTTACAGGCTGTAGCCTTTTCCTCTCAATCCGTTGGCCTTTTCCAGGAAGCTACACTTCAGTGTAACCATTGCCTCAGTGACTGACCTTTGCAAACGACGCGGGTGGAAAAGAGAAGGCTTTTCAAGCCTCGCCGTCCGAAGGAGGAAGCCCTGGATGCCCGGAGGCTGCGCCGCAGCGGCGGCGGGGAGGGGCTGGGGGTCTGGCCCCGGCCCCGGGAGCTGACCAGGGTGCTGCTGCGGCGCTGTGCTCTCCCCTCGGACCCTCCAGGGACGCTACTCCGAGGGAAAAAAACACCATCCTCTCAATTTTTAAGTTGTTTTGACCTTTGCAGAACCCGAGACGGTGAGCTGACGCTATAAACATGCACAAGGAAAACGGGTAGCGACAGGAAAAGCAATTCTGTTTTTTTTAACACGTTAGGCCTGTGTTTTTCTCATTCCTTTTATGTCCCACACACGTGCCCAAGATGAAATTCTTGAATGGATTTTACAACATTTGCTTCTTTGAAAAACACGATCAATGCTTTCCCTATTCCTTGAAACCCCACAGTTGAATAATTATTAGGCAGACATTGCATATAACTGATACAAGTAAGAAAAGCAAATATGCCAACTGTGGTCCAGACTTTGGAAAGTCTGTAGAACACCTGAAAAAGCACATAAATAAATAAAAAATTACTGTGCTTGCAACCCTGTTATTTAGAGATATTTCTCATAGTGTTGTACCATAGCTGAGGAAATAAATTATAGATGCAATTGGGGGATCCCAAAGCCATGTTCCAACTACTGTGACATGTGCTGGAGTGCAGCAAGCTGTCTGTACAGTTCTAGAAGACACTACTCACTGTGCAGATGATAGACAGTAATGCCAGCCCTAAGACCACGACTTAATGTCTTTATTATTTATCCCTGCTTGCACATAGCAAAGATGTTCTCTCTTTTAAGCACTCTCAACTAAGAATACCCCTAAACTTTTTTTGTTCCATTTTTGGGCTTTTGGTATTGCAGAAGATGCTTCCATACTCAACTGGTGCTTAAAAATTAAAAAAAAAAAAAATCATAATTAGCTTTATCCCTCTGATATTTAACACACAACTGTCACTTACAAACCTCATTAGAAGCAATGTTTTAGATTTGCTATTTCCAACATCTGAATTCACAGGTGCATGGCATTTTTCAGAGTATCTGAACGCCTTCAAGAAGGAGTCTGTGTTTATCCAATGTGTTTTTCAGTAGCTCATGCTTCATACTGCTGCTACTGGGAGCTTGGCTGGTGCAACCTGCAAGCTGCATAGAACTTGGTGCATTTGGTCATTTTTTTAGCTTTACGTTGTTACAATAACCAGTGGGAGACAACCCCCCAAATATCTTCAACTTCCCTTTGTAACATACCTCAAAAATTACTTTGAACACTTGATTTTCCATTTAATTGCTATAATGGCCACAACCATTTCCTGAATAAGGTGTTTAGTTTACAAAGTCAGAAGCCAAAGAGGAAGTTGTTCACCAAAAGCTACTTAATTGTCTTCTGCATCATGAAGTGCTTAGAGAACCCCATCACTGGGGGACAAGTCTTTCTTGCTAATGGTTTTCTTAATTATTTTACATGATTGATTACAAATGTTCCAGTTCATAGCCATGAATAAAAACAATCATTATGGAAGTAAACACTAAGCTAATCACTATCAAAATCCTCAAAACAAAACAAAAAAAATCAAGAGTCTTGCTACTTCAGCTTGACCTTGTAGAAGCAGTTTTGGAGTTCAATATAAAACCAAGCAGCCCTTTCCTCTCCTGTTCTTCAGGTTTGGGATTTGGCCAAGCTGAACACACAGTAACGACAAGGTCCTGCAAGGGGTATTAATTGAAATGCCATGGGTTTCATACCATCAGCAGGTATTTACAAGGTTTTCAAAGGTTAATTGAAAACAGCATAAGTTGTACTGTCCTAAGTGACTAAGACACCTTTCAAACCCAACTCCAAATTAAGCGTTTGATCAAGGTGTTTTCATTTTTTTTCAGAGTTCTCAAACTGCAGGTGACAGAGCCTTTTACATGCAGAATGTGTGCCACTCCCATCTCCTTGATTCACATCCCAAGTGTCTGTAATGGATAGATGTTGCAATGAGGTCACTGCCTTGCTTCTCTTCATTTGAAGGCACATGTTCATTCAAGAGAACCTATCTGATCAGCTCATAGAATACAAGTCCAACAAGGCTGAGATGATGCAGGCCTAACAAGTACAGGGAAGAAGGCAAACATGACAGTTATTCACATGCTACAAACAGCTCAGCACATAAAAAACATGCCTATCTAACACACTACAATGCTCGTCAGTTTTCATCATTTCCAAAGTACCGCGAGACAAAGGTTTATTTAGTTGCGGGGGTTTGTTTTGTTTTAATTTTGGTGTTCTTAAAGACAAGACTTTCATCCTTAGGCTAAATCTTCTGTACAAGACCACAAATACTTGGCCATACAAAGGAGGAATTCAAACAGTCAAGAGCCTGAGCCTCCTTAACAGGATTTCAGAATATGTGACATCTTGCCACAAATTAAGCTTCCATGTGGATTTCTGCTTACTGGCTACTTTGCAACAGCTACCAGAATACAGCCATGTGTCATGCAGAAAAAAAGAGACATGTCAACCTTTCATCATCTAAAAGGACATACGCATCTGAATTGTTGTTTTGTACCACACGTCCTCCACTACAATTAACACGTGCCGAGTGAACCACACACACGAATTATTCTAGTTACAAAGGCACTTGCAATATTTTACTTGTACTGCATGTTTTTCCAGGACACAATAAGGAACTCCCAAGTAGAGAGCAGCTATGGTTTTTCTTGGAGAATGCAGCATCTACACAAAGAGCAACTGAGAAAATGAAGACATTTTACAACATCTTATGTGAAAAAAGTTAGCAAGCAAATGAACTTAATTACTGTCATTTTACCTGTGTGTTACTTAAGTTTTCTCCTTCAGCTTTGACTTGTCTGCAGTCTGCCCCATAAGGTTTACAATGAAGTCAACAGTTCAGTTAGACCACATGGTAGCATATTTAATTAGATGTACCTTGATACCTTCCCCTGAAGTCAAGATATCAAAGTGTCAGAAGATCCTGAATAATGAAACCTTTTTTTCCGAACTCTTAAAGCCTGACATATGCAAAAACACAAGTGAGAGAACTGCACACACTGAATCAAAGACCAAAACCTACAGAACTTTTACTACCTGCATTAGTACTAATTCACCACTTCCAAGAAAACAAGAGGTTTGGAAATGGTCAACTGTCCTGGTTTTGGCTGGGATAGAGTTAATTGTCTCTCTAGTAGCTGGTATAGCGTTATGTTTTGGATTCAGTATGAGAAGAATGTTGATAACACACTGATGTTTTCAGTTTTTGCTAAGTAGTGTTTAGACTAAGTCAAGGACTTTTCAGCTTCTCATGCCCAGCCAGCAAGAAGGCTGGAGGGGCACAAGAAGTTGGGAGGGGACACAGCCAGGACACCTGACCCAAACTGGCCAAAGGGATATTCCATACCATGTGACGTCATGCCTAGTATATAAACTGGGGGGAGTTGGCCTGGGGGACAGATCACTCTCGGGAACTAACTGTGCAAGTGGTGAGCAATTGCACTGTGCATCACTTGTTTTGTACATTCCAATCCTTTTATTATTATTACTGTTGTTATTATTATAATTATTAGTTTCTCCCTTTCTGTTGTATTAAACTGTTCTTATCTCAACCCACAAGTTTTACCTTCTTCCTTCCAATTCTCTCCCCCATCCCACTGCGGGGGGTGCGGAGGGCAGAGTGTGAGTGAACGGCTGCGTGGTGCCTAGTTGCTGGCTGGGGTTAAACCACAACATTAGTAAAGAATGCAAACAACTGGAATTTTAAAAGAAGCATGAACACACACAGATCAATCTCTAAAACTTTAACTGACTTATAAATATTAAGTATTTGAATGCCAAACCATTCCTTTTGCTCCCAAGGGCCACAGAGTATTTATGAAGGCACCATGACAAGACATTCTTAGGAAAAAAGTGTCCAGGGCAAGCAGCAGCAAATAAGAAAGGGACTACCAAAAAAAATCACTCCTGCATGCACAGGGCAACGCAAAGAAACAACAAACTTATGAAATTGCAAAGCCCTACGGGGCAAGGGCATGTTCAAGGGAATTTTGCAAAAAGCCATCAGCTCAACAAGCTAGTGAGCAATTGAAGACACCAAGACTTGCAGAGCTTGGGAACTTCAAGAAGGAGCTTCACAAAGGGCATACCATATTGCTTCATACAAAACCAGGGAAGTTAACTTTTATTTGAAATGATATGGATGTAGAAATGGCTACCAGTTGTTTCCAGTTAGTGGTAAAAACCCACACAAATGAGAAAAAATCCAGCTTCACGTAAATTCAGTAGGAAATTAATATCTATGCACATAGTAAGCATAACATGAGAAGTATCAGATTACATACTGAAAACAGGACTAAAAGTAGAAAAGATAAAACCTTCCAGACATATTTAGTGTTCGTGGAGTTCTTCAGCAAACACAGAGCGCTTCTCCACTTGGGCAAATGAAGTACATTAAAGCATGTCACCTTTACATATCTGGAAGTCTGAGTTAATTGGGTCAACAAGAGCAGAAGCAGCACAAAGCAGTTACCATATGAAAAGAGACAACCAAGTTTTCTCCTTCATTACAAGTGAGGAAGAGGGTGATGTTTCTGAGCTGTGTACTAGGAAGCAGCGGAAACCCACTGCATCATGGCCATCCTGAGTAGTTATGAACAAAAGAACAAGTTTTGGGTCCAAATACGCAACTACCACGCCAAATAGGTCATCTCAAAATGGCCAAAGGACAATAAGGGATCCACTTGTTGTAAAGGTCAGACGAGGTAGAGCATAAAGACAACCATCTAAGAAGGCATATAATGTGGCATCTGTGAATCCAGATGACCAGATGCTTCCCATCAAATCACCTACAGCAGACATTACCTCTATACTCATATTCAAAACAGACACCCAAACTGTGACCCATTGATAGAAAACTCAGTACAAAATGCTGGTTTATCTTTATAGTTACCAACACTGAAGACAGCTTAATATATATAATTGATCCTTAACGTTACTTGTGAGCCACAACAAGAGTCACCGGTACTGTGCATATTGCACATAGGTTGGACAACTCTTAATGGGAACAAGAAGGGTCCCCCAAATAATCCATCAAAAAGTCTTCTGTGTGGTGGAAAAGGCTTTCCATATGTAACAGTTCAAGCAATCATCATAAATGTATGTGTATTGAAATGTATCTCCTGTAACCAACATCCTAGCTGCATACACAACAGCAGAGTCCTTCCCGTTTCCACATATCTGAAACTGCATGAAACACTGGACTGTTGAGCAGCTAAAGTAAAAGCGCAGTAGGCCCATAGGCAAGCACAGCGTTTTCATCTCTGGAAATCACGCAGGTAAACCAAGAATAATGTTAGCAAGTTTTAGGTGTACACTTTTGAGATCCAGCAAGTAGAGGCTTTGAACAGGAAGATTTCTTTGAAGGCGGCTCACTGTGCACCTCAGAAATGAGCTTAGCCTACAAAATAAAGCAAACCTGAACAACGCTACAGAAAAACAGCTTTTTGAGCACACTGCTACAGGAAATCATGTTTAAAAGTTATTTCTCATCTAGAGAGGAATACTCTCTGCACAGCTATAGTCTAAACATTACCTCATTTGATCACAAGCCCTCAACGCAGCACAGTACTGCAAATTTTCAAGTTCATTGGCTTTGAGTTCATGCAACCAAAGCGCAGAATAAAAAACGACTATCAAGTTTCACTTTCCAGTTCCTTGCGACAACACCTAAAGCAGACTGCACACTCTGCATCTTCGAATCCATGCAGGTTTAAATAGTCACCAATTCGGGAGCCCTCCACCATGTATTGCGAACTCAATGTAGCCATCAGAAAGCTTTTTTTTTTTTCTTTTTAATTCCAGTTACCAAAATGAGAACATCTCTTTCATTTTATTCAGACAATTAGCAACCATGATGTGCTTAGCTTTTGTAGAGATAAGCCTTAACTCCACAGCAAACAAAAGAACAGCACGGTGGCTGTTTTGCCACTATAATGAACCTGATGCATAGACATAGTATTTCGAAAACCTCCTGCCTTAGCAGAAATGTTATACTGTAAGTCCTTCCCGGGCCAGAGGTGAATGCCTATCACTTAAAAGGCCATAAAACAGAAACAGTTTCTGGGCGAGTGCTGACACAGCCTTTAAGCGGAGCAGATCACCATTCCGGGTTTGCTTCCGTGCTGCCACTGGCACAACCACGCCGAAGCACGCTCTCTGCCCGGCCCAGCTACTTCGGCAAGGGGTGAACCCCAACACACAGCCTCACGGGTCGACGGCGTTCAGCTTTTGCTGCGGGCCCGGAGACGAAACGGGACGCTCTCCTTTCAGTCTCGCCGGGGGTGGGTGGGTGGGTGGTGGACACGCGTGGGCCCCTAAGGCCGGCGCACCGGGCGCTGAGGCCACTTGGCGCGCCGCCCGCTCGCCGCTCCCGCCGCGCAGGACGAACGGCAGCGCTACAGCGCGGGGAGGGGCGGGGGAAGGATGGCTCTCCGAGGCGAGGGGCGCAGCGTGGCGCCCCACGCGCGTCGCAGTCGGGGCCCGGCGATCCCGGGGGGGGGGGGGTCGGGGGGGGGGGGGCAGCGCCGCTCCCCGGCCCCCGCCCCTCCCCTCCCCGCGCGGAGCGGGAGCCGCGCGCACCCGCGCACCGGCCCCAACGGCCACCGGCCTCGCGCCCTCACCTTGTCGCTCCCCGCCTCCTCCTCCTCCTCCTCCTCCTTCTCCTTCTCGTCGGCGGCCGCCCTCCGCCGCCGCGCCGACATCGCGTCGCGGGAGCCCAACGCCCACCCAGCGGCGAGCGGGAGCAGGCGGGGCCGGGCCAATCGGGACGGGGAGGGCGCGGAGGCCGCGCCGCGGAGCCCGGCCGCCGCCGCCGCCGCCGCCTCCTCCTCCTCCTCCTCCTCCTCCTCCTCCTCCTCTTCCTCCTTCTCCTTCTCTGAGAAGCCTGGCGCTATACCCCCCCCCCCGGGGAGGGGGGCGCTCTCGCTGCGGACGCCGCCGCCACAGCTCGGGGGCGAGGCCGGACCCCACCGCCCCGGGAGCGGAGAAGCGCCCGCGTCCCCGCGGCGGCGGCGGCGGCTGAGGCGGAGAAGGCGGGGCGGGGTCGCCCAGGTGCGCCCGCCGCTCCGCCCCCGACACTGGCCCCGCCCCCGGCCGGCGCAGGGGGCGGGGCGGGGCGGGGCGGGGGGGTAGCGCGGCGGCGGGGGGGAAGCGACCGCCCCGGCCCGCGGTTCTCCCGGCCCGTTCACCGCCCGCCGCGGTGGTTCCCGTCGGCCAGGGGCCCGGTGGATTCGTGCGGTGGGCACCCGCAGCCGAGGCGGACGCCCGGGCCGCCACCCACTCGCGTGGCTCCTCCCGCGCCTCCCCGCAAAGCCCTGCGACACGGGCGTGGACCTCAAGGTTGTTTTCTCCCGGGTTGCCCGAACGGCCCCGGGCATGCTGCGTGCCTGCAGTCCATCGGTGAAATCCCCAGGGAGACAGGGCAGGCGTCTCCACGCAGCTCTGTATGGACACCCGTGGACGCCGGTGCTGCAGCCCACGCGGGCATGGCTGGTTGCCTGTGGAGCGCTTTGCTTTCCTCCAGGATACTTAGGTTCACCCGCTGTATGTCTGTTTGGAAAGGCAGGTTCGGTGCATGCCCCGTTCCTGCCCCACCACGCCACGTGCCCCGCAAAGCACGGTGCCACCGGCTTGCACAGAAAAGTAACGCACCTGCCCCAGGGTTCACAGTCAAGAAAAATGCTCTGTGAGGGCAGTTGAACGTGCTCCGTAAGAGATATTACACCGTCAGCTCTATCTTCCTCTTAAAATAGCCCCTATTTATAGACAGGCAACCCCAGGAGCTGTGCAGGGAGCGGCTGTGAAAGGCACACAGCGCACGGACCCTCTTCGCCGGAGCTGCGCCTGTGCGGGAGACAGCAGGGGCAGGCCTGGGTGCGCAGCGAAGTGGGACGCGTCCCTGCGCAAGGACAAGCAGACCCTGCTGAACCTGACGAGCTGTCCAGAAATCACCCGTCTGATGAAACTTGCTACAGTGCAGCGTCATCCTGGCTCTCTGGCCAGTTCAGATGATGGCATTGGAGCACTTCTCAACTCTAGCACACTGCTGTCGGGTGATCAGGAGAGCAAACGCTACCTTCACTTCCCAAAGCCTGCTGAATTCCTCTGGCCACCCCGTTACAGTGCCCATCCCGCTCCACCATGTTCATATGTGTCCTGGTTTCAGCTGGGATAAAGTTAACTTTCTTCCTGGTAGCTGGTAATAGTCTTATGTTTTGGATTCAGTATGAGAAGAATGTTGATAACACACTGATGTTTTCAGTTTTTGCTAAGTAGTGTTTAGACTAAGCCAAGGGTTTTTCAGCTTCTCATGTCCAGCCAACAAGAAGGCTGGAGGGGCACAAGAAGTTGGGAGGGGACACAGCCAGGACACCTGACCCAAACTGGCCAAAGGGATATTCCATACCATGTGATGTCATGCCCAGTATATAAACTGGGGGGGTTGGCCTGGGGGGCGGATCACTCTCGGGAACTAACTGCGCGAGTGGTGAGCAATTGCATTGTGCATCACTTGTTTTGTATATTCCAATCCTTTTATTATTATTATTGTCACAGTATTATTGTTATTATTATCATTATTAGTTTCTTCCTTTCTGTTGTATTAAGCTGTTCTTATCTTGACCCACAAGTTTTACTTTTTTTTCCGATTCTCTCCCCCATCCCACTGGGTGGGGGAGGAGTGAGTGAGCGGCTGCGTGCTGCTTAGTTGCTGGCTGGGGTTAAACCACGACAGTATGGCTACTGACAGTCTAGCCATGGCAACAGCCAGCTGCCCCAGAGCATTCCCATAAAGACACTCAGTCTAGATGTCACCTCCGTGTCCACATACTGGCTTACTGTGTCTGTAAACACAGGGCCAGCACCTCTTGCAAGGCAGTGTCTAGCTGTGTCTGCTCTCATTTATGTTACCCCCATGGTGACTAGTTTCACTGAGCTTGATTGGCTTTATTTCATTATTTGGTTTTATTATGTAAACAACATTATTATTATATCCCTCTGAAGGTATGCTTGGCATGTTTTTAATGACAACACCATGGTTCAGGAAGTTAGAGTGAGCTGCTGTGAGTAGGCACGGATTGTGGCGTTGATAAACTGACTCAGACCTTGCTGCCGAGAAGCACGGGCCCTGCGGTGTTCAGGAAGAACAGCCGTTTCTGTGAAAATGTTTTACCCCTTCACAGCTGACAGTGTCAGGAGGTAGCATGCCTGCAGCATCCCCAAGCACATGCAAAAACCGGGTGTGCTAAGAGAAGGGCTGCTCCAGCAGAAGGCAAACCAGAGAGCCAACACCAGACCGGACAGGCCACAGAGGCACAGTTTCTGCCATTGGGTCCTTCATGGACAAAGGTGACAGCAGCAGCCCACTGCAGATCAGCGATACGGCCATGTGGCCTGGATCCTCCAACACTTTACTCATACTAAGTATAATTTTAAATGTGTTTCTCCAGAAGTTAAATATTATAGGGGAAAATGGAGTCGAAACTCAGCTCTCCTTCCTGAAAATATGCGAGGGTGGGAAACAGCTCCCCAGCAGGGAAGAAACCTAAACCATACAGGGTGAGCTGGGTACAGAGTGGATCCCAATGGGTAATGAGGCATCCTTTCCACTCTCTCTTCTTTCAGTATGTTTCTACTATTGAGTTTTCCCTTGCAAGCGTTTCTCCTTGCAAAGCTTTCAGAAGAAACCACTGTTTCCCTTACTTCAAGCACAAGATGTGTGTTTACTCTGTTGGCCCTGCAATGCAAGTAGCTGTCCAGAAGAAAGCACAAAAATTGATTTTCTCTGCACAGAGAAAATAAGAAGTGGTTTGTCTGGTCTCCGCAGCTTTGCCACCCATAGTGGCTGCGGTGCGTGGAGCAGACATCCAGGCTGTTTTCCCCAGCGTGCAGATCCCATATGTGGGTCTGTAGCCTGGGATGGGGTGGACACTGACTGCCCTACAGCCACCATGGAGCAGCCGGGTTTAGCTGAAGAAGTATATGCCTTGTTATAGACCTTCCTAGTAAACCTGGCCTAACAAATACAGGGCTGAGAATGATTAGATGCTACACTTTTGCCACAGAAAAGGCCCTTCTGTGGTCAACAAGACAGAGACAATGCTTCAATACCTGCGTAAAGGTCATCAAGCATATCTTTATGTCCCATCCAGAAGAGGAGTAAAAGCCTCCATTTCTCCTACATCTTTGCTCCACCCTTAACCTAAACAGTAAAGGGGAAAAGAATTCACCTAGAAAAGCTCTGAGGAAAAAATATTTGTTTAGCAAATGGTGTGATGGAAGAAAGTAACAATAATGGCAAAGGAGGAAAAGGTGAAGTACTCAAAACGTATTAATGAGCAGATGCAAGGCGAGTGCAAGAAGATGAGTCACTGCATTTTGGGAATAAGAGAGAGAGCAAGCAATGAACAACTGATGATGGTGGGGTGTGGGAATGAGCAATCTTCTAGGCAGGGCCACCAGGAGAGAGAGAATTAAAAACAAGGACCAGGCTCTGATGGGATCAGGCGGGATCCCAGCCCCAGCTTCGCTCCTTCTGTCTCCCAGCAAGGTGCTCCTGCTGCTGCCACGCACCTTTTCACCCGTGGAGTGCACAGAAATGTGAGGACGGTCAGCAAAACAGCTGTATTGCAGCAAAGCGTTTCAAGCCTCTCCAGCCCAGAGAAAAGAGGCAAGGGGCTCCCAGAAGAGCTGCGAGGCAGGGGGCTTAGAGAGCAAGCAGCGTGTGGGAGCGTGGTTGTCCCACTTCTCGGTCACAGCCCCTTGCAGTCATGGGAGCCCAGTGTGTCTCTTGAGTTGCAGCTGGTTAGACTGGTTGGGTGGGAATTTTCCAAGTCGACACCCTGTTACTCAGGTTCCTTTGGGGCAAGCAACTACACTGGCTGGAATGTAACATCACTTCTCCAAATGTTGTGACCCTGCGTGGTTTCACAACGTGTGGCAGAAACCTCTATGTTCTCTGCGCAAAAAGATATTAGCATCTCAGCTGCCGGCTTTTCTGATATGCAAATTTTATCACCTCTCTTGTATGGAAGTTCAGTATCCTGATGTGTGAGGCCTCGGAGGTTTTTGTTGCTCTGTCTTGCCTTTGCCTTCTTCTTGTATTCCCGCATGAACTTAGTGGCTCAAAGCCGCCAGCAAACAACCCAAACCTCAGCGACCTGGCGCAACATTTTCTGCAGCGTGGGAAAGCCCCTAACAAGCACATCCCTGCACTTCCCCCAGGGACCCAAAGTTAAGACACATCACCTGCCACAGCCACGCTCCCCTCTGCCTCACACTCCAGTGACCCACAGCAGGCAGATCTGCCTCCCCTGCTTAGCCGGGAGCTGCTTCTCTGCTGTGTGCCTCGACCTACGTACGGAAGGGGGAGTTCTCCGCAGGCAGATGCAAAACTAAAGCCCTGACATTAAAACAGTTATATAAGCCCTGCGTTAAAGCACTTACATAAGCTGCATACAGCGTCCTGACAGAAGAGCAGCTGGCTGAGGGCTGCTGTTGTCTCCGCTGACCAACAGAAAGTCGCTTGTGCGAGGAGAAGAAGCGGAGCGGGGCCGCTTCATTGCTGCTGCTGAGGGAGCAAATGGAAGGAACCGGTCCCCTCTCTGCTCGGAGTCTGAGGAACAGAAGGCACTCGGCTCAAAACGCATGCTGGAAAGAACAGCACGTTTGCAGACGTAACACTGAGGAGCCCTATTGCTGTCAGTCTCGGAAACAGAAGGTCTTTGCAGATTTGGGGTTTTTTTAAATGGATTTCTACTAACGCACAGAACAAGTGAGACAAGTGGAAAATGTCGATACCTGCTGGTCAGCATAGACAGCAATGTCAAATGATGTAAACAATGGCTCGGTATCCCCTCAGATAATATTAATTATGAATTATATTGTAATGTGCTGCATTTAATCAATTTATAATCTTCCCCCCCCAGATCATTATAAAGAGGATAACCCCAAGCCAGAAAGAAGCAGAGAGAACAGTGATACAACAGCCTCAGATCATGCTGAGTGTTTGTTCTCCAAAGCACAAGGCAAGCTATTAATAGCCTGTGCTCCCCTGACAAAACCAAGAGCTGCAAAACACTGCCTGGCGCTGCCTTGAGATGGTGCGTGGGAGCAGGACGCTGGAGCCCAGGTGCTCAGGGTATGCTCAAAGCTGAAATTCCAGGTCAGAAGCTCGTTATTACACAACATGTGCACTCTGAGATGAATCCTCCTCCAGCTCTAAGCACTAGACTCAGTTGCTGAAAAAAAAAAGCAAGCCGCACCAGAGTACAGGAGTGTATGAGTCAACCAAGAGGCTGCTTTTCTCCCTCTAAATGAGTACAGCATGAGCTCTAA
Organism: Buteo buteo; assembly: GCF_964188355.1. Lineage (NCBI taxonomy): Eukaryota > Metazoa > Chordata > Aves > Accipitriformes > Accipitridae > Buteo > Buteo buteo. The sequence continues at coordinate 67,451,808 of NC_134171.1, read as the reverse complement.
TACTGTCTTGCTGCATTTAACGTGGGTCAAAAGCCAACAATGCTTTGCCAAGGTATCCTGAATAGAGCATATATATCCATATTTTAGTAATTTAAATCCACTGACAGCACTGAATTGTTCTTTTGTGTTTAGTTAATATGTCATGTAACCTGTTTACATTTGCTAGTCTGGCATAAAAACATCATAGGCCATGGTGTTTGTGGTTGAGAATTACGTGCTTATTACTTGCACATTTGAACTTTATAAAAAGTAGGCCACTTGTATGCCAGAAAAAACAAAACAACAAAACAAACTGACCTCATTATTTCCAAATTAAGCACCAAAGTCTGAGGAACATAATCTAGTGACCACTGTGAGAGGTCTGGCTGCAGAAACCTTTGCCCCAGGAAGCTGTCACCTTCTGTTTGGTCCAAGTGCCTGAGTGTTGCACAGCTACTGAGTTATTCTTGATCCTTTCTTCCCACCATAATCCCAGGGATGCTCTTGCTTTTTCTCAAAAAAGGGTTCGTATGCGGTGGGTGTTTGGCAAGCTGCTGCTGTTTTCATGTAAGATGTGAAATGAATTCTTGAACTTACTTGTTGCGGCTGTCTGAACATGCCATGAATCTGCAACACACCCTTCCTGTGTGATTTCACATGCACTGTATGTTATATTATCCATGCAGATCTTTAATTTTAATAGAAACCTCTGTTTGTAATACCATAATTTATCGGCTTGCAACTCTTCACTGGCAGGGGTACCTTTTGCAAGGAGTGTGTGGGCATGGAAAAAGGTGGGGAGAAGCCTGCTGAGGAAACAGACTGGCTGATGCCGGGGGTAGAGACTATACCTTTGCAACTCCGGCTAGATAAGGCTGAAGGGGTAATTGTTTAAAGGGGCTTAAGGCACCACTCTGTCAAAACGCAAGTGACTGCCAGAGAGAAAAGAGGAGCAGGCTCCATTCTAGACAAGTCCCATGAAAGGTAGCACTGACGGAATCAGCTGTTCCTCACTGAATTCACTCTGAAGTCTTTGGAGAAATTAGCTTACTCCCTGGGTGTTTTGGGCAGGACTAAAGAGCAAACCACTCTCCACGAAGTTTTATAAGATGCTTTTAAAAAGGCCTCACTAGATACACAATAGTTCCTTCGGGTGACTCCGCAGCTGGGGCTGCTGCACAGCAGCTCACCAGCACCTTCAGAGCGGTACCAGCCTGGTAGAGACTCAGGGGGTGCTGGGACACCTGGTCCCTCACAGGACAAGGTCAGGAACCCAAACCCACAGCCTGCAGTGGCCAGGGCAGGAGGGAGGAAGGGGAGACCTATTGCCTCCTACACAGCCCCCACCGCTCTGTTTGGCAAAACCTCCTTGACAGGAGAAACTTGGTCAAGCAAACTCATTGTGCCCAGTGCACTGCCCAGTGGTTTCACTGGAGGTGGACACCATTTATGTTAACATAGGTATGGTTGGCACCAGCCTTAACATCGCAAGTGCCTGCATGTAACAGCCAGCTGTCTTCATCCACAAGAGAAAACCCCTTCTGCATGAGCTCAAGGGGACTGTGCCTGTGCCCAAACTTTATTTTCCCTCTTCAGTCTCAGGTCATTCTGATTCTTGCTATGTAACTAAGATGACCACAAAGCTCTCTGATGTCTGGGCTCTCAGGGAAGGGTCTTTCCTACTGCGCTATGAACAATCCCCATTTTGTCCTGTTGCAGCAGACACGTGCTCCCCCCCATGCTGGATACGAGGCTGAGCCTCAGTCCCATCAGTGGGTATTATTTTACCATCTTCTTACACCAAGGCAAAAGCTGTTCTGCAGTTTCAGCAACATCTTCTCCCATTCTCAGGTTGGAGTAATGCTTCCATGTGAAGTACTTGTTTACTTGATTTGTGGTGCAGGGAGCACAGCTTGCACTTTTCTCTGCTTTCTGTCACTGGATTTGCTCCCCTCCTTTTTATACTGCTTTCAAGAAGTTTTATGTCATTTCATTTAATCGAACTCTAGTATTACCTACCCTATTACTTTTCAGTTCATACGAAAAGTTCATCTAAGGTATGAGCAGGCATATCACCATTGATTTTTAGCAGTTTATGAAATATCACTCTGTTTTGCCAGCAATACCATCTTACTGTCTTATCTCAAGGGACAGGCGGAGCATTATGGCACACTCAGAGTGTATTTTATAAGTGGCAAGCAGTCAGCAGGATGCAATTAAGCCAAGTATTACAGTCACGATCTGGAAAGGTTGCCCTGTAAAGTCCTGGTTTGCTGCCATTTTGTTGTGGTAGTCTTCAGATTGAAGTACATCTTGTGCTTTACAAAGGTGCTCCTACATATTCACTTAGGTGAATTCTCTGAGAGTTATCTTCTGGTGGTATAGTCAGAAAAATACACTAGAAATTACTAACTGGTTATTCCTTTGGCATCTTTGCCATCTTTCTCCAAATCCTGTGGACTGGAATTGTGTTACACAAAATTCTGAGCTTTTTACTAGGGAGATACAGGTTGAGAGAAGTGTCTTCCCCTCGCCTAAAAAAGGCCAAGAAAATGTGAGCTACAAAAGACAGAGACTCATGGCCTCTTCTCTTTTTTAAGTTTTCAGGATTGTGGTTGAAAGACCCTCAGCAAATCTTGATTAGTGACTTGTGGATGTGTGCCACAGCACTCCTGTTCCTGATCTCATTTCTCCCTAAGTTGCCAGCACACACAGGCACAGCTGTCGGCAAGTTCTTCTTATGCCTCTTTTTCTTACCTGGAGGTGCCAGATTTATTGGAAAAGTACTTGATCCTGAACAGACAGCTTCTAGAGACATGCTCTGTGCACTAAATGAGCCAAGAGAGCTGGGGTCAATCCGCCTATCATCCCCCAAGCCCCTCAGCTGGCTGCCTGCCTCATGCTGAGATCACAGTGAAGGAGGAATCTGCAACACCGGAAGGATCAGGTACTGGTTGCCCCAAAGAGGCACCAGTTCTGCTTCTTAGCATTTTTATCTCCCCCTGGGGCTCTGACCAAACTGGCCAGTCCTCAGTCAGGTACTGCCGGAAGAGCAAGAGCTGAAATGGGAATGGAGAGCAACCAGAGCAAGTGGCTTTCTACTGCTTCTACTGTTGTGCCAGGCAGCTGCCTGCTTACCTGAAGCCTGTAGTGCAAAACCAAAACAAGAGAAAGCAGTGCAGAACCATATCTTCAGGCTCACTCACTCCCTCTTCAATCCAGTTTTTTTTTTCATGCAATTGCAAACTAAAGAAATTCCCTGTTCACCAATACAAGAAGACTTACTTTCAGCCAGCTGCTGTACCAACGTGCTCAGAAGGTGCTTTCTGAACAGCATCCTTCACACCAACATGACAGCTAACCAAAGCTAATAATGGAAGAAATTATTTCAAAATAGCAAAACGTCAAGAACATGCCTGGAGGTAGAAGAGACAAAAACCCTGGGTATCTTACTGCAGCCAAGCATTCCCTGTTGCCCTATCCCCAGTACCACTAGAAGTTCATGCAAGCTGCAGAACATGACTCCTACTGACACCACTGGTTACAACAGATGAGAAGAAAAGCGTGAATGTGAACAGGAGCAGGGGCTGGTAGAGATGAGTGAGAAACCTGTAGAAAAACAACAGTTTCCTCTGTAGAGCAAGAAATGGCAGCATGCTTTATCCCAGGAGTCTTTGGCAATGCCCCTGCAAACTGAGGTGGGAAATTGGCTTCAAACTCTCACAATAGGAAATTGCCCCTTCTGGCTGCAAGCTTTGGCGGTCTGCGTCTCCTAGAGAAAGGAAAGCACAGGGAAAAAAACAAAACCCTGAACAACTTTCCTCTCCTAGTGGTTTGGCTTATTACAGCAAAATCTGACCATCAGCCTTCCTGCTTCCGTCAGCAGCTCCCAGGTTCCACAGCATTCGCCCTGCCTTCCCCATCATCACACCTCTGGAGAGCAGGTCCAGCCATCTTGCGCTTCCCTACGGCCACAGGGCCAGACTGGCAGCCCTGAGTGGCTGTGCGCCTGCCGCCTCTGTCGAGAAAGGTGCTTCGTCCTCTCCCCTGGAGAATGGGGTTGAGCCTGGCAGAAACCACCACCCCCCTGATGCCTCTGAAGGTGCCAGTCAGCTCTCGATGACGTAGCACTCACAGCCCCCGTAACAAAACGCCATGCTGTTGTTGGGGCCGGTGAGGTGACCTGGAGTTTGCAGGGCTGGATGGTGCTGCATGTCAATGGCGGGGGAAGGAAGGAGGGAAGTAATTCCTTTCCTGCCGCTCAACCCGCTGCCAGGCTGCTCTGCTCCAGCAAATCCCAAGGAAAGCAACGGTGCACACCTAAAGCAATGGTGCAGCCTACAGTCCTGGCCCCATCCAAGAAGAGATGCTCTTGCCCCTTCTGTTATGGCACAGCAGCTTCTGCTGGCATGGGGCAGGCAGAAGCATCATGTCCTTCACGATGATACAAATAGGTTTGTATCTTCCCTTCTAATAAAGTTACAAAGCACGCAGCCGGCCTTTGTGCGGGACATGACATGGTAAGGTTTTATGGTGGTGGGAAAGAGAGCACAGGGCCTGCTCTGCTGCTCTGCTGGGGCAGAGGGACCGGCCCAGGCAGTGCGTAGCGACTCCCCTCATTATTTGCCCGTGGACTGAGACTAACCAGCTGCTTGTCCTCTTGCCACTGGTATGTGCCAGGCCAGGGCCAGCATGTCCAAGACAGCAGGGCTTTGCTGAGCCAGCCTGGGTTCAGGGGAGAAGTGAGCCAAGGGGCTCAGGGCAAGGGAAGCTCCACGTGACCTAAGTGCGTTACGGTGATTCACAAGCAAAGAGCTTAGAGGTGGCAGTACAGATAAAGTTCATTATTGAGATAAAGCCCCTGTAGGCCCGTTGAGGTGTTTTTCCACCTGAAAAAGAGTGGCTGAAAGCATCAAGCTTCCACCTCGTTCCTCGTGCCCTTCCCTGAAAAGAGCTTCTCCCTCCCAGCCTTGCTCCTCAGGATGCTCGGCCAGGAAAGCCGGGTGCTCGAGGTAGTCCTTGCGGCTGGGGGGCTGGAGGAAACCTTGCCTCCGCCGGACCCCTGGCCTGGGTTGGTGACACCGGGACTGGGGAGGGATGGGGAAGACGGGGAGGATCCGCCTCGCCCTGTGGACACAGCGCTGTGGTTTCCAGCGCCGGAGAACCGGCGGCGAGCCAGAGCGGCCGGCCGGGGAGAGCGCTCCTCGCTAGGTGGAGCTGCCGGAGCGAGCACGGCGCCGGGAACCCGGCTGCGGGTCCGGGAACCCGGCTGCGGGCCCGGGAACCCGCCGGTTCCCCGAGACACGGCGTGTCCCAGCTCTGCGCCCTGAGCCCTCCCTACCCCTGCACGCCGCGATGCTCCTCGACGTCTTGTTACACTGGACCTGAAGGGAAGCAAGCAAGGTCTTTCCTCCAACGAAGTCGCGTTACGAAGTATACCGCTCGCGGTGATTTTCTCTGCCGGTTAGCCTGTATCTGCTAATCAATGCGGGCCTGTCAGCCTTCGATGTGATGCAAAATGCTGAAATATGATTTTCTAAAAATCATAAAAATATGCACATAATGATAGCTACTGCCGCTGCTTTCTCCCTCCCGTCCCCATTTAGGTCATCAATTTAATGATTTCCAGTTCCCTGACACTGGACCACCCTGTGCCAACAATTTCTAAGCAAAGCTCTCTCTGCTGATTTCCATGGGGGGCTGCTTAAAGATCGATAGCCAGCAATGGCCTATCGTACATATATTTGTCTCATGGAGTGAAAGAAACTATATAAAAGCTCCAGCTATGCCAGTTAAATTTCCATACATTTTTGCTGTTAATGTGAAACCAAAGTAAAGCCAGACATTAGTTTTAGCCTTACAGCATACCTGGTTATCCACATCAAGAAAGTGCTCACATTAATGCCAGGGTAGTGCCTGGACCCATACCCAACAACGGCAGCTGTGGGGACACTCGCTGCCCTACACGTGCTTGGGTGGCTCAACTGGCCAACCAGGGCCAGGGGATGATGCGTGAGCTTCTGTTGGGTCTAAATTAGTATCTTTATCCACACCTCATGGGCACCTACACTGCACAGCAGGAAATTTCTGTGCAGCAATGTACAATGGAAAGAAAAAGGAAGGTAACTTTGGAAGGGTGGCACCTTCACAGCCCTTAGGCAAAGATAAATGAGGGAGATGGAGCACCAGTGCTCCTTGTCCCGGCTGTTACACATCTGGCCTCCAACACGTACGTTTCAGCATGACTGTGAATAGCAGGTTTCTAAAATAATTTCCTTGCCCGTGTCTGATCAGCCACGTGCATCCAGTCCTCATGGGGTTGCTCAAGCCCACCTGGAAATGGAGCAGGCCACTCAAAAGCAATCATGCTGCAGAACGAGGTGGGCAGAGGCAGCAGTAGTCCCCAGCGCTGCTGCTCCCATTTCCAGTGAAAAGAAGGACCATCCCTACTGCAAGGACTCCAGTCCTTCTCAAGCATGTGGCTAGAGGGAAATACCTTGTCTGAATGCCACGGCACATCACAGGCACATCTGTGCCAGCTGCAGCTCTTGGTAGCACCAAACAGGAATAGACAAACGTGGCAATGTTAAGAAATCTGTTGCATACTAATTAGTTAGGATAAACGGAGACCTGGCAATTGGTAATACCACACAGGTATTGCTAGCAGGGCTTTGGAGCCTGGATGCCAGCGGAATTCTGGGTGCACCTGCAGCGGACCCCTGCCACCACATTAAATAGATATACGTCGCTTCCACACAGCAGCGTTAACAACAGAGGTGGTGGGCAGTCTTTGGAGCTATAAGCCGGACAAACTTCAGGTAAGGCTTGTACAGCCGAGAGGGGAGCGTGTAGTGAGGGCAGAGCCTGAGCAGGGCAGGGGTCTGGGGATGGGAGAGGGGTTCAGAGCAGGACTGCGCCAGGAATGGTCTCTGGTGAAGCTGTGGATCCATCCCGGACAGATGGACACTCTGCATTTGTAATCCTCTCCTCCTGGCTTTTCCCCAGCAGGGGTCAGGCTGGACCAACGATCACAAATCAAAAGTAAGAGTAACTACTCTGCTCCAGCATCAAATATTTTCAGTGCTCCAGAAAGGAGAAAAATATTTTGCCTTACTGAGGATACAGAAAATACTTGCACATCTCATTTAAGAAAAGCAAAAGAAACACTGAAATGGCAACAGAGGTGACTGTAAGAAGCAGCAGCCTGCAACACCCTCCTTGTCCTTGCAGCTGTCTTAAAAAAGCAATGACCAGGTCCTGTTTCCACTCAGTCTCGTTACAGTCTCAGCCTCCGTTCCCAGTTATTCTGAATACATTGCAGTGTAAATGGAAACAGAATTCGGCCAGGATGTGGGGACCACAGCGTTAGAGCAGCAAAGTGACACAAGCGTGTCCTCAGAAGTGACTGGAAGACCCCGGGGAGGGCAAGAGCTCACAGCATCCGCCACCGGCTGGAAAGGAGAAGCTGTTACCCACAGAAACCATTCCTGTGCAGTCAGACAAAATAAGTAACACAAAGCAATACCAGTCCTAGGCTGACATCTCCAGCACACCCCCCAGCTAGAGCTGGCAGCGTCTCATGGCCCTTGGCACTCTGAAGAGCAAACCAGGCGGTCTGCAGCGGGGTCGCCCATGAAGCCTCTGCCTTTGGCTGTCACCAGAGGTCTGCAGGCAGACACTCTGGGACAAGAATGCTAAAAAGCAGGTGAGATGTATCCAAAGGCCTGGCTCCTGAAAAAATTTCTGGCCAGCTTTGCCTCAGTTTATCGCCTAGTGAGAGGACACAGAGGATGGCATTTCATGCATGGAATTTTAATGATAACTTTATTATATTTTAGCGTATTATTGGCTTGTGATTTTGTAGTCTTACAAGAAATTTCCGATTCCATATCTCCATTAAATGTCTGATTCATTTTCTTGGCTCGTGGTAATGTTTCAAAGCTACATCACTAAAGAATCAGTGCTCTGCATTAGATAAATATAAGACCGAGTCTGATTAACCTATTAACTATTTTTAATTAGCTTTTACTGTTCTTCAGATGTTCCGTGTTTTTGAGGAAGCAGAAAGAGAACGAGAGCACGCTGGTACTATAGAGCTGTATAGAGCTAGCATATGGACCGGGATTATTCATCATCATTGGCAGGCACTCTGCTGTAGGGAATCTTGCAACAACATCACAATTTTCCTGCTAGACCGAATGCCATAATGGACACATTTGCAGCGTGAATTATGGGCAAGATAGAAAAAAATTAAATCTTTATAGCATTTTTATGCTCTGTCTTCCTTTTTGGTAATCAGATCTTGATTAAGAGTTGGAATTAGCACCCAGAAGAACATTAGGCTTTCCTGGCTCAGTTCCTTTCCACCATGTAGGGCAGGCAACAAATGATTCAGTGGCTTTACAGTGCTGCTACAACAGAAAGGTGTCTAAATACCTATCCATCACTTTAAGAAAGTAACCGACTGCTTGCTCGCAAGGAAGAACATACGGTAATGGCAAAGCACTTTATTTGCTAAATAAAGCCATTACTCGATTTAGTTCAGACAGACCCGTCTCCTAGTCACGATGACTTCCCGGGGCAAAAAGCTGGGCAAAGTGGGGTCCCTGGCATCTGTCCCCGCTGCTGGAGGGCTGAAAGAGCTCTGGGCAAACCCTCCCTTGGAGGCACAACCCCGGGCACAGCTGGACACCGCAGGTGACACGGGGCAGCAAGCTGCAGTTCGGGTCCCCGTCTCATCAGCTTGAAGAATATCTGACCCCGCTATGCCAAAGCACTTTGGACCTTTTAATTTTAGGTGTTCTCATGGGTGGTTGTTTTTTTTTTTTTGCTTTCAGGTATGCTGGGACCATTCCAGCCAACGTGAATTTCAGAGGCGCAGCTGCTCCAGCACTCGTACTTCCTACGCCTCGACCGAGCAAACAAGTAACTGCCGCTTTTTCTGACAACGCTCCTGTATACCTCCTAATTCATACCTCCTAATCCATACCTCCTCTTGGCCTCCGCTTTGTGTGACCGGGGTCTCCATCGCAACTTTAGCCCCCTGTCCCCTCCCTGCCGCCTCCTCCAGCCCTTGGTCCCTCGCTGCCCGGGATCTCTCGGCAACCGCTGCCCCTGCCGTCCTCCGGGGGGGTCCCTCCCCGAGACCCCGCGGGGTTTCCGCGGGAGCTGCTCTTCTCCCGCGGCTTTGCCTCCTTTCGGGTGGTCGCTCGTCCCCTGCCCCCTGCTGCCCCGTCCCGCCGGCCGGGCTGCTCGCTCCTCCTCTCCTCCCGCACCCCCCCCCCCGGCTCGCTCGGCGGCTACTCTCTCTTTTATTATTTGACTTGGTGGTTGCTTTATCTGCAACGAGGCGGTGAAGCGCTTATGGTGAGCCCTAGTGAATTTGGCGAAACGCGGCCGGGTATTAACGTGCAGCCCCCGGCTGCAGCGGACCCGTTCAGTACCCGCCTGTGCTCAAGAAGTAATTCGGCGGCGGCGTTTTCAGGCTGCGGTTTGGTCACCCCGTTAGGGAACGTTTGTTATTGGGGTGGTTTTTACTCCCACCTCTGCCTAGCGTCCTCACGGTGCTTCCCCCCCCCCCCCCCCCCCAGCATAGCGCAGCCCCCGGCTGCCGTCTGAGTAACTTTCCCTGACTAGGGCTGTGCTTCGGGAAAACAAAACCTGAGTCTGCAAACGGAGCTAAATGCCAATATTTTCAACTGTTTCTGGGTCGCAGTTATTAAAGACACGGAAAGGAGGTAATGTGGACGGCTGGTTTTGAATCCGAACCATTTCTCAAGCACGGGTCAGCCCTATTGGCGCCACCTCACCTGTGCTGCTATTTTTAGGAAAGAAGTTGTACGAGGCGGCCCCCAAACGACCGCTCTTTTTCCAGATGCCACCCGTTCATTCCAGAAGGAAGGAAGGAGAAGCAGTTTGTGCGGGAAGGACTGTTTTGTTCTGCTTTCCCTAGGAAACAAACCCAGAGGTGCCGGGCAGCGAGCTCCCGCTTTGGCCGGGAAGGGTGCTCGGAGCGAGCGGAGCCGCCGGTGCCGCTGCCCGCCGGTCGCCGGGCGGGGGAGGCTGCGCCCGGCGCTGGCACCGGGGGCTGCCCCGCAGCAGCCCCGAGCGGGACCGCGACCGGCAAGACCGCACTGCAGAAGCAGGCGCAGGACGGCAGGGTCCGTCCCCGGGGACTCCGGCCCCGGGGACTCAGGCCCCGGTTCCCCTCCCCCCCGCCGCCGCCAGCGCGGAGCCGCGGGTGAAGCTGCCGCCGCTGCCGGTGGCCGCCCCTGGGAAAGGTCCCTCGGGGAGCTCCGAGGAGGGAGGCAGCGGGATGGGGCGGCGGGAGGAGCCCCTGTCCTCCCCCGCCCCAGCCACACCGGTGCAGACCCCGGCCTCCGCACCGTCTCCTCCGCAGACAAGAGGAAAAGCAGCTCCCCTGGGTGCTGCCCACACAGCGGGGCCGGCCCGCGCCTGCCCCTGCGCTTCCAAACGCTGTTTAATTTTTCTCGCCCCAATTAAAATGCAAATCGGTCACTTTCAGAGGCAGGCTCCCCCCCTGCCCACGCCCGCTGCCCGAGCCGAGCCCGTAGGCGCCGGCGGTGCGGGGCTGCCGCGGCCGAGCGCTCGCTGGCTCCTCTGAAACCGGCAGAAAAGGACCTTTTAGGTTTTACTTTTCGAATATTTGAGAAGTGACCCAGGGACAAAAAAAAAAAAAAAAAAAAAAAAAAAAAAAAAAAAGCAAAAAAAAGCAAAGCTGGAGACTTAAACGTGAGCTTCTCGGAGGCGCAGTTTGTGTGGCTGTGCAAAAGTTACGGCGAGGCGAAATCCTGCTCTACGCGCCCTTTCTCAGAGTGTATTTTTTCGCGGCTTTGTAAATTAAACTAAAACAATTCCGAGCAACAGGGGATATTTAGAAACAGACGGAAACACCGTCGCAGGTCGAGGATCAACATGCTTCCCCTTTATCTAAGATCCGTAATCACCAAAAAACCCACCCCAAACCTAAATTCCACACCAGCCCCTTTCTCCACGCTCGAGGAAATAGAGTTCCCCGGAGGCACACGGACTCGGGCACAGACAGCACAGGGTAAAAACGGTTTAGGGTGATTTTGCACCGCTCTTCTCTCCGTGGGACGCTCTTTTGGGGTCACAGGGGATTTTTTCCATTCCAGCCCCAGGTGCCGGGAAGAGCCGCGAGCAGTCGGGGGCGCCGGGGACAAGTGTCGAGGGGGCCCGTTACCGCAGGCCTCGGGTGTACAACACCGGCAGTGGCCGGGCAGGAGGCACCGGTGGCCCGGCGGAACGAACACGCAGTTCTGATGTGCAGTGGGTACAGAGAGAACCCACGCGGGTCCAGAATCGTGCGAGGAGGGCCGGGCCGGGCCGAGCTGTGCCGCCCGCCACCGGCTCGCTGCGGCCGCCCGGGGGAGGCGCCGGGGCAGGCCCGGCCGGGAGTCGAGCGGCTTCGCTCCCCGGAGTCATTCCCGGGCCACAGAGACAGAGGGAGCGGGAGAGAGAAAGAAAGGAAAAAAGCAGAAAGAAGGAAGGGAGGAAGGAGAAAGGAGAAAGAAAGAAAGACAGAAAGAAAGAAAGAAAGAAAGAAAGAAAGAAAGAAAGAAAGAAAGAAAAAGAAATATAGAAAACAGAGGGAGTGGGGTATGTGAAGAGAGAGAGAAAGAGAAGAGGGGAGATAAAAGAGACGAAAAGAGAGCAAAAAATGAGAGAGAAAAGAAAAAGGAAAAAGAAAAGGAAAAGAAGAAAAATAAAAATAAAATCAAAAGAAAAAAAGTAAAAAGGAAAAGAAAGCCTGAAAGGAAAGGAGAAAGGAAAAAGCAAAGTAAAACGCAAAGCAATGGAAAAAGGAAAGGAAAAAGGAGAGGAAAAAGTGAAATGAAAAAGGAGAGGAAAAAAGAGATGAAAGGTCAGGGAAAAGAGAAAGGAAAAAGGAAAGGAGAAAGGAACAGAAAAAGGGAAAGGAAAAAGAAAAGGAAAAAGGAGATGAAAGGTCAGGAAAAAGAGAAAGGAAAAAGAAAAGAAAAGGAAAAAGGGAAAGGAAAAAGGAAAGGGGAAAGGGAAAAGAAAAAGGGAAAGGAAAAAGGGAAGGAAAAAGGGAAAGGAAAAAGGGAAAGGGAAAAGGGAAAAGGAAAAGGGAAAGGGAAAAGGGAAAGGGAAAAGGGAAAGGGAAAAAGGAAAGGGAAAAGGGAAAGGGAAAAGGGAAGGGAAAAGGGAAGGGAAAAGGGAAGGGAAAAGGGAAGGGAAAAGGGAAGGGAAAAGGGGAGAGGAAAAGGGGAGAGGAAAAGGGGAGAGGAAAAGGGGAGAGGAAAAGGGGAGAGGAAAAGGGGAGAGGAAAAGGGGAGAGGAAAAGGGGAGAGGAAAAGGGGAGAGGAAAAGGGGAGAGGAAAAGGGGAGAGGAAAAGGGGAGAGGAAAAGGGGAGAGGAAAAGGGGAGAGGAAAAGGGGAGAGGAAAAGGGGAGAGGAAAAGGGGAGAGGAAAAGGGGAGAGGAAAAGGGGAGAGGAAAAGGGGAGAGGAAAAGGGGAGAGGAAAAGGGGAGAGGAAAAGGGGAGAGGAAAAGGGAGAGGGAAAAGGGAAGGAGGGAAAGGAGAAGAGAGAAGAGGGGGAAATAGCAGCAAAGCAAAGGGGAGAAGAGGAGAGCAAGGCGAGACCCAAGTCGGCGGCAAGGCGGGCGCGGCGCGGGTGGGCAGGGCCGGCCGCCGCCCCGCCCCCGCCCGCCGCCGCCGCCGCCGCGCCCGCTGCCGGCCGTGCCCCCGCTAAAGGAGGCAGGGAGCGGGGCGGCGCGGCAGTGCGCCCCGAGCCTCGCCCGCGCCCGCAGCCCCGACAGCCGCGCCGGCAGCCAGCCAGCGGGAACAGCGCCGGGAGGGATGCGGGGCGCCGGGAGGGAGGCAGGGGCGGCGAGCGCGGCCGCCGCGCCGCTGTGAGCCCCCGACTCCTCGCAGGCACAGGGAGAGGAGATTATATACGTGCGTACGCCCGGACCCTGCGCATATACACGTATATATATATATATATATATATACGCCCGCCGAGGGCAGCGCCGCTTTTCTCCGCCGGAGCGGCCGCTGAGGCGCAGCCCTGATGCCCGGCGGGGCGGCGGGGCCGCCGCTCGGGCGCGCAGCTGCCCGCTAGAGGCGGCGGCCCCCGCGGGCTGGATGCGCGGCGCCGGTGCGGGCGGCACCCCCGGGCCGGCCGCCGGGGCCCCGCGACGCTAGTGGCCGGCCGGGCCCCCCGCCCCGGCCCGGCGGCGGCGGCGGCGCGGGGATGCTGGCGCTGGGGCAGATGGACGGCGCGCCCCGGCAGGGCGCCTTCCTGCTGGGCAGCCCGCCGCTGGCCGCCCTGCACAGCATGGCCGAGATGAAGGCGCCGCTGTACCCCGCGTACCCCCTGCCCGCCGGGCCCGCCTCCTCCTCCTCCGCCTCCGCCTCGCCCGCCTCCGCCTCGCCCTCGCCGCCGCTCGGCTCCCCCGGCCTCAAGGCGCCCGCCGTCTCCGCCACCGCCGCGGGCGGGCTCTCGGCGCTGGGCTCGGCCCCGCCGCAGCTCTCGGCCGCCACCCCGCACGGCATCAACGACATCCTCAGCCGGCCCTCCATGCCCCTGCCGGGCGCCGCGCTCGCCTCCGCCTCGCCCTCCGCCTCCTCGGCGGCGCCCGCCGGGCTGCTGGCCGGGCTGCCCCGCTTCGGCAGCCTCAGCCCCCCGCCGCCGCCGCCGCCCGCCCTCTACTTCAGCCCCGGTGCCGCCGCCGCCGCCGCCGCCGTGGCCGCCGGGCGCTACCCGAAGCCGCTGGCCGAGCTGCCCGGCCGGACGCCCATCTTCTGGCCGGGGGTGATGCAGAGCCCGCCCTGGAGGGACGCCCGCCTCGCCTGCGCCCCCCGTGAGTACCCAGCGTCGCGGGGCAGCGGGGGGAACGGGCCCGGGGAGCCGCGCCGGGAGTTCGCTCCCGGCGCTGGGGAAGCCCCCGCGTCCCGGCGAGACCCTCCCGGGCCTCCCCGGCCCTGGCCGTGGCCGAGGGGACTGGCTTTGCCTCACTTTCTTTTTGTTTCCTAAGTTTGCTTTGCTTTCTCCTTCCCCCCTCGGGCGGCGCGAAACCCTGTAAACTGTCGGCGAAAAGAGGAGCCCTCTCGGCGGAAGGCGGCCGCGCTGCCGCCGGCTTCGCCGTCCCCGCCGGGGACTCCCGGGGCCGGGGCTGGTTTTAGGGGCGCGCACAAACTTTCCCCGAGCGGGACTTTCCGTTTCCGCCCGCTTGCACTGGCCGCAGCTTTTCTAGAAAACACTACCGTTTGCCCGCTCCGATTTTCGATCCTTAAAGGAAAAATAAACCGGGGGAGCCGGGAGGCCGGCGCCGCCGCGTTCCCCAGGCAGAAGTTTTCTTACAGACCCCCCTGCGGAGAGACATCCCTTCCCCCCCCCCCCCCCCCCGTCCCCCAGGGCCGCTTGGGAGCGAAGCACTTTCCCAAATCCGTAGATTAACGTGTCTGTCCCTGCCTTCCCTTTCTCTCCCCCCCCGCCAGATCAAGGCTCAATTTTGCTGGATAAGGACGGAAAGAGAAAACATACCAGACCCACTTTTTCTGGCCAGCAGATTTTCGCCCTGGAAAAGACTTTCGAGCAGACGAAATACCTGGCGGGCCCGGAGCGAGCCCGGCTGGCCTATTCGCTGGGGATGACGGAGAGCCAAGTCAAGGTGAGACGAGCAGCTCACGCACGGAGCGGTGCGGGGCTGGGGCAGGGCAAGGGGCCCCTCTCGGACCGGGGAAAAAAAAGGCCCCGCCGCGGAAACCGCGTCTGTCGTGGGCGGCCGGAGATGCTGCGGGCAGGGGCCTTCATTACCTTCAGTACTGGCGGGGCCGAGAAGGATATTTTAAAGCCTATCTTATTTAAAAAACAAACAAACAAACACTCAACCAAATAAACCTAAGCAAGCCTGAGAAGCCCGGTGCGTTCAGCGTCTCTGGCCCGCATCCCCCCCCCAAAACCGCCTGGCCCCGAGCCGTCGGGCAGGGACTGCGCACCCCCGCTCCCACTGTCCCGCCCCAAACTCTCCGGTTTTTGGCTCAGTCCGAGCTGCGGGCGAAGTGGAGGTGTGAGGAGTTGGGAGACCGGGCTGAGCCCTCCAAGGGGCATGCGGGGAGGCGTTTGCTCCGCGGGGGGCCTCTCGGCGGTGCTCACGCTTTCAGACTGATCTGGAGACCCTCCTTTGTCACTGCAACCATGTCCCAATGGCTGCGAATAAATTATCGCCGCCTCGACAATGAAAATAACCCCCTCCCCTGGCAGCACCCTGCCAGAGAAGATAGGCATCTGGGGGGGCAGGGGCGGCCAGGGAAGGATTCGGCCCGGAATGCGTGTTTGCCCCGGGTAGGAGGAAAACCCAGGGAGGGAGGGAGGGCGCGGGGCCCACGGCGGACCTCGGGGACGGGGGGCGCTGGGGGCGGCCGCTCGCCGGCGCTGGGCGGGACCCGTGCCGGGCCGGGTGGCTCGGGCTGCGGGGAGCGCGGTGCGGCGGGGCTCGGCCGCTTTTCGTTGACGGGGAAATCGCGTAAGGGCTGGCGAAGCGGGAGTCGCCACCGCACGCTAGGGCCGGGGAAGCGCAGGGCAGCGGGGCGGGGGCGGGCCGGCCGGGCCGCGCCGGGTGGCGGTGGCCGGTGGTCGGTGGCGGTGCTGCCGGTGACGGTGGCGGCGGGGACAGGTCTGGTTCCAGAACCGGCGGACCAAGTGGCGGAAGAAGCACGCGGCCGAGATGGCGACGGCGAAGAAGAAGCAGGACTCGGAGACGGAGCGGCTGAAGGGCGCCTCGGAGAACGAGGAGGAGGACGACGACTACAACAAGCCCCTGGACCCCAACTCGGACGACGAGAAGATCACGCAGCTGCTGAAGAAACACAAGCCGGGGGGCGGCGGGCTGCTGCTGCACCCCGCCGAGGGGGAGGCCTCCGCCTAGCGCGCTCCGCCCGCCGCCGCTTTCGGAGATGTACAGATCTATTTTTCTAGACTCTACGCGCCCGGGAGGAGGAGGAGGAGGAGGAGGAGGAGAGGCCGGAGGGGGAGCAGAGAGGACTGCGGCGGAGCGGGCCCCCAGCGGGCGCGCCCGTCCTCCGGCGCCGCGTGTTATTGTAGGGTCGCGGGCGGCGGGGAGCGGCGGGGGCTGCCCCGGCCCGGGTCCCGCTCCCGGCGGTGCGGCGGCCGCCTGTTGCCGGCTCTTTGTAAATAAACCGTGAGTCCCCGCGACCATAGGCGTTCCTTACTGTGAATATTTAAAATGTAAAATACCTTCTTTTTTTGTACAGCCGGGGCCGGGGGCGCCGCCCCCCCCCCCGCCCCGCGCTCCCCGCCGCCGGGCGGTACCGGGGGGGACGGACGGACGGACACCCCCGGAGCCCCGAGACGGGCGGCAGAGCGGGGTCGCCGAGGAAAAAGCCGCCGTGGTTGCCACCGGCCCCTCCCTCGGGCCGAAACCGCAGCGGCCCCGCGTGCTATTTATTAGTATTTTTAAAACCCTTTCTGTTGCGGTCGTCGTGCAGAAGGAGGGGGGAGAGGGCGAAGGGACAGGGTTTGCTTTCACTCGCACCGTTTCCGATCAACCGCGTGTTGGAAAAGTAGCTGGTGGGAATTGTCACAACCACTTTCAGTCAAAATATAAAATTCATTTAGTTGCTGTAATTGAATTTAAAGTGTGTTTTCTTTTGTATCATACGGAATACTATAGAATGTAAATTGTTTTCTTTTTTTTTAAGCTAATAACGATGATATATCGTGATATAGCATCTTAACATTTATTAATTTATATTAAAAATAATTCGGTTTGTAAAGAGAAGAAAAGCCCTTTGCAAGACCAGTTAAATGTAATGCACTTTCTGTTTAAAAAAACGATAAATCAATTAAACCAGTTTAAAGACGTCTGCTGCCTTCACTAAAGGGTACAGATAATCTGATCTCATCAGAGATTAAATAATGAAACCACGGTACAGGAGGAGAAAAAAAAAAAAAGAAGAGATAATTTTCAGGATCTTTTGTTCAATCTCTGTAGTAGGTTTTTTGTCCTTTTTTCTTCTTCTTTTTTTTTTTTTTTAAACGATGGAAGTTGTTCACTTTGTTGTGGAAGTTGAAGAAGGATACAAATAAAATAAGCGGCGGCTTCTCTGGGGACGGGGCTGGCGGCTCCTGCCCGCGCCGGTCCCTCCGTGAACCGGGAGGCAGAGTTTCTACCCGGCCCCCGGAGCGGTTCGCCTCAGCCTAAATTAGGCTGTATTAACTTTTTAAGCGGCGGGCGATGCAAGATGTTATCAAGGGCAGAGTGTTATCATTATTATGGGAAAGAAACTGCTTTCCGAGAAGAAAACGGCGAATAAAATAAGAGCCTGGCTAAGGGTCTAGAGTAAATAGTTAGACCCAATACCGAAACAACTGGTTTAAATTGAAACTCGTTATCTAGACACGATCATTTCCATATCTAAACAGACCAGAAACAATCGCTTTTTTTCACGGCTGCAGCAGACCAAACAGAAGCGTTGACATGACAGAGAAAAGGGCCAGCTATTCTGGAGGAAAAAAATAAATAAATTAGTATTCTTCCGTAAATTTGTGAATCATTTTCTCCCCGGGGCGGGGGGGAGGGAGAAGAAAAAAAAAAAAAAAAAAAAAGCGGAGCAGGGTTTTATTCCGCTTTCGGCTTAGACAATGCCGGGGCCGGGAGGAGGGAACGAGCCCCGGCCCTCTGCGGCTGCCTCGGCGCGGCTGCCCAGGCTTTCCCGGGCCGGGATGCCGGGGGCTGCCCACCGCCCCCCGACCCCCCTCGACCTCCCCTAGTCTTTCCCGACGCGTTGTAAAGGCAGGAAGGGAAAGGCCGGGCGGTTTCCGGAGCGCCGACTCGACCCTGCCGGCTCTCGCCGTTACGATTTCCCCGCGGCTTTTTCGGGGCCATGGGAAAGAAATGAAAATACCGCGGGGCCCGGTACCGCCGGGGCGGGGCCCGGCCGCTGCCCGGCTTCAGCCCGGTCGGCGGCAGCGGAGCCCGTCCGGGCCGCTGCGGCCGGGGGACCGGGGCCGGGCCGGGGCCGCCAGCTCTCCCGCAGCGCTTTCCGCCGGCGGCCGCTCCGCCGCCACCGCTGCCGGCGCCCGGCGCGGAGAGCACCCGCTCCCCCGGCGGGTGTCAGCGCCCTCCCGGCTCCGGCGGGCAGAACCCGGCCCGGGCCCGCGGTCTCCCTGCCGTGTGTGCCCCCCGCGAGTACCGCCCGCCCCGGCGCACCCCGTCCCCGTTTCCAGTTGACTGAAGCACCGACTGAGGCTTTCCAGTTAATTTACTTCTGCACAGAGACCCAGCTGGCCACCGGTTGAAGTTGGCACCGTCAAAGTGGAATCGCAGGGAAAAAAAAAAAAAAAAAAAAAAAAAAAAGCCCAGCACTGATCGCTTGGTTAAGCTGGTTTTGTCCGGGGCGCTGGAGAAAAGAGCGGGTTATTCACATGAGCTCACTGCCCCCCCTTTTCGGGGCAGGTTTTGGAAAGCAAACCCGGCTCGGCGGAGAGGCGCAGCCTGCCTCTCCTTCAGGAGAGGACTTTGGAGGAGGCGATCCAGTAACTTCGCGTCGGGATCGCTGCCACGGACATCGCGGCGAACAATTAGGAGACAAAATGTCAGCGGGCTTCACGGGGCGTGAAGCTCCCCCCGTGCGTGGGGCCCGGCCAGATCAGCCTCAGTTTCAGTTCAATCCTTCAAACACGCAGGACTTTGTTGCGTGACGGTATAAACTCACGGATAACGACATTAAAAAAGTACTGCACAACCACAGCTATAGAGACAGGCGGGCCGGCAGAGCTGCTCTCCGGCAGCCGCCCCGCCCCGGGCCCGGGCCGAAATCTCCGCGGGGAGTAAGCGGCCGCGCACACGCGTGGGGAGCGGAGGGCGCCGGCTGCGCGGCCGCGTAGCCAGGCTGAGGGGTCCTCGGCGAAGCGGTGAGAGACCACCGCGGGCTGGTCCCGACAACTCCCTTCGCAAACAGCTTTTGGTTTTCCTTTCTTTCTGTAATCGAGCCCTTGGGTTTAAACCCCGCTCCCTTCCGCCTGCGGGTGCGGGATTTCCCTGCTCAGGGGCAATAAAGGCGGCTGTTTCTGGGTCCGCCCTGCCTCGGTCCCTGCCATGTGCCTTCTCTGGGGCGCAGAAGACACCGCGGGAGAAACTCCTGGCTCCGCAATCCCAGGGTGCCGAAAGCATCCCTCCCTGCTTTTCCAACGCCGCTTCTTTGCCGAGCTACTTTCGCAACGGGAACCCGCTGCGGTCCCTCTCCAGCCTCAACGAGCACTACCGCGGGAGGAGGAAACTTTCTTTTGCCCGCAGAAACGCACCAGGCGCGGGTCCCCGCTCCGCGCTCTGCAACGGCCGTCGGCATCGGGGGGCCTCGGGGAAGGATGGAGAGTGGGAGGGAGAGAAGGAACGCACGGAAAGGGAAAAGGGGGCCGGGGACCAGCCCCGCCGCCCGTACCCCGCTCCCGGCCGGTAGCTGCAGCCCGCCGGAGACATGCGTATAGATGCGGGACATATGGACGCGGGCAGGATCCCGCACCGCCGTGCCACAGGGCCCCGAGCCCGGCAGCCCAGGCTTCGCCCCGGGGGACGCGGGTTACAAGGGGAAGCCCGCGGGCGGCCGGCGGGCAGGAGCGGCTGCGGGGGAGGAAAGGAACGGCTTTCCCCGCGCGGGATAACGAAGTGGTCCCTCCCCTCCGGGGCATGTGCGTGGGGGGGTGGGTGGGGTCCCAGCCCGTACGCCACCGTCACCCGGCCTCCCACAGGCCCTACACCAGCGCTGTGACAACCCCGAGGCCTTCGGGCTCTTTGATCCCGGCAGCAACTCCCACCCAGAGCCCCCAGCACAGGCAGCAGGCGAGGCAATGCCTGTACCCTGGCCAGAGGGATGCCCAGACCGACAGCCACGCCGGGACAGCCCGACCATTTCAGCGAGTGCTGACCTCTCCCACCCTTTTCCCTCCCCCTCGCCTTTTTTATGAGCTCCTGAAATCCCGTTATCGTTCATCACTTCTCAGTGATATTAATTTGTAACGCTTCCCACATCAAGCACACGCCGTTTTCGCCCCCGCTCTCCCGCTCTTTGCCTCCTTGATGTCGTTTCGCGCAAGATTTTCGTTATATCCATGGCAGCCGCTCCGGGGCTTTGCTTTCGGCACCCCCTCCCTCGGGACACGAGTTGTCCCGCACCCCAGAGACCCCGGGGTTTAAAATGCGGGTGGTGGGCTTTCACACCCCCCCACCCCGAGGTCCCTTCCCTTATCGAGGCCGCTGGGAGGGAGACAGGCGCCTGCAGAGTGATCCCGCGTTCAGAGCCGGCGTCGCTGCACGCTAATTAAAAAGTAGGATTAACTGCTCCCTCCTAATTGCAGCTCCGCATTTACCTTCTGCACCGATAGGTAGTTTCCAGATACATGTTTCTGGCAGCGTTTACCAGCTGTCTCGAACAGCGGTTACAAGTCTCCGGGAGGGACGCAAACATCTGCCGGGGAGCGGGAGGCGGGCGGCGGCGCTGCCGCAGGGACCGGCGGGCGCTCCGCACCGCACCGCACCGCACCGCGCCGAACCCGCCGGGCGCCCGGCAGCGAGCGTGATTTCTAAGAACGAAGTTCTTTATACCACAAGGACAGGGGCAGGCAGCACCGCACCGCTCCGCATCCCCCGCGGGTTTAACCCCTGCCCGGCGGCCCGGGGCTGCGGGAGGCGCCGGGAGGAGGCAGAGCCGCCGGGCCGATCGGTGCCCGTCCTGTCCCCGGGCTGCGGGGAGAGCTGGCCCTCCGGCAACAACCCGCTGCCGCACACCCAAGTGCATCCCTGTAATAACGTCCTCGATCATTTATTAAAAGTCGTGTCAAGCGAGCCCATATAATTCATCTTTATGCAAATCCATCAATGTCAAGCCATTAGTGTATTGCTCGGGTTTTTTATTAAAGTGCATTCTTTTTAATTCAGCTCAGTAAAATACGAGCCCTATTGCTCAAGAATTATAGCAACTATTAGAGTAACATATGGGCAACATGCACTCAGAAAATAAAAATCAACAGATAAAGTGGCAGGGTCACAACGGGGAGCAAACACTTAACAAAATGGCAGCGGGGTAATAGATTTTCCTCCCGCGCCCCCAGCTCTGGGGTGTCAGGAGGACCCCGCCGGCGCGATCGCGGGGCCGGCCCTGCCCGCAGCCCGGAGCCCGGAGCTCGGAGCCCGCAGCCCGCAGCCCGGAGCAGTCTCTGCCCGGCCCCAGCCCCGGCCCCGGCCCCGGTCCCGGTCCCTTCTCCGCGGGGTCTGCGGGAGCGCAGCGCTGCCCCACCGACACGCACCTCCGCGCCGCCCCCCCCCCCCCCCCCCCGCAACGCTATCCCGGATTTAATGAGAGAGTTGCCCACATCCTCATCACCCCAGCATGGTAATTGAGCAGATCTATTAACTTGTTACACTAGATTTGTTTAAAGAGACTATTACACAGTCATTTAATCAATTTGTTACACTGGAGGTCCTGACTTATGAGACACTTGCCGTATGATTCCTTAATGACTGAATTAATTTGTTTTAATAAAACCAACATTGTGTACAAGCACATTTCGAGAAATGTAATTTTGGAGACGGAACAGTCCAATGCTTCATCTGATTAGGTCTTTTCTATGGTTTATCAAAGTCGTGAGTTGCCGTCATAAACTGCGTGTATGGGGTATTTTTCTTTTTTATAGCGTCATTAATTTAATATGGATCATTAGTTCTTTATACACATGCATGTTCTGACAAATGTACCCAATGAATAATGCACCTAATGTGTTTGGGCTCAAATGCATCACGCCGTAAACAGAAACTGCCGCAAAATAAATAATAATAAATAGTAATACCAACAATTAATATCGCAGCCGCCCTGGTCTCTCCCACCCCGCCGCGCTCAAGGCCGGTTTCCCAGCGGAGGAGCCGGGGCGCTCCCCCACCGCGGCGGCACCACCAGCCCGGGCTCGCCACGGCGGGAGAGCCAACAGCTTTACGGTGAATTAAGGTTATCCCGAGAGCAGATGTAGGACAAGAAAATCGGTTTTGCTCCTGATGGAAACTGACGCGTGAGGAATAAATGTAAATAAACACGAGGCGCCCCAAGAAAAGGAACTTGATGGTATCGATTATGTAAAATAATCGCCACATTACAAATGTTAATGTACTATGTTAATGTACTACAAATAGCCGGCGTTTAAGGTCCGACTTTGCGCAGGAGAAGGAAGGAGCAGCCTCGAAAAACGCTGGGGGAGCCGGAGGCGACGAGAGCAACGCCGACAACGTTCACGACGATCACGCCGCCGGTCACGATGCTAACAACGTCCCGCCGCCACGGCCCCACGCCCCGTGCCCGGAGGCGGCGGGGCACCCACGGGCGGGCTCGCCGAGGCGGCGCCCGGCCAGAAACGCGGTTCCCCGGGGGTTGGTGAAGGAGGGCAGCGCGGAGGGCTGAGCCTCCGCCGGGCGAGGGGCCGGGGAGGGCGGCAGAGCAGCCCTGCCGCTGCCGGCTGCGCATCCCGGAGTGCCACCCGCGGGGCAGCGGCCGGGCGGGCAGGCGTTAAGCGCAAAAACGACTTCTGCACAGAACGTGCCGGCGCCTTCCTATCAATCAGAGGAGGCGTCCGAACAGATTGCTTTCATCTCAATTCTTACACGTTGCCTTTGAAATCCTTCGCTCTGATAGTGTATTTTTTAAAGTCGTTTCCACCAGTGACCTTGAGATCCAGGAATTCAGCGGGGCATCTACTTCTTTTGACACACGAGCTTGTATTTCCCGGACCCCAGTGGAATGTCAAGCTCAGCCCAAAACATGGCACTGCTGCTACGACGGGCACCTCCTGCCCCGGGGTGAGCAGCCGTGAGAGCAGCGACCAGCCTCACGCCTTCCTCTGCAAACGGTAACGCCAGGCACGGAGCCCACCGAGCAGCGTCCTTTTGCACCCTGTTACACTTTGCACATAGCAGAACTTAAAACGAAAACCCCAAGGGGCTTACTGCTGAGAAAGTATAACGAGATGGTGAAAACGCATCTTCGGAGCGGTGTTTCCTCCTCCTCACACGATTTCTCGCAGATCGACAGCCCTTTATCTTCAAAGCTACACCTTCTACCCCCTTAAAAAACGTAGGCAGCACATCCACCAGCGATGTATGCAGCAGGTGTATTTAAGTAAATGGATTCGACCTTTTGCCCATTTTAACAGATGCTGCTCCTGACCACCCCAAAAAGCTTGTTTAAAGTTAACAACATTAAGCGTTGGAGGTCACAAGGCCAATTCAAGGTCATTTTAATTCTGGCTAAAGGTTAATTAGATCACTGCATTAAAGCAAGAATAGACTATACTCAACTTTACTCTAATGAGGACAGACAGGTTTTTTTATATACCTCTTAACTGCTGCCTTTATGATAAGGATATAGGGTATATATCAGGGGAGAAATCTTGCTGTCAGTTCCACAAATCAAGTTACAGGAGCTCCTCTGGCTTCACACTGGTAAAGCATAAATGCAGTGCTTGGTCCATTTTAATTCTTTTTTCCTTTGTGAGGTGGGGCATCTGGGTCTCCCGTCGCTCTTTTCCCTGTCCGTACCCCCCACCCCCCCCATCCCAGGGAGCCTGGAGTTGTTCTGCTCTGCTTTGAGGAACAGTGGCCTCGATGTCCAAACGTGCACGGTGGAGGCATGATCATCGGAGCCACCAGAACTCGTGGACAGTGAGGCACTTGCCTGGGAATGATATTCAGATGCCAACTCACAGAGGCAACAAGCCTCCTTTGAAAAATATCACAATACTGTACTTGTGAACGCTGAACCAAATGGAAAAGTAGTTTCTGATCTGGCAAGTGTTACTGAGCTTTCATAATACTTTGCACTCTGCACCACGGCAAATCCAAATTTATAGAAGAGTTTATTTACAAAAAAAATCTGGATAGATGAGGCCATGGAAATAAGAGACCCTGATTCAAGCCTGATTGTCCCTTCTGAGGAAAAGCAAGGACCTCTACCTGTTTCTCCTTCCTCCCAAGCAACCCCCCTGCTGATGGGCTGCTCTGGTGTGGACTTCTCTCTGGATGGAGCTGTTCAGCTTTGAGTCAGGAACTACATCAGAGCTGAGCACAGAGGCCATATGTCCCTTCTTTTTAGGTAAATACCCTCGCTGCTGGGCCTCTAGCTAAACATGACTCTTAGCCCTCATCTCTTCCCAAATTGGATGTGTAATTCCAATCTCCTTCAGAGAAACTTTCTAGGGGAGAACTTAATCCAAATTACGGTTTCTAGAGGAAAGTTGTGGCTTGACAGGTATTCTTGCAACAAGAATCTCTTTTGTAATGAAAATTCCTAATCAGTTCAGCATTTAAAATCATGCCATAACATCAGGCTAGAAATAAGGGTTCATATTAATTATTAGACTATAGGTATTGGATGAATCACTGACACGCAGGGATAATGGTCTAACTTACAATCCCAGTAGTATCAGTCCACCAGAACAATTGCCCAAGACTGCCAGGGTTGAACATGCTCTAAATGTCACACTCTGACTCGCTGCGGGAACATGACTGGAATCACGGGGAAAGGCGAGCCATCCCAGGGCTGAGAGATACAGAGACACAGCAAGGTGTTGGTGCACCAGGAAAGTCACTGGAGGGAAAGAAGTGAAGAAGAGGGAGCTGGAGAGCTTACGTGCCAGGTGGAACAATGGAAAATGTGAATTGCCGGTTCGCAGCACCTGGTCACTAACGCTATTTTCAGCTTAACAGCAGGGACCGTGAACAGCACAATAATACCTAGTGAGGTACCCACAAGAGGAACAGCCTGAAAACAGCCCCTTCTTTCACATACTTCTGGGTACCAAAGACATTTACCAAAATCAGGATCAGGTTGTTGGCTATTTATGATTAGTGAAAGGGCTACATTTATTGGAGAATTTATTTATAATGAATAATTCAACCAGTTTTATATGGAAGAGTTTCATTTACTTGGGCTGTTCACTTGGGAGTCAGTGAGACTGCACCACCACGCTTTTTTCAGCCAGCCTTCACTTCCTAAATTTGGTTGTTCTGCTACTGAAGTTACAATACAATCACCAAGTTGAAAGCTATTTATCTCTCTTTTTTTTTTTTTTTGTCTCGATACAGCGATTTCAGACACTCATGGCTTCCAGACCCCAGCATAAAATATCAGTAGGA
The DNA here is from genome assembly GCF_964188355.1 of Buteo buteo. Taxonomy (NCBI): domain Eukaryota; kingdom Metazoa; phylum Chordata; class Aves; order Accipitriformes; family Accipitridae; genus Buteo; species Buteo buteo. The sequence continues at coordinate 67,426,624 of NC_134171.1, read as the reverse complement.
GAGAGAATTGCCCTTGTAGCATTTTTGGGGGTTGCCCTGTATTTTTAAATGTATTGCTTTATTAAAGAAGTGTTACTCTCAGCACAGGCTGCTGGCCTCCTGCTACCACTGCATGCTACATCACTTCTTTCCTTGGGCTCTCCTCCCACAACTACCCATTGGATCTCACCCTGAGACTGCCTGCACAGCCTGCAACTGTCTGTGTGCAGACCCTTTGCGGAGCAGGGTTAGCTCCCTACTGGGCCAGCCACCTTCTTCCCCAATACTTCCATCAGGACTAATTCAAACAAGCACTTGCCCCACTTTCTACTTTCCCTATAGTGCACTGATTCAGCACAAGCCACAGATTGCACCTTCGTTGGACTTTCCCTCCCCAGTCGCCTTAGCTTATCAAGAAGCTTACTTCAGTATTTATTTTTTTTAGTGATATGATGTTCCTAGGCAATGGCCCTCTGGAAGAGGAGCTCTGTTGACTATCTTCTTGCTCATGTCCTGAGGAGGTACTTATAGAAGATTGTTGCTTGGTTTCTCTCTTGATTTTTAGCATTTTTTTCACAGTACAAGGTTTTCCAAAATCTCACTAACTCCCATACTTAAAAAAAAAATTTGATAAAATTAATACTTGTAATGGATGATTGTGCAATAAATAAATGAGTAAGCCGAGCAGCCGTGAACCTGATTCTCTGCTAGGAGAAATTACCCTTGCTCTGTCAGGTCACCCACTGAGGACCTTGGCAAGTGTCTTCTCCCTGGGGCTGACAAGCTCCTGACCAGAAAGTCCTACAATATCTTTGTAATTCTGGCAGAACTGTGTCTTCCATTGGAAAAAAAAAAATGCCCAGGTCTTTAATATATTTTTTTATATATATATATATGAAAATATATATTAAAAAAATAGACATGTATGTAAAATAAACTTTTACCTATCTAGGCATATCCCTGTTTGCATCTTTATTTGAATAGCTGTTAATCGCTGACATTCCCCAAGGAGGCCACCAGAAAGAATGTCAGGGGCCCCTGCTCATAATCCAGCTGAATACCTGACTATTTAAGGTACTCTGGAGCTGCATGAATCAGAAAGAAAACAGCTCCCCCTACCCATTTTATTAGAAGGCAATAAAATCTGGTGGTGTCTCATTAAATTTAATGAGCCTTCATAAAATAACCATTACACTGTGGAGGTAATGAAAAGAATAACTATGATGGTTAGTAAATAAACCAGCAAGGGTGATACTATTAGATGTCCCAGATACCTACCAGGTACCAAACAGGTAAATGACTCTTGGAACGAAATATGCTCCCTTACACCCCTTTGCACCCATTGGTATCTTCTTCTATATCAGTTTTGTGGAATTTCTTTCCCCTCTTCCCATATGACATAAGCGTCTTTGATGCAGTGCCATTTGTTTTTATAGCACTAGGCTATACATGTAAAACCCTGAACAAATCAGCACATAGATAACCTTAAAACCTAGATGCAAACTCTCATGAGTGACCACAGGTTCTGTGCCTCCCCATTTCTGAAGTTTCTTCTAAACTAGCCACCACTTCTGAAAACGTCACTGCAGAAGTTTCTGGGACAAAATCCTCATTTGGTATAAATCGGCGCCATCCCATTCTGCACATTCTCTAATTGCAGTGACAGCTGCAGGCACTAAGGTTTAAAAAGGTGGCCCAAAGTCCAAGTCTTTCTTACCTGGCTCATGCATGCTGCTGAAATAAAAGAGTTAAGCTAATTACGGGATCAACTCCACTGAGAGTTTATGACTGCCCATAAAAAAGCAAGAAGAGGGGCTGAGTAGAGGCTAGCATAAAACTCCAGAAGGTTGCTGTGGGAAATGCGACTTTTGCATGTCCCATGTCACCCGAAATGGCACAAGGAAAGGTTTCATGGGAGCAAACGAGGAGAATCTGATCTGCAGGCTTATTTCTATACCCGTGCTTCCTTCCGAGGCTCTTGCTTCTACCAAGGTCAACTATAAGATTATTACTACTTCAGTTGCTAAACAGGCATTACGTGTGGGTGTGATGTGTCAGAGCTGTATTACAATATCTGCAGTGTTTATTTCTGGATTTAATTGTGGAACCCAAATACAAATACTGAAGCCTAATCTTTGTCTGTGTTTTTTTTTTTTACATGAACGCATCATACAGGATCCAAAAGAGGCTGAGTAATAACAGGGCAGAAGTTGTACTCTTCCATGTAGAACATTTATCGAGAGATGACTGTTTTCCTGAAACTTACAGCTTTCACATCCTGGAAGGACTTAAAACATGTGTGTGTGCTTCTCTTCTGGGACATGCCATATACGAAACTGGACTGTGAGATTATTAATTTTTGTTTGTTTCTATATCTTGTTTCTTGAAACAAGCACAGTGGCCAACTTCCCAGATCTCTCCCCATCCAGAGATCTTATACTGCCCTATGCAAACCAGAGGCAGAAGACTAACCTAAAAACTTCTTGAGGATGCAACCTCCAAACGACTCCACTGGATCTTATTCCCCACTACTGCCTGGCTGCTTCTCTGAAGGGGATACAAACTTTCCCTTGGTCGCTGTTTTGCTGCTCCCTTATCCAAGAGAAAGACGAGCAGAGCTGGACCGTCCCCTGGTCCTGCTCTCTCTGCACTGTTGCGTGTGTGCTTCTCGCTCGCTTGCTCTAGGATAGGACTCAAGACAGGAGTACAGCACTGTGCACCCCTGGGCACAGACTTCTCCACTGGGGGAGGAGACCTTTGTCCCAATGTAGCGGCATGGAAAGTGGTCTTAACAGTGAGCCCTTTGGCTAACCCAGAAGCCATTTCTTATCAATTCACAGTCATTATTGTTATTTTATGGTAGAGGCAGTGCAATTTTTGTTGAATTATAAATATTGCAGATCTATTTCCTGCCCCCTCCCCCCCAGCAGTTCCCAAAGACATGTAAACCCATAGTGTGATTGCTCCCTAATCTAGTTGAGGTGATGAAATGGTGCCAAAACTCTCATTGCAATTTCATTAGCATATTCATGAGTCGCACTTTTGCAGTGTTGCAGAAACAACACAAATTGGTTTGTGAATTGTGAACTCCCCCTTCTTTGCCGCTGTTGTTGTCTTTTTCTTCAGAATCACAAATTGCGGATTAGCAAGGCAAGTGTGCTTGGGTGACTTTGGGGCCCGACCACTGAAGTTTGTTAATGTACCTCTCTGGTTTTCATTGTAGTCTTCCCTCTTGCCTGGCATTTGTGTGCACGCACTCTGTTAATGGAGGAGTGAGAAGCAGGACAGCCGCAGGGTTGCTAGCTCTGCCATCCTGGCCAACCGGCTTCACTATCACAGCTCTGTTTTCTCAGTGATAACCATGTCACTTGCAAAAAGGATTAAATGCAATGGGCACAGGCAGTTCCAATTTTCAGATGAAAGGTACTAAAGACCACGAATTCTTCTTATCCAGTTTAAAAGCAAATGCATCCTGCGTAAGAGTGCAGCAGGATCGGCAGAACCCTCCCATGACCAGGTTTCCCTCCCCTCCCCTGCCAGCTACTACAAATCTCCAAAGCTGCTGTCAAAAAAGGTGTCAGCTTACTGGGAGAAATCCCCCCCTTCAAGGTTGAAAGGCAGGCTGGTACAGGCCGGTTGCAAAGATGGCAGCTGTTGTGGAAAAGGCATCAGCCTTTACAGGGCCATTGCTGGGCTCCTTGGAGGGATTACTTGGCCCAGCTGCCACGTAGCCTCAGTGGGTATAGATGTCTGTACTGACCCCCTGTTCACTGTATGGGCGGTAGGATGCCACGCGAGGGATGTGATCTGAAATGAAAGTTACCTGAAGCAATGGGAAACGTTAGTCCACTTCGCTCTAGGATTGTATAAAACAGTAACGAAAAAACCACATTGTAAGAGCATACGGAGAGGTTGCGTCAGATGAGGACGATTACGTCACCTTGTATGCAATGTGACGTTAATGGCACACAGGGTTCCGACTGGAATGAGAGCTTGAGAACCACCAGGACACCCTGCCCCCCGCACCGTGCACATCTGACTGGTCCATCCCAAGAGCCTGGCACCAGCTGGGGCTACCAGTGCTCGGCAGCTGGGACGTGCTCCTGAAAGGTCTTCTCTGACCCACCAGCAAGGTGTCTGACACTTACGGGGGATACCTGCAGGTCACAGCTCATGGGACGGTTTGCCTCCAAAAACTACAACAGAGCTTGAGGTACGGGTCTCCCTGTGGCTTGCTTGACAGTAGGTTTGGATGCTGTAAGCTAAACAGTGTGGATTAGTGGGGGTAACATGTTTGCAGATGAGACACCAGCCCCTGCCTCGCGCCGAGTCGCTCCAGCAGTACAGTCATTAAAGCACATCGGAATACGGTACCCACTCCCTGAACACACGTGCCTGCAGCTGAATTTCACAATAAGCCAGCAGCTTTTAAATATGTTCCACTCTAACTAAGCATCCAAAGAGACCTATTCATTAACTTAGTAGAGGCTGTAATTACATCTCTTACAGGGAAATCACTCTTGTATCCATGAGATGTTATTCTGGTACTGTATTTGGAAAGCCCAAGGAGCTCCCAAGCTCCACGGCGGGTGCTGGTGAGAAGGGGAGGTGGGAACACTGTTTCAGGGGGCTTCTCGCAGCTAATGGTCCTCTGCTGTGCAACCCAAACCTGTTGCGAACACTGGATGTGAAATACATTTGAAATGGCAGACTTTCACATGGAGCTTGATTTAATTTTTCTGTGGAAAGATTACTTTAGACTTGCATTGTTCAGATGAAATAATGAAACGTTACTGATTTAATTAGAGCTCAGTTTTTGAGTCTGTGCTTTCTATATTGTTGAAATTGCATTTAGCATGGGACAAAACTATCAATAGATAAAGCAATTTAAAAGACACAGCTACAGAATATATTCTCTTCCCCTTTTCCTTTGCCAGTTTCAATTCATTGCTCAATTTAAGTATGGAAATAAAGTTTGTCAAAGATTTCCTGACACATGAATTCCGCACAAAAAAAAAAAAAAAAAAGGCAGAGAAAGAAAGATAAAAAAAAGATCAGGGGCATCTCCTGCTTGTACTCCTAACCCATTTATAGTACAATATACAGATAATCCAATCTACTGCTGAAAACAAGGTTTGTGCAGTTATGCTCCGCTACTTCACAATGCTTCACTTAAAACTCGATAGTTTTCTCATATTTTCTTTCTCCTTGAACTGACAAAGTGGATTGGGCAGGTCCTAGCTGATGGAAATAACTGTTGACTCCTGAGCATTAGCTCTCCAAGGTTTTACATGGGGGCTGTGAATTAAATTTAGGGAAAACAAGGGATCAGCTTGTGAGATCGCCACATGCCCCTGAGGGCAGGGCAGGGCAGGGCAGCAAGTCCCACTGCTGGACCCCAGAGCAGGACAGGAATGGGTCAGGGATCTGACAGCCAGGGTCTGCTTGCTCCAGGCAACACTCCCACCAAAGAGCCAAATGAACACAACCAGAATCGTGACTCCTGGTTTTTACTCATTCAGGAAAAAAGCATGAAATACAGTATTTGCCATTCAATTAATGGATAGTTCTTTCCTTGCTAGTGCCGATGGGAAATAACTACAGCACACTAGCAACCTAGGAATGGATGCTCACCTCTTTGGTAAGACAGCTGGCAGCAGGGCCAGTGATTTCAACACACAAGCCCTACCAGACAACCAAGGCAATTCTCTCAATTTTCTAGCACATATTCAGGCACAAAGTGGTTACATCCCGATTTGACGCAAATGGGGTGAAAACTGAAATAATCCCACTAACTTCACTAGTGTCATGTGAATAGTAAAGTGAGTCCAAATGAGGGAAAAAACCTCAAGCTGTAAAATCCTTGAAAAATTACACCCTTGATTCAGGGGTATAATATGGTCATATAGCACATCATCTATAACATCACCGCTGGCAAAGTCAGCTTGTTTAGGCAATAATTTATCTTGATACTGATATTTGTGCAAGAATGATGGCACCAGTTGTGTTTCACTGCCAGAGCCACAGGATTTTTCTGTCGGCACCTACAGGGACTAAGGGGAGCTTTCCCTAGAGTAAGGTTTTTTCATGGTCTTGTTTGCAGTAAAGAAGCCTTTCCAAGCGAGTTGTCATCCACCCTTAAATTACTTCCCTGTGTAGAGTGTCTGTGTCTGTGCTGTATAGTAGGATACTGCTCATTTCTCATATTGATTTACACAAGGCAGGGTAGTGAACATACAATTAATAGTTGACTTCATTGGAAGCCAGCTGTTAGCCCCATAATTTACAATGGGAACAGTCTAAGAATAAGAAGAATTATACTTGTAGAAACTGTATTTCTGGGTTTTAAAGGTCAAATCCAGCTTCTGCTAAGATTCTTAGGATCCTAATGGTCTGAAAATGATGATATGTGCTGATGCATACAGCCACGAGTTTCATGTCTTACTGCAAGAATGACTTATGGGACACAGGATCCTTAGCGTAGGAACAGGTATTTTCCCCAGGCCAGATCAGAAACGGTACTGTGAAATCTGTGCATCTGTCTCCAGCTTTGCTCCTGAAATAGGTCTGAATTCCTGTGGCACCAATCCAACAAAGTTTTCTTTCAGAAAAACACTGATGCCCATGTCTAAATCCTACTGGAGTTCAGCATCTGCTTAGCTGCTTCTGCTTTCCTGCAAGGAGGGCATTCAGGGCCATACCAGAGGAATGGTAACGGCAAACTCGGCAGTGCCGATCTCTAGCCAACCTGAGTTTCAAACACACGACTTTCTGCGAGAACAAACTTGCAGAGACTTAAATAAGCGCCCTTCTGTTCAGAGACAATGAGTGACTGCAAACAAGCAAAGCTTCTTCTTTTAACTTTTACATTTGCCTGATCTGAGGAGCTAAGGGAAATATTGTTAAGAACACCCAGGTCTTGATGTAAACCACAGCCTCCCCAACTCTTCATCACAGCTGAAAACCCTCTGCCCAGCTTCAGACTCCAGGCCAGGGTGTGAGGGTCCAGGATGCAGCATCGTTCCCTGCACCACCATTTCCATAGGAAGGAACTGGACACATGGGCTAGAAAGGTGCTCATGGGCAGTCCAGTCGGTCCCCAGCACAGAGGCTTTGTTGCCCAGCGCCGCTCAGGTGCCCCATGTAAAAGCAGCATAGTGACTTTTCAGCGACCTGCCAGTTAGAGTTATCTATCCTTGGGCATAACTGAAATTTCACCCAGATGTGATATAAGTACTGCACTTTGTGAAGAAATGTAAGTACTAATTACTGCGTTTCATTATTCTTACATGTATTTTCCCATATATGCAAAGAAATAAAGAAATGTATCTTATATACAGCAGAAGCTATATGTGTGTGCTTACACACATGTGCATTTGCAAGCTAACAAAGACATTTACATTCACATATGCATATCTACATACATATATGCACAAGAAACAAAGGGAGAAAATTTCAGGAAATTATTAGCAAGCGCAGTAGAAACAGTTGGTTGAACACAGAACAGTGCCACGTGCAATGTCGCCATGTTGATCCCAAACCAAGACACAAGATCAGACTCAGATTCCAAAGTACTTTGCAAATATCAGCTATTAAGTGTAAAAATACCTACTGCAATAGATAACTGGTATTATATTATGGTTTAGATAGATGCAGGTAGATGAAATGAGATTAAACGCAATGCTTTCAAAGGTGTGCATGTGAAGGTATGTTCTTCAAACCCTCTCTTCAAGCCCTGCTTACAGGAGGCTGCAAGGTGGAGGAGGCCTTGCTGGAAATACCGGGTATACCTCTGCTCTCCGCACAACGTAAACAAATACTTATTTCCCAACCATTAAACCAAGCTGTGTTGAGCAGCTCAATTCTGAGCTACTACACTAAAACAATGCATACTTTGTATTGCTTCTGTTTAAATATTGTTTGTATGTGCTGAAATAAATCCATGCAACACAGCTTAGCTTCGCAACTGACAGATTAATTTATTGACAGAGCTTTCCTCAATATATCAGGTCAAATATTAAACAGCATTTAATTTGCTGATGACATTGAAGCTAAAACATTATTTCCATGTGTCGTCATATCAGGAATTCAACCTAGAGGGTCCTGCGTTAATACTTTGTGTATGTTTTGAACACGCTTTCTGCAGCCTCTGTAAATATAAGTGTTAGGAAGTTAAATGCTCTGCACTGCAAATAAACTGGCCTCTGTTCCCAGGTCTGATAACTTAAAGGGTGCCATTCCCTTCACACGTTCTTTCACATTCACACATTCTTTTTCCTGGTGTCACGTACACCGCAGGGAATATTGAAAAGAAGATAAGAGAAGAATGTACCTTTCGCAGGACCAAAGGCCAATACCCTACGCCTAGGAAATGAAACATGGGAGAGTTTCAGGGGTTGGCAAAGAAAACCCCATGATCCCAAGTTACTTAACATCCCAACCTGTTCCTATGCAACTTTTCATTTCGGGATTTTTAACATGAAAGATATCCTCCCAAAGTACCTGTCACGCACAACAGTGAATTGAGGCCGGGCTTTGGTGTTCCCCAAAGCAGCTGGTTGTTTAAATTCCTTTGTGCGGCTATTTCTGGCGGTGGGTTGGGAAGAAGATGAAGTCCTGCCAAGGAAGACTGAGGAGCACCTGAAGATTTTTTAGCCTTATGTGGTAGACTCAAAAGCACTGGAAATCTTGCAGGAGGCTGGGATCAGTGTCTGCTCTTCGTGGCTCGCCCCAGCTAGGTTTGAACCCAGGGGACATTGTCCAGCTTGTCTGTGGGCAGGCTGCCTCCAGGGGCAGCATTCGTTAGCAGTGTTGGGGGGATGTCTACTCCCTCGTGTCCGCGCTTACGATCAGCTCTTTTCAGCACTAAACTGACTGCAGCATTTTTTATCAGTTCAGACAGTTCTGGCCAGGTGCACGGGCACGTGATCAGAGAATTTGCTAATGTCCCTGGTTTGCACAGGAGAATTATGATCTCATTAGGGAAAATTCCAGCTTAACATTACTTATACAGCATTCATGGCAGGTGGTGCCAAGATTCATGGCACCCAAACCTTTAGGGCCAGATTCAAATCGTAGACATCTACAGTTCCCTTGTCTTCAGTAAGACTTGCCCACAAGCCAGCTGGGGCTCCGAACACGCAGCGTTGCTGAGCTTGGTGGTGACTAACGCAGGGCTGGGAGGGTAACCTGGCCTCACAATTTATGCACCAGAAAATACAGAACTAGTAACAGTGGCGCTTGTTTTGTACTTGCCTGTTGTTTTGGTTTTGTTTTACAAACACAGATCATTAGTCACACAGCACTCAACCCAAACCGCCCAACTCCTTTGCCATGGGGCACCACACCGTTATCAGGCAGTGCGAAGTTTTTGCAGCAGCTTGAACCACATCAGTGAGCCACAGCAGAGGAAAATGCTTTGCGAGAATGACTTCTCTCCAATACGGTTACTACTTCTGTAGCAGACTGAGAAATCCCTCCATTGCCCTTAGCCTTCAGTACAGCTTAGACAGGAGTTTAAAAACTGAAGCAGAACAAACCCTGCAAAACCCCTTTGGCTCTGGGGAAGGGCGACTGGGTGTTTACATGGGTGCTCTCCGCTGCTAACTGCCAGGATCCTGCAAGGCTATGGGACAGCCGACGGAGCCAAGTGCAACAGTCAGAATAACAAACAGAGATTCCACATGATTAAAAGAAAAGTTTCTCAGAGTTAATATTAGGATGAGCAGCACACTGGGTCACAGGCTGAATTAACCCAGACAGAATGGGGTAGGATTTTAAATAACTTTTCCAGTGCCTAACTACAGCTGAATGCCCCAGCTATTTGGGGGAAAATATGTATGTTCTTGCCATTTATGTCATTATTTTTGCATGTTTAACAGCGTTGCTCATTAAAGGGTTTAAACCTTGAGGCAATGGGGAGACCCAGTCTCTCCATTGACTTTGGTGGACTTTGTATCAGCCCAGTTTAATGACAAAAGGTGCTGCTTGCTCACTAGCCCCACGCTTACAGTGTCAGCCTCTGGGAAAGAGCACCATTATAGGATTACCTGTTAGGCTGCAGGGTCTGGTTGGAGAATGGGGAGGGATGCAGCTGGATCCTTACCCTTCTGATTTGACCGACAGCCCTAAAAAATTTGGCCTTAGTTCTGCTTGCCAGATAGTAAGAACATGAGAAGAAATTATCTTTTATTGCAATGAAAAGTTTCTGTCCAGAAGAGGAAGCTGGACAGAAAACCAACCAGGTCTAGAAAGACCTTTTTCAATCCTTCTGTTGCCCTCTTCAGAGATGCTTGATTTGGGGCACAGGGAAGAGACAGCAGAGGTGCTGCATCAACAGATTTTTTTGCTGCGTCCAATGGATGCTGAATCAACTTATGTTTGTGGGTTTAACTCAGAGAGGCTTCCCTTCAAGCAAGAAAATGAGAGATGCTGTGGTTTTGTCTCTCCAAGCCAGCCAAAAGACTGCAGGGGTTTTATAACCATAATGATTCTTTTATAATCATTAATAATCATTATAATAAAGATTATTTTATAATCATTAACAGCGAGAATGGGGGGATTAGCAAAGGAAAGGAAGTTCCTTGTAAATAAGATTAATAACATCAACTCAAAACAAGCATTCCCGCACTCCAGTTCAAAGCCTGTGGCTCATTCTTTGGATGTATTCATCCCGTTAATGTAAAGCAGACTTTTGTTTAGAAAAGTATGAGCCAAAAGCCAAAGTTTTGGTGCTTATGTTGTTACCCTTTATTTGGGGATTAGGTCTTTTTTCTGGCACTGGAATCATGCTAATTGCTCTTTCACTGATTGTTTTAGGTTCTTTACTGATCTTACTCCAGATCCTATTTTGGGGCTTTTGCCTGACTTAAACAAGGGATGTAAGACTGCTTTCTCTCAGAAGTCCAACCTACGGTAGGATGCATGGCTCTGTTGGACAAGTCCTGTGACGGTTAAACTGCCATTTTTCTGTAGAGAAGCGATGCAAATTCACAGTAGCACAAGGCTCATCGCTGAAAGTCTCCCAGGTGCACAATGTTAGGTTATAAGATAAAATTGCTCCAGTCACCCCCTTACCTATACTGAGGAGAGGTACAACTGTGCTCCACTAGTGGTTATTTGATTCCAGTGGATACATTTTACCAGCCTGAAAGAAATTTTAATTTCTGTGGCCATCACTCAGACAGTTGCACGATCACCTCCTAGCACTCCTTGATTTTGGCAGTGCTGCAAGGACCATACTTTCAACAGACAAACAGTTCTTAAATAGTTTTGCCAACCATACTAGGCACAAACAGTATATGCTTCTATATTGGGCTTGCTAGCCCTCATGGAAAGCCCTGCATGATTTCACCTGGACGCGACCGGGAGAGTTGCACAAGGACTTTAAAGGTCTCCACAGAAAGCACTTGACAGGATGGGGTATCTGATTTTTCAAAACTGCCCCGTGATATGGTGGAAGGGGAAACACTTCACAGATTTCAACTACCCACATGCTGCATCCTCCTCCGCTTCTCCCAGGGTTTGGCTCATGTGTCGGAGAGCGGAGCCCACAGCCCTGGCCACAGGCTTGCTAATACTCCATTCACCTGCTCTCCAGACCTACGCTCTCTTCGCCAGGCCATGGAAAAGTGGGGCAAGACGAAGCAGAAAAGGCAAAGATATCCAATAAAGCCAAATCCTATTGAAATCAATGTACATCCTGAATGAGAGGAATCAGAAGAACCCTGCAGAGGAATCAGAAGAATTCTGTAAGTGTGAAAACAGAGAGCTGGACCCTGCCCTAGTGCAAGGTGGTGTGGTGTTGGGGAGTGCAGCCAAGCAACGCTGACTCATCACATCAGTGGGGAACCTGGTCTAGGACAGGGTCTGGGAACCCAACCCCAGGCAGTGGGAGAAGTGGAGGCGACCCCACGAGGGCTCCCACAGACAGGGTGGTTCCTAAACCGCAGTCAGACAGATATCTGAGAGGAATTTCCTTCACTAGACCACAGCAGATTTTGGGGACCCCCCATGAACATGTGAGAGGCAACAGACAGGAGTAGCAGCAAGGGCAATCCCTGCTAGGTGTAAGAAGAAAACACCTTACAACGGCCGGGGTCGAACACAGGAAGAGGGGCACAGAGAAGCTGCGGATCTCTGCCCATGGAGAGGCTACTAAGCAGGATGAGGCCCCGAGCAGCTCAGCCTGACTTTGATGGTAGCCCCTCTCTGAGCACAGGGCTCAACTGGATGACCCCCAAAGATCCCTTTGGCTAAATTGTTCCCTGATTCCAGCCAAATACTTCCTGAATCCACGTAAAGCTCTCAGAAAAATTTTGGTTAACATTTGGTTAATATTTTTTCAACATGCTTGCATTTTTTTTTTTATTGGAAGTATTTATTTCTTTAAAACATGTTTTGTTTGATTACAAAAAGCCTGATAATGAATGAAATTAATTTTTGGTCAAGAAAAATATTCTGTTCAATCCCACAAGACTTCTGATGGATCTTTTCTCATCTGCTGAAAAATAGAGTACCTTTGTTTTTGACTAATCCAAAATACACTTTCAATACTCTGCAGCGGAGGGGAACCAAAGGAAGGCTAGGTGCATAGTTTACCTACAATATTTACTCCTGCAAACAGCACTTCTGGAAGAGAAACTGAAGCGGGAAGTATTTTGCCCAAAGCTTTGTGTTGCTCTATGTCAGATTCATTTGGCTTCCTTATTTTTTAACATGAATTTGAACTGCTTGCAGGTGTACCTGCACATACCCACATACGCACCGCCACCACCCTTCACACAGCCAAAATAATTTATGCTGGCTCCCTGTGCGTGGCTGGTAAAGGACTAAATCCAAGTCACCTGCTGGGTAAAGAAAACTAAACGCAAACAACCTGACAAATGCAAAAATTACGGCAGGGTGTTGGAGAGAAGTGAAATTAGCACAGCTAAAAACCCCTTTGGGGAGTGTGCCATAAAGAGATGCTGAGTGCTCACATCCCCCATCACTAAGACAAAGGGCAGTGCAGGCAGGGGCACAGGCAGGACATACTAACGAGGGCAGTAATGACCAGGGAGCTGCCTGCTGCGAACCCAGCCGTGGATCACACCGACAGTGCGGGAGTTTTTCCCTGTCTCTCTCTTTCTTTTCAAGATGGATTTTCTTCTGATTGTTCAATTGTTGTTCATATTACAGCATCAATGCTTCCTCCGCTGATTTACAATTGATCAGGGCATATGCTCCCTCCTAACCCGGTGTTTTCTTTCTCTTCGGCATCCAACCTTTATCTTTGTGTAATGGAAGAGAAATACCCGAAAAATTTACCTGGGGTTTTGTTAATCTTGTTTGCTTGTTTTGCTTTCTCCCCCGGCAACAAAAGAGTTGTCAAAAGTAATGTTTATAATAATTTAACGGATTATTTGCTTATTAGATATTAATCATTCTGCTGCAGCCGGGGTCCATGCTGGTGCTCCTCTACTAGAACAGTGATTCTGATCTCAATTAGATTATGTCTCTCTCCTTTACCTCCCCATAAATCATTCCAGCAAACTGAAATTAACAGCTACTGGAGCGCATTAATAATCTGCCTCACACATTGGAAAATGCATTAGCCGGAACCCTCCCATCACTCTGACTGTTAAGCACATCATTTTGTTTATGAAATATAAACATTTCATGGAAGAGCTCTCCCACATTTCTCTGGGCCTTATGACAGCTAAAATGATTGCCCACAATTGCCAGTCAGTCAAGCGCCCAAATAAAGTTTGTTTAAAACCATGGCTCTGTGACTGCCCTATTTCCTCAGGCATTAAACCCCCCACATTTAAAATAAAATTCCTCTTTATCTGGGGAGAAAGGAAAAAGAATAGCTGTGTATCTGTCGGAGTTGTTTGGAGACAGATGTACAGTTTGCAAAGGCTCTGGGGTTTCAATATTTGGTTTTGCTTCATGTAGGAGGAAGCAGTGCCAAATTCTTTGCAAAATAAAGCTCCAGAAGAATTATTTTAAGGATGATCTAATCAAAACGTTTCATTTCTGACAAACTGGTATTTCGATCAGCATGTTGAGTAACTTTCCAACTTGCATTTTAAAAGCCCAGTATCATATTATAAAGCATGTTAAAATAAAAAAAAAAAACCTCAAGAGTTTCATTTCATAATGAATTGTGAAAATGCAGCATGCAAAGAACATGTCAGCGGCACGTTATAACAACACTGGGCTTTCTGGTAGTTTTCTTGCAAAGCAAAAATCAGCCGATAATTAAATTGCTTCCAAGCCTGCTAGCTACACAGCTCAGCAACACTTCCACTGCAGTGCCTCTTCCACCCAGCTCCAATTTTCAGATTTGCCACCAGCTGGGAGTTTGGGATTTTCTTTCTCTCCTACATGTGCATCTGGCACCTCAGGAACACAGGCAGACCCACAGTGATGGCATTTCTCCCCTTCTGGGAAGTGGTAAGTCCAAGTCTTTTGCAGATTGTTTTCATTTGATCTTGGATGAGTTTGCCCATCAATATAGTATCTTGAATATATTGATAATGGCACTACCTTAACCCAAAAGGTTTGATGCTCAGCTACTGCTAGGGTGAAGACCATCTAGACTAAATTAAGTAGCAAAACCCAGAGAATGTACCACTGAAATATAACATTAAGTCTTACAGGGGCTCTAAATTGGTATATGTAGTTTACAAGGAATTTATGTCCATCTACTTGCAACAACAAAACCAGGATAGGATCTGCTGTATAAATGAAGACTTCACACCTGGCTCTACCTAACCGTCAGAGATAGTACTTGAAGGTAAGCAAACTAATGGTACTGGCACCACCTTCACTTCCACCTTTGCCAAACTCTCGATCTGAAAATGAGCATTAATACTGTAACTAAAGCTCTGTATTAAAATAGTTAGGCATCTGTGACCGCCTTTACCGGCTGGGAGGACTGCTGTCCACGTATTCTCTCAGCTGTATCTGGGGAAGAGTATTTGAGGCTCAGACTGAGCAAGCTTCTTGAAATGCGTGCCTGCTCTAAGCTTGTGCTTCTGGGAGCGCGCTGCCCTCCCAAAAGCCAGGCACATGCTCACGGCCTTTGCTGAATCAGAGCTCATGTGAGTGCAGCTGCTCAGGTATTGGTATGAGAACAGAGTTTGTGGCTGTAAATTCCTGGGGGTACAGGCTGGGTCGTTCTTGCCAGGCTGCAGTCATCTGTGCACTGATAAACAATAAATAATTGTAATGAACGGCAGTATTTTTTAAATACAGGAATGAGCCCATTTAAGATTTAGCTGAGTTTTGTTTATTATTCTCAAAATGCATTCGCAGCATATAGAGTAATGTCTCTAGAGGGCTGTTCTGCCATGGAATATTATGCGACTCTCTATCAATAAATGACACAGCTTTTTACATGTTTTAAGTAAAAGAAATAATTGCTGCTCCTTGTGGAGTTAGGCAATTAATTGCCTAATTATTTTGTTAAGTGTCACTACTAAAAGAAAAACATTACTGGAGCTTTATGGGCAAATTCTCATCTGAACTGAGGGTGAAATTCTCGGAAAGAGCATATATGCTGTATATCTGCACCATACCAAAGTACTAAACTCCTAATAAAAATGTCTTTGACTTGGGAAAAACTAAATTTGTTTCTTTATCAGTAGCTCAGTCTAATCTTTCCATACTTATATTTTTGCTGCCTCATCATTTTTATCTCTCCCAGGCTTCCTCCACAGTGCTGACATGCATCTTGGCAAAGCTAGGCTAGGAGAAAGGCAATGGTGACTTCTGCCACTCGCAGCACGCATTGAGCTTTTGTAAATCACGGGGCCTTGGAGCCCCACTGTCGTGTGCACACATTGTAAAACATGTGTTGTGATGAGGAGCAGGAATCGCAGCACGTGTAAGGTAAATAAGCATATAGCATCCTTCCTAGCACAGATTTAATGCTGGAACCCAGCATTTGGGGTGCTTGATACCTCAGGGCAAGTCATAGTACTGCTATCACCTATTGCCTCCTTGTAGTGATGCCGCCTCACAGATCTCTCCCAACTTACCAAACTTCCTAATTAAATAATAATTAATTAATAACTTTTTAGTTAGGGATAAACATGAAGGTATGGTCTGATCCCTTGCAATTGCTGCCAGTGATGGCAGCAGGGGCCTGTCAGCCTCCAGGCACATAATTGCAAGTACAAGCCCAAACTACAAACTCCCTCTTCCAGTGCGGCTGTTGTTCTTTCAGGAAGCGCAAGTGACTCTGCTCGCCCAACAAAAAAGGCTGTGATGAAGGAAAACAGAGGGGAACAATGCTACCTTGACTTAAAGTCCAGGTCCCAGAGTAGCAAATCATGCCTCTCATGGCAGTACAAACCCATCTGGATGGGCCCTGGCTGGCCCCGCCTGGAGCAGAAGCCTGGACAAGGACCCCTGGCATCCCTGCCCACCTGCCTCATCCTGCAGCAGGATTTTTCAGTTGCTGCAAGAAGGGATCCCAGAGGCTTTTGCCCCCTTTGTCAGAAGTCACAATGTCAGGGTCACTTTGCGTGGCCAGAGCGGTAGGCGTCTCCCCATCTGCTGAGGATGACAGAGATGAGGGTCCTGGGTTAACAGCACCATGCCCACAAGCCGTGGCTGCCCGTGTGTTTGTCCGCTGATGCCTGCGGCTACATGCAAAATGCTTCTAAGGAATCCAAGAGGTTCATCTCCCAAGCAAGAAAGGGGAAAAGGAAAGCAGGGCTGAGAGAAACGGGGACGTCTATGAAGCGTTCCTGCAGCCCTCCTATGAGAGCCCCTGGGAGCACCAACAGGAATTTCACACCTCACCTACAGACCCCATCAAAACCAACTTTCCCTGTGGGCGTGCTTTGGGCTGGAAGAGACAGCCAGGCCCATGAACCCAGCCTGCAGTTATTGAGAGGGCTATGGAGGACTCTGTCATATAATTATCTTCATAAACCCATCAAGCTTCATCTTAAAGCTGGCCAGGGCTCAGTTCCTTCTTTTCCTATTAGAAGGCTCTTGCAGAGTCTCGTTCCTCTGCTGGTTAGAAATAATGTAATTGCTTAAATTTATTCACGGTCAGTTCAAAGCCATTTGTTCCTCTGCCAATATTGTTCTTTAGCTCAAACAGCTCTTCTCTGTTGTGCAACGGGCAGCAAATTTCAGTGTCTCTGAACCCAACGTTTGGGACACATAAGGATTAGGCAGGGGCCAGGTGGAGCAGATTCGGAGATTACGCAAACAGATCTGGTTTGCTGTACTATTACCACTGTTAGCCCACGTTACCAGGTGCTGCCTTATAACTTGACTAAAGCTGGCTTAGCGCTATTTCCTAAAAGCCTCCAAGGAAACAAGTTTCACCTGAAATTCTGGGGGAAATTTTAAGTTCCACGTTAGTGCAGCAAGAGACTATTTATTCTAACACGTCCGTTGCCTACCCTCAGGAGGAGTGCTGGGGAAAGGTCGCTGCTGCTTGTAGCATTTCATCCGAAGCCCCACACTTTAAACAACATAATACAGTTAGATGTGACAGACATCAGCGCTTTATTCCATCTCCACCTAAACGAAGTCAAATGATTTTTTCCACAGCCTCCTACATGCTGGATGTAAGACAGGCAGGGGCATGGCTTGCCACAGTCTGTCCCCTCTAATGTCCACTCCCATCTACTCCTTCCTTTGGCCAGCTTCTAGTTTAACAAGTAGCACTTGCTTAGTATGTATTTTCCTTCTTTTCCACGATCTGTAGGAAGCTTTTGAGAAATGGCTGGCACTTGATGTTTATCAATGTTTTCCTTCACTATGTAGGAAAAAGTATGAAGGACATATTTCATGATGTAGTGGGTTTCTAGTTAACAGGACAAAATGAAAGCCAAGCCATAGATCAGCGTAATATGTCAAAAGAGAAAAGAGTTCCATTTATTGTAAATGATATCCAAGTTAGAAAAAAGCACAATGCTAGAAATCAAGATCCTGATTCAGGAAAGTACTCCAAGATGTGCTTAAAAATCAGGCATATACTTAAGTTCTACTGAAGATAAAGGATAAAATTGTTTTCTTCCATTAAAAAGATTACAAAATATCTTTTATTTAGACACTTCTCTGGTGTTGCACTTATAGCGATGCACGTTACGTTAACAGAGACAGTTTGGCATTTTATACCCCTTGTAAAATATTCTGAAAAGATCTAGGACAAAATGCAAGTTCACAAATAGTTTCTGGGCTGCATTAACATCAGGATAGTAGGAGATGGGTTGTAGGGCTGCAACATGCGCAAGGAGCAGGGCTGAAACCCCAGTGTGTAGTTGGGTTTTTATTGCACGATTTGACCCTGAAAGGTTGAGGAGAGCTTTGTGCCTTCTGAAGTGAGCAAACACCGGGGTCACAGAAGAACCGTGGTCATTGTGTTAGTTTTCACAAGGTACGGGGTTTTTCCCACAGGAAAAATTTTGCCTGAAAGTTTTGCACTTCATCACTGCATGTCGTCTTTGTCAACCTGGGTATTTACTGCAGAAAACGCAGAGCACAATCTTCACAAAGCGTGTGTTGTATCACTTCAGCTATTTTTAATATCTGCTGGGGGACTGAAGGTGTGGAAGACTTTGGTGAAAGTCTCCAACTAAAGACAACAGCTACCGAGAGCACACAGTAACTTTTAACCTGCTATTTGTAAACAAATACAACGATAAGCCTATGGACAGCAGCTGTAATTTTAAGGGAGTCTATTACTAACTGCATATACCAAAGCAGCTACATCTACCATAGAAATAAATAGGATTTGATATAACTGCATCAGGATGGAGAATTCATAACAATTTATCAGCAAACAGCAACGTTATTTTAATTTACAATAAGAAGATAACTGAAGTAGGAAATAATTATTCTAGCTCTACATAGTACCCAAACCCAGGATGGAGAACATCATTTGATGTTGGATTTCAAGTAACGAAACAAATTGCGGGCAGTCTTCTCTTGTCAGGCAAGACTGAGCTGTGGGGTTGTGTTTTCCAGGGGGACACAGTCAGTGGATGAAGGTGAATAGATAAAAAAAGTATGGAAATGATTGACTTAGAGCAGCTTCCCACAGAAAAAAAAAATAAAAATAAAAAAAAAAATCTACAAATCTTTTCACCACCTCTGTGGCAGCAGCAAAGGGCGGGATTCACATCCACTGATTTTCAGGTAAGTTAGATCAATATATAGCCATTGGCTACTATCTCCTTATCACAGCAGGATCTCCTCCAAATAATATACCCTCTCCCTTTAACACTGCTTGACAGCCATGGAGCTGAATAGGATGGGAGAGGCAATATCTGCACCAGGCTTAGATTGGCAAGGAAAGGTCACACATGACTGCATCTTCCCCTGCAGAATGTTAGAGAACAGCCCAAATTCACAGTACAGACCAAATGAGAGCACCACTGCAGTAATTCACATATCTAACATGCAAATATCTACCCTAACATAGTTTCTGAGCTTTATACAATAGAGAGCTACAAAGCAAGATAAAAAACCTCATACCTGCATCCTCCAAACCGGATGCTCTCGTGACAGGACTTGTGTCCAGCGCAGGCTTCACTAGAGAGGTGAATCAAGCAAGGTGTTTGCACAGAGACATGGCAGAGGCATTTCCCCAGCTGTCGGGGACCTGCACCACCTCCTGCCCAGCCCCAGGTGCTCAGTGGGCCTTTTCCTCTAACTGTTCCCCCCAAATGAAGGACCATCAAAGCCTTCACCACAGGACGGCTTTAGCAGCGGAACAACTCTGGGAGACCTCTGTGCTTCTTCAGACCTCCTCTCCCACTCCTTCCCCCACGACTGCTCTGATTTATAGGCCTAGTTTGGCCTCATATGATTTAATAGGATGGATTTTTTTTTTTTTTTAAATTTATTGTCAGTGAGTAGGTGTCTTCTGACATTCAACCAAACAGTCCACGTGCAGCCTGGGGTGGTGAAATAAGCTTGCTAAGCTGGAACCACAGTTTAGCACAGGAGCTCATTTGAAGCAAAGCAAGAAATCCATATTCCTACAGACGTAATTACAGCAGCAATTACAATCCCTACCACAGTTCTGGCTCAGGAGACCTCCCTGAGACCTAGGAACACAAGAACCGATTTGGGGCATGTGATCTTGTGCGCAGTTGTGGAGGAGACTGGGCAACCTAGGAGCGCCGGGGTTGCACTCGAAGTATTTCCTTATGGAAGGGCAATCGGATATGTCCCATTTAACCTGCAGGCATTAGCCAACACGGACACAGGCAACTCTGCCATTAGCACCGATAAATAACCCGACTTTGCCATTAGTAGAAGCGCTGGTAGTCTAACTGCTATGGAAACTATCAGCCCACCTACGCCTAGGTCCGTCAGTGCTTAGCGGGTGCAGGCGCAAAATTTCAATAGTGCTGGGAAACCATAGCTTTGTCACAGGCTGCGTGTGTGTGCGCAGGCACGGCGAGCTGCGCAGGGAGGCGTGCAATTGCACCAGCAGCTGTGCTCTGTGCCATCCCGCTACGCTTGTTTTAGCTGCCATAAATAAAAACATGAGCAGAACAGCGCCGTGGAAGTATTTACAGAATAATTTTCAATTGCTGACACCGCCAGGCTAAGCACTGAATGCTAAAGTTTATGATGTGTAATGCCTTGGGCTACCACGGCCCCAATTTGGACAAACCTGCCATTAACACCCGTGTGGCAGTTATTTTACTGGGGGTGACAGATTGTGAGGTAGGGAGAGTAATTCAGACTATTACACAGGTGAAGGCATGAAAGCTCAGTGATATATGAAGACCACTTAAATTCATTGTATCTTGTACATCACATCTTTGATAGATTATAGCTGTGGCATTAAAATGGAAATGGTTTCTCTGAGGCCTGACAGGGGCTGGGGTGACCCATGACCTCCCTCTGAGGAATGTGACTGACCGAATTATCAGTTAAGAGAAAAATCTATGGGGAATAGACTCACAGTGATGGAGAATCCACCATGCATATATATTTTTTTTAACTTTTGCTTTGATTGAAAGCTGTGGTACTCAAGCACCCTCCCTACCCCCGTCTCTCTGCTCCCCCCCAGCCAATCCCAGACTCCTCTGCTCTGATTCCAGATCAGCCAGGCCCCCGATATTGATTGAAAAATTGTTATTAGAGATAGTAGGTCTTCCTGCATGCTGCCTACTGATTTAATTTGGAAAACATTTAATTTTATGAAGCGGTAAATGATAGTGGCACGCTCTCTCGTGTTAGGGAGCAGCTGGCTCTTTAGCTGTTTGCCGTCACTACTCCCAGGTGTCCTCTTTGCAATCATGTGTTCCCTTCCCCTTTGCTTAACAAGTTATTTCAATTTCTAAACGAATGCTGAACAAGAGAAAGACAACATGCAAATTGAGATCCCAGCCGCCATTCACACATGAAAAAGTTCCCCTGGAATTCCCTCAACTGTGCCTGTCTCTCCCGCCCTCCCTCTGCATCTGTCAGGAAAAAACAGAGCCCTTGTTCTCATCAGATTGTTTTTACCAATGACCTGACACCACCATCTATAATTAATTACATCATTTACATTAGGCTATTGACTAAACAAATACATAAATCATAGGCTGAGTCAATAGACGCAGACATATTTAATCATGTTCTAAATAATGATTACTGCTCCCATAATGCAATAATTATTTTCAGCAGCTGACTTGAATTAATCTTCTGTCAAAGTGCCATCTGAAAAAAGAGAGCGGACCACGACGAAGATGAAGGCGGCAGCCCTGGTGATGGAGAAGCCGTCTAGCACTTCACCTTCATCCTCTCGTCTCCCTGCCTGCCTCTCTGTCCCCACGAGGTCTGCAGGCAGCGGGTCCCAGCGGATGCTCAGCGCTGCCCAGCCGGCACCCCCACCTCCCACACCCACCCACCGCTGTGGAGTCCTGCCAGGCCCCCAACAGCACACTGAGCATCCCACGGGGCCGGCCCCAGCCCCCGCTCGACTCCCACATGCCTCAAAGCTCCTAGCAGGCAAAAGACGACCTCTCATTTGCTCCGGCGGGTGCCCACACTGTCCCTCCGCACCTCGCAGGATTGGGTCTCTGCTTGGGCACCCTTGCAGCCGTCCTCTCTCCTCTCCATACAGGGGAGCCTGGTTTGCAAGGTGCCGAACGCATCTGAAAATCAGACTGACGTGACCCTGAATAGACACCGCTCTCCACAGAGGCTAATGCAATTAGGGTGAATTTAACTCTCATTTACTTAAAAGCATTTCAAAAGGCATTTCATTAATTTGCAAAACACACATCTGGTCTATCGTGCCGATCCGCCTGGCACACTTCGACCATGGCACGTTTTCAAAGGGCCTTGAGAATGGTGCTGTGCTCCTCCCCCTCGTTTCCGTAGCAGCCGAAAGCCTCCTCCCAGCAAAGTCCATCCGAGCATCCATGTGAACAGCAGGAGGACAGAGCCCCGGCTCCCCAGAGGATCCCGTCCCCAATGGTTAGCTTATGGTGCCATGATAATGGAAGCATGGTATTTGACTGGAGGGAGAGGCTTAGTCGTTACAAGGGCTGCTGCAGATCTCAGTAGGTATCCTTGGAGGATAAGAAGAAGGGAAAATTCCCCATGCAGGATAAGTAGTATCCGAAAAGGATACCCCGGGTTTAGGGTTGGAAATCCCCCAAGGAGGACTTGAGCCTGTCTTGACCATGGTCCCTGCTTGAAAACTCACACCTTGTGGGATGGCAGCTCTACGTGAGAGCAGCAGGGACAAGGATTTCTAGCTGGGAGAAATTTGGGTTATTTAGGGGGTTCTTTATGTTGCAGCAGGCACAGGAGTGGTTTCGGGGAGGGAGAAGAAACCTTTTAACAACCTTCCTCCTCCTCCAACTATTGACTAGACTAACAGCCTTTTGGTTGACGAGCTATTTTGATAACCTGTGGCTTGATAAAGCAGGATTGCACTGCAGATAACTGCAGCAGCTACAGTCATTTCGCTATATTGCTCTGCACTGGGACAGAAATTACTCTGCACCTGATGCTGGATGAGGGTTTAACAGTTCTACAAGAGACAAACTCTCCCGCCTCAGGCGTTATTGAGCTTCTAACAGAAAGGAGTTAGCACACCTCTAAACTGCACACTGTCTAGTTTTTTCCTGTCTTCTTGCTTTATCAAGAACCTACACCCAGTAAGTTTGATACAGCAAAGCCCTTCTTCTGTTCCTGAGGGTGAAGGAAGTGCAATAGCAAACACCAACCAATTTAAGATACGGAACTGTCTAGGAAATTCAAACGTAAAATCAAAGCCTCCATTCTTTTCCTAAAATAAAAAAATAATAATAAAAAAGGCAAACTTCAACTCTCAGATTTTAATTTCCCAAGTAGGAGGTAATTATACCATAGGCTACTCAATAACACCATCATTATACATGTACGGCTGATTCTTCCTATCAGTACATGTTTGTCATAACACAAATCTAAATCAGCCTGAGGAGATGTAATGAACGGCACTTGGATGTACAGCTTAGTATTTCATAGGACTTCACAACACAGCATTTTTGAACGCTTTTCTAAAATAGAAATATTGGGCAGATTACACTGAAATATTCATGAAGGATAATGAAAAAACAGCCGTCAATGACAGTGTTATAGGTTGGTTAATATTGTATGATGAGTGTGTTATAACCATAAATAAACAATAAGTATAAATGATAGTGAATATAAATAATCATTAATACAAATAATAAATAAAATATAAGCTCAAGAGGGTGATGTGATAGAATCAGGACAGCTGAATGGTTTTCCCTCCTACTCCTCTGTCTCTCAGAAAGCTTTCAGAGCCAATATTGTTATTCTCTCCTATCAAAACCAGAACAATGCAGTATGCTGTGCTTCTTTCTCTTTCAACGTGCACTGATAGCATTTCAACAATATGCTATTGTAATAAAAAATAGCAGTCTTGACCTTCTAGAGGGTACAAACCTTAACTGGGCCATGGGTACAAAAGGAACGAACCAGAAGAATGTATTGCCAATAATGTTATTTTCTTCCTTTGAACTGAAAGGAAAGAATTTGTGTGAGCCATCTCTAATTGCAGTTTGCTTAAATGCAACCTTCAGCCTCAGACTTTAATCATTGGGAAGAAAATGCTAAAACAATTTTATTGGTTGCACATATAAAACATTAAATGCAGAGACGAGGATGAGAAATCTTCCAAAGAGAAAACAAACAAAGAAAACAAGAGATAAAAACATTTCTGTGGCTAAGAGCCTGGGCTGGATGGGAACATAAGAGGTGCAGATGCTCCCTCTCAGTTTGGTATGTGTCTTACACGAGAGGAGGAGCAAGTCAACCAAATCTCCAAATCTCTTTTTCCAGCAGTATAATAGGAACAGAAAATTCCTGATGCCTGTCTTGTCTCTCTACGTTACAAGCTTTAATAAGAAAAAAATTAGCATCAATGAAGACAGCAAAACTGAGCAGAAATGTTGCGCACAGCAGCAGTCGCACAATGCTGGATCACAGTGGCAAAAATCAGCTTCACTGCTGTAACCTGATGGGTCTGATCTAACACCCTCCCTCAGAAAACTCTCTCACCCCTAGTGTGCACAGAAACCAGCATCACCCTTGGGAAACTTTCTGGAGGTGCTATCTCCTTAAAGTGGTGCTCAGTATTAACTGGGCATCTTGAAAAGCAACCTGCAGGAACTGGTGGAAGCTCATAACAATTTGGAGAGCTTGAATGATTGCCCTAAGACTGCGCAGGTGCCTGCACATAGGAAAACATGGAATACTCCCACCAAGGAATTCGCATTCGCTCCCTGTTTATGTGATGCCTTAGCCTTCTGGTTTTATCTTATCTAAGTAACCTGCTGTGTCACACCCAAAGGCCATACCTTAATTACCTGATTACACCTGGGCCTTTGAACCCATTTATTATCTTGGCCAATCTTCTGGTCCCCCTACCAACCTGAACATATTTGTGAACTGTAGATGGTGGTTGAGAGGCTGCAGTGCAGATGGAGATTTTCTCAGGGAGATGCCTTGTCTAAAGTAGCTGCTCAAAGCCCATTAATCAGAGCCATGACTGAATTCAGATGAGAACTGCCCCACTCAGGAGCAAATTGTGCTACAGCACCCCTGCTGCTCCTCACTAGCAGGCTTTCCCATGCCGGGAGCAAGTAAAGCAGCCAGCAGCACATCAGTCACACTGTTTCATACAGCACTGCAAGGCACTTGGGTGTTGTGTTACAAAAATATTCTCTGCAGAACAGGAATCCCAGTCACACCTTCAAACAGCTCTATGAGCCCTACACATCTTTTTTGGCACTTCCCTTCTTGCAGCCCTTTTTTGCTATGTCAGGGTTAAAGCACCTATCTCTGCTTGCCAAGTCCTGTGCATATCCCTGCCCTATTTCCCCACTAAGTTGTCAACTCAAGAAGCCAGTGTGCCAGTCCACCTGCCACACACCCCTGCCATCACACCCCCAATTTCTTCCATGGTGCTCCCTGAGTTGCCTAGAGTTGAATACTTGACTTTTATTATTTGATTTTGGAAGTACAGTTTTTATTTTACATGTGTTGTTGAAAGGATTTTCCACACTATCTGGAGACTTCCCCCCCCACCCCCACTAAAAAAATCCTTAGTAATTTCTTTATAAATCTGGCTCTGGAATGACATTTATTAGGGACCACTTCCCCTTGATTTGTTTGTCTTTACAACAACTAGATTTTTAAATGACTCCTCCATTGAGGTTTGGCTTTTCAAAGCCAGAAGAGAAGTCATGGCCAAGCTCCTGTTATTGGAGATAGTGACCAAGAGTTGGAGAAATATTCTTGCCTTCCTGTCACTTGAACATGATCCTGGGGGAATGGTTGGCCCGCTGGTGTAAACAGCAGCATGGATATGAGCTCCCAGCCAGCCCCAAAATCTTTAATAAAGAAATAAAGCTCAGTTATTACAGACAGAGGTAAGTAGCCAAGTGATATGGTTATTTATAAACTTTTATTAAGTCTGTCATTTTTAGCTATGCTTAAAAGCAACCTTTTAAAATGATGTTTCAGGAACACAGTCAACAGCAAGGCAGGCTGGTCTTTGGCTTGATTAGATTTTGCTCCCTTTACCTTGATGAAACGATGCCTTATTAGCATTCCAAAATGAGAGTGCGCTCTAAATGTAAGTGGATTTTAATACAATCTTTTTGAGGAAATGTCAAACTACATTGGGTACGTCTCCTCCCTGCCCCCCTTCTCTTCCTTGAACAGCAGAGTTCAGCAAGGAACCCTGCCAAAATAATGAGCAAGGGACAGGGGGAATTTCAGAGTCAAAGTAAAAGATGAGAAATAAATTTTGCCAGTAGTAACGTCGCCGTGCTGCTGCCGTCACTTGCTTAATTCAGTGCCTTTCCTTTGGTTTTGCTCCAGCATAACCGATAAGGCTTTGGCTCCATGCATTTCTCATGACTACTCAATTAGTACTTAACACCACATACCAAAAGCTGGAGGCATTGCTGGGTAAAGTGGTACCAAGTGGCACAGGTATTTAACCCAAGCAGTCATCCTCTGTTGTGCACCCTGGTTTATTTGGGATTACTGGAGCTGTGCATGCATGGGCCTTAGAAGATTAAAGGGCCCCTGAAAAATTGTCACCCAAAGTTCCCGAAGTCTGGAGTAAAAAAAAAAGAAACCAAACCTAAACCTCAAACAGGCAGAGCATACCTGCTTAAATTAAATTGAATATTAACATCCCCTGCTTTAGAGTTGCACTGTGAATGTAATATGTGCACTGTTAATGAACCGCAATTTATTTACACCTCAAACAAAGAGTATCCTCACTGCCCTAAAGTAGTTAAATTGCCCTCTTCCTAGTGAAATTTATTGCCATTTAAACATGCCAAAAGGCCATTCTGCCGGTCATTACAATAATCTATCATTTCTGCAACTGCTGGTATCCTGTTCTGTGGTCAAATTCAATCTGAGAAGGGTCAACAGAATTTTTCCACCAAATGCTTCCCTCTTGCCTGTCATCAATTTACTTTTGTCAACAAAAAGGGCATTACTAGCGAATGAAATAGAAGATCCTCTTAAGACCTCTGGCAAACAGCGAGAGCTTCTCTGATGTATCGCGTCTTTTCTGCTTGCAGATATGTGTGTGCGTGCTAGGACCGTAACTGTACTGAATGCATGAGCAGGAATTTTGTAGCTTGTCAAGCTTCTTTTACTCCAATAAGCATTCACATTTCTAACTACTGTGGGTAGTTGCACAATATTTTCAATTTTTCTCTATGAAAATAGTTTTAAGAATGTGTTTTCCATTAGGAAATTATGACTGTATTAGTAACTCAGCTTTTTGTGATGTGGCTCTTCCACTTTTCTTGTATGCATGCAGTCAGAGTGCACACCAAGACTTATTTAACCTTGTGTCACATCCATCTGGTAGTGATACAGTTCCACCTAGACACACACACAAGGGCAATAGAACCACCAGTTAGAAAAGCCATCAGATGACATCCGAAAGCGCACTTTGCTACTTCATGCTACTTTTGCTACTCCTCAAGACGGAGATGCTGCTATTTCAGTCAGTAAGGCAAAGTGAGTTACTTGCTGCATGTGGCTGAGGCCATTAAACAGTCACACACGCACAAATGGTTAGGACCACCATGCCACTGACTTTTTAAATTTTACATGGCTAATGTCCTTACTGGGAGCACCACATTGAAAACTGACTTCATTATAAGTGCTATAGAACTCTTTATTCCATTGAAAGCACAGCTAGATTTTGGCTAGATATCTAAAAATCCTAGGGAACAGTCTAGTACGATACAAGAAAAGTAATACTACTAATAAAACCACCATAGTGCCCTTAAATGATTTTTAATATACCTGTGTCAGGAAACACAAAGCCAAATTAAGCCAATTAGGTCACTACTATTAATCAGCATCCTCTTCATTTAGTTGAAGGACACCAGCACTGTGCCCT
Organism: Buteo buteo; assembly: GCF_964188355.1. Classification (NCBI taxonomy): domain Eukaryota; kingdom Metazoa; phylum Chordata; class Aves; order Accipitriformes; family Accipitridae; genus Buteo; species Buteo buteo. Next base: position 67,398,726 of record NC_134171.1, on the reverse strand, counting down.
GTTCTTCTAGCATACTGTTTAACACTTAGGAGGTATTATTATACCTAATCCTTGTCACAAAGAGCTAAGAGACTACCTTTTTATATACATGTAACACAGAGGGAGAAATGAAAGGCAAGGAAGAGAGCCAAGTGTGCAGCTTTGAGGTTTCCTTGTAACAGGAATACTCTATCACCTTGGTCTGCAAGCAGTTTGTCCCAGACCCTGCAGGGAGCTGAGCCTTGGAGAGAAGGCAGGGAAAGGGCCTGTGTACTGGCTGGAAGAAGGGAGTCTGGAAGCGTTTCTCAGTGCAGGAGGCAAGTAATGGCTGGACTCACAATTACCAGAATAAGGAAAAGCACAAGTGCATAAACGAAGTAGGAAAGACCAAAGCCACAAAGCCCCTGACAACACCAAGTGCCTGAAGCATCACCTATCACACTGGCTTCAAGCAACACTGCTCAACAAGCCATTTCAGGACACACTTTCATTCTAGAGTTATTTGCTCAGCACCAGTGGTACAGCTGCATTTTCAGCTGGATCCAGCTAATTTTCACTGTGTTTTCAGTTTGTCACCATTTATCTGCAGACATAACAGTTTATTCATCTTATAATGAATAAACCATCATATTTCTCCTTATTTCTCCATCTTCTTTCTCCTCTGTTCTTTTTTTGTGTGGACAACACGTAGGTATCAATCTGGAGTGAGTTTTGGTGCTTTCTTCCCACCTTTGACCTCTCTAGGGTGATCACCCAGGAGAAATCCTGTTGGTGTTGGTCCCTTGCCAATAGGAAATGGAAAGTGCCATTTAATTTCCTATAACATCCCACGGAGCTGTATGCTTTGATGAACCACTGTACAGATTCAAACAGCCACTTTTTTTCAGTGACTCGAGGAACTAAAGTCACACATAGCAAAGAACATGGCTCCTCTTTCTCTCAGAGCAAAAAATAATCCCTGTACGCAATCCTCCATCTCCCACGTCACTTCTGTGGCCAAATGATACTGGATTTTACTTGGAAAAAGCTCTAACTGATGTAGCGTGTGGGCTTTTCCAAAGCCAAGCACTTTCCATATGCTATCCCTAGAAGAGCATTCAGATGAAGCATTCAAGCTAATGTCCAGACCAACTAACAAAGAAGGGTTGGTAAGGGCAAGAGGCAGAGAGAGAAAGAATAACAAGACTACATTTTTTAGTGAAGAACTACCTGAGCTTTGTCCAGTTTTCTTCTTCAGACTGTTTTCCTGCATGTGAATACGCAATGATCAGATGCTCCTTCTCAAGATGGCGGTGAGGATACTGCAGATTTGGAAAACTGGTCTGTCTCATGGTTTTGTTTCTGTACAGGAAGCTGGAGGTCTTGACAGGCACATTCAATAAAAAAAATTCCATGCTTGGAGCCAAAAATTCACTCAAACACTCTTGTTAGAGCTCTGAAGCAAAACCCCCTCTCAACTAGCCTCCAAAATAATTGTGTCAAAGTTATACAAACGCTAACAATGTATTCCAAGAAAATGAAATCTGCTGAGGTGAGGCTGGGAGGTGTTAAGACTTAATGAACATAAAAATATATAGCCTTGCTTAAAGAGAGCTGATTTTTCTTGAGCTGGCTACAGTCCTCAGCATTCCCTCTTCTGATTTTTAATCACTTGGAAACATCCATGTTATTCTTGCTGTGCTGGAAAGACGAAGAAAGTTGTTCCCCTGTTTGAATACATTGTAGGTGAGGAGAACAGCCTGTGACAGCTTATAGCAATTAGTTATCTTGACTTTTAAGGAGAAGAGTTGGCCAGCAAAGCAACACACAAGAGAGATGTGAGGTGCCACTCTCTTCAAATGACATACAAATATGCTTTGTCTCTGTATTCAGGGGAACAGTTTGCATGTGGGCAGAGAAAAAGGGGAACGAACAGACCTTTATCTCCACTAGCCCCACTGTATCAACCAGGAAATCTGTACTAGTAAGTAGCAGCAGGAGGAATAAATGAGCCTGTTCTTAGTATAGGCCAAATTTGTATTCTTTTCCACTGTAAGAAAAGAGATGCCAGGAAAGGCACTGAGATTCTCTAAGCATCTCTGTATGGCTATTGCCCTTCAAAGCATCAGGCAAAGCCATCACTTGGACCTTCAGAAGCAACTGCTGCAACAACCAGTATTTTACTGAGCAATATATGGATTCTCCACCTGGGATGGGGTAATCTTGCTTATACATACAAACTGGGGGACGAGAGCCTGGAGAGCAGTCCCACAGAAAGAGGTCTGGGGGTTTGGGTTGATGACAAATTGAATATGAGTCAACAGTGTACCCTGGCAGCCAAAAGGGCCAACCACATCCTGGGGTGCATCAAGCACCTGGGGGAGGTGCTCCTGGTGAAAGGGCAGTAACAGCTTCAGCTGGTGAAATCAGATCTGTCACAGCTCACCTGGCAGAGCCAGAGTGGTTTTGCAGGGTTTTTCTTCACAGTTTTCCTACTCAGTACCAGGAATGTAACTTGGTTCTGGCTGGAGCTTTTGCTCAGCTTGATCTCTGCTGCAGTGGTTTGTATTGCATCTGCATGACAAATTTTGAAAGCTGAATTAATGTGAAAGGCAGAAAATTAAACATATTATGAGAACTTAAGGCAAGCATGAAGAATTTTGTCTCTGTCAAATAGGAAGACCTCTTCCATGCTCATCCTTGCTTCAGACATGAGGCATGAGATGAATTTGGAAAAGGATTTTCATGCCAGGACAAATTCTCAAGTAAGAGCACTTCATCCAAGAAGCAATTTGCTTCACCAGTAATTTTTCAGTATTTCCTTTGTCATTGTTGAAGGTGTTTGTGTCTGAATACAAGTTTTGTTTTTCACACAGGTCAGATTTGGTTTTGTGGCTTACAACTCAAGTGAAACCCTTAACTGTACACACGTGGCATCATTCTTAAACTATAACATGAATGGGAACCTCAGAAGTTGATACTGAAACAGAGACTACCGAGTCAGAACAGGATGTAAAGACAGACCATGTGCAAGGGAAAAAGCTTGCATAAACACAAATATGTATGATAACTGGCAGCACAGTTAAAATCATACAGCTCATGATGGCCTTATGCAAAACTCATTGAAATAAGTTGAGAACATGCCTGCACATCCAAGGGTCATGATTTGTGCCAGTGAGTCTTATTTTACAAATTCTGTGGCTAAACAGATCCTGCATTACATTTCATCTTTTTTTTGCCCCCAAGGAAGGTGGAGTGCTGAACAGTGTCTACCAAACATAGCTCTTGGGCATTGATGTTGCAGGACAGTTTCTCAGCTGGAAGAATGATCCAGTTGTAGTACTGGGATTTCTTGCAGATTGAGAGGAGCCAACAGAAGGAAGTGAGACATTGTCACAGTCACACAGATCGTGACAGCCTTGCAGTTTTAATCCATTGAGTATGTCCAGTGTTGCCAGATGATATAGTCCATTGACAATGGTTATTTTACACAAGTCTGCTTGTTTCTCATAAAAAGCAAAAAGCATGGCTTGGCCATAACAAAATTTAAAGAGGCAGTTTTATTCAACAGGGCAAATAATGATGTATGTCTCCCTGCTTAATAATCAAAATGCCTGACTTGAAAAACTGAGTCGGGTAAACCTACTGTATTTTGCAAGAAAATATTTGAAATTATTAATCTATTTTTAATACTTTAAAAGCTTCAAACTAAACTGCTCTAGCACATCAAATGGGCAGGTAAAAATACCCTGGATCCAAGGCACTGACAAATAGCACCACGCTTTATGAAAATCCCACGCCTTGTTTGTCGTCACTGCTGTCTAGGCTGTGACAAACACTGGGCCTCAGGCAAACAGGCACAAAACATTTCATGTCATCAAAACATGAATCTGAGCTTTGCTTAACATTGTTCCAGGGAAGGAAGGACCAGAGCTGCCAGCTTATGGGCATACAGAATTATTGCTTGCCTAATGTTGAACAAGCCCTCACAAATCAAGTATCACTTTCCAGGTACCCTAATAATTCACCACATAGCAACTTTCTTCCAATGACTGTACACTAAGCCAGAGAAGCCAGCAGTAGTTCTTAGAAGTGCTTGGCATAAAACCGCATCTGACACTGATCATATTAAATGTTTATTTAGTTTCTGATGTGGATACCCAGCAGTTCAGATCTTGATTCATAGCAGGCCTTGCAAGCAAAGCATGGTCCAAAGGGGCACTTGGACAATCAATCTCCAATTAACTCTGCCTATTATTTTCCTACCACCAAGCCAAGAGCTAAGAACTTCAGTACAATACAGCACAGCATTGTAGCTTGTTACAATGCAAAAGACACTACCTTATGCCTAAAAAAGCACAGGGCTCTGAGTTCCTAAGTTCAAAAAGATGCTCTGGGCACATGTAGTGAGCACAGGATTAGCAACAGTTGCTCTCCAGGCAGCATGTGTTTGCTGTGTTCAGTTTTTTTGTTGATGCTTCTCACGGTGCATTGTGAAAGTGTGCACATCACGTAAACCCAATGTATTACTATCAAGTAATTAAAAAAGCCATCCTACTCTTCTGTGTCTTCCTCAGTTGTGAAGTTAAGTAGGGAAACATTTGTACTGCTTGTGATTCCTCAAGCTCCTCTCTACTTTCAGTACATACCTGTGGGGAACTGCCTTGCAACAGTTTCACTTACAGATGGGATTTCCATCTCTCCACAGGCTGATAGATGGCTTTGTTTATAGCCTGCATTACCACAGTACCAACAAAGAACAGAAATAGTGCCCCATATACTTTGGGAGAGGGGAAAAAAGGCAGGTCTTTTTCCCCCAAATGGATGGGTGAATGGAAAGATAGCTTGTGGGTCAGACATGGTGACAGTTTATATTTCATCCTATCTATACACTCCCTACACAGAAATTCTGCAAGTCAGACCACTGTACCAGACATAAAGCTCTGACTGTAGAAGCTTTTTTCTCTCCTCTCCTGCAAACTGGTATTTATCTTCTGTTTAGTGTTACTTGGCAAGCTCTCATTGACATTTATTCCTGAATTCCTCTAATGCAACTATTGTCATTTGAAGTTATGCTTCTGAAGCCAGTTTTTGGGAGTGAATTCCCATCCAAGAACAGATACATAACAAAGGTGGGATGAACTGGTTTTCTGGAGACACTTCTCTCCCTCTGCTCTGGCTAAAGCCAGCCTGAACAGCAAGGTAGGAGATGTAGAGCAGAAAGACTTGAAAGATGTTAAAAAGCAACAAGAGGAAAAAAAGACCCAAACCTTCCTTTATTTTTCAAGTAAGCTGGTGACAGGATAGGTGAACAGATGGACTGCCTGCTCTGATCAAGTCTGACAATTTCTACAATTTTATCTTTCTGCAGAACAGAAACCCAGGCTGAACTGATACTGGCAGTCAAGACAGCTCCCTGAAACAGTCAAGGGAAACAAATCTCCAGCTATTGACACACCAATAAATTACTTTAGAAAAATCAGACTATATTAATATTTTTCAAGAGGCAATTAAGTCAATCATTTAAAATATTCCGCTATTTACTTTGGCTCACAAGCAGACTTTCCCATGCCAGGTGCAACTCCTTTTTGTCTGGCAGTGAGTTACAAAGCAAGGAACCCCCCTCCCTCTCTATCGGGAAAGCCAGGTTTTCTACATGTTTGATGAAGTTGTTCACTGAACTCCTCCTTTCTCTTTCTGCCTGCCACTATACTTTACTTGCTGCTGATGTCTCTGAAAGGTGACTCTTCCTCCTTGCCAGGCTGAGCACAGCTTGAACCAGGTTCAGAAGCTCTACTGTGGATGATTGAGATACCCATTCTCACCAATGCTTGTCCTGCCTTCTTCAGGGAATTACATCTTCTTGTAGCTGAGCAAGTTCCTGCAGTCCGCTGTCTCAATTTCCCTGTGCATAGCTCTTAGTTAAAAAAATGAATACATCAAGTGATATCTATTAAGTTTAAGAGGTCAAGATCCTACTGACAGGACTTGATGGAAAGTGATAGCTAGCAAAACCTGAAGATGTTTTGAACTAAATTCTGCTGTTCTGAACACAGAGATCTAGAAAGTTAATTTTTTTTTTTTCAAGGTAATGTTGGATCAGCACTAAGAAAAGAAATTTGAAAGAGTTCATTCTTCAACTCCGAGATCTTCCACGGGAAGGTGAACAGTAGAGCTCTGAAAATGAACAGTGGTGAATGGGGCTGATTCTCTGTGGGCCAGCAGGGAGGGCTGCACCCAGCTGAAAACCTGGACCTACACACAGGCACTCAAATGTTTTGGTTTTTTTTTTCCTTCAAAAAAAGGGTGGACCTAGAGCCTATTGGCCAGCTCACTGCTTGCAGTTGCATAGTATTGCTGTTACCTTTCTGTTTCTGTCATCTGGCAATACCCTGTAGTTATCTGAAAGTTCATTTTAAACCATGAAGTATTTTGGCATTACATCTGACTGCTGCCGCTGTTCCCCCTCCCATGTAGAGTTCTGCCGCGGGCACTCACAGGTACAAGGAAAGAGAGACTCATTATGTTTCGCAGTCCATTAAATGCCCAGGAACACCAAACATTTGCATGCATAAACAAAACTTCTTTTTCAATATGTGCTTTTAGGTACTGCTAGAAGATAAGCCTTACACTTGGAAACTAACAGAAATGAAACCTCCATGTTGTTAACAAGGCACAGATCTTCTTATGGACAACATGATTTTGAAGAGAATTGTTTTCAGGGTGAAAAAAAAATTTAAAAAAAAAAGACCTAGATTGACCTTTCAGTCTGTCCTAAGGGGCAGGACTTGGCTACCCTGCCCTGGAAAGTGAGAAAGGAACAAAGAAAATCACATGCACAGATTAAAATTAGTTGACTAAAGTGGGTGTCAGACTGTCTGTCTGACAAAGCATCACCCTGCACAACAAAAATGATTGAATACTCATGAAACAGCTCCTAAGTGTCCAGTTTCAGCTTCAAGTTTTAAGGCATCAGCATGGGTTTGGCATAACACAACAGCCCATAAGCTGCAGCAGCTCAGAAGCCACTTCTCCAGCAGGTCAGACCCCCGCCATGTGGTGGCAACCTCTCCCTTCCCCTGTGGGTAGCAGCATTTGAATCACTCGAGTTTAATCCAGGATCACAGGCACATGAGAGCTCCAAATCACATGCTCTCCTTGCCTTCTTTTTGCTCTGCAACCAGATGATGTTGCATTATGCCTCTGGGGAATGGGTTATGCCCAAGACCATATCGTGAAGCAATCAGAAGTCAAAGCTGGGGATCTGCCCTGCCAGCACCCAGTAATGCCCCCAGCACCTACTGCCTGCTTGCCCCAAAGGACCAACAGGCAAATGGCCAGCATTTCTTCCCCAGGCCCAGCTCACAGAGCTCTGAGAAGGTCCAGGGAGGAGAATGGGAAATGTTTTTTCTTCTCCTGTTCCTCTGTACAGCCGAAATGAAATTCAGCTTCATGCAGAGACCCTCTTGTCCACAAAGGCATAAGGAAGCCACAGCTTAGCTGCAGAGCTAAACCCAGCCGGTGCAGCCAGCTAGGGCTGGCAAGGAGCCCTCCTCTGCTCACACACCCAGGTTTCCCCCACATCACTTGATCACTGAAGCAGCAGTACCTTAGCTACATGGCTTGAGCACAGGCTAGACCTCCCAGAACTCACGTGTGTTGGAATGGGGACATGGCAGCGATACTCAAAATACCTGCGGACGTACTTGTTCAGATGTGGGAAGAATGAATGCAAGCTGCTGCAGCAAGGAGACCGGCAAGAGCTGCTGCACCCTGCTCTCACTGCACGGCCACGTGCGCACAGGTACCAGCCGACAGAAGCAGCAACTTCCAGTATGGCTATGCAGAAATGACTCCTCTCTTGCTGCTGGGTTGAACATCAGTGTCATCTTGTTTCTCCATTGCCGTTCACTCCCAGGAACCCGCTAATTTACTATATATCCTTAGTAACGTTTGACACTGATATCGATATTTGATCTAGGAAAACAATATTTACTATGAAGCAGACCCCTTGTGTTCAAAGCCAACGATATTTGAAGACTAGCTTACAACATCTAATCACTTTTCAACACAAAAAAAATCCGGGAAACAATGTGCGCAAACATAGTTCAAACTGTGAAAGCTTCCCACAGGGTCTCTCACTGAAATTCATTCTTTTCTCATAAGATCTGTGTCTGACTACACAGGACAACACCTTCCAAGGGGCAGAGAAATACTTACAGGATCCCCACCAACTTTCATAGCCCAGGATTTTCCTGCACACCATACTCATGCTAGCCAGCTCGGCCAAGGCAGAGACCCTTCCCAAGCATGTGAATGCCACCATCTGTACCACCATATTATCGAAACAGTGCCAGTGAATAACTTGGTCAGTAATTAATACTTAATGAAATCTTTGCTGTCTAAAACATTTCCACTCCTTGAGTCGACCTTTGTGTGTCCTATCTTTAGGCCTTCTTGTATCATACTCTTTCATCAGTAACTGTTGGGCAAATATTTCTATACTGACAAGACCATAACAGTGCCCATAATTTGTGGTTTATGCATGTTACAAATTACATATTAAAACTTAAGTTCTATAATTAATATCTGCAGCTTATTAGTCATATTTTAATCAAGTGCAACGTATAATGAAATTACCTGTCAATGTGGTTTTTGAACTTTTCATCCTGCTGTCATAAGGTTTTGTTTTGTAGGTTAGTTTAGATGCCTTATTCAACAAAAGCAATAAATACAACTAATCCACTTAATTATGATTGCTTCATATACCATTGTGCATATATATAGGCAAATATTTGATCTACTATACACTTCAATAAAGGTAATCTATTTTCTTTTTTTAAATTCCTAATAACATTCATTTGGCTTTGCAGAGGAACCTCTCAACATAGCAACATTGTTTCCTACACAATATTACTTTCCACTGAGATACCTGTTTTTAAAACTGTTGCAGTGGTACTTACTGGAGTCTTTGCAAAAAACCCAGAAGCAGCCTGTGTAATGCGATGAGGCTGTAGTCAGCAGCCTCATCCTTATCTGCAGAAGGAAGCAGCTCTACAGCTTCCAACTCAAGAGTTCCTGCAAAATTATAAACTGACTGCTGGCATTTAATATCCTTGCCAATTACCCATGTGGTCAATTCTACCACATTCGGACACTTTTATAAATCAAAAGTGAGGATACTTGCATAAATTAAAGCTGGAATTTGACTGCATCAAGTATGATTGCCTTGTTTCCAATTGTGTTTGATACAACCATCTCCAAGGTCTGAATCCGCCCGTCTTGAACACAAGCAGCAGTTAGACCAAGCCTCTCCGAGATGACAACTCTATTGTATTTTAACAATGTCATCTTCCCGGCAGCACACTGTGTTCAGGGCACTGCTGCAAGTGCATGACAGATGGGGGGGAAATGGCATAGTGAACGTATCACCCCAGTCGTCATACGGCTTTTGGATGAATGCCACTTGAGGTGAGTAGCATGGGAAGATGAAGTGGAAAGAAGATAGGGTGATGGTGGCTACAAATACTGACATATACCTGCACCCTCATTTTGAGCACTGGCTGCGATTCTCAGAAGTGGGTGTAAAACTGCACTTGGATTGCTAATAAATGGCATCCAAAATGCAATCATCATCTCAGCATTCTGCTATGCAGATAGTGTTGTGCCTTCTGAGCAAAGCAGCATGCTGCCCTCAACAGAAAGCCCTGTTTATCACTTGGAGATGCAATAAAAATAACAAATGTCCAGAGTAAACCTAATTCACTGTGCTACTTAGTATTTGAAATACATAAATATGTCAAGCAAAAGACCTCTAATAGACCCTTTTATCCTGGTAATAGTGTACATATAATTTTCCTCTCATTAGTACAAAAACTACCTAGGGAACTATCGGCCCATCCTTCATCCATTTAATCTGCATTAGTTTACTTTTACCTTGTGTTTAATCTGCTTTCCCTCAAGGTATTTTGAATAAATCAATAGGAATACATGATTGTTTAATGATTTTTAGAAGAGCTCCCTTCGACCACAGCTGCATGATTTAGAATGACTAATTCCACTTTTTACAATTGATCCCGCCACACACGGCCCATCCATTCCTGCCACGTCTGGCCAAAGGGACCAGGAGCTCCATGGTGAGAGGGGTCTTAAAGGGGCCAGGGAAGGTCCCCAACAGCTTAGGGGGAAAAATAAGTAAGGCAACAAAATATGCAAAAACAAATGCTCTTAATTCTTGGCAACAGGCTCCAGCTCCCTAATGTAGCTCAGCGCTATAGCCTGATCATGCCTCTCGTATACCTGGGCTTTCAGCACACCACTGTGCCTTGCTCTTCAAAATTCCCTAGGGTGACAGAGGATTTTGCAAGAGGCAGCAAAGAGAAGGCCCAGTCTGGGTGCAGCAGGAGGGACTCCTGACACCAGGATTTTGGCCTTGAATACAAACACTCATGCTTGCTGAAGCTCAGTGTACAAGCAAAGCTTTCTTGCTTGCTTAACAACAGAGGCAAAGTCCTCCTGATTTGACATGCAAAGGTCCAGTCAGTTCTAGCTTCTATCTCTTTTTAACCTCAAAGTCATTTTGACAGTGTGAATACACCAGTGAAGAAGAAATATCACTGAAAAGGGGAGGTTATACCTATTTATCCCATCCACCATGAAGGAGACATGGTATAGTGTGTATAAGACTAGGGCTGGGATCAAGGGAGTTCATAGCTATACACATTTCTGCCATTGAGCTCTTACCTGACGGGGGATGTATCCTCCTCAGCTCTGTTTCTCATCTCACCAGTTGTCTGATCTTATCTAAAAAGGGCATAAATTCCCACAAAAAACTCCAAACATACATTACTACATTTTAACAGAGCTCTGAGCACAGCAGAGCCCTGGTGTCTGCTAGAGCCTCTGGATACTCGATACAAACAGCAATAGGTACAGCATGACCTTATTTTATTGTGATCATGGAGAGAATAAACCAGTTAGCAAGTGCACAACCTAGTGCCCTGTGCCCTAACCACACTCTTCTCCCAAGAGTGGGCCTGATATTCCTCTACAGAAGCTTTTCGGTGTGCGGCCCTTTCTCAGCCCTGGCACCCTTGTCCAGCATCAGGACCGAACCCACTTCCCTCTCTTCAGGGATACTTAGCACGTAGTCCTTTAAGTACAGAAACTATGGGTAGGAAGCTATCTGAAGTATAAAGGTATCCGCACCATGGCTGAAGAGACAGCCAGCACCTCTTACATACCTGTATCACCTACAAAAGGACACAAGCTCCTGCTGAGGGCGATATCTACGGAAACCAAGATTAATAAAAACTGGTCTAAACCCCAAGCCTTGTGTGGTCCTCCCAGAGGTGGTGGCTGTCTTCTGCCAGCCTGCTTTCTGCTGGGTCTTGCTCCGCTGCCAGAAATGTCTCAGTTTTGGGGGCTGTTTTGAGCTGTCAACATAGGGCACAGAGGTCTGGGAACTGCAAGAGAATTATCAGCAGTATCACTAACAAGCCCCACCTTTTAGACAGCTGAATTCACAGGACATACAAGTCCATAAAACCTCCCCTCCCCCTGACCCTCTCTCTTTTAAAACATTGGTGGGTTCTGGATTAGGCCATCCATTAAATTCAACAGTCCTGTTAAGACTAAATTCACCTTATTTCAACTGTGATATATGAGCACATTGGCAAACAGACCAGCATTGTATCAACACTTAAAGCTGACACTGCTACAGCACTAAAGGAAAAAATACTGGTAGTTAGCTCCAATAAGTTAGAAATCTTCTTTGATCAAGACACTGAAAGTGATTGAGACAGGCTGTGTAAGAGTCCTTACAAAGTGTCAAGGTACAGAAGACATTACAGTTAATGGTAAATAATCTATTGCTCTAGGGTTTTTATAAGTTGACTGCAGTCCAATGAAGACTTGTCAAGAAGGCTGGCAGCTGAGAACTAGGCTAGCATTTATTATTTATTCTTTTACCAGCTTACTTAATCAGTTCCCAAAGCTCTTTGCAAGATGGTAAGGACTTTTGGTGAGATAGAGGGCTCTCACGTAAAGATCAGAACAGCATAATGCTGTGGAAACTGGAAATCCCTGGGTATTCGGAAGAGGTACCTACACTCTGCACTGGAAAACTGTTCCACACATTAGAGGAGCATCCTCAGAGTACAGAAGGAGGCAGAGAGCAGAAGCCACAGTCAGTAGCTGTCACTGCTCACCGTCCTCAGCCTGTCCTCAAGAAGAAAAGTCAGCTTGAGGTTTTAGGAAGAGAAAGTAGATGTTTGTGCCCATGTGACAAGTTTCATAAGATGATGAAAGGGTCCTTGATAGCAGGGGGCTGGGGGGTGGTGTTTGATACCTGCTGCCAAATGGATAGAGCAGCGTATTGAGAAGTCTGGCAACTGACAGACATCTCCAAGCAGCCCATTCTCAAGGGTACCAGGACTGTCCCTGGCATAACATGGCACTCAGTGGGACTGGAGCATATGTTACTCAAGCCACCTACAGACACATTCCCCCACCCCAGGCTCCCTGACCTGGCAGGTGCAGTCATCCCCTCCAGCAGTGAGTGATCCCCTGCCACAAGCCAGCTCTGAACTCCACTGGAGATACAACACAATAGGAGCAACAAGAAAACTCACTATTTCTGCTCCGGATATCCTACCCACAGGTCAAAGTCTCTCCCATAAGCAACAACATACCCAGTTCTTCTACCTGCCTCCCAAAGCTTCAGGCTGAGGTTCCTCATTTACCCCAATAAGTATTGGTGAATGCTCTAACTGAAAGCTAACTTGAACAGCTCCCAACCCAGAGCCACAATTAGCAGATTGGAAGCTGGGTTACTGTACTGGCAGGATAATCCTCCCCATCCCCTAGGGCTTAACCACTGAACTCAGAGCACCTGGCACCGGTAACACACACAGATCCCACAGGAGACTGAGTGAGGGTCTTTGCAGATGAAAAGTAGAGGGAAAACGCATCTGACATTGAAGGATTTTCATTTTTACACAGAGAAATGAGGTCCAGAGACTATTGCCCAGTGTCACACAAGAACATGAGAGATGTGAAAACTTAGTACAGGTATTCTGAGTTGCAGTTCTGTGCGTTAAACATAGTCCCACTCTTCCTCATGCACACACTACTTCTACATTAAAAAGAACAATTACTGAACAGGACATAAATATCTTACACCTCCAGACATACACTTAAATTGACAAGCCTATGCATTTTCTCCTCTTATATTTAAAAGGAAAGTGTACAGGGGAATTTATTTTTCTTAGTGGTAAAGTAACACCTTACATATTTTGTTTACCAGCACATGTTACTTTTTGGCTGTTTCAGAATATTACGTCAACCACCTCAGAGTGTCTTTTTGTAGCTTTCATGCAAGTAAAACATTTATAATTTTACTGGTTGACCAAATGATAAAAGTCTGTTTATATCAGTAGAGCCAGAGTGGTCAACCTGCAGCTGGAAGGGAAGAAGGGAATGTCTTTGAGAATGCAACACTTGTGAGCTGAAATGGAAAGAATGATTTTCTGTTTCTTTCCCTCCCTTCTTTTATCCTCTGTCTGTACTTTAATGACTCGCTGAATTTTTCCCAACCTCATTTGGTTAATATTACTTCTGATCTTTTTATTCATCCTTGAACTAAACATAAAGGTCTTTCTCCTGTAGCACATCCTTGTAATATGAGCCCAGCATCAGCAGGCATTCCAGGCATGTATCTATAGGTTCCTACAAGTTTTAAAGGGCCTCAAATCTCCATCAAGTGAAGATGTCAGCAACTTAAACTCTAAAAGTTCATCTGATTAAATCTGCAATAAAATAGGCACCATGTAAATGATTTTCCTGCTTCCCTAGTATTTTCCACTACTGCACCATGAGACCATTTCTACATTTGTTGCTTCTGTGTTAAGATATGAGTGTGTTATAAGTTGCCTAGTTACAACTGCATTTTTTTAATCGGCATAAAATATATGCCAGTGTTTGACTGAGGTCCAGCTCCATTACTAAATGCAGAAGCATCTAATTAGTGCAAGGTGCACCTATCTTCTGAAAAGTAGGCTTTTCCAAATAGCCTGACACATGTGCCAAACTCACTTGGCTACCATCAGCTTTGAACTCTGAGCACAGAAACCAGCCTCATAGTCCCAGAGCCAGGAGCTGCCTGCTGGCCCTTGAAAAATCTTGCCCTGACTGGGGTGCCCAAAAGGAAGCTGGTGAGTTCTTCCCCCAATCTAGGCATTTAATAAAACCTAGCAAGTTAATCTGTCAAGCTTTTAGTGAAATATGCTTATATCCCTAGGTTAATAATATGCCAGAGGGGCTTTCAGTTTGTATCCAGGATTGCAAATCCTAAGACTATATATGCTTTTGCTTACACTGCCAGCTCTTTGGAGCAGCACTTGTTCTGGCTATGTGTGTGGGCAGCAGCAAGTACAGCGCTGGTGCCACTAGGACGCAATCAAATATTAATAACTACACAGAGTATGCCTGCATTTCCTCATTAGGAGCTAAATATGTTTCTGCTTGAATTGAAGTGACTGATGGAGCATTTGAGTCTTTCACCCAACGTAATCTCATGGCAAGCTTTAAGGAGCAAGTAAACTACCACTTCTCTGCTCCCTTACTATTAAACTGGGGAGATTTGATCTTTCTTAGCTGAAGTTAGAGAGATCATGCAACATTGGGTTCAGAGGCACCAGTGTAATAAGCCCTGGGTCACATCAGCACATTGTGGTGCTTCTTCATCTCTGTGGATTTCTAAGAGAGAAAACTTAGTATAGATCTGTCTCTATGGGCACTCCCTCCCTCACCATGAACTGAAGACTATGCTTTTCTGTGCCTCACAAGCCTTGTGATAGTAATTTCCAGACATGCAAAGAGGAAAAAAGCATTAATTGTTCCATAGTTGTTCAATTGTTCTCAGCTGAAAGGACAGGGGCTCCCCCCTGTCCCATGTGTCACAGGAAACATAGGTAAACTTCTGTTCTTAGCAGCAAACCAGAAGTAAGTCTTCTGACCTTACAGCAGTACAGATGTAGTAGTTAACTTTGCTCTGGGCCAACAAACCAAATATCATGAGAGCCCTCCACCTGTTACAAAGAACAGAGGGGAAACCAGACTGTTACCCTGCATCACACCCTAAGGCAACATCCCACATAAGGCTGACGTGTCACTGACACGCAAAATAAGGTGCTATGCTACTGGGTGCTGTCTTGCCTGTCCTGGGAACAATTAATCCTATTAATTGCATATAAAAAGTCTGGTAGCAATTCTACAAATGAGTAAACACTGAGATAAAAGTGTAATCGTCCTAGTACAGCAAATTGGATTCAAGTCCTCATTGAACGATCCTGTTTCATTTCAGCAATTTTATTATCACCATTACTGGAACAAATTACTTTATTAAACAAAAGGGGCTTTTGTAAAAGAATTTCTTCTTGTGGGCAATATCATGAAGCTCTAACACAAAACCAGCAATTACACTTGTCAGGGGATTTCTTTAAGCAATTCAGCTAATGGCTTATGACAGGTAAGACTTAAAATGTTCATTCAAGCCTTCCCTCTGCTATATAGATATATTTTGTCAGCACAAAAAAGCACTTTTAGTGAAATGAATGCTTTGGGCAGTGGTTTGGTTGAAATGCTGCAGAAGGTAAGAAATGGATGGCTACAAGCTCTTCAGAAGGGATAGACAAGGTAGAAGAGGTGGTGGGGTGGCTCTCTATGTTAGGGAATGTTTTGACTGTACACAGCTACACGATTCTGATGACAAGGTGGAGTGCTTATGGGTGAGGATGAGAGGGAAAGCCAGTAAGGCTGATATTGTGCTGGGAGTCTGTTATAGACCATGCGACCAGGTTGAAGAGATGGATGAATCGTTCTACAAGCAGCTGGCATTAGTCTCAGAATCGTGTGCCCTTGTCCTCGTGGGGGACTTTAACTTTCCAGACATCTGCTGGAAATACAACACAGCAGTGAGTAAACAATCTAGGAGGTTCCTGGAGCATGTGGAAGATAACTTCTTGACACAGCTGGTGGGTGAGCCAACCAGGGGAGGAGCCTTGCTAGATCTGTTGTTTACGAACAGGGAAGAACTGGTGGGAGGTGTGATGGTCAGAGGCCATCTTGGGCTTAGCAACCATGAAATGATAGAATTTTCAATTCTTGGTGAGGCAAGGAAGGTGGTCAGCAAAACCACCACTACGGACTTCCGGAGGGCAAACTTTGGCCTCTTCAAGGCACTGGTTGAGAGAGTCCCTTGGGAGACGGTCCTGAAGGGCGAAGGGGTCCAGGAGGGATGGACATTCTTTAAGAAGGAAATCTTAATGGCTCAGGACCAGGCTATTCCCACATGCCACAAGTCGAACTGCTGAGGAAAACGACCAGCCTGGCTGAATGGGGAGCTTTTGCTAGGACTCAAGAAAAAAAGGAGAGTTTATCATCTCTGGAGGAAAGGGCGGGCAACTTGGGAGGAGTACAGGGATCTTGTTAGATCATACAGAGAGAAAGTTAGAAAGGCAAAAGCTCAGCTAGAAATAAATCTGTCCACTATCATAAGGGACAACAAAAAATGTTTTTACAAATATGTTAACAGTAAAAAGAATCCCAAGGAGAATATCTTTCCTTTAATAGATACAGAAGGGAACATAGCAACCAGTGATGAGGAAAAGGCCAAGGTACTTAATGCCTTCTTTGCCTCAGTCTTTAATAGTGAGTCCAGTCATCCTCAGGGTACTCCACCCCTTGAGCTGGAAGGTAAGGATGAAGAGCAGAACATACCCCCTTAATCCAGGAGGAAATGGTTAGTGACCTACTACGCCATCTGGACACTCACAAATCTATGGGACCCAATGGGATCCATCTGACAGTACTGAGGGAGCTGGCGGAGGTGCTTGCCAAGCCACTCTCCATCATTTATCAGTAATCCCGGTCAACAGGGGAGGTCCTAGACAACTGGAGACTTGCTAATGTGATACCCATTTACAAGAAGGGTCGGAGGGAGGATCTGAGGAACAACAGGCCTGTCAGCTTGACCTTGGTACCAGGGAAGATTATGGAATAGTTCATCTTGAATGTGCTTACATGGCATGTGCAGGACAACCAGGGGATCAGGCCCAGCCAGCATGGGTGCACGAAAGGCAGGTCCTGCTTGACCAACCTGATCTCCTTCTACAACCAGGTGACCCGCCTAGTGGATGAGGGAAAGGCTGTGGATGTTGTCTACCTGGACTTTAGTAAGGCCTTTGACACTGTCTCTCACAGCATATTCCTTGAGAAGCTGGCAGCTCATGGCTTGGACAAGTGTACTCTTCGCTGGGTGAAAAACTGGCTGGATGGACGAGCCCAGAGGGTTGCGGTGAATGGGGTGAAATCCAGTTGGCGGCAGGTCACAAGTGGTGTTCCCCAGGGCTTGGTGTTGGGCCATGTTCTGTTTAATATCTTTATCAATGATCTGGATGAGGGGATTGAGTGCACCCTCAGCAAGTTTGCAGATGACACCAAGTTGGGCAGGAGTGTTGATCTGCTGGAGGGTAGGAAGGCTCTACAGAGGGATCTGGACAGGCTGGATCGATGGGCCAAGGCCAATTGTATGAGGTTCAACAAGGCCAAGTGCCGGGTCCTGCAGCTGGGTCACAGCAACCCCATGCAGTGCTACAGGCTTGGGGAAGAGTGGCTGGAAAGCTGCCCGGCAGAGAAAGACCTGGGGGTGCTGGTTGACAGCCAGCTGAGTATGAGCCAGCAGTGTGCCCAGGTGGCCAAGAAGGCCAACGGCATCCTGGCCTGTATCAGAAATAGTGTGGCCAGTAGAAGCAGGGAGGTGGTTGTTCCCCCTGTACGTGGCACTGGTGAGGCCGCACCTTGAGTCCTGTGTTCAGTTTTGGGCCCCTCACTACAGGAAAGACATTGAGGTGCCGGAGCGTGTCCAGAGAAGGGCAACCAAGTTGGTGAAGGGTCCAGAAAACAGGTCCTATGAGGAGCAGCTGAGGGAGCTGGGGCTGTTTAGTCTGGAGAAAAGGAGGCTGAGGGGAGACCTTATCACTCTCTACAACAGCGGGGTTGTAGTGAGGTGGGTGCTGGTCTCTTCTGTCAGGTGGCTGGAGATAGGACAAGAGGAAATGGCCTCAAGTTGAGGCAAGGGAGATTTAGGTTAGATATTAGGAAAATTTTTTTTACTGAGAGGGTTGTCAAACATTGGAATGGGCTGCCCAGGGAAGTGGTTGAGTCACCATCCCTGGAGATATTCAAAAAGCGAGTGGACAAGATACTTCAGGACATGGTTTAGTGGGCATGGTTAATGGTTGGACTCGATCTTAAAGGTCTTTTCCAACCTAAATGATTCTATGAGTCTAAGGCTTGGGGTAGGCTGACGTGCAGGACAAGGGGACTGGGCAGGACTCCTGGTTTAAATTAGGAATAAAGTCTGATGACAGTTACACAGTAACGGAGACACTCAAATACCTGGAGAAATCAAGACCAACCCCATTGCTGGGGGAAGTAGAATAGAAAAGATTGCTTTGCTGTAGCGTCAACCTAAGAAGTATGCCAAGGGAGTCTTCTAGCTCTTGATGCTTTCACATCAAGATGGAAGGACAGCTTGGGCCTAAAAGATGTTTCCATCAAAGACAAATTATCAGGCTCATTGCAGAAATAGCTGGATGACCTTTAACAGCCAGTGTGGGTTTTTTTTTTTTTTTAATGCAGTTCTGCAGGCTATACCATTTATTATGCATAAACAGAGTGGTTGGAAAACTGCTGTCCTGACAAAGTATACTTTGACAAAAGGCTGCAGGATCTAAGGAAGACAAGTGTCCTATAAACAAAACCACCAAAAAACTATTTTAATCAGTATTAAAGGCTTAAAAAGAGTGTCAAAGACAGAGCCAAGTGCCTAAACAACACCGAAACCTGTATGCACTAATGTCTACCAAAGCTATTAGGAAGCTGATACCTCCAAGAAATTAGGGCCAGGGTGCCCCAATTGTATGATGGCTTTGACAGTGTCAGCCAATGCTGTTGGTTGGATGGTTGTGCTGAGATATTAGACATAATTTCCCTCTATTCTGCAATTGCCCTCCCCCTCTCAGGTTCCCCTCCATGCTTCTGGAAAAGAGTCAGCCATGATTTGACTATCACTACGCAGAATGGGTAAAAAACAGAAAAACACATATCACAATCATAAATATGCCACCAGAAGTAAGAAAACCATACCCAGTCCTGGGCATCTCTTCTAGCTCAGGGTTAACCCAAGAACACAAGGGGCTCCCAGATGGCCAGTAGACAAGGCGGTGTGACTATTTCAGACACTTCACCTTTGTTGTGCTTCACTCCGAGTTTCTCTATTGTGTATGTCATGAAGTCAAAAGTCCAGGAGAGTTAATATAAATCCTTACATTCTCATTCTCCATGTACACAGCTATTTGAAATCAATAGCTGGGACTCCTAAGGACTGATGTGGATCTCAGCTTGGAGATCTGTGCACAGCTCCATTCAGCCCTGGTGTCCTCCATCTATTCTTAAACCCTCTAATTCCAAAGGCAAACTTTTTTTTTTTTAAGGTCACCTCACCCCGCACCTCACTCTCACACACACACAGAGTTCTTCAAAAAGGGAGGCCTACACTGGCCCTGTTTACTTAGAGCACAAACATATTCAAGCCAGCCATGTCAGATTAAAGGAAGAAAGGGGAGAGAAATCAAAGCCTCTAAACTGCACATAAAAGGCAATCGCTGGCAACCAATCTGTTCTACTTCCAACTCTTTGCACTTTATGAATAAAGGTCAAGCTGGTATTAGCACCCAAATGTTAATGTTCTTATAAGGATTTAAGCTGCTTTAACAGCTGAGTAAGTGAGAGTGATCCACAGGGCCACACCTAATCATGCCCTTACAGCAGGGAAGACCTCTGCTTCTCAGAGCCGGCTGTCCACAGGGGCACAGGGAGACCTACAAGAGCGAATTACTTACCGATCGCCTAAAGAAGACTTGAGGTTAACTAGCCCCTTCCCTGTTATTCTTCCATCTGCTGTGCCTGCTGGTTGCTCTTTTACCTTCACCTATTTTGTGCTTGTTTGGCTTGTCAGGCTTCTTTCTGGCTCTGTAGTGGTGGCTTTCAGGACATGAACTGGTATACAGAAAAAGCACCCTCAGATAATTCCCACATCTGACTTGCAAGGAGTTCATCTACCCTTCTTGTTTTTTAAAAAATGACACACCTCTTTTTAAGCACCTTTTTTTTTTTTCCATTTAAGGTTAACAAGGCACAACTGTCCATTCCCCTTTTCCACAGCCAAAATTTTGGGCCAGCTGGCAGCCAGACCCAATTCCCAGTTTTCTTTCAAAGTTGATGATGCTACCCTCTCTCTATTTAAAAGGTAATGCAGCTCTCACTTTTGCAGTCTTGCCCTAAGTGTACTGGAAGTACCCAGCTCCCCAAAGCAGCTATTAAATTCTCTCACCTAACTCTCCAGGCGGCAGCAGAGACCTAGCAACTTCATGTCCACATTTCCAAATGCACAGCATGCTGAAAAAGCTTCAGAATGACTCAATACTGGCTCACTGTACCAGACAGAGACCTCACCCACCAAAGGAAAAGAGGTTTTACCGAAGAAAGAAAAAGTCAATATTTGGGATATGTTTTCATAAAGTCAGGACAAGTGCACTGCTAAATTAATTCATGTCTGGCATTTACAAACAGTAACTTGATCTTTCAGCTGGTGCCCTTGCCAAGTCAAGCAGTTTTTAAAAATTAAATTTTTGTAAAGGTGAATTTAGTGCTAATGAAATTGAAAGACCAGAAGCAATAGCTTGCGCAAGGCACTGGCCTGCCAGGCTCTGCAGGAGCTTCCCTTCTGCTGGTGACAGGGCAACTAGATCCTGAGCTGTATAAAATTTGTTGCTCAAGTCCTAGGCCTCACCCCCTCTAGGACAGCCGGCTAGGATTGCTTTTTGAATGCACAGCAAGAGAAATCCAGTCATTTAACAGGCTACCCTAAAGCAAGCTGCCCAGCACCGATCAAAGTTATGCATTACACTTTTTGGAGAGAAGAAGTTACCAAGTGTGTCACACTAAGCCGGCGCTTGCCATTCAGTATCGCATTTCTGCAGTCCTATCTGAAAAGGGATGGAGATGAGTCCATCAGCAAGGGTTCAGTCGACATCCAGAAAAATAACTTCTGAACTGCTAAGGTTCAACCAGGACGCTTCCCTGAGGTTGAGCAAATACCTGAAGTGCCAAGGGAAGCCACCCCGTTAATGGTGCTGCTGTACCCCCCCTCCTGTGGCCCTGCGCACGGCCAACCCGACCCAGGAACTGCCCGATCTCGGCAGGCAGCACCTCCAAGCCAAACCCTACTGATCCCAAACAGCTCTCTCCTGGGGAGCGGAGCCTTTCTCTCTGGCAAACACCCTTATGGCACATGAATTATTTTCTGTCAAGAGAGGATTAGGCAATATTATTTGAGACCAGTTAACTGGCCAGACTCCCAGTGAAAGCTTGGCTTTGCAGGCTGGGTCCTCCCTGCTTCCAAAGGGCTGCTGCACGCAGGCAGCGCACTCAGAGTCACCCTCCGCACCACTGCATGTCTTTGTGCAATTTTTTGTTTCCGAGGCATTAGCTGTCCATAAATTTGCTTATGTTCCTGGTTTGTTTTTTTTTTTTTTTTTATTTACACATTTATAGTAAAGAAATCCTCAGTCAGGAATACCCTCCTCTTACCACCTCCTCCTCACACAAACTCGGCCAAGTCTCAGCGCCACTTGGTATCTGTTGAACTGAACTTGTTTTCCACATCATTAACTACAATTACCTACCCAGCAAGGGGATTAAAAAAAAAAAAAAAAAACAAGCTCCAACTTCTGGCTCCGGCAGACACACAGAAAGGAGCCCTATTTGCATATTCCAGCTGCCTTTTCGCTACCGGCTTTGCAGAGCCAAAGAGCCCAATTAAGCAAGGTCGAGGAGGAAAGCCCAGCCGCCAGAAGCGGGCGGACGGCCGCCATTTCGACCCGCTCGAGAGAGGTGGGGGCTCACTCGGCTGCGTTCCGCCTGCCCCGGAGCAGGCCCCCGTCCCCCTCCCCGTGTTTAGGGACCCGTTTTGCCCGCCCCCCCCCCCCCCCCCCA
Organism: Buteo buteo; assembly: GCF_964188355.1. Lineage (NCBI taxonomy): Eukaryota > Metazoa > Chordata > Aves > Accipitriformes > Accipitridae > Buteo > Buteo buteo. The sequence continues at coordinate 67,376,649 of NC_134171.1, read as the reverse complement.
GCGCTTCCCAAGCTGTGCCTCGGGGGGCCTCCCTGGTGGTCCGCAGAGTCCCCCCTCCCCGGGGGGCTCCGGGAGAAGCGGCGGGGCCCAGCTCCGAGCGAGGCCCCCGCGCAGGGCAGCGCTCGCAGGGCTGCGGCCGGGACGGCTCCCAAACGAGCTCCAGCGCCAGCATTTCCATTTTAAAGCCCCAAGTTGGTTAAACACCACCCCCCCCCCCCCCCTCCCCACCACCCTCCTCCTCCCCCTCCCCACCCCGGCGTTAAGAAATGCAAATGTGACCAATCCTATTTTATGTTAAAAAGCGAAAAACATTTCAATGTATTCTTGTCTTGTATGACTGGCTAAGAGCCTCTAAATCCCCACCATTTACCAAATTAAACTAATTGAAAGAGCTTCCAAAAGCCACATCTGTAGGCTGACGTCTGTCCCTGCCTTTCGCTTTAGGCTGGGGGAAACTGTTCTCCATCCCATTGATCCCTGAATAGTCACGCCTGTCAGGAAGCCACATCAACCATTATCATTCTAATTTTACTGCCTTTCTTGGTCCCTAATCTAATTTGCAACGATGCTTAAGCATTTCGCAAGGCCATAGCACTTTCTTCAGAATTTCAACAAGAGCATTAAACCCCCAATTTACATTAATGAAGTGCACATTTAATTAGGGGAGAGGGTAAATGGAGGGCTCTTCAAGAGCAGTTTGCGTGATATGATAGGCACTTGAAAAACGAAGATGTACCTGATAAAAGACTCTCGGTGCAGCCTTCGTGCCTCATTTCACTTCTCGGCTTCCTTCCCCACCCCAAAACCACTGACACCAAGCCCAAGAGAACAGGGTCTGGCAACGAGAGAGGGCAGTACCCCCCTGGCCCAGAGGGTCGGCCGGTGTGCACCTCCCACCGACGGAAAGCTCTGGTCTTGGGGCTCAGCTGCACTTCAGGCCCCATCCCGCACAAACCTGCGTGGAAGCCATATCCAGCCAACTCGGTGCTTTCACACATTCAAAGCCATACACTTGCACCCTCAAACCGGTTGAAAACAGCCCTCTCTAGCTAAGGGTTTCCCTCCTCAAGGGCATCCAAACACATATATACAGACACAGACCTCAGTTTCTGGGGGCAGAGACTGCCTCTCACCGAAGGTTTTCCTATCGTTCAACACAAGCAGACTCTGGAGCTCAGGCTCCATGTGCTACCAAAGCACTTCTCAGAAAAGGGAACAGAGGACAGATTCCAGTGTTTAAAGATCAGTTCAGTACATTTATAGCCACAATTTTCTGCTGCTACACTCCTGTCCTGCTACACCTTTGAGTGGCAGGGAACGCAAATCTCCTTCCGAGCCTTCTCCTCTGAAACCAAGGTATGAATGAAGAAATGAAGTGCCAGCTGGAGTCAGCTGTGAGATGCTAGCTGGGCATCCCTCCCCTCAGCAGCTCATCAGGCACTCCTTCAAACCAGCCCTCCTCTGAGGGAGCTGGCAACTTCCCACGCCTCACTTCAACCCTGTGTGCTCAATCCAGTGGCATGGGGATTTCCCCAAAGTCCAAGCCCCTGCTCTGGGAACATCTCCCTCGCTTCTCCCACTGCTGCAAGCAGGCCAGCTCACGCTGAAGCATCTCCCATAGCCAGGCACTAACTGGACACACGGGCTCCAACTTGCGTCTCTGTCATCACACTGAGCAGAGAAAATTACTCTAGAGGAAGGCTTGGCAAGTCACATGGCATTTTTGTTTTACATTTCTAATAGAGGACACAGCACAGATGTGATCCTCCTAAATCTCACAATGCTAGCAGCAAGCGCTTTCAGTACTGTGCCACATCAGCTAGCCTCATCTCTCCTAGCACTTCTGGTGTCCTCACCACCCATGCTCTCAGTGTCAGTGCAGGCACAGAACTAGCAGTGCAGAAACAGCCACCAAGAAAATGGGAGTTGGGAGCAGCCTCTCTGCTGGGCTGCAGGTCAGCAAGAATTAAATACTTAAATACCTCCTTAACAGAATGTGTGAAGCAGTTCAATATAAACCAGTTTCATAGAGAAGGCTTATGTGAAAGTTTTCTTCGAATTGAGGGCTTTTCTTCAAAAGCCTTATCAAGACTGCAAAATGTGACAGAGGAGAAGGGCAGCAAAGATGACATGTATACAACAGAAAAGGACCATCCAAAATCTGTTATAGGAGATAACACAGAACGCATCATAAAATAATTTCTTTGACAGAAATATTGTCAAAGAACCAGCAGGAGGGAAAATGTAACAGAAGAACGCACACAAATATATTACTGTACAAGTAGAGGAATCTGAGAAGTAAAATAAAGGAAGTGATTTAGAAATAAGTAAGTAGCTGACAGAGTGAGAGCAGAGTGATTTCTAGCAGCAACACAGCAGGAGACAAGCCTGAAGAAGGCAAGGATGAGGGCGAGGGTGAAGAGGTTAAGCAGCAGAGAATGAAGACATGAGAAACGTGAAGCAATGCCTCGCAACGCGAGCAAGGACTGTTATGTCAGCTGAGATACTTTGGGGAGCTACATTTTAGCAGCAATAACAACACAAACAAATATACTAACATTACAGACTACCACCAAAAACTTTTCCACCAAATTATACACCCACTCCCCGATGCTTTTCTCTCCAACATACAGTCATCTCCCCCTCCAACCGCAATGTTGTGATGTTTCACTTTGGATTATCCCCTTGACTGAAGGCAGAAGCAATGCAGCAGCTGCCGCAAAGCACAGGACAGCCCCAGCTCTGAGGCTCTCTAGAGGGAGCAGGGCCAGGTGAAGCAGGCATCTCTGCAGCCCCAGAGACCCTACAGAGTTAGGGTCACACATCTATGGCCTCATCCTCCCCCCTTCTCCCCAAACTCTTGATCAGCAGGAACTCTGGCTACCGCCCAGAAATACTGCAAATGAGACTGTGCTGCCCAGGGTTGACAAACCAGCCTAAAAGCACAAAGCAAACTCAACTGTGTTCAAAATGATGCAGGAACAACACAGCATGCACTTAAGGAAACCACACTTGCACATCAGCCACATCAGATCAAAGCATTGCCAGCGTGGTCTTCAGGTGTCTCTGTCACCTCATCTCACAGCCCTGCTCACTGACCAACCCCACTTACGGTTTGTTGTCTTGCTGGGGGAAAAAAAAGGAAGCCTGGACGTGGACACATCTCTTGCTGGGCATCTCATCCATGGGACCTCACAGCCTGCCAGAAGCCCAAGTCCTCTTTCAGGTAGATCAGGCCCCCTCACCTCACCTCACCTCACCACCCAAACCTCTCCTGCTCCTGGAGCACTGCTGAAATAACCTCCAGGACCAGCCCCAGCCAAGCACTCTCCCTCAGGGCATGCCATGTGGGCCAGGTGCCTGTGATGAGCCAGCGAGGCAGCAACAACCCCCGGCTGTGACCAGGGGACAGGGGGGCTGACCCCCAGCACTGGGCACAGCTGCAGCTCATGCCCTCGTCCCCTCGTCCGCTGGCACAGCAGCATTGGCTGGATACTGCTAACCACAAAGTGGGGCATGCCAGCCCAGCTGGGGGTCTGGCCTTCTCTGATGAGTGCCCATGTCATTTTTGCTGTCCCAAATTTCACTTGCAGGCCAAAGTAGGACTTTTGTGGAAAAGCCTGCACAGGCAAGGATGGGAGGAATTTCTAGGAGAACAGGCAAACCCCAACGCTGCTGTGAGCCTGCTTCAAGGGTGTGTTGCAGCACAGCAGCATCTTGCTTACACTGGGTGGGGATATCCGAGTTTCCAGACTTGGGTGACACAGGTCCACCACTACAAACAAGACCCTACGTTTAAACGCTTCCCCAGCAGATCAGGATTTAGTTTGTGTGCTTCTGGTGTGGCTGTTGTAAATTAGAACAGAAGAATTGGTTCTTGTTTCTAGGAGTTTATTGTAAGTACAGTTCTAGACCGAGGGTCATTTGAACCCTCCCCCGGTTTGTTGATATCAGCATTGTTTCTCCTGCATTACTAATACAAGAGGGTTCACACCAGGTAATAAGATAAAGCAAAAGTACTTGGCTAAATTCCGATTCCCCTGCTCGCTGAGCTGTTATACAAACTAGAGGATGTGTGACATGGACTTAGAGGATGTGGATAATCTAAATGAAACTGAGACCTGGTGCTGCAGTTACCTTCTTTCTTAGTGTGGTTCTGCTTTGCTATCCCCAGCCATCATCCCTCTATGGATACTGGAAGGGAGTATCTGAGTTTGGACTGCCTTGCTTGACAGTGCTGCAAATGAAACGTCCTCAGTCACCCCATAAAAATGCTCCTGTCTGACCTCTGGAACAGCCAGAGCTGGGGGCAGCAGCAACAGGAGGTACTCACCTCAGCTCCTCATTTCTCACAGCTGGGATGAAAAGCAGGTCTAAACATCACTGCCATTAAGTGTCACTGTCACTGCTATTCTGTGACCTAGAGACAGACTGCTGTTTGCATGGCACGGGCGAGTGCTTAGAGTCTGCCAGCATCCGCCAGTACAGATCTGTGCGGCATCAATTGCCCCTGCTGGCATTGTACTGGCAAACTGAGCAGCCCTGGAAGAGCCACAAGGAGTGGCTAGTACCTGGCCCTGCCAAGGTCTTTGTTGCCTATGTTCTTATTGCTTGCCATTGGAAATTTGCCATGTTGCGTACCCTGTGGGGGATTTTTGGCCCAGGAGTTGGCAAGAGTTTTTGCTTTACAAAGGACCATGCTACTGGGCCATGCCGTCATCCATCTGTGCATACAATGTGCTGCCTGTGGGTGAGGATGGAGATTTCCCATTGCTGGAAAGCAAAGATACTAGAGTGGCTTCTTTTTTCCTCTCACTTTGATTTCATGGCACAGGGATTGCTTTTAACCCACAACTGTGAGCAAAAGGTACAACAATGTAAAAATCAGAGAGCCTTTTTTCACTCTTTTTTCCCTGGTTTAGAGGGATTTTTTTCAGTTCACAGCAGAGGAATTTGGCCCAATTTCCTTGTAAATAAAATGCTGGATTGAAAGCATGTTTGTGTCTCCACTCACAAGTAGCACATGAGCAGCGGGATCACAGAGTTGATGCAGTATGGAATCCCATTTCTAAACAGAAGAGTAGCATCCAGCAGAGTTGTTGAAGCCTAGATAAAAACAAACCATTATGGTGGAATCAAGCATGTTAACACAGAGCAAGAATACAAAAGCAGTAATGAAAATAATGAATTGCTTATAAAAAGTCAGAATCTGGGAAACTGTTTACTGTTTAAACATCATTATGCCTTTTTAGTCACTTGTTCACGTAATATGTTAACGCACTGAAACTGTTCTTTTTTGATGGCCATGTGAACTAGATCACGTCATAGACGGCAGCTGTGCTAATTCATCCATGCCAGCAGCCTGTCTGCTGAGATGATAGCAAGCTTCCTTCAAAACTCCTACAGCTGTGCTGGTTTTGCGTAGGAACTTCAACAGAAATCCCCCAGAAGGGAGAAAGAACTACCAGAGTTTTGTAGCCTTAAAAAAGTCAACAGAAATCTCCATCAAATAACTTCAAACACCTAATAATTCATGGTACTATTTTCCACACTGCATTTATGAAGCATCTGGATGTTATACTAATGTAAGAGTGCCCTTCCAGCACACCAGGAAGCTTTCTGAAGGCATAAGACCCTCTTATAGTTCTAATTCCTCTGTCTCAAAACCACGATGTCCAGTTTATATCAGTTTAACCTTATTTTTTACCAAAATATGCTTGTATACCAGAGGACCATGAACAAGACATTTCAGATGCCTTAGTTTCCTTTTGGCAAACTTCTGGAAAGACTAAGTTGTCCAAAATCATCAGAGAAATTTACTTGAAAAATACTTTGCTTTTAAAAATGCCCACTCCCCATTGTCTGTAGGACCACAGGAGCTGCTGACCTCTGGTAGTGCTGTTATAAACTTTGCAGATCTGAAACCCCTTCTATAAACTTAGCTTGTGACCTGAGGTTAACAAAATACTTGAAACATGATTTCAGTAATCTGACAGTCCTGTTTCAGTGGCCTCCAGAACAGGGTCGGTTTCCACAGATTACTGGAAGGCTACTCAGGCTGTGCATGGTGCCAAAATCAAAGTGATCAATAAAACTGAATGTTTGTAGACTTCATAACATGGGGCATAATTCAAGCATTTCCCAATCAGGAGGGAGATGGAAAGTGCACTGATACCACATTTTACTGGCACCCCATCCAGCTCTGTAAAGAACTCCAGCCTGGAGACTGGAAGCAAAATAGTGGCAAAGGTCAGAGTTTGGCATATGCTAAATAACCTGTCTTTTCAGCATCTTAATACTGTATACTTGGGAGCGATAGTCAATATCTAAATTCTTGGGCTCTCAGTTGCACCTGGAAGATCCCCTTTTTTTCCTGAATTTATGGATGACTTACTGTCTTCTGAGTTGCACCTGAATCGGTTCTTTAAAACCAATGGCTGAAGACCTCACTCGGAGAGCAGATCAGCTTTCTGCATTGTACTGCCATGAGCAGCCTTGGCAGCGACTATTACCCTGGCTAGGTCTGCCACGCTGTGCACTCTGCACTTGTTCTGCGGTCACTCGTGGCACCTCCACCTCAGGAAGGAGATCTGGATCACAAAGAGGCAGGCACTTGCATTTTTAGCGTACCTTCTCTGTGGTTCCGTGGTGGGTCATGTTGTTGTACATGTTTCACTGATTAAGAATAACAGTTTTGTCATTTGGCCCCTTCCACTTCTACAAAAGATACCAGGTCAGTTACCTTTCAATGCTACCCGGCATTCAGAAATGTAAGCAACAAAAGGGAAGGCAAAGTGGTTTTGGTCTGGAGGCTTTCCAGGGTCTGCAATGAGCTTTGAAGCAGGCGCTTAGCGTAGCGTCTGTACTGAATATTGCTCCAATGCGACGGCACAATAGAAAGCAAGTGCTAGTGAGAGTGGGACCACCCCATCTGCAGGAAATCTCAGCTTGTTTTATGTCGAAAGGTGCAGACGTTCATCAGGTTTACCACCACTCTTTTGCCATTTATTTGCCCAGTGTTTCGGAGGAGTTAACTCTAATACGAATCTTTGCCATGTAACATGGTGTAAATGAATATAGTGCCATGTAATCGTAAATGAGACTCCATGTGATGCTGCCTGTCCCTGGGTTGCCTGTGGAAATGAGACATGTGTAATCACCAGAGAGGTATTCTACACATTCAGTCATAAATAATTAAGACTAACCTGCCTTCTTCAGCCCGCTGAAAGAAGATAATGTCATTTGGCTCAGGTTTGGGGAGTTTTCATTTCCCTTTGGTGCAGCTTCAAAAAGCCTTATAAATACATTGCACTGAAACAATCACCTGAGGATAACTTCAGCAAACAAACTGATTCTTACACCTGAGTCTTCCAGGCAGGGACTGTAATTAGGATGACAATCCGTGTGACAAAAAATTATATAGTAACAAATAGTAATTGCTCACTGGGAAGGATGCGAATCGGGAGACAAAGGGAGAGGATGAATGAATTGAATCCTTTAACCATTCAGAAAGGGTGGTGGGAGGATAAGAGCAGAAACAGAAACACATTTAGGATTCAGTTCTCAAGAGAGGCTGTAACGGGTTTGTTAGCAGAAATGCACTCCCACTCGGCATGTTGCTGAAACCATACAAAACCTGGTGCACCTGCATTTTTCAGTGCACAACTGTTGGAGTCACAGCCTCCTGACATGCTATTCCTAATTCTAGCATGTCAGAAATGGCATGCTGGCATTTCTGAGCATGCATCTGTTGCATACTCTTGAAACACTGAAATTCCTGTAATGTAACATAGATATTTGTGAATGTTTTTCCACAGCATAACTGGGAAATGTGACCTTTTCAGATATATACATTCCACCATGCTGCGGCCAGCTGAGAAATTCCAGCAATTCCAGGATATTACCATACCAATTTAAAATTGACTATATGTGTAGATAGCTATTTTCCTTTCCCTTCTTTTCCATTCTTATCTGCATATGCTCAGCTTTCAACAAATTTACTTTTTTTTTTTTTGCTTCTTCCAATCTTCTGTTCCCAGACAATTTTAGATTATGGTTTGTACAGCTTTACACACACTCAAGGCCGTAAAACATTCACCACACCTTCAGGTGCCTGTAAACCTTACGGTGAAAGGCAATACTGAGTATTTTACTGAAGACAGCATATTCAATTTTTGCCTTTTTGTAAACTACGGAACTTTATTCCTATACAAGCTCTTGCCATCACTAACAAATAAAAGACAGATGTCATGTGAACCTGTGGCCTTATTGAAAGTCCACTAGTGTCACTCTGAAGAGCTAAGGGGAGCAGATGAAATGGTTGATGGTTATGTGGATTCCTGAGAGGAGGAAGAGAAGCCTGATTTGCCTGCAGAGCTGGACTTCACCTGATTATTTCTGCGTATTTCCTCCTGCTTTTGCTTATTGTTTCCCTTGCCCCTTTTTATTTTTTATGTTTCTCTCTGCTTCATGTTTCAAGTCTTGTTTCAGTTGGGTGCTATGTGTGAAGGAGAGCCAGGCTGATAACAGGGCTGCGTATTTGTCAATCACAAACTCTTTCACTGAACAAAGCAACTGAAATATTACAAGCAAATTAATGATAACATTCACCATTAGATGTCAAAGCTGGGGCCATAATTATTATGTTGTTTACTGGAAACCTAAAAAGTGGGAAAGAAGAGAGTGATTTGACCTACACTTAATGCAGAGGATCAAGTGGTAGAAATCTGAGTGCAGTGCTCAATTAATTGGCAATTTTAGCTACACTGCAGCCCCTCCCTGACCCAAGGTTCCTATTTAAAATTTAGATACTGCTTAAAATATTTCCCAGAGGTATGAGTTTTGATGTAGTCAAGTCCTTTCAGGAGTTAAGAATACACTACCACCATGGGAATTTTTCCTCACTGTGGCAGTGGCTGAAATTCAGTCTTGAGCTGCACCCATCAGATACACTTCGTCCTACTCATTCCTGCTTCCTCCTACTTACTCCACACATTGCCATGCCCTTGGTCTATCAGGAGTTCCTCTTTGACACTTCCACCTCTACTTCCCCCAAATCCATAGTACATACAAATCTTCCTAGTCCAAATATTCTCATGTCTGCGTCTCATGGTATCTTTGGTCTCTGCTAGCACAACTTCTTACCTAGTGTTGATTTTCTCACAGTGAAGCTGAGCTTCATTCTGTGCTGTACAAATTGCAACTACTTAAAGCATGAGGGTGAAAAAAACTTCTGTGTGTATTTTGAGGCTAAACTGCTGATTGCTGCACAGTCCTCAAATACCGTGGTGGCATCTGAGAATGCCCAAAACAGAGGATACAGTCTAAAAACATGAAATAATTACTCTTGAGGAAAGATCCCAGGTATTAACCAAATTGGGAAACAGTTTATCTTTCTCTCTTTCTGATTTCATTATTTCTTTCATTTACACTTGTTTAACACTGGGTTGTCACTTCTCTACAATATTGCAATGCAAAAAAAAAAAGAGAAGAGATGAGTCTAAGCTGAGTTTTCAGGCTTCCTCACTCTTCACCTGTTTGGGACACTTGTATGGGATTAGCTGCCTCCTGGAGTATCTCCTTGTTAGCATTTAATAAGCATTTTTGACAAGATGCTCCGTGTGTAGGGAGCTCCAGGTAGCCTCACCATGTCCAGCCAAGGCAGATGAAGTCCTAGCAGAGCAAAGATCCAAATCAGACTCTTCCTGCAGCTTCTGTCACAGGAGGACAGTAATTAGCAGCATTCAAACCAAACCAAATCAAACCAAACCAAATCAAACCTATTTTAACACTTACAAGGTATTACTTTTAGCCAGATACCTCATTACCAACTAGGGAAATAATTCTATATTCTTTTCCCAAAATCTACACCCCCACTCCATCCCCCCTTTCCACTGCTTAGCATACTCTGAACCTGGTTCATTTGCTCCCTTTTGTCCTCACAGCCTTAGGCCAGAAAGGAAAAAAATATTCTATACTCTGATCAAGGAGGATGTTCCAGTGAAATCAAGCTCATGTGCTTTGTTCTGAAATAAAGGATTAGGAGAGGTTTTTAAAATATTCGCTTATGAGAACTGTAGCCTGAGAGCCAAGGGAGAAATAGTTTAAAGGGTGTTGTCATTTGATGGACTAGAAATAATCTGCGATGCAGAAATAAGTTGTTGAGGTTATTTTAAGTTTGCTGAGTGTTCAGTGTTGAATTAGCAAATTTATCCACATTTCATACACAGAAAATGAGCCAGAGAGAGTTGTGGAACCTCTGTTACAAGAACCCCCCCCCAAACCAACTGGGAATACTCTCCAAACTGGACTGTTTCTCTCCCTGTTCAGCAAAACGCTACTTAGTTCTAGGCTTCTACTTTTTTTTTTTTTTAATACCTAGGCTTTCAGTGGAGATCACACACTTGGATTTCAACTCTTGGATGCATCTGGGGAAGAGAAGAGAAGAGAAAAAAAATGGAGAAGACAGAAGGGCCTGGCAGTTTGGGTGGTATTAAAAAAAAAGTATTCAGGCAGAGTGTAGTGAGAATAGTGGTTTGAAAATACAGCCCTGAAGGAAGAGTCTCCAGAGAAACAATGGGAAAGGAATAAATAAAAAGAAAGTTATAAATTCATCTATTTGCTCTTCCCTGACCCTTGCTTTTACTCCTCTTCACAGCAACTACCCTGGGAAAGGAACAATGCTTTCCCCTGTCACAATATTGAGAAAAATTGAAATGGGGAAGAAAGACCACCAGATGCTTTATTGTCTTAGGCGTTTCCACATAATTAGCTGGGAATAAAGGTCCTCTGCATGGTTTCATTGCATTGAATGAACTTGGATATTGCTACACAGTAGTGTGTTTTATGATTCATGCTCTGTTATCCAGTGGCTTTTTGAAAACTGCCAGCTACTTTATCACTGACGGCCAAGCCTAGGCCTACAACTTAAAATGCAGCAATGCAAAGTTAACTGTGCATGACAGATGTCCATGAAATTGTTTAACACATGCACGCATGCACACACCACACACACACACACACTCTCTCTCTCACAAAGCTGTCTCTTGCCCTCCTGCTCTCTCGTGCATCTCTCACTGCGTAGTCACTGTCAGTTTAAAATATAAATAGAACCTGGGTACTGCAGAAGAAATTGTGAGTGCATGGTGAGGACCACAGGTTACTGCAGGAATCATGTGCTCTGCCAGCAAACTTTCCAGAGAGGGTGTGAGAATCACGAAGCCAGCTCCTCGTAAGTGCGTTGAGAGGGGGTCAGGTTCTCTCCTCTCCTCTCCTTGCCCTCATCTCTCCCTCTCCTCCCCCACCCACTCCCTCCTTGCAGCCCTCCTGCAGTGGGAAGTTTGGGGGTGAGGGCCCCGGGATGTTGAAGTTCTTGTTGGGTTTTCAAAACCACCAGGATTTTACCTCAGGAGACTCACTTCCAGAGGAGAGACTCACGGGGCGTAATCTTCCTGCTGTTGCACCTTGTTCCTAATTGTCCATTGACTTCCATGGCAGAGGATTAGGATCACAGGTTCTACAACATCTTCGCACAAGGTGTTCCTCCTCTGAGGAGAACAGGGGGTGCCCTCAGTGGAATTCCTGCCTGTATAAACTGGACCAAGAGATCCAGACTGCCAGAGAAGGGCTAAGTTTTGGGCATGCAGAGAGGAGTTCACTCCAGCTCCATGCAGGGAGTTGCCTGGTGCCTGACATTCCCTCCTGGGAAGCACGGGTCTGTCCCTGCTCCCCAATCCGCTTGTCAAGTACCATGGCTTAAAGTGAGAGGGGGGTGAGTGTATCCTTCTCCTTTCTCTGCCTTCCATGAACAGCTCTATTGATTGCCATTGCGTTATTAGCATGGGAAGGTGGTACCCAGTGTGAATGCAAGTGACAGCAGTGAGCCAAAAGAAAGGAAACGGGGAATTGGCTCCCCTCGGAAGGAGAGGCGAGAAGTCCCCTGACCCTGCTTGGACTTACTTTGTATTCTGGAAGGGACAAGCCCTTTCCCCAAGGTTTACTGGATGCTCTGACAGGCAGGAAATAAACCATGAGAAACCTTCCCAGTGCTCAGCAAATGGAGGCTGGGGGGACACAGGAGAGCATCAGATGAGTCTGTCACGTTGGAAAAAACACCCACAACTAATGAACATGCAAACAAAAAAACATCAAACCCACAAATAAAACCGAGAGGTTTCCGTTCTCCATTTTCTTATGTCTAAACAAACATGGAATTCACTTCTGTTTAACGTCAAGGTATTTTGCAAAGAAAGCAATAATTCTGCTATAGAGAATATTGGGCCAAATTCTCTGCCATTAGACAAGCATACTTCTGTTTTCACAGAGGTGGCGCAAGTTATTCTGCTCAGTGATTTGGGCTTGTGCTCCTGCCTTATGGACATTAAAAGCAGCATAAAGCTCAGTCTCCGGTAAACTACACCCAAGTCCAGACTGAAGAGGATGGTCACTATTTACAGCAGACCTTGGTGGAACTTCTAGAAGGGATTTCAGAATGGGAACCAAGAGGCTGGAGTGACAGGTGTCACTGATGCAATTTGCCCATGAGATTTCTTTTTAATGGGTATTTTCCCCTCTGACACCCACTAGCAACTCAGACTTATTTTCAATTGTCCGAGTAACCAGTTCGATCTTTCACACTCAAGGCTAAGTAAAGCTTATCTGATACAAGGCAGTCAAGATCCTCCAGAAACGTCAAGAAAACGATGCGCTTTTGATCTTTAGCAGGGGAAACAAATGCCACAGCTCCTCATCAAAGTTTTCACTCCTTCAGCACAGCATAAAGCAGCTCAGCAGGACACCAATTAAGTGCTGCGGGATGCCGTGTGTGTTTCTGTATGTCTGCATGCCTGCATGCCTGCCTGCGTGTGTGTGCGTGCGAGCGTGTGGCTGGTGGGTGGCCTGCTCAACATTTTGGTGGATGTTTCATTCCCACCCCTTTTACTACGACCCTGGTCAGGCCACTTTTATGCCAGTGACAGCTTCATGAAGCACAAAACATGGAGCAATACATGGCATGAAATTGGCAACAAAGCCGAGCAAAAGAAGGAACAATTCTCTGGCAGGATGTGATCACAATATGGCTGATTGGATCTGGAAGCAGATGCCAGCAGCGGGTATTGTCCCGGTGACTGAAAAGACATGACCCCCGAGGTACAGAAGACAACGAGGCCCTCCTTATGAACCACAGGGGGAGGGGAGAAGAGGTGAAACCAATGAATAAATCAGGCGATGGAAACAGGGGAGAAAAGAAAATGCTAAAGAGGACTTTTATGGGGGACAGGGGCAGCTCAATATGCAAGAGCGTTGCCTCCCCAGCTAGCTGAACACTTGCTCAGACAATGGCTTTTTAACAGATGGGAGCCCTGCTGAAAGGGGCCAAGTTTTGTGCAGTTGAGAATCCCTGTTTGTTTAGTCTGCTGCTCAGGCAGGTGTCTGCAGAAAGGCAATCCAGCAGGTTAAGTGTCTCAGGGGCGGTTTAAGACAGGCAAGCCGGCATATCCACGAGGACTGGTTTTATTGGCAGGGGACTGATCTTGTTAGACTTGTTTGTGAAGCCCTTGGGAAGGAAAGGAAAAGAGACCTCTTTTCTCCTTTCCTTCTAAGGACGGATTTTCTCAGTCCGGGCAATCAGGGCCCGGTAATAAACCCTGCCAGTAGGACTGCTTCATGTCACAGGTACTGACACAGCACGAAACGTTGCAGCTTGCAATGTCACAACTCTGTGCTCCTACACACATTCATTCTTTTCCTCCTTTCCTGCAATAAATTTGAAAACCCAGCTGTTTACACTACAGTTTTCTGAACGGCCTTCTTCATCTATTTTGGCATTTACTAGAGATCATTGAAATTCGACTCACATGGCTCCTGACCTCAGCGATGTGCAGTTCTCCTCTGCAGTAACAGAGATGCTGCCATTCTCCTCAGTTAACGATGACATCCAGCTAAAAGGACTGGTGGGGTTGATTTTTCCACAGTCACATAAACACACAGACACGAAACGCCACGTACAGGATCGGGAGAGCCCAGCATGTAAGTGTGAAGGGGCGTGTGGGACCAGCCCTGAGGAGGTGAAAACCTCACTCACTCACAAGATACTTGTTTCCAGACTGGGTAAGAAAGGGAATGGTGCAAGAAGGCCAATGCCAGAGGATGCTGCTCTGGGGATGCCTCCAGCAGGGTTACAGCCCTGAGCAAGTGGCAGCGGGCACAGCTTCTCCTCGCACTCTGAGAAACGGAACTAATTGCAAAATTCTGACCTCTGCCTGGTGGGGGTAGGCAGCAAAGCAAGCCGGCTGCTCACGCAGCCAATGTGCCTTTCTCCCTGCCCATAAGCAGCCTCTGATAATGCCAGCCCTCAAGTCTTTCACAGAAGAAACCACCCTCTTTGTTGAACCACAAAGAGTTTAGTGATATACTTGCCAGCGCCCAAGATGAGAAAATTTTCTTGCATGACCCTACCCAAAATGGCAATCTTATAACAAAATGGATTGTCCAAGGAACACAAAGCATGGGGAGAAGGGAAAGGAAGGAAAATACACACAGCAGAATGCCTGAGTGGCAACGGGAGTCTCACCTCCCCTCACACTGGATCACGACAATTGTGATAGCCTTGAATCTCAAACAACTCAAGGAAAGGTTGAAGAGACACCCACATGGGTTAGACATAGTCTCACTTGGTCTTAAAGCAGTGCAGCTGTGTTCTGGACAGACCCAACTCCTGGCCCATACCGTGCTGTACGCAGAGCAGTTGCAGTGCCATTTGTACCAGTGGGCTTGCGGTGCAATGTGACCATCAGGCAGGCATGCAGCCATCAAATGAAACGTCCACCTTTAATTCCTACCTGTGCTATTCACTTGCTAGGTAACTTCAGACAAGGAACACCACTTCTCTGTGCTCCCATTCCCCTCTTGCCCTCCATATCCCTTCTCCACTTAAAATGCAAAGGCAGTCAGTCTCAGTTAGAGTATGTATTCTATATGCCTGACAACTTCCATCCCGATCGAGGTATTTCTAGCTATTCTTCCTCTCAGGAGTGTGAGACAGTGGCATTTCCTATGCTGTTTTACCTCCTTATTTACTCTGAAACTTCTCTGTAGTCATGATTCATATTAGGAACAAAAACATTGCTCTAATTCTACCTAAGCAGCCCTCCAGAGGATAAACAAGGATCATTACTTTTAGGGGCTGGAGGTAGTACCATGGTTCCATGACTAAATCAGTGCCTTTCTACCCTAGGCCCCTCTCTTAATCTCTCCTCCATCTCCAGATCTGTTTTGAAAAGAGGGAGGTCAAAGCTTGTTTCCTAGATATACTGGGTTGCTGCATGGCTACTAAGCCCACCTACAAGAGATCTGCAAAAAACTGTGAAAGCAGTACTCACTATATTGAAAGCTTCCTCTCCTCCTTTCTACTTTTCTTTAAAAAAAGCCAAACCTTTCTCTGGCTGGATTGGGTTAAATGCATAAAATATTAACCTCCACACACAGTTGCACATGCAGTTGCATCTTTGATGTCTATTTTCTGGCATAAAAAATTTGGGTCTTGAACTAGCAACCTAGACACAAAGGTTTTTCTAGTTACTTTCCAGCTTGCAAAGCCTCTTATTTTAATATTTTTGATACAAAGCTAAACATTATTCTTCAAAGCGCCTAAAGACAATGCTAATGCTCTTTCTGAATTTGCCTCTTCCCATTTAGTTATCTTGGTTCTATTCATTTTTAGAGGCTTAAAGTAGAGTTTATGCGGCATTAGTATTCATAGGCACATGCTAATTTACTCTTATGTTCGGATATGTAAGTGGGTTTTTTCAGATGAAACAGAGCGGATTAGATCTAGATCACTTGCTCTGAAGAAAAGTTGTAGCGTGCCTCAACTTTCTATTCTTTTCAACACAGCATCAATTACTAAAACTAGACTTCTTCCTGAAAAAAAAAAAGTCTCCGCTGCAGTCTCGGAAAGAGAAAAAATATTGTAACCTGGTATGAGAAAGTCACAAAGTCCGCAACCTCTCCATCTGCCCTCCTCCTTTCTCCACACGGACGAGGGATTATCACCGTTGATCCCTAATGCCACTCTCAGTTCCTGGGCTTTGCGCTGTTGCGGGGGTCCCAGGTGCCCTCCAAGCCCTCTGCTGCTCAGGGAGGTGGGCTGGCCGCCTGACACTGAGATGCCAGACCCAAGGGCTGTGCTCTGGCTGTCGACTCTTAGCTGTTGCAGCTGGAGGGAAGGCAGTGGTTTGGGTCTGGCCTGGCCAGCTAGCGCTTGGGGAATGACGCTTGGGGAGGGGAGCATGCTGTAAGGTCAGCATGTCCCTTGCCTAGGTTTCACAGCCGTAGAAATTTGCTTCAATCTACAAATGTGGCTAACGGACAAACTCGTAGCAAAAGCTTTTTCTAAGTGTTCAAAAGCATATGGTTGGAGAGGAAACGTACTGCTTTTTTGATTCTGTTTTACTTTATAACTCAGATTTTAAACATTATTTCTGTTAAGTATATTAACATTTGAAAGTAAATCCAATTTTTCATCACTTTTTCCTGTATTTTTCTCTTTGGAAAGGAGAATCACCTCCCTAAAATCCGTTTATGTTGTGAATTTGATTTGGAATATGTAATCCTCCTGAGACGATAATGCAGTCAGAGGGATATGAGCAGATGCCCCATCTCCCTCTTGCGCAGCTGTAGGGTAGTATGGACCCAGCCCTCCCGCAGACCCCCACCCACCCTGCAGAGCCTGCCTTTGGCCCCACACGAACACAGACAGCCCAGGGGCACTCCTGGACCAGCTTTGATGTTGCGTTTCTTTCGGATGCCCTCCAGCGGCCAAGGCAGTACTGCTGACAGGTTTGATGGGCCGGTGGACCATGAGAGTGCTCAAGCAGCCAGGGTGGATGGGGTGGGAGAGGCAGGCAGTTCAGCAAGGTCGTCTTCAGTCTGCTCTACAGGGTTGGCTAGGGAGGGAAAGGTTTCATTCCAGGCACACTTTTTTTCCAGTCACAGATATTCAGTATTAAGGCATATTTGGGTCTTTCTTTCCGCCTTAGGAAGAAGGAGATCAAACTATCTCAAGAGATCAGAATTCACTGTGGGGTAAAAACAAAGAGGTCAGCTGAGTACCTGTAGCTACATGCCATTACTTGAAATGTGTAAACATAAACTACTCAAATGCTTATGAGAGTATATCAAAGCCATTTGGTGGTACTAATTACCTAACACTGTATCTCAGGTGCAGTATGACTTTTAATGGCTATTCTATATTTTGCCCTAACTATGCCACTAATTTGCACCAATAGAAGTCACGTAAGCACACGGAAATGACTTTCCAGACAATAACTTTATACTAACTAAGTCAACCAAAGAAACGTAACATTTTCACTGAAGCTAAAGGATGACTGCCTGGCCAGACCACCAGGACCTGGGTCAATTAGATATCAAGGTTACATCAAGATGAGTGCATTAAGCAGTGGGAGGGCACAGTCCTGGGCATGAGAATGAGGTTGTCTGTCCCAACAAACAGGTACAACTTTCCCTGACACCGTTTCCCTGGCCCCTGTCAACCAGCACCTTCTTAAAAGATGCCCAGGCGCAATTCCAGAGGGTGCACATCTGTACCTGGGATCATTTGCAATAAGCAATGTGTGTGCTTTGCCCTGCCCTGGAAGCTAAGCGGATTTACAAGCAAAGCTGCAAGCTGTTCCTCACCACTGGCCTCTGTGCCTGGGAACACTCTGGGGCATGTTTCATTGTGTCATCTCGTGTAACCCAAAGGTCCACTTTCCCCGGGGACTCTGAAATTATAGCTGTTGCTTGGCATCAAACTTTAAGGACATTGCACTGCTTGTTTTATATCAAGTTGCAATACAATTTATTACGTAACACACACAGAAGTAGGGGCTGCAAAGTCTGTCATTCCTGAGAGGAAATTTTGGTTTTAAAGCTGCACAGACAAATTCTGATACAACCTTTAACCATCATCACTACCTAAGCCCTTCACAACCATTACTGAATTCACTTCTGTGAAGTCTTCATGAAAGGCAGTATTTTTAGTACACTCATTTAATACATAGGAAACAGGCACTGGGAGATTCAGATGAAGAATACTCACCCTTTCATTTTTTTTATCAATTTGAAATATTTCTGCTTGCTTTTTCCTGGTATTAAAGTTGTCCAGTTTTAGCCCTGTATACATTCAAAGTACAGTTCCCTGTTGCCTTCAGCTATTGAACTTACTGTAAGGCCATTCTATCGGAAACATTACATCCCACCTCAGGCCCCCATTCCCCTTGCTCTTTTATTTTTCTTGGTGGCTCCCATGAACCTACTGTCCACCTTCCTGTCCTGGCTCACACTCACTCCCTTGCCTGTGAAGTTCATGCATGGCCCTACTACCGATCTCCTCCTCTTACTCCTTCTTGCAGTCTCAAGTCTCTTCACCTCCAGCTTCTTTTTTCTGACTGCTGCTTCCCTTGTTCCTTCCTCACACAGGTCATGGGGCGCTGAAGGCACCAAATGCATAGGGGATGTACGTTACCTGCTCCAGGTTGCTGTCCCAGATGGGAATAACAAGTAAAAGGAAAGCTTTGCTCTTAGTTTCGTTCACATTTAGTCTTGGATTCAAGCCCAGGAAGGACAAATACTACAAGGAAATCTGATTTTCTATTAACTGCATAAAATATATTTTTCACTCATCTTTCCCTTAGAAATGTACAATCTGCTTAGGCTGAAACTGCACACAGTATTCAGGCATCTATGACAGAAAAGCTGCTTTAGGGCCGGCAGGTGCAAGGAAAAAGCTGGTCCTGAGAGCCTTCACAATGGCCCTACTCCTTCCAGGATTTCTCTCCAACAGCTGGGATTTGCCTGTAGCCAGTGAAGCCTGCTTTCAGGAACAAACTGGCTAATGTTGCTGCTCCTGTTTAGGTAGAAAGGGCCCTGAGTGGTGTAAAATAAAGCATACAGAAGGATAAAATTTGTAAGGAAAAAAATAAAGAAAAAAAGAAAAAGTGCCATTTAATATCACTGGAACTGCAGTCCTGCCAGCCCTCAATGTTTTAGTGTGAGTTTCACGAAATATTCCAGATAATGAAATACTCCAGCAGGGGCCGGACTGCACAGGTGCCTCTGGTTTTCCATGGAAGAACAAACCAGAACATCTCAGTCCTTCATGCAGCATGGAGAAGCTCAAAATCACCGCCCCCAGGCACAGGAACAGCTTCAAAACCAAAAGGCCCTTTCTCCAGTTCCCAATTTGTGATTTCTGAAAAGTTTGCCATTTCTAAACCAGCTTTGAATTGCTTTGGTCTCTGCTTGTGCAAGGGTTGGAGCTGCAGATCCAAGCAGGGACCCCCTGTCATGTCACTTTGCATATGAATTATGCAAATATTGCTGTTCATGAACCTGTTCACAAGCAAGCCGGAACTTAAGCCCCCCTGAAATCAGTGCAGCACATCCTAGTGGCATCTGATCCCAGCAAGCCTCCCTGGTGGACCTCCTCTGGACTGGGAAAGCTCACCTCCTTAGCCATCTAGGGCCCAGTCTGCCTGGGGTAGCAATGTCTGCTGAGTGGTGTTGAAGCGCAGAATGGACTGAACACATTCTCCTCTTTGTAAACTGGTTTAAATGGACTGAGTGCTTGACAGACTGGGGCTTCCAGCTCTGCAAGGAACGCTCTCTTAATTTCTTATTGTGGCACGCAAGATTTAGTGCAGATCCTTTAATTTAAATGTCAGAATGTGAGCAGTAATTTATTTCCATAAAACAGAAAGCCATAAAGTCAAATATATTAAGCTCTGGCTGTGAGAGCTCAGATTATACAATTTATAATTGTACAAAACACAAACAGCAAAAAACTACTCCACAAAGGATGAGTTATTATCACTCACTTAAGCGCTTGATTCAGGGCTGGTGAAAGCAGTTGCAAGAAAACAAAAAAAAAAAAAAAAAAGGAAGAAAAAGGAGAAGCCAAAGCATATAGGACACTGAAAGGCCCTTTGTGACAGCTGAATGTGGGGAGCAGGAGCAGCTGAGGTGTCCTTACACCTGCTAGCCTTCCCAAGCGCTCCTCTGCTGCTCCTCAACTACTTTGCACTCTGACCTCCCATTTTCATACGGTGGGACTAATTCTTGGTTACACCTCACCAATTTATATGTGCATCACACCTCTAAAATTACACTCCCTGTCAAATGATAAGGTATGCAAGGCACTAAGATGCTGTATTCTTTGCAGCAGCAGGGAGCATCTTTTTTCAGCAGTCAGCACCTGGGATAGCCAAAACCTGGTCCTCAGTAAGACCTTATCAGAGACCAGTGATAACACAACTCACAAACATAACGTGGCGTAGGAATTCAGATGATGATTAGCTGAGCCGAATCAGAATGACTCCATATACAAGCAAAGTTAAATTTAAAGTTGTGAAAACACATCTCTCTGAAAGGAGCTGCAGTATTTCAGCTAGTACCTGCACCAGAACTTCTCCAGGAACTTGAGCTCTGATCCCCATTCTGTCAATCTAAGCTATCCATAACGTGACCATCAAATAATGAGGAATATCTAAATTATCCTGGCAAAACTTAGTATTTGGAGGAAGCATGTGAACATCAAAGAGCACAGTTAAAACTTACAATGGGTAAAACAGCCTCGCTGTTGGTATTTAAGTGACAGAGGAGAGCCAGAACTGATGAGAAAACCACAGAAATGCCATTCAGAAACTCTGCTTTATACCACAGTTAAAACTATTACAAAAGCCACTGAAGCAGAACTACAGAAACAAAAACTGGTGGCTGCAAACCTTCTGCCAAGCCTCCCCACTTTCATGGCTGACCCTTACGCTATGCGCTGTGGTGAGGCTAAGGACAAATTTGCCCCATGCATCGGGGTCCACATGGTCATTGGGGCTGGCATGTGCTGGTGCACATTAATTTTTTTTTCCTTTTGAACATAGTAGAGGCTGGAAAAGATGTAGTTGTACCAGGAAGGTCATAGAATAATAGAACCATACAATCATTTAGGTTGGAGAAGACCCTTTCAGATCATGAAGTCCATTCATTAACCTAACACTGCCAAGTCCACCACTAAACCATGTCCCCAAGTGCCACATCTACACGTCTTTTAAATATCTCCAGGGATGGTGACTCAACCACTTCCCTGGGCAGCTTGTTCCAATGCTTCTTTCAGTGAAGAAATTTTTCCTAATATCCAGTCTAAACCTCCCCAGCACTTGAGGCTGTTTCCTCTCAACCTATCACTTGTTACTTGGGAAAAGAGACCAGCATCCACTTCGCTACAACCTCCTTTCAGGTAGTGGTAGAGAGCGATAAGGTCTCCCCTCAGCCTCTTTTTCTCCAGGCTAAACAACCCCAGTTCCCTCAGCTGCTCCTCATAAGACTTGTGCTCCAGGCCCCTCACCAACTCGGTTGCCCTTCTCTGGACACGCTCCAGCACCTCAATGTCTTTCCTGTAGTGAGGGGCCCAAAACTGAACACAGGACTCGAGGTGCGGCCTCACCAGTGATGAGTACAGGGGGACGATCACCTCCCTGCTCCTGCTGGCCACACTATTGCTGATACAGGCCAGGATGCCGTTGGCCTTCTTGGCCACCTGGGCACACTGCTGGCTCATACTCAGCTGGCTGTCAGCCAGCACCCCCAGGTCTTTCTCTGCCGGGCAGCTTTCCAGCCACTCTTCCCCAAGCCTGTAGCACTGCATGGGGTTGCTGTGACCCAAGTACAGGACCCGGCACTTGGCCTTATTGAATCTCATGCAATTGGCCTCAGCCCATTGATCCAGCCTGTCCAGATCCCTCTGTAGAGCCTTCCTACCCTCGAGCAGATCAACCCTCCCGCCCAACATGGTGTCATCTGCAAACTTACTGAGGGTGCCCTTGATCCCCTCGCCCAGATCATTGATAAAGATATTAAACAGAACTGACCCCAATACTGAGCCCTGGGGAACACCACTTGTGACTGGCCACCAACTGGATTTAACTCCATTCACCACAATTCTTTGGGCCTGGCCATCCAATCAGTTTTTTATTCACAAACAGTACACCCATCCAGGCCTTGAGCAGCCAGTTTTTCCAGGATGCAGGAAGAGCTTCTGTGGCAAAAGATGTCTGCAGTGCTTTTTGGGACAGGAAGGGTACGATCTGACACAGCTACAGCACATGCGTGGGCTTATCAGGACCAGGAGGACAGGGCACTAAATTTTGGGACCTACGTGATTTCCTTGCTGTTTCTACTTGCAATAGGCCAGAGCTTTAAGAGGAGCTCTTCCAGCACCACTTAATGCCATCACTCGCAGGCTTCACTGAAGCCTGAGGAAATACTGATTAACAGTATTCATCCTGGACTGGGGTTTAGGCACTCCCCTCCTTTTTGCTAACCCTTAATGTATTCATTGCCTTATTTTCATACATGCTGATTGAATAGCGATTTATTCCTCTGGTGCTAGGCTAGTCCCCCCATACTAAATGTGAAATCTTTATTCTAACCAATGTCTAAATCATTGTTTTCTGGCGGCGCAGATCATGTGGCACAGATTATTAATAGCTCTGGTCTCTACACCACTTGACACGGCGCTCCAGCTGTCATTCTGCTCCCTGGCTCGTATGATTCTTGCACTGGTGAAGTGCCAGGCCCAGGCCGAGCCCATCAGTCACTGTCACCCACCACCCAGTGATGAATAGCCCTGCGAGCGCTGTGGCGAGGCCCCGGCTCCCGTTCACACGCGCCTGACTTTTACCAACTCCAGCACACCAGCTGAGGCCAGTCCCTGCCGAGGTGGGCTGCGGTGACCTGGAAAGACCACCCCCCCGCACCCCAGATTAGTTAAAAATGAAACAAATCCTAATGCGATCATGTCACTAATTATGCATTTAATTCAGTTATAAGGAGCTAATGGCTCCCTCAGTGACAGCTTTTACTGCTAAAAGGCAATTCATTCCTGAAACTGAGAAATCTAATTACACAAAATGCTTCGTCCTAATCCTTTCAAAGAATAATCTTATTTGTAGACATTAACATCCCAGATGCTGCTGCTGTTTGTCCATTATGACAGTGTTTGTCCTGAATAATGTATAAATAGCTCTTTCTGGACAGTTGCATGTCACTAAATCAATACAATTTGCTGCCTTCTGTTACATTAAGTCAGCCTGGGCAAGCTGGAGAAAATTAACCTTTTGTTTCCCACTCAAAAGGGCCTTTGAAATTAGAAACAAGAAAGGGTTGGAGGGCCTATGGGAATCACGAGGTCCTTTTTTTTTTAAGCCCACAAAGTATTCAGCAGATCTGCAGGGCTGGTGATGGATATATCTTCAGAAAAATTGGCAAAACATTTCCAGGCAGCAGGGCCGGTGCAAAAGGCAAAACTGTGTTCTGCTTTCTCATCTCTTCCTTAAATGTTCCAAGTTTCTTCTACCAAAGCAGCTTAATTGTAGAAAATTCTCACCATAGTGTTTTGTTGTCAAGGGAACGGTACTGCTGCTAAGATGTTCCTTAGCAGTTGTGGTAGTTCCCACTGCCAGCGAGGTGGGAAGTATCCCCACAGAGTTGCTCTCTACACAAAAAGCCCTTCAAACACACAGAAAACCCTAGAGAATGGGAAGTCTTTCTCTCATGCAGCATATAACTGAGAAGATGAGCTGAGGGCATGTAGCTTCGAACAGAAACACCACCAAATGCAGAGCTGGGCTTCAGTGTTTTAGCCTATCTCTCTTGTGTATTAAGAAATAGCTGCCTGCATCTATTGCTGTGTTAAAGTAACCAGCTCTCCCCTAGTTTTAGTAGGAGAGTTCCAAACTTCTGTGTGATGTCCTGGGAGTATCCTAAGGGACACTCCCAGGATTCCCCAAATGTTTCTCATATTTATGAATGTCTCTCACTCCAAGAGACTGGTTTTTAACCATAAATTCAAGCCTCACTGAAACCTCTCTGCCTTTGCCAGGCAGCAAGAGTGCAGCTGAGCAGTGCTCAGCATGGAGAACAGAACATGGCTCTGAGTGGAAGGAAAACATAGCTCCTACCAAACCCATAACTCAACTTAAAGTAAGAAGGGTACGTACTCAATGTTCCACTATAAAGTCATTAGGAAGCTAACTTATTGGAAAAAATCCAGCACTGAGAAATTATGTCCAAGGTCCTCAGAGTAGAAGTGACACTTTCAGGTCTTATTCTGTCCTCAGCCTCCATGCGTCTATTCTGTGAGCTTACCAGCAATGTCCCTAATTGCTCTGACTTCTTGAAACAGCAGAGAGGGAGCTCTGCAGGCAGAAGGATTGGGGGGAAATTAAGAAGTAATCTGCTATTCAAAAAGTGCAAAGTGCAAATTAGAAAACACCAGGTTTCCCCATTGTGATTTGGGTTCTGACTTAGTAGGAACAGCTTCCACAGGCAATGTTCAGGGCACTGTAGGGGATAAAAAAGGGAAACCAGGCCACAGCTTCACTAGCACAGAGTCACATACCTGTCCCTCAGATGCACGCTTGCACAGAAGTAAGTGCAGAAACACACCCCTTGCAAGCACGCAGCTCTAACAGACACAAAAGGCAAAAGAAAAAAATCAAAAGCTTGCTCTTGGAACCAAAAATCAAATAACAGTCTATTTACCCAGAGAAATAACAGTAAAATAAAAGCATTTGCGTCTGCCATTCTGTGAAAGGATAAATGAGGGAGCTCCCTGAGGCTGCACATGCACTGCATAGCATTAGGAAGAGTCCCTTGCATGGCAACAGGGGCTATTCTGACTGCTTCCTATACAGATAAACCACATCTGGTGGTATTACTGACTTTACTGCAATTTCAAAACCATTCTCTCCGTGTTTTCTCATTTTGAAGATGATTATTTCTTTTCCACCCCCACCTGCGTTGCTTCATTTTACTCTTCAAAAAAGTCTTCTGGCAGATTTCTCCTGTGAGGGCTGCAATTCAGCTCTCCAGGACTTTTTGCCATTTGTGGCTTCCTGGACTAACTGATGGCAGCTGCTTTGCTAAACTGAGCTTCTCTTTTCTTCCTCATTCTACCAAGAGAGTGGATCCGGAGAGCTACCAGAACAGTTCCCTTCATTGCCCCACATTGCTGTATCTCCATTACTTTCCATGGAGATGGTCAGATTTATGGGAGCTGGGGTGTGTTACCTTTGGGGTCCCCTCATGAGAGCGGTGATTAACCTGCGACATCACAGATTTCCTCCAGAAACACATGCCCGTGAGGCATGCGCAAAGCTGGCCTCACAGAGAGCCCCGCAAAGCCTATTTGCCCTGTGCCAGTGGCACCAACCTCTTATCCTAACCACTTGCTCTGGCTCTGACACTGTACTGAAGCAGGGGCTGGGGATGGTGTGTGGCAATGGTTTTAAACCGATCACACCACTACAGAAAATGTGAAACCACTTCTTTAGACTCCCTGCTGTTACTGTTCTGTGGTTAGGAAGACATAGATACAGTTATGTCAGGTCAGCACTTTCCACATGTACTAAATGTATTTAAAATATTCAATGTATCCATTTGAATATTTTTAGGGGGATTAATTGTTCAAATCTAAAAAGTTTATGCCACTCTAATGGACTACTAATGGAAGAAGCTTTTAAAAAAATCTCTGCATTGTTCTGAGACCGGACTGTGACCTAGCCACCAGGTATAATATGTACCAGTATCTATCTTACACTGTGAAATTTAGATTGCAAATCCATTATGATAGAGTCTGTGTCTTTATGTATTGTGCGCTGCTGAGCAAGCTCACAGAGCTCAATAAATAATAAATGGTAGGAACTTGACCTTGAATATTAAACGTGATCTGAACGATTCTTCACCCAGGAATTCGGGTTCATTTTCCCCAGAAGCTTTATCTTGGGGACTGAGGTGCAGCTGTGAGAGAATAGCGAAGCTAGCACTGTCTTCTGGCTGGGCTGGATCTGATTTTGAGTCCCAGCTGTTTTCTTTGCTGACAGAAGCAGGCAGACAGCACTGCCTGTCCCGGCAGCTAGCAGCGCATGCCAGCTCAGACGGTTCACCCCTGCCCACCTCACCCACAGTCCGCAGCTACCTTTTCAGATGGCAGGTGCCTTACAGGTGAGCTCACCTGGGGCAGAAAATGCAGCTTCCCATAAGATGGCTTTCAGATCCCTAGGCCAAACCAATCTGATGGGTTCTGGAAAGCAAATAAAATTAATAAAGCTGATTTGCAGGGTAAAACCCAGATCTCACACTCCTTAAACAGCTACAGAGAAAAAAGGTCATGATTTTCTCAAGTGAGGACCAAGTATTTAAAATATTCCTGGAACAGAGACTATTTCCCTTTGATCATTTCAGAAATAATTCCTGTATTGGTTAAAGAAAGACAGAGATAAAACACAGAAGTACTATCTCCTGACCACAGTGGTTTAAGCAGGTGCCTGGAACCTCATTTAGTTATCAGGATACCATGAGGTTACTAATTTATTTCTGTTAGCGAGGAGGCCACGTAGAAAGGGCTCTCTTACAGCTCTCATGATAAATAATGGTTCCCTCCTGCTTAGTCAGTAACTATTGCTTAGCAGCGGGTTTAGTTTTCATTTAATTAAACAAATTTGACATCACCTCTGGTTATCTGTAAGAAAAGAACACAGAAACTGGAAGATGCAGAGTCAGGAGGGCAAGGAAAGAAAATTATGATCTATTTTCCTTCCCAGAGGAGTCATGGGTCTTCAGAAAGGCCTTTTCATCCCTCATTGCATGCACTGACACCCTTTTTTGCGGTAGAAAACATTGCTGAAAAGAATAAAACATTCTACCCACGGAAGAGACAAGGACAAGGGATAACAGTGCGACACAGATGGTCTTAAGCTACTCCTGGGGAGATGAGAAGCTTACACTACTTTGCTCACAGACTCTTTGGATAGCAGATGATTTCCCTGTGCTATGTTTTACAGTACATGGCTTAATGGAGCTGGCCTTCTGTGGGGAGTTGCTTTCTGCTTCTGAAAGACTAAATCCTGACATGGTAAAGCCAAGGGTTTCTCCGCTGCTCTCAGAGCTGGCCCAGATGAGGTGGGAATGATGTCTGCTACACGATGAGTTGAATTAGAGATCTGGAGCAGAAAGGCAGGTATGGAAAAGTAGTACATCGGGAAGTGATAATGTCTCCTGGTTAAAGAGTGCATTACAACTGAACTGATGGGTGAGATAAGGGAATTCCCTTTAATTATGCGAGTCTTTTGAGCTTTCAGGTGCACTTTGAGAGCCCATGAAGCCAAGGCAAAGAACCAAGCCCATCTTGTCAGAGGAATGCAGAGACTTGTGTCCTTCCAGGAGCGCACGTGTGTCCAGGGATAGCCTCAGGAAAAAAACAAGGTGGGAGGAAAGAAAGAGAATGGATGAGCTCCTGACCTTTCCTTCAAGGTTGCTGTTCTTTTTTTTCCGGAGTGAGAGAGGATTTATTGAGAGTAGTGTCTGAGGGTATACCTGGTGTTGTCATCACACATCTGAAGCAAGACATTAATATTACAAAACATTTCCTGTACATTAAAAAACAAGTCTTATTTTCACACTGTGGAATAGCATCCAAAAGGAAAATCTATCACCATGTAATTTAAGATGGAAATGAATAATATCTTTATTCTTCCCCAAAATATACCTAGAGAAATTGGTTGGGTACTGGCTACAATATATGGCATCCTTTCCAGCCGTGCTTTCATGTATTCTAGGATTCTTAGAGTTGCTTAGACTGTTATAACAATCAGTGAGAAACAAGAAGAAAATCATCATGTGCTCGACATCTCTTGCCAGGATGGGATGAACAGCATCAGTTTCAGAGCTATCGAAAAACTATAGATTCATGTAAGAAGTACTTTTAAAATGTAAAGTAATAAACGTCATGTTATTGCTTACCAAACAATCAGAGCAGCAACATTTTGATTCAAGCTGAAAACTGCAAGATGATCCACGCACAGTACTGGAAGGCTTTGTCCCTTGGGATTGTCATTTCAGGTGCACTGCTTGCACTGCACACCCAAAATACCAGTTACCTTAGAGGCCTTTTGAGCAGCATCTGAAGGCGGCAAAGGAAAGGGAAAAACAGCGCCTAGCAGACCACCATTAGCTCTGCTTTGCCACTTGGTTCATTGGAAAGTTTGTGTCTGCCTGAGCAGGCCTGTGTGGTCAGGCAGAAAACACAGCTGAGCAGCAGGGCTTAGGCACCCCTCCATCATTGTCAATAAGTGAAATGGAGGGCCCTTACATCATTTCATTTACTATTTCAATGATTACATAGATCATTGCCTTCTCATTGTTTCAGTGATAGATTTAATTAACTTCCAATTAATCACAGAGGGTGATATTTAATGCTCAGCCCTGCACCAAGCACAGTGTCACAGACCAAAGAATATATTTTGAAGGCTTCAGTAATCAAGAGGTCATGGAAGATAGATGTTCTTCACCAAAAGAGAGAGAGAGAAGATAAATTTGTGTGTCCACTCTGCTCTAGCTAACTGTTTTAGGGTAATTGTTTCACATCCAAATTATAACTTTCCAAAAGGTCCATCCATGCACAAAGCTAGATAAAAGGGAGGAAAGGGGGCAGGTAATAGGGTCATGTTATAGAGGCTTCATAGGGCTGTAATTCCCATCTGCAGGCAGTAGTGATGTTTGCAGCTACAGTGGTTAAGGCCCTAACCAATGGGCAGAAAGACATTTCCTGTAAAGATACTTCCATTTAGATAGAATGACTTAAAAACCCAAACTCAAATCAATGACAAAAAGGAGAGTTTCATTACACTAAGGGTGATTACATGCAGTGCAGACCCTACATCTCATCTGCTGCCTTTCTGGAAGCAGGGTGTCAGCGTCAGGGCATCTGCTGGTGGCCTTTTAGAAGGGGTTCAAAAGATTTCCATTAGAAAAAAAATGCCCTATTATTTTAAGCAGAAACATTTAATTGATAGCATTTTCCTGATAGGTCTAGTGAACATACGTGGGGTGCCTGTGTCACTTAAGAGAAAATTAGATGGTAGGTATAACAGATCTTTTGGACATTAAAAGCAATTTTGTTTCTTTTTACTCTTTTGACAGCATTCACATCAGTCTTTTGCCTGAGACAGTGCCCAAAGGTACTACTGTGATACAGTGATCAACGCTGAGAACCCTCCAGGTCAGCTCTCTGTTTACTAGGCAACATCTGAACAATTCCAAAATTTCCGCCTGTGCAGGCTGGAAGATGTGCTCAGCAAGGCCAGGGCTTGCAGCACATCAGCTCTGCCCTGGGAGGCAGAGAACCTCCCCAGCTCCCCAGTTCATAACTTCCCACACCGCCAACATGCCCTAAAACCTCTGCAAGCACAATGCTAGTGCCTTAAATGACTAATTATTCAGTCTGAAAGAAAGGATAACAGAACTGAAATGGGAGCATAAGGAGAACCCAGAGAAGCTGGAAGGACCAGGAAGGAAGAGGAGACAGTTGTGAAGGGAGAGCACCACAGTCTGGTCTGCAGGGGCCAGAGCATTTGTGACAATAGCCATGAGACATTTCAAGAAGTCCCTGAAGAAGAGCTTGGCTTAGTACCTCTCCCTTGCTAGAGCTGGTAAGGTAGACCGGTGCAGAAATGCAAAGAGCTGTTGGTGTATATACTGAACTTGCCTTGAACATGTGGTTGGGATGACCTGGTCCATTCTTGGTTGTTCAGTCGTGCTTTCTTCTGGCCTGAGCAAGTCCCTGCACCATTGCCTTCCTCACCATCTCCAGAGACATGCTGCCCACTGCCTGCTTCAGCTCTTGTCCTACCTTTTAGAAATAGTCGTGAGAAAGGGGAATGTTTTCAAATCCTCAGAACAAGCAAACCACCTAAATCCATCCTGTCTGGGGCAACTTCTTCTGCAGTCTGTAGTGTAAAAGCACATACAACGACAAAGAAGTTGAGTGCATGCTCGCTGAGAAATGTTCCCATAAGGATTTCTCCCATGCTGGCAGTCCTGGCTAACCTGACACTGTGACAGTAAATTCAGCTGTGTGCATGTGTGTGCATGTGTGAGTGGGATGGAGAGATAGCAGGAAATCTTCTAACAAATGCGGAGTATAATTCTTCCCTTTCTTTTCCTACGGCTAATCTCTGAGTGCAAAGTAATTATCTTTCTCATGACTTTAAATCTCTCTCTCTGGTATATTCTTGCCTGTCCAACATGACTTTACAACTCCTTCATCTGGTACACAGCTGGCATGCCTCACGGTGGATTCCTCTAAAGAGTGATTTAAAGTTGCTTTCCATCAGTGTAAAACTAATGAGCAAGAAACATCTTGACACATGGTAACTGTAAGCAACACACTTGGTCAGCTGCATACAAGAAAGACACCCTCACTTAAGGCTTTCCAACTGTTCTCTTACAAGCACTCACAAGGCTCAAAGCCCAGGATGCTTATTTATTAGTATCCTCACTTACCCAGGTGTCTCTTTTCAGATAGACACTCCACACTTCTAATGCAGCTTCCCATCTGGAAGTACTGCTCCTCTCTCCCTATGTGCCTAGAGATGCACTGGAACCTCTCAGAGTTTTAAATCACAGCACATGCTCACTGTTTTCAGTTTTTCAAAAAACATTAACTTGAGGCTTTTTCTGCAGCACTCGGCACCATAGTATCTCAGCACCTTGTCACAGCAGTATGAATACAGCCAGCCTGCTAGCTGTGATACCAGATTTACCTCAGCTGAACTGAAAGTAGTGTGAAATTATTTCAGATTTACCAGGCATATGTGAGAAGAGAGTTTTGACCCCATCTAATTTATCTTCATTTTTCCCCTGTGAAACAGAGAAGCCTGAGCAGCATTTTCTTACACAAATAACCAAAGCGAGACTCCAAGCAGGTTCAAGCCTCTAAAGGAAAGCATCCCCATTTACTTTAATCTAAATAACTGTTGGTTGTCAGGAGTTTCAAGAATTCAGCTCAGTGGAAAATCAGCTTCTTTATTTAGTACCTGGATGTGATTTTGTGGTTGTTTTAAAAAACATGAATGCAACCGTGGTGATATATACTCACTCACTATTGGAACTAACTAACACTCGAGTGTTTGCAACTCCATGCTTTGGGAGCCAAATTTTTCATAGCCAGAATTTAAAAAATGTTGACTGTAACACATTCTTAACACAAAATCAACTGCAGGGAGAGAAAATCTTCTCCTTATATGTGTGTAACACCACTAAGTAAATAACAGGGGAGTCACAAGAGTATCTTAGGACATGGCTCTGTCTTACTTGAATACACGTAAGGCAAGGTTTGTAGGAACCCAAACAGATGTACTTGTGGGAAACAAATAAAACAAAACAGGAAAAAAAGCCTTTGCTCACAAAAGGTTTGAGGATAAGCTGAAGAAGAACTTTTGTGCCTGAAAGTTTGCTTTTTCCAAAACATAACAGACTTCCTCAGAAGAGGCTTACAAGCCTGGAAGACTGTACACGCCAAGCAGGCCAACATTACCAAACTCAAGCACTTTCTTTAAAGTACTGGAATTTATTAGTCCTTACTTTACTGTGCACTTTCTGCCTCCCTTTCCAATGCATCCTGAACCTTAATTACAAATAAATGCTTTCATCTCTGCCCTTTGTGCACTCATGGCACTTCTGGAAGCTACCTATTTGTTTTTAAAAAAATAAATAAATAATTCTGCAAGCTCTATGGGCACCGAAAGTAGTCTTCTCTGCAGTCAGGTTGAGATGGAAACATCCACAAGGTGCTGTAATGTACATCAAAGGCTCTAAATGGTAAAACTAAAAGAAACTGTCAACACAGAGAGCAGAGCAGCCAGAGAGGAGATTCATGCCTCTGAACAGCTCTCTGCTACCCCAGCTGAGAAGGCAGATCACATTACAGAGACCAATGGTCTTAAACAAATTGGGGAAGATGCTACTAGGAACAGGGAAAAGGTTTCCATAGTATTTCCGCTCCTCCCTATCCATCCCAGGTCTACTGAAAATAGATGGACTCTGGATTATGAAGTTCGAGTGGCCTTTTCCTAACGTCCCTCTCTTGCAGATGACAGTAATTTCCTATTAGGTTTGTTAACGTGTGAGGAGCTCTGCAGCTTTTCTAGTTTTCTGCTTTCTTCCTGCTCCCTGAAGGCTATTTCCCAAACAGAACTCCCTGCCTCTCAGATCTGTACAAATCTTCAGCAAACAGGGCATCCTCTGTGCTCCCCTAACACCATGGGAAAAATGCTCTCTCCATCCCTCATATAAGCTACAGATCTGGCTGCAGAGAGCACTGACTTGAAATTATATTTAAACTTCTCCCACCCTGTAACATCTTGGTCTACATGCCAATCACAGCACTCACCACAAAATTGCCAAGGAAAAATAAACAAAGATCAGTCCCTCTCACATTCTAGCCTTTCTGCCCCATTACAAGAGCACAGTATGAGCACTTCTTCAAAAGAGACTCCATCAGCTCCGAGCAGACATTAAACAAGGAGAGAGAGAGAGAAAGAGCACACACACATGAGTGTGTGGGCACTCATGTATGCACCACACTGTCCCCTTGTCAGTCTACTAACTGACTACAGGAGGGAGGTCTAGCAGTGAGCCTGGAGTGGAGGAGTATCCTTCACTTGTTACTTCTATTATTTTTAGCAGCAGCAAATGCAGCCCCAGGCCACCTGGCCAGGTGGGAGAACTGAGTGTGCCTGGGGTTCTGGCATCTGTCGCTGCCCCAAGGAGCCACCACCTAATCCAAAACAAAGGGACAAAAAGAAATACAGGGAAGTGGTGCAGCATGATGAAGCCACCTCCTCACCTGGCAAGCCTGTGATCAGGCTGAATATGAAATCTAGGATTTCCAGTATCCTGGCCACAATGCCTCTGAAATACTAAATGTAAGAAGGTAAAGGCATTTTTGTTAGGACCCAAAAGTACCTTCTGCACAGACACATCAAGGTACTCTAAGAACAAATCAGGTTCTGTTAGGCACTTTCTAACAAAGCTAAGTCACTGCTTGCTAAAAAGCTGGGCAAGACAGAGAAGTTATTAATATTTTGTACAATACTACTACCTAGCTTTGTGAACAGCAACATTACCTAGGTACAACAGTATTCCCTGGAGGCTGAGCGTCCACTGTGCTTGGCAGCACACAGGCAGTTCCCTTCCAAACAGCGAAGGCTGAGCATTGTGGAAAGGAAGATCCAGATGTGCAGGAACATCAAGACATGTCCACATGTATCTAAACAGAGGCACAAAGAAATTGCTGACTTATCCAAAGTCATGAAAGCAGCTGGTGGCCAGAGTCCTTCCCAAGTTCCATCCCAATGCCTTCAACTCAGTACCCTCCTGCTTCTTATTCCTTTCTGCAGACAGAAGCAAGAAGCAACCACACAGCCAAAATGGAAGACATAATTCTGGACTTATTTTAAAGAGGCAGTACTGGATTTTGGATATGCCTCAGCTTTGAGTGAAGGCAGACACAGGGAACTACTGCACTTAATGTAGTTCAAGAGCACCATGGCAGGAGATGCTTTTTTTCCAAAGAACTACCCAGCCCTGTGCTAAGCCCGAGTTAAATGGTGTTTATTTCTCAAAACTGGCTAGGATCCTTCTCTGATTAACTTTCATTTTCTCTGGCCCAGAGACCTGTGTAGTGTGTAGGGATAAATCCAGGTCATGCTCTCTGAAGGCAGATCGATAACTCAATCAGAAATGGGGAAGATCTGTGTTTGACACGCACATTGTCAGTGATGGAATTTGTCGATGGGGCCGGCGCACTCTTAGAGTGAGGTGCGCTCTGGGCAGCAAGGGCCCAGAGAGCTGGGGGAAGCAGACATCCATCCTTGCTCTGACTACAGCCAAACCCTCCTGACAAACACTTCTCAGAAGGCCTGGAATGGGTGTGGAGCCCAGAATTACCTGTAGGGACACCGACACAGAGAGACTGCTGGCAGGCAGCGAAACAATGCCACAGTGCTGTGTCCGACAGTGACAGAAACAACCCGGAGAAAGAAGATTTCTCTTTCTGCCTCCAGCCTGTATAAGATGATGGTTAGAAAAATTTGCTGTCTGAACTCATCCCCTGCTCATAGCTATGAATCATGCAGGTGACTGTTTCCCAAAAGTTACAAAAATTAGGGGCAAAATCCTATTTGCAGTACAATGGTGCTCTGTAGACCTTGCTGAAAGTCTTGCTTCTTCCTTAAGAATATCTGGTGCTGGCTGCTGCTAACACTGGAAAAGAAGAATTGCTGGTCAGATTGAAGGCAATTCTAAATCTTTCCAGCTGTCTATCTTTCCTTTTACTTTCAGAGCTTATAAACCACTCAGGGTTTGAGGAAGACGTCCCTAGAGCTGAATTGTCCTGGAGATGAAAGCAATGAGGACAGTGAGGAGGAGTGACTTAAGTCCTAAGCAGCTGCACCCCAATAACCTGGAGAGTTCAGGTTTAAATCTTTCCCTCTCTTTCTCTGCAGATACTGGAATCTGCCTATTCTTCAGGAGAATACTTGCTGTCCATTAGCAGTTAAACATCCTGAAACCAGAGAGAGCAGGCTACAGCTTTCTCTCTTTTTTCAGCACACAGGCAAAGGCAGCGTGTGTGAGATGAGTGTGTCCGCCCCTTTCCAGCCACACTCTTCTGTTCCTTACAAACTGCAGGTACAAATCACATGGGGCTGAAGTCCAGATGCCATAATCAGTTCAGGGGATTTTGTTTATTTCGGGGACTTCAAAAGAGGGCTGTCTATCTGAATGAAGTAAAAGTTCAGAAAGGATGTCAGGATGAAAGAAAAGAAAAAAGAAAAAAAAGGTTTCAATCCTCTAGGAGAGAGAACACTTTACATGTCCAGTACTGGAAAAATATTTTGGAAATGGATCCTTAACCTGCCTAATTGCCTTGAAAGAGCTGACCACCAGACTGGCACTGATTCTCAGCTCTTCAGAGACGTGCCCACAGACCCTGCTCATGGGGGTCCCATCGGGGCTGCTCCACAACATCCCTCACCTGCCCCAGGGATTTGGTTGGCATCGGATAGATTTCTACTGCACCTGTGGGGAGTGCAGCTAAACCCACAGTTTAGACGTGCCCATAAGAGTGCCAGATACCAGTGTTCATCACTTCTTTCTCTCAGACTGCTCAAAGTCTCAGCCTAAGGTCCCACCTCTCAGTATGGCATGTTGCTCTGTTTCACCTCCTAAAGTACTTCTTCCCAGTTGCGGTCCAGCTCTCCCTGACTCTCAGATTTCAAATAACAGAATTATAGGCATGTGGGTAGGTGGGAAGGAACCTCAGGGGCTCCTCTGCTCTGAACCTCCCTTCTAGTTCCCCCAAAACACTTACAGTGTTCATTTCTGTATAGTCGAGAGCATTTTTACAGTGGTCTACACTACTGAGATGGAACTTTTCAATATCCCCATCACCTTAGTGTAGTTTCCTTGTAGTCTTCATAAGGTGCCGTTTTGCTTGACTGCACTTTGCAACTCTACTGAATGAAGACCTTTTATTGTAACAAAAAAGCAATATATTTCTATATAATTATGTGGCCAACCCCCCTAGCAAATAACAAACAAGTTAAGAGGGCATCTGTCGACACGGTGTCTTGATGGATTTCAATCTTGCAACCTCTGCGTCTCTGTCTCTGACTGCATCAGCTTATTTGGCCTAATTAACCCGAGTTTTCCTTGCTCAACAGAAATCATCCCCATGAAAAAGACGTAGCTTGCAGATTCTGAGAAAGGTTTTTCTGTTTTGAAATATGAATGAGAACATGCTCTGGGCCATCTGGCGCAGGCCTTAGTAAATTCCAAAATGGATTTATTACAAATTAAAAAGGAATTTTGGAAGTATTTTTTTTTTTCATCTCATTCTAGCATTTACATATAGCTTGAGACTGCAAAACTGTGGTGATGTGCAGTCAATATTTGAAAAAAGGTTCCCCCCCTCAGTCTTTCTCCACTTTCTAGTGATTAACCCTAAGGGCTGGGGTATTGGTGTCAGTGTAGAGGAGTGGATATCATGGCTTCTCAAAGACAGCGTTCTTCTCGCGTTAAAACAAATGCCATGGATAATTAATGTCTGGACAGCATTTGCTGGGTTCGAGTGGGGAAGAGAAGTACCCGTGGAAGAAGTCAGCAGGACCAATCTGAACAACTCAAAACCCCTGGTGGTTTACCTGAACTGGTTCCCATCACAGTGGTGACTGGGTGAAATACCAGCATGCTGCACACTTACTATCACTGCCCACAGCTAAGGTGCCATCATGCAATATACTGCAGTGGAGAGATACCTGGTTTGCCACTAGCCAAAGCAACTGCAGGACTGGGAGCAGCATACCAAACGCATGTGATGCCTAAGCTAGTACAGCTGGCAAGGCAGGAATTATTAGTCCAAGCACCATGAACATGATGCAATTGCACTGTTAATGAGACCTGAGCAAATACCTTCACATGGTCATGTACCTAACTCTACGGGGAGCTGAACAGTACACATGACTGCATGGCATAGACATCCCTTGTGCAATGCTCCCAGGACATTTGTTTCCTACAACAACTTGCTGGAAATCTGCTTGTTTCCTTGCAGCTTGGTGATACAAATCTGCCAATCTAGCAGCAGGCAATGGGTGTTATCACCTAACTGAGGAATGGGAGCAGATTTGTTTCACTGCTCGCTTGTTGTCAGATTGGAGATAAATTTGGCCTTTTGAGTGCAAAGGAGAGAAATAAAGATGGTGGGAAACCAACCCTGAGATACTCCATTGCTGCAGGAGTGAGACCTTTAAGCTGGCAATTTTAAAAGCATAGTTCTGTTAAATAAATAATCCAAGAAATCGGGAAAGCTGATTTTCTAGTCAAAGAACAAACTTATTTCTGAGTAGTTTCATTCACTTGGGAATGGTGCATATTTAATAGAAAAGAAATATCTACAAAAGCTCAGATGCAAGATTTACATTCAACTGAATGACAAAGGATACTGAAAAGAATTACTACATTTTGGTGGAAATCTTTAGCTTTCAGCATTTGTGAATTTAGGAATACTTTCATTTTAAAAAAGCTTTCACTGAAGCATGGTTATCCCTAAAAAAATGAAAAAGCAAACTTGCTGAAAAAATTAATTTCCAGTGGCTCTGTTCTATTCCCTCAGGTCTTTAAAAATCTCAGATTGAAATGGATGAATATGCAAGTGCCACTTATTGATGGCCTCCCACAAGCAGTGAAATCCTTTGAAATCATTGTGGAGGTAATTGTAAAAGAAGTTATATGCATAAAATTACTTCTCTGGTGCAATACGGATCATAAATCAGTTCACAATCAATCTATCCACAACTATTTCAATCTAGAAGATTTAAAAATATATATCTACATATAGAAAACCAAAGTTAAACGACCAGTAACAAAGGAATGTGTGATTGAAAGATGTATTTCTCTCTTCATGCAATGCAGCACATAGGAGCTATACAATATTTTCATATTCATTGGATTTAGCATGGACACTCACTGGCTGGTGGTTTTTGTGT
The DNA here is from genome assembly GCF_964188355.1 of Buteo buteo. Classification (NCBI taxonomy): domain Eukaryota; kingdom Metazoa; phylum Chordata; class Aves; order Accipitriformes; family Accipitridae; genus Buteo; species Buteo buteo. Next base: position 67,339,210 of record NC_134171.1, on the reverse strand, counting down.
TACTTAATTACACCAACAACATGGTGAAAATGTCTGGCCAACCCCAGCCACAGCTGTTACTGCACTAGCTAAAAGAAAATGTAAGGCGAGCGTGAGCCACCAGACACCAAGATCCCTGGATTTTGTCATCTTCTCATCCCACGGCCATGTTAATGGTGGCCAGATCTAGACTTCTGCCTTGCTCCTTGTCCGCAGCAGATGCCAGCTGCTTTATCACACATGGGATTACAAGTATGGCCAAACCTGCAGTTGGTGCTAATCCACTTCTGCTAACAGGGTTGGATAAGGTTGGGATTTCTTTTTGTTCCTGTCAGATTCTACTTCTGGGTAAGTTCAGATGTATAACACAGTATTCTTTTATTTTTCCCTTAAATCTCTTTGAATGTCAATAAGCTACCCATACAGAAGCACAAGGGCTCTCACTGCTGCTTTACCTGGTCATTCACTGCAATGCTGTAACTGGTTTTAATGAGCTGGTTTACAGGTGGGGAGGAAGGGAAAGCATCATCTGCAGTTGAATCGGACAGCCTTAGTGATAAGGGGAAAGCTGAGTTTTTCCAAAGAATTTGACAAGCTACACATCACAAACAGCACTGAATGGGGTTGAGGCTACTTTCCAGCTAATCTGTTAAATATACAAATCTCTGAAAAGAATATGCTCCATTTAACCGATCCTGCACTTCAACGCAAGGATTTTTTTAAAATTCACAAGAAGGAACAGTGGGGTGGGCCAGGGTGAAATGTGGAGTGGGTATCTCCCCTCAGGTCCACACTCAAATTTTATTTCCTCCTAAGGAAAAAAACCTTAGAGCAATCTCCTAGATCAATTGCTTCATTTTGTAAGTAGAAAAATATTTGAAAATGTGAAATAAATATGTTCAATGGACCCTGCGCTTAGCAGAGGAAGAGAGTCTGCAAAAGGATATTTCCAAAGAACAACATGAGCAGGCACTGAGCAGATTCTGACTGTGTTCACATACTTACAATAACAGTAGGTGAAATACATTATTAGTGACGGTTGATGTTGACTTTTACATTTTCCAAGGGTAAAGTTTATGACTAATGAGTCCCATAGTAGCCCCATGTTACAAGAAATAACACCATTATAATATCAAAGCAGTAACCAGAGCGCAGAGGAGACTGCAATATAAAGCTGGAATTGAATCGTGCTTACACGGTGGGTTTTCTCCCCTCTGCTTTAAAGAGATTAGTTTTAAATAAAAAATGAGGACACTACCTTTACACCTCAAAAATGATTTGGAAAGTTACTTTGGCCTACCTAAATTTCCCTGTCTCGTTTGCGGAGCAGAAAGATGTCGCTTCCCTTTGTCTCGCAACCTGCTGGGCAGCACCTCTCCGCACCAACAACCAGATGCCACGCTGCGTACCAGAACAGTTGCAGTCTCCGAAGCATGGGGAGCTGGGCTCACATCTCTGCTCCAAGTCAATGACAGGAGCTAGGTCATTTGGCTCCCTGGCCTGTACTTTTAGAACTGGATGCTGTCCTTCTGCTCAAAAATAGCTCATTGCTGCTTCTGGATTCTCAGATTAAAGGATTTCAGCTTAATAAATTTGATGGGATGCACTGGCCACTTGGACCGAGTGCAAAAGAATCCTACCACCTATCCATGGGTTTGTGGGAATTTCTTGCATTTCCCATTTCCAGCAAACATCTCTTGATACCTTCAAGAAATGTTGATGTCCTAGAGAGCTAAGGATGAACACTTATGCAATGTGCCCGCAACATATCCTTCTAGAAAGTGGATACCCAGCTGTCTCAATAATTTTAAAATTCTGCATTTGCTTCTGTTCCAGGGGGGTCTTCACTTTTTTTTTTTTTTTTTTTTTAGTGTCTGTAAATTATTCCTGAAAAATTGCTTCTGCTGACTTGAAAGGATAAAGGCTGTCCTGGGTCTCTTCCCTTCATGCACACCCAATTTTTATTTCTCTTTTTTAATCTCTCTCTCATATTCTTTTTGTTTTTCAAAACTATCTTGACATTTAAAGAGTTAGTATGGACAAAAAAAAAGAAAATGAATTCTTCTACGGTCAACTTCTGAAAGTTGAAGCAGTTATGAAAATTACATATGTTACAGGTAAAATGTTGCATGAAGAAGCCTTTTTCCATTCCACTGCATGCAGAGTTAAAAAGGGAGTCAAAAGGGAAAAAACAAAGCCTAATCTGTTGAAATTTTCAAACCCAAATTTTCCATTTTAATCAGAAGAGGCCTATCTGGTTGCATTGTAAAATTTCTTGTCGAGAGTAATCAAAATGACACATCCTGTGAGAAATATAACTTTAAAACACAGTCCATAAAAATGGAGTATATGACATTCCTGACATTGTGATAAAATGTTCACAGGAATGGTAAGGTGCTCTTCTTATAGTTCTCTCAGCATTATCAACAAGGCTCCTATGATCTCCACATCATGGGAAAGCTGAGAAGGATCATAATTAATTTGCTTTGTGCTCTCTTTACTTGTCTTGCTGATATAACTAGATTTATTAGAAGTACAAATCATGCCCAGAATGGACATGACTATGACAGCAAACCTCAGTAACAGGTACCATTAAAAATAATAATAATAATACCCCCCCTCCCTTTGCTAGTAGGACTTACTACTTTTCACCCCGTCATTTTGAGGCATCTGAAGGTTTGTTATTAGAGGTGCCGGGGCTGGGCATTTGCGAGCCTGGCTCTCCCTAGGCAAGCAAAGGTGCACGCACCCCTGCTCTTGGGTGCAGCCCACATCCTGGCAGATGCCCAGGAGGGCAGATGCAGGGGTACGGCACAGCGCCAAACTGCTGAGCACGAGCTCATGAACTCGACAGCAGAAAGGCAGACAAAGCTCAATGTAACTTTACTGGCAGAAGCTCCCTTACTTTACAGCGTGTTACAAATGTTGGTGTTTCCCTTTACAGCAGCCGAACTGTACAATAAACTCAAGTGTTTTGAAATGTAGGCTGAGACAATTTGGAAGTTTCTATTCCATCTCTCATGGTTGCACTTTTTGTTACTGCTTTTAGACAGCAACAGTCCTGCTGGCTTCAGCAAGTTTTGAAGTTCATACTTTTTCCACACATGCTCTTGTTTTAAAAAAATGCTTGCATGAATATCCATGGCAATAAAATACACACGTCAAATCAAACAAAACCTCCAAGCCAAGTAAATGCTTCCTAATGCCTTTGCTCCGTCACCTGGGCAATGCTCCTTATGTGACATGGGCCACTCCACAGCACACAGCCTTCCCCTCCTCAACTAACATTACCATTGCTCAGCTGAATAAATAAATTCTTGCAGTTCACTATTTTTATCTTGGGTCCATGTCCATTCCCAGAGATCATTCCTCTTTTCCTCTTGCTACAGAGCTTTCACAACCTCTTTCAGCAGGAGGCTTTTTGCAGGGCTCCTGACGAGCCCACCCCAGCCTTTCCCAAGAGCTGCCCCTCTTCCTTACTTCTCCGAGTTGTTATCAGGAAAGGAAGGCAGGAAAATATATACAGCTGGTCAGGGCAGCACATCTTTTGCCCCATTTTCAACTGTTTACATTTTTTCCTTCTATTATTTTAAGTTTCCAAACCAGTCATTACATCCACTTTAAAACAGTCCTGGAAGCACACCAAAACAGGACTTGACTGCTTTGCATGATTTTCCCTTATTCAAACTCAGAGCCTACCTAATCAAATCAAAACTCTTCAGAAAGAAGCTGAAACTGCTGCTTAAACTGCTAGCACCCGTAACGGGATCAGATCAGACACCTCTGACAAAGTCAGTCAGTAACTGCCCCTTTATAGCGTGTCCTCCTCTGAGGTTTATCTCCTTGGCACACGTTACGAGGCCCCCTACTTGCGAGCTCAAAGGCTACCTGGTTTTTGATTTCAGAATATCGGTGCCTTAGCTATGAAAGTAATGAGAACATGGGCATCTGACCAGCTTTCCAGTCCTCATCAGCCACCTCTTTCCTGCAGCACTTCCCTTTCTCATACCCACATCCCAGCACTTGGGGTACATTTCTCCGACAGCTCCACACGTACTACAAAAAGCATGTAACTGCTCAGGCAGAGGAGGAAGCAGGGCAACATCAAGCTGATTTCATTCCCACAAAGGAGGCTGGCTTTTTCAACAGCTGCAAATATCACAAGGAAATTAACAGCACAAATTAACTGAAATACCATGTGTAATTCATCTACCATTTCACCTGATTGACGTGTGTATCCACCCACTTACTATTACCCTAACGAAGGTGCCATAAAAACTCTTAGTTACTTAAAAGCCAGTAATTAGTACAGCTTAAGGATGTATAAACTCAGGACCTGTCATGCCATCCACCCAGTGGGGGAGCTATTAGTGAAATGGAAACAGGGAAGGCCCAGCATGCAAAACAGGGGCTGTGTGATCTGAATAATTCAACTTGTGTGAGCAGTGGCACATGGCACAGCCTGATGGATATTCCCATTGGCGAGGCACCCGGCCTCGTCCCTGCTTTTCCACTACAGTTTTGTGCCAGCTTTGGCTCCGCATGGAGCCTGCCTCTCTCAGCTGCCAATGGGGCAATCCAGAGGCACTGGCAGGGAGGGATCGTCTGCTGCACTGTCATTAACAGAGGGTGGGCAAACTACACTGTTTGAGGCTTAAGCTCTATGTCAGTAAAGATTTATAAGATTAACCTCTTTTTCTTGACCATTTTCTCTATTTCCAGACAAAACTGAGTTCAAAGCACCTGTCAGTAATCTGTGGGTAAGGATCTACCCAGGAGTGCTGGTGTTTATCTCGGGAACAGGCGTCTCTCCTAAAAAATTCAGAGTTGAAGCTTTCCATGAGAAACTGCCCTTTCACTAGCAGAACTTTCAGGGAAAGCAATTCCCTTCCACTTTGCAAAAAAACCCCCAAAACCCCAAATTCAAACCGTTCCCATTTTTTCAGTGCAATATTACTTTTCACTTTTCACTAGTATAATAAGGACTTGCAGAATAAAACCATTCCTATGAACCCTGCCCTGTTATGACATGATGTGATAACTACACCACTGTGATAGTTCGATAGATAGATAAAATAGCACAGACAGACTGTTATACCACATCACACCAGCAGGTTATCAATCACCCCTTAGAAGAAGAATTTTAGTTCATTAAACCAGATGGTGCTGTATTAATTTAATCCGAGTGCCACATTAATTTAGCCCAGCCATTCAGTTTATAAACCGAACCCACACCAGTTCGAAGCCCATGATAAGCTTGGAACAACAGATCACCTTCCCAACATGGGGTGATATCTTGGGGAACACCCAAGTGCAGCCTCCCTACACACCACAGGTGAGTTGCTGCTGTAACGCAAATTCATTGTCAACTTCACTGCAAATTCCAGAAAAAACGGTTTAAATGAAATCTCCGTACCAGAGTAGTCCTCAACATTTGAAACATGGGTCAGCATCTGAATTATTCAGCTGAGCTCATTCTTTTATTCTCATCTATAAAAGCCACGGTGTTCAAAAACGGCGCTTTTTGAAATAGGTCAAAATGTGGTTCATTGCCAAGTCAGTGTATTTGTTTTGATTTTCTTTGTGGGTTTTTTTTCCTTTTTTTTAACATGACTAATATGGAACCACAAAGATCTTGCAGAATAAACAAAAGAAAGGTTGGAGGTTTTTTAATAGAAAATTTCATAGTGATGATTAGCAGGCTGTGGAACTTTTACTTTACAAAGAGACGCTAAAAAGGAAGTGGCTGTTTATCCAGTTCCTGGGAAAATAACTAAATGCTGGCTGGTATTTATTCAGCTGAATTATTAGAATAGCATTTGCTTCCATACTTAAAGTTGTGTCAGCATTTCCATTATGAAACTTAGCACTTAAGAAAATCAACCCAGAAGAAAATTGGTTAATAAATAAAAATAACCCCAATAAATCAAATTAGCTTTTTATAAAGTTAAATGGCTTTTTAAAATTCTGACTACTTAAAAAGATGTTGAAAAGAACAAAGAGGCGCTGGTAACAAACTGTACCAGAAAGCCTTCAGGATGCTTTCATACTGTTAAATATATAAAATGTCCATTGAGCAGCAGTTAATATTTTTTCTCAGTACGTATCAGAATAACGAAAAATTGGGAATTATTTCATGGACAATTTTGTCACTTTGAAGTTGTTTTCCTGTGTAAGGACAGAAATGAACTCTTATTTTGAATTTCTGATAATTTCTGTATTTTTCACAATTTTTTTATTAGATGCTGGTTTCACATTATAGAATTTCAGTGAACTGAATATCTTGATAAGGATTTTGACTAATATGATTAAAAAGCCTTTTCTCAATAATTACAAAGTACTGTTTCATTTGAAAGATATTGACACTCTCCCAAATATTTAAAAAATAATAATTTTCAGTCACTATAAAAAATTGCCATATGCTTCTACTCAGGCAATATGTGTGTATCCACACTTTCAGTCCTATTAAATTGAGGCTACTCTGGTGTGCAAATCTATGCACTTGAACAGGTTTTTGAAAAATTTTTGTCCATTCCTTTTCCTGTAAGCAATAGCTACAAATCCCAAGTACTGAAATTGCTAAATCTCAATGTACAGAAGCATCTTTGCCAGAAGCACATCTGCCTTTTCCGCACCCACAAAACAACAGCACCCTAGCTAACACAGGTGCAGAAGGCTCAGATTAAAAATACTAGAATTATGTGGGGAGCACAGCCCTGGTAATCTAGTTGCTTCTTGGGATGCCAGTTTGTTCACTCTAGGCATCATAGGCTAATCACACAGTCTTCACCCTCTTCCTCAGCCCCAAGTCCCCACCACCTCATCCTCCTTAGTGGGAGATAGCTTTTTCTTCTCTAGTATTTAGTTAACTTATAATACTCCTCAGCATGTCCCCCTAATGATATTCCTTCTTGTATTGATGCCAGCACTTCTTTCACTCAGTATGAACTGCCCACAGACTAGCCCACAGGACGAGAGAGACAACCCACAGATGTCGCTGTGTCAGCATTCCCCATCACTCGCTCCAAACCAAAGCACGAAAGCCCTAACACTTGTAGTTACAGAAAGGTTCACACACAGGACAAACTCATTGTGCTGCCACAATATACAACCCTGTTATTATTGATAACATTATTACATAGCCTAATGCAAAGCTCTACCTCGCCATTCATGAAACCGTGTTAACAAAAACATTCGTAACATTGGTCCTGACATCCTTGGGATTACGTTTAATGTGTATGTGACCTGAAGTAACCCCCTGATACATGATCATGATGCTAAGGTGTTTATTTATTTATTCTTCCTCATTTGAAATGGTGAAGATGATTAATGCTGCTACCTTTACTGCATTGACCTCTGCTTTCTGGGGCTGTCCTTGAAGGACATCCATTTAACGAAAACGCTGATAAATCTAATCTCTCCTCATCAGGCTGTGCAAATGATGACTCTGTTGAAACCTGTGAACGCCTACTTCATAAGTGTGAAAAGCCACTGAAAGAAACTTAGAGACTCCAGTGGACACAGCAATAATCCTTCTAAGAAAAAAAAAAAAAAGGCTCCTATAGCCAACAGTAGTGATGTAAAAACACTACACCTTTGAAGAATGATATGGCACAGTTCAGATCAGCTGATAGAGAAGTAAACCACAAGCAGGAACCTGGAAGTTTCAGGATGTTGTCTTTAAGATGAGGATGACCTGGGGAGCATTTCTGGGGAACACCAGCAAACCCACATGTTTTACATAGGCAGCACCTCTATATTTGATAGCTGTTACTGCAAGATCTAGAAGAGTATTTCATGTTAAACATGTGAGGCAGATTTCTTTATTTCCTGTCCCCACCCTCTAATTCTCAAGCAGATTATGATTTTCTTGGACAGTATTCATCCATCAGAATGATTTGCCATGCCGTTCCTGTGGACAACCCCTGGTCTCTACAGAGTTTCTCAGAAGCTTGGTTAAAGCTAGGCTTGACAGTATGCCATTTAAACATTTGTGGAGAGCATATCTGAGGTTTCCCTTGGGATACTTTCTACCTTTACTGGCACCCTCTGCTCCAGATGCTGAACACACTTTCTGCAAAATCAATGCTGGCCGCAAAAGCACCCAGATCTTTACCAAATATCCATTTGCAAAGTCAAAATTTTGCTCTGAATAAGTGCAGGGGATTGTATTTTAAGAAGCTTGTATTAATTTAATTCTTGTTTTCTATACACATCCACACAAGGTGCTTAAGGCGAAAATGAAGCTATAACACACTGTCGTTTTTGTGTTGGGAAGGCTTTTTCAAGCAAAGGAGTTCAGTATAATCTGCAAAAAGCAGACAGACTAGATGAACTTAGTCATCTCTGGTAAACAGCAGCATGTGCTAAAGGCTAAGTAGCAGTACTATTGTCACCACGGTGGTCCAAGCATATAAATGAGGTGAAGGTAGCAAAATGTAGTATCTTTTCTAAGTATGACTGAAATTTATCTTTGTTTTTCCAAATGTTTTTCTTAGGAAAGAATTAAAAATTAAAGATAGTCTCCTGTTGCAAATCATGCCTTGCTTGCCGATGAGACTGCTCCTTGTACAGACAGGGCATAAAATGCCTTTTGCCTTTATTTCTTGCAACAAAGAACAAGGGGAATGGTGGAAAAGATGGAGGCACAAGTTAATTGCTCCTCATTGACTGGGTCATGGTTACCTCTAATATGTAATGTAGTTAATGCAGCATACCAGTTAGGATATGATACATAAGAAGGAGCTAGAACTACTAGCCAAAACTTGTTCCAACGCAATCAAATTTAATGCTAGGTTGCATATTTGGTCAGCTAAATTATGTCTGTATTTAATTTGCACATGCCTGTGTGTTTCTCTGAGTCAGCTGGACTAAGAAGTGAGACATAAGAAAGCTTCCTCTTGTGGTATTCCCAGCTGAGTCAAAAGTAGGTAGCATCCAGACCTTCAGAAAAATCCACTGGGCGAGAATTCCCTCTCGCTTTCCATCCAGACTGAGGAGGTTCCAGATTCATAGATCCTCAGGTGAAATGAAAAGGAGAACTTGACATCTGAGCCTAAAGTTCACTGACCCAAAGGGAGCCAGCAGATGTGACCCCATGCTATATGTCCACTTTCTCAAAAGAGAGACGTGGTGGGAGGGACCTGCCGGGGATGCTGCAAGTCTGGGTCCCCGACAGGACTGAACATAGCCCTGCACGAAGGGGACAGCTTGGCTCCTGTATTTGCCCCACAGTCCCGTGTGAGACCTCTTCCAACTGACGTGCACTGCTCTTGCACAAAGACCTCTGCACAGGGCTCACTATCACCTTTCAAGCCTTGTGACTTCTGTCAGGGACACTTACCAGCCTCCAGACTGACTGCTTCAGCTCTCCATTTCTTACAGCCATAGTTTCTGAGCAGCAGGCTTCATACTTTTGAAGCTTTGCCTTGTTATTTCAAAGAATGAAATTACCTGTCAGGGACATTTGCCATATAGTTTTACCACCACAGCAGAACTATTTTAAATACTACTAGATTATTAAAGTTCTCCTTCAGGAATACTTCAGAAATAATTTTGCTGCCCTCTAGCCTACTGTTGAAATCTCTCTAGCATGTCAGCATTATCCTTCAGGAATGCTTCTGAAATAGCTTTACTCTCTTTACTGTCCTTTCCATTACTACTGAAATCCTTCCAGAATGCTAAAGTTAACCTTCAGCAAAATGCCAGAATAACACTCACATTCTGGAAGGGTTTCAGTACTGATTTAAAGGATATCAAAATGCAGGTTTTATCCCTTCTTTTTGTTTGTTTCAGAGTAAGGATCGTGGTGGTAAAAGATAGATGTATGCACTTCACTATGTTGTGTTTTGTGTTTATATAAACACGTATAACCACTCAGGCTGCAGTAATAGTGGTCCTGGAACCCAGAGAAAGTTATTTTTAAAAAGAGCTGCTTCTAAAAATTGCCAAAGCATGAACTGAGGTGACAGCAGGGAATGTGGTTTTGTTTGCTTAATGGACCTGCAAGTGAATTCTGCTGATCTTACTCTGACAATGAAAGTTTTGAGGGCATGAGCCAACTTCTTTGATTAAAACAAGAAAGATCACAAACCTTTGCCTCAAACTCTGACTGAACTCAAATTAAATCTATTTTGAGGTGTGAAAAGTTCCTTTTGTTTTTTGTTGCTGTGCACGTCTGGGTTCAGCAGGGGGAAATGTTCAGATACTGCAACAAAGACCATGCCTGTAATGTTTCCAGCTCAACAGAATCAGAAAATCCCAGAGTCCTGGGAGATATTTATAATAAACTCCTGAGCACCTGAGATTATTTAGAATGTCCTGTGTATCTGATGCAGAGCAGCTTCCATTCTCATTAATTCCCTTGATTCAGGTCTCTGTATTAAATCAGACAAAAAATATATACCAGCCCGAGATTCCCATAGCTGATCTAAAAGCAAAAAGCAAACTTTTATTGTTTTTGCAAACAGCAAAAAGATTTCTTGTGTTTGATGGGGAGGGTGTGGTGCAAGCCAAAAACCCACCACTTGTGTAATTTGAATTGAATGCCAGTGAAGCAAGAACAGGAAGAAACATTCTTTTCCAGCTGAGACTCACCCTCAGAAAAGCGAGGGGCATAAAAGCATCATGCACCTTGGCACCTCCTCCCGGTTAGCACATTGGTGCCTGCTCAGACTGCTGTCCTTTATGGGACATATTCTCAGGCTCATCACCTTCACCAGCCTTCATGGCCACAGAGAAAGTGCCTTGTAGAGGGCTGTAGGTACTGAAAAGGCAGCTCAGCACCTTTCCTGAATTCAGCAGGCTCCATAATAGGGCCATTATTTAGGAGCAAATAATTCTCGTGGTTGCTGGCATTTTCATGCTCTGGCATGCAATCTTGGCCCTGCTCAAGTCTAAAGCTCTGACCAGAATCAACAGAATAAAAATAAAATTATGAATGCCTAAGCATTCACTGATGGCTCCTTTGCATCATTCTGTTCAAATAGATTTTTGTCTATCACTGATTTTTCCATTTTTCTCTGCAATTGAATCCACGACTAGTGGAGATCAGCTAGGACTGTGGGGTCACTTGTACTTCTCAGCAAGAAGTCCAGAGAGTTTTGGTTTAAAACAGAATCTGAAAAGATTTCCTATTATGTCAATAAAAAATCTTATTAAACTTTCATAAGGCATCCAATGATGTTTTTAAAATGGTTTGTCATGAATGAAAGCCTGTAGCTAAAGCAATACACAAATGCATTGATGTGATTTTTTTGTGAACACCTTATATGAATATTTGTAACAATACTACTATGTGGCTTAGAAATACAAATTTTAGGAACCTGATCACATTTCTTCTTTCTGTCTCAGAATAAAACAGAGACTGTACATTCTGCACAGGAGAGTCAATATGCTTATCCCCTAAAAATCCTCAGGCAACAAGGTTTTTACCCCTGTATGAAGGTCAACCCCAGGCACAAGGTTGCCTGCTGAACAGCCAAACTGCTCTGAAAAAAAACCCCAACTGTGTCTGTCTCCACCATGATTGCGCTTTGAGGCAGTGAGCTCATTTAACTGAGAACGTACCTGCATGCAGGCAAAGGAAGCACCTACCGTAGTGTCCAATAGCAGATATTTCAGTACAGCTAGCAAGGTTCGGCTCCTGCAAAACTCTTGAACACAAGCTGAATGCTAAGCACATGAGTGAGACCTGAGGATTAAAGTGGGAAAAAGTCTCACCTTCACACAAGTGCTTTTGCAGGGTTAAGGTGTACTCAAATGCTATAAAGCAGTGTCAGGTTCTCCTCTCCAGATCATGAAACTGCCTCTTGGATTCAAAGAGGACTTGCAATTCCTTGCTTTATTTCAGAGCAAGTTCATTTAACTATTGGAGGCAAAAACATTTAATCTTTGCCTTGTTCAGTATTGCATCCCTGATTTGTTTTTTTTACAACACTGTTGCTAGAAGATGTAGAGTACAGTGGTAAAAGCAGTCTTGATCATATTCCCCACCCCACCACGCATTTACACTCTTTCCCAAATTTGCAGTTGTGAGTACCAGCTATTCCTCATCACAGGGGGACCTTTACTACAACAAAATATTATTTTAAAGCCATACTAACAGTAATTAGAGGCAATTGAGTTTTATCAACTAACACAAACTGTGGGATTTCAGACTTGGATTTCAGCTGGTATTTTAATGAAGTGTGCGCTAACAACACAAAATCTTCTGTCACTCCAGCAGCTGAGTTTCATATACAGACCTTTGATAGGGAGACCATGTGTTAACACTCAGATGGTTCCAGCACATGAGCGTACACACCAGCAGGCCATAGATCCATCACCCAGGTCAATTTTCTACCCCCCTTCCCCACCCCAGTGAATGATCTGATGTGGCGGGTACAAGCTCTTGTTCAGGCACTAGAAAAGCCGATTGCAAAAAATGACCTTTTCTGTTCCAGCCCATACGTCTGTGTTCCTGGTGTGGCACCCAGTACTTTCCCCTAGTGTGTACGCACATTACAAATGCTGGTGTTTGCTATGGACATCAGTCACACTGGGGGCAATCCTGTGTCCATCAAAACAGAGGAAAATTTTTCCACTAACTGAAGTGGGTGACTAGATCCTGTCCCTCACATTGGCACATTGCGGAGGCGACCAAGTTCTGGACCTTCATCAGCCTATGGTGCCTTCTAGATTTCAAGCTACTTGGATCAAATCTGTCAATCAACCTGATTTTGGTCTCTTACATAATGTTTGATAACAAACTTTCTACTGGCTAGAAATATTTCACTGGGGGCTTCACTGAAAATCCTTCAAAGCATGTAGCCACCTTGATGGAAAGCAGATATTTAAACTCAAAGTACCTAGAGGAAAGAGTCAGGAATGGACAAAGCTGTCATCGATACTTAGCAGGCTCCTGCACTGTAGATGAAAAGAAAATGTTCTGAGCTTCTGTGAAGATTGTCTATAATTTTGCACAAACATTTAAAGGTATATTCGTGATGATTTTCCCTCCCACTCCAGTTAAGCAGATGATTTCATATCATCCTTTATGCATTCTCACAGAACCTCAAAGCATGTATGATCATGTTAGCTTTTTTACCTTTTGGTGAAACAACTGGTTAATAGATTAAGTCTGGAAAGAATAACAGCAAAATTATATTTCACTAAAGCAAAAAGTTTCATATATTTCTTAAAGGCATCAGAAAACACACAGGCTCCTTTAGACTGGTCTGTTTCTTCACTGAGCATGAATTTTATCATTCAACTTTAATTTCTGTGGGTTTCTCTCCTCTAAACCTTATCTTGACACAAATCACAAAACTAACTAGACTACAATTTTGATGAAGACAAGGCTTTCTTTTTTAAGCAGCTGACCATAAATGATCTTAAGAACTTGAAATTGAAGATGAACTACCAAGCTCATCGGTACAACAATTTGATTAACTTGGAATTCATTATCTGTAGTATTGCTATTTGAATAATTGCAAATTATGCCAGAGAAAAGCAATATGACTTTGCTCAAGTTTAAGCTTTGCTCTTTATAAATGTGAGATTGGTGCTGAAGATGAGCTACTCAATTGAATTATATTGTAATCTGATTAGTCTAGAACATACATCTACTATATCAGTTTTCTCAGTAAGCATAAACGAGGCAAGAAAAACTCCCTTTAATTTGTTTTGATGCCTAGTGTCCCAACCTGTTTTAGGCTGAGACATCTTTCTCTTACCTTAGCAAAGCTGTAAACATTTTTCCTAACATGAATTGTTACTGATGCTGAAAAGTAATTCCACTCTTTGGACCTCTCTGCTGACTGGGTCAGCTGTAGAGAAGGTGATAGCCCAGAGATCAAAGAGAGGAGGATTTTGGAGAAGAGAAAAAAGGTGCTCACTTATTGCATGGCCCAGCAATATGGTAGTGGAGAACAGGTACAATTACAGGAAAGGTGGAGCAATGTTTCAGTTGAAGTTGACATTTGGTACAATAATGCCTGTATATACACACTCAGGGCAGGTTGTCATTCAGGCTGGAAACACAGAAGCAAGATTATAACTATCAGAAGAGCATGGTTCTGGAGCAACGTTCCATCAGGCAGACTGGCAGCTAATTAACTAATTTGTTTTACATTAGAGCTTGATGAAGGTATGACTAGGACTATTGGATGCATAACCTATAGCAGCCGTAACTTGAATGCAATGGCACGTGAAGGCTCTTACAGCATGATGCTTCAGTCCTCACTAGTGAAGGACATATGACAAAATGATTAATAATGTTTTAAAAGAGAGACAACTGTGGCCTAAGGGCTCAAAAGTGAGAGATAATTTACAAATTACCCCATAAGCTGGCACTGAATTAAGAGTGAAATCCTTAGGTGTGCTTTCATGACAGACACAAATGAAAACAGACAAACTCAGTACAGACTAACAGTATAAGTTTTCTTAGGCTGCAGGTTCTCCTGCCTCTAACACAAGAAATCTTGAGAGTATTTCAGATATCAGCTTGTAGAAATTATGGTCAAATACATTTTAAGCCTCTGTTACTACAGCATCTGTGCAATAGGAAAACATTACTGAGACCTATGTCATTTCCTCCCCAAATATATGCAGGAAGAAATAAAGTTATTCTCATGCAAATGCAGACATGCACAGATCAAGTTAGAAGCCTGCTGTCCTACGAGAAGAATTTGGAAGATCAAAGAATTCAGATCAGTTTTTCCCAGGAAAAGGGAGATGTTCAAAGTTAAGTGGGTGGATAGAAAAATTTGAGGAAGCATGAACTTTTGCTCAGAAAATTTAACAACTGAGGGATGGCTGGAGAAATGGACATACAAATAGACCGATGAGTACAAATACTTCATGCAAACAAGCATTTCTGGCTGAAGGCTGGACTAGATGATCACAATAGTCTCTTTCTGTATCCTAATCTGCAAACCATTTATATGCATGCAAATACAGGATTTGCATGTATAAAGATGTTTACATGAGTATATAAACCAGACTCTATAACAGTGCATAGTTTAGCACACTTAATTATAGCAAGCTGATTTCTAATGCTTTTATCTCCTGTGTGGTGTTCACAAAAATACAACATGTGTGACTAAGTATTTCAAATGTAGTCAGAGGAAATTATCTTAGGATTATATGTTGATATTTTTAGTACCTCTTATCCCACCAACCAGGAACCGTTCAGTACTGGTTGCTTCAGTGGGATACCCTACCATTTAACAGTCACAGTACAGCAGTCAACTGTCTTCAGCTTCTTTCACCGTGACCATATCTGTGGCAGGAAGAATATACTAGATGATACTTAAATGACAACATTTATTTCACAATAAATAACCTCTTCTAATAACTTCTCTTTTTTCTTCTTGTGTTTGCATAGTGAGTTTTTCTAATTGTTCCAAATTAGTTGATGAAGTTATTTCTTGAACATCAGCGACTACAACGGGGTACGCAAGCAGCATTGGTAAAATGCAGTTGGTCCTTTAAATCACATTATCTTGTTTCTAGTCTCTTTCTGAACCATTGTAGCTCTTTTGAGTAGGTTCTTCCATGAGTCAGAGCCACATGAAGAAAGGAAAATGTTTCAGAAGGATTTCAAGATTTTTGAGATTTATTTTGTTCCAAACTGGAAAAAATGTCAACATATTTCTAAATTTCCATGTAGGAAAATAGTAACTGAGAATTAGTTTAGGGCTGTCCAGTGAGATTTTGGCCTCAGTAAGTTATATTACCTAAATTTACTTCCTAAGCATGGAAAAACGAAACTTTTCTTCCAAATTTTCCTCATCCAAAGCTCAATAGGAGCAAAAGAGGAAGGATATTTGCTATAACCTGCATGTACCTCTGCAGATGAGTAAGATGCAGGAGATACGATTTTAACTTAGATAAGCATGGGCAGATACATTTCAGAGACTGTCCTGCTAAAGGTGCAGATCAAAATAAGATGACAGCAAGAAATGGTTTTAAATTACAAACTGTCCATGCTATTTCACATAGCAGGGCTTTATGTTGCATGGCTTTCTACATACCAGCATCAGAAGCACATAACTGCTGGCAGCTGTAGAGACCTTTCAAATGAAGAACAAAGGTGCTTCTCCATAGCTTCGAAACCTCTCCATTTCTTCTAAAAACCCATGCTATTCATGGTCTTTGTAACTACTTAGGTAGATATTATCTCCCAGTCTTTCTACAGCAAATTACTCTACAGACTTTACTTGGAAAACAACTAAAGTCTCCAACAATAAATTGAGCAAGAGAAAGAAAACAGGAACAGGGAGCAGTCCTTTAAATATATATACATTATCAACTCTTCCCCACAGGACATTTGGAACTTTTATAATAGCAAGCGCATCAAGTTTCTAATATCTTACTTGAGGTAATGATAACAAAGGTACAATAAGAGAAAATGCATGCATTAAAGAATAAAATTATTTTGTTAAAAAAAGGAATAACTCCGTTGTAAAAAAAAGAGTCAGAACTTAAGGAAATTAAAATAAAAACGACGCTGAAATAAATGCAAAGATCATGACAAAAAGGAGCAAGTATTTTACAGAACAGCCACAAAATGGTTACAATTGGTAGCCAATAAGCTTATGGCAAAGTCCTTCTTTTCCACTGCAGAAGAAAATACTTGTTAATGAAGAATAATGCCCTGAAAATGTGATGTAAGTGCAGAAAAGTGGTGTTTATCTTTGGCTTGTGATGCTGACATCAACAATAGAGTGCTCATATTAACCCACTGCCCTTAAAAATAAACAGAAGTTCACTTTAATCTTGGTATTTCTACTTTTATCTGAGATTAGTCCCTCTATTTTGTTGAACTACAATTAAAGGGGGAGAAAACATGTAGAAATTAAGCAAAAATTATGAGTACTTTTTAGAGCACAAGAATTTTATTAAATCCTAGTTTAGGCCGTTATGTCAAAACATCTCTAAGATGCATGAAGCCCTTGCGCTATTCCAGCTTTATGGCAACAGTCATTTGTGTTAAACATTTTAAAAAGTATTTATGTTCCCAGTGTTAAATATTAGTCCTTGCAAACACAGCTCTGGATGCTTGCTCCTCTGCAGTTCCCATCTATTTGTTATTGGAGTTTCAAAGTGGGGCAACCCCCAGACATGTTGACTTCTTCAGGGCTCCGTCCAGCGCTACAGAAACTGGTGCAAGTTATGCCTTTGATTTCAACTGGAAACTGATCCAGACCTTAATTTGGTGATTAAATGAGTGCTCAGTTTTTGCAAAGGTCTCCCTCAGAGTGAAATTCCCTGCAGGGCAAAGGGTCACAGGGAGGCCTGAGTGTGGTAGTGAAGGTCCCGTGTCAGCTCTCCCGGCAGTGTTTACAGGCTCCCCTGTGGCTGCACACTGCAGCACTCCCATATGGTATTGAGCTGTTCCCATCCCTAAAGAAGAAATGCCTTTTTTCTCCATGGCTCTCTTTTTGCCGAGTACCCAACTATCCTCTTGTTAGTATTGAAGTCCCAGTTTCTTCAGCAGTGAAGAACAAGCAGAAGCCAAGGAGAGATTAGATGGAGACTGAGGTGACCCCACAGATGGCCATCGATGGAAACAAAGAAAAGCAGCAACGCATGCACTGTGCCTGGATTACAAGCAGGGTGATGCAAACTGATGCAAACTCCTGGGTTGTCATTATTTCAGTCACAGGCCTGGATTGAGTGGTTTGCTTATCTGCTTGTGCTTCCTGAGTGTGGTGCTTAGCAGCTCCAGTTGCTGCAATGGAGTTTTGCCCTGCCTACCTGGTTGGTACGCGCTTTACCCTGAATGACAGTGGCCAGAAGTTTGCTCTAAAATGTTGCTGTGAATCCTTCAATTTAAGAACTTACAATTACTTTGCTTTGAAGAGACTATTAAGGAAGAAAGGTCATTTTTCTGTGCAGAGCTGCTCTAGCACCAAACATGTTGCACAAAGCACTGAAACGCAAACAAGTTAGAATAAGTGAGAGTGACCTTATCAAGAAGGGATTACAATGTCGTGAAAAGTTTAAGCCCAAAATCTCCAGTTAACAGTCTCTAACTTCTATGAAAATGTTCCACTGGTATCTCTACCCACTGAAATGTGGAAAAAAAGAGAACAAAATGAAAGAAAGACTTCTTCAGTTACTCTAAACATGAAGAAAAAAGAAGCAACCCTTTCAATCCAAACAAAGGAATCTGAAAAACATGTGTTCAGTTAACAAACAAGCTCTTTTGTATCTGTTTATATCTGTTCACAACTTTTGGACCACTTTAAGTGCAGCCTTTTCAAGCAACAGTTTGTTCATCTCTGCATCTGCTGCACATTAGAGAGTCTAGGTGCTGTTGTAAAACACTACGTACACCAGTTTGTGTGCAAGCAAGCAGTGAAAAAAAGAAGACCACCAAATTCTATCCTGCCAGATCATTACAACTGAAGACCATCCCTTTACTTTTTTCCAAGTTATTCAGTGCTCAGAGCCTTTTTAGAAATCACTCTGCTTTATTTTACCTGAACACAAATGCCAAAACTCAGAATGACTGCTGTACCTCGGAGGTTTCAGAGCTGAGACAGCAGCGAGCTGAACACTGGTTTGAAAACACATGTTGATTCTCTTTAGAGGAGCAGGGTGACAGAGAACACAGAAAGACAGTATTTCCTCCCAGCAGCATGTGTGTCAAACATACAAGCATCTTTCTGGGGTGTTCTACTTTCACACAGCTCCATCGATGGGGTAGGATGAGATTTAAGAAAGTCAAGGACCACCTAAGAACAGCACATGCTCACCACACTAACACTGCCAGTAAGAGAAATCAGTGGTCAAATAATGAATGAGATGGTAAATGCAGATGATTATTTTAAGCCACCGAAAGGAAGGAAGGGAGAGCAGGAAAACAGGAAAAATTTGTTCTTTCCCAGGTACAGAGTAAACCTGGGATGTACCCAAAGGGAAAGACTTGCCATGTACTTTTGCGATTTTTCTTGAGGATTGGAGTAAAGAGGTATGATCTTCAACATCAAAACAAGTTCTTTTAAGATGGATTTAACTGAGAATAGCCCACATACTTGTAATGTTGGTGCATGCAGAATATTGAGCAAATCTGAGCAAGATCCTCCCATCTAGACAAGGCTTAGTTAAAACAAGCCTGGAGGAAGAGCTGTGCAGTGATTGCTGTAAAGAGCTTCATTCATCCTCTTCTGCTCTGCAAGAACAAGCTCCACAGCCTGTTGTGCAGTACAGATCAAACTCAGACTTTTTGCAACGTGCGGCTTGTAAGTCATGAAACTTCAGGAGCCACTGTGGCAGGTCTGAGGAGCTGTGCTTTATCCTTGCTCTGGGAAGCTGGTAGTTGCATGGGATCCACTTCTCTGGCAGTTCTAACATACCCTCCATTGATTTCCTTTCATTTGGCCAGCATTAGAGAGGGCCTGGCTCCAGTGAAGAGCACATTCCACACTCCTTGCTGGATGTGTCAGGAATCTTTCTTCACTGCGGGGCCGCCCATGTTCTGCCAGGACTGTATGTCACTCCCTTGCACTTGGTTTACTCACATGGCATTAGCTGATTGGGCCTGTACAAAGATGCATTATTCCCCAGATAGCCCAGTTTTTAGTAATTTTCGATAATTTCCTATTGCTCTTTGCATTTATCAGGAAACAGGTGAGGAGGCATGCAGCCTCTAAAAGATCTGTCTTTTCCTGTAAGCCAGAAAAACTCTTTGGAGATGAAAATATGACAGCAAAAAGATGTTTCATCTCCCATCAGCTAAAGCAGGAGGTTTACAGCTCACTAGAACTCTTCTTCCTATATGCTCAGTCATCTCTTGAGAGTTCAGAAAGCTGTGCATGAATATGTAGGTATGTGCAAGACAAGCAAAGTAGATGTTGCACTGATCTCTGCTGGGGCATCTTAGATCACAGAAGCTAACCTGTGGCATCTTTTCCAGCTGCCAATTTAAGCATCTCCCCCTCCCCTTGAAAACGCAGAGCTCTCCCCTGCTGCAAGACTGAGCAGCTTGAGCTTAAGGAGTCGGCTGTGCTGACAGGGCCCATCCCCGTGGCTTTCTGTGTATCTGTGCAATAGGCCCTGGAAGTGCAGCTCTATACCTCCAGCCTACCACAGCTGTCACCTGAGCATCCCCACGTCCAGAGCTAAGGACATTCATTTAGCCCTCAGTCTCTCAAGTGAGGCTGCTGCTACTAAGCCACGTCCCTCATTTGGATTACACTGAGTTTGCCAGTTAACTCTACAGAGTGCAGGAGAATCACAAGGAATCAAAACCTTCTAAATTAATGAGCTACAACTGGAAGATTTTAGTCACTGCCAGTCCCACACCTCTCTACCCCCCACTTCAGCAAGACTTCAAGAAATAGCTGAAGCATTTCCCATGCTGTTTTGCTGGTAGGGAAGAGCTGTCAGCTTTCCATGTTGGCTAAGGCAGGACATGGCCCCATGTCTCACCACATTTCATACCAGTCGCTAAGTGGGCAAGCTGGGAGCAGCTCAGAAGGGACCTGCACTGTTGTGCTTGCAGGAAGGAATTGCTGTCAGAAGATTCTCTCAGCTTGTTAGTACCAGAGGAAATGCAGCTGAAGAAGGCAAGGATGAAGGTTGCTGGCTAGAGAAGAGTCAGCTCATATCCCCGTCAGCTCCTACAGATAGCACCCACTTCCCTGTAAAAGCAGGCTGCATTACTGTCAAAGCCAGAAGCCACCACAGTTTTTAGTAAAATAGTTTCTCACTGTGTACAATACATCACTCCTACCCTCATCCCTATTAATAAAAGCAAAAATATTTTCAACCAAACCAAAGTGCAAGTAGCCCACTGAAAGTGAGAGCTCTCAGTGTCAGAAAGCACCATTGAGCTTGCACTGGAAATGCAGTGAGTGTACAGCCTGATGAGGTCCCTCTTTATTAAACAGCTTATTAAGCCATGAGATAGGGAGGACAACTCTGTCACTTTGCTCCATGACACACACACAGACAGCATGTGTTTGATAGCTCAGTAAAGAAAAAGCTTTCATTCTTCTGTAATAAGGACATAAGGAAAATCTGACAGCAGACAGCAGCTTGTACAAACTGCTGCCCTGACACTGTTCTCTGGATGATGCCGGTGGCTAATGATAACTGCAGAGCTTAAGAAGGATGAAATCAGTCAAGATGTAGAAACAACCGAAAACAAAATCAAAGATCAATATAGACTTCCACATATCTTAATATTTGCATAAACATTATCTCCAATATGTGAATGAGATGATGAAAGAAAAGCATGGAGAGTCAGACCTGGAAAACACCGGGAGCTAACTGCAATGCCCTTCTGCTCAGAGATGAGCGCTCAGCCCCCTCAGGCTCCTCTGAAAATCTCAGCTTGTATTTTGACACGTGCTGGGTCATTGTTCTATTTAAACCACAGTTACTCATAAGATCACATTTTAGGTTTCAGCCTAAGCTTTAGAAAAAATGAATAGAATAAATGGAGAATGATGTCGTCTCTTTTCAGCACAGGACACTAAAAAAATAATTTAGTACCTTTTGCTAGCACAGTTTCTTCTGTCTGTTGCTCTGGGGGCATTTTTGCAGCAGAGATGACTGACCATATACAACTACGCCAGTCATTTGTGGTGTTGTTACTTTCTGTCTGGTTCATGTAAGAGCTCACAAGTCTACAGCTGTTGACAAGCTAAGAGAAGCAATGGGGTAGCTCAGGCTGGGAGACTTACATTTCCTAATGCAGAAGTCCCAGAGTTATTTCCCAAGGATGACCAGCCTTACCAAACTATATGATAGTCTTGACTAGCATTATACTAATCAGCCTTTGGGCATGCAGACAGGTGAAAGAGTCAGCACTCAGAAAGAATGCTTCTTCCTGTGCTGGGTCCTAATGGAAAGATAAAGACTCTCGGTGTTTCCCTCTACTGTACCTGCACAACCTCCATAGCTATTGCCTTGTGGCATCTTGTGCGCTTCTTCAGGGTAAGACTGTGAGGCTTACTAGCCCCTGTCCTCCTGCCCACCCTCACACCCTGCCGGCAGGCTTCTTATCAAGGTTGGATGATTTTGTTTCTTTCTAAAAAAGACAGCAAGAGACACAAGCCTGGACTTCTCCAAACAAATGAAACCACACCAGTATATCTGCAAGGACATGTCTATTTGAATCTGCAATGGTTTTTTTGTATCCAGAGTGTCCACTGAAAGTAACAAATAGATTATGGTGGGGTTTTTTTCTACCAGGGCTAAGTCAGAAAAGCTAATAATTTGAGGAGCTGGCATTTTGTGACTCACTTAGACCAACCGAGGCAGGCATAAACTGTGCGCTAATGCAGATGTTTCAAGGGGGAAAGAGCCATATTTTCTCTGGGAGAGAAGGAGGAAGTGACAGCCATTGAGATTTAAATGACAGCATGTGGCATCAGGAGCCACAATTAAAAATCATTATGGGCTTCACAGTAACAAATTATCATTGCATGCTACTCCATCAGTAAAACAGTAACAAATTAGTAGCTAGACCAGTGGCTTAAGTCAGGTAGGAGGAAAGACCAGAAATAAAAAAAAAAAACAAAACAACAAAAAAAAGCCCACAATCAACTCTCTGAGCTGAAGTGATTTGAAAAGGAAGGAAAAGAAGCCCTGGATGGCTGATGCCAGCCTGTCATTCAATCTCACATCACTGATCTGAAAGTTTGCACCTGAAAGTGATGACAAGTTACTCCCATTGCTGGCTGAGCTGCATGGGTGGGCTCTGCTGGGAAATAATAATAAAAATAAAAAAAAAAAAAAAAAAGAAAAGAAGAAGGACCAAGCACATCCAGAGTCCAGAGACTGAATGCCGCCAAGACTAGGGCTATTACATCCTAGCTGTGCCTGAATAGAGGCACTCTTCATATATGGGTGTGAAAATCTCTTGCCTTGAGAGCAAATAAATGTTTAAAAAGGAAACGGCAGAGCAGAAGAGCAGATGCAGCTTCTTGCTAGCAGTTGGTATCCAACCTTTCTTCTGCCAGTTGTTATGTTTTCTTCTCCTTCACTGATCAATCTGTTACAGCACTGCTAAAAAGAAATGCTGCTGTGTCAGAACCTGACACCCAAACTCCTCGTATGCTGTAAGCAACTGCTGATATAAAGCATGATCTGTACTTGTAAACAGACAAAAGCATGAATTTGTTTCAAAATTAGGGATTTAAATTATTATTTTATATATCTGAACAGCTCCCAGCAGCTCCTTAAGAAACTGGAGCCCTGCAGTGACAGGTGAGGTTGGATTCTCTCACCCAAATTTAAGATGATTAATGTCCAAACAAGAGCTAATCACAGGGGATTGCCTTTCTAGTCAATTCAGGAATTTCTTGGAAACATATTTGTTTCATCGCAAAATAGGATGTTGAAAACAGGTCAGATGAATTTTACCTTGGGAAAGGCCAATTCATTCTGTGCACTGCCTACACACAGGGCCCAAACAGCCACCTCAGGTGCAAACACCTCTGTGGCAGATGTTAGAAAGCTACCCAGCCATGCAGTCATGCAATGCAGTTCTTCCCCTTTACACACACACATCCCCAGAATGACAAAGGAGCACCGTGCTTAGTCCAACCTGCACACAACACCCCTGCTCTGGTTCTCCAAGCCAAGCACCATGCTTGAGATAGTACTTTTTAACCCATTGACCTGCCATCAACTTATTTGCCACTAGGTCACCACGCTACAAAACCTTCCCTGAAAAAAAAAAAAAAAATTAAAATTCCTATTGGTCAGGAAGCTCAGTAGTGGACCCTTGAATTTCTCATGACTCAGTATACAAAGTTCTTTCATTATATCCAGAATAGATGCTCAGAGGACTTCACAGAAAAACAAGAACTTACAGCACTCACCATTCCTTCACACTCACATAACCACAGTCTGTCAAACAAGCATGTGCAGAAAATGGCAAAACATTGTTATGAGTGGCTCCTAATTTTTGTTCCATTTTTTTCATACAGTTTGGCTTTTGTATTAAATGTGTTTTGCTTAAAACAGTCCTTGTGTCACCAAATCTCTTCCACAGAGCCAGCAGTTTCCCTCTTCTTCAATATATAATTAAAACCAGCAAATGTAATAACAATATGTAGGTCTAATATGTGACTTGTGTCACATCTAGGAAACAGCAGATTTAACGGAAAGATTATTAAAGTATATTAAAAGGCATGAAGAAAAAGAGTAGGACCTTAAAGCCAGATGAAAGCAGATGATGTAATCAGAAATAATGATTAGAACGTGATTACACGATGATTATAATGTGTCCTAAAATATCAGTAGAAAAAGAACATAATGATGGGTGTTTTAACAGCATGAGTAGCAAAAGACCTGTATTGACAAAAAACTAAGTTACATCATCATAAACTGAAACAATGAAATGATGAATCAAATGAAAATCTCTAACTTTGTGTAGGAGAATACCTTTGCACATTGCAGAGATGCAATTAATTTCATTTCTCTTATTACTGCATACTGTGCCTTATTCTAACTTCTTGTTTTTATTAGACATTGTTTGATGCAGAATGGTTCAGTCATTTTGTGGGGGCTGATCTGCTTCTACAGAGGCAGTAGTGTCTTTGCACCCAAGCAAGTATGTGTTCATACTACTGTTCATACTCATCTTTAGATATCTGGCCTTCACTGGAGTAAAATGGGGTGTGCAGAGACCAAATACAGCCTAGCAAGATGTACAGAAGGCTAAATGAGCTGGGCAAGATTTGAGAAAAGCCGGTGGCCGGTACCTCGTGATTTGCTGAACTCTGCTGCTGGATTTTGTTGTACCCGTGGGGACCTGAAGTACTTCGCCCTGTTAACTCACTTGTGGATGTACTGTGAGCAGAACTCCTCCTGTGCCACCAGAGAGTTTGTGCTGCTGTTTGCTGGGAGAACCTCTTTGCTCTCCCATTGCAGGCAGCCCGCAAAGCACTCCAGTAAAACATAGTCTCCAGATAAGGGGTAAGCCTCTGGCACAGCAGAATCTGGAGGAGAAAAAAAAAGAAAAAAAAAATTAAAAAGAAAAAAAAAGTTGGAGGGGAGGTATAATATTTTTTTTCCCCTTTGAAAGTTGTTTCATTCTCAGAAAACAGCCTGGCAAAAAAATCCTGTCCTCATCCCCTCGCAGTTCCTCCCCCTAGCTCCCATCATTCACACCCGATGTATTTATTCTTTTTATCAGATCAGAGGGCAGCATTTGGATTATTTCAAACAGCTAACGTTAATCATCAAGACAGAACCTGTAGTTTTTACACGGTAGGTCTGTGCTGAGCTGCAAAGCATTTCTGCAAGCTTCTAGCATGAGCAATAGGCTGAGTAAAAGCAAGGTCATCAAAGCCCAGGCTAGTGTCACAGAGATGGCTGCTCAGTCTGAGACTCCTATGGCCCTCCCTTTTCATCTTTGTTTAAAACAGAGATGCTAAGACAGAAACATCTCTCTTGAGCCATTCAACACATCTTCAATCACACAACAGGATGTCAATAAACACAAAATATATTTCCCCACTATTCAGATGAATCATTACACTATAGTGACTATAGTTATGTAGGTATCAGGCTATTTTCTGCATGCTGCACCTTTAAGTATAAATCTGGCCCTTTGGTAAAGGCATTCCCTTGCCAGCTTGAGATGGCTTTTCATTACTGAGTTATTCAGATATTGAATAACTGAGATATTGAATTGCTGAGTTATTCAGCATATTATATATGCTTCCCTATTTCTGAAATAAAGGTTATGCTGACTGAAAAAGCATCTGTTTGCCAAAGGGAAAAACAACACTTCAATGGAAACTAGGGTCCCAGAAACAACTTTCCCCAACATGGAGTCATTCATTTGCTCTTTGCAACAGTCACATCATTATATCTCCCTGTCTTTCAAGCTGCTCTTCATTTTGAGGGGCCATCATTCAGAAGCAAGCTTCAGAGCACCAGGTGGTCTGATATAATATTTATGGGTTTCAACCTTTTCACTAGCTACTCTTCTGTAGCAAACTACATATAATAAATACAAGTTTGCTCAGGAAAACAAATTGAACCTTTAAACAAATGTAGCCTACATTATACACGGGATCAGGGAAGGTGTGCGTAATAGTCCCTTCTGGCCTGAAAAATCTAGGAATCTATGAATTTTGAAATAGCTGCATAAAATACTACACTCCGACCCTAAATTTTGCAGTAAACCTTTTCAAATATTAATGAGAAGCTGTGCAGCTGAAAGAGGATGATGCCCTTGGATCCTTGGCTAAGGGATGTTTGCCAACCTGTCCTGAAAAAAACCACAACCTTTTAGTTTCTGAATGAACAGAAGTAATTGCCTTACATGCTGGACTAGTGAGTAATGAATATATTAGCTCATTAAATGATTGTCATCACCATCTACAACACCACCACAAAAAACCAGGACACGTTATGGTCTGAGTTACCTACCAAGAAATTAATTAAAAAGCATAGATGACACGTCTGAGTTTGCTAAGGCCTCTGTTTCTTTGCTGCCACAGTGCTTTTCCAGGTGTCACACATGCAACTTGGTATCAGCAATGATGCTCTCTTTCTCAACAGGTAGCAACAGGTCATATAAGCCCTGGACTTACATGGATACTAACCAGCAGGGCTCGCAAAAGACCTCTGGCACAGACCCACAAAAGTACAGGCCAGTTGTTCCTGTTAACTCTAAAGCCATCCTCTACTCCAGCCTGGAGTTGGGGATGCCACCATAATAGTGGGTGAGACCATAAGGACCACAGCAGCATTGGCCAAAAGTCCCCTCTCAGTTGTGGTTGTGGTGGCTGAACAAGTTACTGCTGCCCCACCACTTTCTGCTGAGCTGCTGCTGCAACAGCTCTCTGCCCTGTGCCAGCTGCTATGAAAGACTTTAAATAGCAATTCTTTGCTGTTTAGGGTGAAACAACTAGTGGGCTTTTACATGAGGGGGAAGTGGACTTCAGGATGCAGTACCCACTGGGAGGAAGGCAGGGATCAACAACTGGAAACCAGATGAGGCCAGGTGCCTCCTCCTGCAGGATGGCTGTAGCTGTTGCACACAAACATTGCATAAACCCAACCTTGCGGATGCAGCCAGCCTACTCGCACAGCCCAGGAACAGAGAGGTGAACACAAATTTACAGCCTCTTGAGACACAATAACTATCATCCAGTGAGCAGAAAGAAACATGGCTCCTCCTATTTAGTTGGGTTATGCAAGGAGACAGTCTTCTCCAGGTATGTTTTGTTGACCCTGCTCTCCTTTCTGTGCATTCCCAAGTATAATCTTTATTGCAATATATGTTCTTCTGTCTCTACCCATTTGAATACACACTGCACAGAGCTTCCATACAGCAGGACTCTCCCATCCCAGGTGCTGCTGTGAGCTCTTGGTGAGATTATGTTTTGGCATACAACCTCTATGTGCCTTAGCTCTCCCTTGTGTAGATGATAATTTTTTGTCTCTCATCAGGCTTCCGCTAATTAATTCATGTCTCTGAGAAGCGCTGAAATGTTTCCCTTTTGCCTCCTAATACTCCTTGAACTTGAAATGTGAAGAAAACCTCACAGGCTGGCATGTGCATGTAGCTCAGGCTCATCCTGCTCTTCAGGGCAGTCACAGGACCCTTTCAGACAGCATTCATTTCCTTCTCATTCTCAGCCATGAGGCCTTGTTCACTCACAGGGAATAATAAAAAGTCCTTTCACTGCCAGCTATCAGTATCATAATGTTGGTATTGAATCCTGAAGAGTCAATCTGAAGAAGCATCCAGGAAAAAACATATGGATGTCTTCCTAGCCTAATTCAGGGCACCAAATGGTTTAAAACATCTGGGGGAGCCAGAGAATATATCATTGTCTTATTGACAACAATTACTTGCCTTCTGGCAGCGAGAAGGAAGGAGAGACATATGGCAAGGGCTTGAAGTAGCTTCTTCCAGTAACCCTCTTCTTTTACGGAGGTCACAGCCCTCCTGACCACAAGTGAAGGTGGGCATGACAGCAACCACACGGGACCATGAGGAAGTAGAGTGAGGTGTGTGCCACTCTTCAAAAGTACTGGTGCAAATCAGGGCTGTTAACTCTGCTGAGCTGTTTGGTTCTGGAATAGGCTGTTGTCCAGTTCCCATGGCTGAACCAACATTGCACATGTGATAGACATACACACGATAATCTGTGCCTCCTCTTTGAAACGTGCCAGGATGGCTTGTCATTGTACACGTGGAGTCTGGGCAGATGAAATCTGCTGAGCTAAATTCTGCTTCTGGCTCTTTTGGCGACATGCTGGAGGGACCCGAGTCATGGGTTTGCTGTGGCTCTTTGTTCTTGGAGAGGAGGTTTGCTTTAGAAGTTGAACATAAACAAACCAAAATTACAAAAATAGCAGCAGCTGCCACCGCCATCTAAAAGTTGCTTTGCATTTGGCTTGACCACATTTGAGCTAGGCAAAAATGGAGCAAAGTTTTGTGACACAAACCACCAAAAAAGCAACTCAGTCCACAGAAGTTTACATGGTGGCTTTACTGGGCAGCTCCCAGAGAAGCAGGAAGGACTCCTGAAACAGCCTTGTAACCTCAGAGAATCTCCGTCAGCTCATACAAGGCTGACCAAGGTAATTCCCTTCACTAAAGACAAGGTGTCTGCCTGGATGGAGGGCTCCTGGCTCAGGCACAGCCAGATCCAAAAAGCAAAGTTCTTCCCCTGCCACCCCTGCACATTTGTGTTGTAGCCATGTATGCAATGTGAGCTGTCAGACCGCTTGAGTGGACTTGCTATTAAAAAGGCTTTAAAGAGAATAGCCAAGAAGCATAGTAAGGTTATTTAAAGAACTTTTACAATAAAGCCCTCCCTCTTTATTTTACTTTTGGCTAAGACTCTCAGCTGCGGGGTCGGGGGGAAGTACATCATCACATTTCTTAGCGAACACTTCTTAGTAACTTAAAATCCTTTAGGGTACAATACCTCCCACTTTCCTCAAACAATTAAGAACAATGGTGAGATTAACATTTCTGAAGATTGTGTGTGTGAGCGGAACGAGATAAGTCTTTTAAAAAACTTTAAAACAATTGGGCAGCCATATCCCCCACAGCGAGTCTAAGATTGTCTTTCCACCATGAAAGAATAGAAACTCTCCACAGATGCATCTCCAGAGCTTGATTCTTCTTCCCACTGTTTGTCCCGTTTCTGTAGAGGGCCACACACAGCCAAGCTACTGGCTCATCTGAGACCGAGCTGCTGGCACAGCCCTGCACGGAGGGTTACTTTGGAAACAATACTGCATGTGGATTTAAACCTTCTTGGGGCTTTTCAAAGCAGCGAGCATTCACCTGCATACTTCCACAAGCTGTTGTGAAAACTTCTCAGAGCAGCTGGTGGGGAAAAAAACCACAAATAAAAATGGTGCTGCAGGCAGAGACTTCTACCTGCAAATCACATATTCAATGTTCAAGACTTGATCAGGAGTAGTGGTGGACTATAGGGGGGAATAACCACTTTACTTTGGCAGATATTGCAGAAAAGAGGTTTTTTCCTCCTCCATCAAGCAATCCGATTCTTTTCACTGTATTCAACTCCCTTATCCTTTTCCTCAGCACCATTTAGAAACAGAGTGAAGTCTCAGCCAAGGACAGTGACAAAGATCTTGCTGGCTTCACTGCCATGAGGATTTTATCTGTGCTCCTGGCAAACAACTATGACAGCCCTCCCCACGCCACTCCACTTCTGTCAATGACAAGGTGTTGCCTGAAGTTCTGAAAAGAAGGAAGCAGTGAGAAGCGTAGGTTGAGGTGATGTGGCATGCCCTTAGAAAACATACAGATAGTATTGCTATTACAGTCTCACCCTCCTCTCACAAAAAATCATTTAAATGACAGAAAAATAAGATAAGAGCTGATCTGGACAGGGTGCAAGCAAAGAATGTTTGCTGCAATAAAAAAGTTATCTGAAGAAGAGAGTGCTGAATGGTACTGGTTGTGTCCCCACACAATACCTGGAGGATCCTGTAATAAGTGAACCCTCCACCACTCACCTACCTGCAGGGATGGCTCCAGCTAAAATAACTGTAGTAACTAAGAATTCTCAGAGGCTTTTGAGGTCTCCAGTACTACCATTATTATTTATTCTTTGCATTGCTTAGTGCCCAGCACCCACTGTAACAGTCACTGTACAAATACAGAGCAGAAAAACCTTCCCTGCCAATGGCTCATAGCAGAATAGAGCTAACGATAATTTAAGCCCAGAAGCCATCACACACTAGTAACCCCTATACACAAGGTCTGAGGTATTCTCAGATACAAAGAAAACTTACTTATGTTGAGCACCACTGGGAAATGTTTTCTTTAATGCTTCTGAATTTGAGGGGAAAATCATTATCAGTGCATTTCTCTTTTAAAATTCTGCATGAAAAATTTCAAAACAAGAGGCCTGTGGTGGGAGATATGTGATCCATAGCCAGGTATGACATGATTGTCAGAGGTCCTTAGGCGTTAGGTCATGGAAAAGTGCAAACTGATTGCTTGTTTGTTAAAGAACATAGTAAAAACCCAAATCTTAGAATTCAAAACAACAGGGAGGTGGGACATTTGCACCTTCATTCCCAAATGCATTAAAAAAATGAGACTAGTCATATTTTAGGCAGATGCAGTGCATCTGCACTTCTTTTTCATCTAGCATGGGTCCTAGGTCCCAATTTACCCACTTTTCAAATGCTTGCTGCAAAAATTATACTTTATGGATGGTTGAAAAGGCATCTGTTGGGCTTTATGTGTGTGTCTCTCTAACTCTTGTTCTAAACAGATACATAACAACAGAGTGGTATGCACATGCAAAAAAGTCCATGAAACCCTGTGCTGATAAAAGGGCTTCAGATGGCATGAGCTGGGGATAACTGCTTTGGCCACAGGAGGGAGGTTTCTCTTCCTCCCTCTTCCCTCCCACCCCCAAACATGGCGGTGTCACAGGAAAAGAGAAGGGCAGGTGAAAAATGGATAAGGCATTGGCTCCTCAGCTGGAACCATAAACCATGAACGTAATGAGAAAAGGGAGAAAGAGTCAAGGTTACTGGAAGTCAGTCACACATTCCTGTGGTACCTAGGCTTCTCCCCCTGCAGGGGACACAGCGTGGGGTCTGTCTTATCTGCTAATACTCCTAAGATTGGAAAAAGTGGCACATCTACTGTATTCAAATTTGAATGCATTCTACAGCGTTGTATGATAGATTCTCCACTAACATCATCAGCTGCACACACTGCTAATTGTAGAGGCTGCTAATCCGTCTGAGAAGCCAAAATGATATTAGCTTTCAACAGGATTTACATACATTGTCTTATTTCTGCATCAGCTAGCAATTACAGTTTAAACTGTTGAACACGCAGCTTGCTGTAGGCCTAAGTAATATTTAATACCATTAACAACGCACTTCCCAACAAGCCTCCAGGTCTCTTTACAGGCTCATCGATTCACTAGCCTTGCTGCGCAGGACCACAGCCGTTTGCTCTCATCCCAGCGAGGAGGCACTGCCACGGGAAGCACCACCTAAGTGCCTGCTGCCCCAGCCCAGGCAGAAAAACTTGGCGTCAGTCGTCTAGTAAAAGGGGCATCTGTATGTCACTGCAAAGTGGACTCACTGGAAGAAGAAAGCACTAAGTGTGATAAACATAAATGCTCAGAAGATGGTAGGGGCAAAAGCCTGCTGAGGAGGGAGGGCTGTGCACTGGCTAGTGAAGTACTTGCTTTCATGGCACGTTGGCTGAGGTCAGCCTATGTCCTTACCTCTGACCCTTCCTGGCCTTTATAAAGCTACATGATCACACCCAGCAATGAGATTTCACTGCCAGGGTCCACCCTTTGAGCAATGCACCCGAGGAGGAACAAGGTATCCCCCCCACCTGAGAAACATGCTTTTTTTTTCTTCCTAGCACTGTTGTCTGGCGAGCTTAGGAGAACCGATGGGCCAAACACACCCCTTGGACTCCCATTGCCTGCTGATGGCTCCATGGCACACAGCATTTTGTTTACATTCAGAAGCTGATAAATTAGGGATGGAAATGCCATCTGGATTGCACAGATGATACGCCCATACCTGCTGTCATCAAAACAAGTGGCAAAGCTTTCATTTTCTTGACATGGAACAAAAGTTGATGTGACTTAAAGGTGGCCTTAAAACTAGGCAGAAACACAAGTGCTTCTCTGAAGCAGGGCCAGAACTGGGCTGCCCATGCAAAACATGCAACAAATACAAAATATGTTTTTCATGAGTATTCCTGCAAATTCTGTATGACTATTCCTGCCTGTAAACCCTTTTGCTAGCCTTTTCATAGAAACGGAGCATGAAATGTTCCATGTTTGTTCACAGGGAAGCCATCATAAGTAGATGAATCGGATGACTCTGAATGACCATTTGTTAATTCTTGTGCAGTATTCACTCTGCTCTATCAAATAGTTACTTTCATTACCAAAATGATTTAGCACAGCTGATCTGCAGTAACGTAGTCATCCATTATTATATCATTCGCACTTTATTTTCATTGTCTTGGCAGCAGAAATCAGACTTCTTTTCTTTTTCTTTAAGCATTTTATACTTTTATATGTTATTATATAAAATATTGGAAGAGAAATAAAAGCCAGCTTTAAAATAGGGCTGTCAGCATTGCTTTACCTTGGTTTTCTACCTCTGTGATGTACTTAGTTGACATCAAGGAAAATCAAGTCAATTCAACTTGAGATTAAGTAATCAGTTTGGGAGACAGTCAAGTAACAGGCATATATTCATACATCCAGGCAAATATGGAGAGAGGTATAAGGAAGCCCTCAATCAAATAAAAAGAAAAAATAAAATACATCAGAGGATTCAACATGTACTAATTTGCTGATATACATTGCAGTACTTAGATACCGTAAGAACATTTTCCAGCCAAAGGTCTTGCAGTACATTACAAGAGATCATATTCTCTCACAGATGGGGAAACTGAGGCCTAAAGAAATGATACAATTCTTTCAAATTCATCAAGTCAGTGGCAGAGATGGAAACTGTACGCAGCTCTTGTGCATCCAAGCCCCAGGGGATACTGAGTGAGAGTGTGAAAGAGGGAGAGGTCACAGTTACACAAATTCTTTTGTCATCACAGCTAGCAGATGTGGCTCAGCTGCTTTTTTGGTGTGCTTTTAGAGATCAAAGTTAGGGACTGGCTAGACAAACGCCAAGTGGGAGAGATGATGTGACAAGGCTTTCCCAGGAAAAGGAGCAAGAACAAGCAACTAGAAGATTATTGGTGGGCATTCATTTGTCCTTCATCAGAAATTACCAGGCTGAGTGAAGTGGTTCTTCATGTTTATCCAAGTTTCTGCTCCAATGCAGGGGAACTCCAGTGTGCAAAGATGCTAGCAGGACACTGATTTATCTAAACAGATAAGAACTTGCCTACAGAACAAACCATCGTGAGTGCCGCTCTATTGCTGGGATCCCTTGCAGACGTGCTCTACTAGGACTCCACTGGCATTAGACTGCAGAACGAACAAATTCTCTGAGACCTGACTATGCTGCTGCAGAGGAAGCTGACACCAAAAAAGCAGCTCTTAGAAATTACAGTAACCTTCATAATTGAAACAATTTTGGCACCTTCTTTTCCTCCCGAACAGAACTCCCTTGTTTTGTTCTCACTGTTATTTATGAGTAGACAGTTATGAGAGTGATTTTTGATAGTATTTTTAGCAGTTTAAGAGAGATTACTCACAGAGACAAAATGCCTATCACCATCCTGTAACACAATTTACTTTGTTAGTGGATGTTTGAGCACCTCGCTGATGGACCCCCAGCCTCACTCGGCATGGCTGAGAACATTTGCCCTACAATCCACAACAGGTAAGTCCAACATACAGCTATAATCAGGGCTGTGTTGTCACTGTAGGTCTATGAAGCATCCATCCCTAACCTCTATCTGATTTCTGGCAGGTCCCATGACCAGGTAAAAACAGTACCTGGGCCTGAACTTGGGTACTGGAGCTATTGCAGCTTATAGCAGCCAAGGGCCCAGCTCTCGAAGAACAAACGTCCCTTTTCACGCTGTGTGTGTGTGTGCAAAAGCAGATTTATATGTGGTTTTGGGCAGTGCAAGCTAGATGCCAGCTGACCTCAGAGTTTAAGAAAAATAAAAAGCAGATGAATGGCTTTCTCCATGTTTCTTCTTGGCTGTATTTTGTCAGGCTCCAAGAGCAGATGAAGCTTTTATACAAGGATGACTTAATAAACTGATTGGCACCTTATTGCTGCCTCAAAGTCACTCCACTTTTAGGGATGTCCAAAGAGATTAAATATCAAAACCAAACAGGGCAGTTTAGCTAGCTGCAGCTTCTGTCAAGATCAAAGAGATGGTTTACAGATAGTCCTCAAGTTCACCTGAAGACACAACAGGGGGAGGAGTCAGGAAAAAAAAAGATAATTAAAAAAATTCAGCAAATTTGAGCCATGAGAAGCAAATATTTTTCTGCAACAGAAAGACAACAGGCCCCCTACCTTACATAAAACATGCCCGCAACTGCGTTACATCATTAAGGAAAACGAGGTGCATATAAGGGGGGGGGGGGGGGAAGTCAATTATGAACAGAAGAGGAAAAGGTTGGAAATCTGAGAAAATGACAGGCTTGTATTTTACAGCAGCAGATGTGAAGCCAAGGGTTATAAGGTGTAGGTACATAAAATAAAATTATATACATTTGAGTGAATAAGGCAAGAAAGGCATCAAATTACAACACTACCTAGCCTTGCAAATCTGTACTGGTGCCAGTAGCTATATCAATCCATTATGAAGGCAGTATTATCACAGCTGTATTTACGCTCAGTACTTTTTGCCTCTTCAGGATTTTTATCACAAGCTGGTGGGACTACCCACATGGTATCAGTGTTACTGCTCAAGCCACTAATGTTAAATACATCAGAGTGATATTTTGCATCAAGGGGCTTGGTCTCACAAGGCAGCAAGCATTCTGGCCCCAGCAGGGCTCTACTACTGAAGGAGGAGGTAACCAAATACATGAATTTTCCCTTCTTACGTGAACAGCATGTCAGACTATCATGTTAGCTCTGGGCTTGAACCCCTGCATGTATCTCAACTCCCTGGTCACCCATATTGCCTAGGCCTTGCTCAGGACTCTGGCTCTTCCCTGGCATGAGCTGACTCCTTGTTTGTAAGGGGATCCAGGTTCTGGCTGGCCTGGTTTCCATTCCATCCCTGTAAGAACAACGAGCACAACAAGCTTAAGCTCCCAGCCCTGATATATCCTGCACAGCTACCAAAGGCACAGTGGGTGTGTATACTCCACTGACATGCCCCATACTGAATGCATACTCCAGATCCAGTCTGGACCAGGGCTAGAGAACATGCCTCTACAGCATAAATGTGTTATAAATGACAAAGCAGAGCTTCAAAACCCCTGAGCTGCCACTCACCTTAGTAGTGATGTCTTTTGCTTGCTCAGAAGTTTTTTAAAAGCAGAGGTGCCTATCCCTCAGGCACCCACTGGTGAAACAAGTGCTAGGCCCTTAGGAAAGTTATGCATTAATCCTTGAAGTGTCCTGAAAACCAGCCAATGAAACTCCAAAGTCTGACCTTGTTCCAATTGAAAATGGTGGGCTGTAATAGAAATAGGTTAGTCACTAAATCTTCCTTTGGGGGAAGGGGGGGAAGACAATATTACTGAAAGTATCAATAATGGCTCAAAGCTGTACTCAAGTCTGCTTTTCATAAAGTGAATTAGTTAAATTTATATGGAGGTAAATTAGTACCAAATATGCACTGTATATACTGAATGTAATACTGTGAGATTCTATAGCTACCTGTCTTTTTCTATGGACATCTCAATTTACAGAAGTAGACACCAACTTGGGGCCCCTGTTCTTAGGCTCAGAACATTTGGTGAGGCACAGAAAAGCCTCTATAAGCTTTATTAAACCCGAGACATTATTTGAGGCACTATACCATTAAATACATACCCTCCCTAGACCTGGTGCTCGCAGTCTGGCAAGGATTTCTTTCTAATGATACCTCTGGGCAAACTGCAATATACAGAAGATTCATACAAACTCTGGCGTATACTGCAGGACAGGAGGTCAACACATTTGGCATAGGATTAAAAGATTTTTCATCACAGGTCAGTGGAAATCCACTGAGTGACTTTAATGGGCTCTGGATAAGGCCCCATGTAGACTGCCAGATGTACAGGTCAGACTTGCATCTAAGCAGGTCTTCCACCCTGTACAAAATAACTCTTCTGAAAAACCCCACAGTGTTTAAAAGCCACAGACTGGAAAAGCTTCCTCTCATTTGCCTCATGTTAAAGACTGTAATCCTAGGAAATAATTAATACATCAAAAATTAAGACAGACACTGATTTGCTTTTAAAAGCACACTGTAGAATGCATGCTAAAATACTCTGAATGGCCATAATTTATACACAGAGATGATGACTGTTTTTAAGTGATGAGTGATAAAGCAAGCCATGGCAGAAAATCCTCCCTGACTTAATGCTGGTGGGGTGAGAAAAAAAAAAAAAAGGAAAAAATTATTCACATTATTTAGGATACCTTCATCCAGTATTTACTGCAAAATTCCTGTAACACTTTGTACCGAGTGTGTGTAACAGGATGTGCTGGAGGCAGTACAGCAAGTTTGGCTTGGAAAAGAAGAGAGGTCCCTTTCTGAGAAAGCCATCCTGGATCACCTGCCTTCCGGAGTTGTAAACCTTCCTGACTGTCTGTCGATGTAGACGCTGAACTGCTCCAGCAAGGTGACTGAATTGAAGGCTGCTATGAGGCTCATGAAAGCACAGAAACCCATCAAGGGAATCCAGGGCTGCCTTTCACTTGGCAGCGGTTCAGTTACTTTGTCATCATCTGACTGGGCACCTGTCTCATCTGATTAATTTTCCTTTTTTTGCACAAAACCCACTTGCTATCTTCATCTGTGAAATTTGAGGAAGTTTCCACTGTGTATCCTGCCTACCACTAAATGCCTGTGACATCTACTTGTGACCTCTGGCAAGGCTGTACGTGCTACAGCAGCTGCAGTGGGGCGAAGGGACTGCCACGAGACGGCAGTGTTTCGGAAGGCTTTTGCTCCGTCTGGACAGACAGCACTTACAGCTTTCGGGGATACATGCTGGTTTATGTTAAAGCCCAGGAATAATTCACTGCTACAGAAAGAAGACCTCCAGAGAACTAGAAAAGAAAAAAAGGACAGGCAGTGCAATTTTCTCTTATTTAAATTTGGTTGTTCAAGCAAAATTGTGTGTCATCTGCTTCACATTTCTCATTGTAATGGTCACTTCATTTTCATTCCTTTCTTTTGCAGCATTGGTGTCAGTGAGCTTCGCCTGAAGCCATGTTATATTGCAAGCATGTCTGAGATGATTGGAGCTGCTGTTCTCTCTAGATAACATTGTCAGAGCTGAACACGTTCATCCCTAAAGGTGAATGACAAAGCTTTTGTAACAGCATATTTTTACAACTGTAAATGATCCCAAGTCATTTAGAGAACATGGGCAAATGCCTGCCTTTAATCAAGAGGGTGAGGTGCAGGCAATTGAACTATGCCAGCTCATCACCTGGCATCAGAGCTTTTCTGCAGCCGCACAGCTGATGTGTAGACAGTAGTCCAGCCTGAGGGGAGCTATTTGCCTCTTGCATTTGCCGATTTTGCTCTACCTTCCTATCAGCGAGAAGGACTGGGTACACCCTGCTGGTTAGTGCAACAGTGACAAGACCTTCGTTTGTGCTTTGCCACCACAGCGGTGCTATGCCTGAATCCAAGTGACCAAAAGCCTGTTCATTTCATCGAGTGCATTATATGAAGGGAAAAAAAATGTCCAAACAAGGCCTGAGTGCAACCACTTTCCTAAGTATTTATCAGTAAAATATTTTATCTGAATAATTTTTGGACCTTTCAATTTGGATGAAACAAGATATTCCAGATAGCCCTTAGGAGGTATTATGCAGTTCTGGGAACCCCATGCTACTGTTGGGGTTTCAATGCTGATGAACAGTCAGCTCACCTGCTCTGCTTTTCTTCAGCTGGGGCCAATTTTTGTTCCCTCGAAAGGGGCAAAAACAGAGACTGATATTGCCTCTGCCTTTAGTCACCCAGAGAAAAGGGCTTGAGATGACCAAGCTCAAAAGGATACCAACAGGTCCGAAGATGAAACACACTAAACACCATCACTAACAGCAGCTACAAAAAAGGCCAAGCTCTTAAATGCGAGGGGAGTGAAGCAATGCCCTCTGAAGTCCATGACCAGAATAATAGATCATACGGTAGCTTCTAATGGTCCAATCTTTATTGTTGCTAATGTGTGAGCCAAAAGCAACACGGTTTGACTTTCGGCTTCTGGGGAGACTGTGCGTTACTGACAGTTAGGAAAACCATCAGATTGCTTGTAGCTAAGCACCTTTGATATGAAATTGCTGGAAGAGGAGGGCCACAAAATCCCACAGTGCTATTTTTAAAGTTGCTTTTCAGGGTTAGACCTGCACTGCTAAACATGCAGGATTTTGCTTTTCTGTCTGTATATTAGAGTTACAAAATCTATAGCTTTTCTGTTTTCATCTTCCAACAAAATGATCATCTCTTCGTGTGTCAGGTGTACCAGCTAATTGATACACTTGTACTGTTATCAATGAGCTTCAAAAATGCCCTTTCATCATCATGGCTGTTGGGGAGTTTGCTGTTAAAAACAAGGGTAAACAGCATAATCAAAGCTCTTACTTCCTACCTGCCTTTCTGTCAAGCCCTTTTGCATTCAAAAGCTTTAGATTCCTTCCATTATTACCCAACTTTTCCATTTATGCTTGAATTGTTTAGTAGAATGCATGACATACATATTAAACTCATAGCAAACACAGAGCATGTATATTCAATAACTATAAACCAGACCCTTTTCTGCATATGAGCTCATTGCTTATGCTTGTCTGGTATATGAAAACATGCATTTCTTGAAAGCTGCAATAAAATAAAGTTTAGTAAAACATACTTCATCACAGTGATAAAGAAAGAAAGTTGCATCTGGACTGAAAGACTATTCTAAGTAGTAACGGAGACGATTATATCTTGCCTGGTGGAGCAGCCAGGGAAGTTTAAGCACAATGTTTACCCTGAGTATTTGCACAGCATTTAAGAAAATTAGGTCCAAATTCTTTTTGCAAGACAAGAACCATTTTGGCAGAAGTATTTTTGCTTTCTGCCTCTTCTACCCCTCCCCATAAAGCAAAACACAAACACCCTTATAGCTGTATAGCCTTTTTGGAGTGATGCCCACAAGGCCTTGGCCAACTGAAATGTACATCCTAGTCCATTACTGTATATCATACCTTCATATATATATAAACCCACTCTCTTTCCTAAGACCCTGCCTTCTCCCTGACCTCACCAGAAACACACAGTTAGGGACAGACCATATCCACAAACACACTATCACGTTTTTAAATAGCATGGGTTGAAGTCTAGCTAGCTGGTAAAAATATATATCACTGCCGAGTGGTTAGAGAAGGGGGCTAGGACCGGAACAACATGGTTCTAACACTCATCAGTGACCACAGTGTGAAACTTCTGGAAAGGTCCAGGTCTGACTGACACTTGGTTTACATCATTGTAACTGTGCTGGAGTTAGCACTCTGGATTTACTCCACATTTCCAACAGGGCTGTGGAGTCAGACCTTGATCCTCCCATGACATCTCCCTGCCTCAGTGCCCTGCCATTATTACCTAACACTGTACATCACCTGCCAATCCTCAAATCAGATGTGTTTTTCATGAAGACTAGATTTAGCTCTGATACTGCAAACAGTCTATTTCTATTAGTGCTAAGGTCTGTCCCAAGCTAGAATAGCTTATTTCTTCTCATTATATCACCTAAAGATAGTCTCAGTTCTTTGGGGGAGCCAGTATATGTGGCGCACTGAGCCCATTGTTGATGCTATGCAGAAGCAGA
Source organism: Buteo buteo (assembly GCF_964188355.1). NCBI lineage: Eukaryota > Metazoa > Chordata > Aves > Accipitriformes > Accipitridae > Buteo > Buteo buteo. Next base: position 67,299,314 of record NC_134171.1, on the reverse strand, counting down.
CAGTACAGCTCACTAACATGCATACTGGCATTCCCTCCTGGGGAGCCCTGCTTCTCATTAAAGAGATGTGTTACCTTTTGATACAGCAAATATTTACCTCTAATTTGCCCCTTTTCAGCCTCTGTTTCTCATTTTCTCTTCTTTTGAAATCTGGTGCTTTGCAGTGGTCTGTCACCATTTCAGTGTCAGGCTGCAATCTATGCTTCACAGCTGCCTGTTGCTCATTTGTTCTGTGGGTCTCATTTCTGGATAGATATGAGCATTTTCTGGAAAGAGATAAGCACAGATATTGTCAGATAGATAAACCCATTAAGTACTTAAGTTATTTGGCTTATATCAGCTGACATTGCTGGTGGAAAGATAAAAATACTAGGAAGATGAGCACGATATCAAACTGGCTTCATGCAGATTGGGCAATTTAATGTTTACACCAATTGTAGAAGTGGCAAAGCTGCAGTGTTCCTCTGTAAGCTAACCTTTCCACATTGCTTTTATAAGGTAGCATCATATTGTTATTACTTACGGCAGAGATGGAGTTGTTGAGGAAGAAACTACCCTTTAAAATGAGCTCTTAATCTAGTCCTTGACTGGGTCACCAAAAAGACCTAAGATGAAACTGACTGAATACTGACGTGGGATGTTTCTCGTTACTAGTCATGTGCTCCTTGTTCTGTAATTTTCTCTGAATGGCAGTTCTCAAATTGCAAGATACAGGCAGTAATAAGGTGATATGTTTGAGGCATCAGCATAAAAGTGCTTTATAACTATATTGGCTAAAGTTACAGTCATGCTTTACCAAGCCTGTTGGAGTTTAACTTGCAGTACATCAGTACATCTTTGCAAATCCTTGCTTTTGAGGATGCTTTCTGAAGTTTAACTGTGCCACTGCAGTTAGCTTTCAAAAAACCATTCAAAGGGGCAAGCACTTATTTGTGGCTTTGTGGTTTATTTACATGTGAACATAAGAAATCCCCAGCTAGAAATTTGAATAATTGCTCTACATGTTTATAGTTACCAGTAAACTGAAAAAGCAAGAGACATCTGTCAACAAAAGTGCCTTTTTTTCTTATTTTCATAATGATAATTTTAAAACCTTTTATTAAATTAGAAGATTTTGTCTGAACATACTTGAAGTTGTAGTTCATGCAAAAACTTACTAAAAAAAAAAAAATAGCCCAACAGAAAATGTCTTTTAAGATAACTTGAGTAACTTCAAACGAAAATTCTGTTGCCAGACCTGGCACATTGCACTTGTGTCAGGTCTTTAAATTGCCATGCAAGTAGAATGTCTAGGCACCAGATTACAGCCACATGTAAATTCACCAGAAGAAAAAGACAAAAAGTAAAAATTAATGGCAACCGGGCAGAGCCATTGGTGTTGGCTCACTCCAACTGCCAGGCCGCAATGCAAGAAAAGCAAACTTTGTTCTGTACCCACACTACCAGGAGTACACAACCCTGGAGCTGGACTCCCGCACAGTGTAGAGTGTAACTACAGCCAAAAAACTCACAGCAACACAAATACATGCAGATAAGTTGGAAGTTTATTCCTTTGGATGTTTCTTTTGGAAATAAGGTGTGTTTGGGGTTCTTTGGGACTAAAAGAGACAGATGAATGGCCTCTGAGGTAACTGCTTGAATCCAGTTCTGGATTTTTATGTTGGTTTAGATTATTCATGTGATCCACAGGAAAACTTTATGAAATTGTCAATCCCATTCTGTTTTCAAAAGCTATCCTAAACTGCGGCTTTGAGAGAGTGTTCTCCTTAGAGCATCCCCTAGATATCAACACACCTGGGTTTACAGGGTTCTTTGCAATTAATACAACATCCAAACAAATTATGTTGTAGATGGCATCTTCCATCACACCCCTCCTGCAGAAGGATGTCTCTTAGGTTCAGATGGAAAGATGCAGACCAAGCAGAGTCAAAACATGTGAAACCCCTTAAGTGTACAGTTGCCATGGGACACTATGTCACATTTCAGAGTAATAAACATATTTTGATCTTCATATCTTAAATATTGAAAATTATGATTTCCCCCCATCCCTACCCGCAAAAAAGTCTCTTTCTCCAAGGAGGAAGATGAGAAGGGAAATATTTTAATATAGCTTCAGGTAGAAAGATTTCATTCCTAGCACTGCTATCAAGACTGGATGTTTCATTTCATGTTTCCTTTACCATTTTCTGGATGTCATAAATGTCATCGTCTCTGTTTCTACCATCAGGAAACTATAAAGTTGGGTTCTCAACCATTTGTGTTTACTTTTTTTCCCCTCCAACAGAAGATTTTTCAGCTTGCTTTCAATATTTACGGTTAAGCTGGTGCCTTCCTGCCACCACTGAACAGAAATAATGAGTGCCTGACAGCACGAACGCCACACTGCTTATGAAGACTGCTTTCATTGGATAGCAGTTTGGAGCAACATATTTTATAATTATTAACACATTAGCATTCCAACGAAAGATAGTCTTCTTTCTACTTTCAGAGTACACAGCAATAACACCACCACCGTAATAGTTAAAACATTACCCTGGCCTGCCAGAATCACTTGCTCACAATGTGCAATGCTGAATTAAAATGTTCCTTCTATTCTCATATACTTTACAGGTTATTTATGTTTAATTTAGCTTTGGGATCATAAACTGTAACCACACCAATACTACCCCTTCCTTTCCTCCCTCCTCTATGTGCATGAACCTCAATTACTAGCTTCCTACCCTAACCACAGCTAGGCTTTAAGCATCTTTTGTGCTATCACTGCTATAGGGCAGGAGAGCATCCATCTTCTGTGTTTGCCAGCCTACCACAGAGCAGACTATGAACTTCAGCTCTTGCTGCTCCCAGCAGGCACTTGCTGGTGCATGAAATCTCACAGAAACATGAGTCAAGTTGGGGTATCCTTGTTATTAAGCCTGCTAAATATTGCTGTGCTATTCCATTTTATAAGCAAAAAGACTACAGTCTTGGGTGTAATTATTGCGCCTCTTTCTGTGGCCTTGGGCAGGTGATTTATACAGCCCAAATACAGCAAGTAAATCACAATCATATCGTGCTTTTCATTTTGGAAAGGAAATACTGTGGAGGTGCCACAGCACTGAGGTGAGGCAGGATGGTGAAGCGGACTGTAGGGTATCTGAGCCTGACTTCCACAACTACTACATTTTCCTCAATAATGCTTGGCAGGTTGGTCAGTGCGATGCCAAGGGCCGGCATCCATTCATTCACTGACACTTGTCCAGTTTCTGTGTTTAGACTAAAAGCCTTGGATACTCCCTATGCATATGTGGAGCCCCTACTACAAAAGAGGCTTTGATGCTCTGATCCAAATCAGACTCTGATCTTGGTTGGGGCTCATAGGTGCAAATGCTGGAGAAATAATAACAGATGGAATATCACAGTGATATAGTAATTACCATATAGGACCATATAGAGCTAATAGGGGAACATTTTTGGGCAAAGATCTCATAAATAAACCAAATGTGAATGCATAAATAAGTAGAATGCAAACACATAGGCCATTATAAGGGCAGATGTGTGAAAATTTTTTTGTCTGTACGTTAAGCAGTCCTTGACATCTTTTTAAAAATTTATATATTTACACTGGCAAAAGAACAATCCTTTCTACCTAAACTACAGAGAGAAACCAAAAACATGCTGGATAGCTTTACCTTTCAGATCTGTTTTGTCTTTCTTTTCAAGTATAATCAAATTTCTTCCTATGCCTACCTGCCCATTACATTTCTGAAGAACTATGTATTGGAGTCCAAGAAAGGTATTTGAAATAATATGCATGTGCTGAATGTAAAAAACCAAACCCAAGTAATATCTTCCCGGAAGGAAGGTAAATCTTACTGGGAAAAAAACCCCCAGAGATCAGGCAAATCTTGGTCCCTACAGAGATCGTGAGCTTTCTAACGCTTGTGTATTTTTCTCACTATCCATTTCATATCAGAGGCTCACAGGACACTATTTTAAAGGTCAGCTGGAGAAGCAAAAACACACGGTACCCACCACAGAAGTAGCAACGACTGACCAGATGCCATCAGTTCCTGTGCCAGGAAGGCACCAGGTGCAGGATGGGGCCAGAGAAACTACAGCAAAAGTACCAGCATAGAGGATCCAACTCACTTCAAGTAATAAGCTCAATATACTTTAAGAGGAGAGAAGGATTAGAGAAACCTGGGCCCCTCGACTCCTGTTCCCTTGCCTTTCTCTATCCTGGGTTTGGGGTGATCATCTCGACCACAGCTCTCCAGAGGCTGTCTGGCCAAGACCTTGCTCAAAGCAAAGGGCTCCTTGTGAGGAGTCTGACCCCTCCAAAGTATTGCAGCTCAGGCAGACACTTATCCCAGGGGTGCTCGGTCCCCAGCAGTGGCAGCACCCAGTGCTGCTGAGCCCCCGCAAGCAGCAAAGCTCCTCAGGTAGGCCATCCCCATCACCCTGCTCCTGCTCTCCCCTCATAAATTAATAATTTCAAGATCCCTCCCACTCAGCCATGGATCTACTAGGTAAGCAGTGGTGCAAATATGAACGTTAAAAATTTCTTCTAAAACCAACAAGTATTCATAGTCATACAAACATCGGGGCTAGGGCTATTTAACTAATGTACATTTCACAATGCAGGGTTTTCCCTGATATTCTGGAACAATAAGCTCCTTCAATTAATTGCAAAGTATATTTTATCTTTTTTTTTTTTAAAAGAGAGTTTCCTTTAAACTGTGTAATATTGCTGGCAGGCTACTATTAATGGCTATTTTCAACCCTGGCAAAGGATTTCCATTATAACCGTTTGTTCTCTATTGCTTGTAATTTTCCTTAAGTTTCACCTCGCGGGCTGACATTTTCCAAGCTTGAAGTCTGCCCTGAAAGAGAACTTTTTGGAAAGCTGAAGAAACTTTCCCTTCAGTTCAGCAGTGCGGTTTTAACAAGGATCCCTCACACAAGCCTGGTAAAACTTGCCTCCCTGGAACCAAAACCAACACACATTTTGGTGCCTATTGCTGCAATCACGATGCAGAAATGGGACAAAAGAATTATTCAGCCTTAGTAAGACTGTTGGACCCAGTAGGCTAAAATCTTCCATGGTGTAAGCCCTTGCAATGTCCCCAAAGCCAATGGGATTACACTGCTTTACACCCTGGCTGAGTATAGCCTGCTCTCTTCCTGTGAGCGAGCAGCTCAGACTTTTTCTCATTGCTCTCCAAGTTATTTAAAGATCTGTTTTTTGTAGCAGGCAGGCTCTCCCTTTGAAGCATTCAATCCACAGAGAGTTCCCCTGTTGTGAGTTTAAAAAGTTTTTGTGCCACACAGGCTGCTAGTCCCTCCACGTGGGGCTGTCCCCCTACACCTCCTCCCTCCACACCGAGACGATTCAGGTCTCGCCTCTCTTTTTGCTCCATTCCCACCACTGCACAACCTCAGGCAGAGCAGTTGGCTGCCTCTGCAGCTGCCAGCAGCACAGAAAATGCAGTGTAATTTTGGGAAGGAATGAAGGCGGTGGAAGGCGGTATAAATGCTACTTAGAAAACTACACAGATGTAAAAGAAAGATTGAAGGAAGAGGAACACTGTCATCATCACAAAACAAGCCTTAACTGCTCCGAGAGCTGTGTGAAAGCCGAGTGTCATAAATGAAACAGAAGCAGTGGAAAAGGAGGACTTAAAAGGCAGGTCACGAGAGATCTGAGGAGAACTAGGAACACACCTAAAACCGGAGTTGCCCTGGTGGTGTCCCAGAGGGGCCTCAGACACCAGCCCTGTCTTGCAGACCTGCCCCAGCTGAGGCACCACCAAAGCCATGGTCCTGCCAGCCTTCACCTTGGCCTGCTGCAGGCCAGGTCAGCCCACCTTTTCCCCTCCAATCCCCAGCGCTGCAGAAAGCTGGCTGAAAGAGAAACCCAAGCCCTTACTGGGTTCACCACTGAAGAGGAGTCAGGACCAAGGAGAAGCACTGGTGGGAGCAACCCTCAGCCCTGGCAGACTTTCTGGGGAGCACTGCTCTGTTTTAGCAGACCAGAAAGAGAATTGCTCTCTCATACCATAGCTCACTGCACAAGCACTTCTAAACACAGGAGAGCTGCTCCTGTTTTTCAGTAATGGAAAGGCAGGGGGACTGACAGCAATTCCTCAAATCTGACAGGATCTTGAAGGGCAACTAGAAAGGAGATATTCTCTCCCAACCAACGGGAATGCAACACCCTTTTGTTTATCTGAATTAAGAGGGATCTCAGCTGGTCCTGCTGTCAGGAGGCAGATCCTGTGCAGGGAGAGTACCACAGAGGTTCAGGAAGATCATTAAAAAGTGGCTGGGCTTTTACTTCTACACACTTTTCTCTGTACCTTTTTGGCAATGAGCCACGTTTCACAAGGAGTAGTCCTTCCTCCCTCACAGACCTCTGTGCTTTTTGCTGAGATTCCCATGCCAAGGCTCCCAGTCAGAGGCAGCCTGCAGAAAGAGCCATACAAGGTCCATCTGCCCTTGGGGCACTCTGCTTCTGGAGGTCTCAAGGGTCCTGAAGCACCATGTCCATGGAGAGGGGCTTACGTGTCCTCCGCTGGCTCTAGTGGCCAGCTGTCCTCTCCTGTCCCCACGGCTACAGGGTCATGTCCTGGCTACCACTTCTGCAGGGTCTTTTGTCTCAAGAGAACAGATCGAGAGCCCTTCTTGTACCAGCTGTGACTCTGCCAGACTTTCATCAGGAAGGGCCGAGTGCTCGCACTCCCCACTACCATCTTCCACCCTGCCCCCCAGAAAAGACACCTCAGACATCCCTCCAAAGGTACTCAAAAACAGATTCATAGAAATACCTGAAAGAGGTAAGAGGATGAATATTACCAGCTCTGAACAGGACTCCTGACCTTAAATTCCTGAGCAGATTTTTTCTATTTTCTTTTTTTTTGGTAAAAATTCTCCCTTGGTAGTACTTGCTCCAGTGAAAATCACCACCTTGCTATGTTTAGAGAAATGGACTCTTTACAGCTATTAATTATCTGCCCTTTACACACAAGCCTTCACCCAAACCTGTGTTTGCCCTGTGGGAAAGGTGTGCCTATTTCACACCTCTCATTGTAAACCAGGCAGCAGCTCGGGCTGAGGACAGGCAATGGTGAAAACCACCTGCTCTTATTCAACAAGATATATCACCACAACACCACATTCTAACAACCCTGCTGAGCAAAGAGGAAATAAGGATCCTATGGATGTACTTATTGGAATAAAAAAACATACCAAAAAATAAATATGAAGCAAAATCACCATCCTACAAACTCCAAGATTAATAAAAATGATTACTCAACGTTTTCCCAGCATATTCAGACCACATTGGCAAACAAAATCCCTCTTTGTCACAAAAAGAAAAAGGTTCCCTTAGTTATGCATACAGGATAATGATCCCACTTGTCACTTTGAAAAGAAACTAAGCAATTACTGACACTACGTTTATTACTCAGTGTTTTTTTCTCAGTATTCTGTTTTGAACTGTCCCCAGTTTGGGGTAAAGAGCTGGATGAACACTGTTAAAAATAATTACCTTGCTCATCCTGGACCCAGTCAATTTATTTATGGATGCAACTGTGAAGAAGAGGATGTTAGTAAAGAATCAAGTATTTTCCCACACTAAAGGCCTGATTCTCACTTCAAACTACCAAGAGGAATTATGTGTAAACAGCAAGAATTAACTCAAAATTAGAATATTTATGGCTGTTCTCTCTCCTTTTCCATGAAAAGCTCTGGCTATTTTGCTCACAGAAAGATTATGGTGTCAGATTCTATAACCAGGAATAAAAAAATTGTGACCAATGTGTCCTTATCACAAATCTTCTGGGACTGCCACTGAGCTCTTTGGTGGTCCCAGGAGGAAACGGCACCTTCTGAGCTGCAGAAGGAGGGCTCAGCAGCCACCAGGTGACAGAAGAGGTAATTGCAGCAATAGGAAAGTTCAGAGAGACAAGGAAATAACTCCATCACACTGGAGGGCCTGGGTTTTTTTGAAAATGGATGATGGGTATGTAGGAGGGAGTGCATACAAGGAAAACACTGAGGTGTCACTGCCCTTATCAGAGAGAGTGTGTATGCTAGAGATATTGGTGCAAACTGAAAACTCCCCTTCGGTACAATGAGATTGTATTGGTAATGACAACCTATTCTTTGTTAGTACTGCTTTTTCATAGAATCATAGAATGGTTTGGGTTGGAAGGGACCTTTAAAGGACATCTAGTCCAACCCCCCTGCAATGAGCAGAGACATATTCAACTAGATCAGGTTGCTGAGTGCCCCATCCAACCTGACCTTGAATGTGTCCAGGGATGGGGCACCTACCACCTCTCTGGGCAACCTGCTCCAGTGTTTCACCAGCCTTACTGTAAAAAATGTCTTCCTTATATCTAGTCTGAATCTACCCTTTTTTAGTTTAAAACTATTGTCCCTTGTCCTATCACAACAGGCCCTACTAAAAAGTCTGTCTCCCTTTATAAGCCCCCTTTAAGTACTGAAAGGCTGCAACAAGGTCTCCCTGGAGCCTTCTCTTCTCCAGGCTAAACAACTCCAACTCTCTCAGCCTGTCCTCACAGGAGAGGCGTTTCATTCCCCTGATCATTTTTGTGGCCCTCCTCTGGACCCGCTCCAACAGGTCCATGTCTTTCATGTGCCAAGGACTCCAGAGCTGGACGCAGTACTCCAGGTGGGCTCTCATTTTGATTGATTGTTTTTAATTGCTCCAAGTTCTTCGATTTCTTCCCACAAGTAAGGACAATTTTGCCATGTTTTAGGAACAAATCCTTTAGAATTCCTAAGGCTCCTAGCAATCTCTGGAAAAAGATGACTTAATGTGTGTTGTCCTTACATTTTAGATACTGGCACTGATGGTCTCTTTGGTAACTCCTCCACAGTAGCTGCACATGGATATCCTACCCATATCATGGCTCCAGAGCAGAGATCTTCCACCAGCTGAGATGTTTTTTTTCTTTTTATTTGTCTGCCTTACTTATTTTCATGCTGGTGTTCAAGGTAACGATTTTAGTCAAGGTGTTACATCTGTGGAACCTAGAAAGCAAATGCACAATGAAGGACTTAACAGACTGGAACTCTTCAGCCTGGGAAAGAGATGACTGAGGCATAGACAAGGCTGACAAACATGAGAAAGTAGTTTGGAGAAGGTGTATAGGAATCAACCGTTTCTTCCAATACAAGAACTTAGGACTGAAAAATGAAGGTAGGAGTCAAGTTCAAATCAGAGAGAAAGAAATGGCTCTCCATACAATAAGCCAGAAACATGAGGAACTCCTGGACAAATGACAATGTAGATACAAGAACTCTGCATAAGATACCAGATAGGCAGCTAAGAAATATTTACTGGAAGTTAGTCAACAGGCAAACAAGAGGGGGTTCATGAAATCACTTCACTGAGCTAAGGATGGGAGATCATTGAAGTGTGCTATCACATCTGTGCTTACCCCTTTTACTTATTTTAACTCTTCCTGAGTGCCTGTTTGGGGTGTATGGTTATGGCTTTCCAGCTTGAATTCCTCTCTGGCACATGACATATCTTTAGATACAGACAGAAACAAGAGTGGAACAAGGCTGCCCTCCATAGCAGAGTTACATAAGGAAAATTACAGATAATTCATGTTTCTAGAGTAGAAGCCAGCTCTAATGAGATGAAGGAGTTAGGTTTGCATGAACAGATGTGTTCCTCTGATTCAAAAATCCTGTGGTCAGTAAAAGGTGAGCTCACTGTGCAGATGTAATATTCATTCGTGACTGAAATGTGTCTCTGCATCTAGTTCCACTTAGCCCTCTTCCCAGACAGAGAGGTCATCTGGATTTTTTTGCCCTCTTGTACATATTGTGAAATGGACATCTGAAATACCGCATCACCTATACCACATTAGCATTGTTCCCCTGGACAAGAGCCACCTCACGCTTTCTAATTCTGCCCTGCACTTGGTGGATTCACATGCTGGGGTCAAGGGTCTCAGGTTTGCAAATTCCTGACTGTTAACTCCGTGAGAGGACTACCAATCTCTCCTTCTCCAACCCTTCAAAGTATCAGAGCTCATAACAAAGACACAAACTTACATAAGTACAAGGAGAAGGCACACAACAAGCTTTTCTTTTTCTTTCTTTCTTTCTTTTTTTTCCACCCCCCTAAAGAGTGGAAGAAACAGAATTGCCAAGGCTTTCCTCTCTTGACAGCCTTTCAGAAGCATACTGTATGGAACATTAACATGAGAGGAACTCAGACAGATGCTTTGCTTGAGTAGGTTCTTTTGATCCTGAACCTGGGAACATTTGAGTTAATGGGAAGTAGTTAACGCTTCGGCTTGATGAAGTGAAAGTGGCAGTTTATGCTGCCAGCCTGAAGGAAGCTTGTACAATTTCCGGGACAGTTACACTGCTATCAAGGTGGAAAAATGTATGGGCTCGGCCTGCTGAGATTTCCTCAATGGAAGGAGAGAAGTCTTTATTATATCCACAGTAATAGGAGCAAAAGTTTGACCAGTTTTTCATTAGCTGCAGAATCTCCCCTTGATTCAACTTGGTACTTTGTTTAACTGTTCACTGTCAGCTGAAACACCTAGTGCACAGGCTATGTGCTTTGGTAGCAGCACGAGGAATACTTAGCCAACTATATTGATGCCCTCTTTCTAACACTAACACTGACTTATGCAACTTTCAACAGGTCTCATAGCCTTTATGTAACTCATTTGTCAGTCTAAGACAAATAACACCAGGTTGAATTCAGGGGATCTCATGGAGCTTAAGAGTAGTTTGTAAAAGCATGCTAGACAAACTTAATCAAAATTCCTTTGCAGCTGCAAATTTTATTAATTCTTTAGGCCATCTCTTACGCCATAAAAATGCAGGTGGTTGCTACTATTGTTTCTTCTACTTAAAATGCGAGGTGAAAAGCAAGATGTCTAAACTTGCTTGTGATGACAGGGTAAAGAAGTGATAATTGAATTCAATTTATGAAGAAAGTGGGAGATTCATTGCCACTGAAAGAGCTAAGATCAAGTAACTGTGTGTGCCTGCTAAATAGAGTGGCTGAAATTCCGCACCACAGCACAACACTACTGATGTGAAAGAATTTGGTCCAAGTGATGCAAAAAACTGCTAAAGAGGCAAGGAATATACTACTGGCTCTGAAAGACATAATTTCAGCTGAGGTGCTTTTGGAGGTGCAATGCTATCTATCAACAATGCCCAAATAATGGGAAAGAGTCACAGCTTTCACAGGCTTGATGGAAAAACTGAATCCACAAATTCAGCATGGCATTGAAGTTCCAGGATAGTAACAGGTCCCTAGGAGTCCCTAAGTGACAATTAGACACATTTAGTCTTAGAGACTTTCTCTGAACAGAAAATAAAAGCAAAAGCATTTCAAAGGTGAATACTCACTGGAGGCAGGAAATTTTCTTCCAGCTGTATTACCAAGACAAGATGATTTTACGAACATTTTGCAACTTGCATGGCAAGTACAGGCAATTTGTTTCCGAGATGCTGTCAAGCCAGAGGATCTGTGAGTAAAACGGTGATGACAGATGTGGAACTGTCCTTCCTGGTTCTCTTCCCTCAGAAAATCTGAGGCAATTTGTAAGGAGGTTTAAAAGACGTGCCCTCTAGTATACGACAGCTTCTGTAGACCACTGGCTTTTTCTTTTCACATAGGCACGCACTGTGGATTGGCTGGGGACCAAAGGAAGATGAATCTCACAAGGTTAGAACCAAGCAGTTGCCACCCCTGAGGTGGTTCACCGATGGCTAGAAATGAGGGCCAAAAATAACTTCAAGCTATGCTTGTTGGCCTCCTGATCCTGAAAGAAATTAGTCACTGACATAGTTCACAGCATAAGATAGATTCACTCTTGTCTTCCTATCTCCAAAATCCAGAGCTCTTCCTGTCTTTCAGGTTGCTGGGAAAAAGCAGTATCTGCCATAGACACTGTTCATTGCACGCTACTCAATGTTTTTCTTCAAATACATATAATACAGGGAAAAAAGGCAACAAGAACTGAGATGGAAAGGAGAAACTCTATGGCAGCCTTGCTGTCTTGTAGTTCCCTTCTAATACAAAGCAGCCACACTCAGCATGGTAAATGGCTGCTTTCTAGCAAAGCGTTAAACCAAACACAGAGAACTCAAATGACAAAACTGCTGTCTGGCTTCAGGCTGAGACAGCAAAAGTTCATGAAGTCCCTCCAATTTCTGTAAGAGGGAAGCTGAAATAATGAAGCAGTCTGTATGGTGGTCCCTTACACAGTGGAAGAAAGAGAAGACAGACTATGGAAAGCCACTTTCTTGAGCATTAAGCCCATCATTTTGCTAACTGTTTTGTACATCATGCTTGCCAATCCTGTGCTTAAAAGTCTGCCTGCTCTGTAAGCTATTCATCTTCAGTTCGTGTTCAGTATACGGTACCTTGGCATGCATTTCTTGCTTCAAGTGCTTCTGATGACTTTGAAAAGATTTTGGTTTTACTGATATAGGAAAGGTCAATGCTTTATATCCTTACTTTGTCATTGGTGGTAGGCATACAGAACAATACCCTTCTGGACATAAATTAATGGTTCAATGATCATTTATATCCATAAAACTCTCACAAACTTTTCCAGACAGGAGAATGGGACAATGAGGGGGTGGGGGAAGGGGCTGAATCTTCCTCTCAAATAAGTCTTCAGAAAGCTGGTCACCCGCTACCCTCTGGGTGCTCAAGACAACATAATTGAATAAGTGGAACTCAACCCTGAACACCTGGAAGCTTGCAATATCCACAGTTCATTTAAATTTGTAGCCTGAATTAAGTAACAGTCAGCACATCCGGAAGACAGTAGTCAGTATGCGTGGCCAATCCTCACTACCAAATCCAGCCTGATGAAATGTAGTTCAACTGATTTCTTCTCCCCCCAAATCACTTGGTCTGGAAGTTAGCTTTCACAAGACTTCACTGATGCAATTTGTTGGCACTCTGCAGGGAGCAAATACACTTCTACTGCTTGTCACTAGTACTGATTTTTTCTCAATGACAAAGTACTGTCCTCTAACTTGGGTAAGTTCTAACTCTTCTTCAGTCACAAGACTTAGAAAATTCAAATTCTTTAAGAGCTGGCATCTTATTCTAGATCATCTTTTCCACTTCTCCACTCATTTCCACATATAAAATGATCAACACTCTTATTCAGCTAGAGCCGCATAAACATGCATACAGATTGGAAACAGCAAGAAGCAAGAAGATAAGGAAATGAGAGGAGGAATTAAGTGAAAGGAGTTGAAGCAGTAAAATTATTTCTGATTTGGAAGATGATGATAAAATTTTGGTAAGGGTCATGAAGCCAGGAAGGGGCTACAGGGGTGGGAAAGTGAATTATCCTGAGCTGTGGGTAAGGAAGTCTATTTTGGCAAGTATGTTTTGGCAGATGGCAGGGGACAATATGACAAGCTGTGGAGGTAGAGAGATTACTTTAGTCTGGTAGGCAAGATCTTGGCATGGACACAGAGTTTAACAGTGGGTGAGTAGGAGGCCAGAGGATGTATTTATCTTAAGTTTTGGAGACTGTTCCTGTAAAGACATAAACCTGTCCCAGCCTAATGCCTTTTTCTGCAGTTTAGTTCTTCAGTACCTAAGGGAAGCACAGCCATGTACTCCTCCAGTTGCCAGGGTCTGTGATTCCCCACAACTCCTCTGTGGTATGTACCAAGTTGTTGCTGTCTGTATCTCTGAACACAATTCTGGGCAGGAATTATTCAGAAAAGAGCTTAGACTCTGACAGAACAGTATGGATGGTAACATCAGGTGCTTGTCTGTACTTGCAGTCCAAGGTAGGACTCATGTACTTCTACTGAATGGATTTGCCTGACCTGAGTTTCTGTATTAAGGTCCCAGCAAGTATGCATGAAGTTGCTGTGAGCCAGGACGTAAATGGATCCACAGTTCCCCAGGTGTCTGATCATGCAACTCAGCAATAGCAAGAGGCAAAACTTAACACAGAGTATTACTAACAAAGTAAGATGCAGTGGGGATGAGCAGTGGAAAGTTGGCCAGGAGCCCTAAAGTTCAGTAAAGAAGTTGGAGAATGATAAGAGTTTCCATGGGATGTCATATTTTCATTATGAGTTACCAATTTATTATGTCATACTCCAAGTCACCAAATTAAAGCTCTTCTAATGCAGTGTAGATGGTAGAAGAGGGAAAAACCTAGCCACACTTCTTGGGACCACAGACTTTCTCATGAAATTTCCATTACTTTCTGCTTCAAAGCAGCATGTCAATACCACAAGCAAATAATTTCTGGGAGCTTTAATTCGACCCTTCCTTGTTTAATCTAATCTAATACCAACACAAAGGCTTTCACACTAGAAGTTATTATAAACAAGGCTCAATCAAGTATGTAATTTGCCAATGGCTTTTGAAACAAATCTGAGACCTACCTCTCGCTCTGAATGTCCCTTCGGCATAAAGACTTTCAGAAACTGCATTTTGTGAACACATGGAAACAAAGATCAGAAGAATACTTCAATGCCGTTACAGGCAGTTGAGCAAGGCAGAAAAACAGAAAATGAAACTAAATCAACAGGGGACCTGATGCCACACAGGCTGCATTCTGTGTAGTCTGCAATCCTCCTCACTCACACACACCAAAAAAGCCAATTATACCAAGCCACAGCAGGGCGTTAAAAACATCAAGCATATCAGCAGTACCACTAATTCTGAATTAGATGTAGCACAGCTCATTCTTTCATAGCTAATGGAAAGAAACCCCAAGAAATCATCACGTCTTCTCTAGTAAGATTTTGGCCAATTAAGGCCAAATTTTTGGCCTTAGGTCCATGTGCGCAATCCTGTTGCTGCCAGTGGGCATTCACGACTGAACTTTGGACTTCCATCACCCTTCGTGCAGAAAGAGGAAAACATGTGAATGCTGGTGATTGAACTAGAAATTAATAGCAAAATACTCATCTCTGATATTTCCAAGCTGGATTTTTATAGATATGTCCTATATCTATACCACATATATATTAGACCCTCTAACACTTTAACAACCCATGCTAGTGAAATATTCAGGTGCTGCAGAGTTCATCTCAGCTCCCTAACAAGATTGGTAAACACAATCTCTATTGATTTTGTGATAGTGCTGAAAAAGGGAAGCCTGTCCAGGTTGCACAGCAGGCATCAGAACTTCTCCACCTTTGCACACATGGACCAGGAGACATGCTAGTTCATGCTCCAGCTCTCTTCTAGTCCACACATCCAAGTTCTCCTTCCATGGAAACGAGAGGTAGGAGATGCAATGTATATGAGGCCTGTTCCAACAATGCATTTCTCCTTGGTCCAACACCATAGACACAGCCCAAGCAATTTGTCCAAGGTCAAACAGCAAACCTGAGGCCACCCTTAGACCCAACCCAAGATCACGCTCTACTGCTTTCACCACTGCACAGTACGTCCTCCAGTACAGTTACAGAAGTTACAGAAGAAGCAGAGATCCACTTCAACTTGAGTTTGCCTAGTTTAATGCACATTAAAAGCTAAGCAGGGCTTAGATGGATTTTTTTAATGGAGTGACTCTTATTACAGGCCTTCTGCACTATTAACACAGCAGCACACAGTGCAGCTTTGAGTGCAGAGGTCCCCGATTCATTTTCTTGTCACAGCTAAAGCTACAATGGTCATCACTGGTTTGAAATTGCATATTTTGAAAAACAACCTGTTATGAAAATATTCAAGTAGGAGCAGCATTTCTTTTCTCTCTCTTTTTTTTTTTACAGTCATCTTGCACCTCTCCTTCTCTCTTTCTTCATAAAAGCATAGGAGGAGGAGGCTAAACACAGGATGTCCATCTGTAATATTGTGGGTTTAAAATCATAAACAAAAATACTTGGAACAATATGAATTCAAATAAATTGGACATGCAGATTCCACTACATTTTTTTAACTGGTAATATAGCCATAAAAACTTATCCATAAACAAAAGGGCAAACCTCCCAATTAGAAAGCTACAAGGACTTCTGCAATTGTCTCAGCTTGTTCTAGTTCACATACACTTAGTTTCTCAGCTTTGTATTACATTAACATAATAATTGGTCAATATTTTTCTTATATTATCTTTGTTTACAATGCAGGAGCTGGAAGACAGTTTAACTAACATGCTGCTAAACAAAAGCTAAAATTATTTAATTCAACTAGGTTGCATAATTCTTTTAATTTTTTTAAGTATATATTTAACAAGATGAACAGATGTTGTCTTACTCTCCTTCCCCACAGACAAATCTATTTAAGAAAATTATTCAGGGTGAATTCTCAAAGCATGTGAAACTACCTGCTAGGTACATTATATGCTCTTCTAGAAACCCTGTGAAGATTTAAATGACATATGCTCCTTTTCCCAGCCCTTACCTTCCCGCATGGAAATCAGCAGGTTTGGGAGTAGTTGTGAGGACCATCTCTGCTGTGGAGTTGCCACTAGAAGATCTGGTTTATGATATGCAGTCAAAGGACTCCTGACTCAGATGTGAGGTGCAGCCCTGAATCGCTTTCAGTATCAGCACATTCAGACCGTCTTCAGCAGCATAATGAACCTACGTATTACATGCAAAACACTAATATTAATGGGTATAGGGTTTCCAGCCTTAGATAACATGAAAAGGAACCTTTCTCAGCATCACACAGTTACAGTGCAGGCTTCACTAGAGCCAACATGCAGAAAAGGTTGCTAACAAAGGTCTTGTGCAAACCACCGTGCTTAGTTTTTAGACTACAACTCCACGTATCTTTTAAGTCCCCATAAGCCTGACTGAGGGGAGATTTTAAGTTTATCTGGGCATGATTAAGTTGCCTAAAAGACAACATCTAGCACCATTTAAGACAGTAAAGATGCCCACACTAGGCTGGCAGACATGACACAGCAACGATTGGAGAACCTTGTCCTTTGAGTACAGCTGCTGGAGCCAGGCAGGACACCCAATGAATATTTTGGGGGGAAGCAAACTCTTAAGCTTTTGGTACCAGAAGTTTTAATTTGCTTTTGTGGCTACACATCATTCAATGACTGCATTAAAGGGAGTTCTACTTTGCTTTCTGTCTGCCTTCCTATACTGCTCTAAGTTCCCTACATCCTCACCATCTATTGCAAAAGAAAGGTTGGAGGGGAATGTCTCCAGGAAAGGAGGATACCAGATGGTACCCATGCCAAATTAGCCATTTAACAGTGAACTGTGACATCCTATGGCTACCAGAGTCTCAAGTGTTGTAAAAATCTCAGTGCCAATAGCAAGGTCATCGGGAAGAGCCTGCCTTTCGGCAATGTCCAAACAGGAACCTCGACTGTGGTGGTGATGGTGGTGGTAAGAGGCAGTCAGCACATTGCCAGCCTGTGATACCGTACTATTGACAACTGACACTTTCCAGGTGTCTGGGGAAAACTGAAACATAAAAAGGGTTCTAAAAAAGGGTGATATTCTATCAACTTATTTTTGCTCTATAGTTAACATAGAGAAATCAAATAAAATGTGGGAGAACACACATGAAAGACAATCTAGGGGAAGACGCCAAATAACCTGTTACTGAATATGCTGCTGTCATGCAGATAGCCCATGGCATTGTAGCCTGGGTCATCAGAGCCCAAAACCCACAGCACCAATCACCAGGCAAGATGTGCGGTGCTAAATTCAGGGTTTGCACTTCAGTTTAAAGATTTAGATGTGTTATATAACAAAGGAAAACAAGAGCAAACTAGGATCTCTCAAGAGATAGAGAAAACATGAAAAAATGAAGCAACTGAGTGTATTCTTAAAAACCAACAAAGAAACTGTTCAATGCAAGGAGAGAATCAGCTCAGTTTTTGCAGATTTCTTAATGGAGTAGCAGGTCGTGCTCTGCAATGCCCAGAGCACTACAGAGAAAACAACAGTTGCCTTTAAGTTTAACCTGTGCACACACAGAGGAAAACATTGCTGAAATGTTGCACTCCTAATTAACAACAGAAAACAAGAGATAGCAGAGGCAACCAGTTTGTATTGGCTGGAGCCACTGCAGTATGTTTTGCAGTGAAACAACTTCTCTCCCCACTTTAAATAGTTCCTGTCACATTAGTATGGCTATTAGATACTATGATACTACAGATAACAAAACACAGTAAATCATAGAAAACTGGATAAATGGAGCTTTTCAAAGCCAAAGAAAGACATAAGAACAGCAGACTAGCTTCTGTGTTACAAGCCAATGAAAAACAAAGCCTGAAACAAACCAGTACCCAAACTGAAAAAGTACTGTTAGTATACTAACCTGAAAACTCGTAGTAAATCAGTATACACACTGATTTAGTCAAACATTAACTAACTGTATCTATCTGGATCAAAGCTGATCAGAATTTTTTCACTTTCAGTTTCACAGGCAGTTTCATGAAGAAAGTACTTTTGTCAAAAGTAAAGCATTTGATAAACAAACAGATTGTGACACAAACCAATGCTTTAAGAATATTCAGTTTTTAAATCTCAAATGTCATTTCAGCTTCTTTGTTTGTGTATTTCTCATCTGACCTCGTAATTTTGTATTTGGCTTGCTGAGTTCTCCTGTGGATGTAACTGTAATAGCTGTTTGCATTCCCTGCTAGGTATGCCATTTTGCCTACACTTGCCGAAAACATAAGCGTGTATGTTTGTGCTGTAAATAAGAACTGGACAATGGTTTTCAGCTGTATCTACTCACTTGCCTCACCTCACCGTCCCACCATCCCCACCCGAGCATTAACACTCTCTAGAAATGCAGCAGTTTGCCAGGACTAATACATCTCCCATCTCTAACAATGTTACACATATCATAGTGATACCACTGTCAACAGCATCCTAGTATTGCCCTTAAGGAATTAATAGCTCCATATTGGTCTTCACAGGACATTTAACAAGAAGCTGTGTCTTAAGGCTCAAGACAACATTTACTCCACAGCTCACACACTCTGCCTTGCCTGCAAAATGCACAGAATTGACGGTTCCATAAAGAACAAATGATGCTGCACCTACGGAGCCTTGCAAGTGTGCCCAAGGGCATGGCCCACAGCCAGGGTCTCACCGAGCACTTAGGCTGAGGGTCTACAGAGCATGGCTCAACTCCTAATCATTCCATGCAGCCAGCCGTCTTCCCCTTGCAACTGAAGTACAATGAAGTGGTGGTTGCTTTGCACCATCCATCCCACTGTAGGATCAAGATGTGGCCAAGGACCCACCTGGGCTTGGGAGTACCGCAGCAGTCACTCAGGTTAGATATAGCCTACCAATGACTGTGCCAAAATCATATATATATATTTGCATAGAGGAGCAGAATTAAGATTATGTAAGTTATCTTAATGATGCTGTGCTTTTTTTCATGTTTGGTTTTGTGGGATTGCTTACAAGCTATGGAAGGAACAGCAAAACATGAACGATGCACTCATCTGTTGTAGCCAGTAGAAAAGAAAGGGAGTCATGGACTGTCAATAATTGATCCTGAAAGCTTTCAGACCAGGTACAATCTCATACAGCTGCAGTGATAAACTTCATATTCCACCACAAGAGAGTGTGCCAAGTGACTGCCAAAGGTGAGCAAAATCGCAAGGCACTGAATGAATCTATGCCAATGGCCACAAAGTCTATGGCAGCCAGACTTTCTTCACAGCAAGAGGTGCCAGATATATATAAACTCTGTCATGCAACCCACTCTAATCGGGCTTTACAGCAAGTTCAGTTTTCAATTCTCCCAGACTATTCCATTTATCGCCATGTGACCTCACCCAAAAAGAATCCAAAAAAATACATCCAGCATTTTTTTTGTGTAGTTCTTGTCCTTTGATTTTTTTTTTCCCCTTCCAGATATTGCCAGCATAAGTAAATACTCGCAGTGTTTCTGTTCCGTAAACGGTTTCACGCTTAGCAGCAGGCAGCAAAAAGGTTCAGTTCTTGCTCTGATCCTGTGTTTATACTGAGCTGGAGGTGGATTTAAACCATCTTCCATATTTGGAGTCTACTCAGAGCTGAGTGACCTAAGGGCAATCTACTGATGCTCCATCTCCTGCGTCTACAGAGGCCCTTTTGAGCCTTGACCAAGTAAAGAACAGCCATAATATGCTCCCTCTCTGCCTCGCAAGAACTAGTGCAGAAACTCTGTTCTGTACACAGACAGTATCTCTGCCCTGTGCCTGCCCATAGAGCCACAAAGCAGCCTTGCCACGACTGACAGGCCCAGGAAATACAAATGCGCAGAGGGAAAAATTCCATTTCTCTTTCCATGCTTTTTGGATAATGGACTGAATTGCCTGGAACAATAAAAGTCTCCCCTGAGACCCCTCGGACTCAGAGGCATCTGTAAGACTATTCAGATGCGTCATCATGCTAAAGGAATACCCCGGTTCTTCTGAAGGCCTGTTTGCCTTTCATGACATGTCAGTAATCCTTCACACCACGGTGGGTGCGCTAAGCAGAGAGGGGCAGACCAACTGCATGACCAGCCCACCGCTGTCCTGGCAGCCTCATGGAAATGAGCGGTCATGCCTCAAGAGGTTATGCCAATGAGCAGCACTACGAAAGAAATAATAAATTGAGAAAATCTTCCTTAATGGATGCTTAAAAAAAATAAGAGAGAGGAGCCACTTGAGGCACCTAAAGCTGTTAATAATGACAAGAGAAGGGATTTCTGGTTAATCAACATCAAGGTCACAGTCCTGTGGAATAAATTTCATATACAGTGAATAACTCACACAGGGTGATGGCATGTTTAGCATCAACTCTTGGCAAAGATTTGTTTGCTTAATGACTTTTCTCTTTTTTTTTCAGGGCAGCCACCTTTGACTGGAGAGAGCTTGTTAAAAGAGCTAAATGTCACTGAAAATGTGCTGTTAATCCTACTCATCAGCAAATGTTAACCACGAAGTGATAAAAAGGAGAAAAAAGAAAAGATGTGGCTCCAATCAGGATTATGCTTGGTAAGTGCAGAGACCCCCATGACTCTGTAACAGGCAGCTCTCATACTGTTTCTCCAAATATATGTCACCATCCCTGATTTTGCAAAAGTGCTTTGATGTTCATTTGCAGATGGATACACTGTACTTTTCCTTTGGCTTGTACAAACAAAGAGAGGCATTTTGGTTTTCTCGGCAAATACTGTCAGATGTTTTATGTGCAGCAATGAAAATTAAGTAAATCTTTGATATTACAAGTCTTCCCCACTTGAAATAAGCTTGGCTTAGCTACTGGTGGATGTAAAGAAAAATCATGTAATTTTTTTCTAGATAAAGAAGTTTACATGTCCATAATGTTTTGAAGATCTCAGCATTCACCGACTTTAATGATCTTTGTGGAAGCTCTTGGGAAGCCAGAGTTGGGGAAATGAGCACATTAAACTGGCCTCGAGCTCTTCCCAGATTCTGACCTTTTCTGCACACATCCCTCCTAACTCTAAATCATCTCATTGATCAATGTAATTAAGTTGTGCGCAACTGTTCTTCTCTCAAGTGAAGTTTGTTGCTTTGATTTCATGCTGAAGGAGCATGTGAGCCTTCAAAAGCTCGCCTGTTCCTCCAAACACGCTAGTTCAAATAAAAACAACAAAATCTCACATCTAAGAAAAGTTACTGCTCCCCCATCAGTGCTAACCTCCCTCAGGCTGTGTTGTTCTACTTTTTTCCAAGGAAAATCACCTTGCAATCTCCTCTCTATATATTCATTTTAAGATCAAGCAGTAACATTCTCAGGATGCCTGAAAGAATTCTGACTAAAAGTAAGCTTCACAAAGTTGTACGTTTTGTAAAGTAGTTTTTGAGCCTTGAAAGGAGTCATTTTTTCATAGGTAGGCCAATAGTGATTTTTTTTAATTACTTCTACTAAAAGCAGTAACAGAATAAGCCTGAGGATCACTGCAACACAGCAGATTTCCTTTTTCAAAAGCTTATTTTTTTAATTAATGATTTTGCTGAAGAAAATTGTGTTTCAAAGATTTGCTTTTTTTTTTTGCTCATTAGATATTATAAAATAGCATAGATAAGTATACCTAGGTGTGTTATAGATAAACCTATGTATAAGATGGCATAGATAGGTATGAAAGATCCTTAGCTTCAAACTCTTTAATGTCTGAAGGTCACTCAGAGTTTTGCTGCCTTTTCATAACATTTATGGGAATAGGAGTGCTTTTTTTGGCCATTTCTGTTGTGTTTTCCTTCAGTGTTGAGTAAACCAATTCCTTAATATCTTGGAATCTGAAGGAAATGACAGTATAGCTACATACATATGTTTCTGCATGCTTTTAGATTTTTGTTTTTATCAGGGTTGGAGTAAGTTTAAGACACTTTTACAGATCCACTAACTTTCTGTTTTTCTTGTGTTTTTATACTAGCTGCTACTTAACTGCAGCAGTCAACGACAGTGAAGCAAATACAACAATTTCTTTCTAGAAGAGTGCAACGGCTTCTCACATTCTTCAGTTTCAAAATATTTGGAAGAAACATGTGCAAGGTTTGTGAACCTTACAGAGCATTGCCTCTGAGGTGGAATGGAAGACATGAAGCTCTAGCTCGGTCCCACAGGGCTCCCTCTTTCAGAAGCTCTCAGATCTTCCACTGGCCTTCAGTTTCACAAGCCTACAAAATAGTTCATGGTGTTACGAGCAGTGCATATGGTGTAACAGAGTTTCTACACCACAATTTTAAAGGTATTACTTCTGATCCCATGAAAGCATGAAAAGGTCCATTTTTTTAACCTTTCTGTTGCTGCTCAAATCAAGCAGGGATTTCAGTTGGGTGCCTGTGTGTGTGTGTGACCACTTCCCACAAGCATCCAGCATTAATATAACCACAGGTAGCACTATGTGAAATTAATTATGTCTAAGACTTCAGCAACACAATCTGGAAAGACTGAAACCCATAGAATTTAAAGTGACAATAATTCAACTTGTTATGAACACAACAGCTGGGAGCTCCACTCTTGGCACTGGCTTCCCAACCCCATACAGAGTCCAGTTTTAATGTCCATCTTCCTACTCTACAGCCATCATGCAAGTGGTCCTGTCTCACTGAGTAGTGTTTCACAGCCGCATCCTACTGCAGTCATCGTGCTGATGACAAATAAAATGAGATTTTTCAGCATTTTGGAAAGTATTGGAGAAACCCTCTCAGAAAAAGGATCTAACTAAAATAATTTATCTTTCTTAATCCTCTTCAAAATAATGGTAGTCTGCACTGTTTTCAATAATAAATGCAAAGTTCTTCCTGAATTTTGACAACCTTTAATAAATTATGTACACATACAAAGACTTCAGTAAATGAGTTCATCTGCTACTGCAGTTGTACAGGAGAAGAGAAAAAGGAAAACAGATAGGGTTATTTCTTCTTTTAAGTTTGTACAAAATGTTAGGTTAATCAATGAAGTGGAAGCAATATTATTATCTCCACAGAAATACATGTTACCTCAAGATCTGGGATGAGAACCTGTTGGGTTTGGATTCTTCCTTTCCTACAAACACTTAGTTCAAAGCAAAGTAGAATCACGACTTTGAAGAAGCTTCATTTCACACTTTGAAGAAGCTTCATTTCACACTTTGAAGAAGCTTCATTTCACACTTTTAATAAAGATGCTTTTTTTTTTTCTCTGTAGGTTAGATGCTATCCCTCAGCACATCAGTCTTTTCCAGAGGTCAAAATAAACAGTTATTACATGCAAGTGTTATTAGCCACTCACTTTCATCTGAAATAATGAACAGTGAAGAGCAGGAGACCCCTGACAAAGGACTATACACTCTCCATTTCAAAAGGAAATTATGCTCTTGGCATAATTTCAGTAGTTCTGTAAGTTCTAACATCACCCTTTACAGTTTCAGCATTCATGAAACAACTCAAAATTCTTGAAAATGTAATTCACAATCTCACTTATCACCACTGTATCATCTCATCTTCTCTCACTTACTGAAACTGCATGTATATGTGTATATGTGTACACCCCCCCAAACGTACTTTTGCATGTGAGCACACACTCATCCATGTTGTTTTACATTTAAATATATATTGCTTTTAAATTCTTAACATATATTTGACTGAGAGGATCTCTGGTAGCAGATAAATTAGATTGTGAAGTCAAGTGAGAAAGCCAGAAAATACTCAAACATTAAAATAGCATTTTCTATTCAAGGGGGGCAGACTTTAGTCTTCTCTTTTCCAGCATAAACTCGGAGCAACTCTACTTAAGTTGATGAGGCTTAAGTGGTTTAAAAAATGGAACAGCCAGGACAACATGCCTCTTCTTCCCAGAAAGCAAGAGTCAACATTTTAAAGAGTAAGCCTCTCTTTTCAGTGGTTTTGAGCATTTGTAGGTCTCCTGAATCCAGATGGACTGTCAAATACTGTCAAATGGTCATGGCAATAATGAAAAACACGTTTAAAGTAGGCTAAATCCTCCTTTCATGAACTTGAGATGTGCTGAGTACTCCTGGTTCCTGCAGAAACTTGTTGCAGCTCCAAGGTAATTATCATCATCTCACTTCTCTATTCAGCTACCCATTAGGACAAGTGTTCTCTACTGTCTTCCCTAACTTCTTGTTCTTCCCAAGAGTTACAAAGTAAAAAAGGACACGTGAAATCAGGATATCACATTAGTTGCACTTACAAAGAAATCCCCCAAAGCTGTCAGATACTCAAAAGGGCACATTTCCTTTTTATAGATTTAGCTAGGATCCACAAAATTCTTGCATGTGTCTTCCATGTGCAGCCAACTGCTGACCCAAAATATCCAGCTGTGTTTCAGTACACATCACAAAGAAATTAAACTGAGGGAAGGATGAAAACTTCCCCTCTGCTTTTTAGAGACATAGTTAAGGACTTGATTTTTATGTTGCAATTCTTTAAGTAGAAGAATTAAATCAAATCCTCTGCACCTTGGCAGAAGCACCAAAGCATAAACTTCTCAGTTAACCCTGTACAGATGAGTACGCAGGGTGGGCTTTATCACCACACATTGTTCAGCAGGAATAAAGTAGATTGTTCTCCCTGTTCATCCACCACTGTCTCATCAGGTGCTTCTGCCAGGAAATACTTAAAGGGGGAACAGCTATGCTTGCACATGTGACATGAGATCCAAGTATGCAATTATGCAAACTCATTTTTGCATGTAACAGGCTGAATTATTCCTATAGCTACTGAAACCTACAGGAAGACAAATCTTACAGGTGTTTTGCTATTCGTGCCTTTCATGCTGTTGCCAGTGTTAGCCAAATTGCTCACAAGGCATGGCAGAAACTCAAGAGAATTAGTGGGCAAATTACCATTTGATAATAGGGAGTGGTAGTCACTGTATGACAAAGCTAGGTCACTCCACAATGTAGCATTAGTAAGTAATTTGCACTCCAGCGATCCACTGCAACATCAAGACTCAAAGCGCCTTGCTCTCCTGCTCTCACTACCCTTCATATCATTAAATCAAACATTCATGTAAGGTATTTAGGACCTGCTTGCCAGATTGCAAAGGTAGATGTTGTTTTTGGCTCTCCCAACAGAGTTGAGCCCTGAAGTGAAGCCAAGACTTGTAATCATTTGCCTTGGCTGAAACAAAAATAAACATACCCTGTACCGTATGCACTTCTGAGGTAATTACTGCCATTAGATCACAGCCTGGAAATGAATTTTAAACCACGCAAAGAGACTGAATACAAAAACCCCCCTATGTTAAAATCATGTTAAATGTCTGATTATAACATGCCAAAGCAAGGAGAGCTCAACTGAAAGAAGGAACTTTAGCTCCAGCCCACCTTGTTGGATCCAGCCACTGCAACCCACATGGTGAAGTTAAACTGTCTCTTGGTAGGGGATGACCCGCAGGCCCAGTAGGAACCGGTCAGCTCCCCAATTTGAGGTAATATTACCTCTAGAAAAATAGACATTGTGTTCCTTTAGCACTGCTTAAAGTGTACATTGCATCTACCATGTGTTCTCCCCTCTGCATTCTCCAATTTCTATTTCTAACTATCTCTGCTGCCACACAAGCACTTACCAGCTGAGCATCACCCAGTCAAATCTCACTTCATCCAGTTAACTCCCCCCAGACCTCAACAGCCCAAAGAGGGAGACCTTCGTTTCTTTGTAAGAATCGCTGGAAAAGGACACAATATATCGAGAGGGCAAGTGGATTCTGTCATGTCCCAATTTCTCTGGATGACAACTCAGGTTCATCGATTCCCAGGTCAGGATTAAGCTGAAACAATACCAGGGATCCTTTAACTCACAAAACTCAACTTTTATTTGCTCACAACAAGCATTAGCATGAAACTACGTCGGTAAGCTGTGTAACATGCTAACCATATGTCACCAAACATATACTACAAGCCTTACCTATTTGGGGATCGGTTCAGGGAAGACAATAAGGAGAGCCCTGCCATTGAGTCATGAGGTTCAGAGCGGACCCCCTTGCTTTCTAGACTCCTTCTCAGAGAGGTGCTTAGGGGCGGCTGGATCCACTCCTAGTCCCAGACTTGGGTCAACAGTTTATATCTGAAGGAGTGAGGTGTAGGGATTATGGGGGGAAAAAAACAGAGAGAGAGAGGAGAGAAAGATTTCACCAGTCCTGGGTCCAGTGTTGGTCCAGCCAGCTGAGGGGTCCATTTCTGGAGGGTGTGCACATGTGGGGCTTCAGTTTATGTCCTTTTATAATCTCCTTGCCCTTCCTTCAGGCTGGCAGTCAAACTCATTGGGCTAATGAGGTATCATGCGCGGTTTGTGCTTCCAGAACCTTTGGGAAATGGGTCGGTGGGCTTGGAGGTCATCTGGGGAGTAACTTCTCCCTCCCCGCAGTTATGACCGTTCTTTGACCTTTGGCCACATACGTCGAGCTGCCCCGATCAGCGCATCAGAACACGGAACTGCGCACCCTCCGGCCCGCCCTCTGGGCCCCGTTGCTAACTGACTCCTCACCTTCTGCTCATTGCTATGCAGGGTTCGTTGTTGTGCAGAGTTCACCATTATGCAGAACTTGCCCCACCACAATGTTCGAGACATGAACTCTTTCAGTCTCTGACAGATTCCAGGCTCTCAATCAGCTTGGTAGCCTAGCAGAGAAGCTTTCGTGTAATGTCATAGCACCTCCCCATTTCAATCCAATTCAATGTTCAATGTTGTCAAGGAGACAAAAGCCATCCTACTCTCCTCCAGCCACCAAAGACTGCTGGGCCTCAAGGAGTGGAATACTCACAGGAGTCAACAAGAGCTCTGGGCTCTGACTGTCTCAGGAGGAAGTCTTCTTGCACCAGGACTTCCCACTGAGCCCTCTGCTGACCACTTCACATACTGGTGGCAGAACTCACAATTTCACACCAGTCCACCGTCAGGATCACGTATAGCCCTGGCTCTTCAAGTCGCACTTCTGTAACAACTCTGTACTACAATGAGATTGATGAATTGTTGCACCATTCTACCCTTTAAAGGCAATAAGCAACAAAAAAACCTGCTCTAGGGTCGCATGTGATGCACTGGGAAGGGATTTATCCTGAAGACTTGGCTGCCATAAACACCCTGCATGGCCACATCAGTGAGACTAGGACACTGTTAGCTGTGTTTGCCTTTTCCCTGACCTTGCTGTTACTTTGACGCCATCAGAAGCTGCTGCTCACAGTGGTTTCAAGGTCCTTTGTTAGACTTACTGCCACTGACCCAGTGACAATGACACGATGTCTTTAACTTCTGATTCAGAAAACAGTCATTCAAATAAAGGATACACTGACAGCCCATTAACTACAGCAAAGATTGTTGTTGCTGCTACAGTTTCAGAGAGACCTATTTAAAAATAGATTAGGGTCTTGGAAACCACTCAGCTTATTCTGCCTTTTTCCCCCTCTTCCCTGCAAGACAAGTTACCAAACCAAACCTGGCACCTGCTTCCTCCCTGATCTAGTTACAACTTCATTATAGCAATATTGGCCAGCAGGGAGTAACTTATTAAATAAATGCCATTTAAGTGCTTCTACCTGGATAGTTGATTCAGATAACAGAGAGATAGAGAGGAAGGGAGGGGATAGCCTGGCTCTGCCTACTTTCTGCCTTCCCTTGCAGCAGCAGGGCCAAGCAGGCCATTCCAGCTAGCCAGGCAAGGGTGAGCAGCATCTCCCAGTGCTGCCACAAGAGGAGAACTGATACAGCCCTTTCAAGGCCACATCAGCTCTTTACAACAGTCACAAAAGAATATCTTCATTCTAATTACACAGTCTTGGTCCTGGGCACTTTGACAGATGTAGCTTTGTAGAAGATTTTTTATTTTTTTACTTTCTCAACAAAAATAGCTTTCAACTCCTAAAATTATTTTAAGATATTTTTTTCCCCCCACAAACTTGACAGCAGCACCCAGGGAGCTGCCCTGCCTGCAGAAGGAAGAGGGCAAAAGACTCGGTATAGACAGTGCGATGCTTACAGCGTGTCACCAGAACAGTGCTGCTGGCTTGGTGCCAAGGAGAATAAGTACTTCTTTTACTCACCAGAAGAAGAAAAAAAAACCCCAACCTTCTGAAATAAATGTTCCACCTCAGGTGCTTAAAACAAAAAAGACTAGCCATAACCACAATACTACAGGTTTCTGGGGATGGCCTGCTCTTGATATCACCTCTTGATGTGGCTTCAACAGCATTTAAAGAATAGCTAAACATTTAATGAACATACAAAAGAGTGATTAGGACCTTCATTTTTGCCCACAAAATGCCAAGAGACTTAGTACCTGCTACGATGATCATTAACTATACAAATCACTACCACCACCACCTCTCCCCTCACCCCTCCTATGGGAAGCTACCCCCAGCAGAACTGTTGAACACAAATAAGGTTTGCGGAAAGCAGGTGACTGCTTCTGGTTATTTCATTGAGGTGGCCAGAGATGACTCAGCTAGACTGGATTGGTTTTTTGTTTGGTCAGGTTTTTTTGTTGTTTGAGTTCTTTTTAAACTCAAGAGGTAGATAGGCTTTACAAAGGCATTTGAAAGAAAATAGTTGGGGGACCATGAATATTTGACTCAACATAAGTGTACATATATGTATATTAAAAACATATATATGCATTTATGTTTACCATTTCTTCAGTATTATTTGCAATGAACAGATACTGAAATTCTGACATAGTAGAACAGAATGAGATGAATGCTCAAAGTTCCTGACATGTCTTAAACTACCAAATTCAGACCCTTTCAGGGACAATGGGGTTCAGAACATTCACAGTCAAGACCAGTTAGCATGCTGCTTATGCTATTTCAGAAGATCCCGTCTCGGTTTCTTGCAAGTATTTATTTCTCTGCCCAAGATCACAAGCCTTAACCATACAGAGTCATTCAAAATAGAACACTTGGAACTGTCATCAGATCTGTGAGATATGAAGTTTATCAAATCTGTGATCCATCATCAGCCCCCCTGCTTTTCTTTCCTATAGAATTTCAAAAGTACAATAAAAATTTCAGGGCTTTTATATTTTAGAAGGATCATTTGAGGTAGTCTTCCATTAACTTGGATGTATGCCTCCTTCAATGATGTAGCATACTGAACATCTACTTTCTGACCTATAGATTTTGCAAAGAACACTGTATTATTACAAGAATGTTTACTTGCCATCTAACCTCACTTTAAACCAAACGTACAGTGAGTTTTTCCCCCTACAAAGAGAAATTGTTAAATGACCTTTTCCACAGGTCCACAATCAACCCTTTAAATCAAACTTGAAGAACAGACTTTCATTTATCAATTGATCCACTGTTTTGGTTTTTTTTTTCTTCCCTTCACTTCTTTGGGTGCAGCAGATAAAAGACCCAGTTGTACTATCATAGCCCATTGCTTTGTAATCAAACTGCATGAGAGAAACATTCCTCTTTTTTTGTGATGGGGAGAGAGGGAACAGAGAGAGGGAGAGTTAAGTATTTTCCTCCTCATTTTTCCTCCTATGCTTAAGCTTTGTTGTTGTCATTTTGAGGCTTTGGGAGGAGGGTAACTGTGGTGGCTGCTGTTCTTATAAAATCTTCGAAAGCCATTGTGTAAGCAGGTCAAAGAGAAACCAAATTAAAAACTAACAACTTCTGAATTTCAGCAGCCAAAGTTAATGTTGACTAAGAACCACAAAAGAAGGGGGAGGAGGTAGAAAAAAAGTAGTCCTATGGAAAGTGAGGGCCAGCTGAGAGATCTAGAGGACGGCAGGCTCTGAAGGGGCAAAGCTGCTCCTTTTGATGTGGGAGGTCTGCAAGTAACCTACTGGGACACTCCCTGGGCTATCTCATTAACCATGTCACCAAAGCCCCCCAAGGTCCACAGAATCATAACATTATCTCTGACATTACCACACAGATACAAGGTTCCTTAGGCAGTCTATAAACATGCCTGTACTAACCAATTCATTGTGGCTTGACACCCCTGCAAGGGCTGGATGCCCTTTAGTGAGCCACATGAATTGCCCCAGTCATTCATCAAAGTTTCTCAGAGTACATTTCACACAGCATTAAATTTAATTAAAGCAACATTGACTGCATTGTAATCCTCTGGAGGCTCTTTGTCAGAAGGAGCTGGAACACTTTCTACTTAAATATCTATTGTTTAGGTGGGTTTTTTTTTTTTTCCTTCCCCTTCCATTGTCTGAACCCAAATGATTTGCTGCCTCTCCCTGGTTTTTATTTAAAAACTCATATGTCATGAAAAAGTTCTGCCATGCAAACAGGAATCCCAGCCTGACAAACAGTTCAGCTCCTATGCACTTGTCTGCAGATGCTGGACAATATATAAGATTTGTTTTAAAACTAACCAACATATAAAAAAACAATCCTCAACACACACAGAAGATTAGTAGCAGAATGCAAGCATGTAATAAAAGCTCCCTATTTTTCAGCACACATCCTTGTGCATGTTTTCCTGCTTTGGTGTGTAAGCCATGGGCCACTATCACCTTCCATTGGTGCTGTAATGAATGGTGGCCCCAGATGTGCTTAGTGCTCCATATTCAAGGCAACCCTTGTCAAGACCAGTGGTTACACCAGAGCCCCACATCAATGCAGGGCTCTAGCAGTTTGCATTCATCTTGGTGGAGAACGCATCAGAAACCAACTCTCTAGGTCTCCCTTTTGCTAGGTCTGTTCATCCACACTGGAATCCCATTGGTTTAATTTACCTTGTATTTTGTTGACCCCTGCTAGATCAGCATCAAAAGACACGTTTTGTTTCCATCCTGCTAGTCGTCTCTGGGTCCTTTCTGCCAGCTACCAGCAGTCTAAAACTCCTACTCTTCTGTTTGAGGGACATATTTGCCTGGGAGAAGACATGGAAAACAGGCCATGCAAGTCTCAGAAACATAAAGTTGATTCCAATACTGCATTGCAGTGAAAACTGTAATGGAAACACCGTTTTGCACAAGTGGGGACAGCTGTTGTGCCCACTTTTCCTCCTCTTGACCAGAAGCAGTTTTTGAGAGCCATTTCTCTGTATGCAGCAGGCAGAATGAGCTCACATACCTTTCACAAACTACAAAGGTCAAAATGTCCTTCACTGTTGCGAAAGTGAACTGCAGAATAGAATAAGAAAATCTACCTTTTAACACAGTCCTACATTATCTGTACTAAGATTTATTTGGTGGTTAAACCACTGATTTTGCTACCCTAGTATCTCATCTCTCATATATAACTTAGTTGGCTTCTGTTGTGGTGGTGGTGTTTTGTTTTTCCTGTTACTGAGTAATTTTAGATGACAAAGACAACTTCTCATTCTGTCTACAATGGATACGCTAGGATTAGCATCCTCCTTGCTTTATTCCTACAGGCAATCCTTCTGAAAAGTCAACCTTGTTATTATTGCTCCAGTGGCCTGGGGGTTTCAGTTCTTTCTATTTCTTTGTGGTTTTAATGAGGAGAGTAAAATAGAAAGCACTCACATTGCCATCATTCACAGTTATCAGTAAAGGATAAAAAAAATAAGTCAAGTATAGTTTTGTATTTCTCCAAAGAAAAGCAGCTAAGCAATTCTGCCCAGAAAGAGACCTGCTTAGGCCTCGAGGTTTCAAAGGACCTGAACAGGGGGTCTCGGGAGAAATTCTGTGTTATGCTCGGCCAAGATCAATGTTATTGTTTATCTCAGAGAAATATTTGTTTCCAGTTCTCAGTACTTCTCATGGCTCCTCATGTGAGATTCTCTGCTGCCTTGCAGTCATGGAAATGGTTCCATAAAATAACAGGAGGTTCTGAAGAATCAGATCATTTTCTTCACAGGATGCACCCATCTACACCATAGATGCATGGACTATGATGTACCGTCATGCCTACCATCTCAGAGCTAGTTTCTTATTGCTTGCCAGGTCTACGATTTAAGAGAAGACCCAAAAAGAGATCAAAGCACTGCACAGGTCCCAAGCCTCAGGGCACACCATATACACTTAAGCAGAAGTAATACGAATTCAAAAGCAAAATTGCAATTTCAAAGCTGTAGGCTGAAAGCTTATGCAAGTCTTCAGCTGATGAGAACTGAAGATGCTTTAAAGAAGGTACGGAGAATCTAGTCAATTAGTAGCTCTGGAAGAAACAGCCTCAGCTCTGTATCTTGCTGTAACTCTGCCCTAAGGCAAAAAGGAGGAGTGCAGTTTGTGCAGACATATAACCAGATTAATTCAACCAACCCAACTTCACTGGAGTGCAAACACCACCTTTCCATTCTTCATACACACTCACTAACTGATAAGAGAACCTTACTAATGCAGCACACTAGTAACTGTATTCACCCCAGAAAATGTTTTTCAAAGTCAACAT
This sequence comes from Buteo buteo, assembly GCF_964188355.1. Lineage (NCBI taxonomy): Eukaryota > Metazoa > Chordata > Aves > Accipitriformes > Accipitridae > Buteo > Buteo buteo. The sequence continues at coordinate 67,266,571 of NC_134171.1, read as the reverse complement.
TTTTGCTTTAGAGAAAGACACAGCTGAAGAAAGAAATAGCCTCTATTTTTATCGCTTTCATATGAATTTTGCCTTGCGCTATTTGAGTGGGACAGAGCTAAATATGGAGCTGAAATAAAGGTACAAGTCCTCTATGTCACACACACAGAGGCCATCAGATAGCTGTTAATGTTGCACTGGGATTCTGCCATCTGCAGAGTGCAGGATTAATTATGCATGGCACACCGATTTTACTACTGTAATTGTGCACATATTCACACCCCCCCATCACAGCCTCGATGGTAAAACTTGTGCATAACATTATACTTTAAACGACCTCCTGCTGGCTTAGAAAGAAAAACTCTAACTTTATTCTATTCTCCCCTGGTATTTACTTCAGATCCCTTTCAAGCTTCTCAAACACACAATAAGCTTTTGATTATCAGGGTTTTAAGTGCTCCACTGGACACCCAGTGTGTATTTATGAATGGAATTAATAAAGAAGCAATCTGACTCCATCAAGGGAGCATTTGCAGCTACTCTTAAGCGTCACTGAGCAACACAAGTAGAAACTGAAAAGAGCTAGAGGTCTCTGGCCTTCAGTTTTTACATTTACTTAGTCACACCCAGTAAAAGCCTTAGAAATTCATGTTTGTCATTTTGGGATCTCTGTACAGCCAATTCATTTACTGAACTGAAAAAATAGTAGAGGCTGCATACACAAGCAATCCAAACTATAAAACTACTTGCCTTGCTAAAGAAAGCCAGTAATATTACTGCTATTTAGGACAAATAATTTTGGTTTGTTTCCCCCTGCTCCTCCACGCAGATTTTAAAGTCACATTTTCACCCTTTTTGTTGCAATTGTCAGTGAATTCTCATAGAAATACTTGAAGCTCAGACTGCAGGTTCCTTATCAATATATCATGAACTGAAATGAGTTTTCCCAAAAAGGGAAAGGAAGAAAGGGGAGGTGTGCTAAACATTGCCTTGTCAATACATACTATGTCCTTAAGATTAAGGACAAGAAGTTTGACCTTAACATTAAATATTAAGTGATGATGAACATTTTCTTTACCATCAATGAGTGTATTTATACACATGCCTAAAAGCAAGCTAGTTTCTTTGCAAGACACCACCTTCTGTCCTGAAAATAGTAGCCTACCCTCTGCAGAGTTAAGTTTTTTTGATGCACCAGAAATCAGGGGGGAAAAAAAAAAAAAGAAAAGCAAAAGGGAGGTTGGGGTATTTCAGGTACAATAGGGATCAAGGACTAGTTCAAATCTCTCTAAAGAAAAGTGTTGGGAAGAAAGATTTCCCAGGCTAGATGAGGAAGAGTATGTAAGCCTTCCAAGGACTTACTCAGATACTTGCACTGTGCTCGTGGCCTATGCTCTCTGTGCAGGCATGCATGCTTTTCCTAGTGTGCTTGGTTGCTGGCGTTTTTCTAAGGCTGATCTCCAATCACCTCCCTGCTTTTTTTTCCAGAAAAGGTGAAGTTCAAAAGGCTCCTTATGACAGTAGCATGCATCTGGTGTTCAGTACAACCCAGCTATTTCTAGGGCAGCTCTTGCCCTGACTACTACCTTTAAACTGAGACTACACATGAAAAAGCAGAAAGGTAGGGAAACTATTTTGTTCTAAAAACAAACAAAACCAATCTCACCCCGAAGAAGGCCTCCAGCGAGCAACCACAGTACAATCCTGAAAATGGGTAAATACTCAATTGAAAAATTCCCCCTTCTTTGCATCATGACAGCTGTCTGCACTCAGGAGCTGTCACAGGACCAGGGGTGCAGGTGAGCCACACTCTGCCACACAAGAGCTTACAGTGGAAGGCAAAGCAGGGGAGGTATGGCAAACCTTCAGCTGTTGCTTCCACAACATCAGACTTCCTCAAGTTTTAGCCAAAATTCCTTTCTTTATCACTTTATAGGTGAGGCCACCTCTACAAGAAGAAATGAAATTTTTACGTCTGTCAGTGTCAAGGCACCTACATCCTTTGAGTCATCTAGATCTGGAAATTTAATGTTTCTTTGCATTAATTCCAATGTCACAGCTAAAGAACAACTGTGTCTTAGGAAAGAAGCCCTAAAACGTAATGTGGAAAAGAGTAATAAAATTGTGGTACATCTTTAATCAATATACTCAAACTGAGGAGGACACACTCCCACACAAGAACTAAGTTCAGACCTTCCCTTACTTTTTCCACCTCGGGAAGTCCCACTCAATTTGCTAAACCTACCTTGCCTGAAAAAGTAAAGCATGTGTCCAGTCAGTCCATCCTCTGCAACAAAGCCATATAACACGCTAGATGCTCTCCCCGACAAAACCCCCATGCTGTGCAGCCACAGCAACACTGCTACCTCCTGATTCATTGTAAATGCCCAGACAAGGCAAACAGGAAGACTAATGGTTATTCAGGCAAATTTGGGCCACCATGATGGGAAAGGTGCAGAGGGAAAACATTATGACCGGAGTTCTTTTGAAACAACCTGACAGTTGAAAGATGAGCATCCATAAAATGACAAAGGCTCCCTGTGTAAAGCCTCTTGCTACCAACTTTTTCTCCCTAGGAAACTAATTACCCTGTATTGTCAGTGAAAATATTATTTTTCCGGTAATTATTTTCCCTTTTCAATGACAAAGTGGACATGAAAAGTCCCCCCACTTCTCATTTTTGGCCATACTTGAGTTAAAGACATCATGCAATGTTGTTCACATGATTTTAGCTAATGGACAAGAACGTTTTTTATGATGCTGATTTCCACTTGCTGTTTGTAGTGTGTGTACTGGGAAAAGCAGTGGAGACAGCAGAGTTTATCTCCAGGCTGCTGTATCTGTAGTAAGAGAGGAATAACAGCTGTTGGATGGAAGCTGCTAAAGGCAAAGGGCTATCTATCAAAATGCATTTTTAGCAAATGTTGGGTGGTAAAGTCTTTTTCCTCAAGTACTGAGTTCAATCCGCTTTGATTAAACTTATAGCGTAAATTTGTCCTCACAATGCACACGTGTGAAAAAGCAGAGAGGGTCCTAATCCAGCCCTCAGGTTTAGTTAAACCCAACCTTCAGGAGGCTCAACGTTCAAACCTATGCCAAAGTTTTAAGTGTTACTTGACTTTTATATATGATCTGATTTACATGCTGTGAGATTTACAGAGCTTGAAAGCTGAATTTGGCTCCAAAAAGGGATTTTAGGACAAAGGGAATCAAATTATGGTGTTTTGGTTTTTTTTTTTTATTTCAAGCCATTGCAGAGTCTGCCATATTCTGTAATTCTATGGAAATAAATAACACTAAGCAAATTCTGAAATGTAAGCCTCAGACCACTTTTACATTCATTAGTGCTAGAAGAAAAAGTTCTTTCTTCACAGAAGAGAACAATTGATTTGATTATGCAAAACTATCTGCCCAACTCAAGTTTTTAGTGTTAATCCTGAGGTTATCACAAGAAAAACAGGTTAACATAATAATTCAGCATCTAGCCACAAAGACATATGGTCAAAAGTTTCCTAATCTGAATTGACAATCCATTAGGCATTAGCTCTCCTGACAAAACCAATAAAAAGGAGAAATAAGGTGTCCCTCAGCTAAGTGTGAAGAGGAATTTTGGTCAGCCACAGAATCCCACATTCAAGAATTACACAATCTGTAATGGACTAGCTCAACCTGTGTGTGTTACCCAGAGCTGAGAACTGTGCTGCTACTGTTGCTTCAGAAAACCCGCTTTCACCCCCAGCGAGTAGTCACTGCTGCTTACTGCACTAGCTACCATCTGCCTCTACCAGTCCCATAGGACCAAGGAGCAGGTAGGACAGGCAAACAGAAGTGGTTGACCAACCCAGAGAGGAAGAGTTTCCAGAGAGAAGTAGCATCTTTTACCAGACTTGCTGACCCAGTCACTGTGGCCACAAGGATCTAAGTACAGTTAATTAACTCTATTACTCCAACTAATAACTGATAATCCCTCTCTACAAATCTGGCTTTGATAGTAAGATACACACGTAGGGCTATTTGAAGAGACATGGTCATTTGCCACTGGCAATTAAATGACCGGTGTCAGCAAGCAGTTCAGTCTGGTTAGAAACAGCTAAGGTCAGAGGGAGCCTTCTGATGATCGAGTTCAATTCAAAATCTTGTTCTCTCAAACAGCTTGACTGAAGCTTTCATGTTGTCAGCATAATGTGACAGTCTGGGATCCCCCAGTTGCTGCATTTCATGTTCAAGTTGTTGTTAGCTTCCCCTGGGTAACATTATCATCTCCAGTAAATATTTTCACATGATCTACTAAAGACAAAAGCCTCTGTTTTCCTGTATAATTTCTCCTACATTGCAGAGCACATTGAAAAAAATCACCATTCTTAACACCTCTGGGAAAAGCCTTATTTCTTGCTAGAGCTTCATTCAGCAGGGAACAGTAAGGAAGAAAAAGATAAGAGCTTCTCTGTTCATTTCATTCTGGGACATCTTTGCATGAGTCAGGATGCAAAGTAACTCAAATACTAAATGTCATACAACTATGCACCACAGCAAGTGAAATAATCAGCTCTGATATTGTTTGGACAGACTTATTTTTAGTGGAGAAAGTATCTGCTTTGCAGGTTTCTTATGAAATGCTATTACTAAAGTATAAGGATCTACTCTGTGTTGATTATGAAAAAGCTAAAAAAGTAACAAGAAATGCTTATCTGAAACATTTCAGCCATAAAAGTAAACTTGGAAAAGACACAGGTTACTTGCATAAATATGCAATATAGTATCTGTAAGAACTTTCGTCCTGGGAAAGAGAACCTGTTTAGATAGCCAAATCAAAACCCAATCAATCAAAAGCCCAATTCGTTCTTCACTCTTCCAGTTATAGCTTCTCCTTAGGAGGAAAGTTAAACCTCAGTGGTCTCTAACCTCATGTTATAGTCCTGCTCACCAAGACATTGCATCTGTATGTGACAATCCATTCTTCTAATTTACCACTTGTCAAGTGTTCTGGATCTCATAGCAACAGTCTTGCTTTAGCAAAGTAGCAAGAGTCAGCTGATGGGCACTGCCAGTATGGAATTTAATCTAAATTAAATATTACATGGACTTTGCACTGTTAAAGAAGGACCACCCAGATAACTGCAATGTGAACACCAAATTTGATTCTCTGCTCACACCTGTGTCAGCCAAGAGTCTGGGGGGAAGCCACTAAGTCAAGCAACAGCAGAATTAGTCTGAAGCCCTCTTACTGACTTCAGATGGTGAAGCAAACCTGCCAGTGCTCGAAAGATTCATTAAGGTTCTGAGGACAGGTTTATCTTTCTTCACTAAAACTACTATGGCATTTATTAGATATGACATTTATTCAAAAGGGGTACAGAGTAATTCAACCCAAGGGCAATAAAGGTTTTCAGCCACGCAATACTTTATCTGCTGCAACAAGAGTTACTCAGTTGGAAAGAGTGCCTAATCTTCTCTTATTTTGTTTGGTAAAGGTAGAAATCCAGAAATACATCTTTGAACTACAGCCAGGTAAATAATTCAAAATATTTCCCACAATTATTCACATGAGCTTAAATTAAAAAACAAAACAAAACAAAACCAACAAAAACAACCTATTGCAGCCATACTTACATTCTTTTTGGTTTGTTTCAACAAACCCCCATGAAGTCAGGTTTTACACCTTCTCTCATAAATGAAAGATTAACTTCAAATTTATTTTCACTGAGAATTTGAGTGAGAAACTGAATTTTAGGGCTTAAGTTTCTCCATTTACAAAAGACAAACAGTATCACATGACTTATGAAACCAATAAAAGGAAGGTCAGATTGCATTAGGTTTTTAGTATGAGGTATCATGTTGCACTGCACCTTTGCTAAAGCCAGACAGTATTTTAGTCCCAACTTTAGTAAAATTTTTTCACTTCAGTAGTGTAAGCATTTCACACATTGCTTAAAGTATCCATAACCTTCAAAGGAAAAATCAATGGAGACTTATTTCCTGCAGCCTGGACTGTAAAAAAAGGTGCCTTTTCTTAACCTGGTTGTTTGCCACCCCAGTAGAAAGCACTACAAATTACTTTTTACAAGGCATTTGGTACAACTACCACTAAAACCAGTTGAAAGGTACAATAGAGAACCCTCTTATCGCCATATTGTACTTTATTTAAGCAGCAACACACTTAAGTGGGGGTTAAGGGTATACACTTAAAAGTATAACATGATACTGTTTCAGTCTTCTGCGTCAATGACAATAAATCAAAGTCCAGTGAATGAAGAAATGTGCCTTCTTTTAATGAGTGATATTTCTAGCTAGGCTAGAAATTGTTTAAATTGGTTAATCACAGCTTCTACCATGCTTCAAAGTAATACATAGGAGGTCAGATGACTGATCACAAAGAAGAGATACTTGCCATCTACATAATATCATTTATGCTATAGTTATCAGGGGATGAAAATGTCTTCAAGTACAGATTAACTGTTCTCACAAAGTTTTTTTTATATAACAAAAATCTTACCTGCAAACATTGCAGGGTCCATCGTAGAAAACACTACACCGCTATTAGTGAATACTGGTTAGTAAGTTTTGCCAGTGTTGCCTGCAATGATTAGAGCCAGGCTCAAGGTTCCAACATTAAACAATACAGTTTTTACCTTCTCATATATGTCAAATCCATCTTTTACCCACTTTTGTACTAGAATTACCATTTATTAGAATAAAGCTCTTCAGGGAATAAAAGAGATTAAACTTGAGTTCAAGGCAACGCTTAAAGCTCTCTATTTGTTAAACAGTGATGTGTGTCATGGTGTGCAGGCAAGTTTTGCAAAAAGTCACAATACGTTTTTGTCAGAAGGTCTAACCTGTTCAAAGTACATGTCCCGTTTACACTACATTGATTTGAAGTTTTACAGCTATATAGATCCCAGTGACTAGGAAACATAAAACTATTTTTTTTTTTTTCCTAGGGAGGGGAAGAGGTTCACATATCATATCATTCATGCATTCATGAAAATGCAATGGGAAATGAAAATGGAGGGATTCATTTACCAGACTGGAAATTTAACAACTGGGCAGTATAGTTCTGCGACAGGTCATGATCTCAAGAAAATCACAGCTAATTAACTTACTTGGCAAAGGGCCAAAGAAAATAACTTTAATCCTTTGGAACTTGATAATCTGATCTATAATCACAAGGGCAAAATCCACATGTAGAGTTTCCACAATATTAGCTACATGGACTATTATCCTAGCACAACGGGGAACTACAAAAGGCTGATCCACAGGCCAAAGCTAAATGTTTAAATATGCCTTCAATACATGCCTGGGAGATGGGATCTATTCCAAGAAAAAGTGACCCTCTCTCAGGGAGGAAAAAGAAAAGCCTTGGCACAAGCTACTCATGTATTTCTGAAAGGTGCCACAGCAAGATTTGGAAATTCTTTGAAACCATTTAAAATACCATCTGTGGCCTAGAAGTTGGCCTCTCCAAAGCAGATGGTTCTCAGTAGTCCTTGCACAATAAATAAAACTTTTTGTTTTAAATAAAAAACCCAGTTAAGACTGTATTAAGCAAATTCTTATATTAAAATCTCCATTCTAGACAAAAAAAAGTCAAGCTATGTAAATTTTGTCAAATGAAACATTAAGTCAACTTTAGTTCTTAAGTTTAACAACCTTGAATGACAAGCGATGGAATGAAGCTTTGAAATGTTCGTTTAGTTAAAGTGACTCCATGTAATGTACGTTAAATGCCTGGGCTTACTTTTTGTGCTGCTAAGCAATAGCTTGCACACATAAACCTCACAATGCAAATTGAATAGAGGGTTTCTAGTGAGGGAGAGGAGCTTACAATCTGACATGCAATAGCTGGAAAGCTCATGACAGTCCTGGAGAGGAAGATTTTAATGCTTACTATTTTCTCACCATCCAGTTTAATTCTGAAGACCTCATTCAGCCTTTGTGTACCTCAACATTCCCCTTACTGCTTATAACACTAATGCAAAAGGGATGAGATCAGACACTCAGGCTGCTGGCCCTCTCAGCGTTTGCAGCCTTTACAAAAGTCACATTTCAGAGATCAGAACAAACAGAGAAAACAAGGACAAAATGAGTTGATGGTGGTCCTGAAGAAGGTATTTCTGTGCTCTTTGCTATTGTAAACTCCAGAAAGCAACGAGTAGAGTTTACAGCATCTATGTATGAATGGGGTACTTCTACACTCATAGCTACTGTAATCCCCACAGAGACAGAAAGAGATTATATTACAAAGGGCAATGAACTACTGTAGTAATTGCTATTACAAACTCCACAGAGAAGACAGAGTGCATAATGTTGATGCCCTCTGAAAGTCATACTCTTAATTCCAATGTTATTTAGTAAATGTTAATTGTTTCCAAGTGGTAGAAATCTCTTTCAATGTAAATCATATAATCTTAGCCACTATTTAAGACCTCAACTCTATAGTCTCTAGCCTTTCTTCCATAAAACGCATTTCCATAGATTTTAAATACAATTTTTAAAAATTCAAGGTCAGTTTGTTCTTTCTTTACTTGCCATGGTCCAAGTTTCATATTCTGCTGTTGCTGCAGTAAAAGACATCACAGCTACCCAAAACAGTGAAGGCTACAGAGTTGCATATTCATGATATCACTGGCTGTTAGGAGACCCAAGTGGGACCCTGAAGGCAAGTCCTTGCATGCAGGTAATGAAGGTGATAGTGTTTTTCAGATATAAACCCTTTAATGGAGAAACCAACATTTCATTACCCAGACAATAAACAGTTTGTTTGTCTTTACTCATTAACAGCACATTCCCCAAAGGTAACTCAGCATATACTCTTATTCTGTCCCTGCAGCGGCCAGCAGCACATGCCTAGGGAAGGCCCACAGCACATAATCCACCCTTCTCCAACAAGAAAATATTACTGCTGTAATATTCTTTTTAGGTTATGTACCTAAGAATCACTACAAGTAGTATGGGTGACATGAACATCAGAAAGGGAGGTAAACACAAAGCATGTAGGGTAAATCATGACCCCCAGTGATTTAAAGGACTTCTCACATGATTTGCAAATACCTATCTACTTTTCCTTCTATGCTATTCATATATATATATGTACACACAGATAATGGGGTCAAGAAACTGAATGAGTTTGAAAGTGTCTTACATTGTTGATTCCTCCCTGTCCAGCATGCATTTTTCTGTTACTGTGGCATTAGTGCTAATAGTCCCTTTTCAGATGTGCCCACCCCATTGCTGACTCAAGAGCACATGGAATAAATTAACTGGAACCCTAAAAACCAACTAGTGTGTAGGAGAGACAATGAAGATGTCTTGTGAGCATCTGATCCTCCAATTAAAGTCCTTAAGCCTATTTCAGGTACCCAGGTGGAAGCTGTTTTCATCATCAGAACCATGCAAAAACCATTGTTTGGCATAAACCACTTTGTTTCATTTAATCTGCTGAATCCTTTACTAGTACTTTAGCACATCCAAGTAGAGCTATGGTCCATCTTAAATGTTATCAGAAGATATAAGACAACAGCTGTTAGACTTACTGCTCTTCTTATAGGCTGCCTTGTTGCTAACTGTCATTTGAATTTCTTCCAGGTCAAATTCAGTAAGCAAACATGCCATCATTTCCACTTCACTGATACCGAAATTGCAATTTTACATAGCAAATCCTCATTTCTCTGTCTCTGGGCACACACATCATACAATTTCTTCTGGTTAGATTATAGGAATGGATATACTGCATCAGACCCTAAGTCTCATTTAGTCCAGTACACTGTCTTCCACAGCAGCCAAAAGCACAAAGTTAAGGGAAGAGTAAAGAAAACAAAAGTATTGAATTATTTTGCACACACAAGCATCAACCAACTGTGTCTTAACAACTTCCTAAGCTGGGGGTTACTATACTGTATTTAAAAACTGTGATTAGACCTTGACTTACTTTGTCCAAACACTTTGATACATTTATTGTTTTACGTCCACAGATGAGTTAAAAAAGGTAAACATGCATAATTTTTTTTTTAACCAAATCCACTTAAAGAGACCAAAGTCTTGCTATCAGTTCATTTTCCTCAGTTGACATGATAAACAGCTGTTATCTCTTCACCTTCCTCACTCCATTCTTGAGTGTACACATCTATTTGACAAACCCCACTGAATAATAGGATAGAAACAGCATACTTTGATTTACAAGGAGGACCCCCACCCCCAATCAAAAAAACCACCAGCAGAAAAATTCTCTTTGCCCTAACTAACTTGCTCCCCATATAGTATCCTCTGAGGAAGGCTGCATGTTTATTTTTCTAATAATTTAAACAGATTCATGCGTGGGGCAGGGATCTGGATCTAGGACAAGTTGTAGGTTTGGGGGGGGTGTGTGTGTGTGTTTGCTTTATTATAAGAAAAAGGTAAAGAGGAAGGGAAGAATTTCCTTCCATTAGGAGAGCGGAGAAACAAAATCCTTGGGTATTAGGTAATTTGTCTCAGGGTTGTCCGCCATCATTTTTCCTCTCCAGACCTCACAAGAAAAAAAGGCATCTCAGAGCAAAAAAGAAATGCTGGTGGATGTCAAACATTTAGAGGAGAAGATCACAGGCTGCAGTGAAGATGGCAGGCCTGTGAGCAGTGCCAAGAGCAAGTGATGCATAAAATCATTAAATGTGAAGGGCTGGGCAACAGTGCCTAGACTTATCTGGAAGTTTAATCAGAGAGAAGAATTGCAAAAGAAAAGAATAGAGACGGCTGAAAGCTGCAAAGTTATGTGTTTGACCTTTTTATAACAAACTCCCCCTTCTCCCCCCAGCCAGAAAGGGGGGGGGGGGGGGGCGGGGGGAGAAAAAGAAAAGATAGCCCAGGTAATCTCAGTGCATTATTGTGGTTATTATAAATGAGTATACACTTATTTCTCTCTCTGGCTTTCTCAGGAACGCAGATGTGGCTAGAGTACAGGCTGACAGCTGTTTACTCAATGCTGTGTCCATTAAGGGAGACTGGCTTTCAATTTTTAGCTCACAGAAGATAGCAGATAGCTTGCCAGGAATGCTTGGGCCAAGCAACACATGTCTCTAAGTTACGAGCAACACGAGGTGGGCTTTATATACCAAAATTCTGCAATAAGATTGAATGATTTCATGCTGAAAAACCTGTAAGTCAGGCAGGCTGTATCCCTTTCCCCCCAGTCAGTAGCTACTCTGACATTCACCAAATTTTCCATACAAATATAGTGGGTTCTCAAGGGACACTGACTGTGAAGGAGACCACACTACCCTTAGAGAAGGGTAAAAAGCTTCTTGTCCTCTGTCAAGTTCCCTGTGGCCACACTGGGAAATAAATGACGAACACGCTTTGTCATTCTGATCTTTGAATGCCACCTTCCAGAGAGCCAGTCCCACTCAAAAGGAAGACTTGGAGGCCCATCAAGGCTAAGTGGGACATAATTTAGCACAATCTAGCTGTTTTTCTCCATATGGAGGACCTGGCCTGAGATCGAGTGGCTTAAAATAGTTGCTGTTGAAATTAATAAGTGTTCTGAATTACAGTTCTAGCGCTAATAACCCAAATAAATCATTGCAATCTTGTTTCTGAGGAAACAGCAAGCTGTGGTTCAGGTCAGTGTTTAGCACATACTTGGCAATCCCATTTTTACTTACAGAGAAGGCAGTGCCTCATGTGATAAACTAAAAAAAAAACCCAAACCAAAAAGCATTCCCTAACAGTGGTGTTTTAGCCTGGTACATCACTTGCATTTCAAAAGTCATCTTACAGCCTGCAAGCAGCAATGAGCCCCCATCACTGACAGGGACCCAGCTGTGAAGGGCTACCTTCAAGTGTTAGCAGGAACCAAGCATGGAGTAGGCAACCCAAGAGATCTGTTCACCCTCTCGACCCTGGGTCCTGAAATGATTCTTGGTTAACAAGGACTGCTTGTGTAAAATAACTTCAGGAAGGGCAGTGGTGGATCACTGAGTCCTTACTGCCATGCAGTAAAAAGCCAGCTGCTCACATAGCACTCAAGCAAATCACAAAAGGGTAGAAAGAAGAGCATGTATGTGTCTGAGGCAGTCATTCTTCTTTTCTCTGTCTACCTCAAGCAACACAAGATAGTACTAATATCATCAAAAAATTTCTCCTATGTCTAACTTAAGAGAACAGCTTTTTGAGAAAACTTGATTCCCAAGAACTCTCCTTATTCTCCATGTGAACTGTATGCTTTCAAAACTGCCTCATAATGGGGGGAAGTAGGAACTGAACCCTCCAGAAACCTTGACCTGCTCCTCCCTCCTCATTCCTTCAACCATTTATTTACTTCCATGAGGCCCAGCCAGCTCCACAAACTTTGGACTTTGTCTTAATCTTTTCCTGTTGGGAGAACCAGCTTCACAAACTTGCAGGTAATATGCTCATGCAGCTGTGTAATAAAGTTTAAAGAAAAAAGTGTCCTGCAGGTCACCTTGTGGTCAACCAGTCTTCCTGAACACAACAAAGGTGTAGAAAAACAGCTGACAAACTGAAATTAAATCCTTTGATGTGGGATGTCTAAATATCCCTTTAAATGCTAATATCTGTCCAGACAGCCTGTTTCTCCAGGACTCTGTTAGCTAGGAATCTTACTGATAGCGACACCGAAACAGCACTGTCCATGAGTCCAAGTCCCGGAGACTGCCACTAACACAGGAGTATAGGGAAAGGCACTTCCCCAAACTCCAGCACTGCCTTGGATAGCGACCATCTAGCACTTAAGTAAAGAGGGCGCTCCTTACCTTGCAGACTCAGTTAGAGCTTCAACAGCTGGACTAAAAGACTCTTCAGATTCTTGCAACAGGACAAGGCTTCTGGAACAGAAAACAAAGAAACAATTTTTGATTTCTTACGCATAAATAGACATCTGAGTACAACGCTAGCTTCTATGATTCTATGATTAATGAGAGTCACAGAAGTAAGTTGGACAACATGCCTTACTTGTAAAGGAATTTGCAGTGGTGTGTTCCTCCTAATCTTTCACAGAAATGTGTGGGGATGTACAAATTGTGAAGCGTCCACAGGCTCTTTGTCAAGTGGCATTTTCATATCAATGGTCTTTTAAAGGTCTTCCATAACAACAGGAATAAACACAAAGGGTTTAATCTCCCTTGCTTCCCCCAGCATTTACGCAAGCAGTTGACATGCAGCCTGGGGTATTTTGAGGAGACCTGGTTTTCAGCGACAGAAGAATTAAAATTCGGAGCCTCAAAAAAAATTGAGAAAGATCAGCTGAGGCTTCTAGGATTAGCAACTAGGATCTGCAGGGGTTTTTTCTTAATATTTGGGGGGATCTTATGATACTACCACCTTAAGGGGTACTCTATAGGAACATATTTGTGAGCACCAAGGTTAAGTTAGAGCTACGACTCAATTTCTCTCTTCTTCTTTTTTTTTTTTTTTTTGGCTAAGTAATATTATTTGTTCTCTCTTCACCAGCCATGTTTTACTTATTCTTTTGGGGAGCATGTTGCAATTCGAGTACGTCAGAGAAACTACACAGCACCATACACAGCATGAGCTGAAATTGTGTTAAAAAGCACAAAACTAACATCACAGATCTTGAGAATTAAAAAGGTGACTGAAAGCACCGTTCTTTCCTCCCTTTTACAGGGTAACCGTTGAGGCAGCGCACAACTCTGGGTGCAGTGGCTGATGTTACTATCAGTCCCAGGTGCAAAGGCAACCCCGAAGCAGTTGTGTGTTCTTCTGAGGATGCTGCCTTCCCATCCCAGCTCTGAATACATAGTGCACAGTGGGCTCTGTTTGGTCACTGGCCCTCCTTGCAGCTGTGCCGATTGCTCAGTGGGGAACATGTCTGTTCTCACAAAGAATTTAACAAATTAACTATGAACAAAGTAGCCTGGAAACGACATAGATTAACACGTGCTGTGTCATGCCAAGCAGCAGCTTGTCAGCTTGTTGTTTTCTCAAATCTGAAAGGAAAATTCCCGGGACCCACTAAATATGTGGAACTGTTTCCATCCTTAGCTGTGTTAGAAAAGAACACAATCATTGCTGAGGAGAAATAAGAAATACACAGCCCAGATAAAAAGAGTGTATAATAAGACTCCTAGGAAGCATCTGCAGCACAAACAAGATCAAACACAGGAGAGAATCTGTCTTCTTTGTATAAACTCCACAACTAAAGGAGATGCTAAGGATGAATTTGGAGAACATCACGTACATATTTTCTGTTAACAAGCATTGAAAAAACCCCACCATGCCCCAAACCGAAAGCTCATGGATGTTTAGCCCTCTCTACTCCTATCCACGAAGGAGCAGCTAACCAACCACTCTAAGAACCCTCCTGGCTATAACATGAAATGGGTGTCTGCATTAGCCCACAGCGTGCCTTTAGCGAGTACAGATTTCCAGGAGGTGCTCAACAGAATAGTCCAAATCTCTTCAAGGCAAAATAGACAGATGAACCCAAAATGTTTCACATAATCTAAGATAAGGTAATTATTAAGACATAATATAAAAATTAGCTATCTTTTAAAGCATTAATTAAAAATATTGACAGGTAGATGAAAAAAAGTATTTAAGCAAAGTACTGCTCAAAAAAATGCAAGGTTTATCACTTATCTGCTACAATATAGGAGCTGCATGAAACACATTTTGAAATTAACAAGTCAATCAGACTGAGTTGAACAACAAAGACATGTTTTAAAAATGTTTTTACAAATGCAAAACATTAGGAGACCATCTAGTCCACTGCTGAAATACTCTTGACAGAGAAACAGGAGTTAGGGCATGGATTGAAAATCACAGGAAAATACTGGAAACTGATCAAACTGCAAACAACTGTGATTCTGTCCAAATCCTAGAAAAACTGATAACATGTTTAAATGATCTGCTAGAAAATGTCTTCAAATGATAATATGCAACTTTTTAAAAAAACTTATTATAAAATAAGCATTCCTTATTAGTTCCAAAGTTTTTTCAATTGTCAAATTTTAGCCATATAAGCAAACGTCAGCCTAAAGCTTTTTTAAAAACAGCTGTCTAGTCTTTCAAAGCACTTGTGTTTTCCACGTCATTGTATCTCAACATAAAGATTTTGAGTTTCTCTCAGGACCTATCTGCACAGTTTTTCATACCATACATAGCACACTGGACTTCACTGTCAAATTGCTATTGCAGCAGTATTAAGCAGATGTGAAAACAGAGCCTGGGTCCCACCCCACAGCCAATCTGGATTTGTCAAGAACAAAGCTCTATGCCAAAACCATCTGAAGTCTATCAGTGATGGACAATAGGCCTAAAAGGTAAGAAAAGCAACATCATGTGATAAATAATGACTTTAATAAGACTTTTAACACATCTCTTTCATTTGACAACTGTATCACCAAGAAATAGGGCCTTGAAACTGCCTTAAGGTGGGAATAAAACTAGTTGGCTAGCTGTAGCTATGGTGTAACAGTCAGCAGGTCACTACTGACATGGAAGGACCTATTTTGTGTGGTTTTACAAGTGTCTGGTGTTGTTTGATGCTCTCTAGTTTTTCAACAACTTGGACATTCGATTTCCATCTGCAATTAAATCTGCAGATTCTATAATAGTGAAAGGGACCGTATATTCAGGGACAGCATAGGATTTTAAAATAATCCAGACTTATTGGATAAATGGTCTGGAAAAAGAGGTTGACATTCAGAAAAAGTATTAGTGAGGCAAGATGCACAAATATGTGCTGGGCAAGGGCTGGTTAGGTGTCGGGTGTTCAAGAAAGGACCTAAGATAAGAATCACTAGTATCAAGATCATGCTGCTGAAAAATAGTAAATTGCCATGCAGGGATGTCTTAATTTAGTTTACATGGCCCCATGAGGATGTTCCTTAAAGTCTACATCACTGTCCTGGTTTCAGTTGGGATAGAGTTAATTTTTTTTCTAGTAGCTGATATAGTATTATGTCTTGGATTTAGTATGAGAAGAACACTGATAACCCATTGATGTTTTCAGTTGTTGCTAAGTAGTGTTTATACCAAGTCAAGGATTTTTCAGCTTCTCATGTCCAGCCAGCAAGAAGGCTGGAGGGGCACAAGAAGTTGGGAGGGGACACAGCCAGGACTGCTGACCCAAACTGGCCAAAGGGATATTCCATACCATAGGACATCATGCCCAGTATATAAACTGGGGGGAGTTGGCCTGAGGGAGGATCGCTGCTCGGGAACTAACTGTGCATCGGTCAGTGAGTGGTGAGCAATTGCGCTGTGCATCACTTGTTTTGTATATTCTGATTCTATTGTTGTTATTGTTGTTGTTATACTCTTCCTTTCTGTCCTATTAAACTGCCTGTATCTTAACCCATGAGTTTTACTTTTTTTCAATTCTCTCACCCATCCCACTGGGTGGGGGGAGTGAGCGAGTGGCTGTGTGGTGCTTAGTTGCCAGCTGGGGTTAAAACATGACAATCACCCTGGTAGTGCTACCTTTAGTACACAGTGACCCCTTTCAAGCACATCAAAAGATGGACGCGAAAGAACTGGAAAACACTCCAAAAACAACTAGGATGATGCAAATCTAGGAAATCCATCTATTAAGAGTGAAGTCATTGGGTTGTTTTAACCTAAAGGGACTGTGGGAAAGGGAAAAGTCTAACAACAGCAAAATACTTTTGCAAAGGCAAAAGAAATCATCTGCTCCAGTAGCAGATCTGGCAATTTGGCTGCATCATCTCCATGGGTTCCTTGCAGTCCTATTCTTTTTTTTTCCCTAATGATTTTACCAAACTGAAACAAAAAAAAAAACCCAAACAAACAAAAAAACCCCACCACAATCAAAACACCAAAATAACAACAACAACAAAAGTAGAAGAAAGCAAGACAACATCTGATGAATATTTGAAACCATCAGTTATTTATGATGGTAGCTGTCACACTAAACATGATCTTTATTTGGGTCTTGAAATGCACAAAATTAAAAATGTTACAGATGCTAACAACACAAGCCTGCGCCTGCTGCAGCTCACCGATTCTCCTGGGAATCTGGAAAACGTCTCTCACCTGAAAAACTCATTATTAGAATTTTTTTTAAGAAAACAATAGCCAACACATCATTGCTCGAAGTCCTTTCAACTCTTCCTTAACTGGGAAGACCAAAAGCACAAGGATGGAGATTAAGTCTCTTACAGATCACTTTGAGAAGCTAGGTTTGAAGTAACAGCCCTTTGCGGTAGCCACAACTGCTACCAGTTGAATTGTGCTTTATACTGAGTTTTACCACCCACAAATTAAAATATACACAGAGACCTAAGAGCAGATGGGAGCCCTGTGCCACCAGGGCCCCACTGGCCCTGGCAAAGGTCCCCTCCAGCCCTGTGGCTGCCTGGGCTCAGGAGATGCCCTGTGTTAGAGACACCAAGGTGGCTTAAAGTTTGCGCAGCAAGAGTGTTTTAAGTGTGCTAGTCACATACTATTAGTTTACTCATTGGCCACGTACCATGCGGTTACAAACCCGGAATTTGCATATCCAGTGGGCATTTACCATCTCTTCTCCAAAGATCATTTTGAAATAAACGGGTTTACTCAAAGGAATGAAGGTTTCTCCTGTGAACAGTGCTTGGAGGCTTTGACTCACCTGCACACCTCAGAAGACTGCTATCAGTACAACGAATGTCTGTTTTCATCTACCACAGTATTTGATTTCAACACACAAAGAAGCAATATTTTATACTGTCTAGTTTATGCACGTTGAACACAAATTTACTTTGATGGTGATAACCTGCAGTGTTAGTTTTCCCTTATGAATGAGAAAGCTAAAATTACTCATGAGTGTACTTGGTGCATGTGTCCTCTAGACTTATTTCTTGGCTTTCATTATGAAAGAGGTGAAGTGGAGAAAGCTCAACAGTTGGGAGAAGGTCATTTTGATGCTTTCTTTAATAACAACTCCTACCCTTGCTGCAGCTGTAGCAGCAGCGCTTTTTTGTTTTGGAGGGAGGGGTGGCAACGAGTGGTTACAGATTAATCTTTTCTTGTCAAATCTAGACCATATTTTATTTCACAGAATGAAGAACAACACCTCACAACAGTTACTAGAGGCTGAGGGCTTCCCAATTTGAGGAGAGCCGGGCAATTTCACAGGACGTTTCAATCCAACTGCACATTTGGAGTATTAATGTAGAAGTTAATGAAAACAAGGCCTAAAAATTAGGAACTGGCAGTGAGTCAGCATTTTAGATATTCTTGGGTTGAATAATTTACTGTTTTCATCAGCCTGTTGCCAAAAGAAAACACACTGTGGTACACTTAGAGAACAAATACATTTTTCTCAGAAAATGAACATCTACAGAATCCCAGTGTGGGGAAAACTGAAAGGTAACTGTTTGGAAAGGGCAAGAGCAAAGTGAATTAAAATTTCATAAATTGGACAGTGAGTTTCATCTGACTGCTGTATCTAATATTAGTCCATTTCCTGATGTATTTGAACTTGCCTGTTGAACTAACCAGAGAGGGTCATATGAAGTGCCAGTGGTAAAAAACACCAGAAATACAGAGCTCTTCTTTGGCTTTCATATTGCTCATCCACAGTGGCTTCTAAAAAACCAATTCCATAGCTACCAGTTTGATCATTTGGCCATTTTACAGACAGCTTTGAAACACCTCAAAAGCCTAGAAGTATAGGCACGAGAGGTGTGTGTTTTCAGCTGGCCAAACCTTTCTATCTCTAAGTAGGAGCAATTTCAGAAGCTATCCATCAGTTCCTACTCTAGCTAAACCCAAGTAATTAGCAGACATTATCCTTAATAGTGGCATGCATCAAGGCATGTGAAGGAGTAGACTTGATTCCTTCCTACCCTGCCGATACTAAGGCTAAACTAATGACAGCCACCAGAAACAGAAAAGACCACTGGCAGTGATGGAACGGACAAGGAGACAGGAAAGCAGTGATGAGAAGTCATCAAGATACGTCCTCACACCTCTTACTGTCCTGCTACCTGCTCATAGGCTCTTAACATAATACCACTGCACTGAAATCCATGGCAACCTGTAAAGGGCAATAATCATCCAGCAATCTGACTTTTCTTTGCCTGCTTGCTGCATGAAACAAGCCTTGGTGATGTTCTGCCACCTCCTCTAGGACTAGCTCAGGCCTGACTGCCTCCACAGCTCTCTTCTCCCACAGTTTCAACTGGGGTCTCCGAAGAAGTGTCCAACAAGGACAATCACGACAGTAATGGCTTTCAGTGAGGCACCAAGCCCACCAAATCCATTTCACATGAATTAGTGAACACCGAGAAGAAAATAGCGCTTTCTCACCACTATCTTGACATTTGAATTAGTCAAAACGATATACATGGCAACATACAAACTGCTTTATTGAATACGATAAAAAATCTGCATGCTTTGGCACCTTGTTTCAGCAGCCTGCTTTACCCATCTCAGATCAAACTGAAAGAAACCCTACCAAGGAATAATAAACCTAGGAAATCTTCCTACTACAATTCCAATGCTAAGAGGTTGACTTATGCCCCTCAATACACAGATTTTGACGCATTTCCAAAAATCTTAGTTAATTCTTGACTAATTACCAACAGAATTGGTCAATGGTTTTCAATATGTCCCAGTAACAGCTTTGAATAGAGAGACTGTACTTCTCAAGTAGCTCCCAATGGCACAGCACACAACCAGGATTTCCCTCAGCTCACATACTATTATTACAGATAGAGCAAATACTGTACCTACCTTAACTTTCTGAAGTGTGTTTGGATTCAGACAGCAACAGGCCGGGTTCTCCACTGCCTATTTAAGAATCACTTCAGGCTTGGGCCTCATGTTTTCTTGATCAAGACACTACTGCTTAGTTTTTTTTTCCCCAAACCAACAAATTAATTGCTGCAAAATGCATTAAGCTTTCTAGTGGTGCAAATTGACTTAATTTATATTAAAGAGGAAAATGTAAATTTATCTGAGATGTCAATCTGGCTGACAGTCTCTTTTCATAGTATTTTGCATCTCTGCCAATGACAAAATGAAGTAGTACCCCAATGTGTGATGCCCTTTTCCTGTTGTTCACTGCACACATTAACAATGCAGGTGGATTTCAAGGGATGCGGAGAGCATGACTTGTAGGTTTCAATTTTTATTTCCTACACACAAGATAGTCATCATTTTTGCAAGACAACAGAGAGCGCATGTTTATCTGAGTGTGTTTGGAACAGGAAGTATTGGAGCCTTTTTCTTGTGGCCCAGGATATGCTTCAAACACACATAACAAGGCAGAAAGAAAAGAAAGAAAAGAATGCTTGAACGAATGATTAAGTGCTTCTGAATTTACACAGTGAAATATGGACAGTTAAAACATCCCAGCTATTTGCTTCTCTTCAGCTGGTGAGCAGTTTCAAACACCCCATGGTGCAGTAAGATTAATTGAGTTGTGCATGCTTTTAGCCTGCTTGGGGTACCAAGGAGAGAGAATTGCCACAGAACCTCTATTTGCCAAAGCAAAGAGAGTATCTCATTAATGTATGATTAATAGCCATTTGTGAAGCAATTAATTAGTCATTTCGACAGTAAACTTAACCAATATACATGCTTTTGCCAGGCTACAGGTTTGCTTTAAAAAAGTAGAAAAAGAAAAAAGAAAAAGGTCCATTCTCAAGCCCAATCCTCTAGAAAGGAGCAAAGAGGAAAAGAAAAGGGGGGGGGGGCAGGCTTTGCATATTCTGGTCTTGTCTGATTTCATCTGGTGTGTCTTTAAGAACAACATTGCTGGAATGGAAGCTCTCTAACGTGATTGATGGCTTCTCCTGCTATCTGCAAGTTGAAAATTCAGAAAACGGGTATTTTTTCATAGGCCTCGCTGCTTATTGGTACAAGAGTTATTTCCACTTTGCTGCAGAATTGATTTGCAACACCGGCATATGAGTTTGTATATTTTTCTCACCAGCCCATCATGAAGTATCGCTCAGCAAGCCTTCGGTGGCATGATGGATTGTGGAAATGAGAGCTTTGCGACTTCGTTTGCCATCAAAGACTGGGATAATTGTCATTAACTTCTGCAAGTAGTGGAGCATCTGCATCCTTGCTCTGTATGTCTGCATTTTGCAAAGCATATTACACAGCAGATGTACAAAGCACATACCACCATGCTAATTTAATTTCATTCCAAGCAGGAAGCCAGACACCTTCCTTCAGAGCAAGCTGTCTTACTCCTCAAGTAAAAGAGCCTAAAGGCAGGCTTCTGAGTTGCATGTCAAGTTGTTCTGATTCACAAGGTGATGGTAGATTGCTTACCTTTCCTGTGTCCTTCTGGAAAATGGGTACCTATGAACCCTGCCACAGGTTTGTCTACGGTTTGGGGGGCGGGAGCGGTTGGGTGTTGGGGGTTTTTTTCAGTTGGTTGGGGTTTTTTAATTATTTTTTGGTTGGGTTTGGGTTTGTGTTTTTTAAATATAGCCCATTATAGAGCATTTATTGATTTTTCACAATTATCTCTGGAACCAATACAGTATTTCTAACACTATGACAAGATCCATCACTCCATTTTTCTTCTGTACTGACAATTCTTTGTTGGTCTTACCCAGGCATCACCAACTTCAGCAGGCATTACAGCAATGCATTTAAACACAGGATTAACTTCAAGCATGGATTCATGCAACAGGACATTACTCCTGCCTCATGTGAGGCTGACACCTAGTTTCTTTGCTGCACAGGGGGGTGGACCATTTAATGCGAAGGCCAGCTGTTTCAGAATATGCTACAATCCTTTTGACATATCTCAGAGGAGTCTGAATCACTTGTAGGGACTAGGAAACAAGTATTATTATTTGTCCCCTTTACAAGATACTTGCATTTGCAAAGCAACCCCCCCAAAAAATGAAGCAAGGCAGACTTAAATATATGCTAATAAACACATAAGCTGATGGAGCCTGTTCTAAGCACAGGGTGCCTTGTACAGAGCAAAGTTAGCTTATTATTCCTTTCTGGTTTTCTCCTCCACTACCTTGGGATGTGCTTTGGTACAAATATAAAGACAATGTCTCATATGTCTCATGCTTACACTACTTTCAAGCACAACCTTTTCCTCTGCAGCAAATCTGCCTGATGACTGACTTGGCATAGCTCTAAAGTTCCTACCCTTAAATGCATCTCTAAGAAACTGCACAACACAAAAGAAATATTTTAAGTGGTAAAATTATATCCCATTACACTGATCACAATGAGATATCATGTCTATTAGTATTATTATTTTACAAAATTATTTTTACCCACACTAAAATTCAAAACCAGTGCTCACATGCCTAACCTCGAAATTAAAACTAGGTAGGGGTCTGTGACATGTATGTCCTGTAAACCCTTCTGCACTAATGTCCATTGCAATTGCAAAGGACTGCCTTGTTATTTCCAAACTTTTATTGACGATAGAATCACAGGTGTAAAGTATGAGTGGCCAATGCACTGCTGCTGGATCTACCCTCAAAAGCAAGTATCCTCTCTTCTCGAAACAGCAGCTTGTAAGTCAAGATCCTGTTCAGTGCTCCTACTTCAGCTGTTCATGCCATTCCTTATAAGAAATTTTTCTTTTAAAGTGCCAATATCAGAAATATAGATTTCCACCCCACTCCTAAGGAAGAAGTCACATTAATATATATCCCATTCATTGGACACAACTCTGCACCAGTAATGCCTGCATTTTTGGGCCACCTGAGGAAGAAACACAGGATTCATACAGGTTAACAAGTAGTTCACCTTCACAGGCAATTTCTTCAGGTTAAGAATGAGACATTTAAAGCAGCACATGCCTTTCCATTGATTTTAGTGGGATCTGGACTGCCAGAGAAGAAAGAGGACTCTCAGGGTACCCTACTTTGACCCATGTTTTCATCTTTTCTGTGTGGATAACGAAGATCCTTATGGCCCATGAGACCATTAGCCTGACACCTTTGACCAGCAGTATGCAAATTTAAAGTACACATATCCACGCATCAATTCAGTCAACCCAAGAGACAAAGGAAAACTTTTTCTGTATCACTAGTACTGGCACATCAGGCTTAAAGGTCCCTTTACACTTGCACAGGGATATATTAAGCAAAAACACTCAAAACCAACAAAAAGCAAATGATGCTTCTGGAGAAAAAGCTGGGGAGAGGAAAGGAAGCCCATTTGCTGCCCCAGGGGACTCCATTGTAATGGGAGGAGAAGAAGGCTTCAATGGTGAACTGTCAGTGAGGGCAAGAGGTATGTGAGATGCTGGAACACACGTAGAGACATTTGAGATGGACTCAACAGCTGATTAACAGAGAGAGAGAGATTGGAACCTGAACTCCTGCAAGCTGCCCTATTACTTCCATAGTAACTTGGTGGGTTAATTTAGGATATTGCTGTAGCTTGGAATGGAGTCATAGCATTATAAAAACAACAGACAGATAACTGCACCTTTGCATATTAATGATGTGTTGACATACTGGAGTGGCCCAGAATTCTTAATGAGCATGCTTGCCCATGTCAAAGCATACAGCAGAGTAGATACATAAATACATTGAAAAGCAACCAGAACTTGCTTGCTCCTGTACCGTGTAGTGGAGTCAATCTACACACATAGGGTCAAAATTTTTTTTTTTATTTCATTGTTCACAGTCTGTAAATTTCCAATTTTTCTGACTCTCTATGATGACATGCGACATAACTGTCTGCAATGGACTGCAAATAAACCAGAGTGGGTAGGACAGTTCAAGAGCTCCATTCAATATGGGAAAGACTGACAAGAAATGCAGACTATCAGCTGATGTGAATAAACAGGTACCAAAAAGGAGACTGAGCAGTCAAAACGGCTCTGGATATTGCTTAAGGCTGTAGACAGGAACACAGAACACCAGCTAAATACAGTAACTTGGAGGTTATTCCACCTATGTCTAGAGAAGCAAGCAGACAGATCAATGCTCTGGCTACAAGTGACCTTTTTAGCTATTTAGACATATACTTCTATTAGCGTTTGTGTACCAATTGTTTTTGTAAAAGAAAAATATTTATAATTTAAGTGGAAATAATTGCAGAACTTTTATATCTTTGTCTTATCCTGTTACACTCTGAAGCATTTAGAGTCCTTTTTCAGCTTCATTAAAAGTTCATCACCGCAAATAAACTCCATTTGACAGACCCTTGGAGATGAAGCCCCAAACTCATTTTCACAGCTCTGATTAATGCTCTCCACTGCAGGAATCTCCCACATTTCACAAATACTGAGGAAGGGACACTCTTGGTGTAGTTTCATCCATACTGCAGCAGAGTTCAGCCTGGGCACAGGAACTGCAAGAAGGGCTGCCTTCGTAGCAAGGCAGCTATTGCCCAGCACCGGCACAGGGAACACAACTAAGCTGAATTGCACTTACTCAGTAGCAATGTTCAGCTCAAAAAGGTGTGACAAGAACAGAGCAAGGGAGAAAAATCAGGCTTTGGTTCACAGTCCACTAATTAACAAAATCATGTTTTCTTCATTGGGACCAAGTTCTGTGCAATCTGCCACAAAAATCAAGGCATCCCCCAAAGCCATATTTTTGGCTGTAGCCTCCATACTGTTCAAATGCATAAGCTGACACTCTGAACTTAAAAGAACACTTGTTCAGAAACTATTACACACCCAAAAAGCAACTTATCAAAAACATTTCTATGAGATCAGTCATCCAGAAAAAAAAATCCCACCTGCCCACTTCAGGACCTTGTTTAGGATATTTAAAGCACTTGCAAGTCTCTGAGTACTTAGGCATCCCATTAACTGTATTTTAACTGTGTTCCCAGCCCATCCTAAAACTTTGACCATGCCCAATAAGCTTCCCAGTAGAAGCCAAAGAAAACCCCCATAGACAGGAATAAAAATCTGGCAGCTTTAGATTGCATGCATCATCACAGCATCAGCAGCTGCTTCCTTGTTCAGATGCAAAACAGTAAATCTAGGAGGGCTGCTGCACACATATCATGTGGCTGGGAGGAAGCCGGAAAGAACAGAAGACTTGGCATGAAAAATTAGATGCTGACCAGCAGAAAGTTACCGTCCACCTAAGGAAGCTTCAGCAGTGTAATGCCTGCTTTCCATTTTGAGGAATTTAGTAATGCTTGAGCAGCTCAGCCCATGTTAGCCGTTCTGTTTGTACTCAAACCTGTCAACAATCACAACACAGCCCCAACCATGCAGCACATTCACTCTCAGTTAGTCGGAAACATTTTGACACTGACAAAAACAATGGAAGAGAAGTGGCTGTCAGACTATCTAAAAAGTTTCCTGCAGGTGCTTTTACCTGCAAAAGTTTAAAAGATAAGGCTTTCAGTCAAGGAAAGTTGCATCCCCTTTGTACTAAAAAATCTGACACAAGACCATACACCACCTGAGATGCTCAGCTACACAGGCTTTGAGCAGGAGGCATTTTAATTTCTTATCCTCTCTTACTGTAGCTACTTAATGAGGGTAGAGATAAAACATGGCAATTGGTGGCAGAGCAGGAGCAAACAGAGGCAGAGGCACAGTTGTGGTATTTCTTGCATGATGGATTCGTGAGATCATGTGAATTGCAAGGCTGATAAATAATTCTATATCTATTGAAATATCAAGTCAAAAAGTTCTCTATTTTAGGAGCTGATTTTAAAAAAGCAATTCTATTATCTTTCCTGTCGGATGAAGTGTGTCTCCAACAGGCACCTTACTAGCATTCTTACTGCTTCTGAAGCAGCCCCATTCCTATTTTGCACAAAGCAGCCCTGGCATGTACCTCTACATGGAGACAAGCTTATAAATGGGGTGCAACTATTGCCTGTGACAGGCACAAGGACACCCCGTACTTCTGATAATATTTTGCGTATGCATTCCATTTCTTTCCAGATAATGTTGTTTCTGCAAATGAGAAATGCAGATAGAGGCATGCTTGAGAACTCTAAGCAGCAGGTGAAGAAGACAAAAAGTTAAGACCCAGATAAAGAAATGCTGGCTGATGGTTTGTGGTGTATGTTCTTACTTCCAAAGGGCCCTGATGCTCACCTCTGTCAGGATGAAGGCATTCTTACATTAACAGCAGGAAACAAAATATCAGGAACCCCTAATACCACTGTATGGTACGGTGTCTCTGACACTCATTCTTAAACATACATTCATATTCTTTGGGAAAACTAATTCATCATAAAACACTGTTTAAGATAGAAATATTGTAATTGTCTGGTTAACTGTGGTGAAGTACTTTCAACAATGCTTTAAATACATGCTTCAGTGCTTCGCTGGGCAGAATTAGATATATACCAATGGGTCTCAGAGTTAATGCAGAGCATCTGCTTTCACGGCTTAGCCTGAGACTTCTGACGGTCCTTCCTTTGAAGCCACTATTAATGGAAACCTTTGCATCCTTTAAAAAAAAATAATCCCTAGAATTGCAGAGAAAACCTAGTAGCCTGACAGAGCTCATCCTCTAACGCATGGTTTTCCTTTGGTTCAGACCTGAGGCTGAGTGACATCCAACAGCTTTTGATAGCTGCAACAAACAGATCTCTGCCTGGTGTGGCTGATACGCTGAACTCAGCATCCCTCCTACCCATTCTCCCCCCACCCCCTCCACCCCGAACACCATCCTTCTCTAGGGGGAATCATCTATTTCCATGTCCCCTCTGTGAAATCCGGGTAGCAGCTACATCACAGCTTCATGGAAGTGCTGATAG
Source organism: Buteo buteo (assembly GCF_964188355.1). NCBI lineage: Eukaryota > Metazoa > Chordata > Aves > Accipitriformes > Accipitridae > Buteo > Buteo buteo. The sequence goes on along the minus strand of NC_134171.1, from coordinate 67,239,949 downwards.
GAAAAATCCCTTATATTTTATCATGATTGAAGACACTTTAGTGCTTGATTTCTGCAGCAGTCACACTGGATTAATATTTAACAGATAGTTGACTAATTTCTTAGAGATCTGCACCATTCTAGATGATGGGAGAACAGCCATTCTGGAAAGGCTTTTTCAAAGCCCAAGGCCTGAGACAGTGCTATAACTTCCCCAAATTTATGTTCACACCTGCACGCAGAGTACCAGTTCACAATCCAGAACACATACTCCTAATACGGACACAGCCGCAAAGGTAATGCTACAATTGGTGTAACCTGTCCTCTCCCTGCCCATTCCCATCAGAACAGAAGTAATACAAGAAGACCTGTTAAGCGTTGTTCTGGTTGATAAAACCTCATGCACCCTGAACAACTCTCCCAGTTTAGTTCTGCCTCTTCCTCAGTCCCTCCAAGGCACACATGCTCAGAGCAAAACAGACCCATCTCAAAAAGGTATGAAGTTATTTCTAAAATAAATGCTACAAACAAAACGCCAAGATCTCACAAAGTAACATGTCTACAATGATATGGCATGAAGCAGCCTGACAGTGCTAAACTTGAGATGAAAACTTACAGACTACATTTTTATGCAGATTTGTAAAAAGCTTGGTATACTACAGTTCTGCTAAGATAAAGCTTTAATTATATTGTTCTTTCATACATTCATACACATATTTGGTGTGTGTTATTCCAGTGACATACGTCTTTCCAGATGTTAATGTTTTATTGTGCCTTTTTTGTAGTTTTTATCAGGTCCATTTACACAAAGTGTACTATAAATCCTCTCTCACTTCATATAGTATATCATATAAGACACCCTGATAAACATACAGATACAGATATATGAAGGCTAGTAAATGTAATAGGAGATTTAGCGTGCTACTTGTACAGATATGCTATTATTCTTAATCTTGTGATTAATATGGACTGGCACTACTGTACAGATTTATTTTTGACCATATGCTCTTTAATTGTCATTGCTTCTCTCAGTTTATCCCCTCGCACATCCGCAGCATATGCGGGTGGACACTCTCCTTTTGCCTCAGCAAGATGGGATAACAATTTCTCAGCTGGACACTACGATGAAGAGAGAATTCCAGTAACCATGTCTCCAAAGAGCGATTAAAGTAAAATAAAGGTTTTTTTTTAAAACTGAACAAGCAGAGGGTGGGAGGGAGGAAACTCACTGTCATTGATGTTCGTCATCTGCCCGAGCTCAAATTAGCTGGAATACTGTTTAATTGTGAACTGCTAATGTGCTGCCTCAAAAAGCCAGCTGTTGCTAGAGCAAATGGACCTGGGGAAAAGACTTTCAAGTCCAAGAGCAGATGAGTTTACAGAGAATGTGAAAACACTACCACAGCTCTCATAGTGACAGGCCTTACTGATTTAAGATCCTTTTGACTGTAAAACTTGGCTAAGATATAATTCAGCAGAGACTTTGATTCATTTTGAAAAGATTTACACTACAGTTTTAAATGAAGCCCAAGTTAATTAAGCGTCTTCCTACATTACTGCAGAACAGTTCCTCTAAGCTATTTTTCCCCCTTGTGAACTTTAAAACTTAAGTTCAATAATCTTTTTCCTCTGTCCTGAATTAATTATAAGAAAACAAAGTATGTATTGGTGAAGCAATTTCCAAGCAAGTTCCAGATTCTTGCAATAGGTACGCTTTTTGAAAAAAAATTTTCCACCTAAAGAAAAATATTTTTTGAAACAGAAAAAAATTAAAAACACTTATGTATTTTCTTCTATTTCCATTTAGTTATAGCATTTATAAAACCTTCCTTAAATGAGACTTCTCAGTGACAATGAGCACCGTAATTTTCTATGCAAATCAGATTAATAAATTAAATAAATTTGCCTGCATATAAATGAGAAAGCAGTCAATTTATATGCCTAATAATAACTTTAAGCCTTCTCTGTGTGAACTTTGCTAGGAATATTTTTCATACGGACAGATTTACAAAAAAGTGCCAGTTTAAAAAAAAAAAGTAAAAGCTTTTTATATCTGCCATTAAATTATTTATAAACTTGCTTTACAAAGGATCTTTTTATATGGCCCCTAATAGAAAGGGGAGGGAAGTGAAGCACAAGTCCCAGCTGTGCATTTATCTACACTGCAGTATGCCACATAGACACAAATCCCTCAGCTTGTCCGGAGACCATAAACACTGGAGTGAGCAGTATGATGCTGCAGCTACATTCTTGTTGTCTCTGGGCCACATTGGCTAACTTGAGCATGTTGACATGGGCTTCACTTTCTCCATCTAACAGGAATCTAAACAACCAAAAATTCAATAAAAAGCCAGTTTGTGCAGGAGTCCATCCTCCCACTTTCTGATACCTATTCATTCAAAACTTGCAAAAGCAAATTTGGCAGTCTCTTCGTCCGGAAAGGCAAAGACATCTCTGTTTCTTCAGAGGTGAAGTGAAACCTCTCCCTCTTGTTCTGATCTAAACCAGAAGCAAGCACACTACACAGAGCAGGTTCCTGCCCTATAGTCCAGGTCCCCACCTGACTCCCAGTGTTGTTGCATCATTAACTTCAAGTAAGAAGAGTTGATCGACATGACCTGAAAATCTGGCCAGATTTCCTTCAAATTTATGAGAAAATAACCAATGTATACCACAAAGTCTGCCTACAAACAGTCTCTGAGATATTCAGGATAAGGTAATTCTATACAGCTTTGGAAAGATATAGATTAAGGCGACAGTAGCTTAGTTACCTGGGTAAGAAACACTATACACTTAACAGGACCAAGTTATTTTTAGCACCTGTAATGAGATGCATCTCTGCTGATTTCTGAAATAAAAAATTCACTGTTATACCTCACAAGCATTTGCTGTCAAAATGTTAATTTTTCCTTTCTCTGCCTCTGTCAAGTTTAAGACAAATACAAAATGCCTGAAAACTAGCAAACTGAACAAGGAAAAAAAGCAAAGAAAGAGGGGTAACAGCAACGAGCAAGATCCCTTCAATCTCTGACTACTTACAAAGTCCCCATTCAGGGGGACAGGAATTTTGCCTGCCTGACAGTTCAGCCTCCTGTCATTTGAGTTAACAAGGAGTCAGGTTAGCTAAAAACACCATTTGATTCCAGCACAGACCTCTATGGTGACCTTGTCCAAGTCATTCATATGTGTCCTTAAAAGCCAACAGTGATACTGCTATAGCCACAGCCCTGCCTGACCCCATAGGCTGTAAGCAGGAATCCATCTTTATGTATGCTTAACAACTGGCACAGTAAATCTACCACGCCACTGATGAACTTTTTGCTGCTCTAATACAAATACCAAGCTGTTGCTACAGCAGCAAAAACCTACAGAGAAAGTTGTCAGGAGGGAAGGGAAAAATATTTCAAGAGTTGCATTCAGACTCCACATTGTGATACACTGCATGGCACCAAGCAATCTGTCCAAAGGGAAAAAAAAAAGTAATTCATTGATAAAGGCTGTTCCTTTACTTGCTTCTTCTTTTAAGTGTGTATGGTACCTAGCAGAGGTGTTACTGCCATAGCTGCCACCTCCCCTCAACCAGCCAGCCTGACAGCACAAGGCAATGCAGGGCTCCACCTCTGCCACACAGCAGCTTCAACTATCTGCCCTTTTCAGAGACTGACAGCATCAAGTTTGGAGAAAAAGCATCTACGGGCAGACTGTCATGCCATTGTAGCTTGGATATGGGCTTCTCCTATAGTCTGTCTTTTAGACCACGGTTGTCTCATGAACAGGAGGATTTTTCACACCCTAAGTTTTCTGAACTGCTCCAGTTCAATACTTTATTCCAGTTATACTTTCTTGTAAAATATTTACTGCTCTTTCCCCAGAAACCAGAGAGCTGGGTGGAAGATAGGCCAAGCTCTGCACTTTGGTGAACATCTCTGCTGGAAGGTGTCCAAATTGCAGAAGAACCTTTTGGCATGCGTCTTTGACATTGCAGACACATAGATTAATAGCCTGCCCCCTCCCCTACCCCTGGCTTTAATATCCTGTCCTTTATGAGTGACTTTCAGACTCTCTTTATATTATGTTATCCTCCCAGGCAAGTGTTTCTTGTTTCGTGATTATTTTTGCACTTGAACAGTAAAACACTTTTTCCCTACTGAGTCAATGCTGTCTACAAAATCAGATTGCATACACTCAACCTGCTGCAGTTTAAGGCACCGTCCTTGCTGCTGCAAATAGACCTCTCTAAAAGCTGCATAGGGACAATCCTCCCTCACACATATATCCCCTTATAACATCCCTGAGACTTCTGCTTCTTCAAGCACTGTAGATGAGGGGATTTGCCACTTGAAGCTCTGGGATTTAACGCTATCTAGCTCCTGCTGAACAAACAGTACTCCAAGCTGTTGTGAGACTACACCTTGCCCAAGCAGCGGCCAGCACAGGAGCTTAGATTTATGTATTCCATTTTAAAGGAAAAAATTAATGTTATAAAAACTTCATTTGCAGAAAAGAAATTAAAATCCACAACATTGGTTTGCTGAGTTAGATTTCTACTTCCAGTTAAAAAAATGTAGGTATTTATGAGTCAAAAGAAAGGTAAGCTTTATAGTTGTTTCACTTAGAAAAAGAGCACCAGTTTTAAGGCTCAGGTAATTGCTATTACAGTCATGTTTCACCCCAACTCAATATGACATGGCCTAACATTCAGGTTACATCTATACTTTGGAACACAGAGGTTTACCTAAGGCAGACCTTCGCACAGTAATAATTTTGCAAGTACATACAATGCACATCTTTAAATACCTAAAAGCTTTGCATGGGGTTTCAGCTGGTCCTAGGCATTTGGGGGGCTCTTGACTAAAATAATTTCAGTCTAGCCATTCCCACTCTCCAGTCTGCTTCACCCTCCCATTAGACAGGCCTGCTCCCTACTACACCAACAAGTTTGGCGGCAAAACTGCCAAGGGTGACAATTTCATGGATTACTAAAACAGAAGTTGATATTCAATTGCCTTCAGGAACAGGCATGAATGAGTTGTGTTTCTACAACTCCTTTGCAAGCAGCTGGACCACAATGGACAGTGTCAGTGGGAATCATCATCCCTGTTTCTAAATCAGGGCCCTGCCTTCCACATGCTTGATTTTTAACAACTTCATCCTATCATTTAAAAGGCGGCAATGTTTGTTGCCTCAAAGGGGATTGGAGACACAGCAAGATACGTTTAACAGGCGTACAGAACCAGGGGAACATCAGAGGAAATGTACTAAGTATAAACATGTATGATTTTGCTCAGGGAAAATAGAGAAATTGCTGTTCTGCGATAAACAGCTGCCCAACTGCAGTGGAAACAAGTGATTGTCAAAAGGCTTGGAAGCGTGCTGTACAGAAGTACCTAAAGCTTCAAGCACTCAGCTCAACAGTCTTTCATCCAGAAGGTGGCTTTGCAATACATGAGCCCAGAACTCAAGGGATTCCACACACTTGACGATTTTTTTTTTTTTTTAATAGCCCAGAAATAAAAAAAACCCTCCACCAATACTGTGCAAATTAATCAACTTAACATAATAGGCACAATGGGAAGAGGCAAGCAGGAGGAATTTTTTTTTGGTCCAAATCCTGACTGAAATTCAAGAAAATTCACTGCAAAAGTATTTATTATCTATCATACTTCTTGCAAATTTCAAGCTGAATAGAGAACATTTCACTGCCTTTAAAAAAACAAGCCACAGACTTTTAAAGTTCTGTTTCTCTCACCCTTATTCCTATCAAGGAGCTTCTTACTGAGAAGATGATGTGCAATCTGTACAGGCGCTCTTTCACCAATGACAATAATTGGGTGAAAGTTGCTGGCCCAGGTCTTGGCTTCAAGGTTCAGTTAGTCAGCAGTCATCTTTGCACAATGATAACTTGCATTTTAGTATCTATTAAAGCTCATGAAGTCTACCTGGGGAAACATGGAAAACACTTGGATTGGGTGGCACACAACGGGTCCCCTCCCATTTCACCCTAATCTTGCACCCTTAATTGCTTGCACTAAGATAAATGAACGATAAGCATACATGAAGGGAGAATATCGTTGCACTTAAACTCTCAATTTACTCAGTTGTAAGTGACAACAATAAGAAACAAATACCAGAAACATCTCTGATGTTTTGATGGTACCCAATTATTTGGTTCTGACTCTTCCCTGGTTTATAGGTTAATAAAGATGTGCCGATGGAGATATTCATAGCACGCAGACAACCAGGCCACGCAATAGAAGAAGTATAGCTATATCCTCCATTATGTGAGAATGAGTGATGGAAGGGCACAGACAGTTAGGCACGCAAGGGACAGTGACAGAAAACACTACTTATTTTAATTTCCTAAACTGCGATATCTGAGCAGGTCTTTAAACTTCATACACCCCAGCATTTGTCTGAAGCTATTATCTCATCCAAAGCTCTCACTTCTGTGCAAGCCAAAGAGATTCCAATACAGAAATAGTGAGATCTAATCAGAGTTTATTGCTTCTGGTATAAGCACTGCCACAGATTTTTTTATCTTTTTTATTAAATTTACAAACTTGAGCATCCATATTTGGGATCAAAAGGTGATTTCTGCACCCTGCCACAGAGTGGTAGGCTGGATTTCTCATACAATAAAAACCCTTTTCTTGTAATTTGTTGGGAAAATAGATGACTTTTCATTACTGAAGCAGGGCAAGACAACTTCTCCTCAGATTATATTCAGAATTGGTAATCTCTTTATATAGGACGGGGTGAGTCCCTACATCTGGACCTCTATTACAGCTTCACTGCAATCGTACAGAGTAATACTATCACTCTCGCAGAGGACGGCACTAGGATTGCCTACACAAGAGAAAACTGAAATTTAGGAGAATTAATTTGGTAGCACTAAATCACAAATGCCACATATTGCCTAATATGCATTGCTATACATGCCTCAGTCTCTCTTTGGGGGACTTTTATGCAAGAACAGTTCAACTTACTTCAGGAGAACTTTTTTTGATTTACACCTGCATAGAAAAGCATCAGACTTTCTGACTAGATCGGCTCAAAGTGCCATGACTGGTCAAAGAACCCCAGGTGATGGGGATCAGCACCCTCAAATACAGTACAACAATCTGTCCAAAAAAGCCAAAACTGAACCCAAAGCTCAGATGACATGGAAAACAAGAGTGGTAATTTAAGATATAAACCAACACATCTGGCTGTGTCTTTCAAACAGTTTGCAACACCAGGCACCCAAATGCCACTGAAATTCTTTAACTGAGCCATTTACACTTTGCACGTCCCTAAAACCACTCATCTACAACTAACCTCTGCCATAGCTCTCAGTCTTGCCTCACGAACACCAGTTATGAGCCTTTCCAACTGTGCTGGAAGTACAGGTTGTAGCTGTTCAGAAGAAAGTGAGGAGATGGGTGCCAGAATCACAGCGGTGATTTTTTCATTCAGTTTTTTGGACAGAAACCAATCACATGGTTCACAGGCACAAGCAGTGCACAATAGTGAACGTGATATTTGTTCACATCAAGTGGAGTGCCACAGAGCCCAGAACAGGTTGCTCCACAAACTTCCTGCTGTCCATCCCGGGTAACATAGAAAGCTGGCTCCATGATCCCTCCTCTCAGATGTTCCTTACAGCTCACTTGTGTTTTTGAAGTCTCAGGAATGGGAAGAGAAATCTGTTCTTTGGAACAGCCATGTTTCTTCTCAATACCTGACCTTGTTACTGAAGCTCAACTTAAGATTTGGGTTTAGCATAAGCAGGTCTGCTTCTAGCTAAGGACCTTTGCTTGGATGCCTGTCCACTGCCTCCTGGACACAATGACTGACTCCTAAGGAGAGTCCAGGGGAAAGGATAGAGATACACAATGGGTTCGACTCTTGGATGGGTCATTGTTGGTCTTCAGGAGCACACATGATAAAGGTTTTAGTAAACTTTGAGCCTGCTTGGACAGAACAGTTCTGAGAGGCACAATCCATCTTTTGTGCTATTTACCTGACTGTGAAAAGGTATTTTTCTTATAAGGAGGTTTTACACATTGTAATTAACTGTGCTTTTAGTTTTCTTATCTCTACATCCTCAGACTTGAACTGATGTTTCAAGAAGAAATAGTTAAAAATCCCTTCAAAGTAATGGCAGAAGTATTACACGAAAAACAATGGAAAGCAGTTAAGAAGGGCGTTAACCTCTTCAGGGTCAGCCAGCCACAAAAGGAATGGAAGAGGATTTTATATGAAAATTATATACACATAATTTATCTCTGCACATGGAAGACATACTATTTTGACACTGCTATACTTGTAGTATGCCCATGTTTAGTTTTCACTAGTTTTGGTTAAATGTATGTTTTGTACTAAGGTTAAGAAAAATAGAATCATAGAATCATTTAGGTTGGAAAAGACCTTCAAGATCATCAACTCCAACCATCATTCATGCCCACTAAACCATGTTCTGGAGTATCTCGTCTATGTGCTTTTTGAATACCTCCAGGGATGGTGACTCAACCACTCCCCTGGGCAGCCTGATCCAATGTTTGACAACCCTTGCAGTAAAGAAATTGTTCCTAATATCTAATCTAAACCTCCCCTGCTGCAACTTGAGGCCATTTCCTCTCATCCTATCTCCAGCCACCTGACAGAAGAGACCAGCACCCACCTCACTTCAACCTCCTTTCAGGTAGTTGTAGAGAGCGATAAGGTCTCCCCTCAGCCTCCTTTTCTCCAGGCTGAACAGCCCCAGTTCCCTCAGCCGCTCCTCATAAGACTTGTGCTCCAGGCCCCTCACCAACTTGGTCGCCCTTCTCTGGACACGCTCCAGCACCTCCATGTCTTTCCTGTAGTGAGGGGCCCAAAACTGAACACAGGACTCGAGGTGCGGCCTCACCAGTGCTGAGTACAGGTGAACAACCACCTCCCTGCTCTTGCTGGCCACACTATTTCTGATACAGGCCAGGATGCCATTGGCCTTCTTGGCCACCTGGGCACACTGCTGGCTCATATTCAGCCGGCTGTCAACCAGCACCCCCAGGTCTTTCTCTGCCAGGCAGCTTTCCAGCCACTCTTCCTTCCCCAAGCCTGTAGCGCTGCATGGGGTTGCTGTGACCCAAGTGCAGGACCCGGCACTTAGCCTTATTGAATCTCATGCAATTGGCCTCAGCCCATTGATCCAGCCTGTCCAGATCTCTCTGTAGAGCCTTCCTACCCTCAAGCAGATTGACCCTGCCTCCCAACTTGGTGTCATCTGCAAACTTACTGAGGGTGCACTCGATCCCCTCATCCAAATCATCAATGAAGATATTAAACAGAACAGGGCCCAACACCGAGCCCTGAGGAACACTACTTGTGACCCGCTGCCAACCGGATTTATCCCCATTCACCAATTGTATTGGCTTTGTGTGGCAAGGTTTTGGTAGCGGAGGGGGTTACAGGGGTGGCTTCTGTAAGAAGCTGCTGGAAGTTTCCCCTGTATTCGAGAGAGCACCTATACCATCTGGCTCTAAGACGGACCCGTCGCCAGCCAAGGCCGAGACAATCAGCGACAGTGGTAATGCCTCTGTGATAACATTTTTAAGAAGGGAAAAAAAAGTCGGGACAGACGGGGAAACGGCAGCCGGAGAGAGGAGTGAGAACATGTTAAGAGAAACAACCCTGCAGACACCAAGGTCAGTGAAGAAGGAGGGGGAGGAGATGCTCCAGGTGCCGGAGAAGAGATTCCCCTGCAGCCCATGGTGAAGACCCTGGTGAGGCAGGCTGTCCCCCTGCAGCCCAGGGAGGTCCATGGTGGAGCAGATCTCCACCTGCAGCCCGTGGAGGACCCCACGCCAGAGCACGTGGGTTCCCGAAGGAGGCTGCGACCCTGTGGGAACCCCACGCTGGAGCAGGCTCCTGGCAGGACCTGCGGATCTGTGGAGAGAGCAGTCCACGGAGCAGGTTTTCTGCCAGGACTTGTGACCCCATGGGAGACCCATGCTGGAGCAGTGTGCTCCTGAAGGACTGCACACCGTGGAAAAGACTCATGCTGGAGCAGTTCGTGAAGAACTGCAGCCTGTGGGAAGGACCCACATTGGAGAAGTTCATGGAGGACTGTCTCCCGTGGGAGGGACCCCACGCTGGAGCAGGGGAAGAGTGTGATGAGTCCTCCCCCTGAGGAGGATGAAGCGGCAGAAAATAACATGTGATGACCGTAAACCACATCCCCATCCCCCTGTGCCGCTGCGGGGGCTTGGTAGAGAAATCTGGGAGTGAAGTTGTGCCTGGGAAGAAGGGAGGGGTGGAGGGAAGGTGTTCTGAGATTTGGTTTTATTTCTCATTACCTTACTCTGGTTGATTTATAATAAATTGAGTTAATTTTCCCCAAGCTGAGTCTGTTTTGCCCGTGACGGTAATTGGTGAATGATCTCTCCTGTCCTTATCTCAACCCACAAGCTCTTTGTTATATTTTCTCTCCCCTGTCCAGCTGAGGAGGGGGAGTGATAGAACAGCTTTGGTGGGCACCTGGCATCCAGCCAGGGTCAACTCACCACACCAATACAAATTAATGATTTTTTAATTTTTTTTTTAGATTGGAGAACACAGAAATATCCAACTTTCATAGCAATAGTTAAGGAGCCTGAAGCTCTTTTTGCTGAGATTTTCTAGATGTTACCCAAGCTCCCCAAATTTACTTTTATTAAATCACACACAATTCTCACTAAGTCAGAAGTAACACAGCTCAGGCAAATAGCAATATATTTGCCTCATTTCTGAGTGTTTACTCTGATTTATATCAATGAATTGCCCTTTTTCAGCCTTTTCTGTTTACTGAGAAAAATCTGTATTGCTGCCCAACTCCTCCATTTTAGTCACAATGCATTTACCAAAAACAAACAAATAATTCACATATTAATGTTAATAGCAACAGCAGTCATGACAATAAATCACAAGGTTCTCTATTTGACCTGGGGGGTTTGGACCTGCAAGTCTGATACCCATGCAAAATTCATTTCTGAATTCCTGAACTCCTTAAAAGTATTTATTTAAATAAAGAAATTGGCAACAACAAAGTAAAATGGAAAAAAAAAAACATTTGGTTGGTTGGGTTTTTTTAAATTACTCCTTTAGTGAGGGTTTGTAGAGAAACACGAAGTACCACAAGTTGGCAGTGGCATATCAAGGCAAAGTAATGATGAAATATCATTACATTGCCATCTGTTGACAGCAAAATGGCTTATTGAAATAGGCTGACGATATCACCTCTGCTATGGACATGTACACATGTCCATACTGCAAAACCTGCTATTTAAACAGGACTGTATTCACAGCTGAGTATATCTGCAGGGATAATTTCATTATAGTACACTTTTCAGTCACTATACATCACTTCTTTTTGTGCTCTCCCAGTGTCCTTCAAGTGCTAACACCACAAATTCTTTTGGACAAAAACGGTCTGCTTTTTATATACACATATGCATACATTATATACACACATACATATGTATATACCACACATACATATGTATATACATACAAGACACCCCCTCATTTCCATGAAAATGATGACTGACTGGCACCACAGAAGCCTGGGCTCCATCCCTCAATATTTTACACGGGAAGCAGAGGCCTGAAGATCTCAGTAGATCTGAGCTTTATAGTCTCCTTAACCCACACCCAAGTACAGGCGCAGTAGCTGTTTTCAAGCTTAGTTAGCTGACTGTGTCGGATGGAGCCTGCCACCAGCCTCGCTGGCTGGAAACCCAAGTGCAACCCGAGGTGTGCCAGCACCCTTCATTGTGTGTGCTCTCTCCTAAGACGGTAAGCAAGCAGGACCAGCAGCTCTCAGCTCAGCACCATGTCCTGGAACCCTTCCAAAGGCCACCATGACCAGTGAGAAGACTTCTGTGGGCTTTGGCTCAGGTCCTTCTCAAGTCCTTTAAATTCAGCTTTCCTACCCACATAGGGAAACACTGACATTAGACACAACTGCCATCACAGTATGTTTCCCGCATACTTGCAGTAGGCCATAAAGAAATTAAAACCTATCACCCAAAAATAGACAAATGAAAGAATCAAACTTCAGTGATAACACAATTAAAGTTTCTCCAAAGTGGCTGTCATCCCCTAATGCATATTTAGACAAGTAGTGAAAGCCCAGATGCATTATGGGATGATAAAACTCACCTTGGAGGGACTTAATGCTTAATTAAAAGGACGAACACTGCAATAAATGCGCTAATGAGATAAAATCACACTAATTCCTAAATCTTATGGAGCCAAAGCGTCAGTCTGAGTTTTAATTAATAGAGTTCTATATACGTTTCTCAGAAATAATAAGAAAACATTAAAGTAGTAAATCACACCTGAAATCCATCACAAATTTATTTCAAATCCTACAAAATTCTTATTTAGGATTTCACAATTTGCACAGTTCCAAAGATGACTAGCCCTTTTGAGATGTAATTCCATTCTACTGCAACACCTTCCTATTAGATTATAACGTTATTTTATTCTTAGTTTAGCACAACATTTTATATGAATGCTCACCAACAATTTTTATTTCCCCCTTCCCATTCTCTTTCCTTCATCCCTGAGAGATACTGAATGGGTCCATAGCACTTGAACATTAAGCTACACACAGCCCACAGCTTGCAATGCTTCTCGTTATTTTCATCTTCACCAACCTAACCCCCCAAACCCACTGAATGACACTGTGAGCACTAAAGAAACCTCAGCACAAGAGTGAGGTGCAAAACACTCAGCTGAGTATCTGTTTAATGAAAACCTACAGGGTTGGCACAACTGGTCTCTACAAGCTGAGTGCATAAGCGGGCAAAGCACATCTGAAGAAGGCACCTAACAGCCTGCTGCTTCTTTCAATGCAAGTCAGGTGAAGCTTCACTTCAGCCCCTAGTACCTGGGTAGTTATCAGCTTTCCATGGTGCCTCATTCCACCTCAGATCTAGCAGAAATGTCACATATGCAGTTTCACCACCAAAAATGTGGTATTCTCCCATTCACACGTGGAAACCCACATGGGGTGCCTGAACTGGACCAGTTCAGCACAGCTGCTCTGCAGATTTTGGAGTTTCTAACTCCAAGCATCAGGCACAGGTTGCAAACCCTGGATTTAGTCCTAATACTTGCCCAGAGGTTGTAGCAACTACCAAAATGAGTCGTTTTCTAGTTTAAGAGGCATTTTGCAGGGCAAGATATCTCCCACAGGGCTGTGACGCATCATGCTGTTAACCAGCATTTCTCTGGAGAGGCAACATGCTTGAGAGCACTACAGCTGAAGCTCAGTGCAAGGTCTTTTTCCAGCCCAAGGGCCCACTAGGTTCGCTGGGACACACTGCAATGTGCCTTTCTGCTGTGGTCATGATTGAAAGCCTAGCCAAGTCAACAGCTCGCCTTTCCACCAGCTTCAGTGGGTCTGGAATAGGCCAATTGGCCATTGGCTCACCAAGTTAGTTTATGGCCACCTCTCCACACGTCCTTGTCTCATCTGCTCACAAAACTGACCATGTAATGCACAGCTCTCAGTCCTTGTGCATGGTACTGTGGATTGGGTTAGCTGTCCTGCATCTGCTCTAATATTTTCCCCATAACTTTTAGCACAAATAGAGTGTGAATTGTTTCCTCCATCTCATGATGCTATGAGGAGATTCATGAGGTGACTGGTACCCATGAACTGAAGGCCCAGCTCATGTTTCTCAGGCAGGGATGGTTTATGCCATCAGACATGGGCATTTAAGGTAGACCAGGGGGTGCACCCCAGGCAGGCAAGGAGGATGCCAAGGGCTCTGGACCCCCAATGCCCAGGGGAGCATGTCACCTCCATGTTCCTAACATTAGGCTTTGTCACCCTCTAGTGGGCTACGTACAGAGCTTTACCATCCCATCCGGTGGTGTCCTGCCCCCAGGACCTCTAAAGAGCACTAACAGAGGCTTAACCCTGACAGTCAAAGTTTCCAGGTTCACTGCCCACAGAAGACTCAAATTCTAGGCACTTGCAAGTCTTCTCCCTTCTATTTTCTTTTCTCATTTGAAAAAAAAAACAAAACCAACACCAAAAAAACCAACAACCCTATAAACTGTCTATTAAGCAGCAATGAAGAAATACTAAAAATATGTCAATATATACTGGCGGGAGGTACAAGAGTATGCCCACATTAAACTTTTATGTATGTATTTATGTATCACACATGTACTACTCAGCAAATCTATATTAATTTGTAAAAGATAAAAATTAATATTAATATACTCATTGCACATATTAAGCAGACTATGACCCATTTTTTGCCTATTAGCACACAAAATGTGCAGCACTGCTCATTATTTTATGCCCTGAAATGCATTAAAGGGGCCAGGACTCTACAACAGCTTGAAGGGGAATACAAACAAGATTTTGTCTCCTAAAATAAATGCATCTGTAGCTTTCTCTTAATACTTTTCTGATTTTTAAAGTATTTTGTAATTCTGGTCTACCGGTACATTAAAATTGTACATTTTAAAATATAGCAATTTCTGCTTTGGGTTTGAATCCTCTTTCTGAGTATCTAAGCATGATTAGAAACCTTGCCCTTTTTGTCTTTCATATATGTAACCCGGCAAGGCCTGACTTTTTAGGGGTAAGTTCTTTAGGTAGGAATACCTTGTTGAAACATCCCTGGCTATCACTCAGGCAATCTTTTCTGACTATCTTACTTCTTTTCCACAACCAATAAGCAATGAACACCGAGACAGAATTGGCATTAGGGTTGTCAGGTTGTAGAGTTCTCTGCAGCAAACCAGGATTTGCTCTTTCACCACCGTTTCCCCAGGCCAGTATTAACCTGCACTGCCAAGGAAATTGGCAGTAAAAACACTAAGCCTTTTTATCTTGGAAACATAAATTTAAGAACAAAAAAAAGAGATAAGTAGGACCTATTAACGTCACTTCAAAATTAGCAGATGAATCAAAGCCAGCAAGCTTTCTCTTTAACAACTACCTTCCAGACTTACAAAATGAAGCCTTTTTTTCTGATCCTGTTTCATGCTGTTGTATATTTGCAATAAAATAGCAACTGGAAGCTCCACCATTTGGGGATTGCATCTACGAGCTGCCAAAATAAAATAATCATCCATGTCCTGAAGATGAAGTACTTACAACCTAACAGAATTTGATGAGATTTCCCAACTTCCCTCTTTCATGATGGCAGAGATCCCATGAATGTAGATGAATTCAGAGCATATCTCTTATTTCTGTTGCATATCATCCAGGCCTTGGCCCTGTCTCAGGCTCACACCAAATTTGGGTCTGCATAGAGTTTTCTACCTCTGAACCTTGGGTTACAACTCAGGAGAGCACACACCTGAATACAGCTCATTACTTGCACAGGACCACAAACAGTATTGGCCATCTACTAACTCAATATGTACCTAGCTGAGCACCATCTAGCCAACTCTGCTCAACCAAGGCATAGAAAAGACAAGCTAGAAAGGAGCAGCAGTGCAGAGAAAAAGCCCTGTCCCTTCCGGCCACCCGCCATCCCTCTGTGTGGCATGGCAGCCCTTGCCCCCGGCTGTCACAGCGAGGCAGACACTTACAGTGTTTGACTTGATTACAGCACAGCGAAATCAAATGCACAGCCACTGCTTCCTCAGATGTCTATATTTCATTTAAACTGGGATAAAGCAAAGAAACTGGAATATTGTCTCATCATGCATTCTAAATCAGCCAGGGTAGAAAATAATGGGGAGTTAATCAGATCACTGAAACTCTAATTCACTTGGTATTGATCGGGCAGATTCCTAATGGGACGGCAGACCAATTTCAAATTACAGTAAGCTGACCTATCCTGGAATACCAATGATCAGCTCCTGAGAGGAGCCTGGACAGACCATGGGCTCTCCTCTCATTATGGCACACGCTCGACTGAATGCATCAATGTATAATATGATGCGGCATTTGGCTAATTAATAGGAGATTGATGAAAGGCGCAGTTTTGAAAGCAGAAATCTCACTTGAATAAATGTGGGATGAAAGTCTCAGCAGGGATGAGGTACACAGAGCCTTAGAAACAATTATAAAAAAAGGAGGGGAGCTAATGGAAGGTAATGCAATTAAACCAGGCTTTTCATTATATTAATCAGAGTCTTCATCACTGAAATCTAATATATGCCGCATTTAACTCTTCACTGGCTTTATTTATAATATATTTAGAAAAGGCTTTGAATTATGACTATGGTATCACAGGCAGTCTGTCCTGAACTGGATGCCTGCAAGCAGAGGGAGCTAGGGAAGAGTTACCTTCACTTACACTGTGCTTCCAGGTCATAAATCCTTCCTCAACAAACTGTTCTCAAGCAAATCCTGCTGTCTTTAGGCAGTGACAGGATTAAGGGGCTGCTACTGTGGCATTTTTTCTTGCTTGCTGGAGCTACT
Source organism: Buteo buteo (assembly GCF_964188355.1). Taxonomy (NCBI): domain Eukaryota; kingdom Metazoa; phylum Chordata; class Aves; order Accipitriformes; family Accipitridae; genus Buteo; species Buteo buteo. The sequence goes on along the minus strand of NC_134171.1, from coordinate 67,223,566 downwards.
GCGAGAAAATGGTGCCTTAGTTTCTCTTCAGAGTAGAGGATGTCATTGTACTGTTTGGGGCCATATAACAGGAAATAAGTTGCTATCAGTTCCTCTCGCAAATATTTGTATACTGAAAATTGTATGCCACTTGTGGTGCTTACTGCCCGTTTTTCCTATTGTATTTTAAAACTACATACCCACTACCATTTCACAAGTATGTTTAAAGACCTCTGTGTGCACTGAAGCCTGTGCAAAAGTAGAGTGATACCTAGTAAAGGACCTGCTGAAGCCATTGGGCTCCATGCTGGCACAGTCCACTGTTTTTTGCTCCAAGACGCAGGGTTTAGCATTGCTCATCTCAGTCAAGTCATTCATTACAGGTAAAAAAGAGTTCAACGTCTCGTTTTAAAGACGTGGCCCACATGAACAGTCAGATGCACTTTAAGCAAGTAAGCTCTGCTTAGCCAGCATTTGCTGCCATCGCAGCTGTGAGACCATGCTGAGCTGTACATGCCTCAGCTCTGCAGAGGGCATCAGCTGATATTTTCACAGCCAACACGGCACACAGGTATACCATCCAAGCCACAGACCCAAGGGGTGGCACTTCCTTAAAACACACTGAAACAGTCCCAGGTTGTCATGTGAATGGAAATTAAGGGCTGGAGTTGCACTGTAAAAGACCCATTGCTTTAACTTACAGAAATAAATTGCTGTAGTCCTCTCCATGTGTACAAAAGTAGACAAGCTTAGGCATGGGCTCACTCTACTATTTAAAGTCACTATTATATACTGCTACAGCCACAACAGTGCAGGGACAATTTAGTCATTATGAGAGCAACTATTTTTGCCTGCAGCTTGCAAATGTAAAATATTATGAGAAATACATACAGTGTTCATTTTCAGTTACTGCCTTGTGACTAGAAAATGAATTCTGACTTCTGAAAAATAGAATATATCAATTATTCAGATTAGTAGTTTTAAGTACTTATAAACAACTAACATGTAGGGTATGAGTAATTCACAAGTTGTTCACTTACAAAAGCAGCCATCATGTTGCATGATCAGCTCCCTGTGGCACAGTGTGATTTCTACTTTCTGATTGGATGCTTTTCAGCCAAATAGTGTACCCATGTAGTGATTTTTCAAACACATTCATACAAAAGTTCATTGAACTATGTGGAGATGCCTAGCAGCCATCCAATTTTGCCATGTAACAGCCTACCTCCTGTCATGTGCTGCACAAGGTCTGTGTCACTCCTTATGTGAATGGCAGTTCTTCCAAAAGAAGGATGTGTCCCTTCCTCCCTACCAAAAAGCAAAACAGACAAAAGTAATCCAAGTGGAACTGTGCCAGGCTTCTAACACATTGGATGATCTAAAGACAGTATGTATTCCTTTCTGGAACTGAATTTAATTTGCTCATCTGCTCTGGGTGCAAAGACGATCATGTAGGTAGGAAAAATACATATACACATGCAGACATGTACATATAGACACACCACTCAAGATGTATCAGCAAAATGTACTCTAGTTCTTTGTGGTGAACTTGGTGGTGACAATTAATTTTCTATTTTAATCCTACATTTTCACATGTTTACAGTCACCTCTAAGCTGACAGAGCTGAAATACTTTATAGCTTGCCCTAAAACTGTTATATCAAAGGAAAATCATTTGATGCTTCTATAGAACTAAAGTCTGCCTTCAGCTAAAGGAAACCAAGAAAAAAAAACCACAATGCCTTTCTGGAAGGACCTCTGTACCCTCCCCTCTTCAAGTTGGGTGGTAGCTCCATACCTGGTTGATGGGGCACAATGGCAGGCTGCCTTCTTTTTCCTGCCCCAGTCGTATGACTTGTGTCCAGCTCTCATTCCAGAGCTGCACACAGGTCATACTCCAAAAGTACCCTTAATCACTGTCATGCAAGACAGTACAATTGCGATACAAATGTGCTTACTTTCTGAAGCGTAAGCTCCCAGAAAGGGTGTGGTGAGTTGGCCACAGTGATAGGTGCAATGACAGGGCTGGAGGAGCACTGAGATCCCTCAGAAAGAAAATCAGAGCTTCTCTCCCAGTCCTTTCAGTTCCTATCTTCTAGCTGAGCCAATACTCCCACCCAACACCTCCTTAATCCTCTACCAGGTGATAATTAACTGCTAAAATGTGGTCCTTAAAGACACCTCAAGGCTGGGATTGTTTGGAATCTAATTGCCTGTGGCTTAGTTCTGCAAAAAAGCAAACTACATGAGACAGGAACGGCACAAGTGCAGAGGGCAGAGGTCTGGCTCTGCTGCGGCAGGTTTCCTGCGAGGCACAGACAGAAGAGACGGCGGAGTCGTTTGCCTGCCCTGGGAATAGCTCCGATTGCTTTTGGCATCATGTTTGATGCCAGGTTTCCCCCAGTAGAGGAACTGTGAAGCAAAGCTAATGGGGCAGTTGTCCTCAGAGTAGTAAATCATAATAAATCCACTCGTGGAATCACGAGGCTGGCAAGCCATTAACAAACTGCAGCTTCCACTTAACCTAACACACAACAAGATCTCATATGAAATTACCATCAACATATGTGCTATTTACATAAATCCCTTCTTTCAGTGCATTTCCCTCATCCTTTTAAGCTACCCAAATGAAATCCTCTCTACAGCACAATGCCAGCAACCCACTGGCAGCTGCTGACTCTAAAGGTACAGCCTCAAACAAAAGAGAAGATGAAAACACACACTTGATCCATCTTGACCCTCTCTTTGGTATGTCACTACCTGACAGCTACCCTGAGCACAGGGTGGAAGATGGGGCTCAGAACCCTCCAGGTATGGGAGGTAAATTGTCACAGTACTGAAGAGCTGTTGCACAGGACAAAAAACACTTAGTTGACAGGGAGGCGGGAGTTGGGGAAAGAGAAGGAAAGTAACTGCTGCACTCACATCCAGCCTAACATGGAGGATTCCTCCACCCCCAGGGTGAGATTTGACTCTGGCCAGAAAGCTTTCATTTAGAATTCAGGGTTAGAAATGGCCTTTTTTAAAAGAGGATACTAAAGTTGTTAGGCTTTGGATTACTCACATTTTTTGAAAAAGGTGTTTACTCACTTCCACTGTATTTTTCAAGATTATTACTTAGTACTTCCTCCTCTCCTTCCATCCCCTTTATTATTTGCTGAACTTTGCAAGTAATTTATGAATATACATGAAGGCATATGCATTTGGTGACAGTTTTTCAATAAAACATTAGAGAGCTGCATTCAGAACTGCTCAGCGATGGCCAAACTGTTCCTACTTGCAGTCAGAGCACCAGGTGAATGGAGCTAAGCCAATGCTGACAATTTTTGAAATGACTGACCGTTAATGAAACAAGTTTCCTAAAGCTCTGCTCCGAAGAGGCTGAGACAAGAAACACTGCTGAAGCATCTTGCCTAGCTAAGGTTGGAGTAGCAAAACATCAAGCCACGTACGCCAGGGCTGTTTCTCTGCCTGTATTCCAAACAAATATGTGAGAAGCTTTGCATACTCAAGGAGCACAGAGCACATCAAGGCAGATACAAGACAGGCGTTCCCTTCACAGTTGGCTTTGTAACCTTGAGGAGTTTTTCAGGGAAAACTGGAGTAATTTTAGAAGGACTGACAGCAGAGCAGAAAATTGTTAACAGTGTGACGTGGCACCTACTTTTTGATCTCTATTTATTCCCTGCCAGCTCAGGACAGATTGTGCATCCCCACTGGCTGTTTCACTACTTGGAGCAGACAATCACAAGCTTCAAAATACCCAACTAACCAGAGAGGATTCAGAACTAGAATAGCAAGAAGTGCAGAATAGCAAGAAGGATTCTCCTCAGGCTCTTTTGGCAAGGTTTGCTCTAAAGCAACAGCTCCTGCCAAAACAAACATCTCCCCCTGCCCCCCGGCACGAAAAGTAGAAAAAAAAAAATCTTTACTGAAGACGCTTTTCCTACAGCAAAACTGAACTTTTAGTCCATAATTGATGGGCTACAAGAAAGGTTGGATAGAATACCACTGCATTTAGGTTTCACAGCATCCTCATAAACTTAACTGAGGATATTGATCGCGTGCTCCAGGAAGCCCGGGTGGGAGATGCATTGTTAGACTTCAGCTGATGCTGACTCTTTTTCATAAAGCTATATACGTCAGCTAGAAATTGTTATTGATAGATGTTTTAGCAAGATAGTGGTGTTTCCAGAACTGCATAACCACAGATGATACCCAGAATCTGAACTATCACTGGTCAGTGCTGAACAGGAAAAACACCAAACTACTGCTGCTGACCATCTGCTGCTCATATGCATGACTAAAAACTAACAAGGAATAAAGGGAATAAACATTTCAGCCTGGGAAGCAGCATGAATTTTTTTTTTTTTCCCTTGTCACAAACTAATCTGTGCAGAAAAAGAAGCATTTTAATGCTTTACATTGCCATGCAAGTACAGAGTTTATGAGTTGCCCTTGAATTGGAAAAGTAGGTATTTTTCTGGGTAAAGCCGAGTGCTGTTTCATATAACCAACCACCCTTGACAACTTGAACGGTCGCAAGTCATCCACAAACTATATTCGCTGTTATCATAATTTGAACCAACAATATTAAAATTCCTTATTTTAAATTGGGGAAGGAGGAAGATGTCAAGAAAGCTTTCCTTTCCTTCCACCTTGCCCACCACACAGTGAGCAGGTATGGGACTATTATCAGACTAGGTCTTGCCACACCTCAGTGACTGATCCAGTCACTGGGTTTGCAGGTACACAACAGTGAAATCTTCTCTGCAGGAGGGAAGCAACAGCTCCCCCAAGGGTCTTGAATGGTATTAAAAATCATAGTTTATGCAGACTACACGCAGGTGAGTGAAACTTTAACAAGCCCTTCTACAAATGAGACATTAGGACAAAAAAGGAGTAACAACAAGCTTCCAAAGCACATGCTTGTTTGGGGGACAGGGTTGTTTTTGTGGAGAACCTCATGTTTTGCAGCCTATGATAGCACAGCATTGGTAGGAGGTGATCTGAGATCAGGTTGTGCTCTTTCTTGGATACTTTGGGTGGCCCCCTGACGTGTGAGATCTCACATCACTGCCTTTGATCTGTGCCTTACCATGCACCAGGTAGCCAGATAGTTGATTCTATCCTTATTTCGTCCACTGTTTATCTGTTCTATCTTACCAAAAGGTATTCGGGGCACAACAGACTGACTTTGCTTTCAAACCTCTATAAGGTCTAATGCCATAGCAACTTCCGCTGCAGCATGTGACCAACTTTAGGATTTTTAAAACAAATCCCACTATTTTATCTTAAGAAAAGCCGTGGTTTGCATTTTCACTTACCACATGACTGCAGAAGCTGTAATGTCCAAGATGTTCAACAGAACCTGGGGCAAGGGCGAAAGTCAACTAGGTGCCACCTAACAGGTCAAAAGAGAGTAGGGAAAGAAACGCCATTTCCATTTTCAAGCAATTTGTGACTTCACTTGAAATTTCTCAGCACTTGGCATCCCCCTGTTCCCTGCCTCATTTTAAGACAATCTTGTGCTCATGTTTTCCATCATTGAGAACATTTGTCTTCACCTCTCATCTTGATGCAACAAATATTTACACTTGCCACTAAATACCTCAGTGGGACTGATCTCCAAGCTAAGTTACCTATCCAAATTCACCGATGACTCTTGGATCATTTTACGTAAACAGATGATGGAAGAAATACGACTTTCTCAGTTCTTAGGCTGAGAACATTCTACTGCAACAACAGAGTACTGCGTATGCCAGATACTCATGTCAGTGCAAAAATGTACAGATATATCAATTGCTACTGCCTCCCACTACCTACATCCAGGCACACTTACATCCAGGTATTGATTTCCAGAATTTCTCCAAGGAATGCCAAAAATAATAAACAAAAAATAAATCAAAAGCAAAAGCCTCTTTCCATTATGTATTAAATATCCTTCCATGAAGTTAGAACAAATAGGAGATGTATATAGAGTGCAATGGAGACATAAATCTAGTGTCGTGGTAATCGATTTCTGCCTTGTTCTTTTATTTCCAGTAAATAATGATCTTCAGATCTTTCATGGTGGCACTACTGTAAAGCCTGCTAAGGGAACACAGGCAGTGTTTCATCTTTGATATAGCCAACAATATCGCCACTCTAAAATCATTACACTCACTTATTTCCTGTAGCACACTGGTAACAACATTTAGCAGGATCAAAGGAAATTTACAGAGGGTATCCCCTCCACTAACCTCCATCCAATCATGTATATGATCAATAACACATTTTGTATTGTTCAGCAGCATGCAGAAGGTACAGATTTCTGCACAAAATGATGCAGCCGTACATTTCTAGTCAGTCTTCAGTTTTCTAAAGAACACTCCTGGAAAGTATAAGCAGCAGTCACGCTGGGGACATCAATTATATTTAGAGATACTTCTTGCTTGTAAATTAAAAGCAGAAGATACTTCCCTAACCAACCTTATTTCCACAAAAATATGCACGATCATTTGTTGCTAGTGCTGTGCAAAACCTTAGTGTCCTTTTCTGCATTCAGTCTGAAACATTTTTTTGATTTGGTGCATGATGAGTATACCAAGTTATAAACTACAAATGAATTAATTAAATAGCAACCATGGGTTACTATTTATATCCTTAAAAAAAACAAAACAAAAAAACCCCACCAAACCACACACCACCAAACGCCAAAACAACACAAAAAGAAGGAATCTCAGAGTACCAGACAGAAAAATTAAATTACTTTGAAGTCAGTATTGTAACCACCACACTTTCCAATAGGTGATTAATACACATATTTCTTGACTTCGTAGTAATTGATAGCAACATGTCAACCTTAGACACCAACAAGTTAATACAGCTAAGTTAAAAGAAAAATCCTATAAATTATTTGCCTGTGGTCCCATTGAATACAATCCAGGATAGCTGCTCACCATAAAGAACAGGTGAATCCATCTCATCTAGCTTGACATGGCAAAAAAAAGAAACATTTCTATTTAAGCTGGCCCACTTTAATGGTCACTGTAGACAATAAAGCCAGACAAGTTTTGTAGGTGGAATAATCTGTCTCATTAGGCTAACTGATAAGGTTGGGAGGAAATATATTAGACTTTAATATACTCATCTGTATCTAAGATTCTGATCAGACAAGGGAAAGACACCATCTCCCCATCACTGTTAGTTTTCCTACTTAGAGCTGTTGATTGATTAAAGATACTATTTGAAGTTACAAAACTCGTTCTGTCAGATCTGGAAAAGTACTCAGGGGATTACATTGCTGGCATCCAACTCTGGACATTGAATCTTTATCTGAACTTATCCCCTAAACAGGGGCAACACACAATACTTGGTACCTAATTTGCCAGTATTCTACTGCTGCCATTTTGCTTTTGTCATTTTGAGCATTAAGCATCAAAGCAATATGGAAGTAGCTTAGTTTGAAAACTAACCAACCAGCACACCTAGGAGTGAACAGCTTTTTATACATAAGAGACTACCTTCACTGAAATGCAGTAGGCTGTTCCAGTGGTACTGTTATCAGAGACGTAATCCATCCTCTGGTACAACTGAGGAAATGCAAATATGCATATAAAGCCAACTTTGAACAAAAACCACTAGAACGGAGCTGAGCTGTTACAGCCAAGTAGCCCACCTGAAGTCTTAGCCACATTTTCTCACTTGTTTCATTTGATGCGCTATGACTTCTGTTCCAGTGCATTTCTCAAAGCAGCCCAGTGTTTTACACTTGTGAACTTTCACAGAGGAGAAGGATGTCCTTTTCTTCAATTTCCTTGGCCAATGTAACAGCTGTGACAGGACAAAATAATGACTCTGGAGACAAGTGAATTTGTTCCTCCAAGTGTTTGGGAGTGTAGGGAACAGCAACCAGTGACCATGCACACCCTGAGAAGTCCTACATTAAGAGAAAGCAGCTCTCCTGTATTAGATTACTATTGTAATGATGAGAACCATCAAAAACCTTAAGAGTTCCACATTAGCTAATCATTCCTTTGACAATAATTGTCACAAACAGAATTTCTTTATAGATTTTGGAGATTTCTTCTTAAACAAAGGAGACCTCAAGATGCCTAGCAATCCTGAGCTAAAAGGATTTAAACATTTAATCTTAAAGAGATGTTCCCAAGTTCCAGGCTAAAACAGTTTATAAAGGTCATAAAAAATTAACTTATCTTGCTGACTGAAGCTTTTTTAATGCACTCCAAGTTACAAAGGAATCACAGCTGGAGCCTTTAGGCCAATGGTATACTACATTTTTCTCCCATTAGCAAGGACAGCAAATATCTACATTTGGATTTTACCACAGCAATTGTCTCCAATTCATTAGTCTTCATGACTGAATGTAAAAGCACAGACCTAGCTGGGTAGGTATATTTTGTGCTTGTTTCACTGAATAACCTTGCAGTTGTTTTCCACGAGAATTTAATAAGAAAACTGCTGAGGCAAAAATCATTATTTAGCCTGAGCCAAGTTCTTTCTAAGCTCTAAAAAACAGGACTCTTCAATTCAACATGCTAAAGACAACTTTAAAAAGCTGGAAGGACAATACTCTTTATCTGCAAGAAGAGACTTGGTTACAGGGGACGCAATTCAGCCGGCTGCACCAGCATGTGCATTTGCATAGATCTATTAGGTCCCACATGGTAAAGCTGGGGGGCGGGGGGGGGGGGGTTGGGGGATTTTTTTTTTTTTTTTTTTAAATTTTTCTGTTCAAGATTCCCAACTTAGAGCAAACTTATTAGAGATGACATCCCTAAACTACAGCATCATTCACATGAGAAAATTTGAAAGCAAGTCAGACCTTCCAAGGATGTTATTAAGGTTGTTCTTTGAAGTAAATTGAATTCTCCCCATTTGTATTAAGAATGAGATCCTTCGCTACTTTATGATATTACGTTACTAAGTAGAGTGGATAAAAACAAAGTTTTTTCTACATTACCTTTTTAAGCTGATTTTTTCCTCCACTTTGATTAAAATAGATTCCCACCATCCACATTATTTATTATGTATTCAATCCAGACAAGGGTCACCATTCACATCCTGCCTTCATCATGATGATAACAGAAATCTGACATAGTCCTGATTTCCAAGTGCATTACAAAATCCCTACATCAAGCTTTGATTTTCTCAGAGCCAAAATATTTAATCTCTGTTGAGGAATGGTTGTCTTGTTGGCCCTGACAAAAAGGTGCCACAGATGATCTCTTGCCAATGTGCAGATGCCAAACTCTTGCCTTTTAAAACAGTAGCAAAAACCCAGCAGAGAAGAAAGGTGTGAGCTAAGAACAGGACCCTGGAAACATATACACATGGCTGCCTTCTGTAAGCATTTCAAAGAATTTGATAAGGTTGATTTTTCAATATGGCCATTCCTGTGGCTGTACACTCCTGGTAGAAAGGACATGACTGTTGCAATTACAAGTCAAAATTTGCACAACATTCAGAATTGCATACAAGACTACCAAAACCGGTAGATCTGTCAATCTCTAAAAGCACATTACAGAGCTAGGTATGTTCAGGTATCACAGTTATTAACTGGGTGATACGTTTAAACAATCCTAAAGCAACTAAAGTTTTATTTACTCCTAAGTGGCTCTGTAGGCCATAAAATTTTGGATGTTTCCCAACGATACTTCCTATAAAATAGAGAACCACACTTTTTGGGTTAAACTTATAAAGTCTTTCAAGGTGACTGCTTGATCTCAATGGGGAGCTAAATGAATAATTTTTTATTAAAGCATGACCATACTCTATTAGACCAGATGTCAGTCTAAACCTGCATCTAACAGTGGCCAGTAGTGATACTTATGGGAAAAGGGCGACTATATGCCATATTAGGACTATAAAATGACTACAAACACACAGTTTCCAAGTAATACATCTTTCCTAGTGCTAGACCAATGAATTTTTTTCAACAACAAAAGACTGAGCAGTGGTTAGAGCCAACTTTGCTGTACCTAAGTCCTCTCTGAAAGATCCCTTGAAGAATTTGACGGGACATTTCCGGCATACTTTAAGTCTACCTGAAAGGTACTTGTGGATAGGTAGAAAAGTTCAAAGTTACAATACTGGTCTTCATACAGACTGACAGTCTATTTTTCTTTTTATCTACATCAAAAGTTGTCGTAGTTTAACCCCAGCCAGCAACTAAGCACCACACAGCCACTCACTCACACACACACCCTCCCCCGCAGTGGGATGGAGGAGAAAATTGGGAAAAGAAGTAAAACTTGTGGGTTGAGATAAGAACGGTTTAATAGAATAGAAAAGAAGAAACTAATAAAGATAATGATAACACTAATAAAATGACAACAGCAATAATAAAAGGATTGGAATGTACAAATGATGCACAATGCAATTGCTCACCACCTGCTGATCAACACCCAGTTAGTCCCTGAGTGGCGATCCCCCCACCCCCACTCCACCCAGTTTCTATACTAGATGTGACATCCCATGGTATGGAATACCCCGTTGGCCACTTTGGGTCAGCTGCCCTGGCTGTGCCCTTTGCCAACTTCTTGTGCCCCTCCAGCCTTCTTGTTGGCTGGGCATGAGAAGCTGAAAAATCCTTGACTTTAGACTAAACACTACTTAGCAACAACTGAAAACATCAGTGTGTTATCAACATTCTTCTCATACCAAACTCAAAACATAGCACTGCACCAGCTACTAGGAAGACAATTAACTCTATCCCAGCTGAAACCAGGACAAACGTGCTTTGGGACCCCAACCCAAAATGCTGAGGCCCTGTTAAATGTGGCATGACACAAAGTCATCATCCAAGGATGCTTAAGCCTAGGTAACTGATAAATGTGACAAAGCAGTTACCTGCATATTTCACAGATGGGGACTCCATAGACATAATTATGTAGGAAGTTGCTGTAGTTTATACAGGTCTGTGGCAGACCTACGAACACAGTTGCCTTTCACGTTGAAGCAGCCCGCTGCCTTGCCTGAAAGATATGCCATCCTCACCTTGCAGACATGACAGCTAGGCCAAAAAAGCACAGATTTTCATCAGTCCAACCAGATCATCAACTTGAAAGTGTTCAAGGAAGCCAGTATAGCACTCCTCTTTCTGCCAGGCAAGAGATGTGAAGACAGTTCAGTACACACTATTACCATACGAATGCCACTCTCAATTCTCTAATAAAAGGTGACAGTCATCGAGCTTTGCTTAGCACTGATTGTACAGCTGTAGCAAGAAAAACATCTCACTAATCAAAACCAAACCCCACTGCAATGTAACCTTCTCACCAACATGAAGCAACAGAGCTGCCCTTATTTTCCACGAGTCTTGGCACTTGAGATCTCAAACGTTTTCATATCATGAATCATCTATTAGTCCAAAGATTAACCTACGCCCTCATCTTATTCATCATTGCTCAGATCACATCCCTCTCACAGATGCAATCTCTGCCAACTACAGCAGCTACTTCAGTAAGCTGAGAACTTGAGGTTAAAACGCTTGTAAAAAACCTGAAGACAAAGAGAATAAGCACCTGATATCACCCACCTGCTTGAGAATATCTAGATAACTTTCTAAGTTCTATCATAGATGATGACAATCAAAACAGTAAGTTGCCTAGGCTGCAATTCAGGAAAGCACTTAGACAGGTTTGTAACTTAAAATACACAATTAAAAGCATTCCAATCCATCAAAACACTTAACTTGTACTCAATACAGGAAAATGAGTAAGTCCTATTGACTTCCATAAACATCAGTAGAGGATAATTAAATCAAAGAGAGTTGCTCTATCAAGGTCATACTGTGAAAGCCCTGACGTTTTAGAATGTTTTCCGTACATTTCACAGTGAAATTCTAAAAAAAGGAAAACATAGGTGGCTAACAATAGTGATGGTTTACACCTGTATAGTAAATGCCCAATCAAGTGCTTTGGAAACAGTGACTTAAATGGGTGACTGCCCGCGTGGCAGCAGGAAAACATCACGCAGTCATTACACAAATAATATTTTCCATTGTACAAACTGGAAAAAATAAGGCAAAAAGCTTCAAGTGATTTGGAAATTCACTCTTCAGTGCATTATCAAGTCTGAAAGTCCTGTTGTCATTTTATAATGCTAGGTATGTGCCATACCCTGGGGTGGATCTTATTTTCTTCTTATTCAACTGTTAATGTCTTAGGCTAATAAAATTATTTTTATGCTTCTTTAAATAATAATAATACATTTTATTTACCCATAACTCAGTTTAACAGTCCTTATTTCAAAGAAAACAGACTTTGAAGTCAGTTGGAGTTGTATGGGGGTGAAAGACAATCCTCACAAGTGTCCTGTGCATTTTACCATAAAAGTAAATATTGTTTAAGCACTGAAAGCAGGTATGCTCATGGAAGCTCAGCATTTGATAATATAGTTCCCAACAGCACTCTAAAAACCCTTAGGAACCTAGCATCTTCTAACACCCAGCTGGCCATAAATATACTTTTAATACACATAAATACTAAGTCCCTCTCTCCAACAGAGCTCTTCGTCTTTACAAGGGATCTCATCAGTGACAACTGACAATAGATTTCAGGCCTCCTAGTGAAATCTAGCCTTATGCTCCTCCTCAACACTTATAGTGGTACTCATGTTCTGCTTTGCCAATTCTTTCCAGCAGATAGACCCTCAATACATTGCTCTTTATCCAGTACTCAATTTTCAGATCAAAAGGTAAGATCTATCTGAATAAACTAACTAGATATTTCTTTTTGTGAAGGATCCTATGAAGAACAAGCTGATAACAGCCACAGAATAAGAGCTTGAAACTGTAAGTAAAGGTTATCATTTAGCACCATAATGACACAAGAAAAGGGGATTCTAAATACATGAGGTGTATCACATGAGATATATAAGGCTGGGAGGAGTTTGAGTGCCTAAGGTTTCCAGAGCCAATTCTGACCACTGAGTTTAGCATCCAGACCTTATGTTAGCCTGTCTGGAGCAGATGAAAAATTTTACTCCCCTGTTGCCTTTAACCGTCCACAAATCTCTCATGTCACTAACACCCACAGTGATTGTAGTTCAATTCAGATACCTTTGAACCCTAGCTGGTCAACAAGCAAGGAAGGACTGCTTTATCTTACCAGTTAGCATCAGAAATCCCAGTCTTTCCCTAACAAGTTAGCATCAGCTGTATCTCCTCTGCCTAAAACATTACATCTGCACTGCTTAACAGGTAACATGCATGTTATTGCCACAGCCATCTCATAGTTCCTTCCTTTAACAGTACAGGTTATAAGACAATAATGAATACTGCTAGCAAACATACAAGAGAGATATACAGGAAGGTAAAAAGGTTTTTTTTCACAGATAAGCAGAAGAAAGGACCTGAATGTATTTTAGGTCAAGATGTACGGACTCCTAAGATCAAGTTATAAAACCTGTACACAAAGGTCAATAGGGCAAGTTATAATACAAAATTAAAACACTTTGTAGCAGTCAGAAAGACCCTTAATTCATGGCATGTACAAAAAGGCCATTTTTTGGCCCAATGTAAAGCTGACAAACCTGCAATTAGCTACAGCCTAGTCCTTGCTTTATTTTTTCCTTCTTTAAAATAGGCATTTGCCTTTTCCACCATCAGGGGCATCCCTCAATTACCATAATCTTTCCAACATTTTAGACAGTAACTGCAGTGACATCAACTAGCTTACTCAGCACCCATGGGCTCATCCTTGTGAGAGACTGAAAGAGTTGATGTCTCAAACATTGTGCTGGGGCAAGTTCTGCTTAAAGACAAACCTGCACAGCAAGGAACCAAGGTGAAAAGCCCATCAGCTCAGACAGCAACAAGAGGGGGAGGGCATGCTGGAGAGTGCACAGCTCGCTGTTCTGATAAGCTGTTCTGGTACAAAGATCAAACAATGGCCACGTCTGCAGGGAAGGAGAAGTTACTCCACAAAGGACCCCCAAGCCCAAAGGCTCACAAACTGCTCATTAACCTGACAAGTTTGGGTGCCCGCCTGAAGGAGCGGCAAGGATGATAAAAGGACACAAACTGAAGCCCTGGGTGCACAAGCCCACTGGAACTGGACCCTTCAGCTGACTGAACCAACACTGGACCCAGGACCGGTGAAATCTTTCTCTCTTCCTTTCTCTCTGTCTTCTTCTCTCTTTCCTTTTCCACAATCCCTACACCTCATCCGCTTCAAGATATAAACCGTTGACCAAGTTTGAGACTAAGAGTAGATCCAGCCGCCCCTAGGCCCTTCTCTGAGGAGGAGTCTGGAAAGCAAGAGGGTCTGCTCTGAACCTCATGACTCAACGGGAAGGATCTCCTTATTCCCTGAATTGATGTATATGGTTACACAGTTTACAGAAGTAGTCTTATGCCAATTCCTGTTGTGAGAAACCCTGCCACCTACTACCATGCCTCCCCAGTTCAGTTTGCTTCTGTCATAAACTCTTTAACTGATTGTTTGGTGTCGTTGCACCTTAATTTAGCCCGAGGAAATTTCGAATTAAACACCACTCCTTGGTCTCTCCAGTCTGGGTCATGACAATCCTATCCCATCCATTTCTGAAAACTTGTCTACATCCAGTTAGTAGTTCATCATCCAATCTTCTACAGCAGTTAATCTCCCTCTCCCTAAACCAGTCCTGCAACCCAACCTTGCCAGCAAACACTAACATGAAGAGAGCATCAGGCACCTCAGTCTTTTCTGTACCATTCATCATTTATCGCCCACCCATTCAGCTGGGAGCCCATGCTTTTCTTATTTTTTTCTTCTTCCCTCATGTCCCACACCAGTTTAAAATGCAACTGAGTTTTACCATTCCTGGTTTTATCCTAGTTGTAATTTTAGCCTAGTTATCCATTCCCAATGTTATGGATGATGCTTGTCTACATTTCAGTAGCTAGTCCCTACTACTTTCTCCCACATGGGTTTTTTTATTTCAGCTCAGACAGGATTTCCCCATTTCATCCATCTGGCTGGCCACCTTCCTTGGGTGCTGATTTTCTTGCACACCAGGATCAAAGTCAACTCTATTTGGAGAAGATTGTCCTTGAAGGTCAGATAGTTTTCCCAAGACTCATTTGTCCTACAGACCAGCCTCCCATGGGATGCTGCCAAGCAGATCCTTGGAAAGTCAAAGCTTACTCTCTTGCAATCAGAGCTTCATCCAGCTGTTAGCCTGCCTCGCTTCTCTTTAGATCTTAAACTCTACCAATTCATGTCACTGCAGCCAACACTGCCATTAACTACCATAGCCCCAACCAGGTCTTGGTTGTTGTTAAGATGCAGGTTCAGCAGATGACCTCCTTCAGTGAAGAGGAATTGGAAAAAGTTCAGGTTTGACTTCTTGGTAGTTTGCCATTGATTCAAGAAAACTGTGTGCTGCTTGTTTGGAAACAAAGGCAAAATTAAACTAAAGATTAAGTTACTAAGAATTACATGCATACTGTTAAAATAGAAATTATATTAGTAATCCAGTATTATGTTTTAACACAGTGATAGGTTTTTGTCCAAGGTAAGATTATTGCACAAGTGAGTAAATGCAAGAAGGCCTAATTTCTGAAGCTAAAGGAAAGTAGGTTTAATAGGTTGTGACAAATGCTGCCACTTACTATATCACCCACAGTTTGGAGGGATGGGCATCATTCAGTTAGAATTGAGATTGAAAATAGATTACCAATTGAATCGTAGATTTTCTTTTTTATCTTAAGAGTTATTGCTTGCACTCTCATTATCGTAGAGTCCTGTGAATCTAGGAGGCAGATCCTTGCCAAATACAAAAACCACTACCCATGCAATGAATTCTTGCAGGGTCCCCTGGAGGCTGCTTCCCCTGAGAAAAAGGGATGAGCTCCTAGCCTTAACTCTTTAACCAAATTGGGGGTGTGTGTGTGTGTGTGCAGGGGGAAGGTAAATGCATGAGACCTTGATTTATTTAGGCACACAAAGCAACCCCATCCCAATACAGTTGATGCACAAGTACTGTGGTTAGATAGAAACTCAGTGTCTCACCCACAAACTTCAGGCTCACAAAGCAATCAAAATTTCAGCAGAGTTTGTGAGGAACAGTATTTACAATTCACTGGACTAAAACAACCACCACCTCTATGAAGAACTTAAGAATATCCATCTGTAACAAATATATGGCAGCACAGTACCTAACAGCCTGGCTCCATGAGAAAGCCCTGCAGAGGGATTTGTATTGTGTTGAACACAAATGCATTTGCATGTTGAAGCAGAATATATTTATTGCCTTCTAGTCCCTTAACTTTTCTGACCTGGTCCAGGCTCTGAATACTCACGTGAAAGGCAGCCTATTTTCAAAAAGGGTACAAAGCTACCTAATCTTTTTCTTTCCATTTGCATTTTTATTCCATGATCATCTTTGCTTTGCCTTGTTTCATTACCCCTCTATCCTGCTAGCCTCACTGCTTATCTAAGAGAAAACGAAAAACCTCCAACAATTCCATCTCAGCTCCTCACAGACAGTGTATAAATAGCACTGGTGTATACTGGTTTGCCAAAATACAAGAAGGTCAGAAAAAACATTTTCTTTTGAGATGAAAAAAAGGAGGCAAAACCTAAGAATTTTAATAACAGCCTTGACATGAGAGCAACATAATACCAGCCTGAATTACACTTGGTCCCAGATTCTCATTGGAAACCCTAGATTGCTTTGTTCCTGTCCCTGACATAATATTCAAGACTGGGTTTATATTTGCACAGGATGGGGCTGTTCACTAGAGTCCATGCAAATCAAACACTTGATTTATGCATCATTCCACTGGAAGGTGTAACATTAAATTTAATTTTGTAAGAAAAGCCTGAAGTGCCTCTACGCCTGGGGCTGACATTGTGAACTAGGGAGAAAGGTGCACAAGAATTCATTACTGTTTCCAATATGCGAAATGCAGCATTTGAATGAAACATTTGTCTCTTGTCAAAAGGGAGTAATGTCTGTTCTTTGTAAAAAATATTTCTCCCCCCACTTTGATTTTATCGTCAATTCAGCATATTGGGAGCTGAGGTTACAAGTGTAGTTCAGACTTGCAATGATGGTGGAATGAATTACACAATGAAATGGAGACACATTGGTTGAGTTGCAGTACAGCTACGGAGTATAGATGTTGGTGGGTCAAGTTGAATGCCTCCTGGTAGTAGCACTTCATTGGGCAGCACTTCATTGTAACAATTAAGAATAGCACTGGGGTTTTTGAGCTTATCCAGCAGTTTCACAGAAAAGTTTTCTGTTATATCGATAGACCGTTTTCAGTTACCTACACCTACTTCTACCATTTAGTTCTGAAAACAAGTTTGAAAATACCATGAAAAAAGTTTTCCAAAGTTTACACCAATGCATAGTCAAGTTAAATTTCTCAAACACTGTCAAAGGGTTTCCACTCTCTCTCTCAGCCTAGGCAGCATCAGATGAGCTTCAGTGAGAACAAGGCTTTCCAGTCAAGCAGCCTTTTTCAGCTGCAGATCATTAAAAAGTTCCCCCCAAACCTTTCCACATTTCAGATCTGGATAAAACACAATACAGAGCTGAAGAGACAAAGGTCAAAAAGCAGGGCAAGAACTAAGTGTGGTCAGGATGAAAGTTCATCCTACACTGTGACACTCGGGTGCCACTCCCATCAACACAAGAGCAATAGTAACCCTTTCCTTCAACACCTTCTTTCTGTTGTTTTTCCCCCTATGCTGCCCTCTGGCAAGCCTTACACAACCCAGTCTGAGCAGGAATTCTGCTGCTACTGTACTACCAGAAAAACTGAATTCAAGAATCCAACAGGCATTATTACTACTCTAATAGAAATAATTGGTCACTCTAGTGTTTTCTAATTCACCATGCCAGCTGAATTTCTCATAAGACTTTTGGTATAGTCTACATCAAATGGTACTAGATAAAGCCACACAGCCATTTATAGTAATCTGGTCCAAACCAGAAGTGAAAGGCAATGGTACAAGGTAAGTTAGCCCAATTCCTTGGCCAGTACTGAACAATGCTGGCATTTAGTTGTATTTGAATGAAGCTTTACATGG
This sequence comes from Buteo buteo, assembly GCF_964188355.1. Lineage (NCBI taxonomy): Eukaryota > Metazoa > Chordata > Aves > Accipitriformes > Accipitridae > Buteo > Buteo buteo. The sequence goes on along the minus strand of NC_134171.1, from coordinate 67,205,556 downwards.
TAATGCAAGTCTTATTTGATTTGCACACTCTGCTAAACTCAACATTCAGAAGAATCATCCCTTGTTGCCTATTCCTAAGCCCTACCTGCTATCCTACAGCTGTAGATAACTGCATATGAGAAAGTTAGGCATTCTCTGCAAGAGCTGGACACTGGTGCTTCACTAGAACACATTCAAATATAATGTACTTTTCACCTTATTTTCCTGAAGCAGGCCATAAACTTATGTGTAGAAATACCTTTAAAAATTCCTGTTATGTATCACAGCTAAGTAAAAGTTACTATTTGCGAAGTGTTTTGAAAAGTGTATGCAGTTTTGACACATGTCTTTTCTCTCCTTCAAAACAATTAAAAAAAAAGCATTTGAATAGTTTGTTTCCCATGCTGAAATCATGTTTTGCTTCAAAATCATTAATATCTAAAGAAGTTAACCAAAATTAAATATTTCAGGGTCATAGGCAATATTTAACATTTCCTACAGTTCATTGTGTTTTGGTATTCTGTTTCAGTAAGGGCATTTGTACTCTGGGGTCAACCCTGGAGAATTTTCTGATTTCACAGTTCAGCTAACAAACCCAAGCCCCTCCACCTATTCGCACAGCCCCACAGCCATAACACTCCTGCCCATTCTATCCTGCAAAATCACTCTTTCAAGGTCACTCTGGAGCATTCATGTCCCACGAGGCCAAGCTTCTGCATAAGTTGTTCAGCTTGCCAAACCTTGATAGACTCTTGATCTGAAATCTTGAAGCTATTTTCTTTGTTCAGCTAATGAACAGTATGGTGATGAATACACATAAGGCAAAATTGATCCACTTAATTCATCATTTGTACATATGTATGGATTTAAGCCCTTTTAAATGGATTCTGGGATTAAACACCTATACCTACATTCACAAGCTGTTCAAAAATACCTAAGGGCATTGTGGTAAGTTTTGTCCCTTAATTTCTGAAATTAAAAGATTGACCCCATGTTTAGCATTTGCAAGCTTTTTAAAAACAAGATGCATTTTGGTGGCTTGTTAATTAGTGCCCACGCAAATCTTTACTCCTGCTGTATGGTCCTGTTTCCTGGGTAGCTGCAGGGGATAGGTCCCTGCAAGCTGCACCCAACCTTGTTGTAAGGAGAACAAAAAAAGTTGTTGCTCTGCAACCAGCCTTGTTCAAGGACAACAAAAAAAGATCAGAAAATCAAAACCACAACCCCAAACTTAGAAGCCAGGCAATAACATGTTAGCTACAAACATAAGCTGAAATATTGAGAAAGGAAGAGTAAAATGGCAACCATCAGGGTGCAAATTTCATCCTAGCTTTGTGTACCATTAACCCCGATTATCTTTACAACAGTCCTCAATGCCATGCATTCAAATGCCATTCCAGTACCACTGATCTTGCTCAGAAACAGCAGTTTAAGTCACCTTTATGCAAAGAAGTCCTTATACTATAGGAAATATAATTCAAGAAGAAAGGCCATAGCAGGTATCTCAGTTAACTGCCTTCTGTTTAAACGGTACTGATTTCCATCAAATCACTAGTCCTCTGGCGATTTTCATTTTTTTTTCAGTTTATCAAATTTGGATTATTTTCCCCCCTGCTTAAGCTGCAGAATTTAAACTTACCAAACTTAGCTTTTGGCATTGCTTTTTGATTCCCACAACTCTGCAGAAACTGGCCAGAAGCTAACTAACTCACTCAGTCCCAGTCAGGTTTCAGACTGAGATGCATTATATCAGTTGCTTTCTGTGACACCAACAAATTATTTTTGAGTACCATATAGGGCCAGGTGAGACCAACATCCCAATTACATTGGAAGAATTAATGATTTGCAACATTTGCTACTCAAAGTGACATTAATAGATCAGAAATTGCCTTGTCTTTGTCAGTTCAGTAAACTGATTCCCCCTGCTAACTAGTATCACTATGCAGGAGGTTTAAAGCCATTTTTCCTTACAATCTAGAGCATCAATAGCCATGCAAGGCAAAAACTTGGACACCTGCCCCTCCTCTAGAAAGCCAAATAGCTACTGTGTTAACAGCAGGTCAACATCAACCCTTACAGTTGGTTTCCCAGCCAACACAGCATATTCAAGCAGCTGGAGGAGACCCACATGACAGACAAGTTGAACCCATGTCAGATGATTTCAGTTATTATTTATATGTTCCACACAGGCAACAGACATGACTGCTGTCTGAAGCATGCTTAATTGAGGAAAATGTTTCGATTTTGAAGAGCATGAGTGAAAAAATATCCAACAGAGTTTTGGTAAATTGCTACTAGAGCTATTTTCTCCCATAGTCCCCCTTGTTCATTTCCACACAGCAACTTTCTCCCCTGCGATCCAGGTCTCTGTTTCTGTACCCTACTTAAAGTTTTACCTGCCATGGTTTGTTCTTCCCGTCAGGCCACCAGCAGTGTTAAATGTCTCAGAGCCAAGAATCAACCCCAATGGATCCTGCTGGCAACTCACTCACTACTCAGGAATGAGCAGCTGCTCAGAAATACCTTCTGAGACGTAATCTCATCAGTGTTTCAAGCAATACCACAAGCAGTGCGTTAACTTTGCATCATCCTAGTTTCTCCATTGAAATTCTCGTGCAAATACCAAGCACAAGTCTTACCATAATTTAAGTATATCTTTCGAGATTATCATCAAACAAGTCCTCAGTCAATTCTTGTACAGTTCTGGAAAAGCAAATTAGCAGAACTTTGGCACCCCCTACCCCACCACTTAAGAAGCATCCACCTTGATGTTGCTGTTTGATAACCCTTACACTGCTGGAATGGAAAGCCAGATCAACATCACATGATGACCATCTGAACTTTACTGCAAATACTGAATAGATAATTTACTTGATAAGCTCTGCTTTCTTATCTCCAGTTTTATTCACCCACCAGCAACAGAACAATATTATTCCTGAGATACCTTTCATTCCTAACACAATTAAAAAGATGTGTTTACTAAGCTTAAGCATGCCAGCCACACATTTCTCCTTGCACCTTTTTGCTTCCATGCCAACTTTCTACCATCCTTATCTTCTGATTTATATTAATTACCACCAGCTTTTCACTTTCTTCCATGTGATGTCCATGTTCTAACTGCTTTCAGGGCCCCTTTCCGACCCAGACTAGTTTTTCAATTAGGACAGTGTTCTTCCTGATCAGTAAAGGGCCCTTAAACAGCTTAATAGTTTAAGGTATTTTCCTCATGTGCTTTTCGAGTTTGCCACTGGGCCATAGAGTTCAGACCCAGTAATTCAGGTACCCCCACCATACACGTTGTTCATACATCATTCAAGCTCCATCCTACCCCTAGGCAAGGGCCATAACAAGCTGAAAGGAGAAATGCCCTTGTTAACCCAATGGGCAAAAGCACAAAGAATAAGTCTCCTGGTTTCCAGCTGAAATCAGTTCACAGTTTATATCCACGACTTTGTGCTGACAGTAGCCTCTCTTTCAGAAATTTACTCTCCTGATAGATTTATAGGAAACAATGATATCACCTCTGAATACTGCTAGGCTAAGCAAGCCATGCTCTTTCAGTTCTGGGATGATAGTCAGATCAGTCCTTTAATTATTCCCAGGTCTCTTTTTTGCATTTGATTCACTGAGAGTTCATCTTTTGTGCACTATATCTGAACAGTGTTGTGCATTCTGCATGAGCTCTCCACAGTGCCTGGTACCATAACATCACCTCACCCCTCCACAAATTGACATCTATCTTGACTACAGCAATGTTTATCTTTCCTAGTCATCTCACCTTGGTTGGCCCAGAGCCATCCTATCATTCATTCCCTCCTTATCTTCAGCCATCCACAAATCATATTTTCCTCACCTTATTATAGATGTACTTGATATACAAGGCACTGGGTGCATTTTGTGCTGTTGTAAAGCCATCTGTTTTTTTATTCCAGTCTTCAGTACCCTCCTCTTCTGCCGTGCGGTATCCCAGCTCTGCTGTTAACTCCTGCGTTTTTCCAGCTTCAGCACAAAAAGTGAATGTGCTGACAAGGTCACTGAGGAAAATTTGAGCAAGAGCCACCAAAGACCAATCCCAGATGGGAAAAATCCTTAGCAACCATCCTCTGAGCTTTGTAGCCACACTGCCTTTCATCAGTGGCATGTTACTGCTTGCTTGGCCACCTTGCCAAACAAGTTGTAATTGAGAACATTGTAATTTAAGCTGCTTGCTACAACATAGAAAAGAGACATTACATCTACTGCTATCCAAGCATTCAGTACTAAGGCAGAAAAATAACCAAGTCACCTTTGCCTAATCAACTACTTTCTATGAGGATAAAGTCAAATATGATTGCTTAATGAATTGTCTGAGAACTATGCCTCCATGTACACTTAGAAGTGGCATGAATATTTTACCACTGCATGGTTATTTCACTGAATGAGATAACGAACAATGTTATTCCACTCTAACTTCTCTTAAGAATGAAGCTTTAAAGGAGCTGTTGATTTTCTTCCTTTGTGTGATTCTTGAGTCTCCCGACTATCTATTATGCCCTATAGATAAAGATATTTGTATCATCTACTCTGTAACTAAAAGCTATCTGTTAGAAGCACTCTGGAATATTTCTCCAGCGGAGATCTTGGTAGGGCAAATATCCCCAACAGTGGGAAAGGAGGAAGTCACATATGCATAACGACAAGACACCGATCTTACTATTCCTTGCAGATACTTTCAGCTGTTTAAGTTCAAAACAGATACTCCCAAAACTATTTTAGAAATTATGCTTTTCAACATACACAAGTGATGTAGGACTAAGAGGAATTAGCAGCAGGGTAAGATGAGATGAGGAGTAATACCATCTACAAAGAGCACATAGTTTTGGGGCAGATTTCTAGCTTTTAATCAAAACCAAAAAATTCAGTTCCTAGAAATTGAAGCATGATATACTACTGATGAACTTCACATTCTTAGCAATGAGGCCAAGGACCACTAAAACCGCTTCCTTTGAAATAGTAGATTGTGTTAATGTTATATTCTTAAATGAGAGTTGGATTGTCTTAAGGAGAGAAACTGCAAACCAACGCAGCATTGGGCTTGATGGAGGATTTATGAGTGTGCCTAAACTAGTAAAGGACCACATTCCCATACCACCAGAGGTCTCGTTTAGGCCCACATTTTTACTTTAGCAGCTTGGTTTGCTAAAATGCCTGCAGAGTGAAAAAACGAAAGTGAGCATTTTCTTTTCTAGCTCTCTCATTTGTAACTACCCCTTAACGGTTATTTTTTGTAGCTAATTAAGTAGCCATGCCAGATTAGCAGTAAACACAGTGACCATCAAAACCCACTAAGAATCCTAAGAAAACTGTGGAAACTGTTGGTTCCCAAGACAAGAAAGAAAGAGAAAGAGGTATTAAACAACCATAAAGTCTAAGGATTAGGTAAGACCACTAGCAAAAATTGACTCCTCTCCACAGATTTCATTTGTCAGAGCTTTAAAAAGGGAGTGGGAGCCACTGTTTCTATTTTTACTGATGAAGACAGCAGCACGGAACAAACCTATCCAGAAGGGCAGTAACAGTGCCAAACATTTACCCTAGATCTCTCCATAGTGCTTATTTACAAGACCACCGCAGAAAAAAAACCCAACCACAGCCTGATACGTGTACACATGAGAACCTCCTGCTATATTCTGAACTTAACATTTACTAAGTTTACCTTGTGCAGCTTTGCAGCCTACATTCAGGTTCTCTTCATACTGCTAGGGCAAGGTGGACATGGACTCTTATATTCACTGTCTTCATTTTGACTTTTTCAGCAGTGGAGGTGGTGACCAACTGTATCATCCAAGGGTTTATTAAGTTTTGTACCATTCAGGATTTGCAAAGTAAATATGACCTTAATATATTTTATTGCTTATTGCTAGGTGATTGCATAAGCAAAGATAAGCAACCTAAAAATGCTTAAGTAATCAAGGTCAAAATTAAGTATACCGAAGCACCCTCTGCCTTATGAGAGGCATCTTTCGAGTGCCTGTCTCTCATGCAGGTTTAAGACAGATCCTTAAATTTCCATTACCAGAGTTTTCTCCCCCACCCCCCACCCCAAGAATTCACTGCATTTACACAGGTCAGAAATGTGTCAGACCTCATTATATGAATATTGATTTTAATAAGGAAATCAATAGGCATGAAGTAGCAGCATTTTCCAAATGTTTTTAAAAGGACTATAATTGAAACTTGCTTTTCAACCTTGTGCAGGGATTGTTAATACACAAATTGCTGCTTATGAATACCATGCCACGTTTGGACACTTATGCAGCTTTTTGGGGGCTGCACTTGCTTCCTTACGAAGTCTACCTCAATTCATGTCTCCATTTGGTAACAAGCCGCATCCTGTGAGGAGTGTCTGTTTTAAGTCCCACTGACTCTACTAATTGGTAGAGGAAGAGCATTAATATTTGAAACACTTAGATTTATTTTAACCAGGATGGTGTGAAAGTGTGTCACTGAAATATATTCAGTGTACTAGGTAATTTCCATGTTTTAGAAAGAGAAGACAATCCCGGAGTTCCCATAGGTAAGATGTAGAAGGAAAATTGCCCAGGGTTGCATAGGCCCACAGTCACAGACAGTTCAGTCCACTCATAATTTAGGACTTGGAAGCAAGACGTCCAGTAGTGGCCTCTCACATCCTACAGTGTCTCAATGCAGTGGTTTTCTTGGTAGAAAAGGGTTACATGATTGGGTCAATTTGGGTGCAAGGGGAAAATTCCCAGAGTAAAAGGAGTCTTGGACAACTGGAGTTTATTTGAGAGGTGGTGAAGACTTAGTTTTCATTAGCTATGTTTGCAAAATGTTTATAGGGCTATTTGAGTTCTTCACCCAGGTGACACAAGGCTCTCTATATTAAGTTAGGGTAGATGCAAAGCCTGATATTTGTTTTGAACCACATTTCCACAAAGGAAACCAGATCCTTTTTATAAAAAAAATAAAAAATAAATAAAATCAACAAAACTACACTGATTTAAGTGCACCTGCAACTCCAAACTTAAATATGTTGTCATCCAATGTCTCATGGGGAAACAGATATAAAGAATAAGAGCTTCCTGAAGAGTTTTCCAGTATGCCAGCATATTATTATTCTCAAATAGAAGGTATCTGAAATAGAACAGTCACATTTTCATTGTAAGTATTAGGATGTGACAAAAGCTAAATACCCTTCTTATACCTTGATTACAGTACAGAAGCTTGTACTTCATTCTGATTTTATCACCATGCACATGTCATTTAGTCTGGAATTGAGTAGAAAGAGGCAGTTAATCTCTGTGCTTCTGAGTTTGTTAAAAATGCACATAGTTTTACATATCGGAACTCTGAAATATTGCAATCCCTTAACAAATGAAGCAAAACTCAGCAAAAACACAAGAAAAGGATGTGCATGCTCATTAAAGCTTTCATCCCTTACAGCCCTTTACCCACAATACTATTCAGGATTTATGCATAAGAATTTCATGAAGATGTCACTGAAAACGCAAGCTTTTTGCAACCCAGAGCCTCCATGCTCTCTCCTCTGAGGAAATTGTTTGGAACCTGAGGGTACTAAGCATTTTGCTGGATCAAAGCTCCAATATCAACCAAAACACTAAGCTCCTGTGATAGTTGAATACTCTGGATACATTCCTCTGAGCACTAACAAATGGTGGTAAAGCAGTTAATACCAACTTTTTGAGGGACAACTTAGTCATTTTTTATTCATTTACTCCCTGTGTAGATCAGTATGCAGGACGTTTCCCAAAGGCTTTTTCAATATAACAAGGATGTGATATTTGAGGACTAAATTGTGATGGACCAGCATTGCTCCAGTGAGGATTAAAGTGGAGGGCATAGGTTAAAGAAAAACTGCTCCACAGGTTATTTATATTTACCATCTGCTCTGATAAGCACTTACAAGATGAGTCCTTGGGAGATGTTTTAAAGATTTTCTTATTCAAACCTATCCAACATGGTGGGTCCCCTAGAAACACCCAACGCATTAACAGTAAAGGCTGAATATTCACACTGTCTTCAAGATAACGAGCTAAATCACTGCCTGGTTTCACATCTGTAAGAGGATGGGTTGGGCAAACTCAGTCTGAATCATACCTAGTTCAATTTTGCATAAAAGTTGAATAAGAAAGTTATACGTCTCAAATAAAATACTATGTTTTGCAGGTCCTAATATTTTTGATGACAAGCAACATTTTTTAAAGCATGCAAGTCACTCATGGCTCAGGAGGACAAGGCAGCAGCAAAGACTTCTGCCCAAATCTTGACTCCGCGTGACAGGCAAAATGAATTAATCCCAATAGAATCCCTGTCACTCACCAGGCTGCATTTTTCCGGTATTCAAGCTGCTTCATCTAAACTGTGGACATAGCTTCATTGACTGGAGCATATTTATAAATGAGACTATCAATTTTCCTAACCCCAAGTCATCTGAAACCTTAGGTCTCACACTGACACTCTGTACAAAGGCTGAGCTTCCTCACTACTGCAAAATTGCTGGAAATTAAGGTGCCCTGTGCAAAGGGTTTGAAACTTGTGCAATATTAACAACCTCACTAGTCCTTTCCACTGTAAATATACTGGAATGTTGCTACAACACCAGCAATTTTGTCTACTGAGCTCTTACCCTTGGACCAAACTTTAATGAATACACAGGCATTATGCCCACAGACCCAGCCTGCAAACAATAAGAGCATTAAGCTAATTCTGAGATTTATGACAGACCTACCTGCCTTCCACATGCATTTTATAGGCATTTACAATAAATTAACTAGTGGAGGCCAGCTCAGTGGTACAGAGACATTATCATGCATAGCCAAGTAGTAGAATTCGGTATATTGTAGGACTGGTCATTGCTAACTGAAATGATAAAGGCTGGAGCTTCAACTGCACAACTAGCAAGAAGTGAGGCAACCACACATCACAGGGCAGCAACATCTGCTGGGTGCTCACTGACTATGTTGATAATGCCATGAAAGATATTTCCTTCATTAGCGACCTCAGGAAATATAGGTGAGGAGCAACACTAAGATCCTACATTAGGTACAGTGACATTACTCCTGCAAAGATAGCTTTGTCTGGGTGTCGTGGTTTCGGCCCAGTCAGTAACAAAGCACCATGAAGCCGCTCACTCACTCGTCCTCACCCAACCACGGTGGGATGAGGAGGAGAAAATATGAAGAAAGCCTTGTGGGTCGGGACAAGGACAGGGAAGGATCACTGGTCACGGGCAAAAGACAGGCTCAACTTGGGGAAAAAACAAAATCAATTTAATTTACTACAAATCAAATGAAAACAAGGATAACGAGAAGTAAACCCAAACCTTAGAACACCTTCCCCCACCCCTCCCTCCTTCCCGACTCAACCCCACTCCCGGTTCTCTCCACCTCCTCCCCCCAGTGGCGCAGGGGAACAGGGGATGGGGGTTGGGGTCAGCTCCCCACACCTTGTCTCTGCCGCTCCTTCCTCCTCAGGGGGAGGACTCCTCACTCCTCCCCTGCTCCACCGTGGGGTCCCTCCCGCAGGAGACAGTCCTTCACAAACTTCTCCAACATGGGTCCTTTCCATGGGGCTGCAGTTCCTCACAAACTTCCCAGGAGTGGGTCCTTTCTGTGGGCCGATCTTCAGCCACAGACTGCTCCAGCATGGGCTTTCCCATGGAGTCACGGCCATCTTCAGGGGCATCTGCTCCCCCGTTCACCTCCATGGGCTGGGGGGACACAGCCTGCCATCTTTCCACAGGCTGCAGGGGCATCCGCCTCCTCCGGCGCACCTCCTCCCCTCCTTCTTCACTGACCTCGGTGTCTGCAGAGGGGTTCCTCTCACATTCCAATCCCCCTACTCACTGCAGGTTCCCCTTCTGAAACCTGTTCTCCCAGAGGCGCTACCACCGTCACTGCTGGGCTCAGCCTGGGCCAGAGGCGGGTCCGACTTGGAGCCGGGGAAGCTTCTAGCAGCTTCTCACAGGAGCCACCCCTGCGGCCTCTCCCCCGCTACCAAAAAGACCGTGCCACATCTTACCCATAACACGGGGTAAGATTAAATGATTCAATTTAGGGTTTGAAGTTTTTGTTCCAGTTTTTGTCATTTCAGGGTGGGAGAGCAAACTAATGATGACTTAATGTAAGGGATAATAAATATTTGGTTTGTAGGAAGGAAAGACTATTGGCTTGAGTCATGCTGTAGCCTACAGATTTTTCCTTTCAAGCCCAACCCAAAACCAGAGCTCCTAGGACAAATCTTGCATTGTTCACACATGAAAATCCCAGCAAACAAAAATTTTGCTCAAGTATCTAGAGCTGCAGGAATTAACCCCTTCTGGTTTGTGTCTATTTCATCTGTAACCTTGACAATTGAATGTATTTTATGTTATTTCTACTTTACAGCCACAGCCAAGATTTCTGCTGTTACGGGAAGCTACGCGTTTTTCATCATGATCTCCTTGGCCAACAGGACAGCAATTTCAGGGGGAGAAAGGATGACTAAGATGAGGCTCAATGTTGAAGCCATTTAATGAAGTAATATGGTTTTCTTTACTGTGTAACAGCTGTACTCTGAAAATGTCTTTACAATGGTCTGCTGCACATTACACGAACCTTCTATTTTTAGCCTTTCTGCTTTCCCTCGTTCCTCCAGACTTTTTTTTTTAATCCCCTTGCATTGGCCTCCAGAGCCTGTTTGGAGCAATATTGTGAAGCAAATGACCAGACGTAATGACTTTCCAAGGTCCTTGTGATTCCTTATTAACATTCAGTTAGCATAAGTCCTGACTTTATTATTGACTACATTGAATACACAATACACTGACCTCTGCCATCTGCAACTAAATCTCTTCCTGCAGATCTATCAAAGTGATTTCATACACAGAGAAAGTAGAAGAAAATAAAGCAGTAGCTACTTACCTTTTTTTGTCCTGGGAAACTTTAACACTCTGTGGGAAAGGCTGCTTCCCCTCGTGGTGTTTACAACCATTAGTATTCCACGCTTTTATTGCTGTTGCTAAACACTGAAGCATCATCTCAAAAATCCAGGGAAGAGAGGAAGTACTGTACAAAACCCTTCATTTTTTATTTAGTCTTGGTAGAAGCAAAATAGGGACAGAGAACCTCAGTGAAACCTTGTTTCAAAGACATGCCTTTAAGTTGGCTTGTGGGAACAAATGTTTAAATTACGAAAATGTTTTAGCATCTTCAGGTACCAAGGCCACAAGAAAGTGCATGACAACAAGTAACATCTATTCCACAAATATCTAGGGAAATTTTTTTCTACTTCTAATGTTCATAAATTATTTTCTCATTCCTAAAGGCAAATTGGTGCACACAAACCAGCACCTTAAGGAGAAAACAAGGTCATCCCTGTAGTAAACTCAGGTGCAAACCACAGGACCCCCACTTCCGCCATGTTACAGAACTTGCTATGAGCCACAGGTAAGCGTTTCACACCACTAAATGCAGAAAAACCTTCAGCTTAAGCAACTGAGAACTCAGACAAGACATTGGAGAGCCACAAGTGCACGCTCTGAAAGCTTGCTAGTGCAGAACTACCACGGGTACTTTGTTGACAACAAGTTTCATTTTATGAGGACACAGAATTTGGCAACATTTTTGCCAGAAAGGCTGGGAAAATACAGTCTCACATGTACACTAGCTTCAAGGGTTAATCCTCTATTCTGAGTACAGAAGGCCAGAAGTCAATCCTCTCTTCTGCTTGCTTGGTTCACGAGCAATCCCTTCCGAGACCTACAAAATCAGATACAGGGGATGTCTAGTCTTCATCTCTACTATCACCTAATCAGGTGGCTAAACCTACTCCTTGAAGAGGTTGTGTTCAAGTAAAGCCACATCTTTGCTTCCAGGTTATACATGGAGCTCAGGAATGAGGTTCCATTCTCCTCAGCCTTCCTAGAAACTCAGAAAAAAAAAAAAAAATCCTTTACAAATCTCCATTAACTATCCTAGAGGGGGAACTTGTATTTCATTGACTGTAGTTTATGCAAATAGGATCAGAGGAATTAACATATTGGAAGGAGCTGACATTTGTCCTGATATATTGAATCGTTAGCATGACAGAATCACTTAAGCTGGATCCACTAACATCAGGTTTCCTCTCATTATTGACCCCTGCAGAGTAGGCCTGACAAGTGGAACTGCTGCAAAGTTCATTAATAATGTGAAATAAATCAATTGTTCGGGAAATACTGAAAACGGATGACACTGAACTCAGACTTTTTGCAAATTCAGCACATACTAGTTTCCATCAAGGACACTAGTTATAACAACGTCCTTTTCTGACCTATATTCAGGAACTACACTTTAGTGCTAGGCAAGCTCACAGGGATACTGGGAATGGTGCCATTACGGGAATAATGCCCTTCGCTAGAAAATGAAAAGCAATATTATCTTACACACACCGACACAGATACCTGTAGGCATTTTAGCTTACTGATTGACACCCTCAGCATGAATTATGGGCAGGATGCATGGTCCAGAGCCAGGCTTTATTTTCATCCAGAAGGAGCAGGGAATTATGCCTTCTAACTGACTAGCCAGGCTGCTTTTTCCAACACAAGCGCTGCCCAAGCTAACAAAGACACTTTCTACCTTATCACCTACAGAGGTAGAAAAATCTATGCTCAAGTAAAAGTTATAAAAAACAGACATCTTGAAGAGAAAACTGAAAATCAATTTCCCTTGTTTGTGTTACTACCAGAATTTAGAGGGCCAAATGCTGTAACATTCCCTATCGTCAAGTGAAAACTGCAAAGCAAGTAATTGACTTGATTAATGCTGCTTTTTGTTGCTCACAAAATGTCCATGAACAGATTGAGATTTTCATTAATATATTCATGGTTCAAGTTTAGTCCAGTTTTGGATAATTTTTTAAACCACTTTATGGAGATGTTTAATTTGTTCTGCAGACCACAAGCTGGTTGGAAATATTTGACACATGGTAATTAAAACAGAAGGCATCTGAAAAAGCTATTGGTGCATGTCACATGGTGTTACTCAGCCTTGGATAAGGTGAGTTTAACTCAGGCAAAGCAGAAGAGCACAGAAAAATCTAAGTTATATGACATCCTGAGATAAGATGCAGTTAAAGCATGCAATCAGGTAAGAAAATAATATAAATTTAAGAATACAAGCTTGTTCCTTTCATGGCAAATGCAGACTTACTAAAAGAAACTAATTCCTTGGAAGAAGTTTAGGCATTTTTGGGTAATTATAATGAATTTTCCCTTAATATATTTATGACCAGTCTTTGTGTTAGTTGTTTACCCAATGTTTTTCCTCATACATGTATGTACATGCAAGAGTTTGAGTTCAATCCTCTAGAAAACCAATGAGATCTTTCTGAAGTTCATTTTCACCAGCTCTTTGCAAGTTCTTTTGTAAATGTTAGGGGAAGACAAGCTCAGACACAACAAACTAGCAACAACAGAATTAAGTTTTGCATTGGAAAAAAACTCATTGAAATTTTTGTGTAAGATTCAACTGTTGATTTTTTCAGGAGAGTCAATAACAATGATGATATGAAGTTTGCTGTAGGGACTGAACAACTGCACGATTTGATCACAGGTAGCCATGAAAGAACTGCTTTTAAATTCTGTTTTAAAAATTACTTTTCCTGATTATGTATGATGACAAATTAAGGCTGCGGCCAAAACCTGCCCACCAACTAAAATTTTATGTTTAGGACTAAACAGCATTCCTTTCCACCTTCAGAGCAGCTACAGAGCTTGTAAAGTGCATTGAGCTGAACTCATACAACTGCTCTGCACAATGTAATACAAAAGCTGGAAAAAACCCAAATGAAAAATACTTAAAAGTGCATCCTAACATTTAGATGCAATATAAACACTTTCTTCAGAAAACCAAGTCTTAATTTAAATCATTCAGACACCAAACAGTGTGGGCAGTAGGCTTGCACCCAATAAGGAATTAGCATACTGGTGATCACATTTTCAAGATCATGCAGTGTTCTTGGGAATCTCTGATGGCACGCTCACAAAATTTTTAATTTTTTAGAATTTTTTTTTAAGAGCTGATCTTCTGCAAAGATTGGTTCCTGAAAACTGCTGCACAGGAAGAGAGTTGTCAGCAGGTCGAGAGACAAGACTCCCCTTGACTCAGCCCCCATGAGAGGCATCTCTAATGTCAGGTTCAGTGCTGGGCTCCCAGTACAAGACAGACAAAGGTGATGAAGGGACTGCTCACACAAAGAGAATCTGAGAGCTGGGACTGTTCAGCCAGGGAAGGGGAAAGGCCATAAAGCAGAGGGAGCCAGCCTGCTCTAAGTGGTGCCCAGTGACAGGACAAGAGGCAACTAGTACTAACAAAATAGAAAGAAATTTCTTTTTAAGGCAAGAAATCATTTTAAGTGTGAGGGTGGTTGAACAGTGTAACACCCCGCCCAGAAAAGCTGTAAAGTCTCCCCCTGGGCAGATACTGAAAACCCAACTGGACATGGTCTTGGGCAAGCTGTTCTCTCTGACCCTGCTTGAGCAGTGGTTGGAAAGACCATTTCTGGAGATGCCTGGCAGCCTCAAGGACTCCAATTTTATGTTAACAAATAGAGCTCCTCAAAGCACCTAACAAAGTTATTACATATCCTTTCCCATTTTATCTTTATACATCTTTTTCACCTCTAGTATTTGTATTTCACTTTCTTTCTTCCTTTTAAATTTTGGGCTTTTTCTCCCTTCTTTTCTTTTCGGTCTTTCAGTTTCTCACAAATGGAAGCAGAGCTTTCAACTCATGCAAATTAAAACGCAGCTTCTATGCACAGGAGTATTGTCATAGATTTAAGCAGAGCTAATTTGCTTGTCCATAATGACACATAATGACAATGGTTACACAAGTCTTGTAAACCTTCAGTCATATTCTTGCTCTAAACTCCAAGCATGGCAAATATTAACATTAGGAGAATTAGTGAATCAGGATCTGAAGCCACAGCTTTACTATAGCTGACACTAACTTGCATCACTCTAATGCGAAGCTGAGTGTTGCGTATGAACATGTACAATTGCCTTCCATGCAAGTGCAGCAAAATACTCTCAAAACAAATTTAAAAGGCACAATCGTTTTTTAGTTGAAAAAAAGGAGTCATTAGGAACTAAACTGTCTTGTGCTCAAGGTCACACAAGCAGTTGATACCAATACAACCCAGGAGAAACCCAACTTCTGTAATCACTACATATAAGAACATTCTCTCCCCCACACCCTCCAGTTCTCTGGCATATTATCACTAGTGGAAGGAGTCTGCAAACAGGCCTAGTATTGCATCACGACTGATGATTATGCTGGTAAACTAAAGAGTAGAGAAAGTGTTCTTTTGTGCACAACAGTTACTGCTCTTGGCCTTTTCTTCTATAACCTTACACTTGCCAAGGTTTAAATTATTGATTCTGTTATTTCTGTGCTAGCATTTTAATTTACCATCCCCAAAAATGATAATTATGATACTGTCATGACTGTTGTGGTCTCCATTGTGGCCTTTCAGTCAGATTCTTTTCATTGGTTCATCATTCTTTACTCTATCGATTACTTTCGTCAACATCTTTCCTCCGGCTTGTAAAGACCTGATGAGGACAGGTAGAGCAAACACTGCAATGCAGAGTCAGCTGGTTGCTTGCAGATTTGAAAGGCAAAGCATTCCAGGAAGGTACATCGAATGTTCAGCCAAGTGCATGAGCTTTGTCAGTGCATGATATAGAAAGCATCCAACTATCTTGCATCCTTTGTGATGAGCAGGACAGGAAGCTGCAGCTAAAACTCATTTCTTGTTGCCCTCCTGGTATTTTGATATTATATGCTGTGCGCCTCAGGCACTGAAGATTTGCGTGCCTTTGTCACACACTGCTTCCTGAAACTTGTTTATTTTAGAAAAGCTTAGACTCCAACTCCGTGTTCCTGGTGCATGAGTATCTCACTTCCATGGGAAGATAAGGCACATAAGAAGGCTGAATTGGGCCCTCTGCAGTTCTCTCCTCTGACACATGGTTCTGTGTAAGAAAGGTCCAGATCCGTCCCACCTTTATTTCTTCTCTATTTGGCCACTATTGAGATGTAAATCCATAAACTCTGACACTTTTCCTAGGTACCTTTTTTCCCAAGGCAAACTGAACCATCACCACTGTTATATTATGTTCATATGGTCATACCATTGACTTGTCACCAAATTACACCCTCTTTTCCAAGTCGGCTGCCTTCTTGCCATACCAAAACCTGGACTAAGTATCTGAAGTGTTCTTTAATTAAAACTCAAAATTAAGTATTGCAAAAGTCATCTCCATATGCTGCCTTCAATCTCTTACTTTTATTTATGCATTTTGAAAGCATTACTGCAATTAATTCCCTTAGTAAGTATTTAGGAGACAGACTTTTCCTTGCACCTGGAATTAAACACATGCAGCTGAAGCTCTCTGTTGAGCAATGCATCATCTTTTACTTCAGAAACACTACCTGACCGTGCCAGCAACTTGCCCTTTCAGAAGCAGAGGTATTTGTTCCTGCTCTTGTTTCATTCAATTTGAACCACTGTAATGCTGTTTTTGCCAGTCTCTCTGAACACACAATTAACAGACTGCAGCTGGTACCAAATGTTGCTGCTGGGATTCTGACTGGCACCAGATGGAGTGAGCATGTAATTCCACTTCTGTCTCCATCATCCACTGGTTGCCAGTCAAATTTCACATTAGCTTCAAGGTCCTCTCCCTGATCTATACAGCCCTTTAAAATCTCCAATCATGCTTTCTCACTGATATGATAGTCTTTTATATCATTTCATGCTGGTCTGCTGTATTGCGGTAGTAGCTAAGTGTTCATGCACCACGGAAGTGGGCATGATAGAAGAGTCTGAATAAAATATAAGGTGACAACAGCAGGAAAAATGTTTTCCTTATTAAAAAGTCATTTAAAAAGATAATTTAAAAACAGAATTTCTATTAAAAATATAAAAAGCAACACAAACAGTTGAGTATTGCAGACTTTGATAGATGATCTTTACTTGAGGATGTGCCCCGCATCCTCAAATGACTTCAAACTAAAAAAATCTAACTGAACTTGCATTATTCATATTTATAAGAATGCAATCTGCTCTGGACTGTAGTTTGATTTCATATGGATTTCTTTTTATTGTTGAAACGTTTCTACCAAAAAGTTAAAGCACATGGTACAGCACTAGAGTACTACTTTCTGCCACACCACTCTTGCCCTGTGAGTCCCTAGCTGAATGCCTCAGGGATGCTGCCGTTCGGCATGTGCCTAGGCAGGAGATTCATCCTTCCCTTTCAAACTGCTACCTTGAATTTATCACCTGGATCATTAGGTTGCATGGTAGAGAAAAAAAAACCAACCTGTAGGTATCTCAAAACCAGCTAGACTCTTCATCACAGTGGAAATAGGTAGAAGCTGGGATTTTGCATGGGTTTTGGAGCCCTTAGCTATCCACTACATATCATGTACAGTACAGCCACGTCAATACACAACATGCTGCTGACAACACTTACTTGTCAAAGCCTACATGAAAAGCTCAGGTTTGCTTTACCAGAACACAAGGCAGTCATTTCACAACAGCATCTCATTTTGTCCAAAACTGAATCTGTCCCTCAGCCAGGACTGCTTGGCTCTTCATTCAGAGGAGGAGAGACTCCCTTTCCAACAAATGTAGAACAAGTGCATCAGATGAAGAGAAAACAGGAGAAGGCAGGGAATGAGTAAGGGAAGCACAAAGCTATCAAGACATCATTTCAACCAAAATAAACTCTGGTCTCGCCACATCTCAACATCACTAATGGAAGTAGATGTCTATCTAGTAACTAGCTTCTTAACCAATTGCCCCAAAATTCCAAGTGTAATTATCTTCCTTCTACAGGTTGTGAAACTGAGGCCTAGAGAAGGTCCCGCAGCAAATGAGGGGTACCAATGGAAACAAGACTCAGAGCTTTGCATCTTATGCTGCTTCTTAACCAAGTAGGCCATATTGCCTATCACCACTTACAAATATGTTGTGGGTGTACAATTACAATGGGCTAATGTCACGCCCGAAGTAGCTCAGCTACGAGAGAACAGGGGCAAGAAGGCAAAGGTTCTGGTGGCTTCTTTTAACTTGGGAAGCCTTTTTAAAGATACTCTAGTCAACCAGAGTCTGCAGTGGTGTAGAAGTAGCCAAGTTCAGTGGGGCTAAACCATCCTAGCATAAGGGCTTTCAGAGGTTTTGAGACTTCCCTACAGCTACAGTTTATAAAACAAGCCAGTTTTATGGAACAATCAAATAAACTCCCCTCAGCTTCGGTGGGGATTTGTGCTCAGTTATGAATCTTAGCAATTGGCCTGAGTTGTCTTTTTTTTTTTTCCAATCATGTAATGAAGACAAAACAGCTGCTACAGTTGTAACAGCTGTCAGAGTGTTTCAACAACAGAAGAAAACTGAGAACAACCTGGCCTGGGTTCAGGTTAGCTCTCCAGACACTCAATGGCAGGCAGCGCTTACACAGTTGCCTTCTCTACAAAAATTATAGTGGCAGACATCCCTTACCCACTTGTTAATATGGATAAAGCATTCAACAGGTCCAGAATGGCATAAACCACCAATTGTATTCTGCATGTGAGCATAACTCCTTGCAGGTCCCCTTCAAAAGCGGTTAAGTAAACACTCCTTATCTCATCTTTTCTATTTCTCTAAATAAGTTGGTTTTACAGTCAATGTAGTTAATTGTGCTACTGTAGAAATAGGAATCAATTTTGCTAACTAGTTTTACAACACCCCACAGAGCCCATCTTATATACCAGAAAGTACAGTTGCTCCCATCTTCCCCTCACTGTATTTTTTAAGTAACTAGTATTTTTAAAGCCCCTAGAAAATGCTTTTAGTAGAGCCAGTCATAAAATGGTTTTGTGCCATCAACCATGCTCACAATGACAGCCAGCATTTCAGAAGCAGCAAGAGGGAAGGGGTAACCCTGACTTGTTACTGGGTAAAGCCACCAGTGCATCCTGTTATGCAGCTATGCAGAAAACAGCGTAGTACAGGACTGACTGAAGAAAACCCAACTAAATCACAGAAACAGACTTTGTAGGAAATAGAGGAACACAAAAGGAAAAAAGGATGAGTATGGTCCAGAAGGTCTGTGCAATGTAGGGCCAAACAGCTCCCTGCAGCATCCCTCACATCAGATCTTCTCAAAGCTGCTGAAAAGGTCTCAACTCCTCTAGCATTAGCTCCATCAAGACTCCCATGACAGACAGGCTGCTGCCATATGGCAGCTCCACCACCCTGTATCTGCTTGCAGCAGTTAAAAACATGTCAAAGCTGAGAAGGCAAAACAAGGAATTTCATTTGACCAGGTCAAGCATTCTCTCCAGTTCTCTGAAGCAAATTTCAAAGCTACAGAATGATTAATTCTGATTTATGCCAACGTGAAGGAAGCTCTAAATTGTCGCAAGGTTACAAACACAGAAATAGAGAAGTTAAGGTTGAGGCATGAGCCTGAAGCAAGTTCCACTGGAACTCAGTACACAAGAAAAAGCAGGCTGTGTATTTGAAAGCCCAAGACTGTGTGCTGAGAAGCAGATGTTCAAGCATCCAAGAAAACTGTCTTTACTTCAGTTCCCAGGTAAACATGCCATTGAATATAACCAACAGCATCCTCAAGAGCTGCAGTGAGGATGTGCAGCTTTTTAAAAATCAGGAAAATCTGAATTAGCATGGGGTTAAATCTAGTGTCCACAGACTGAATTTTCTCCTGTGCTTCATTACTTCATTCTAGCCATAAGCCCCTCCACCCAGTTCTCTACAAGCATCCCCTCATGCTGTACCTTTACCTTGCCTTATGCTTCTGTTTACAGCTGCATCTTCTTTTAACCTTCCTTCAGGAAAGTTTGCTTTTCACACACAGGTGGCTCTCTGCCTATCTTTAACTAGCAGACTTTATTATCAGCAAAACCCAAAAAGACAAATTCATCCTTTGTGCTGATGCAATTGACTTGTCATCTACTTTTACAGCTAATTAGCTCTTTAGTAGATGATGGTGGATGTCAGAGGTCATCTGATAGCTGATCCTGCTAAACTGACCATAAATATTTCTTTCCAATTGTATGTGATTGCCTCTTACTGCTACATTCTCTCTCAAATTAACACGGCACATTTAACCTATTCATTCAGGCGGCAGAGTATTAAGCCTGGATTGAAAAAATGACAGTTTCATAAGGCACAAGCACTCAGAACCAAATCTGTCACCGAAGACCTGACCTAGTAGGTGAGGATGCCAGCAATGTCTAATTAGATGCTAGTAACAGTGGTCTTGAGCCATGTTTTCTCTTGACATTTGCAGTTTTCAATATCAATATCTATGGACTACGTATTGTGCATTACAGGTATTATATAAATTGTTCATTGGGACGTGTCTGTGCCTGAGGGATACCAACAGGACAGTGTACAAAATTAAAAGGCTCCACCTCAAAAGATTTACAAAATAATTACATCGTCAGAAATTCCCTAGGACCAACTAACAAGCAGCAGTGAGAAGCAATGCCCTTTCACTGCAGAGCAGCTTGGGAAAAACGAGTTTAACACTGCTGTTCAACTGAATTTTTTTTCTTTCTTTTTTTTCTTTTTTTTACAGTTATTTTGCCCTAATAGAAATGAATATGGAAGACAAGATTCAGATGCACCAACTCCTGGCTACCAGTCCTGGTTCAGTCCTCTAAACACTCACTCACCAGACATCAGCAGATACACCCACCATCTTGTATTTGGTGTTTAACTGACAAGGTTTCTTGTCTTCATAAGTAGATGTACTTTTACAACAAGATTACATGCACATACAACTGTACCTAAAATTCCAGCAGATAATATGGTTTAACTCTGTATCTGTTGCACAGCAAGTAAAAAAACCTTGATACTTAAGAGTTACCAGCAAACAAAAGACAAAGTTTTGTTTCAATTTTTAAAAATGGTCCTTTTTTCAGGATATCAGAAATTCACTAAGCTGAAGTTACTGAATCTAAGGAACATAAATATGCACACAGTTTTAGGTAAAAAAGAAAAAAAAAGAAAATTAAATACTTAATTGGTAAAATGGACCAAAGTAGTAACAATAGTTTTCACCTACAAAGTTTCCCACAACCATTTTTCCTTACTGTATTTCAACAATACCCAGCAGGGATGTAGAGAATACCTCAGATAGGGCTTAGCACTTAGCACCTAGAGCAGGGCTTTGCTGCCTCTTCCCCCCGAGAGCAGGCTTGCCCAGTCACCTTCATTTCAGTGGTATGCATTTTTCCAGGATAAAACAGGAAGGATATATGTGCTTTATAGTGAAGTGTCTGTGGCTAACAGGAAGGATGCATCCCAATATCTGTCTGCGAGCTCCCAGCACAACCCCAAGAGGTGGCTCCAGTATTTTGGCAGCTGAGGGCTCCCAAAGGTGGCCATGTTACCAGCAATAGCTTTGCTTCCTGAGAAACTTCCTTATACATGTCTTCCTAACAGCAGCCCCAGAGGGATTTCTGCACAATGACAAGCACTTCCAGGAAGCTGTTGGTGCAGCACTGCTGGAAGGCACAAGTGAGTGCCTTCAGTCTCCTCACGAACAGCTCAAGGGGACAAGGCAGGTCCAGGGAGCCCAGGGCAGCACATAGCAGGAGCCCCTATGGGCCAGAGAGGCTGCTCAGGGTGGGCAAGGCTTGCTCCTGGGCAAGTTAATACAGCACTGCATGACCACGCAGCACCATCACAGCTGCATCTTACTACAAGAGGCTTCTTACTCCAGCCCAGTCACCGGGAGCTCTGAGCATAAAGAGCAGGGGATGATACTGTGGCTCCACAAGCTGTGCTGAGCAGCAGCTTTCATTTAATCAAATGTTATCTCCAGAAACCACAGCTGCAGCTGAGGCCTCTTAAGAAACAAAGCTTCTCCTGGGAGCCCTCTGCCCATGCTTCAATGAGAACATCAGAATATTTGCCTGGGTTATGTGCCAACAGTTTGGTTTTGTACCTGGCATCTCAGTGAGTGGAAAGCTGCCGTCTGCAGGGAGAGGGAGAAGGACCAGCACTAAGCGATACCCAGCTCTCCAGGATCATCCAAGACCTCCTCACTGGAAACCTGTCCTGTTTACACTGCTTGGATACTTTTCTTCTAATGTGAAGCAAGTTCAAGAAAACACGATAGGTTAAAAAAAAATTAAAAAGCAAAATTACAGTCCTACATGCAAGAGACAGAGGAGGGAAGGCCTATAAGACACCACATGAGCTACGGGCTGCTGTTTCTAGCAGTTTGAGGGAGTCAAGTTCTTGACACAAAAACCCCTCCAGGCCCTGTTTTGTGCCACTAGAGGATACCTACATAGCAAACCCCAAAACATAACACATCTTTGCAAGCCTTCCTTGGGCCTTACCTAAATAGAGATACTAAAATTTAGTTATATTCCCTGTTACTATTGATTATCAACCTTGTTTCTATGGTACTTAGTAAAAAGTATCTTATTTTTCAATAAACACATAATAAAAAGACTGTTTGTCATGTGTTTTTAGCTTGTCTAGAGCTTCAGCAAATATTTACTGCTCCGTCTCTGACCAAAATGATTGCCAGGATTGCTACACAGAAGTTTAAGAACATAAAAAATTTCTTTACATTATCAATAGACAACTGTCTTCATCTCTAAGCCTGTAATCAAAACACCTTCTCTTTGAGCAAAAGGAACACTTCACACCACCCTCAACCTAAGCAGCCTGAAACAAGCCATGCAATTTCTCCATGGCACAGCACACACTCAGAAGCTGGGGTGCTCATGCTCCTTTTCTGTGATTCAACTTTACATAAACTGCCTTAGTTCAGGGACCTTCTCTTGCAACTGGCCTGGCCAAGAGGGTTATGCTGCTAGTCATCTAATTTTAAGGTACATTTCATATTTAACTGAAGGCACTACTAAATTTTTTGTTATTGTTTGGGGGGAGAGGGGGAATTATAGACTACCTTGTGCAGTGCTGCCCCAATATTTTTCAGCTGTGGTCAAAAGAAGTAGTGGGCAAAATTCTGAATAGTCATTGGTAATTTTTGCCTTAGTTTTATAGCCTAGCTGCAGGGGAATATATAGGTATGAATGGGAAAAGGATGGCTAATTTTTCAAGAACATTTTGGAAATATACTTACAACATCATACTAGCAATGTACTGCTGGTTCACAGTTAAACAGCTTTGGAAAACCAGTTATCAAGGATAAACTACCAAAATTTAAATATTTACGAAGTATTTCAGAGTTGTTTCTGTCACTTGCTAGAAGAGCAAACTTGAGCAAAAATTTTAACTTCAAACATCACACAGCCAGAACACTCACTATTTTATACAAGTCCTTCTTTAATATTAGAGATTTCTGGCATTCACAGCTGTCTTCCGTGGCAATTGCTTGAAAATCATTTTGCTATTCTTTCTGTATTAAGAAATCAATGCCCCTTTTTTATCATTTATCTATCCAAAGATCCTCCTAATTTATTATCAGTTCATTAATGTACTGCCTACTACCTTTCAAGATCATTAAAGAAGTTAAATAATATCTTAAACCTTCTTCCTCAGCATTTTGTCCCCTAGAGCTGTATTGTATATACGTGATTAAATTCACCTTACTGTTTCAAGTCTGATCACCCCTCACCTCTCCTCATTTTTTTTTTAAGGGGACCAGATTTGAATTTCCAACCTTATAATTTTAAGTATAACTAATAATTTCTTCTAGAGATAAGTCATCCTCTATTCATCAAACCCTATGTCTTCTCTTCCTTTCAAGCAGAAAGAGGCCACAAGATATTTCTAAGGCTCCACCAGGATGCCAGAGCCTCTCCGACCCAAGTTTCCCTGGTTACTTTTGTATTCTGCTTCAGTAGCCATCTGGGCAAAACAAAACAGGGCCTGTCAATAGGATCATCTCTCCACAGAGGGGACCCAGCTCTCTTCCCTCATTTTCACCGGATCCTGTATACTTCAGTCATCTGTATCTTCTGTTCTCAGCTGCAGGCACACATTCTCTGCCAGACAAGGTGCCGCAGAGATGCTCACTGTGCGTTGGTCCCTCTGCCAGCTGAGCCAATGGACCCACTTCTCTAGTTCAGCAGTTCAGTGTGGCGATTTGCACGTGATGCACTGGCCTCTCCTTGCACACATTTGTGCCGGTACCATATAATTACTGTTTCTACTGTTAAGGGAATTTTCTTTTTACATCATGATACAGAACATAGATTTTGAGCCATGCTGATGTCCAAGTCACTTCTGCTTTTTTCACATGCCTGAGCCTGCCTTTTCAAGCTGAGTTTGTCATTCACAAACAGGCCAATTTCAGTATGCAATCCTAAACCCAGAAAGCCTCTCACTTCATGGTCAGCAAGACTTTCATTCAGTCAAGGAGTAGAAACCTTTGCCTTAAGTTAGGAATGACTAATGAAGAATGGTATGCCAATTGCATCAGCTACGGATAACCTATATCAGTTTATCACTAATAAACTACAGCAGCATAAATGACTGTCACATCTGATTAAGAAGACATTTCATCTGACTTAATTTACACACCACAGATCTAACTTTTTCCACCATTTTCTTTCCAAATGTTCAACATACCTGGGAACTCTCTCTGCAGAGAGTCCATCCCAACTCACCAGTAGAGTCCATTATAACATATCAGGCTATTCTCTGACACTTCTCAGCATAAAGCTGCAATTTAATGCCAAACACAAGATTAAATGCTTAGCTTTAAGAATCAGGTTTGGTCAGTGTTCAAAGGAGAGTGCTTTAGTGAATGAAACACAGCAAAGCCAAAGAACATCTTCCACAGAGCTGGCTGCTGCCAGGATGGTGTGCCGGCTTGTTGAACAATACAAATGCCCTGTTCTCATTTCCACCCTGTAACACACAATCTGTCTTTACTACTTCTCCCTATCTGGCAGGCCAGACAGCAGGAAAAACGACAAAGTTATGTTCTGACAAACAAACATCAGCAATCCTCAGTTCTAACTTGCAGGCTGTCTAGAGAAGACGAGAGAGAATAATAGTAAAGCATGTCAGATCAAGGTGAAGGCTAAAAGAAACTGCTCGCTCAACTAGAAGGGTCTTGGTTTCAGACTAGGTGAAAGAACTACTGTTGATACAAATATCTAGAGGGCTGTGTTGGCTAAGTTAGAGATAACTGCCCCATCCCTGGGTGGGGGTGACTTAGATTCATCCTCCCTTTGGTAACAGCAGGGCAGAGTAATATTTACAGAGGGTACCTCCTATGCTAGGGGCTAATTCTGTACCTGTTGAGATAAATGCCAAGGCATCCACTTCAGTAACACAGGGTTGGGCAGAAGTCAAGACTAACTGAGAACTGAAAAGCAACCGATAAACAGCCGTGGCATAGGACTGACTCTACAAGCAAAAATTACAGAAGTCATTAGGAGCTAAAAGAAATACGATATTTAGGATCAGTTACTACTTCAATTAAATGAGGTCAAGGATCACGCAGTATCAGTCAAGATGCCAGACTATGCCACTTCCTTTAGTGCTCTCCAACTTTTTTTTTTTAACAATACTTGGCTAGACAAACTACATCATTAACTAATTCGTATGATGTATTCCTTCAAGACTCAAGTTTCTGTGCTTGGCAGAATATTCATAGCATTACAAAACTTATAATAGGAGTAACTTTGATCTTAATATAATTTAGAGATAACTGAATTAAAAACCTTATCATTGGTGGATTTGTGAACTGTGATGTGATTTTTTTTTTTTTTTTTTTTTAAGGTAAGCAAGCCTCATTTTCATGTTTCAGGTACATCATCCACACACACCTAAGTTATACTCCTTTACACTAAGGACTCCAATGAGGCACAGCTCTTCACTGCACACTGAAGATCAGCAAGCACACACTTCTGCATGGGAGTTGTCCAGGGAAGGAGTTGCAAGACAGTCTTTGCAAACATCTCTGTTGTTCCAAGGGTCACCTGCTACTCAGCTACCCTAATGCACCCAAACCTATTAATCTCATCTCACAGTGATGATGGCTGGCTCCACCAGCCTGTCTGCCAGGAGTGCCATGCCTACGATGTTTGCCTTTTCCCTTTGAGGAGTACAGTCTGCTCTTCACTTAAGGAAGAGGACATCACCCTTCTGTGTGAATCTTGGTGCAGATACCTGAAGTTTTCAGCTGTTTCCAGCGTCACAGAGTATTTTCCACATCAGCCTCAACCCCTATCCTGTGAATTCCCCAACAACAGGTCATCTATTGATGAGGCACACATTGCCCATTCTCAGTTTCATATACAGCACAGTTACACTAAAAAGAGACACAGGCAGCTACAAGCAGATTTCCCATCATCTGCAGAAACACTCAGCTCACTGATGCCTAGCATCAAACTTGAAATTCTGGCCCACTTGCTCCACATCTGCTGTGCATCTATTTTGAAAGCCAGGGATGGCACAGGCAAGATCAATAGAGGTTATGATGCGAGAAGAACAGCTATGAACAATAGATTGTTTTTACTACTGTGTATCCAAATATATGGGGGCTAAACCAGTGTGATTTGACTGAAATTCTGGGCAGTGCTGCTGGAACATCAGCTCCTAGAAATAGCAGGCAAGGCATTTCCAGACACACTGAGGGGTGCAAGAAAAACAGTTTGTCTGTTTAGGATTAATTTAGTTCCTTCATAGTTTCTTAATAGGACTGGTTTTGTCCAGCTAGGGCAATTGTATCGAGTTTGTACAATACAAGCCCTTGCTTTTGAGCTGCAGTGCTGCCTAGGTGTTGCTAGTAAGCCTCCTTTATTTATTTTGTTTTTCACCCTTTTTTTTAAAGCAGTATAGTAGGACGAGTTATGCTTTCTTCATGTCACAGGCCTCCTGGGCTGATTTTGTACACACAGAAAAAGAAGCTTCTGGCATTTTTCACATTTCAACCAGCAGTGGCTTGGCTGCATTATCAAAGCAGGCCTGGCAGATGCACAGAACAGAACATCCAAGACCCACCACAGACGCTGCCTGCACAGATGAACTAATAGCACAGATACCGCTGGGCCACAGCAAGGAGGCCAGGGGAAAAATAAAAACCTATGGAGATGGGGCTAGGCCACGGCTGTAAAGAATCTGCTTTTCTTAGCAGGTGCTTTCAGTTCCAACATCTGCTGGCCATATAAATCAAAGAAGCTTCTACAACCATTTACGCAAATGAATGACGTGAACATATAAATACACTGTAAGGTTTTTTCCCTATTACTATTCTTGGCATTGAACCAATATAGAAGGTTCAGCAATTTTTTGCCAACTAGAAAGGTAAGCTTATGATAAGAAAAATACCTAATCAAGTGGTGTGTTTCTTGCAGAGGAAGTCTCAAAGATTTTTTGAATAAAGGACTTAAAAAAATAGAGTACCTCAAGTATTTTAGAACAGGGCTCCTTCCTACTTTTAGCTCTATTGTATATTCAACTCCCAGAATTGAGTCCTGATTTTATTCAAGTCAAAAGGAATTTTACCAAAATCTTCTTTTAAAAGAAGATTTTGTTTCTATTTATCACATGACTCATGAGAAAGCAAGCAAAGCTTTCAAAACAGTCAGAACATCTCCAGTTGAACATCAGCAGCTGTCAAGTCTGACAGTGTCACACGGTTGTGTTATTATTTGCCACCTAATTATATGACTCAAGTAAGTCCTTATAAAACTGATTTTCTATTCTACAGCTACTCACTTGTCTCCCACTATTACAGCAGATGAGCTCCTCACACCTTGAACTGCCTCTTTTTGCACACCCTCACAGAATGCCTTATTCTTGTTTGGAAGGTCTCACACTCTTAATTGTTATCCTGGCAAAAACGTGGCTGCTGAACTTGTACACACTTCTCTAATAAAAAACCATTGAGATTTCATTCTCAGGGACTTAATTATGTAAAACCCATAATTAAGCTAGAAAAGTATTCATCCATAATGTTGAATAATAATTACTTTCCAGCATTGTCCTCCTTTTTTTCCCCCAGCAATTTTGGGGCGGCAGTTACTTACATAGCTTGTGCATGCCATACAGCCTCTCTGCTGACATGGCTTGAAGCAAAGCACTTTCCAGTCATCACTGGCTCAAAAGGCTGGACTGGCTGCTTCGTGCCTGGCACTATACACATCTTCCCCCATCTGATATTCACAAAGCCAGAACACAAACCCTATTTTCTGCTGGGCTTGTTTCTCTTGGACATAAGGCTATGTAGACTGTATGTCGGAACAAAAAAGCTGCAGTGAGCTACTCACTCAAGCTTCACGTTCAGTCCAGCAAGCTCCTCCAAGCGCACAGCATGCCCACTGTTCACTCTCACACTGTTAGTCCCGCAGAGCAACAGCTTCTGGGGCAAACGCTGAGCACTTTGCTCTGGTCCTGCTGCTCACCCCAGCCAAAGTAGCTGGATGAAGTTAGTGTGAAGGAGAGGAGGTCATCCTTTGTACCACACACCTGACCCTACTTTCACTGGCATCCACAGCAATATTTCAAGACAAGGGGAAACCAATTTTGATTCTACCTGCACCACAGTGAACTATGAAAAATTCCCCCCCCAAATCATTCTGCCAACACAAGTGCCAAAGTAGCATATCAGCTCCAAAAAGGCTTTGGGTTTCATTGATTGCTTGTTTTAGCCACGTATACAACAGGAGTGCCATCCTACAGGCACTTTCCAAGGCAGACAGTTCCAGATATCCCAACTCTGCCACTCCAGTCTCAGAGGGTATATAGTAGACAAGCAGTCCCACTGGGGTCCCAGTTACTCCATCATGTGGGAGAGGCTACTATCAGTTGGTCAGCCCCATGACTTGGCCTCATATTTGGTAGGCGATTTTATTTTTCTAGTGCACCCCCACTCTCCTTTCAGAAATAGAGAGATCAGGCATCTTAAGTCTAAAGACCATATATGAAGGCTGCTGTCTTTTAGCACTGTCTTAAGAATGGGGACCATGTGCATTTTAACTGATTCCAAAACAGTTTCTGTCCCTTGATGAAGCGTTCATATAATGTGGAAAATCAGCCATTGCAAAGTGTTACTGGTGCCCAGCTTCTCCTACGGCCACTACCTCTATTTACAGGAACAGTCAGGCAGACAGATCCCCAGCAAGTGTAACATTCATCTTCCAAAGCAAGAGTTTCCAGTACAAGAGACCAGTAAACATGGGTCACCTACTCCCTGCTATCACTGGACACTAGAACCACTACAATAGAAAGATACACCCATGGCTTAGCAGCGAGTGCCCCCTCCTCTTGAATGGGAAACCGCACAGCTTACAGGCAGATTCTGTGGCTCAAGATCTAGAGTCCATGATACTTTGTGGCCTGTTTTGCAGACAGAAAGTCACACATCAATTTTCATTGACGTGTTTTCAAATGAATAGCTTAATACCTTGGAGTTATGGGTTAAACATAAAGTGTTGAATGTTTCCTTGCTGTATCCTGTCACTGATGAGATACAGTCTGTGCAGCTACTTGGACTGCCAAAGAAACCTCTGCAGAAAATGCTCTCAGATATGCTGTCAGGAGTAATGGCTGAGTAGGAAAAAACAACTGCATGCAGTCATCTACTCATAGAAGTGATACTATAGACAGATATAATCATGTTTATTAAAGCTCATTCATCCTAAGCAGTGCAACATATCACTTGGCCACTAGAGAACAGGTGCTGAGCATTTTAATAGAAAGAATTAAGACTTCTAAAACTGGAGGCCCAAGTTGAGAATGTTTATGGACCTCAAAAAAAAAAAAATAAATCACTTGTCACTCTAGAAAATACAAGCAAGTGAGTCTAGAATGCACCCTCATAATGCATGTGAGTGAAAAGTATATTTAGAGCAAGGAGAAACCTGAACCATCTAAGAGCAGTAAAAGCATGCCATAGAAAATACACTGTAACAGAGAAAAATTTTATCAGACTTGATTTGCTTTCCCAGCTTTGAGCTCTCCTACAGAGTACATTTTCACTCTTATCTTATTTACTCATTCTAATACTGCAAGTGATCTGGGGGGAAAAAAAAAATCAATGAGAATATTCCAAAAATAAAGTAAATAATGAAAAATAATGACAGAGTCCATCCCTAAAAGACTAATTCCTTTTATCTTAGACCACACTGAAATATCATTGAACCGAAAAATTATAGTAATGATTGATATTGAATCATTATTGCCTTGGATTTAACATAGACCATTTTGCAATATATCAGAGCAAAAAGTACTGTAAGAAGACTGTAGAACAGCGGTAAGAATTTAAATGGTACGTGATAGCTTTATAAAACAAGTGATGGGTCTGGGGAAAAAAGTAAATCCTTGCAGAAACTAATAAGCTCCTGTCTGCACAGCAGAGTTCACAAAATGGCAATACTGTGTCATTAGGCTGGCACGACAGTTGAATCACTAATACACCATCAGCGATGCATGTGCAGAATGAAGTCTGTGAAGTCACGGACTCCTGCTTCATGCTTGGGCGTGCTGGAAGGGTCTCAGCCTTCGCATGGGGCAGGGGCGGCTGCAAAAGACAAGAGCACACTTGAAGTGACAAAGCACACATTCAGACTGACTCACGTGGCTTGGCACCAACAAATGGGTTGCAGATCTCTGCTCCATGTTCAGAGCTTCTCTGCACCTCCACTGCAAAGAATAGATGCTGCACAAATTCAGGAGGAGATGTCTTCAGAGCAAGGACAAAAGCATCCCCCCATGTACCAAAGATATGAACTCTCTTCCATCTTAACACATTGATGATGATCAGGTTCTTAACTGCACACTTAGAGGAGGGGGAAGAAACCAGTACTGACACTGGAGGCACTACAGTCTGTGTCTGTAGCCTCTCTCCAACAACTGTGGTAACAGCTTTTATCACCAGCTTTCTTCCACCCATCCCTGGTATCTCTTTCTGTCCTCTGAATATTTATTTGCCCTGCCAGGTTTGAGGCAGGGCAGAACCTCCTCTGGCTGCTCCTCAGATTTCAGCGCAGAGCAAGTCCAAATCCAAGTGCTGGACGTTTCCAGTCTCTTATGTGCCCCACTGAGCAGCATGAGCGCCACTAGGACAGGCAACTGTTCTTGAGCTGCCAAAACTAGCCATGATTCCCACACAGGGTCTATCACTGGAGCCAAAGCAATAGCAAGACTATGCCTGTGTATTATGTAGGCTGCTGTCCAGGAGTAATATGCTTTGGGCCTTAGTCTGATGTAATAAAACCCCAAATACTGGCAAAGCAAATACTTAACATAGCAAAGTGCCCGTATTATCGAAGTTCTGAGCAAACAATGGCTAACAAAGACATTTCCTCCAAACCAAACAAGGCCAGATTAAATATTGAAAGATTAGAACACAAAAGTATGCTTCAATAATTTTGAAGGTAAACCAATTAGGAATACTAACACAAAATATGGCCTTTAGTCTGAAGGAAAAAGAACTTCTGAATAAAACAAGTGCAACCCATTGATATAAAGAAGAAAATATGTCTCAGGCCAGATAGGGATTAATAAAAATAAAAGTTCCAAAAATAATTACATACAGAAATAGACATACTAGGCAGTCTTGTCTTCTGCTAGCATAAAACAAGCTAAAATTAGAATACATTTGTCTAGCTGAAAATGAATTATACTTTCCCTCCCCGAATCAGCCTAGTTAACATGGCCAGCTCAGATGTCATTCCTGATAATAGAAAAAGCCTGTAGCAAATCAGCAAACTGGGACCTGTCTCCAGCAGTTCAGGTTCAGATGTAAAGCATATCATCATCTCCACCTTGGAAGAGTTCAGAAGAAATTATGACAAGGATCTAGATGAATGTCGTGGTTTAGGCTCAGCCAGCAACTCAGCACCACACGGCTGCTCGCTCACTCCTCCCCGCGGTGGGATGGGGAAGAGGATTGGGAGAAACAGGTAAAAACTCATGGGTTGAGATAAGGACAGTTTAATAGGACAACACATGGAGAGAAGAAATAATAATAATAATAATAATGAAAGAATATACGAAGCAAGTGATGCATGATGCAATTGCTCAGAACCCAATACCCAGTTCATTCCCTAGCTGTGATCCCTCCTCCTCCGCAGCCAGCTCCCCCAGGTTATACGCTGAGCATGACATCATATAGTATCAAATATCCCCTTGGCTAGTTCGGGTCAGCTGTCCTGGCTGTGTCCCCTCCCAGCTTCTTGTGAAAATTAACTCTATCCCAGCCAGACCCAGGACAATGCAGATGCAGCCTGTAAGTACTTTTCTGTCAGGTGGCCTTAAGCCCCTTTTCTACTGCGGTTAACGCAAAACCTATTTGCAAAATTTAACACCCAACCTTAAAGAGCCATTTGGAACATTATGGTTTGTTTGGTCAAAGAAAGAGAGAATCCCTTAGCTACTGACTACGCAGAGGAGGAAACAGATGTGTGGCACATTTTATTAATAGATTTTTGAGCATACCTTAAAAGCATTGCTGAATACTATTCTGTACACATACTCTAGTATCATACTTAGTCTAACATTTCATAAGCAGATGGACTAGCAGTGCTTAAAATGATGTGCTGATTTCTGTAAACCAACTGCTTAAACATTCAAGTTCAATTTAATTATATTTATAAACATGAACAGAAGAAAGCTTCCCTGGTGGAACCCAGTGCATGACATTTTATCAGCTAAGTAAATCAGTGCATTGCCTACCTTGCATGAAATCATTAGAAATCTTCAAGCTTAGCACATGTGAAGCCATTATTGGCACTCATTTGTGGCAAGATCTGCCTGGGCAATGCATCCAGAGTCCTGCACTTGTGAGTGATGCAGCTAGTCCAAACCTACAGCACACTCCATCCATGCATACATTCAAGGTCTGGAAGCTGCAAAGGTGTCATGGTTTAAGCCCAGCTGGCAACAAAACACCATGAGGCCACTTGCTCATTCCTCCCCCTGCCCTGGTGGAATGGGGAGGAGAAAACTCAACAAAAAGCTCGTGGGTCAACACAAGGACAAGGAGGGTTCACCCACCACTTTATGGTCATGAGCAAAGAACAGATTCAACTTGGGGAAAAAAAATCAATTTCTTTTACTACAAATCAAATCAAAACAAGGATAATGAGAAGTAAAACCAAATCTTAAAACACCTTACCCCCACCCCTCCCTCCTTCCCAGCTCAACTCCACTCCCGGTTTTCTCTACCTCCTCCCCTGCAGTGGTGCAGGGGAATGAGGGTTGGGGTCAGCTCCCCACACCTTGTCTCTGCCACTCCTTCCTCCTCAGGGGGAGGACTCTTCACTCTTCCCCTGCTCCAGCGTGGCGTCCCTCCCACAGGAGACAGTTCTTCATGAACTGCTCAAGCATGGGCCCTTCCCACGGGCTGCAGTCCTTCAGGCACAGACTGCTCTACTGCGGGCTTTCCCATGGAGTCGTGGCCATCTTCAGGGGCGTCCCCCTGCTCCAGCGTGGGATCCTCCACAGGCTGCAGGTGGGCATCTGCTCCCCCACTCACCTCCATGGGCTGCAGAGACACAGCCTGCCATCTTGCCACGGGCTGAAGGGGCATCATCTCCTCCAGCGCACCTCCTCCCCCTCCTTCTTCACTGGCCTCGATCCCTGCGTATGTGTTTCTCTCGCATCCCACTCAACTCTCAGCTGCAGGTTTCCCTTCTTAAATATGTTATCACAGAGGTGCTACCACTGTCGCTGATTGAGTTGGCCTTGGCCAGAGGTGGGTCTGACTTGGAGCTGGGGAAGCTTCTAGCAGCTTCTCACAGGAACCACCCCTGCAGCCCCTCCCCCCATTACGAAAACCCTGCCACTCAAACCCCGAACAAAGAGTTACCATGAAAACATTGCTAGGATACTGCTGAGGTTCTCCAAAGCCTACGCACAATTCAACTCAGGTGCAGCCAAAGTTAGAGCAGAGAGTCCAGTTCCAGTCTTTACCTTCAGAGCATAAATATGACAAATGGTGTCTCAGCAGCAGAGGACTGTTAAGTATGGCATTGCACACCACACAAAGCATCTCTGTAACACTCTGTGGTAGTGCCTACCATAGCAGGGTCACCGGTTATGAGACAGCTACTTCTACATAGAAAACATCTACATCACCACCAGAAAAAGAAGAAATTGACTTTTTAACTGCTCATGAGAAATGTGACCATTTCCTAAGAGGTCATAGCAGTGGATGTTAAAGTACTCTGCCCACCTCACAACACAGAGCAAACATACCCAAAAAGCCTGTTCTGGTCTGGATCCAATTCATAAGTAACTTTTGCCAGTGTCTTGCCATATGGACACACAGGTGGTTTCTCCTACCCCATGAAGTTTACAATACAAGTTCCAATATAGTGCATTTCCAGAGAAAGTTGAGGGGCTAAAGTCCCTCTGAAAAAACTAAAACAGACAGAAAAACCATCAAAACAAGCTGCCAGAGCAGAATTAATTTAGTTAAAAGGTATCAAGGCCACACTATTAGCTATAGCTTGTTACTACAGCATGAAATCACATCGTTTTGCCAGCAGTTTCCTCTTCCTGCCACTGTTTGCTTGAATGACCTTGGGCAAGACACATAATACCTGTTCACAAGCTTCCTATCCTTAAATTAAGGATATTGGCCTTCTCCCGTATCCACTGGACTTATCAATAAGGACACAGTCTTCTTAGAGAAGCAAGTACCTCTGATCATGCTAGCAAAAAGTCCTAGATTTTGCCCAGCTTCACTCATCTCTAACATAATTTTTAGTAGTGCATCAGCAGTGAAGACTAAAAACTACCATAGGTCTCTTCCTCACTTATCCCCCAGTAATTAAACTAAGTACTCAATCATGTATTTCAACAAAGCTAAGAAAAAGGAACTACCCCAAGTTTAAGTTTTGCTTAGACAGACCAAGCAAAAGAAGGAGCTTCGGGTGGCTTAGGAAAGAATCCCAAAATCCAAGATGATATGTGAGAAAACCTAAAATAAATTACATGGTTTCCATTTATAGGTCTCAGGAAAAAAAAAAATCTCTGTAGGGGAAAAGCAAATGCATTTCTTTCTCTTCAATTCTTGGCTGGATTAAAGGTGCATACAGGGCAGTGAAGGGGGGAGAGCAGTCTGGCTGCTATGAGTGGTTTCTATACAGTCCTCACAGTCTGCAGATTCCAGAAAGACTCCACCACATTTATGAAGACCTGGGGTGCCTACTTTACTATTAGTGCCCTTGGACAAATGCTACCTATTTCCTACCTTTGAACCCTTCTCTCTCTCCCTCTCCAATCTGGGGCCTGCAAGGGAGCATGTCTGCCCATTCACAGCTATAGTCCTTTGAAGTGCCATTGATATTCAAACCTTGTGGAGCCTTCTGAATTGTAATGGCACCCTCAAACGCAACTCAGGCCACACTACAAATAAACTTGCTCTGGTGAACCTGCTAGTCGCTTCAGTGTGCTAACGTCAGCCTACCTCTGAGAAAAGGGCTCAGCAGTATAAGCATTGCAAAGGAAAATAAAATCCTCAGCATGGAGCCCTGGAGAAGAAAAACAGTGAGATATTTAAACCTAACCATTTCTTTTTAAATACTTGGGTGTTCTTTAGAGAGGGAATTTCCCCCTCCCCCGCTTCCCTCCAGAAGCGTCCAAAGTGTTACTCACTTTATTTACAGAGCTTTGATGTGAGCCTCCAAATTTTTAGTTCAGCTTTTAGGAATGTGAGGGTCAACTGATTTTCTCTTTCCGGGGAAATTAGGCTGCATTTCATACCACCATTTATTCCAAACAAGGAAATACATGGAGGAATCCTACTTTAATCCACAACATTTTAAATCTCCACCATCACGGAGTTTAGGTATCCTACATCAACACACATACATTCACTGATCATTTTTACAAGCAAAACATGTTCAGCCACTGCAAATGAGCAGCATCACAAGATCTGTTCGCTCTCAATGGTCCAAAAGAAAATGACATCCCTCCTGGACAGAAGTTGGGATCATCACTTTCTAGTGGGAGAGAGGTGCCTGTGCAAAAGTAGTAAGCCAACAAATAACTGAGGTCCTTGAAAAAAGTCAAGCTCAACTTTCATGTTGTGCCCTCAGAGGCAACGTCTCCTGCCAAGAGGGTGGACCCATGCTGTTCTGAGCAGGTTTTCCACCCACAGGTAGGGCTGCTTCTACATGATGGATTCCCCCTCTTCAGGTAACAGTAATTACCCTGAACTGCATCAAGTACATGCTCATAGCCCCCAGCATTTCCATTTATTTATTTTGATTTACTGACTTGATTGGATGGCGTCTGAGCCATTTTTCCCTGTGGTTACAGCAGCCTCTCAAGTATGATGTCCTTCAGTGAAAGAACAATTTTAATGGCATATTCAGTGCTCATTTGTAAAAACAATCTTAGTCTCATTAAAACTTTCAGCAGTTATATCATCGAGAAAGCTCATAGCAACCATGACAACAAATGGTCTAACAGGAACAGCAAGAGGATCCCACATACCTGAGCTGTGCAGATTCTGGCTAAGATCAGTCAGGGACAAATGCAAAAACCCCTGGTATCTACTGGGATTTGAAAGAACAAATGTCTCTGACTGTAGATTCTGATGAACCATTGAAATACAGCTACAAATCTAGGAGCTAACTCTGCAGAACATTCCTGACTTCAAATCTTCCTTCCTGTTGGAAAGCATTGGAAATGGTCAAACACAACAGGCTTTATAAAACACATCCACACAGCATGGTGGAGCACTGCCTACAACCATTTCATATTCCCTAATGCCTCCTCTCAGAGCTCGTGCCTGCAGAAGCGTCCCACGCACAGCTCTGTGCCAGACTCACCTCCCTCCCAAAACCTGGAAGGGAACTGATGGAATTCACACCTTTGGACACTGACATCTTACTTGAAGCACATTCATCTATAGAATGTCTGTATTGTAAGCACATTTATAATGTGTATAAATCTAAGGTCAACTATTCCCGAAATGGAAAAGAAAAAAGTGTTCCTTTCTCTGCTAGCTCATCTTTAGCAAGCATAGCCTTGAAGATGAGGTGGCCTGGGCATTACCAGCAACATAACCAGTTATGCAAAGAATTCATTTCTGCACCTTCCTTCCAATTCTCAGGCCATTTCCAATCAACAGCACTGAAACTGGTAATCAGATTAGTTCCTGCCCTGTGCTTTGAATGGGACACACACTGAGCAGGTCATTAAGAGATGCACTATAACCAACAGAGTCCCTTGTGCCTTACAAGCAGCTTACTGCATTAAACTAATCTCACCCCTGATATTTAGGTTACCTTTGCATAATAAAGGAACAATCAGGTACATCAAACAAGGGCTACACAGGGGCAAAGCAGTTCTTACTTATAATATTAGAGCATTTTCCTACTTAACTCACTCGACAGTAAAACAATATCCACTTCAAGCTGTGAAAGAGACATCAAGCTGGTCCCTGCCCCAGCGAACACGTGCTCTAGCAGCACTAAAATAATCAAATAATACAGTTTTAACTATTACTTGGTTTCAGTACATTTGGTATCCCACTGGTTAAGACTGAAGCTGCAACAATGTGAGCCAACATTTTCAGATATCTTTATATTTAGTTAAGTATGTAAGTGAGCTCACTCAAAGGGCCAAGGTCACTCTGCATTTGTTCTAGATACACAGTAAAATGCATTCAGATGCTTGGCTTAACAAAGACAACAGCTAGGATGCACAACACTTCTACTTACTTGGGAGAGAAGAGAAAACAGAATTCCTTAAATATGGATAACTTTCTGGTTTTAGAATTCCCAACTTCTATGCACTTTTTGCACTTCATGTCTATGAAGTGCAATATTTTATGTTTTATAAATATTGACAATTGCATAGTTTCTAAACTACATACATTCTACATATACGAAATTCTTCCATGTAATATTGCTATGAATCACTGACAGGTGTAAAAAAGTAAGCTGACTGTGATAATTGTATATTTATACAGAAGGTACAGTGTCACATTAAAACTCAGTTTACCACCCTAATCCATGCTGTTCTATCAGAGTGTGTGTATATAGAAATACATATATTAAAATAATACACATGCACACAGACTTTACTATACATGTTTCTAGCATTAAACTTAGTTAACCATCTCACATGTGTTCCCTGAGAAAGGATTTCAGGCCTTGAAACCTGCAAACCCCTTTGTGCGCACTTACTAAATCAGGGAATGAGTGGCACATTTATCAAGTTTTCCTGTGAAGCAGAGTAGAGAGTAATCGCCTATGCTCTTTACTATAGCCTGGAACATCTAGAAATACAAGGTTTATACAGAGAAGTAAGCACTTCACATGCTTTAAAGTGCATCTGTATTTTCTCTCCCTATGCCTAATAGGAAGCATTACCTCCTGTAACAAACCATGACATCTTGTAGAGTCAGGACAGC
The DNA here is from genome assembly GCF_964188355.1 of Buteo buteo. NCBI lineage: Eukaryota > Metazoa > Chordata > Aves > Accipitriformes > Accipitridae > Buteo > Buteo buteo. Next base: position 67,167,194 of record NC_134171.1, on the reverse strand, counting down.
ACTTAGTACAAGAAAAACCCAATGATCTTTTGGCTTTGGATGCAATTATCATACAAGCCTTCAATTAAAAGAGATCCTAACCTCTATGCAGTCTTTTCTAACTTCCAGAGAAACCTCAAGTACTTGATCTTCCCATGTTCAGATACACTTGCAAATTCTTAGCTTAAATATTAGAGTTGATTCAAAAGCTCAATTATTCTATTCAAGCTCTAAGGATATTTTTCTTCAACTCCTTTGAAGCTAGTAGATGCAAAATTTTTGCTTAGCTTTAGTAGTGACGTATAGTTTCTGCCAGCCTTTGGACAGGATTTTACAATAACCAAAAAGGCTCAAGACTGTATTCCCTTGTACAGCTTAAAATGTGTAGGAACTAATGATAAATGATAAAGCAAACTTAAAAGAAATTCTTCTGATAAACGTTTAATTTATGACAAGGGCTAGGCAAATAATTAACATGACTTTGTTTATGAAAGAAGTTTCTGTAAAAATTGGAAAGATGTTAAAAAAGCAACTTTATTACTGTGAGTTTCTCAACAGAAAAGCAAGTTTGACAATCTACACAAGATGAGGTAATGAAGTAAACAAGTATGTTCTTCAGAAGCTCCAAGCTTCTCAGAGGGTGACAAAAGGCACAGAGCTTTCCTGAAGGCACCTTACAGCAGGAAGAAAACTTTTTATGGTGTATCATTTTCAGGGACATCCTCCTGGACACACTTCTCTATATAGGAGTTTTGCCATGGACACCAATAGAACTAGGATCATCTCCCTAAAACCCAATGCCCTTTTCAAATTAAGTTTCAGTTAAGAGAACAGACAATACTATCACCTGTTGTGTTTGCTTGCAAACAACAAAAACCCCAAACAAACAAGCCAAAGAACAGCAAGCACAGATCCAGTTAAACATAAGTGCGTGTCTAAATTCTGCATGTCTAATTATTTCCTCTTAATGTGCTTTTCAGGACATACTCGTAAGCTTCACACTTTCAAAGAAGTCACACTGATGTCATTTACTGTTTATTTTCACTTTCACATTGGCACTAATCCAGAAAAGGCATTCAAGGCTCTGATCCCATAGAGATTTAAGCATGTGCTTAACTTGAAGCACTCGAACTTTCTCGCTGACTTCTGGTGAATTATACTTAATGATGCAAGTGGGTTAGTTGGCTGTTTCACAGGAAAGCAATAAAGATAAATTCATTAATATTTTCTACAGCAGTGATTGTTGCCACAAAGAACAACATCAGGAAATTATTAAATGCATATTTATTGCAGAGTTTACATAACCCCTGTCATTGAGCCATCACTACAGGAAGAAATATTGGAGAGTTGTTTCACACTTTGTGCATGGTTCATGCTGTGCACTGAGACTGGTAGTATCTGGAAGAAACAAACATGCTTTTATATAATTGAAATCCATAACAAAATGTGGACATGCAGATACACCCACACGTTCACAGAGTATGGGATTCAGAAGGCTAGGTTACCTTAAGAATGGTATTTCTCAACTTCCAAGAGCTTGACTTTAAACCTTGGAATATTGCTTTGATTAAAAGGCTTCAGGGTTTGCTTGTTTTTCCTTCCCTTCTCTGCTAATAGGTTCTACGTTTACCACTGTAAAGCTAGTGTATTTGCAGTAAACCATGTGCAGTTACCTAAGTCTTCAACCTTGCTTCAGCATTAAATCATCCAGAAAAGCAATTTATTGCTTCATATATTCCAACACCATGAACAATATCCATTAAATCTCCATCTCATATAGTGACCACATTGCTTTATGCTTGGATTGCAGTCTCATATTACAGCCTCTCCGAGACAGTGGATTACCCTCTCCCTGCCAATGTGAGACTCATTACAGCATCATGTGGCACCCATATTCTCAAGATGTGCTATGTATTCCCATCTGTGAAAAAACAGACCCTAGTTTAAGTATTCGTCCATTGCAAGGTGTAAACGTTGAGCCCAAGTCAGTAGTTGTTCTGGGAACAGAGGAACTGCCAAATCGTTCCTTCAAGAACGACAGCATAACTGTCTCAGAAGTTGCAATAACACCTCAGTGCTAAATCCCATATGGAACATGAATTGAAAGTCTCATAAATGTAACACATAAAATCAATTACAAAGTCAGAAGCATTTAGCTTGTTTTTTTTCCCTGAGCCTGTACATCTTGTTGAAATAAGAGCCTTTCAGTCCACTTTTAGCCAAATCTGAGTCTAATGGATATTGCTTTTTAAGACACTAAAATCACTTTTATTTCTTTCTTTGACGGTGTAGAGCAGAGTCCCATTAATGTACTGTGATTATTTTTTAGACTTTCTTCCTCCACAGCTACTGAAAACACCAATTCAGCAATTCCAGCCTTTGGTGCCTACAGCGCAGAAAGGATTTACAATAAGAAATGACTATTACATGCTCAGTGAGATAAGTTTTGGCCAGTGGTTAGAAAAATCTGTTAAGCAATCCACTACCAGTACCTTAAAAAGGTTAGCGAAACTAGTTTCTTTCTCTGCAGTGGCTCCTACGAGATTTATCGCACCTTTTTACCTAAGAGTCTGACACTCCAATGCAGACAGGCCATCAAAACTCTAGGAGAAAAGCCATCACGCAACAGGTATGAGGAGAATATTTTTTCATGGGCAAATGCAGCAGGCTGAGAGTCAGGGTGTCCCACCCTCCCAAAGAGGGGTCATAAATCTCAGCTTAGGTGACTACCATGTTGGGCATTTCAGGCAGCTTTTTCAACCTTGGAGGCTTGGGCAACCTGCCAGTAATGAAGATGTATTAATGCTTAATGCAGCTTAATGTAATAGGTGTCATGTTCATAATTTACAGAAGCTCTTTCTAAAGCATTAAATTCATTTATACTCCTTAAAAGCTACTCAATCCTCAGGGCTAAGTTAGTTTGGTTGGTGGGAGGGGGCTCTTTTTTAGGATCAAATAATATATAAATTGTTAACATATCCAAACTCATCCATTAGTGCATGTGAAAGCAATAAATGTGCCAAAGTAGCAATAACATGATCAGGAAAGTCATTGTGGTCATTAGGGCTGAAAGGGTTTCATTTATGGCCCCAAAGAGAATGAAGGCTATAAAATAAACCTTGGGAGCCCTAGTGACCGGAATGTTTGCCTTGTTATTTTAAAATAAAAAAACACTTTTTTTGTTACATAAACAGTTACATTTTGTACCATCAGTTTCACCATCACTTTAGAAATGAATATAGGGCACAAAAAAATAGAAGAAGTGGAGAACCAAATGCAACGCTGATCACCTGTACCTTTCCACAGGAACTCAGAGACACCCTGAAAGGTCTGCAGTCACTAGATGATGTGGCCCTAGATGGGCCACAAGAGATTGGCAGTTTGAGCTCTGCGATGCCCTGACTTGATAGCAGAGCTCTTGCTGATGTAAGAAAAAGTTTGTGCTGCCTCCAGACTGAATCCTGACTGGCCACAACACATTTCTGCCTCAGGACCTTCTCTGAGAGATTTCATACCTCAGAGCGTGCCTTACTCAAAGGCTTGCAACACTGGCTACAACAGACACATAGCACCTAAGAGCACGCAGAAGCTTGGGGCAAGAAGGCTTTGTCTTTTGTGTGTCAGGAACACAAGGCAGGCCCTGACAGTGGAGATGTCTACATGCTGCTAACAATGACCCAGACTCAATAGTTATCAGAACAGACCAAATCTTTCCTTGATGACAGCTAAAGCCTAGTCCAATTTTGAACGAGTGACAAAATACCTCTGGAAACCCAGGATCTGACATTTTAGATCACTAAAGAGCAGTCAAATCTGTACTTCCAGTACTGGAGTTACAGGCCCCCTAGTGTCAGAAATCTCAGAGACTTACCCCATCCTAAATTACAGCACTATCTTTGTCCTAATGCAACTGCAGGTCATGTTGTAGAACTTAGTTAGCATTGCAAACTAAAAGCTCTGCATGGTTTTGCCTTTTTCCTTTTTGTTTCCAAAATGTTTTAAAAAACACAACTCCCAAACTCTGTTCCTGCTAGTCTAGAGATGTCCAGCTGGGGGCAGATAGTTTGATCTGTAGTCCTGCTGAGAGCAGAGTTTGACCACAGGCACACGTACTGAGAGAAGGACTCCACAGAAGACTCTCCTACCTGCTCTTTGTCCACCTTGTCCTCAAGAAAGAGTGGGTATCCCCTAAGAAAGGAGGGTGATCAGGAGACAACGAGTTGCTGATCAAAGACCCCACCGGATTCCCAGTAGCACAGCACAGGCCTTCCTCTTTTGTTGTTTGCCTGGTTTTTAATCTGTGTTTCCCACCACAAATGAGAGCTGCCTGCAGCAGTGTCAGGAATCTGCATTGACCCTTTCGCTGGGCTAAATCTCTTAGTAAATGGGTGTCCATGCATGTGTTACAGGCACACGACAGAGCTGAAGCTGTGCCTCCACATGCACCACTACGAGATCTGAGAGTGTGTCTAACAACCTGTAATTAAGTCATGTCATGTAGCCAGATTCGACTTGGAGAAAAATGCCTACAGTAATTGCATTTAGTTCATCTTGTAGCATGGTCCCCCATCATAACTGCTAATTCAATTGTACGTTCATTCTGCCAGCTCATTGCCATTAAGCACACATTTAATTACTTCAATAAAGGATTAATATGCAGCACACAAAAGAAAGGACATCATGCCGTGCCAAAGCACACAGCTGCCCCACCATTTAGTGGGGAGATAAAAGAAAGAATATCATTGGGCAGTATAATCCTGTTACAAATACATCATTATTAGATGAACATTCAGGACTTTTATTTTTTTGCGTGTTATTCACCACTCTACATATTCTTCCTTGGCACCAGAAAGAGTCATAATGTGCAAGTGACAGCTCTGCCATTGTTGTCCCAGCAATGGCACTGCCGGCCCCCCTTCTCACTCCCTCACAAGCTTGTAAGGTTGCTCTTATCTCGTCTCCAGGCGAGGGCTTACAGCAGCTACATTACAACATCCTGAGATAAGGGGCCCTGCTTGACATTATTTCTGTCTGTGCTGCAAACAACTGACAAGCATGGCAAGTATAAAAAAGAGCGAGAGCAACAAAGGCGGCTGCCCCCCCGCCAGCTCCCCCCTCAGAAGACAGCTCATCAATTCTCCAGGATGTACACAATCATTATTGTGGGGGAAACAAAGACCAGTGTCAATTGTGCAGTGTTATAAAGCAGTCCCTCAAATTAAAACCATGTACCTAACTGCATCTGATGGCAGAAGCTATTTAGCAGTGATATTTTACGGAAAGGCAATGAAAAGCAATAACTGCTTTATTTAATGTATCTGTTCAATCCAGCTGCCTTGGATGGGCCTTAATAGAAGCTGTCGATCAATGTCAGTGCCTTTGAAATAACTGCAGCAGACTGCAATAAACATGAAGGAAAGATAACTAAAGCTTCTGATCAGCCTCTTGTTACCTTCCTGCACCCAGAGATTTGTCATTTGTTTGTACTGCTTATAATAGTTGGGGGTGGATGATTATCATGGGAGCACAAGGCTGTGTGAGTGCAAGGGGAGGAGTGAAGCCAGCTGGGGAGAGGACTGACCAAAGAAGTTCACCCAGGATACCACAAATTCAGATGCTGCATCTCTGTAAAACACAGCTCTGTTCTCCTGCTGTTTCAGTTCAGGACAGCTACTCCCTCATGCTTCTCTGGTCCATAGAGGAACTTGAAAAACCAAGTGTTGGGGGCAACCCATGCCTCTTGCTCACCCATCACTACTTCACATTAGCAGCACCACAGCTCTTCTAACACAGGGATCCCTTACAATCATTACCAGAAACATTTATTTACATATTCAAACAGATGCTCAAGGTGGTGATGTAGAAGCAGGTGGTATGCAAGCAGCTGCCTTTTATGGGATAAACTTACCCAAGTTAAGCCAACCAGACGCTTGTAAGAGAAGCAGCAGAGCCTGCTTGCCTGATTTGCTCTACTTGGGAAAGCAATTCATAGTCCACCCCTCCCCTGAACAAGCATCTTATACTTGGCATTGTGCAGCAGCTACTCCTGTGGGAAGATCAGGCAGCCAAAAGCCTACAACCTGCACAAAGCAGTTTTCAGTGGCAACAGCAGGGAGCTGAGCAGATCCCATTCCTCCAAAAGCAGATCAGCCTAAGCAAAAGTAAAGACTCCAATAGGGCAAAGGCACACATGCTTCTCCCCAGCACTTCCAGTACATGGTTGCAACAGGAGGCAAAGACAGGATTTAGGAAGGGGCCAATTCAACAGCTTAATTCAGCAATGCAATGGGGACAACTATTGACTTTCAGCTGATCTGGTCAACCTATTCACCTTGGGTTTGAATGACTCTTTAAACAAGTTTTGATTACCTAGTTTTCTCTGCAATATTTTAAAGCTTCATGTTGGCAGCCTCCACAACAACAAAATTTGTGGTCATTTTTAGCTCTAGAGTCTCAACAGGTTGATTGTTATTTGTTTTGCTTCATGGAAGCCAGGGAGAGCTCAACAGGGACCTGCAAAAAATCAGGAAAAAATGAAAATATTCTTCTCACTTTTTGCAGTCCATTGATTTTACTGAAAGACTATTAGAATCTCCCTCAATATACTGCAGTCGTGGTCCGTGAATTTTCACCTGCTGGCTTCCAAGGAACAGCAGGTAGAAATTTTGTATTACCAGGGAGTCTGTGGCCAGGATCCCAGTATTTCGGGTAAAAGACTGCCAACATAGAAAAGAGAATCAGCAGAATCCAGGCTGCAATGTTTGTACAACTGGGCTAGGAGTGTCTCCTTTTCTCTCTGGTATCCAAATACTATTAGGACAAAGTCTAACTGACCTTCCATTAATTACAGGTAAAGCTGTAAGGGTTTGCTTTGTGTCAGCATCCAAGCATAAAAGATAAAAATTCTCTTCAGGAGTTTTTCTTGGCAGGTTTGTAACTTCCTAGAGAGCAGATCCTCTTTTCATCTCATCTTTTAATTACATGGCCCTCACCTATGCAAGTGGATTCTGAGAGTGTAGGACAACAGGATCGACTACATACCATCGCTTCTGCTTTATAGGCAGAGAAAGTAAACCAAGCAGTAAATTGACTCATCCAGGGGCATGCAAGAGCTGCAGCAAAAGCAGACAACTACTGAATGTCAGAACTGATACACCCAGCCCAGAACCTGCCCACAGGTCCCCAGTGGTACGGCAGCACCCACCGACCTGGCATCCAACTGAACACTCCAGAGCATATCATTGCAACCATCACTCAGAGTGCAGCCTTCCATGCATGGCTAGACACCTCCCGCTACTGAAAATGGCACCTGAAACTCTTTGGACACAGAGCAGCATCTCCACGCAAGTCCACAGCACAACATGATTTAAGGGAGAAGGCAGCAAGGATGAAGTTCTGCTGACAGCTTGAGAGACAACATATGTTTAAATGCCTTTTAATTTGGTTATTGCATCTGTGATATGCCCTTGCTAACTCCCTTTCAGCAGGGTGCCCTTTCCTTTCAGCTCAGTGATGTCACTTTCCAATCCATATTTTTTCATAACATATGCTTCATTCATAATATGGCACTTCACAGCTTTTAAAAGAATATTTTTTTCTTGCTCTTGGCTCTACATATGTGAAAAAGAAATAAATGTGTAGTGAGAAGGTAGATGTAGACTCCTATCTTTCTCAGTGGTCTAGATGAAAGCCTGCTCTGAGTTTGAGCAGCAAACCATGCAATTAATACTCTGCTCCTTTTCAATGCAAATACCTCCTTCTCTGAGGAAACCAGAAGGGCCATTAGACTAGACATGTCACTACTATCCAGCTCATACTAATTGTAATGTACAAACTCAAGCCATTTTGTAGTCTCAACATCAACAACGCAGATTTCCAAAAAATTATATCAGGAAGAAAGCACAAAAAATCCCAAACCATTACTTGTGGCATAATTGAATGCCCTGGACAAATGCTCAGTGTTCAAATACTGTTGTTTTAAGCAGAAAGCGTCTGACCCTAGCATTTACTTTTAAGGTGTAGGGTTCACACTGTCATCGCTGCCTTTGCAAGGGCTCCTGCAGCATGTGGAAGGTTAACAGGGCTACTCAAATGGCAGGCTTCAGTCCAAAGCCTGCCCCAAACTTGTTCTAGCTGGACACCCCCAGGCCCCAAGGAATACTGTGCCCCCTGCATTTCCAAGGCACAACTTAAAGCTTTTGGTGTTCCCCTGCTCCTTTTGGTGTGGGTACATGGGCTGACCATGGGAAGATGGCCTGCAAGACCTCCAGTGATCAGACCACTGCCCACATAACCAAAAGCCTCACTGGTTTACAGCAGACTTTATGAGAGCTACCTGGCAGGGTTTGCCCAGTTAAGCCTTCTCCGAGCAGCCTAGTGTATAAATAGTACATACACTGGGGCTGTAAGAACAGCATTATTGCATCCGATCCAGGTCTGTCTAGCCCAGGATCCTGTCTCCATAGTAGTCCATAGGAGATGTCTAGGGAATAGCACAAAGAAAATGAAAAGTGTAAGTATACGGGGGCTTCTCCCTGGAATAGTCTCTCAGCTTCTTTCTAGTAGTGTTTGGATTAGTCATTTCCTGGACCAGCACTGGTTACTCTGTATTTAATAGGATGGGCTACCAAGGAGTGAGATGTAGACCCTTCAAGTAAACATCTTACACAAGCACTTACTGGAAGTCATTTGCCAGCCGACAATTTTCATGACGCTAGTGATCTAGCATTTAGAAAATTAGTTACTGCTATTGCAGTATATAGGAGAGAAGTCTTGAGAAGCAGGCTTTTCTCCCTGGGATCAGAGATCAGTGGGTTTTATCCCATTTTGGCCATTCAAAAGCCTGTAGATGCAAATCAGTAACAATAATTTATTTAAATTATAACAATCCCTTCCACTAACTGCTTTCTGTTGGATAGCCCCACCAGTTTAGAGATGTGATGTTTGTGATTCACACTCATTCTATGTACTGGATCAATCCAAGAGAATCTCTATAACTACTTTTAAACCAGTGTTTACAGACAATTGCCTTGTTCACTAAGGTCTGCAGTGAGGCTGGTGGGATATATGCTTATATCAAAGTGGGAAGAGAACAAAGAACAGTGGAAGAAAGCAATGGCTTTCCATAATTTGCCAGCATGGAGGGGCCTTGAGCACCCAACAGGAGCCAAGAGCATGCCTTTGTGCTGCACAGGGCATGCCCTGGTTCCAAGACCTCCGTTACTTCTATCCCACTCACTGTCTGAAAGGAGTGTGATGAATTGCAGCACATCTTCCTAAATCTGCAGTCTGCATATCTTCCTCATCAGGGTGCACAAATATCAAACAATTAAGTCCTGATACCGACCACACACTGCAATCAAGCTAATAACACCAAACACTGTCAAGTCGCAAAGCCAGGGCTCAGAAACACTGGCCAAAGACATGGCTCCTGCCAGCAAGAGGAGCCACATGCACCCACTGCAGTAATAGTCCCCAAATAAGCTCCAGGCACTTAAGTGCTTAACACAGGGGATCCAGTCTTTGCTCTACTCTGAGGTAATCACTGTTATCAGTCTGAAAGCAAATGGAAGTTTCTCAGATTAAGAAAAAACCCCAAACTGTTGCACATTAATAGCGTGCAAAACACCGCAGAAAAACCACTTTGAGCCTAATTTTACCTCCCACCTAGGGGCCAGACAGCTGCTGGCCAGCTGCACATGGCAATTGTGCCTACAGAGTCAGTCCATGGTGAGTCGGCTACGTGACTGCAAGGCCCAACTGTGGGCTGGCTGGGAGAGTTTAAAATCCCCAAGCCATTAGCAGAAAAAACAGGCACAGCCACCATACACTGTCTGATCCTCTCCTGCTGCTGGGCTGCCCACTGCGCTCCCACTTCAGTCCTCATGCTGGAGAAATTAAAAGAGCAGGAACTATGCAGTTTAACACAGCAGCAAACACATTTTCAAGGCACCATGGCTCTTTAGCCTGGGAGGACAACTTATTTCTAAGGTTTTGCAAAGTAGTTAAAGAAAAAGGCCCCAGGAAAGACACAATAGCAGGTGAGTTTTGAGGCAAGGTGGGAGGAACAATTCTTGTAGCTAAATTAAGGAATGGGTGAATTTAAAGCTTAGAAATGGAGCAGATTACAGCCAGAGACATTTAAACAGCTTCCACTCTGCACAACATTCACATTCTTATTCTTCCCTCCCCCTTTCATTTCAACTTTGTACTTGTTCACTTTCAAACCAAGAGCAAGAGAGCCAGGAACATTGACATTATTTTGCTTTAACCTTTTAAGGAAGAAAAAGCCATGCCAGGAGACTGAGCAAGCTACTAACTTGTAAGCTTACTTTAGCTGCCTGCAACTTCCATCCTGAATTGGCATTTGCTAGAATACAAAATTAAGGTATTTCTTTTCCGTCTCAGTCCCTCCAGCATCAACAACCAGCCCCTTTGCAACCCATCACTGAAAGACTGTCACCTAGTGATCTTCTGATCCACCTCTCCCCATTTTTGCAGCATTTACACCTCAATTTCCTCTCCTTAAAATTCAAAGTTATTATTTATCCTCTTATCTCCCACAGTCTCTTCTTTTGGCCATCCTACTCACTGAAAAGTATCAACTATTCAAATGATGTCCCACAACACTGCATAAAAACTTGATTTCACACCCTAATTTTGCTCCTGCCCATTCTTTTTTTGCAGTTCCACAAATGGTAACACTGGCCTCAGCAGCCGATACAGTTGAGAGCAATGTCCCTTAAACACCATGACATGGCCAAGTCCTAACATCGTGACTCCTCTCTTGCCACTAGTTTTATACCCTAGGTATTGGTTCCCTGGGGAAAGTATTGTTTTCACATTTCTATTTGTAAAGAGCCCCATGCTTCAAAGGTACTGTTAGTGGTGGAAGTCACAATATTTTGAGAGACAGAATTGCCTTCCACCAGCACTTGCTTAAGCACTTAACAGGGTGTGTACATTAAAAGTCAGATTTCAGCCATATCAGTCATTTCAAGATAAGCTTTGTTTTGGACAGCACTACAGTAGGCCTTGCTATAAGTTCAAGTGTTTGTATGGGGGTTTTGACAGCAACAAGACAAAATACCTGGAAAGCAGCTTTAAGCAGAATGAAGATAATGTTTTTTCCGGCTACAACTGCTGAAGCAGTCCCAGCTCCCCCAGCCTCCCTGAAAACACTGCTGGCCATTCCTACCATATCACACAATGACTTCATAATGTAGACAAATGTCCACTAGAGATTAGCCTGAGCTTGCTAACCTCATTTCCGCTTGTGACCCAAACCTGAATTGATCCTACTGTCTCAAGGGGTGAAAGGCTAGCATACTGCATTAACCCAAAGAAATGGAGATATTTTTCCAATCGTCTCTTGCCTGTTTAAGTTTCTCTGATTAACATGCAGCCTCTGTTCCTCCTGTTGGCCAAGGCATCACATAAATCGGTTTTGCTTTCCTGTTTTTCAGAGATTGATAGTTCAGACTTTGCCATGTTCCCCAGCATTATGATGCTTTCTTCCACCCCTCTGAGTGCTGCAGGCTCACAACTGGAAGGCTGTCCAAAAGTATACAGCACTACCAATGCATAATACCTCATACCACCTTTTGATTCTACATAAAACAGCCAAAATACAGCAGTGAAATATTGCAAGTGTTTCTACACCACATACAGAGCAGAACATGTGTTCTCCTGGAGGAACAGAGTTTGTCTGCGTCCTGCACAGATGCTACTTCCATGTCATCCTGTGTGCATTCTCCTCCCTTTTAGAGGCCGGACTGTAAAGTCACTACTGCCTTCCACTTAATCAGGTTCTTTCAATAAGCAAGCCAGTGTATGACCCAGATTTTAGGTAACAAGGTCCTGTAAAGAAAAACCTAACTAACACAGTTACAAAAAAGTCTGAAGCAAAACCATTTCTTCATTGAACTGGACAAGCAGAAGAAAAAGTGAACCTATTACCACAAGAAGTTATGTGCTATTCAATATAGTTTCTAGTTTTCTGTATCACTAGGGGAAACATGACTTCCAAAAGTACCTTCTATATATACACACTATCAACAGCTAATATACAAGAGGCACTGACACTGCTTCGTAAGCCCAAACCCAAACACTTGGCTATTCAAGAGAACTCGGGGACAAACACAATAAAGCTACGTAACACTCACATCTCTAGGTCTACCCAAGCAGCAGCACAGCTTTTTTCAACATGTCACAGGAGAGCAAGAAAACAACTTATAAGGAACCTGGATATGAGGGTTTATACAAGAACCTGAATCTAAATGTGTAAAGACAGACAGGATACAAAAAAAATTTCCTTATTTCCTTCTCCTTTTTGCCAGCCACCTTTGCATGCAAAAGGAGCCGAAGTAAACAGGTTAGAAGATTCTCCCATACCCAATAAAGCCATGGAAGAGTCATAAACTGCATGCATCTCTCAATCCCCTCATATTACTTTGATAATAAGTAACCTTTAAATCAGGGGTTTACAAAGTTATTTGGAGTAGGACCCCTATCAGTAGAGCATCTAAATATACATACAGCTTGTGGGATATTCTAAGACAGTGTCAAGCAACTCAGGAGACCTCACCATATTTTGTGGTAAAATTAGTCATCTCTGTCAGCCTGTGGGTAAGGAAACAAAGGTGACCACTCTCCAATCTAGACAACAAGTATTAGATTTGCTGTATGCAATCACATCTTGCTTTCTACAGCAGGGTAGGTTTGGGGGCACTGTCACATCCCAGTTTCTCAGGACGAAAACTCAGATTTGCTGATTCCCAGGTCAGGATTAAGGTGAAATGACACCAGGGATCCTTTAACTCACAAAACTCAACTTTTATTCACTCACAACAAGAATTGGCATGCTCACACCAAAATTGGTACGCTCACAACAAAAATTGGCATGAAACCATGTCAGTAAACTGTGTAACATGTGCTAACCATGCATCACCAAACATATACTGCAGGCCTTGCTTATCTGGGAATCAGTCCAGGGAACACAATTAGGAGATTCCTCCCGTTGAGTCACGAGGTTCAGATCAGATCTCCTTACTTTCCAGACGACTCCTCAGTGAGGAGCCTAGGGGCAGCTAGATCCACTCTTAGTCCCAGACTTGGTCAACGGTTTATGTCTTAAGGGATGAGGTGTAGGGATTATGGAAAAGGAAAATGGAAAGAGAGAGAGAAGAGAGAGATTTCACCAGTCCTGGGTCCAGCCTTGGTTCAGTTAGCTGAGGGGTGCAGTTTTGGTGGGCTTACACCCAAGGGGCTTCAGTTTGTGTCCTTTTATCATCCTTGCCCCTCCTTCAGGTGGGCATTAGGCCCCTAATTATAGGTGTCACAAGGGGTTTGCGAGCCTTTGGGCTTGGGGGTCGTTTGGGGAGTAACTTCTACTTCACTGCATGGTGAATTGCCCTGTTAAGCATATCAGAATAGCACATAGTTGTGCACCCTCCCCCTCCTGGTGCTGATGGGCTTCTTTTCACCTGTGGTTCCTTGCCAGGCAGAGTTTGTTGTTATGGAGTCAGTCCTTAAGCACAACTTGCCCCACCACAACGTTTGAGACATTAACTCTTTTAGTCTCTCATAGACACTCACCCTACAGAGGGCTAGAAAAGAAAATACTCCACAGCACACGGACAGACAGGAGTCCCAGGCCACCTTTGCATGTCTGCTACTCTGTATATACAGCTTAGTTAAGTCTTCTCTTATGCAAGAGGATATATCCCTGCAATTTTTTTTTCCATTGCACTCTGCTTTCTCCTCTCAGAACTTTCACATCCCTGAGATTACTCTGTGCAAGAGTCTTTGCATTTAGACCTAACTGTCCATGTATTAAAGCAAAGCCAACAAATCACAAATATTGGACAAGGAATGATAATATAAATTTACCAGTACCTCTGGAGATGTAAGTAGAGTAGTCCCAAGGGATGAACTAAGAATAGCATCAAAGAGCTTGGCTAGGGTTATTGTCTTTAATGGACAAAATTGAATTGACCGCATACTGTCTGTAGTTAATGGCAAAAGTAAATTAATTTACAGCAAATGACACCGTGGTATGGTCAAAAATTGGTGCAATCGGCTACTGATAAGTCAATGACAGGCTGACCACAGGACACCACTAATGCAAAGACAAGCATTTAGAGAGTTCTGAAGCTGCAGGACAGCAACACCACAGCCGATCCCTCAACAGTGATATCCAAAGCTGCTTACTTAGCAAGTTTTGTGTATTTTGCTGGGAAATTACCTATAGAACAAGATACTTCCTTTCAAAAAGGTATTAATTAAAGCTCTCAATTTTATTTTTATTGCATTTTACTAAGCTGACTGTTAGGACCTGACGTTGTTAGGAAACATTTTTGTTTTGCTTTATTGAAGAGCTACACAAACACATCAGAAAACTACACAAGCTTCTGCTCTTTCCTTTGAAAAACAGTGTGTGTTCATATGTAATTCAGGTCAGCTGCAAACAGCAACACTACAGTTACATTCAAGTTGCCTGGTAAGATTGATCCAGAGATTTGAACTCTAAGGGACCCATTAACCCAATTGTTAACAGTCACTAAAGGGTTGTATGTGAAATCTGTGGTCTTAGTGGTGTAAGAAGGCAAGGGTTACTCTATTGGAAGTAAAAAACCCTCTTACGCTGACCATCCCTGAAAGGTTCAATGGGGCATCACACCTCCCTAAGCCTCTCTGTGAAAATACAGAGAGCCTAAATTCAGTGACTCATGCACTCGCATCAGTTTCCTATTGTTTCCACAGCATCAGGGGTTCAAAATCTTCCTCAAAGCCTATTAAATTCTTTCTTTCTACTGAAGTGAGTGCTGCTGCATGCAGTGGCTTTCTCCGCCACTACAGCCTCTCTGATGGAGAAGTACAAGAGCACACCACATAAGCAACGAGGCTACTGAAGTGGTCTCCCCACGCTGCCCACCATCAGAGATATGCCTCCACATAGGCATCTCCGCTAGTGCAGACTGCCAGCTGCAACTCTGCCCTCAGGAAAAGCAACACAGGCACAGAATAGATGGGGGAATTGTTGGGGGGACAGTTGTTTAAAGTCTTGAGGAATCAAACGAGGTTAGGTTTAAGGTCTTGCATCACACAGAGGGTCCTGGTGAATTATTGACAATGAAAGGCACTTTAATTGCAGTGCTTAAAAGCTCTCAACTAAAAAAAGCCATGAAATGACCTCTCTCCCTTCACATTGCTTTGATTTTACTCACATACTCTCTAGACCTTTGGAAGATACCTTTAACTGCCTTTTCACAAAGTTTCTATTTAAATTGCATCTTAATTTTTGCACCCCTGACTGAAAAAAGCCAGGTCCTGAAAAGGTGAAAACTTGGCACCATGCTTCTGTTTGTAAAAACCAGATAATTTATAGAGCATGCAGATTTGGCCCTAAAAGCTTCACTTCATACTTAAAATTCCTATCTCCCCTTTTTTTCAGTGGAGTTACGTTCACACAAGATTTAAGCTCCACACCTAAAATAGCCACCAGCTTTCATTAACCTCTACGTACACCGCCTGTATCTCCACACTGTCACAAATATTTTGATAAAGAAATTAAAATCTAATTATATAAAAGAGTTTGGTTTGATTAAGAAGTAGAAAATTGTGAAGCATACGTAAGGGAGGGTTAAGTTTGAAATTAGTCATAGGAACTTTAGAAAATGTACTATGTGTAACTATAAGAATTCAAGTATTGTCTAAAATCAGTTAACCACAGAAACTTTGACAAAGATTTGTTGGTTTGTAGTGTTTGTTTTAGGAAACTAAGGAAACCACTACGGACACTAGTTTGCTGCTTGGAAACCCCTTACCCTTCTTCCCACCTTGATCTAATTATCAAGGATTCCAATCAGTAGAGTTAAGTGAGATTAACCAATGATTGTTTTAACATAAGAATATTAATAAGATGGTGTGCCTGAAGGACCAATTATTAGAAAGGTTATATTTAAGAATAGACATAGTATGCATTTTTATGTAAACTAATATAGATGATGGTGAGAATCGTACTGCGCAGAATCACCTAAGAGAGGTCAAGAAGCGAACAAGTGAGGAAGATTATGGAAGACCACCAGAGGGCTTCTGAAGACCACCAGAGGGCTTCACGGCACCTGCGTGAAGAGACATTTACATATGCTAATGATTTATCGGAAAGCTAATGATTATGTATAACATTTTCCAGAAATTTAGTGAATATGTATAACAGGTGTGTATTTAACCTGCACAGTTAGACTAGCCAGGTGCACACAATAGGTGGAGCGATCCCCCGTGTGCCCAGCGCTGCAATAAAGGAGTGCCTGCTTCTTAACTTCTCATTGCTGTTAAGGAGTTTTATTCCGGATTTCGGCAACAATGCCATACTACATAGAATATCGGAGCTGTTTTCACTAGACATGATGTCACTAGAATAATATAAATAAAAAAAAAAGTCAGAGCAGCTTGGTACCCACAGCCCTTGCTGAGTCTTTACTTGCTAGATCACCTTGGAAAGCCACTTAAGGCATCCAGGGAAGCTGAAGTAGTGTTCTAGCTGTAATCTCTAATACCTTGTTCCAGCCACCACAACATCTGAGGAATGCAGCTAGTGTCAAAGATTTAATGCTTTTTCACATTAGTGATGTCAGCACAAAATGGCCATCTTCTCTGAATAATTTATCTCCCCGCTGCATAATTTTCTTATCTCTTTTTCCCTTTTGGCTTTTTACTGTAGATGGGAAGGCAAGTGGCTGTTAGTCCTCGAAAAAACCTATAGAGCATCATTCCCATCAATCAATTAAAAAACACTTACCTTACACTCAACATGATTTATTTCTTGTTAATACAATTGTCTCACTATATCCTTCTATTATTATACCCTTAATTCCATTAGCCATTCACTTAATGCTCTCTTTAACGCTGACCCCAGTCTGGGGAGAAGGGAGAGAAAAGTTGGTCTAATAGTGGCAATGCCAATAAAATTCTGAAGCTCTTCTCTTAAAATCCTGTAGGTCACAGGAAAGACAGGTCCAGAATATATCCTGCTTGCTCTACAGGAGAATATTTATTTTTCATTCATTTTCAACTAAATGGTTTGTTGGCTCCAAGCTATTTGTATTTTCATATTTCACTATCTGCTGTACTCTTCCGACAGGGCAACTGTGGCAGAGAAGGGAACCCTTTACCCATTCCTCTAACAAATACAACTCCAGTTTGCAAAAAGGTGAGGCTAACAGAGCACCTCATCACAGCTCTCGTGGCAAAGCGCCTGGTCACATACTTCTCAATGAGCCAACATTCCCATTAAAGCCTTTGCAATCATTGGCCGAGAAACATCAGCTTATTCCTCAGGTAAAGTTAGACCCTGTCACCCTCCTGCTCACCAGGCAATGCATTTACAGCTAGGAGAGTGCTTTGATACAATGCCTTACTACAGAATCCTTACCAGGCAAGACTAAGGTTACACAAGTATGTTGTTTACTTGACTGACAGCATCCTCTGTCAAATAAAGTTCACAGCTTTTAAGAGGTACATAACCATCAGATCAGTTCTTGGGCACAAGAGAGTTTGCCAGCGCCTCAGCCACAAAAGACAAATCCATTGGTAACAGGTTGCTAGTTTGCTTTCCCGACAACTCCCCCTAGCCATTTTCTACATCCAGGTAAAGATTGAGCCAAGCCTGCTTCCCTAAGCACAGCGAAAAGTCAGTAAACACGGTGGCATTAGTTCTGAAGGCAGTTCTCACTGCAGCACCAAGTTACAGTACTGAATTTTCTTCTCCACTGGAAATCAGATATGCTGTTCCACATAGCCAATAATATTATTCTAGATATATTT
Source organism: Buteo buteo (assembly GCF_964188355.1). NCBI lineage: Eukaryota > Metazoa > Chordata > Aves > Accipitriformes > Accipitridae > Buteo > Buteo buteo. The sequence goes on along the minus strand of NC_134171.1, from coordinate 67,149,389 downwards.
AAACCCTATGCCACTTCGTGATCATGGTACAGTTACAAAGCCACTTAGATTAAATTAATAACATGGGTAACATCACTGTTTAACTAATGAGATTCAGATTGCACCTGAACACATACACCATCTGAACCTGACTCTGTACATCACTGCCATATACATTTCCACAGAATAGCCACATCTAACTAGTAACATCTGGATCCCTTCATCCAGTATCACTGACAGACCATCAGGCACAAGGGTCACCACACTACTGACATCAGCCACAGCTTCTGCTCCTAAGCAATAAGTTCTCAAAGCAGAAGGCAGGACCACCTTTTTTCATGTTGAATTGTCACCTTAGCAGTGGTCTACACGTGGCATACCAGACCTCTCCTTAAACAGCTCAGTGCAACAAAATACGGCTCATCTGGTTGGCTCCTAGTTCGCAATGACAGTGTCAGACCAGAAAACTCACATATAAAGCACACTGTGTTCCACCTGCCGACCAGCAGTAGGCATGACCAAAGGTTGAAGGACCTTTAGGAAAATCTAAAAACCAGTAATTCTTGTGGATTGATTGTTTCAGGATCATTATGCTTTCTCAACAGCTTCCAGGCAATTAGTCTTTTCTTTGTGTCTGGACTCTTTCCCTCTGTTTTGTTTTTAATTAGAGTAATATTATTAAGACTATGAAATATTTCTTACCTTCCTTAGTGCACACTCACACAGACATGGATCCTCACACAGACATGGATCTTCGCCAACAGATTTGCGTTTGAATGCTACACTGGTATCAGTAGAGATCAGGATATCAGATTTTGGCTCAATCCCTTCAGGTAGCAGCCCAATGGTAGGTTTCAGTTGCTGAATCCTAAATCCTTCCAGTGCCCACGAGACCTTCATTCATACTGTTGCCACAAAAACCAAAATGGTTTGCAAGCTGTGCCTATTATAGCTTTATTTTCTTTCCCTGTTTCGGTATGTAACAAGGGGCGTTAATTCTTATGCATTCACAAGCACAGGGCGCATTCCATGAGCTCAGGTGAAGCCAAGTCCCTAGGATGGGATAAGATCATGCTCCCACCTCTAGGGGAACCAATGTCAACTCTTGCCCACCACAGCATCATGGCAATACTGTGCAAAACTAAAGGAACAGAAAGATATATCTATACTGAGCACAACAGTATTAATGTCCCACAAAACTTATACATGCTACCAGGGGACAAGCCATTCTCACAGAAGCACAATGTGCCCAAGCAAGAACTGCCCTCAAGAGGGTCATCTTGTCTAATGACTTTCTTTGTTCCACCTCTATCACCAGAAATTTAACTGGTGTTGCCAGTAAAAACACAGGTTTCAGTTTTTGGTGTAATTTTTTATGTTGTGCTTTTTATTACTATCATGATCATTGACAGCAATTCAAGAGCAGAATGCTTTTCTTGGTTTGGGGTAGCCCTCTGCATATTTAGCAGCTTTCAAAAATAACAAAATGATGAGAAGAAATGGCACGTGCAAAAGCTTCAAGGAATTTAGAACAAAACTAACACACAATACACAAGCACCTTACCACAGAGCTTCCATTAGCATTGGCATCTATAAGCTGAACCCTATGCCTTGCACTGGATTTTCCCTTACCTTGGGAGTTTCCTCCTCATTCTGCTCTGAAAATTCCTTACTATAACACAGTCTATTTCATGAAAACAACTAACAGTGGAAAGTGTACATACACGTGTCTCTCCTCATATCTGGTACGTGTGACAGTCCTGTAGGTGTGTTCTGCTACACCTTGTTGGCATGTTAGGCAGCAGCAAAGTGGTCACAAAATAAATGGAATTCCAATTTGTTATTGATTTACTTTCAAACTTAATAAATAGCCCTAGTGTTGATAATTACCAAACCCCTGTCCAAATAAAACCATGACACTTCATAAATATCCAGTAGAGCTAGATATTACACGTGTCCCATTTTCCCCAGTATTTATAAATATATACCTTTAACACTGAATCTTCTGTTAGGAAATGTCACCTTGGTCATACCCAGATGTTTGATTTTAAACATGAATCTTTCCTGCTTTGACTAATTCAAACAAACACCCCTCTTACTGTAGGCCCCACACATAAACAACATTCTACCACATGCATTCCTATTAGAAGTTACAGAAATAAAAGATGAAAAAAAAGTATCAGGCCCCATGGTAATCCAATTGCTCTACTGGCCTCTATCATAGACTAACCCTATACCAGCCGGAACAGCGTATCTACACAGTAGGGAAAATAACGAGCTACGTCACTAAGGAGACAGCTTCTCCTCTAACATATCATACGGGAATGTTTCGTGCCAGGTAAGCAACTCAAATTTTCCCTCTTTCTATTTAGTCTCATTATTTCTCAAGAGCACATAGAGCAGTTCTCCCTTGTCCTAGATGTTCATAACACTCCTTGGGTACTTAAAGGTTTGGCCACATCCCCTCTGCATGCCCAGAGGGCATGATGCCCTGCAGTCTAAAGCCCAAGCTTTAGCTTGGTTTGAGACCTAGCTTATGTGAAAAGAAGCACTTCTGCCATCTGGACCTTTCAGCCAGTCCAAGAAGAAAGGCGAAGTTTTAAACCACACAGCTTGATACCACCACCGGGATATTTGTTAGAGTAGGCAGACCCCTGAAGGTTGAAGGCTGCTGCTGCCCCCCTTCTCAAGGGGAGCCTGTCTTTTGGCCATTATTAAAACCCAGATCTCTCAGGCTAATAAACATGGGAACCGGACTGATCTTTGTACAGCCTGCCTATGGTGTTTTATTGTTTAGACTGAACTGTTTTAACAGTAGGAGGAAAAGCTTTAGATGTGTGGTGAAGAGGAAAGGGTATAGAAAAAAACGGTACTTTCTTTCCACACAACATGAGACTTTCCTGTACTATCACAGTGAAATGAAAAGGCATTTCTTCTGCCCTGATCAGTCATAACATTTAAACCACAGAGCTAGCCATGAAATCCTATGCATCATTTAGATCTCTGATGCTGAACTGACTTCATAGTAAAAATGTCTTGGCTGGCCTAAAGCACCTGCTGTCAAAGGGAAACACTGATTAAAGGGGTGAGGTTTTTTTAAAGAGTTCTTGTTCACTTTCACAAAACCACATTACGATAATCCCCAAGTTATAGCTCTGATGAGTAATTACTCCTGCAGTGTGGTTAGAGAACTGCTACTCAAAATCCTCATTAAAACCCTTATGTATTTCTCCTGCATTTGCCTTTCAGCTATTATCAATTACAACAATCCGTGTATAAATATACACTTTCCTCCTTGATGATTATCCCCATTTCTCCTGCCTGATTCATTCAGTGAGGCCACAGTTCAATGCATTTGAGGCCACAATGGCCTCTATGGGAATTAAGTCTGACATCAGAAATACTGAATTGTGGCTTCAGTGAATGAATTAAAGGCAGGGGGGCATGGAATCACACTGAATATCATTGAGAACACTCCTACTCACATAACCAATGGCAACCTATTTACTAGGGAGTGAGATAAGGACCTCACTTTAAGTAGAGCTCAGTAAAATTAGTTTCATCATTTGGGACAAGTTCTTTTGCTGTTGCTTTAAGAAGCAGAAACAGAGCATAGCTACACACACAGTGCTGCTTTGTGTTCATTGTGTCTGTGTTTATAGAGTGGGATCTGCTGACCAGTGGGAGAAGCTATTAGGTTTTGTTCAGTTAACCTGTAGCCTAGTAGGGTCAAAACCTATGCGCACTGCCCAGGAGACAATTTTTTGCTTTCTGAAGACAAATACATTCAAGGATGATGCAGCTGATCATTGTAAATAAAAATATTGATGAGCATCAGGCTCATTTCCAGTGGTCTGCAGTTAAAAAATAAGCTTGTTAGTCCTCAAGTCGTTGTCTCAGTTATCAGCTTCTTACTGAGAGAAGGCTGGGAGAGAAACGTCAGTGTTACCACCTACTTTGGAAAGCTATGCCAGGATTAATGGATCTTTAAAGGCAGAAATATTAGGAGTAAAGTTCATTCAGCTTCCCTCTACCTGAAGCAGTGGCAATGGAAAAGCATACTAATGAAGCAAAGGAGAGAAGAAGAAAGAGCCAGGATGTTTGGGAGCTGGAAGAGAATACAGATGCACAAGTCTCAAGAATGGCCAGAAATATGCAACACACAGAGGGAAGCAAAAACCTTTTGCAAGTTTGAGACAATCCCAAACTCTTAGAAGAAATTAATCTGTAAATCTAAGCAGCCTCTTACTCTGCTGGTTTTAGTCAATTTATACAACTTCCTTAAAGCTTCCTTGACCTTCCCACCTTCTCTTTGGAGCAGAGGTAAGGGACTGCGCATTGGTTTCCACTACCTTATTATTTCCTCTGTTTCTCAGAAGGGAGGATAAGACCTGTTTTCAGAACAGAGCATTAGAGGGGTCAACACCTGCAGAAGTAGCTCTTTTTCCTTGCCTCTCTGTTAAAATAAGGACCTTGCCAGTATTAAACACTAAAAAACTCAGTGTCTCCGCTGTCCAAGACTCTGGTCTAATACAGCCCCCATTTAAAGAGCAATAGATTTAAGATGCTCCAGTCGCTATGCAAACATTTAATGTCCATTCCCTAACTGAAAGGGCAAAAAAAGCCCAGCTTGAAGAACCTATCTGGATACAAAACATTATCTGGAAAAGTCTTCTGCCTTTCCATTGACCCTACAAAACAGCCTAGTAATATATACACTATGAAAGGGTGCCCCTCTGAGGCATGTAAGAAAATGTATATGCGCTTGTTCTATTCTTTGCATAAAGGCATTTATTGTCAGCACAAAATACACTGGAAAAAAGCCTCCATGAACTGACCCTCCTTCCTAATGGCTGTTAGTTTTAGACGACACGTCTCAGCAAGGGAACAGTTACATTGCTAATGAAACACTACAGGAGTAGCAAAATCACATGATTTTTCACTTTGCAGAGAAAAATCAGTCAAGTTGCGAGGATGAAAGACTCAAACCTTGAGGTTAAATGGAACTTGGTAAATATACAATTATTCAGTGTGTCTTCATTATAAATACGGTTGCAGTCAGTGAACCCAGGCTTAGGGCACTACTTTGTTGATGAAGAGGATATTGTAGAAAGGGGTCAGCTCAGCAGTAATGAATCTTTATTTCACCAGTGCTAAGCAAGAATCGAGATACACTACATCCAGAGAGCAGGGGTGGAAAGGATAGTTAAGAATCAAAAAGCACAAGAGAATCCACAGGGTTTCCACAAATCACACTGCTCATGCACCTTCTGCATTAGGATGGCACATCTCCCCTTGGAGAGCAACCATCCCACTGGTGAGTTAAATTCTTCTCATTGAGCGGATCATTAAGTTTCCCTAACATCTTAACCTATGATCAGTAACAATTTTTTCATTTGGTATTGCTGCCTCAAATGACTCCTCACTAAATATTTAAACTGCTTTATAAAGTTAGCAAGCATTAAAAATACCCTTGGATGGTCAGGTAACCTTATCTTACACACTGAAGAATAAGTGTGTTAGTTATTCAGACATAGACACAAGAAGCATATTACATCACTGTCAGAGTGGACTGGGTTTGAGATCCACACAACTGCCGTGGTTTAACCCCAGCCAGCAACTAAGCACCACGCAGCCACTGACTCACTTCCCTCCCACCCAGTGGGATAGGGGAAGAAATCAGGAAAAAAAAAAAGTAAAACTCGTGGGTTGAGATAAGAATGGTTTAATAGAACAGAAAAGAAGAAACTAATAATGATAATGGCAACACTAATAAAATGACAATAATAATAATAAAAGGATTGGAATATGCAAGTGATGCACAATGCAATTGCTTACCACCGGCCGAACAACACCGCATTAGTCCCCGAGCAGTGATCCCCCCCACCCCCACTCCCCCCAGTTTCTATACTAGATGTGACATCCCATGGTATGGAATACCCCATTGGCCACTTTGGGTCAGCTGCCCTGTTTGTGTCCCCTCCCAACTTCTTGTGCCCCTCCAGCCTTCTTGTTGGCTGGGCATGAGAAGTTGAAAAAGCCTTGACTTTAGACTAAACATTACTTAGCAACAACTGAAAACATCAGTGTGTTATCAGCATTTTTCTCATACCAAACTCAAAAACATAGCACCTTACCAGCTACTAGGAAGACAATTAACTCTATCCTAGCTGAAACCAGGACAACAATATACAGCAATTTAACTTGCGTGAGTTTAGGGAGGGTGAAGGATGCAAAACACTCCCTGGCAAAGTGTTACTGGCACCGAGTACAGGAGTTAATTCTATGACACTTGGCATAGTTGCTTTCTAGTGATATCCCCTGTGTGCACAATCATATTTATCTTTTTCCAAAGAAGATACCACAGCCATTGTATTTACCAACAGATAAACTAATTTCTCTAACATACAGTTTGAGAAGTTTCTTTTCTACTTTGTCCAAAAACTGTACCAGTCTAATATCTTAATAACTCTTAAACACCCCTTGAAATGTCCAGGACATGCATTCAGCAAGAGCGAAACCAGCATGTGATGGCTCACTCGGAAAATTCATTTCAGCATCTTAATTATGTCAACCAAAATCTCTACATAAGCATAAGTTAGCCAAAAACACAAGTGAATTTGAAGGGGAGGTAAGCTCTGCTGTAAACCCCATTGGTTCACGAGCCATTCCACAGGAGGTAACCCATTTGATTCCCAGTAAGTCACTCAAAGATGAGAGTTAATAATTCAGTCTCAGATTGCTCTCAATATTACTCAACTGCAACATTGAAAAAAAAGTCTATCCAAAAAGAAGCGTGAGGGTTTAGAACAGTAGAAAAGCAGTTTATCTCCCTTCTCTTCTATTTTTCAAGTCCTAGAAAAAAAACCCAATTACTTAACTTGGAAGCTTTTCCTCAAAATTCACATGGTTATCACTTTTTGAAAAGTGAAATCTGAGTTTAACACTGCTCTTCAAATCCACTTTTTTACTTCAAGCATTATGGAACACATCCAGCATTAGAAAATTTGCAATGGGACACCAATAATTGGCAACATTTGGACTTAAAAAAAATAATCACCTTCTCAAAATCAGACTGGAATTTGTAACTGAACTATGAAGAGACCCTACCTAATACTCTATTAAACTCATCCAAAATAACCAGCAGTATAAGGTAACAAAATCATAGACACAATTTCTCTGTATAACACATTTTCTGCCTATGCAAGGTCCCACTATGCATAAATATTTGTGATCTTCCTAAGCAGGGGGAGAAAGTCAAAACTACAGGACATAAAAAAAACCAAACCACACCCCCCACCTCAACCTTCCCCACCCCCCCAAAAATACACCCACCCAACCCCCACATCCTGATTTTGGCTGGAATAAAGTTCATTTTCTTCCCAGTAGCAGGTATACTGTTGTGTTTTGGATTTAGGATGAGAACAATATTGATAACTCACTGACTTTTTAGTTGTTGCTGAGCAGCGCTTACACCAAGTCAAGCACTTTTCAGCTTCTCATACTGTCATGCCAGTGGAGGGTGGGGGTGCACAAGAAACTGGGAGGGGACACAGCAAGGACAGCTGACCCAAACAAGCCAAAGGGCTATGCCATACCATATTACATTATGCTCAGTATATAAACTGGGGAGAGCTGGCTGACAGGCACCATGGCTCAGGGATTGGCTGGGCACTGGTCAGCAGGCGGTGAGCAATTGTATTGTGCATCACTTGTTTTGTATATTCTATTATTATTCTTTCCCCTTCCTTTTCTGTCCTATAAACTGTCTTTATCTCAACCCACAAGTTCTACTTTTTTTTTTTTTAACTTCTCTCCCCCATCCCACTGGGGGGTGCAGGGAGTATGCAAGTGGCTGTGTAGTGCTTAGTTGCAGCTGGCGTTAAACCACACCACCACCCAACCACCCCCCCCAAAACCCACAACCAAAAAAAACCCCACCCAGGCATTTTCCCAACAGGGAGATTGTTTATTTAACGGAGTGGATGGCTTCTATGGCTCTATGTTGTAATAATAAAACTGACTGCTCTTTCTGTTACTTGGAAGAGTCACAACCCTCATGGCCAAGAAGGCTGACGCATGGGCCTACTTGCCTGTTTGCGTCATGGGTGTGTGCATCCCTGTTCTTAGAGAGAAATGCCTCTTAGGATATTCAACTACACAAAACATCAAGCTGCACCTACAAATCAATAAGCAGAGCATTGCCATTAGATCTTATTTACAAGGTAAATAGCCATAACCTGATCAAATAGGTAAGATCATAGGAAAACACTGAAAATATTTACTTTATGAAATAGCCAAGCAATCCACACGGGATGCTTTAAGAAGAATGCCTTAAGAACGAGTACTGTTTATTAGCACACAGCTTTCATCAGATATTTCAGTCTGAGGAAGTCTTGGTCATAGTCCTCACTAGCTGAGCAGCAGGTAAGAAGTAAAGACTGGTGCATTGCAGGACAGAGCCTGGAGCACGGAGCAGTCAGGTAGACTCTGGCTCTCCAATGGTGAGTGCACACACACTCAGTGCCCAGGGCACTTTTCAGGCTGCCATCAGGACAGACATTCAGGTGCTCTTTCAGTCAGAAACTCTGGCAAAGAAATAACCTCTAGTTAATAAAATGTGAGGAAGGCTCTATCATTTGCAGCACAAACTTGGACAAAGCAAAATACCCCTAGGACAGTCATAAACTGTGCTGGAGATTGAACATAATGAAGACAATGACTGACAGCATTTTCTAGCTCACCTTCCCAAGAGGTGGAGCTCCCTGGGAGATGACACACTGTGCAAGCAAGGGAGATCTTACTCACGGCTCCCCTTGGGCATGAAGGCTACGTGCTGGTGCGATGAAACATGTAGGCTATACTGAGTCAAACTGAATTCAGGCAATAAGAAGTCTTTCTATTACCACACACAGCATGATAAAGCCATTTAGAAACTGTTCAGAAGTATCACATGAACAAAAATGTTCATCTACTTCATGGATAAATAAACAGCATCTGTATCACCACCTGAAGCCCTGTTAGCAGTTTAAATAGAGAAAAGGAGTTGCAGTCATGGGTCTAAGGAACCTACAGCAACTTCACAACAGGATGACTGTGCCAGCATTGCTCTGCATGACTGAAAAAGCTCAGTATAATTATATATTAACTAACAGAGACACCTGAACTAAAGCTGTGGCTGCACAATCTTTGTGTAATAATTCCTCAGATGTTTTGAATGCTATTTACATTTGTCTCTTTTCTCAAGCCTAAATAAAACATAAAACCTCTAGAAATTCAGCAATGCCAAATATTGTCCGTGAGATCCTAAACATTTGTAACTCTTAACTCAACAGAAAAATTATATTAGCAACATATTTAGCAGTACCTGTTAGAGCAGCAGGAGCAAGGCTGCACACACCCCAGGGTCAAGCAATCCAGGAGTCAGAGAAGACAACAGCACTCAAAAGAAGAGAGCAGAGCAGGTTGGTGACAGCAGTTAAGGTCAGCCACAGCCCAGAGATCTTCAAAAAAGCTTCACCAACACGGCACTCAAGTAAGGAAAGCAAGACACATCAGAAAACGGTCACATCCCCTGACTTGAGCTTAAATAGGAGTCCCAAGCCCATGAGCAGAAAGTATGGGGCCAGGCCAGGTGAGCCTGCTTGGGGCAATTAAGGCTCCAGGTGTCCTCAGGGCCTGCCAGAGCTCTGCTCAGACAAAAATGATCAAATTCTTCTCAGCTGGCCTTTGAGTGAGTACCTCCCACCAGTGACTGGCTGAGGGGAACTGAAGTCAGTCACTTAAAATGTTTCAGACAAATCACTGTATGGAAGTTTCTCTTCATTGACTCTAAAAGGCACCTGGACAGCTAGGAGTGGCACAAACATCTGAATTTTGCAGAGGTGAATCCCTCCCAATGACATGTATGCTATAGAGAGTCCTAGTCCAAGCACAGGAACAAACAAGGAAGGCAGCTGGAACTTAGAACTGTCTGGGAACCCATTTGTTTCTCACATGTTTCTGTATGTTTTTAAAAGCATCTTCCTTTTTTAGGAAGCTGCTGTTTCCATAGGTCCCATACAGTGCCATAAGGAAAACTATGTGAGGTTATTTCAGACTATAAATAACATGTTTACAGTTGTTGCCCAAGAGCTTCTACTTTTGTGGATCCACAAAACAGCTGGGCTGAGAGGCATTTCTTGGCGCATGGGCTTTTAGCAAGAAATTATTCCAAAATGTATATTCTTGTCATTTTGTCATAACTTCAAAAGCATGGTGTGATTCACTCATGCTAGGAAGGCTCCCTATTTTGGACTGAACAAAATTGGGTTGTTTAAGAGCTAGAAATAGCCGTAAATTGTGATCATCTAAATGGGAGTATCATTTCATAAAATGCTTTTTATGTGAACCCTTTTCCACAATCCAGTTAGGTAAGTTGTTATGGCCACTGTATATTTTCAGCAGTCGTACCTCTAACTTAAAAATAATGGTGCTGTATTGACCACAAGATAACCCTTCTTCATTATGAGTAACATCAGAGAATATATCTTTCACACATTTTTGCTTTATTCAACAGTTTTTGGTGTGCCTGACCTTATTCTATTAATGTTAAGCAGAATTAATTAAAGCCACAGGCTTTTTTTTTCTTACTGTAACACATTTTGCTTAAAAAAATAATGTATCACTCCCTGATTAATTTTTCATGACTTAAATTATTACCTTTTCCCCATGGTTGTCATTGTTCCATATTCTTTTTTATGAGCCACTATTTTTTTCCAAATATAAATTTGAACCTGCTTTACTAACGTGAACAGCTGTTAGGTTTATATAGCCAAGGCAGGGCTCCCAGCAGCCTTGAGCTGAAAGTTTGGCACTGAGTCCAAAATGCTATGGTTTTACAGCAAGATCATTCTGCACGCTAAAGTGTGTGTTGCACAGCGGAGGGAGGCATTTAGAGCCTGCTGGACCAAGACGACAGCATTTTGGTGATCTCCACTCTCCTTGTTAATTTCTCTAGACTTACCATGTTCATGTCTCAATGAGTAGTTATTTTAAAACAAGCAGAACAAAATAAGACATTTATAGACAGTACCTGGCACTGACACTGGCCACCTGAGTTTGAAAGCCCTCATCCAGTTGAAGCCACAGCCTCCAGCTCCTTTTTGGCCCTACTTTTCCTACTACCAGCAAACAAATTTGTTACCTCTCCATTGCATTTAAAATTGTTCCACCACAATCACTGAAGTGGTCAGCTATGTTTACCCCATACATACATATAATTGTGCCATACCTATCTTACAGCCATGTCAGTCACAAGCTGGCAGCTCCTGTCCTAATGGGTACTGACTAGCTCTTTTCGTATATTACAACGATACTGCAAGTGTGCTGCTCTAAGTAACAAGCAACACAAGGCACATTAGGAAGAGTCACAGCTGTTAATAGACCCACAGGTATAAATGGGGAGTAGGGAGATGAGATTTCAAGATATTCTTCAGGTCCTCTGGCCCCAAGGATTTTTCAGGCTTCAAAGAAGCTCAGATCACATGTGTTTGATCTCATTTGTATATGTACTTGTGCGTCTCAAGTCGCAGTAGCCTTTGTTTCCACATGTAATATTCCTATTGCAGGCATTGCTTAGATTTGTGAAAACAAGGTATGCCACAGATTACCGGACATATGGAAACCATGCATGGATGTTGTGTGAATGGTTTCTGGCTGGTTTCATCACTTCCCTATAAAGGCTTTAACTGTGCCCAAATCACACGTGTTTGTAGAGTTTAGACAGCTGCAGTGAGGCAGGGAAAGACTTTCAGTGATTCTCCTCATGAGTCTGTGTATGCGAATACCGGAAAAATGGGATTTATATCTCAGACCCTGCTTGCTGTGGTGGAGGAAGATGCATCACTTCTTAGCACTCAGAGAATACCCCTCTGAATTCTGAGGCCAAATGTAGAATTCCTCATAAGTAATTACAGCAATTCTCTGTAGTTTTATGTTATAAGAAATATAATGAAGTTAGATAACTATATGTCAAGATATTATGGAGGACAACAGAGGTTCACAGACCAGACTGGATGAAACTGAGCTAGCATTGATTTTACAAAACCTTAAAGGAAATAGACGATGGGAAAAACATTTCCCTAATCCTAAAATCTTTGTGAAGGACAAGTATTGGCTCTAACCTGACACAATTCCCTGCTAGCTCTTTGCCAGATTTTCTCTACTGCTATTTAGACATGCTTGCTGCGTAGTTTCATCCAGAACCTAACTCTTTGCCTGCCAGTAAAACTTGCACTGATTTCTGCAGTGCGCAAGGTAGGTTCTAGTCTATCAAATTTCCATCAGATGGGTAATGTCTTGTGGACACCATGACTAAGACTTTTAATAGGGAAAAGCTCAATATCCAGCTATCTGTTCCTGAAGCTATGCTTTCCTTCTGCTTGCTAGTGCTCCCTTCATTTCTGCATCATTGACACAGGATGTTGCTGTTCCTTGACAATGCATGAAAAGCGGCAGACAAACTAATAAAGCTAAAAATGCAATAGTGAAAAAAATGTTAAAAACCTGCTTGTTTTTTCCAGGCTTTCTTGACAGGCTTGAAATCATTATATAGTCCTCCACCAGTTCTTCCCTATATTATTTGTAGCACAGCTAATATGTTTGAAAGTAAAATGCAGGGAGAGAAGGAGAGTGTGGTGGTTGATTTTATAAGCAGAAAGGTCTGAAGTCAGAAGTGAAGCAGTTAAAGTAGCAGCAGCATGTTTACTAAGCCATTTGAAGTTGATAGCACACACGGCCTGGCTTTTTTCTCTATCTTCGTAAACCGCAGTGAATTGATGGAATGACCTGGACTTGATCTTCAGGGCAATATGTCTGATGGCACTGCTGGATTGATAAATTGATTCAAAACTATTACCATGGTGAAAAAGCAATAAGGTCATAAAAATTGCATCAGCTGGCTAAGTAAATCCTGGCATTTCATGACAAGTAATGCAGAAGAATCGCAAGAGGATCTGGGCATGAGGCTGAATGAGTGAGCGAGAAATGACTTTGAAGAGCTCATCATCTCCGATCTATTCTTCCTGCCAGCGATTCATGCCTTCGCATAGTGCCACTTCATTATGGGGAAATAACTGTACACTTCTAGCATATTCCTGGCCGTCCCTGGTGGCCCCTGGAGGACCCTTAGCTGGTTAATACCTCATCATGGGCTTCATTGAACACTTTAATCTGCACTTGTGTGATCAATAGAATCCTGGTGTAAATTAAAAGGACAATTTCATGTAATCAAGCCTGTTAATGCTCATTTTGAAAACCATTATTTGTGGAAGGCATTTAGGAGAAAATTACAAAGCGACAGGCTGATGCACTCGGAGCCAATTCAAAAGGAGGTCTTTTCTGTGATTCTGTGTGTGTGGATGGTGGGGGCCATCAGCAAGTGTGTTGCTGCACTGGGTGGGGGGAAGGGGGCAGGAGAAGGCAGAGGGGTAGTAAGAGAAGCAGTCCAGCAGGAATAGGAGTCTGCTTGCTTGCCTTCATGCGGAGAAGAAAATGAAATTTTCCAGTGTTCTATTTCTGTGGCAAATTCAATTACTGTGGGGACTTGTTCAAAGCGGTGTAACTTCCAAGAGGCAGAAATTGAAAACCTGGCAGCTAATGAAACGGCAAATCACTAGTAAGTTCAGACAGGGGCTGTCAGTCAGATCAAACACCTAGAGAAAAACAGCCACTTCCTTCTAGTTTTCAACAGGCAGCCTTTTCCCCCAGAACACACACACACCCCCCTTTAAAAAACAAAAAATTTTCTAGGGGACTACAGTCACTCTTTTCCTGAAATTAAAATAATCATTAGTGTCACATGCCGCTTATTCCAAAAGCTTCATGAGCCTGCTCCATCCAAGAAGGCAAATCCTGCTCTTACTGGGTACCTGAAGTTGGTTTTAAGCAGGTGAAGGAGGATAACACTTGCCCAAAGCACTAAACTGCACACTCATCTGAATAGGTCCAGTCTGCACACCTGTGTTCATAGCACTGCAACCTCCCATGTTTCCTGCCGTTCAGAAGCTGACAGTTTTGAACCTTTGGGAAACAGAGAGATGGGAAAACCGCAGAAGACTTTTCAACTGTTTCAAAATGTACTGCATGACCTCAGCGGGCCAGTGCTGCCTGAAAGATAGGTGCCACTTGTCTAGTGTCTATAGAATACATCGACTTGCCACTTTGCCTTCTCTATATCCAGTGTATGGGTCCACCAGCAACCAAGTCACATTTTGAGGATGAAGTTCCATGTAGGGACATGGCCTAACCCCATGATGCTTTAAATGCTTCTTGCTTGCACCCCCTGTGCACAGAATCATATCCATTATTAAGATCTTCACCCTCCTGTAAAATCCTGTCCCTCTTCCTTTTGTCTCAATTCTGGAACAGACTAGACTTTTTGTTGGTTTGTTCTTTTCATCTTGATGAGCTTCCTCACTGAGCTTCAGCAATGGTAACAGCAGAAGATGCTGTTATGGACTCCAGTCTGAACTCAATTCCAGAAATACAACTGGTTCCCAAGCAGTGGAAACCAGAAAATTGCAAGCCTTCCAGGATGTCCTTCTGTGCAGTCCTTTCAGAAATCCCTCCTTACTAATATTGATTGTTTTCTCAACAAGACGTATATTCATCTCCAGTTATCCATACCTCTGCTGTCAGTGAATAGCCATTCAATAATCACCCATTCTCTTCTAAAATAAGACATTGGACTGAACACAATACATTTGACTTAATATCAGACAGCCACTCACAGTGCCATCAAAGGGGAAGAGACAGTCTAAATACAGAGTAAATAGACTGCAGCATGTAAAACTTACTAGCGCAAGGAGCTAAACTTCTCTTTCTACTTCTAGGACAGGATTCAATGGATTTGTACCAGTATAACTAAGAAAAACTGGTAAACAAGTAAAGACCCCTTGGTAAACAAGTAAAGAGCCCTTGCTCTTCATAAAGGGATGGCCCCTCCTTTTCTCATACAGTAATGGCCATGAACAACCTGACCTTCTGTTTCTGGTATAGATTGATCTTAATGTCAAGAAGAGTGAGCACGACCTCTCTCTTTTGGTCACTGTTGATGGTGAGTCCCATTTGGGTTCTTCCATAGGAAAGATGCTTGTAAACACAACAGCCATGTGTCATATACATTTGTTGCATGTCTTTTTGTCCCACTACTTTTCTCAATGAAGTCATTTAAATTTCAGATGCCCCCTTTGTTGTCATCCAAGCTATTTGGTTCAATTGCCCTGGTTTTATTTCTCTTCTAGAAGGGGCCAACTTAATAAAAATATGGATGTAAATGGGTAAAAGAGGTGTGGGGGGGGTTGCACTTAAAAATACAGTATGTAAATATATTTATTTCTATATAGCCATATTTCTCAGAAGCCTATAATGGGTGGACTGCATGCAAAAGGAAACTGTGAATGGTGTGTGGAAGGCTTACTTAATTCCTGCTTTCTTCTTCTGTCTGAGAGAGGGCAGATAGCCATGAAAAGACAAGCTAATTTGTGTAGGAATCACTGGGAACGTGCTAAAATGCTGAAGATTAATCAGGACACAGAACTAAGCAACTCTTACAAGAACCCTGAAGGAGAGAAAGCCACAAGGAAGGACACTAATAACACAGTGCTTCTGCTACTTATTTTTATCTCATGGTCTGTTTTGGAAAGAAGATCTTTTCACTCCTCCAAAACTAAGAAAGCAAGAGCACTAAGTCTTGGTTAATGAGGCTAATCAGCAGAAGGCATCCTGTGAACTTGACAGAAGTTTTTCATTGTCTGTGAAAATTTGTGTTGGCTGTGCTGACAGAAGTTCAAGTTCAGCATATTTATTTTGAGAAAGACTACAGAAAATGAAAGGAAGTGGGAACGACATCAGTGAAGAGAGCAGAATTTGACCCTACACATTTAGAAAAGGAATTCTTCAAACTGATTTGGAAGTAGCAAAGATGTCTTGTGCTAATGAGAATTTAGATTTCATCTTTAGAAGTTTTACCAAAAGTTGCCTAAGAAAGTAATATGACCCTGATTTTCCATTGTCCTGCATAGCTGTAAAAGCTAATACAAGAACCAAACTAAGTATGAAATACTACCCAGTCAGCATACATTTGGTCTGAACAGTAGTAAGCTCTACATTCCGTACTCCAAGTCAATTAAACTGCATATCTGATTTGGTGAATAAGAACTTTTCCTAGGACTGAGAATGGCAGGATCCTGATGCTGAGATACAAAATCTTTTGTAGGCATAAAGGAAAAACTTTACATTCTGCACTTAAATTTTATATATATTTTATAATATAAAATAAATATATAAATACATTTTAAAAGGCTTTTTAAGCATGACTACCACACAAGTAATTTTGAGTGTGATTCTTTCTTGTATTAAAGCCTACACTATACACTTTTTTGTCCAGAAATACTATTGTTGGTTATGACTGTTAATTAACCTGTTTCCTGAAGAAACAAAACTTGCAGTCATGCTGTGTCTTGATGTCCCTCCCAATAACTTTTCAACCCAATAACATATTCTGACCAACTCCGATGAGCAGACAGAGCTCTCCACGGTACAGAATTCCCACAACCTTAGGAAAATGGGTGGCCAGAGAGAAGAGAGAGCGAGCAAGCCTCTGTCAGTGCCCCAGTAGAGATCAAAGCTGCAACATAAACTCACCATCAGGGACACAAATGCTCTTGGACTCCTTTCAGAGACTCCACACAGAAGCACATTCTTGAGAGACAGACCCACACAGAGCCAGACTTTATCAGCTCTCCTGTTAAAGGAACTGCTTGTTCCACCCCTGCGGTTCTGACTGTTGTAACCCTAAATGACTTCTACACCCAAAAAACTAGTTACAGAAAACAGGCAAGGACGTGGAGGGATCAAACCGCTTTCACTTGGACGTTATGTAATGCTAGGGTGGTTTCTACTGCACTGGTGGGGAGCCCATTTGCATTACAAGGCAGTTTTACACTGTGGTTGATGTCAAGGAGCTGAAAAAATAAAAATCAGAATAATCCAACAGAAAAATTCACTATGTACATCCTGGCTTTCCTGGCTATATTGGAGCAGAAACTACCCAATCACATTAACCCCGTGTTCCATCCACTTGATCTAAGCATTAGGTGCCAACAACCTTGATGGCAAGCAGAGGGCCATCAGGGTCACTGCAGAAATGCTTTTGTCCAATGTAGTTTAGCACAGGATCATTTTAAATATGCATTGCATTGTGCAAAGTTTGGGATGTAGAAACAAATGAGGGGTTTTTTCCCCTACTGTCACAGGCTCAGTTTTAAAACTGGCTCCACCCAAGCTGACTCTGAGCCTCCAGCAGAGCTTTGCTGAAATCAGCAGAGCTCTGCATAGGGGATGGCAGTTCAGCTTGCACTGCAAGACTGGGACTGAAACTCACGTAAACGAAGAGAGAAAAAAAGTGACTCTTGAAACATGTGATTAAGTCTAAGCATTTACTGGATAATAAATTATTTGCTTAAACTCTAAGATGAACTGGAGCTTTATCATGATTTTACTGTTAATTCAATCATTCTGGAGTTCTTGATGTTAAGTTAATTAATTGTTGTTGGCATAATTATAAAATACCTTCAGTTTTATAATGGGTATAAAGTTCTGAAATATAAATTGAAGATACCTCACATTTTTAATAGTTGTTCCTTAACCTTTAAGGTATTTAGTTTTGTGGGGGCAGTGAAGTCAATGTGAGGTTTTTTCTATCACATAGAGGACATTATCTGAGATATTATTTATCAGGCAACGGAACGGGTAATGTTTTGTGTTCTTTTCCCTATTTGTCCCTCTGTGGTGCTTCCATACTACACACACATCTATTGTAGATCATCCCATTCTGACACTCAGCAGATATACCATGTATGGTCTCCATTTACCCCATTTTACCCTTTTCCAATTTATGTAAAGTAACCTTTCATAGAAGTTGCAGACAACTGCCGCTCAGTGGTCCAGGAGATGCAGTGGTTTCGTTCCAAACACATGCCACAGCATTGTCTAAATAGGCTACTGCAAACTGACACAGATGCTATAAACCCTTATTCCAATAACACCTACAAGCTAAAGAGTCATACTAGAACAAAACAGGTTAACAATGCTGTTGATCTTGCCTCTGTGGCCATTACAACCCACCTCAGCTTAGTGTACAACTCTGCTATTCTATTCAGCATGCCCTCTATCTTGCTGGGAAGGCAAAGGCAGCCAGCTGCATCACCCAGGTGCCTCTTTCCCAAACTGTTGCAATAGTGCCTGGCAGGAAAGTACAGTCAGATTGGCTTCCAAGCAGTTATTAGGTCTTGGTAACAGCTCAGTAGTGGTTAGACAGCCTGAATATATATCTCCCAGTGCTTTCTATGAGATACCATGTTAATCTTGCTGTGGTTGCACCAATACCTGGAGAATGTCCTCAAAAGCCAATCATTATGGATGGGCCTCCCAAAAAACCCCCAATGCCTATACCTTGCAATGACCACACTAGGGTTCAGAGGGATTCTTCCCACTCTCCTTCCACAAACAATGATGTTACAGTAAATATTTCCCCATGAGCAGATCATTCTCCCTAACCAACTCAGAGCATTGTCAACTTCCAACTTTATTGGGAGGCACTCCACAGCTATTTGAGTATCCAGCCTCGTTTCTGGAAATCTTGCCACTGTAATGCCACACATTCCTGAAGGAATTGCTCTTCAAGGACGATGGGAAGCTGAAAGGTTTCTAAAAACCATGAAACCATATTGGGTACTAAGAAACCTGGAGATAGAACATGAGTTAATGTGACCACAAGCTGAAAGAAATACTGACTTACACAAGCGAGAAAGTGAGAAATTATAAAAACCAGTGATTCTGGGGGTTGGTTCTCCTGTTCCTATCACTCAGTAGAATGTCAGATAAAACTAATTCTCAAGGCGTTTCTTGCCACCCTGCACCTTCCAGACAATAAATCACATCTTTGGGATCCTTTCCCAAAACGTGTACTGTTCTAGGGATAAACTTTCCCCAGGGTGATCCCTGAGAGCTACATTCAGAGCTCAACTTCTCCCTGAAGGGTTTCCTGTAATCCATAAGCTTGCTGCTTAATTGAAAAGTAATGAAGATATCCACGCTTAGCATTTCCCCCAAGACTGTTGACTGCTACAGTCAAGCTTTTTCCTAGACATGTAAAGAATGCTTAAAAATGCTCATGTCCCTTGGGTGTTGCCAGGCAGCTTTGTTTACTGGCTGTCTGGGAAATAACTCTATCAGTCAGAGATGGTTGCAGAATCTAAAGACCTGGCTGGTATTTAACTTGACTATAAAAAAATTTATTTATCCATTCTCCCTTCATACCTGCAGGGAAGGATTTAAGTCTCAGCTCAACACATGAGCTGAAAAAAAATCACGTTTTATAAAATCATATAAAAGAGAGCAATGAACACAGTTCATGACTAGTTTTTGACAGGGCTTAGTACATCAGCAACAAAATTAATGTGAGGATTATAACATTTTGGAGTAAAAGATGCCAAAACCTGTCTGGATAGATTTGTAAGGCAGTGCACTACAACATAACACAAAAAATTAGCTCCCTACGAGAAGCTGCAAGATTAAAAATAAATAAATTTCCTAATAGGTCCTAGCAGCATCAACTCCATAGCTTAACTTCAGTAAGACAACATCTCTGCACTTCTCATCCAGAACTTAATACTGCCATGCAAAAGAGTCCACCCAGATTTCTCACCCATTCCTGTTGCCCAGCTTTCTTTTCAAGCTTCAAGCATGGTGAAGGATGTCCTTAGATAAGCTTTGACTATAAGCTTGAGGCTGTCCCTTACAGCTGTGTCCTTACTACATATGAAGAAAATATGGCATATTTTATGAGACTGATGCCCTCTCACCCATGATTAGCTTGTCTTATGGCAAGTGCATTACACCTGTGAGTGTCACCTTCCAGGTATCTCACACCAATACAAAGCACTATGCTGTTGTTTCTTCCAACACTTAAATTTTGAACAGATATCATCTTTTTACTGAAAAGCAAAAAGCAAAGAGAGATGGACTTTTCTGTTCCCATTTTCCGCTGAGCAGGCTAAGCTTTAGGCCCACTTCTGAGTAAGTGTGTTAACCACCTCATCTGTCCAAGAGAAACACCAGCAGCAGCACCATTTTAATAACACCATTCCCCTCCACACACTGAAATTCATTGCAAATTGATCTTAAGTAGATTGTCTTTTTAGGACTGATGCTGTTTTCTTTCACTGACAGGACAGGAAATAGTCCATTCTAGGTCACAAAAGAAAAATGTATAGACTTCCATCAAATCTTTTTTTTTCTCCAGCTACAGAATATCACAATTAGCAATAAGAGATTTGAGGTATTTTCCTTTCATCCATGCATACTCTGTCTCCATCCATCAACGAGAGCAAAGTTGCGAGATTCCATTAGCCAAAGATATCAGCACATTGATGAGGTTGTGGTAGGCTCTGTTCTTTTTTTGAAAGCTGGTGAGACAGGCTTTTCCAGCTATGGAAAGAGATATGCTGTATCCTCTGCATGCTTAAGCACCATTAAAAGTGGATAAAAAATACTGTCAAACCAATTTTATGGTTGCAGAAAAGAATATCACATAGATGAATCAATGAGATTCACAAGATACATAGTGAGATGATAGAGAGAAAGCCATCAGCTGCAAATCAGTTGGGGTTGTTCAGCCTGAGAAGGCTAAACTGGATGTGGGACCTAACAGTCATAAAATACATTAAAATTTTGCTGCAAGCAGAGAAGAACAACCTGTTCTCCGCATTCACAGTGGATAAGCCAAGAAAGAATGGCCATAAACTGCAGGGAGAGAAAAAAAGACATAAAAAAGCTTTCTAATGGGAAGGATGATGAAGGCCTCCAACAGATCACCTGGACAGGCTGTGAAGCCTCCAGAAAGGGACATCTTTAAATTCTAACTGAACAGACATCTGTTGGCAATGACAGAAGTATCGCTGAGCCTGCTTGGGGCAGAAAAGTGAGCAAGACTGCTTTCAATGATCCCTTCTGCCCTGTTTTTCTTCAGTTTCTATGGTCAGTTCAGGAATGTAAGTGGAGTAAAAATCACGGCAGCAAAAGGGGGAATCCTCTGCCTTTTTTTGGTGAAGGAATCTGCAGGTACACTTGTGTCCTAGTACTGTGCCTGTTTTGTGTAGAGGAATGACACTATGAATAATGTCTAGCAAGCCCTAACAACATTAATACTTTATGTTAAAATTGAGAGAACAAGCCATTCAAATTTGGATGCCAAATGCTCCCCCTAGTTTATTTCAAATATTCTACTGGAAACTGTATAGCTACTTAGCAAAGACAATTTCTGCTTACAACATATGCAGAAAAAGACAAGTGGGGAATGGATACCCATCAAGATGATTGGCTATACCCTGGGACACAGGCAGCTAGGTGAAACCCCAGGTGTCTTTTCAGTAGCTTATGTTCAGAGGAAGAGGACTGAAGAGGTTTGTTTCACCAGAGGAGGTAACCTTGGCTATTTATCCTGTTCTGTGCACCATCTTGCATATTGTGATACATCTTCCTCACGGACAGCTCTACAGGAGCTTCGCTGTTTTTTAATTTGGAGATTTGCTTTGCATTCCAAATACCAAGACTGCAGCAGAGCTGTTAGCTCTCGGAAGTGCCAGAAGGGCAAAGGTAAGATTAGTTTTGATTGACACGCAGCATTGATAGTTTTCTCACACAATCACTGCACAACCACTTGTTCAGGTGTACACACCTATTTTCTGGGTTGTAAATAGCTCAGTGAAAGGACTGTCTCTAACTATCTGTAGCCTTGTATTTTTACAGCACCTAGCACAACACTGCCAAGGCCATAACTAGCTTCTCCATGATAATCTGTAACAGAAATGTGAAATACCAAGCTAAGTAAAGAAGCAAGCATTTAAAGGAAACTTATGTGACTGCCAGAAGCTGTAATTTGATAGTATATACATTTAATGTTCTGTACATTTAATTACATTTAATAGTCCAATGTTTCCTGAGGCAAATCACTGGCAAAAGAAGTTTGGGGACCCACATGAAGCCCTTTTTAGAGCTGAGTCAAAGAAACAAGTCAGGCAACAAAAAATCTCCTCTACAGAAAATGTTTATTAAAACCTCTTTGGGGAGACCGAAGGGCCCATTTTATGAGGCTTCCAGTTCAAGGCTCAGAAGAGAAGCAAATTTTAAAAATGCTAAGTAGGCAGAGTTGTCCATTTGACTGTTTGGTTCAAGAAAGTTCAGAGGTTGCCTCACTAGGCTGAGGCTATCATGGAAATCATGATAAATGTGTTTTCCAATGTACTGACCTGGATGTTAGCATATTTTTTTGCTGAACATTATGGGGTACTTCGCCTACTACATAATTGATTTTCCAGTAAAGCTTAGACTCCTTTCTGATTCCAATAGAAATCTGCAAACCATTTTCTTTATTATTATCATCCAGCATCGTGAGGGGGGAGCAGATTACAAAAATCCAGCAATGTTGCAGACTACTAATTTAGTAGCTCTGAGAATAACCTGTCAAATTCTTCATGTGCATGTGCACGTGGTCATATATTCACATAAACAAGGACATCTGCAAAGCCCTAAAAGTCTTTGAAAGCACAATAATACTTAAGCAACTGGATGTGTCCCCAGCACTTACTCAAGTATTCAAAGACACTGGAATGACACCTGGTAAAAACTCACAGCTGGTACTTTTTTTTAATGTTCTATGTATGTTAGTTTTTCCCCTTCATCCTCTCACCTTCAGCACAAATATTTTTTCAATTTTCAGATTCCTTCTGCATAAAGCTATTTTTTTATTCCTCCCAAGTTTTTCTCCAAATTGAACCAAAACTATCAAAGCCTCCTAACAGTAAAAAAAAAAAAATTAAAAAATAATAATCAAGGAACCTTGGTATATTTATTTGCTTTTGAAACATATGAAAGATGTAATTTGGAAAAGATCTCAGGGCACGCAATAGAGGAAGCTAGTGTGTACAATCCAATGTATATAACAAATGCCATGTATGGTATGCAGTGTATCACCTGGCTGTAATTAGATCATCCACCATATGTAAAGTTTCCCACATAATATATACCATAACTTAGGTCACACTGACAAAAAACCTCTATCTCTTCCCTTACTTGATATGTTCACGCTGCAGAATTTGTTATTTCAAGAGTGCTTTCACCCAAGGCACTAACATGTATATTCACCCTGCTGCCCTTTCAGAGTAGCTGCCTTCTCAAGGCATTCAGAGAGAACTTAAGACTGTCTGCCAAACCAAAGGAAAGGTGCTAGGTGTGACGTCAGCCTGCAAGTTGTTGGATTTCTTTGCAAAGCATCATGGAGAGCCAACGGGCTGCCTTCTGGTCTCAAATATACGTACCTCTACTTGCACGAGCCCACCTTATCATTTCTTTGACAGTAACTAGATATGCAAGACTGCCCCTTTTTAGTAAAGGGACACAGTACTGGACAAGTAAGTAGCCGTCAGTGCTCGATGAAGGCTTGCTTGCCACTGCTAGTGGGATGCCATTAGCATGATGGGAGCCGAGTGACATACAGATGAAATGCAGCTGGTTTACACTCTTACTCCTTCAACAGCGGGCCCAAGTAGTACAGCACTTAAAATGCAGCCTGCGGGAAGTAAACAACAGCCACTAACACTAAAACTGCCATGGGGGTACACGGCAACAAATCAAGGTACCTTTCCATTTCATTAGCCTGCTCAACTGTCAGGCTGACCCACCCACGCTAACTGATGCTCTTTTCCAGGATAGTCTGAATTAAAACTATCCCCCAATGTAAAAGCCCACAACCATTTTGACTCCTTTCCCCTATATAATAATTTACTTTGCAATCATGCTTTCCTCCAAAAACCACAACGTACGTGGGGAAAAAAGAAGCGCATGAACAGCTGTAATACATGGAAAAGGCAGGAAGACTGTACTGTGGAGAAGGCAGGAAGAATGGACCAAGTGCTTCAGTGCATCTACGGGCTTGCCAGAGCCCCGTTTCTAAAAAGGTTCATCGTATTCCAGGAGCGATGGCTTTGACTGCTTTAATTCAGCAGTACGTGTCCAGGGGCTAAGGCCGTCTTGTCATTGATACACTTGACTGGCAGGCATGGATCTTCCCTGTCAAAATACCCAAGTGTTTAAGTAATGACTAGTGCCACTTGAGTGGAAAAAACTAGGCGAGCTGTCAATACAATGGGTGTCAGAAGCACATTGTTACTCATCCTAATCACAGTAATTGTACACAGGGACAGGCAGGGAAGAAAAGGAAATGAATGCCTATCTGCTGGCAACAATGCAACTTCATTTAACCTTAACAGACCAGGCACTGATATCATTTCTTCCTGGCACTCTCTGCGATCCTGATGTCAAAACAGCTTCTCATTTGCAATGTATGACAATTTCCTCACATCTGAAAAGACACTGCTGCAAGTCAATAGACTATAAATTGCACTTGGAAATGGGATCATCTTAACTAAAGCCTGCCTGCTTTCCCCAGGAGGCCCAAGCCCGCTCCCCCTTCTTTTTAATAATTTGTATGTTTAGGTGTTCGGTCAATTTACTCTACACTTGTAATGTCTTATAGCCAACACCATCAATCAGATTCGGTGTGACAAAAATATCCTGCTACGATATTACAGGTTATTAAAGGGATGATGGGAGAAGGCTGCATACATTTACTGGGCCCCTTTTTTCTCATCTCAGGAAACCTGTCACAGACCTAAGCTGGTGATTCATCTTCTCTTCACTATCAACAGGTAGCAGCCAAGAATGGACTCTGATGAGCTGCTTTCGCTACTCTTTTCTCCCTACCCTCTACCCTCCTCTAGCTGCTCCCCCAGCCCCGACATTTTTCCCCACTCCTGAGAGAATACATGGCCCAATTGTTGTTGTGAAGGCCAAACAGGTAATTAGCTCACAGCTTCCAAAAGGGCCAGTGAAGAGTCCCAGGAAAGTTCAGTGTCCATTGAAGGGCTTTCAGAAAGGGGCCCATCAGAGCCTGGAGCACTGAATTTTTTCAGGGAGCCAGATTCGTCCTGCAAACACTTCGCATAAAGCTCTAAAACAAATGTTGATGAAATGCTACCATGCAGATACTCTTCTTAGAGATTTTTAGAGAAAAAATAAGCTAGATTATATATAATATTCTTACACATTATTAAATATACAAATAATTTTACTTATTAGGACTTCCACAATTTTCTCTGAGCTTTACAGCCTGGGGCGAAGGGGGCAGGAGTGGAAGGGCAACAGCTCATTCCCTGATTTCCCAGGCTACTAACTGTCTGCACACAGGGTGTCTATATATGACACTGCACATCACCACCAGAGCCACATGTCAATTGCAAAATTGAAAAAGAAAGGGCTGAAATAAAGCAATAAGCACAAAGAACAACGTGAGGCCTACATGCTACCCTGGGATTTCTACAAGTGACAGCCTGGGTCAGTGAGGGTCTGAAAGGATGCAGCAGCCAGCACACAGTTGCTGAAGAGGGATATGTGATCTCTTGTCCCACGTTTAGTTCAGTGGGAGAGAGTGTCACCCTCACTGCCTGTGATATTCCAGCAGTCTTAATGTTTCAAGCCAAGGGTCTTATTGCAATATTGTAACATCTCCCATCTTCCTTTGGAATAAAGATGATACTATACGCCTGACCCATAACACCAGCGCAGCATCTCCATGCTGGCAGATCTGACACACAGAGAATCTCTGGGAAAAACAGGTATTTCTTTTCTGCACCACATCTGTGCAGTGGTCAGGAATGGGGACAGTGTTACCCTCACAATAAAATACATGACTGAACTGGTGAAGCTCTGCTGAAAAACAAGATATGCACAGGTCATCTGACCTCTGTACTGAAGTATGTTTATTATGTACATACAGAGTATCTGTGTTATAGATCGACTCAGGCCCTATCACCTTTCCTGATGCTTTGCCATACTCTGTTCCTTTTTAATACCTTCAGGCGTCCATCAACTGATGACACAGGAGAACTCTGTGCTGCCAAGGACAGGCTGTATCCATGAGTGACCGAACTGCAGAAATCCAAGTGAGACACAATGGTACTAGCCCTCCAGCCTTGTTCGGACCAAGTCTTCAGGAGGACACTATTTAAAAAAACTCTGTCATCACAAGGTACAATCTGGCTTAGTACCTAGGAAACAAGCCAGGCAGTCAGAAACTACAGTCCTTTTGGGCCTTTCTGGACATAGCGTCTATTAAATGTTTGCCAGTTTCTGTGAGGGAGCCGACACGGTGATGTCCATGATCCTTAAAATTCTGCATTCCTCTCTCATATAATCTTTAAGAAGAAATCCAGGACTGCTTTTGGAACTTAATTATGTCTTGTATATAAGGCAGTTATCGTGCTCTATTTTAATTTATTTAATTCTCTTCTTTTTAAAGTTAATTTATCTGGGTTTGGGTTTTTTTGGTTTTTGTTTTGGGGTTTTTTTTTGGCACTAGCTACCCTGCAAATGCACAGGAACATTTAGGGAACATATACAGCATTAACCCCAAAGCCTTTCACTACACTTCCGACCACTGGTCAAAATGGCATCATTGTTGGGCTGCAGACATTTCATGAGGTGACGTGACTGCACTCAGCTGAATCTATGACAAGAAATGGTGGATTGCCATGGGTTAGTTTGCTGGTTATTCAGGTTTTCAAGAGGCAGGTGCCTACCAATAGCAGTCACACTGTGAAATGAACCTAAGAAAACCATGAAGCACATTTACAACTTCATTTCACCATGTTTAATCCTTTCAGTCTTGGATGGTCGTTTTACTATGTGCCCGTTACTCAGATTCCTCCACAGCTGGCGTTGTTTGTTTAAGAAACAGCGCACTGGACTAGACCTTGAGGAAGATGTGCTTCCTCCTCCCTGCCCTCCTGTCCTGTGTGCAGGTTGAAACCTGCTAGTCAGCCTGCCCTGAAATGCAGTTTCCCACTGTGGCAGTACATTTCCCCCCCTTCCTTCCTGCCAGCAGGAAACAAAACTTCTCCAGGAAGGGAGAAGGGGAAGGAAACCCTGGAGGCTGCAGGTTGAAATTTGAACTGGTCAATTGAGATGTGCCAGGTACACCGAGGTGACCCTCCTGGCCAATAGATTTAAATGACCACAGGTCAGATTTGACAGGGGTACAAACGGGGTCCTGCCGGAGGACATGTGGGAATCAGTCCTCCTCGGAGCAGCGGGTCTGCAGTCGGGGACTCCCCCTCGAGCCATCGCTTTAAATCTTGGGGATTCTTAAGTCGGCCGTGTAGTATTAATTCTCTTTACATCATCGAGCCTGTGGTTTTAGAAAATGTTACTGGACTTCTAACTAACTTTTGCTTTGAAGAATAAATCTTTGAAGAATAAATCTGAGTTTTAACGCCTGTTGGATTTGGTTAGTCGTGCATCTGTAACACTCACTAATAAAAGGCAAGTAAACATTTCTCCTGGGTTATGCAGGGCTGGGAGGACTTTTACATGGTCTCATACAGACTAAGACAACAATCACATCATTAGACAGAAAAGTTAGCAGTTTACCTTCAAAGAGATGGAACAATCAGTCCCAGAGGGGCCATTAAACAAGTAACGCATGAGTGTGCAAATTACATTTAAAGCTTTATATGGAATGTGTGAGGAAGGAAAGACTGGGAAAAAAGCATCAGTTGCTGTAAAGACCACAGGGCCCTGCCAGTGGCATTGGGAAGGAGATGGTAGTGCACTCTTACCTTCAAGAAGGTGTTTCAGTCACAGGACACCAGCTACACCCCGTGCCATGAACTGGCTGTAGGGGCAGTGAGACTTCCACGGGCTGGCAGGCAGGGTGGGGGTCACAGCACAGGGGCCCTCCAAACCAACAGCTCACGCTGGCTTTTTACGTGTCATTGGTGACTGATATCGGCAAGGTTTTATTTCCCAGAGAAGAAAACCGTAAGAGCAGAACAGGCAACAAGGAAAGAAAAGTGTGTCTAGAGCTTAAAAATGGAGCTACAGGCTTGTGTTCTTACCTGGACGCCTGTTGGTGCTGCGCTGCCCAGCGTGAGGTGCCTCCTCTCCTCCTGAGGTGAGCTGCCATCACACGGAGGCCCGTGGGCCAGCTCTGACACGTCCCAGATGCATTGCCATGACTCAGGGTGCCTAGGAAGAGCTATGAGAAAAATCCAGAGTGATAGGAAAGGTGAATACATCACAGAGGCAGGACTGTGAAAAGACAGGATCCAAGAGGAAAAAAAGCAAAAACAACAAAAAAAAAAAAAGGTGTACAACACTAGAGGAAGAAAGACCACGGAGACTGGTCGGGCGGGACTGGCCCTACAGGGCCAAGCACTGAAAGCTGCTTCCCTTGCCTGCCCCAGGGCCACCCGGCCAGCAGCGTCCTTCAAGGGCATCTGCCAGCTGGTATGTTTTGCCTTGTGAGCCGACGAACCATTTGGGTGGCTATGTGGTGTGGAGGCCCTGCAGCAGGGATGCTGCCCCCATCTTTTCTCCCTGGCTGGCAAAGGCACCTGCTAATCCAACAGTGCTTTCGCACCTACATACTTTTCTCTTTCTTCCATTCTCACAACATCATCATTATCCAAAAAACATTGTTTGGTTTTGTGCTTTTTAAGAGTGCAATTTTAAGCATGGTTGGGTTTTGTAGGCTGTTTATTAAGGAAAAAAAAGGTCACAGTGATTTTGCTTTGCAAGCCATTAAGGAGGGTATTCATAAGGTTCAGATCCTCAGCACAAACTAATACAGCCCTCAAACAACCCTGGGCTTTGCAGTTTGCTTTTCCTTAGCACCAGTCTTTTCTGTAACTTAGGCAGCCCCACAAGAGGGCTGCAGGGCAATAGCCTTATCTGGAACTCTGAGGAGGAAGGGGATGAATTTAGTGTATGGTTGGGGTTTTTTTGAGCAGTGATGAATTTAGGAGGAGTAAAATAGCATTCCCAAAATTATAGGCAATTTCACTAATTTACTATTACCTAGTGTAGCAGAATTTTGACAGCAAAGGCCACAGTGTGAGTTACTGTGAGGCGTGTTGTAAGATGCTGTGATCTTTGCACAGCCAGCCCATTTTTTTTCTATTGAACTTTGAACACACTGTAGCGTCTGCGCCTGTGGAGACATGGCCCAGGAAACAGCTAGAATATTAAGTACCCAGTTATATGTCTCCCAAAGGAGGCTGCTGCTAATATTACACATTACAACAACATTGCCTGAATGGTTTATTAATGGTAGCAAAACAGAGTGAATACGACATACAATGATAATAACAATAAATGTTATTTATACGGTGCCTATCCGCGACAGCGCTCTAGAGGCCTCACAAAAACACACTTAAAATGCTAGCATTGCAGTATTAAAATGTGCGGAAAGCCTCAGCAAATAAAACAGATTTGATGTTTAAAATGTGATTTACTTAAACACAGTGCCCTTAACAACAAATTTATATTTTAGATGGACAGATACACATTTCTAAAAAACGCTGATGGTTGTGTTTGCCCAAGTGTTTGGAAGCCAACTTAAGCTGATATAAAAAGATTTTGAGTCCAAGCCATCTGCAGGTTGCTTTTAGGACTCAAGAGCAGATTACATGGAAAGAGAAGCTCCTGAAGCAACCAGTTACGTTGGATGATGTGTGCGCGCAATTATAACTGCAAGGTAAATATAAATGAACTTGGGTTTAAAATATAGCTGGAGTGCAAGGCAGCCAAGATAAACCACAACACCCCTGGAGTCTTTGATCCTCCTTTTATATTGCTGGATAAACACTGCTGCATATTTGACAGTCCTTCTCTACTTCCCATGCGTTTCCAGCTTTGGAAACACCTTTCTCAGAGGTTATGCGTGTGGGATTTACCTGCTCGAGCAGCCTGCTGCTCCCTGTGCAGGTGAGGCTGTGCTGGAGCATGCAGTGGCTGCCTCCTGGCCTCTGAGCCCAGCCTGGTTTTCCACAAGGGTTTGGAGCTGGTATGCTATCTCATACCTGCACCAACCTGGTTCTCCTTCCAGTGTCCAAAGTCTCTCCTCAACACCCTGGCTCTAAACTCATGCACGTAAAACACAGCAGATTCTCAGGTGCTGGCATCAGCGGCAAAATGAGCAAAGTTTAGAAGAGCAGCCAGTGCCAAACTGCAAAGCCAACAATTTCCAGGGCTCACATGCCCTCCAGCATTACAGGGTCTTTCTTTTCAATATCTGTAACTTCAAAAGTTACCAGCATAGAATGACTGCTAGAGCTGCCAGAAAGCTCTGCAGACTAGCCTGGGGAAAGCAGTTGGGCAGTAGGGGACACAGACTTCACGTTAATGC
Source organism: Buteo buteo (assembly GCF_964188355.1). Lineage (NCBI taxonomy): Eukaryota > Metazoa > Chordata > Aves > Accipitriformes > Accipitridae > Buteo > Buteo buteo. Next base: position 67,119,064 of record NC_134171.1, on the reverse strand, counting down.
ATTTATTTATAGTTGGTGATAGTAGCTGGGTTAACTGACAAATTCAAACCTGACTCTTCATTCTCAAATGCTTTATCTGATCAAATAGCCAAAATCACATTCCACCATTGTGCCTGGTATGCAATTACAGAGCCATCTTCTAGTTCTTTGTTTCACAGAGTTGCATAGCCCAGAGATACCCGACCACATTTGAAAAGTTTATTAAGAAATAGTAACAAGACTTTGACCAATGCCCTATTTTTCTGCTAAGAACCTTTCCATGTGCACTTCTGACAGCATCACAGCTAAAAAGAGCATGAGCTCATCTTTCTGCCTGAAGACTTCTCCCACTGAACATTCTGAATTAGGAACCAAAACATCCCACTTTCCCTCACCTCATCTTCCAATGCCCAATGTTATTAGCATTTATATACTTTAAACATACTTAAGTGTATGGGTTTATTTTTCTGGAAAAAATAAAAATCTGAGGTCACTTAAAGGGTCAAGGTCTTAGATTCAATGGAACAGAATCTGGCAAATGGGCACAACCGGGAGGGGGGAGGATTAAAAAAACTAGTCAATCAGTAAAATTTCTTTGGATTTCAAACAGCAGCAGCATTTTAAACAACCAGAAAACTTGGCCCCAAATCCTCTGTAGAATCATTTATGTTGGAAAAGAACTTTAAGATCATCAAGTCCAACCATCAACCATACCCACTAAACCACGTTCTGAAGTGCCTTGTCTACATGCTTTTTGAATACCTCCAGGGATGGTGACTCAACCACTTCCCTGGGCAGCCTGTTCCAATACCTGACAACCCTTTCAGTAAAGAAATTTTTCCTAATATCCAATCTAGAAGGTGTATAAATAATTCTAGTAAACCTGTTCCGAGTCCCAGGGCTTCTCTGTGACCACACAAGGATCTTCCACCATCCCTCTCCACATAATAAGCTCAGCCTTTTTCTTTAACTGTGAACAATGACAATTTCTCCATTATCAAAGAACCCAGGGGAGAAAAATTGTCTTGTCTTTGCATAAAACACCACTCGTTTTTATGCTTTATATAAAATAATAATGAATGTGGAAGGATCGCTAAGTTCCAAATCAATCACAGTCTTTTGATGTTATTATTAACTGCACATACTCCATTCTTGTGGTTTATGGTATCATCAGAATCCCTCAATTGATTTATACCCTGGTGATCTAGTTGTCTCTATTCATTACCCCATATTTAATTAATATATTCCTCAGAAGGAGTTGTCAAAAGACAAAGTTAATTATAGCAGAAAAAAAAAATCTAGTTGAAATCATGTCATATTTTAGTTTAGCGACAGCTCCCGCAAAAGATCATTTTAGCTGCTTCTGTATTTTTTCTGCTTCTCTGAATAAATACCATTGTATTTTCCCACCCAAGTAATACAGAAGACTTGCCTCTGCTATCTACAAGGCACTTTAGACCACAAAAAGGTTTCTTATGTAATTAATCTTTTACTAAAAATTTGAAATTTTTGAGCTACACTTAAAAACCTGATCCTGAAGAATAGAGAATTTAGCAACAGATTATTAATCTTATTCATCAGGCTCAAACAGCACCCTTTATGAGGGGAAAGCAACCTGTAGGTAAATACATCAGAATTTTTATTCAAAATTATTCCAGCTGTGCAGGCAACCTTTTTTGAGACGCTTTCACCGTGTTCAAACAAATGACTCCTTCTGGAGGAATGTTTGCAGAAACAGTACATTTTAAGTTCCTGTTGGAAAATATTGATATAAAATGAACATTTTAAGTCTTAAGTATAAATATTCACTGTGGGAATTTGATTCAAAGCTTTACACTCATCCAATCAGAGGTGTGAGGCTCACATATCCAAAGAAAGCTCTCCTGCTTGTCTTGACTTAGGTATATTTAAAATTATATCTGTCAGAGTCCACTTACAAATAACACTGATTTTAAGACACATTTGTGGAATTTTAGTGAATTATTTTGAATTATGAATATATTGATAAAATCTTATCTGTTCCCAGGTGTAACTTACTAAAAGAAATAAAAAATGAGTCTTAGTAAGCTGGGGATGAATGCCACTATGTATGTAGCACTTGCACTCTTTACATTACATATGCTGATGCAAGGAAACTATTAAGCTAATATTTTTAATACTTGTTGTTCAGGATTCTTTTCTCATATATCTGTGTTCATTTTGCTACTGACATTTTACTCTAAGTCTACTAGTAAAATCTCAGAGGGATGGCAAAGTTAGAAATATAAAACATGTCCAAAAAATGATGTAGAACTATTCCACCCATTAAAAATACCCTTATTTCATGATCATACCTTCCATTACACAGAATCTTACTGTATATAGCACCTGCCTAGATTCCTTTATAGAAATCCCTTTAGGGGACTTCACCAGACTGCCGATGTCCCCTTACTACAAAGATTCCCAGATGTTTTAGACTGATGATTGCTGTCAATCCCAAATTTTCTCCACTGCCAGCACTGCTGCTTAGAAATCTGTGATAATATAAATGTTATTCCAGGTTACAGGTCTGCAGAGCTGTCACAGACCACTTATCACGACCTCACGGACCGCAGACTACCATTTGGGAACCAGGGCTTTGAGACTCAGCTTCCAGCTGTGCATGTTTACATAGGGTCCACCAACTGTATATGAGAAACATCTATGGAATAAATAGTATTGCTGCTAAGCATTCAAGGACACCCATATTAAGAGGCACAACTCTGCTGTCGATTACGGCACTGTATATATAAAACCACTGTAACATCTTTTTTATTTCCTGAAACCTTCTGGGGGCATTTTTTTGTCATCAGCAGACTCTTAAAGAAAGTGGAATTTCAGACTTCAGTTTTTGCCTATCAGATTTGACTACAATGCTTCTGGCTGCCATTCTGCAACACTGCCACTCTACGGTAACCCAATCCTCTGCTTGGAGTCGCAAGATTTTCAAAACTCTTCTGAATGCTGTTTCTGATTTGGAACCTGTAACATCAGAATCCATGACAGTCACAGTGCACTGGAATGTGAAATTGAAAAATATCTGTGTCGGTGGGCAATAGTAACAATTAGCCCATCAAGTGGGAAAACACACCCTAGCACCCTCATTGTCCTCTGCAAGATTAACACTGCTTTGTGAGCCACCTGGACGTCAGCAGCATGTCCCAAATAGGGACATGGCAAGCGTAGTCGTTACGCTCTTCCCTAGAAAGTAGTACTATTAATGAAGACCTGACATCCCTCAGCCCCTAAAGCTAACATTTTCAAAACTGGCTGGATAAAACTGCATTCTTTGGTCAACATTTCAATATTTGATGTTTTGATCTTGCAAAGCACGTACTCATATTCTTTTCCGTGTGGCAGTATATTTCACTGCAAGAGGGCCGCTGCTCCACTTACAAAATTGATCACAGTTTTCAATGCTTTGCTAAGTTTCCAAGAACTGATCTAAGGATACCACTGCAAGAGGTCTGTGCAGGACACACAGAGCCTCCATCCAGCTCCCTTTTGCTACAGTATCCCTAAAGGCATAGTCCTGCATATCCCCCACCACCCACAAAACCCAGGGGGTGCAATTTCTGGAGGAACTATGAATGTCTAACAGAGCTGGTCAACTTACTCTTTGTAAGTTATCCAGCAAATTGAGTGACATTAGTTGGGTTCATTAATCATTTCTGAGCAGTCTTCAACTTTTTACCTATTCGTTTACTGTTTGTAGCCATGTAAACATAGCTAACACAAGCAAGTTTTAGCAAGCAGAGAAAACATCTAAGCCTCGCTGCTTATTTAAATTTCTTGAATGCGTGACTGTTGTGGTTTAAACCCAGACGGTAACAAAGCACCATGAAGCCACTCACTCACTCCTCCCTGCCCAGCCATGGTGGGATGAGGAGAAAATATAAAGAAAAGCTCCTGGGTCGAGACAAGGACTGGGAGGGATCACTCCCCGTTATGGTCACAGGCAAAAGACAGGCTTAACTTGGGGAAGAAACAAAATCAATTTAATTTACTACAAGTCAAATCAAAGCAAGGATATTAGGAAGTAAAAACAAAATCTTAAAACACCTTACCCCCACTCCTCCCTCCTTCCCAGGCTCAACTCTGCTCCTGGTTCTCTCTACCTCCTCTCCCCCCCAGCGGCGCAGGGGAACAGGGGATGGGGGTTGGGGTCAGCTCCCCACACCTTGTCTCTGCCGCTCCTTCCTCCTCAGGGGGAGGACTCCTCACTCCTCCCCTGCTCCACCGTGGGGTCCCTCCCACAGGAGACAGTCCTTCCCATGGGCTGCAGTTCCTCACAAACTTCCCTGGCGTGGGTCCTTTCTGCAGGCCAATCTTCAGTCACGAGCTGCTCCAGCGGGGGCTTTCCCATGGAGTCACGGCCATCTTCAGGGGCATCTGCTCCCCCACTCCCCTCCACGGGCTGGGGGGACACAGCCTGCCCTCTCACCACGGGCTGCAGGGGCATCCACCTCCTCAGGTGCCCTTCCTCCCCCTCCTTCCTCACTGACCTCAGTGTCTGCAGAGGGGTTCCTCTCACATTCCAATCCCACTACTCACTGCAGGTTCCCCTTCTTAAATGTGTTCTCCCAGAGGCGCTACCACCGTCACTGTTTGGGTCAGCCTGGGCCAGAGGCGGGTCCGACTTGGAGCTGGGGAAGCTTCTAGCAGCTTCTCACAGGAGCCAGCCCTGTGGCCCCCTCCAGGAAAAAAACCCACGCCACACAAACCCATAACAGTGACTTAAAACATTTGAAATAATGAACACAAATAAAGAACATAGGAAACAAGTATAGAACAAATATGGATAAATATACTTTTATACAAAATATTGTTTACATAGATAAATGTAAAAATATTGTTTATATAACTAAAATATCATCAATATATAATGCCATAAGTATATATACAAATACAAATAAAGAACATAAAAAACAAAGAACATAAAGAACATAAAAATCAAGCTAGTCCTTATAAGTATTAAAAAAAAGGAGGTTCATCATGAACAAGTCATTCAAAAAGAGAGTATACTTTTGCAATATCTGACCCATTATGATTTCTAAGAGCAAGACTGACCATAGAACACCACAGTTTGTGACCATTCAACCTATATAAATCTATATATCAACTTTCAAGTTCCCCTCTTAGTTTTTACCCTCATTCAATACTTTTTATCCTTGATATGCATGTATTCACAGGTTTGGGATTTTCTAATACAGCTGTTTAGACTGGATTATTGTCATATATCACTGAATACAGTATTATGCCCTTTAAATTATATCTCAGCTGGGACAGTATAGTGACCAGAATCAGAGAGCTTGTCTGTCAGGGTGCAGAGCAAGCATGTCCCATCACCTTCTCAGAGGCACTCCATGCTCCAGTGACTGTGTATTTAAGGATAGAATATGATTTCCTTGTGGTACTCTTTTTAAGTAACACATGAATACATACTGGCACTCAGATACAGTGATAATGGATATGGGCTGAGGAAAAAAGGAAAACAAACCTGTATAGGATGGAGGGTATTGATATTTTTCATCAATACAAGGACACTAAAAACACATTTAAAAAAGCTTCATCAGGCCGCCTGTGTGCATTCCTGCCACAAATCACCACTGTCCTCATGAATTTACAGAGGAACCTAGTAAGTAAATACCTCTTCTTCACTTCTATAGTAAAAATGGAAGGGAAAAAAAAAAAAAAAAGGTTGTGAAGTGTCTGCTTGGGAGTATATACAAACTAAATCAAAGGTATTGTTCAAAATTTACAGCAGGTCATCTCTTCTTTTTTCCTGTTTCTTTTCAATATCGAATGAAGGGCTGACCAGCAAGGTCAAACTTTCCTTATTAATGAGGCATTGCTAGAGCTTTGTCTCATTAGGGCACTCAGAACTATGCATTTACTGCAATTTGCAGCACTTAATAGAGAAAGGTCAGAGCGGGTTACGTTCAATTTCCACTTGGCAGAGGGAGAAAAAATGGAAGCAATTCATTTGCACAAATTTGAATAATTCTTCTCAGTCTCCTTTTCTTTATCTCTGTCTAGATAATTCCTGCATCTTAGCCCACTCACAATCATCCCAAACCTGCCAACAGCCGGCTTTCTATGAAGGCTGTAATGGAGCTGACAGATTCTATGAATCCAGGTGTCAAAATAAAGCCATTCAACTCCCCCCCCCCCTCACAACAGGGAATAGGAGCTGCCTCTAGTGAGCTCTTAAACTTCTCATAAATGTATCAAGATTGCTGTGGGCCATGAAACAGCTGTAGACAATTAATCTTTCCACAATTCTTCGGCATAAGAATTGCTTTCCCCGTGAAGTAACATCTGCCATGCTGAGGTGATTATTCATGGGCAATGGGCGCCACCATAGTTTTATGCATAGAGCCATCAGTGGCAATGAAGCAAAATTTATAGTTTTCCCTGGTTCAGTAAAAATAACATTTCAGCTGCATTAAAATGTCATCCATCAGCATTGTCCCAGAGCACAGAGCCCCATCTCATCCAGAGAAATTAAAAAGTATTCATTTTAATGGTAACTTGCGAAGCTTGCAGTGACATTGCTTTCCCCCCCCTTTTTTTGTAAGCAATATTGAGGAGGAGGAGGACTGAAGGAAAAGGTTATGTGGTGCAGCGAAGCTGAGGATTAAATGTGCTGCTAGGGAGTAATGATATACCAATTACTGGGCTGCTGGTTCTTATTTATTCATAACCCCTGAACGCTTAATCAAAAATCCTTGAATCAAATTGAACAACTAAAGAAGGAAAGTTATTTCACAGAGATAATGTAATTCTTCAACTTAAAAAAAAAATAAAAATATACAGAGCCAAATGGATATGAAGGCAAGATGTGGCTCTTGCCAGAGCAGTAGGGTTAGTCTTTTAAAACATTAGCTTAAAGGAGTAGGGAAATTTAAGCCGGAAATGTAATGGTCGTAATTTACAAGCGAGTTCCTATTCTAACTCCTAGAGTAAAGCTGATTAATGTCTGCTTTGGCAGCATGCTCAAGGGAGAGAAGTGTGCAAAAACTTACTGTGTGAGTTTAAAGTGCTCTGTGTTGCTCATGTGTCATGGGTAGATTGCAACCATCAGGCTGCTCTGGTAGCACCTTGCACTGGCAAGCACTGCTAAGGACTAAGGACTGCTTAGGAACCAAGGTGCCATTCACATGAGCAAAGATAACACACCCCAGATTTAAGACTATTTGGAGACTTACATGGATGAAAGACATTTTTCCTTGGTAAAGAAGTGACTGAAACAAAGAGTGGACGACATCTGCACTTTTTGGAACTAGACCTGGTCTGTAGAGGCTCCATGGCCAAAAGGCTGTGGAGAGCTGTGGTGGGTCCAATTCACACTCCTGAGCCACTACTAGTGCTCTCAATTCATTTTAGGGTGAAAGAAACAGTGTTTAGAGCAGGATATTATGTACAGAAAAGGTTTCAAAATATCTGAGAGCTGAATCTAAATACAGCTACATTCAAATTTTCAAGAAAATCAAGCTGACTTAATTTCTAAAGCATGTTAGTTCAACAGTGGTAGCAACCTGCACATGCAAAGTCTTTTGGAATGAGAATTAGAAGGTATCTTATCTTAACCTTTAAGAATAGACTATTTACAAAGGCACATCGGCAGTGAGATACTAGATGAAGCACAGCACGGACAGAAGAGCTTCCCCACTAGAGCAGACTTGGCTCCAGGCAGCCTGGAGCACACACAAAGCAAGTTTTGTCTTTATCTACTAGATTTACCTCAGGGTGTCCACAGACTGATTTTACTGATCAGTTTTAGTTGTACCTTTATCCTCTCAGGGTTTTTGTGCCATAGCATTTCTGTGGAGACAAGCTTTCCCTGAGGGTTCAAATCCTCCCCCTCATTACGACGTGAGTGCCCAAAACAGAAATTCAGGCTTGGACCAGGAGTCAGATCTCAAATCCTTCAGAAAGTTAAGTGATACCAAAATATATGCTGCTGAGTCTGGAACAGCTCTAATTTCAATGAAACAACCACAGCAGGCAAATGAACATTTTTATTACACTACCTAATTCTGAAAGTACATCTTGCTCTACGAAAAATACCTCCTTCTCTCTTCTGAAAGTCTCTAAAAAATGCCAAATGCACAGTAAGAGACAAATTCCTGGTCTAGTGCCTTTACCTAGGAAGGCAATTAATTATGGTCTAAAACTACAGTCTCTTAAGTGAGAAGCAGGGCTCTCAGGAGGTGAGTGGTGATGAGCGACTTCAATGAGGAACAAGCAGGCTTGTGATAAATTGTTACCTGAAATGTTTGGGTTTAGCTTTATTCTTCTGTTTCCCATGCAGTAGGAGGACTGACTCAAGGCCCACATCTAGGATGAAGGAGCCTTGAGCTCATCTCTAATGAACCCTACACTTTTTACTGTTTGCTGTGGAAAAGAAAAAAACTTGTGACGTTATGAGACCTATCCCCAACACTGGAACAACCAAAATCATTTCGATGGTTTGCATAAATTCTTTCAGTCCCACTGCTGATTCATTGGAAAGGACAGGTGCAGCTCTTGGGTCCTGACTGACCTCACTTGAATTATGAGGGGCCTTGCCTGGAAGAAATATTACTGTTGGCAAGATCAGAAAACAGCAAGAGTGCCTGCCAGGCCCTCTTGAGACTTCAGCGATCAGCTTAAGTGGCACACTGAAGGACACGAGACTCAAGAGCAAAGAAAATACCAAAGGAGAATTGCAAGTAACAAATCCTGTATGGATTCAGAGAGAGAAGGTAACAGCTAGTGAGAAATTATCTAAGAAATAAATTTGACTTGAGGAGAAAATACAGATCAACTCATCGGTGTGGAAAGGAAAAGACATCTGATGTTTACTAGACTCCTTTGTGGAGTGAGAAAGATGAAGTTTAAGGAGGCAAAAGAAACCACTATGAGAAGAAGCCAGAGAATGAAAGCAGAGGGAAAAGCTCTGGGAAAGGTGGGAAGGCAAAGTATTAAAAAAAAAAAAAATCACGTGAAGGAGAACAACGAAGATAAAACCTAATAGAGAAAGCAGGCACCTAATACAGTGAATTTCCAGCAGTCAAGGCACCACCATCTGCAACCTTACACACAACTTGTGAAACTCCGTCTAGGGAACACTGATCAAGATCCCTCCTGGTTTCCACAAGCAACCTGAACTTTTCTGGATTCAGCCTATGTGCAGGAACAGCAACCTTTGTGTCCTGCTGCAGCTGAGAAAGCACAGTAATCCAGAGAAAGTACACACTTTGCTTTTTCATAGAGATTTTACTTTCATCTGATCTTGGACTGTATTCCTTAATCTTAAAAAATATTGGGTTTGGCTTATGAATATGCAGCTCTTTATGAACAGAAAAAGTCCACAGACTGTGTATGACTAGCTCTAAAAAAAAGAAATTAACAAAAAAAAAATTTAAAAAATGCAAACTCTTCTTTTATTTTTTTCAATCAAAGAGGCCAGGATAAAACAACCCATAAACTTGAACAAACAAAAAACTCTGCTAAATTTCATATGCTTAACTCTGGGAATGAAAATAAAGCAACCTTTATTTTGTGAGCTATGGAGCTGCCTGGAGGATTATATCAAACTATTTCAGTTATAAGGTAAGAACTGGGTTTCACAAGCACTAAGAACTGACTCAAGATCCATTCAGTACTGCACTTATCTCTGACAGCTACAAGTAGCAGACTCCCCAGGAAACCACATAAGATCAAGATGGAGCATTTGTTCTCCTGGGTGTTATTTCGGGTTTCCAGCAATGAAGGTTTCAGGGATCTCCTGAGCCAGAGGCTGCCTTTTCCACATCACTCCTAATATCCAATCCTTCTCAACAGTGTAATTGTGCTTTTGATGAACTAACAGTTTTGAGCAGCTCTAGAGAGCTGTCCTTAACTCAATGATATCCCTACCCTTCCCACTACCACCCACCTCTGGAGAAGGGCATTAAGACATCTGGTGGTCAGTGCTACTGGCAATGGCCAAGGAAGAAGAGCATCATGTGAAGGGCTCATGGAGAGGCTGGCCTTCCTCGGCAATAACCCACCTTAAGCTCTCTGCTTTTCCCAGCAGCTCCCAGGGCATTTGCCTTCCTAGGAGGCTAGGTCTCTTGTGCATTCAGAGAAGAAACAGAACTCCTCCACGTGACTCCTTTGAGTCTCAAGAGGTGAAATTTGCTGAGGTGTTCAAGTAGGTGAATGCTTTTCTGGAAGTTAACAATACAAGCATGATTTGGCTTTCAATTAAAAATGTTTCAACTCAAATGGTAAGCCACAAGGCTTTTAAAATTTGGCTCTTTTTTAAGCTGTACAATTACCCTTCCCAAGAAATGTTAGGACAAGACAATTAACCATGTTATTGATTTTCTAAAACAGCAATCTCACTGTGACTTCATCAGGAAATCTGCTGATGCTGGGCCATAACTGCACTCACTGGTCACACCAAGCCATCTTTTCCAAGTGAGAAGGTCTCTCTCACCTTGAAGAGGCCTGGGTTTCACCATGACACAGGCTGAATTCTTCGAGTGATTCATTAAGAGCTTTTAACTATCATGTAGTATCTGAGGCCCAGAAACCCCAATGGCAACTCATGCTCATAATACAGATCAGCACAACATTATCCAACATCCCTGTGCTAACTAGCTCTAACAGAGTAAAAATGTGCAGGGAAGTGCCAGTCTCATAAGCTGCAGCACATCCTAGCAGCATGGGTATGTCCCTGGGGTCTCCAGAGAACCTGCATCTGAGTTGCTCAGCCAGGATGAAGCTGAACCTCTGTGTCCTCCCATCCAAGGTAAGTTGTGCATTGGATTTAAGTCACCAGGCTCCACAAAAAAAAGTACACCTGTACTTCCCTTTTGCTGGGCAATCTACCAGTGTAATTAGGAACAACATGTCAGCTCCAGCTGGAGGAGCTACCCGTAGGCAAAAAAACATAGGGAAATCCTGGCAGATAAGTGCTCTGTTAGGCACTTGACAGGTGAGGTGATGAGGAGATTACAGATGATCTGCTTAAAGTCATGTGAGACTGCAGCCAACCTGGGAACTGTCCTTAGATCTGCAGTCACACTCATCCATCAAGCACTCCTTCATACTCATCTTTCTTCTTGGTACATGGCAAGGTGCACTACCATCCAGCAATTTCTCAGCAGCAACACCCACATGCACTGAAAGAAGCAATTTAAGGAGAGCTGGGGGTCTTCTGTTAATTTAGCAAACTGCCATTTTTTCTATCCTGCCAAAGTCACTGCAAGGAGAGGATCTGCAGTGAGAAGGAACAACATGTTTCTGCAACGTCAACTCTCAGCCAGCAGCACCCATTCATTCACTTTCTAGCCATAACAAAAAATATGAGGTGTTCACATTTGGAGCCAAGGAGTGGGCAAATTAAATCTTTTCTCATATTCTTCCCATAGAGCTAAACACCTTTTTTTTTTTTTAATATGGTTATTTACTATAACCTTACTTCATTAGTGTTAAAGACATTATTTCATGTTAAATGTTGTGGGTCTTTTAAAATAGGAGACACTGGGAAAAAATAGAGGGTAGCTTTATCAAACACATTAAACTCTATCCCTATCTGATTTAAAAAAATTGTGAAGCACAAATTATCCGGAGCTTAGCACTCAGTGTCTCTTCCTTGGCCTATAAAGTCAACAGTTATGGTGTTAAAGTTTAATCAATCCCATAAAATGTTACTCAGAAAGTGACCCTGGTGTTATGGCTGAAGTACATCTCCTACATTAAAAAGCACTTTCGTGGAAGCCAGAGCAGTGTTATTGAAAGAGAGAGCTAATAGGTATCTAGATGAGGTTATGAAAGGGAGGTGGAAGTAAAGGAGAGCATTGAGAAATGCAGTGGAAGGAGGAAAGTAAGAGGAGACGGAGGACTGTGGCTCCAAGTGGCTCCCTACAGAGCTAAATGTAAATACATGAATGTTCAGGTTAGAAGGACAAAAAGCTTTTTTGACAGTTGCTCAAAAGCAGAGTTCTTCATGAATTTCATAGCAAAGCCGGATGCAATTTTCACAGTCAACAAAGGAAAATTACAGCAAACAAGACCGATGGTAACATCACTGTAGACAGATGACAGGGCATGACTGATTCCTGCAAAGAATAGGGTTTTGGATGCTGTTAAGATGAGGTTAATTAAACTACAACTTCATCAGAACATTATATTTGTTGGCAAAAAAATAAAGCCAGAAGATCACTAATTATGGTCCGTGAACATTCTTTTTGATCATTATCATACCGGCTATTGATTCATTTCCTAACATCCAGCTATATTCCACTGCAACGTGCAAGCACTAGATAGGATATACTAGCCCTTGCCACATATTCTACTTCATACATATTTTGGGTTAGAAGAGCCAACATCCTTTGATATTTATATCACAGTACTTGATAACTCTGTTTGGATATTGTCATCAGTGAAGACAATGAAAGCACATAAACACTTCCGAGGGAGGCAATATGGCTTAAAATCACAACAGTTAAGCCTACCAAGAAGTTCAAAACTGCAGAGCGTGCTGCCAGATCTCTGTATTTCACCCAGCAGAATTTAGACTCCACCATTCAGCAATAGATTCATACAAGTCTGCCAGATTTCAGGTCAAGATTACTAACTATGCTGAACCTTTAGTGCAATATATCATGTCTTCCAGACCCATGTCCAAGCATATGCAAACCGCTAAGATTATCAGAGGCATTCAGAAACTACTTAAGTTAGTACCTTACCAGAAATAGTCCCCTATGTTAGACGTTATGCAGGAAGAATGAAATAGAGACAGAGTCTGAGGACAACTCAGTTTTAAGAAGCAGCTGAACAAAAACTTTAAGACAGAAAAAAATATTTCTCTTTCAAAGGCCTCTGTCTCCAAATTACCTGCCAGTGATTAGCAGTGTATTCCCAAACCCTAAAGAAAACATTTGTTTTCTTACTACCTATGAGAAATTTCAAGTGACTGTTTCTTAAGCACTATGGATGAGGGGAAGGCCATATTGTAGAGATTATTTCAAGTTAGTTATACCCTGAAGGGAGAACGTCATCTGCAGCATCATCACATACTAAGGTGCTAGTATTTCAGCCTATTTTAACTAAGGTAGGTAGTACTTGCTATTTTATTAAAAGATTATCCAAGCCTGATCTGGGGTGGATTCCAGTACTGCTATTCCAGAGCATCTTTGACTGCAGCAAGGATTTGCGTGTAGTTCTGAAGAGGAAAACAGGAAGGCTCTCATCTTAAGGAAAGCAAAAAACCACATTGGAAGCATCATCACTGCAAAATTCAGAGAGCGAACAGCGCTGGACAGCTCCCTCAGCCTGCCGGGCCCTCCAAGACAGACCCCTCAGCAGCCATCTCTTACAGCATCCAAAAGGAAACATTGTCCAACCTAATTTCGGTTACATCTCAAATAACTGTTGAGGATTTCTTGGCTGGGCAAAGGCATATGAGCAATCCAGCAGGTATTTGGGAGTGAAGCATAAGTTTACAAAGTGCTGAAACGGACAAGGACGCTGTGTCCTTGTACGCTGGGAAAAAGGAAGATAAGAAGAGCCTGATTAACAACACCTGGATGCTGAAGGATGAGATCAGTAACTGCTGGACACCTCGTGAAGAAGTTTGCACAGCCAATAGAGGATAAGATAGCATCGCATGAAATGTGGTATTATACCAATTAGAGTAATGCTTAAGGCACGTGGACATAGAAGCTTAGCCAATAATAACACTGTAGTTAGCGCGTGTTATCACCTTTTTCTATATAAACCCTGTAAAAACCTATAATAAAGGAGAACGACTATACTCATATTGAGATTTCATCATTACTCCAGGACCAACCCCCACTCCGACAAATAACCATATGTTGATTATCAAGTGAATAATTTACAAGGAAGCAGATACCTGCAACAACTCAAAGAGAAGTACTGACTCCAAGGGTTTTGCAGATTAGACTGCATGTCAGAAACGAGCACAATCTAAGGAGTAAATTATGACAAGTTATTCGCACTTCCTTCACATTTGCAGTTCTGCACAAGTTAATCTGTAAAGTCTATTATTTGCTAGAACTCAGCTGAACAAACTCGACATACAAAGGCACCAGAATGTATCGTCCAGGCTCATACCAAATTATATTAATCTGAATTTCACTTTGAACCTCTCAGTTCACACAATTTGGAATTCCTCCAAGTTTTTATAGTGTTCAGAGCCGAGGTTTGGACTAGTTTAATCTTGAAATGTGTGGCAATGCAAGAAATAGTTTAATAAATGTAATCCTTTAATCAGAAGGGAAATCATAGTAAGAATTCAGTTGTTACTTCTAAGCAGCACTCAACTCAAACACTGAGGCATTCTGTACAGTGTTTATACCTAACTATGCCAAAACTTGTCTTTGATTCTGACTGCAAGGCAAAGGTATTGTATAAAATGATGAGAAAACCAACCTTATTAACTCAAAGACCTTGAATTGTTCAGGTGAATTTGCAAACATGCAGAATTTGACATCAATGAAACACAACTTCTAAAGTTGTCAACTTGCTAATGGGTCCAGATCTCCAGCATGACCAAAGCTGCAAGCGCAAAAGACCGATTAACTACTTGTATCCATCTTCCAGTCCGCTGGGGCAGTTTATATGCTTTTTTTACCCACCAGGATGTCTTTAAACAGCTTTAACCACAGATTTTCATCCCTGCCGAGAGACTACTGCAAAGCCACAGCTGCCACCACCAAAGTTTTCCTTCAATATTTAAACTAAACATTTGACCCTCTTTTTCATCTTGTTATTCTGAATTTTTATGTCCTATATAAAATAAATAATTCTTTCCCCTTTTTAAATTTTTTTCCTGATGAAAAATATTTGTAGACTATGATTTCTTGCTCAAAATGGAGATGTTTGTAAGGGAAATCATTCGTCTCCCTGCCATGACTCAGAATAACAAAAATCAAAGTGAAGTTCTCTGTAAATAATTTCACACCAAAATAAAGCTCTTTATCATCATCTTGACTAGGAACATATTGCTAGTGAACACACATATAATCTCCAATGGGAGGAAGGTCTAGTAGTTAGCAGGGATGGAATGAATTATGAATAAATAAATATAAGTAAGCCTTCACTACAAAATTTAGACACAGATTAGTGTTTGAATCTCCCCAACACAGAGGGAGGGTTGCTATTTCAATATTCTTCTGACCAGTCTATTCAAATTATGAGCTAAAAAGGGCTTCCTTTTTTTTTTGTTCCCTTAAATAACTTATTAGTTAAAAGGATGTGAATTAACTTAGAATGAATGTTCAATTCATATAGTAGAATCGCCATCATCATTATTACAGGAAGCTCTAATCATTACGCAGCCACTAATATAAGACATTCTGCTAGCTTGCCTTTAATGAACATGACTCACATTTCACTTTAATGATTCTTACACCCGTGTCTCCTCTGCGCCTTCTCCTTCTCCCCAACCATGGGGGAAGGGTGGCCTACATAGCTTTTTAAAGATGAAAGGCTACCTTTTAAGAAGGGAGTCACTTCCAGTACCTTTATTTTATAGGAGCTCACACTGCAAATCCTTGGAGAAATCTGAAGTCCAGAAAGTACTCAGAGCCATCTCCTTTCAAGGAGTCTCCAACTCAGCCACCCCAAATAGTGGCACAGCAAAGGAGTGATCTCCTCAAAGGGGTTAAACAGTCTGCAGCATTTCCTCCTGAGGAGTCACCTTCTCATCTTGCTCAGTCAACTCACTATTTTCTACAAGAGAATGCAGCAGCTTAAGCAGAGCAGAGCTCACAGGGAAGAGGCTTGCAGAGGTGACAGTACATAGATGTAAGCACATTGCATTAAGGACACACCATCCAAACAGCTTGTGGGATTATTCCAAAAAGAAGCCCAGCATCCTCACACCCTCCTTTCTCACCCAAATCTAGCCTCACTGCAAAAATCAGGTATCGAGATACTGAAGCTTCAGATGGCTAAAAGAGTCCACATGGTCCACTTACCTCCACCTCCTAACGGCTTAAATATCTTCACAGCATAGACCATTTCTCAAAAAATCCACCTCAATCAATCACGTCACAGTCAGAAATATCTCTGTGGCAACAATAAACTATTGTTTGAGAAGCATTACTAACAACAGCCAGGGATAAGCACAAAGCTCTTCATGTGTCCGCCACACAAAAACCCCCGCCCAACTGCATTCATGGAATGAGGGATAAATAAAACTACTAATTTTCACAGGACTTCCATTACATTCCTTAAACTTCTGTTGCCAGTAACTACACAATTGAACTGCAGAATTAATTTCACTACAAAGCCCATCATTCAAACAGAATCCTACTCCTATTAACGTGACTGCTAGAGCCAATTCTATGCCATGTGTTATCACGGCCTTCCCAAAGGATAAGACTTTTAATAGTTCGACAGAGTCAGGTTCTGGCTTTATGGGTGGTGGTTACACGTGTAAATAAATTACTTTTTTATACACCAAGAAATTCTCTATTGCGTTCCTCAGTCAAATAGACTAAAACATTTTACAGCATTCCTGGGAAACAGATAAAGGAAAAGCAGAGACAACTGCACAGAAGATCCCTCACATCCATCCCATCCAGGTGTGATGTCTGGCAACTAACCACAGAGCACCCACCCACCTGAGGCCAGGGCTGAACAATACTACACCCACTTAGAACATCGGCATTAGTCTAGGGGGGAATGATGTCATTACTAAAACTGGTTGAAAAGTTTAACATTACAGTTTGCTTCCCTTTATTCGGTAGTCTTTGGGTTTTTTTCTTAACTTTTACAGACAAACTCCTTTCCTCCCATCATTAAATATAGAGAGGCTGGCAAAGTTAAATCTCACTAACTTTCTTCAATTACTTTAATTGTCCAGAACCTGTTTAATATTCAGTCTTACAGGCAGCACCGTATAGGAATGAGGCTTGGTCCACTTCTGACTTAGAGGCTCAAAAATATAACTCCCATTCATACTCCACAGGGTGCTCCTAGCAAGGGACAAGGATGGGGCACAGAGTGCAGTTCCCATGCCAAGACACTTGACCGCAAGCAGGACAAACATAACATTTTAGGAACAGCACAGGGAGCAAAAGGGGTCTCTGGTACTGCACTAAAACAACAAGGAACCCCCTCCTAATTACCCAAGAAAGACAAGAGACTGCCCTTTCCCTACACCCTTTGGCTACCGCTATACGTGACATTTATGCCCATGCTTAGCTCCCCAGTTTCATTGGTTATCTGTTTACACATCCCTTTACGCCCAGTGCTCTTAAGAGATGCAGGACTGTCTTCCATTTTGGTTTTGGAGGAACAACAAAGTCAGCTAAAACAACTGTTTTGGTATGAAATGTTGACTAAAGATTTTAGTGATCCCAGAACAAAACGTTTTCCTTTTTGATTTTGATGATAACAAAATTAAGATCCTCTCCCCAGTACTCACACATTGCTGTCACCCTGCTTCACATCTGTTACAACCAAGAACAGAAGCAGAACTGCTAATTACCACCAGAAAGACTGTTTTCTAGGTTGACCGACAGAAGGAAAAAAAAGAGTTAATCCAGAAGAAAATGCTGTACAAGTTCAGAAGTCTGCAAAACCATTCCAAGGCACCCAAGCATTGCCTACATAAAGTCCCTGAGTCTTTCGGGCCAAATTCAGACATGTCAGCTGGTGCTGAATAGAATCTTTCTCATGTGGCTGCATAAAAAGTGACTGAGAGCCTATGAGTTAGACACTGACTCTCACAGGCTTGTTCAAGTTTGCAATTGTCCCAAAATATGTTCTTGTCAACTCCACAAAATTTTCAATACATCACTTGCTTTTTGAGTCAAATTAACACTTCACAGTCAGATTCTGCTTCCTAGACAACTCTATCCTAATTGAGACTTCCGTGATTTTATTTCAAGTGAGAGAAAGAACTTTCATTTGTGATTTTAGCTGCAGAGACAGATAGATAATGAACTGCGTAGGCTTCTCCAAACAAAATATCACGTCCCCTGAACGCAGCTACCTGACAAAAGACATTAGACTACAGGAGCTGGAACTGTGCTTAAGCTCAGACATGTATTGTTAAATGTGACATGCTCAATTTATCATTAGTTATGAAGTGAAAACGGATGAATACACATTCAATTTAGTTCAGCTGCTTTCTTCATTTATCACACTCTTTCATCATCCATCATTCTTCCCTGCCACCCTTTTGATTTCAACAAATAACACACTTTCATAAGTTTAATCTAATTAATCATAATTGTAAGGTAATGTTCCCTTAATGAAGCGTATATTGGGCTTTATAAAGTTTGTTGCAATTTTAATAAAATCTGTCCCAGATAAAATCTACAAATGTTTTCCATGGAGCCAAAACCAGCCCTATCTCTCTCCCACTCATTACTAAGGTTGATGATGATGTATCAGTACAAAGAGTTGCTCAAGCATATTGTTCTTTTATAGAACCACTGTTTCAATAAATTGGAAAGCGTTCATCATTTTATGAGACAAGACATGCAGTTAAAAAAGTTAATTGAAGTAGAAACAAATTAGAAAACCAACCTAAAAGATTTTTCACACATTATTGCTATGAAATATACAATAATCACTATCTTCTGAGGGCATCTCGCATGCCAAAGACAGTATAAAGAAGAAGTTGCTACTTAGCAGCAGAAGCTGTGTACAGAGGTACTAAGTTTTGTTGCAGTTGTCCAACTGCAGATAAGCCAGAAGAGAGACACTTTCTAGCAACTTCAGTGAACACGTATCTTTGTGCATCAGATCAAGTCAAGAAATCTCAATTCTTCTCAGGACAACTCAGCTTTGTTCACTGGAAGTTTTTGAGTCATTATGACCTCAGATTTTATTTCCCACCACCGGCTATGCTAGTCAAAATTTCTTACCTCGTCTTGCTGTGATTTTCAAAGGTTCATAAAACATTTTGGAGCATCTGGGCGGAAAGTGCTGTGGAGATCAATATTGCCTACAAAGACTATTAATGAACACTTTTATTTGATCATTATTAACATACATGGACTCTTCATACCAAGATTAACATAACCTCCATTTGTGAACCATAGAGTACTCATTTCTGTCTGTTTCCACTCTTATAGTGGCAATTATTTCTAAGTTGCAAAAGCAGAAGCAGCACAGTAGAAAATTTACTTATTTTCCCACTGACAGGATTTCACATCTCTGGGCCACTAATGACAAATGTCCATCCTTTTCAAAATCTGGTTGAAATCTGTACTTCTTCGCTCCAGGGATTTTTGCCCAAGTCACTACCCTGGTCATAAAGATTGCTGCAGAAGTATTGGCAAGCTCATACTCCACCCACCCAAAAATTCATCCACAATGTAATGTCTATATTTTCATTTTCAAGTGCAGTTTTACTAGGTTTACTTCAGCCTTTTTCCAAACTAGTGAGAAATTTCAGCAAGAGGAACAATTCTAACCATTATATGCTACTACCACCACCTCCGTTGAGATGGTGGCAAGATGACGGGTGAACAGCCCAGAAAGCATCTATTCCAGCATCTTATTCTGATGCAAGTCATTATAGGATACTTTCTCCTTTCATCAGGAAGGAGGAAAGACAATGTAGTTCTACAGCTTGTTCCCTGGTTTATGTTGAGGACTTGCAGAGCTTTTTCCTTCCACTTTGTGAAATGAATGTGTGATGGTTTCTGGCAGACTGTTAGACAAAATGTGATTGAGACTCTCCCTTGTTGCACACAAGATTACAGCTGCACAGTTGCCACTGCTCCCTTTAGACCTGGCAAGTTATTTTACATACCACACACACAGTGGTGGAAAAATAGGGATTTACCGGTTACAAACAAAGACAAAGGCAACACTAACAGGAACTAACTTAATGTCTAACATTGACTTACTGTGGCCGATTGCCTCTTTTAACAGCCGCTTATTTCGGTAACTCATCCCTTGAAACACAGGAGTATAGGGCTTAATAATCCCCCAAGGACACAGAAGACCTAAGCAGTAATGCCAGGGAGAGGAAATAACACACCAGCAGTAACAAACCCTTGCAGCTGGAACTCACTGCAATAAATTCATTTGTAAAGGAGCAGACACCCAGGAGAGATACCTGGGTCAGTCTGTTTCTAGAGAGGCTGAAACAGCGATATTATGTGAGAGAGAAACTTCAGACATTTGACATAGTTCTGCATTCTTCTGAAAAGAGAAAAGTTGATGTCTCAGCTGGTAAGGGAGAAGAATGCAATGCAAGCCCTTCTCTCCAGACAGGGGGAGTTTCCACATCTTCCCAGCTGGGAGCATTCCTGCTGCAGTCCCCTTTCTCAGCTCTTCCCCTTCCTCCCATTTTACCCACAACAATTATGCGGGCCAGTGAGGTGGCACTTTCTGTTCCTTGTCCTATGCCCCTTCACTTTTTTTATTTTTGACTCAGAATGAGTAAATCCTCTAAGGCCAAGTTGCTACAGCAGCCAGTGTGGCCAAAGCACTGCTACCAATTAAGTTAAGTACAAAATATGAGATCAATTAATCATTCATTATCTTTACAATGCAATAGTTGAAGCTCCAGGGTAGGCAGTCCAATAATCCTTACAACCCCCAAGGTGCTCATATTCTCCTAAGCTGATCATTCATTATCCAGAGCATATCAGCATAGAAAATTCTTCATTTTTCAAGGCAATCAGTCTAGTAGAAATGACAAGTCTTTGAAGCTCTGGTCCGTTCAAACACATGACATTTAAGAGGCCTATAAACACATGTTTAAGATTAAACAGGTTTAAAGCCTCATCTTGCTTTCAGTGAAAGCAAAGGGAAAACTCTTACCAAGCACATGGAATTCAGGCTCATTTCACAATACTGACAAAACCAAGTAACCTTTACAAATGCACTGGTCAGCCCTAAGCGCTGCCTCTGTCCCAAGGCAGAAATACCTAAGAATCCAATCCAAGAGATGCATGTGCAGTGAAGAAAGCTGCCTACATTCAGGTTTCTGGTGTATGAAAGCTAGAAAGCACATGTGCAAAACATCACAGCTCCTACCTTCCTTGCTCTGAAATGACCTGCAACCTCTGACGCAGAACACATAGCAAGATGGCAGCACAAATCACAGAAATCCCAGGAGGTACACATGTAAGTTAATTCCCTACTAGAAAACATTCAGACACAGTGTGATGCTAATTGTCTTGGGGTATGGTGCACCCATTCACTTTTTTTAACAAAAAGGTGCTTTACAATGAACCATTTCAACTCTATAAAGAAAGATTCTGCAGGAAAAAAATAATGCAATGCATCTCTGCTCCTTAAAACAGGTCAGTAACAAGGAGAAGAGAAAAAACAACTCTCTGGAAATGGTGAAGCCTGTGACCTTAAGCTCTCAAAACAAGACCATCCAGAGCAATATAGAGCATTATGTAGACAAAAGTCACTGCCAAAAAGAGAATAACTTAGATGATGTAATGGGAGTGTCCAATTCAAAGGAACATGCTGGTCAGCACAGACTTTGATTTACCACCATAAGATCACACAGCTGTCTCCTCCTACTTCCCTTTGCCCCCAAAACCTCCTTTCTTTCAGACTCCAACCTCCAAGGCCTCCCACATAACCTTGTATCCCAGTCAAAGCACAGTTCCCGACATGGAAGTTGCTGCACAGGCCACCAAACAGCCAGAGAGTCTGGGACCATTCATGCCAGGGCAAGGCAGGCATCAGGGCAGGGCAGGGTGTGTCTGTGTATATGTAGTCCATAAGCACCACCTGTAAAAGATGATTTAACCCAAAAGTGAAGCAGCAAGCAAGGAAACAAGAGTGTTTTCAGTGCTGGGGAGCATAGAGAGCTCACAGATTTGCAGGGGCAGTAGGGCTTGCACACACTATCCAGAGATGACTACTTGCCCCAGTAGTTACAGGAGAGCTTACACAGCCAACTAAGCGCCCTGGATCCTATGCAGCTCTTACCTAGCTGTGACTTTCCCACAGTTTTGGAAACTTTTCAGAGGTAGGATGGCATTCAAAGTCCACTCAGACATCAGTCTAAACCACCTTGCTTCTAGCCCTTTCCCTCTCTTTGTGGGAGCTCCTTCCATACAGTAGGACTAAAGAAGTTTGCTCACATCTGGGAAATGTGAATGAGTAGGAATGATATTCCCCAAACTGGTAAAGAAATCTGGTCCAACTTTTCTAAATAAGAGATCTCCCATGTAAAAACCCCCACCTTTCTTCTTCCAAAATAAAAAAAATACAACAAAACCTCAGAATCTACTGTCTTTCTATCTTTTCTTTTTTTTTTTTTTTTTGAAGGAAACTGTTGAGTGGGAAGATTTTTCTGTGTGTCAAAGTATTTCTCCTCCTGCTTTTCCTTGGAAATGAAAGGGGAAGAAAGGAGAAACCTTAACACAGCTGAGTTCTAACACAGTATTTTTGCTAAGATCTTTCCAAATTAAATTCTTTCTTTCCTCCAAAGAACATAAGAAAAGGAAATTTGCGGTTTCTCCATAGCAGTTTCCATAAGATTTCCACCAGCTCTCATGCAAAGAGGTAGCATTCCTGGAGCAAACTGCATCCCTCTGAACATATTCAAGCTAAGGGTCTAGATGCACCTTCTCCATCTGAACAACAATACTGCCCATGTGTGCTCAAGCCACAATTGTTGCAGCAGGGCTGTTTCTCTTCCAGTACAGCAGGCAGTGAATGTGCAGGAATTAGCCTACACACTTTGACTTCACCTGCCCAGCAGAGATTAGAGCTGCTGGGTGGCTCCCCTCAGAGCTAGACTTGGCACTTTATTCGGAGCCAGTGGCCAAGACAACCTCAGCGCCTATCATTTTTTCAGTAATTTTCTCTTCTCATTTTCCCACCCCTACAACTCACATACCACAAAGGACTTAAGGCCACTCAGGGGTTGCATTCTACTTATTATTGGCAATTGTGTCCACTTCAGTGCACTCATTGAGTTAGGAGGCTTCATCCAGCGAAGCTGGTGGAAGACCCTTCTATTTAAGAGCTAATTTGTTACAAAGAACTATCTCTTGCATTGGGTTGTTGTTTGTCCAGGGAGTTCCTTTGTCATTTACTTGCTTGGTGCAAGGTATTTACGGAGCACCGCATTCTTGGCAGCAGCACAGAAACCTCTTGGACTCAATTCATTAGCATTTAACATTATATTCATAATAAGATCCACCACTTAAAAAGCACTAGCAAACATTGCCACCATATTATGCTGCAAGTACAAGATAAGAAGCATAGAAAATGCACTAAATATCATCTTTGTTACATATCTGCCAGTGCTAACTTTGCTGTACGTGGCCATTATAACCTTGCTTTCAACTCTACTGAAATAGCTCATAAAATCTGCCTCTGCCATACAGAACTGTCTGCTCACACAGTGCTAATGTTTAATTAAATGGATACTTCATAAGAAAAGCACAAGGAAGGACAAGTACCCTTCCAGTTTCAGCAAGACCGTAACTCACTCACTTGCACACAAACATATCCACTGTTTCAAGTTTCAGTGTCTAACAGCACACAATCAACACACCCCAGCTCCTGAGTTATGCAGGTGTATTTGTTCAACACCCATACTCAACAAAAGAAAACATTTCATTTAGGCAAAGGCTTGACTTAAAAAAAAATAAAAAAGTTATAAAATCTTAACAGCATGTTAGCATTCAAATTTTCTTAAGCAAGCAATTATTTTTTCTTTTGTTTTCCAACTTTTGGTTAAAAAGGTGTTTTCTTGGAATTGTTTAAAAGAAAATTGCCAGGGAATGGAGCTGACCAATTAACACCAGGAAAGAAGAATAGCATGCATATGGATAAATAGGGAGGAAGTGTGGGGAGAAAAAGAAGTGGTAATAAAGGGATAGAGAAGGAAATGAGTTGAGCTTTCCTGTGAATTGTCCTCTGTATGTTGGCACCTTATCCCAGCTTTTAAAAGGAGAGATACAATCTAGAGACAAAATTTAGCAGTGTCTACTTGACAGGTAAGAGTAAACTTAGGCCCTGACAATTACTAAATAAGAACATAATTAATTATTTCTTCAACTGAATAGTCCTGAATCCTACCACAAATCAATCAGCTCTTCTTGCCTAAGAAGCTCTGACTCTATTTTAGCTCAATGAAAACAAAATCAATGAAGGCCAATTATAGCCCATCTCGTTAGAGTATGCAAATAGTGCACCATATAGACGAGCTGCTATTGCTTAGGGCACCGCCGAGGAAGACACCTGTCAGGCAAATGCAAACGTGAGCTGGTGCTGGCCCCTAGCTGCGTGTGCTGTAAAACACCAGCTCCTTTCCAATTTATTTGAAGGGGATGCGAAAGTGGCAGAAACCAAATGTGCCCAATAGCAGTTCTTCAGCAGCTTCCTACTCAGGTAGCTTCCTAATTTCAGGTGCGGAAAGCCCACCAATGTGTCTCAGAAAGCAGATTCAAGGTTAGTTACAAGAAATGGTGCGTGCAAAGCTACAGAAAACCGAGTGAGCCTACCTTCCTTTCGTTGTCTTACATTAAGAAGAAAAGGCACTTTAAGAAGCACATAATTATATTTCAAGGAAAGGATTTTATTCAACTGCCACCTACATCAGTTAAACACCTTGCCCTCTCAAATGACAACTGAGACCTCTGAGTATCTAGAACAGATTTCTGGCTACCAGCACAGACAGTAGTATACATCCACCCTGCCACCACTCTAATCTGAGCCTGCTTTTCCCCCAGCGTAACCAAAATCAAAACTGTAACATTTCAGGAAGCTTTGTCCTCTTCCCTGTGAAATTTCAAAGTGTGAAGGAAAAGTTTGCCAAAATTTTCACGCGTGCCATGTGTGCTCCATAGCTGTCTGGTTTGAGTTGAACCTTTTTTTCCTGCCATGCTTCACAGCTCTGCATACCACTGCCACTCGGAAGTATTGACAGCAGTGGATGCAGTATGCATGTGCCCACCAGACCGTCAGATCCAATTTCATATACCCGCAAAAATATGGCCTTCCTGGATCCTGTTCATCCTGACTGATTTTCCCATAGTTAGCCCACAACAGACAGGATTATCCCTTTCAAGGAGTCACCTGCAGTGACTGAGTTTCCCAGTTCTCTGGCTGAAGCCCAAGTACATTTTTGGCCAAAAGCCTCCTGCACAGTGGCTTTCTGCCCATGGAGTGGGAGTCTACCCTTGGCTTTATAGACAACTTTGATAGACAGCTTCATCTTTCCAATAGTTGTCTAAAAATTATGATGTAATACTTTCTTTACTGCCACACTTGTCGGTGTTGCCAGAACTTGCAGTAAACTACCTAATGGCAGCTACAGAAGGAATTAAAATGAGGTATGCGACTTTTGCAAGATCAGGGTGCCTCCAATTTTGTTTGTGGTGTTGAAACTCTGATATCACAGCATAGTCCAGACTTTTGGGTTGTGTGTGTTTGGCGTTTTTTTCTCTTATTGTTATTTTTATGTTAGTCAGATTATAGCTAGGGGTTTTTTTGGAGTACCTTGAAAAGGAACATAATTATGCTATGTTTAAAGCATGGAAGGAAAAACCATTACTGCTTTTAACACTAAATTCTTGACACGCATACCTAAGAAGAGATGTGAGAAGTCAAACCTGGGGGTTCAGCTGCTGCAAACACAGTTGACCCTTACTCCCTTTATATATTTGCAGGTAACTGATTTCTAAGCTAAATCCAGACATTAGCATTTTTGTCATTAAAAAAAATCTTCCTATTTAAATACTGGACGTCTCTAACTTCAAGAGCTGGAATTGTTAGAACTGAAATCTTTAAAGCAAAAAAGTGGAGGAAAAAGAATTGTTCATTAAGTTATAAGCAGCTATATGCAATAAAAGGCATCCTCTTCAGACAGATTTGAAAACAATGAGCAAACCCTTGCGCAAAGTAACATGATGCTCAATAGCATAATAGCCTCCTTGAAATAGTATCCTTAAGAGTTTATTTTACCTTTCTGCTAAGAGTCTAGTGCAAAATAACTACTCTCATTTCAGGATGCACACATAAATGCACACAATTAGAAGGCTGCCTAAGACGCTGCAGTAAGGGAATTCTGTAAGCTGCAATGAGGTCTGCTGGAATTGTCATCACAAGCCCATGAAAAATATTTCAGGGCTATCAAGGGCATTCTTGAGACAGCATTTCTCCTGTTGCATCCTGGGATGTATTTCTTCTGTTTTCTCTCTGGGTCACAACCAATTCAACTAGCAATTTTCTTAATGGCTGAGAGTTTTACTCCCCTCAGAGTCCATCTTCTTAAAGAACCACAGCGACATATACAAGCAACCTTATTCTTTATCTATTTACTGATCTCTCTCTCTCTCTTTTTTTTAAGCCTACAGGAAAACATGCTCCACAAACAGCCAGAACATAACAGCAGACAAGATGAGGAAGGCTGCCTTACTGATGGAAAATCCCAAGGACAGCAGCAAGCCTGCAATAAGCCCGGATAACTGGCAGGAGTAACATAACTTGCTGTGAGGAAGGCAGCCCTATGTAGAGGGGGCTAAAATGCAACACCATGCAAGTCTTAACAGTGGGCCCATTTACACAGATTCCATCCTTGCCCAATTTCATTTCAGTTGGTGATGTAGCAAGGCAAATAAAGCTATCTCAAGCAAAGATTAATCCAGCTTAAGGTCCCAAATTGTTAAGTCACTTCAACTCTGCAAAGCTGGGCAGTACAGGTTTAAGTAAATAATTTTATCTTTTTGACAATAAGCCTGTACTTGGCTGACTTCCTAAACTGGTTTTCTATAGTATGAGTTTACTATGATTTAGCCAGATCAAACTCAAACTCTATGTGAGAAGCTGGTGTGTATTTCTACCAGGAGGAGCCAAATGGTCTTATTTGCGCCTACAAAGTAAAGCCCAAAGTGAGAGCACCAGCATCCCCAAAGCAGCACAGTAACTGGTTCCTGGTGCTGCAATCACCAATGACTGTAAAACTCCCACACTCCATGCAGAGTCCATCAGAGAAGCAAGGTCTGATTTGCTACATACAGATTTGAATAATCTTAGAATATGAAAAAAAACATTTTCTTATGTATCTGATCCTCTACACTACTACTACAGTATTTGTCATTAAATTATTGGTGCACACAATTGGTGGGGTTGGGGTTTGGTTGGGGGTTTTTGGGGGGGTGGGGGTGGAGGGCTGGTTTTACTCTAAAGCCTCAAAAGATTCCAGTGCAAATTATGTCATTGGTATAAACCTTGAGGCCACAGGGGAAGCATGTGGATCTGGTTTTACCAAGTTACATGCAATTGTTTCATTCTTTTTCAAGAGAATTTACAATTAATCATGTCCCTAAAGCTTGTCTAAAGAGCTGGAAGAGTTGCTAATGAACCTCAATGGCCCCAATGACTTGTGAATTTTCTTTATCTAGGAGTGCTATCAGAACACAGATTTCCAGGAGCTTTTTACCAAGAAATCAGGCAAGATGTGAAAATGGAGCCTGGTCATTTTACACCATATGCATGACTACTTATGTCAAAGGCATATTCATTTTTCATGAAACATGGAGGATTCAAAGCGGTAAAACTTATCTACGCAGTTCATGGTCTGAGATTTTGCCAATGGATTCTGGCAGTATTTTTGGTTCATAACCACTCTAGGCTGTGTGAAATAGATAACGATCAATAAGTGGAACTTGAAACATTATTATCTATATAGATAGATATATTTAAAAAAAAAGCGCCAGACACTCACTGCCAATGTCCTGCTGGAAGACACGCTATCTGAAAAGCACCTGAAGTGAGGAGTATATGCAGTTTAAAAGGATGTGAAATTCATTTGACAGAAATGTAGTTATGGCAGAGACTGATTATTGTATAAAACTGATGACAGTAATTTAAAGAAAGTAACAGCATGCCTTAGTTTTGGTAACTGGAGATCACACCTATAGTGGTGATTAAATAAGACAGACTTGTTAGTACTTGCTAGTGAGCGCACACACGCATCTCACCTTGGTCTTTTCTCTACACTATATAGTAACATGACAGTGATGCCATTCTGGGTAAAAGTTAATTCTCAGTCTTAGCCCTTAGTACAAACCTTAGCCCTTTTGCCTAACCACTCCAGCCCTCTCAGTGTGCTTTGAAAACCTCTGCAAACACAGCAGTAAACACCCTGTTCAAATAACTTAAGGACCAGAAATCAACACGTCTATGGAAATTGGAAATCCTAGCCCCGAGATCGCACTGATTATCAACTCCCCATGAATTCTCTTAAAGAGATAAATGAGTGCATGCTATTTCAAGGGAGGAGCAAGATGCAAGACAAACACTGCTGCCATCCTCAACGTTTATTTTGAGCTTTGAAACATAGTAAATCCTGTACTGACTGAAGTGGAAGCACAGGTGAATCCCAACCAAAACACATTCAAAACCATGAGGACAACATCTCAAGCTCAAACACAAGTAAAGGTTTTGCCCCTTTGGTGCATGAAGAGGTGGTTGTTAGTCTGCCCAAAAGATACTGAGATGAGTAAAAACTAAGGATGCGGTCTGGCTTGAGCACTACATTTTCTGAGCAGCAAGTTATTTCAAAAGCCATAACAGCACTCCCTTCCCAGTCATGTCTTCTTTTTAATTCATGTGTGTTTTAGGGTGGTTTCAAGGATTCCCGAGAAGGCGAACACACACACACTGACTATAAGGGGAAAAAGCAAGCGTTTATTAACTACAGATGTGCCTTATGCTAAGGGAATCTTGTAAAGCAAATTAACGTACCGGCCCAAGGACTGTGAGGAAGACGGACCATCCATACATTCTTGTGCCATCTTGCACCGCGAGCTCAGCCCAGCAATCGGTAGGTGTCAGCTTTACGTGGGCGTCCCCACAGAGGCAACGGTGGCCTCGCCGTACACTAGCCCCGATGCTCTTTGGAAAAATCCTGGTATTTATACATTTGCAGAAGAATGGGTTTCAGCACACATGACCAGTGGGTGCCAAAACACGCCTCAATTGTAACATACGGAGCCCATGACACATGGGCTCGCTGGCCAGGCGCGCTGCATGAGCCATAGCCACCCTGTCCATCGGTTCTTGGGCTTTGTACATGCAGCACATTGTCATCATCCAGCAGTCACGCACTGACCATGCTCACAGCCCGTCCTCCCCCAGTATTGCTCAGCTCTCATCTCTGTGGTCAACATTCCAAGCAACAGGCAACAAACCATCCATTTTCTGTGCTGACTGCATTTTCCTCAGCTATCTACCTCTCCCCCAGTGTTCATCCACAGACCAAAATCTCATCTTTTAACCCATCCGTATACCATGCATTATATTTATTTTCACAGAACTAGTCCGAGCCCATGCTACTGCTGAACTTATTAAGGTTGAAGACTTACATTTGGGCGCTACCTTTCTCAAGGTGTCAGGGACAATTTCCAAAGATCTTTTGGCACCTGAAGATTAAGATACAAGGTTTTTAGGCATCCCAAGACAGCATCTAATACCCACCAGGCACTTACCAACCCTAGAAGCCTAAGTATATGCTCCCTCACTCCCCAAGCCCTCCCCAAAACACCAGGCAAAATTATTTTTTTACCCTAAGCCAGCCTGGCTAAATAAAGAGGTGGGTTTGGGACTTCAGCTGATCACTGGTTTCTTCATATGGCTAACTTAGGGATTCATTACCTCCTGAACAAGATTATTCCTCTCCCTCCCCAACAGGTATCGTCATTATTATTGAGCAAGACAAGGAAGAATTTTCTTCTGCTGACAATAGACCATGCTTCTGAATTCCCATCCCTTTCCCTAAGCACGCACCCAGCATTAGAGTGCATGAGTGGAAGTTTGATTGCAATTGTTGGAAAGGATTAATCCTTGCCCAGGCAGCCGACTTCCCCAGTGCAATAATTAAGTGGAACCGTTGCGCAAGATGAAGCATGAGGAAGAAAATTAGAGTATGCCATGCAAGGGTTGTTTTGTGCTAGAGCTGTCCCCACATGGGTTTGCACTCCATCACGCTCACTTTATGCAATGCTGTCAAGCATCTGGACTAATCCATTATCCTAGGACGAAGTGAGGAGAACACAGGGCCAATCTCTTCATTCTTCTATGTAACTAATTGCAGGAGACAGTGACTTGCTATTGTATGGGAATGGAGGTAGAGAGACAGAGCCCACAGGCAATCAACATGAGAAAATCAAACCTGAAAGTACATAGAGACATCATTCTTCGGTGACAAAACCTGTGCCTTCCTTTCAGAAAAAAAAAAATCAGGCATGAAATTGCACAGCCAGAGAACATTTAAAAAAAACAACAAACAACTAGGTTACAACAAACGCATGACAAAAAAGTATGGAAAGGTGGGAAGCCCTGATGAGCAAAGCACACATAAAATCCTGCCACTGTTCAGTAAAGCTCTGAGTTAGGTCAACAAGTCCTTTCAGAAGCAGGAAGTCTTGGCATGTCTAGCCTAACGCTGACACAGGGCCCCAAACTGTAGGTGGAGTGCACTGGTAAGAACCCCCTTTACTTGAAAACTCCAAGAGCATCGAGGAAGACTTGTAAAAGGCATGAGTCCCCCGCTCTCATCCTAACTCAGCACCAGTTCATCCCAAAAGCCCTCTTCACTACCCAAAGCAAGAACATTTCCACTGTTTGGTAGAAAGATAAGGTTATAAGGTACCCCCCAGCCAATTCATTGCACAAGGATGTAACTGGGGGGGGGGGGGGGGGCAGCAAACCACAAAACCCAATAAACCTTCATGCAGTCGTCCCTTAAAGACGGGACTGCTTAGCAAGGAAGTCTCTTTCCTGCAATGTATTCAGTATGTGGCTGGATTAAGGCAACAGCCTCAAGGTTCCAGAGCAAATTTCCTTTAGATTTCTGTGCAACTTACTTTTACATGACACAGCTCTGGAATTAGCAGGACTTAAAATCTTAAGTACTAAGACAAGACTCATATTCAAGGTATAGCTAAAAACCTCACTCTTGAGATCCATTCTTGTTTTAAACTGACATGACTCCAGTAAAATGAACCAAGTTACACTGGGGGAATAGCATCAAGACATCACATGGCAGAGCAATTCGCAGAAGTTAAGGGTTATTAATCTCTCACAGTCTTTCTGAAATTAAAATCCCTTCAAAGTTAGGTCCCCAAGACATGCTGTGCACACAGAACATCATCTGGTGCATGAAAAAAAAAACCCAAACAACTGGATGTAGTCCAGCCCATGAGTTGTACACTACCATGGCATAAGGACATGACAGTCACTGCTGCTGATGGGAGCACTGGAAATGTCCTGGAATTCAGTGGGGCCAGGTCCAGGCCAGGTGGCCCTTCTCACCATGCAGATGCACAAACTGCAACCCAGCTACTGCTAGCAGAGTTTCCACCCCTGTGCCATGCCTGGCCTACAGAGGAGAGGTAGGAAGCTGGCAGGGAGATTTCTCTCTACCTCACCATTTTGTGGGGCAGCTCCACACTCCCTTATCCCAAATGTGGTCTCATCACCAGTTGGAAAACTGAGCCAAGCACTTGCCCGTCCCATGGTATTTAACAGAAGTATCAGTCTTATCTATGGAACTATCATATCTTGCGTCTGTCTTGTATTTAAAAACAGTATCATTTTTCTTATTAGCTAAAGGGTAAGAAGAGGTCACACAAACTGTTATAGAGCCTAAAAGCCTGATATTAATTTTGAAAGACTGTAATAGCTTCATGATCTGTGCAAAAAAAAATTTAAAAATCACCATCATTCCAGATGATGTCTTACATGCACTGACTTCTCTGTAAAATGCATTTACCTTTTCATTATTATTTACTGACTGTGCTTGTATTTCATTTGTATGGATTTTATCCAGCAAATTAGGGGAAAAAAAACAGCCTCAGAAAATCTAATAAAAAGATGGAGACAGTGAACAATCATTGGAGTCTGTATCTTGACTCTTGAGGTCACATTTCTGCTTTTTTTATTACGTTCATTTTGGGGAAACAAAAAAAAACATGCTGGATGAGAACAAATCAGAGCTGGTAATGGCATGGACACATTCTTCTGGAGCAGCAGTTCCAAAAGGCACAGCTGTGACAAAATCAAGACCTCACTGTCACTGTAAGGCTTGAACAGCTAGTGTGTCATCCAAATCAATATTAAGTGTCCCCAAGACTTTTTAGCAGCTTCCTAGTCCAACTACATACGTTTACACATGGCTGAGTCAAGATCCATGTTTTGCAGCACATACTGGCCTACATCTATGCTCCAAGTGGTGTCCCTCAGGGGGCTGTATTAGGACCAGTACTGTTTAATATCTTCATCAATGACATAGTGGGATCAAGTGCACTCTCAGCAAGTTTGAGACAACACTAAGCTGAGTGGTGCTGTTCACATGACTGATGGGACAGGTTGCCATCCAGAGGGACCTAGACAAGCTCAAGAAGTGGGCCCATGTGAACTTCATGAGGTTCAACAAGGCCAAGTGCAAGGTCCCACACCTGGGTCAGGACAACCCCTGGTATCAATACAGGCTGGGGGACAAAGGGATTGAGAGCAGCCCTGCAGAGAAGGGCTTGGGGGTACTGGTGGATGAAAAGCCGGACATGAGCCATGAATGCACGGTCACAGGCCAGAAAGGCAATTGCATCGTGGGCTGCATCAAAAGAAGCATGGCCAGCAGGACAAGGGAAGCAATTCGGCCTCTCTACTCTGCTTTGGTGAGACCCCACCTGGAGTACTGCATCCAGCTCTGTGGCCCTCAGAATAGGAAGGACATGGACCAGGTGTCCATAAGCTGGAGCAGGTCCAGAAGAGGGCCACAAAAATGATCATAGGAGAGGTGTTCCATCTCTCTGAACAGGCTGAGTCAGGGTTGTTCAGCCTCAAGAAGGCTCTGGGGAGACCTTATAGCAGCCCTCTGGTACTTAAAGGGGGCTTATAAGAAATGAGACAGACCTTTTACTATGGCCTGTTACAATAGGACAAGTGGTAATGATTTTAAACTAGAAGGTAGATTCAGACTAGATATAAGGAAGAATTTTTATGATGTGGGTGGTAAAACACAAACAAGTTGCCTATAGAGGTGGTAGATGCCCCATCCCTGGAAACATTCAAGGTCAGGTTGGACAGGTCTCTAAGCAATGTGATCTACTTGAAGATGTCCCTGGTTACTGCAAGGGAGTTGGACTAGATGACCTTTAAATGTCCCTTCCAACTCAAGCTATTCCATAAATCTATGAAAACACCATATTATACCACAACTTCAATTAGAACTTGCAGTCTAAGTTGAGGCACAACTGCATATAAAATCAGGATTCCTTAGCACTAGTACTGATAAATTTTTTGTTTATCCAACAACTACTTACATCCAACATCCACCAAAAAAACAATGACTAGGAACCTCCTTCTAGGACATTAGTACTGGTACCTTGGACAAGGCTTCATAGCTGAAGTCTACTTTCATCTTAGTTACGTGTCTTTAGGGTGTTCTTTGGCCCCTTCTCTAAATACCTCAACGCCGATTAAATCCTTTCCATTCCTCAAGGAAGAATTTGCAGACTGGGTAACATCTGGACTATCCAATTCTTGAGAAGTACTAGTCAAAACAAAGAACAGCAGGAATACATCACATTTGCCAGCCTGGTGCTTAAAGTCTTCTACAAGTTATATTAAATATGGGGGGGGGGGGGGGGGCGGGGGCAAAGACCTAAATCTTAACCAGAAACCTGTATCAATCTGCTCAGTAGTGGAGAGGACAAGGACATTAAGTACCTTACATCTCAGGGTAAAACAGTTTAGATTTTGGTCAAGGAGCTTTCAGAGTCAATACTGAGATTTTTGTAACAAGATTCCAAGGACTCTCAATTTGAGTATTTTCATTAGTCTTCAATGTCAAGCATGAGTTTTCTATAATGACAGCCTGCATATGTTTAATGTATTTGAGGCAGAGCAACTTAACAGGATACAAACAGAACCCTTGGCTATACCCACTGTGCTCAAGGTAGAAATAGCATGAAGACTTCAACAATAGGAAAATAATTAATGACATTTGAATTGGACTCCACCATCCTTAAAACCAACTACCTGTTTTTTTGCCAAAGCCACTGAGGAACATACATGTTTTGTCAGACCTTGAAAGGGGCCACCCCTTCTCTAAACTCGAAGGTCTTCCTCTAAATCTAAACAAAAATAGTATGTACTTAGGTCCTTAAATAAGAATCAATGTTTTATGTGCCCAGCACTAGGAACTAAGACTTCAGCTGCTGCATGGATTTCTTGAGCTGTCTCTACTGATCCAACCCAATTCAGCTGCAGTATCTCCACATCTGTCAGGGGAAAAGGAAGAAATTGTACCAAAAAAGCTTTCCAAAGGCAGTAGAGAGTAGCTTAACTGGCACTGAGCCAAGTGGTATCTTCTATTCACTGTCCTTCTGTTATTAGCCATTGTGGTTCACATTGCTGCTCTATAAAAATACTTCTCCAAAGTTAATAGACTCATTTCCAAACCACTCAAAGAATGCAGATCTTGCATCTAATTTGGAACATGGTCCAGAGTCATCTATTAGTAGTCACCACTGCTCACACAACCTCCCTAAACACAACTTTTTCAGAGATATGAGAAGTCTAGGGACACAATGCCAAAAACCTATCAAGTCTTGCCAGGAATAGAGTCAAAGAACAAGCATGACAACATTTTGCTTAGTAAAGATGTATGAGCAACTGCAGCTTCAAGAAGCCTCATCAGCTTATTCATTCACCCACATCTCCTCCACTCATGCAGCAATTAACTGACTGAACACTGCCTCTTCTCATGGCCATACAGATATACTCAAGCAGTCCTTAGCACCACTCATACAGCTAATCTACATGTTTTCTTGATAAATTCTCTCCAAAATAGGGCAGATTTTGTTTGACAATGAGTTCAGTAGAGACTATTTGTAAATCTGTTGAAGTCACAGATTCTAAAAAAGTCACAAAACTCCATTTGGCTTGCCAGACAACATTTCATTACAATGTCATTGTATTACCTTATTGTCATCATCCTTTGACTTAGCAGGGCTTTTTGCCTTAAAATCCAGTTTTGCCCTAAGCAAGAAGCAAACTGTAGTTTTTGGCACTTCTCCCCAAGCTCACAATCCTGTTGCTGTAAACATGTGTGCCTAACAGGGCATCCCAGTGAGCAGCTGAGATTTCAAAAACCACTGCAATTCAATTACTGATGATCAACTCCAAAAGCAGGAAGAAAGTAGACAGACATCAGTGCATAAATTGACTGTGAAAATACTCTTGGGAATCATATTTAAGCCTTCACAAAAACAATTCTGCTCCATCTACAGAAGATTACATCACAATCTATACCTTAGAAGAAATATTCTATACATATATACACACACCAATATTTATACATAATAGATTTTTAAATGTGCTACCTGAATTGTATTTTATGCATGTATGCATGTGTGCACATGCATGCATGTTTTTAAAAAGATAAGTTGTCCTTACAAAGCTTCCTACCATGAGTGCAATCCAGGAAAGCTCAGGCTTGCAGCTAATATCCATAAATTACAACAAACACATTACTTAGCCAAAAGTTTGCATACCAGTTCATCTTAATAGCAATAATATAACTCGGTTCAAAGTTGAACTAGGTTCACATTAAGCAAAAAACCTTTGCTGTGTCTCACTTGTCTTACCACTCTAACCCTTTTAATATAATCAATTTTTTTCTTAAAGGCCTGCTATGCTAAGCCTGAAAACATTTCTCTAAGCACTCCTTCCCAATGTTTCCTTCTAAGGTCGCATACCTCCAGCAGGCTTCACAACCAGATTTCCAAGACAAAGTATGATAGGCTGCATGCCTATATAATATTCAATGAATAAATCTATTTGTCCTTGTGTAAGTGCATGGACTGAGGAATAATGGAAAACAGATCAGAAGCCATTTTTTTGGGACACAATGTTCTAACACATTTTTAAACTTGATTATCAGCTGTGGAACAGTACTTCTTTTTTGTCAGCATTAAATTGACAATATCTTTGCTACAGGAAAAGACTACTTACAAATGAACTCAGTTATAAATTTAGCAGCTTATAATTATTTTCCAGTTAATTAGAGATTCATTAGTTGAGTCTCCCTGATGTGACATCATGTTGTAATTTCAAGTTCAGAAGTTCAGTCTGCATGAGTCACTCCTACTCTAGAAAGGATAAACACTAAGCCATATATATTCCTTAGAGTCAGGGGGCGGCACAGAAAAAAGTCCAGTTAGAAATCACTAAGAGCTCAACTACAATTGGTCCTTAATGTCACAGTGACTGAAGTTTCCACAACCCTAATTTTAAGTTTTCAGGAACTATAACTGTTTTATTTACACACATTTAGAGAACAATATAAATGTCACACAAGACCCATTAGAAATATAGAATTTATTTCTCTTTACATTCAGACAGCAATATATTGTAGATTTGAACATGCCACGTCTTGTATCATAGGTGACTTACAGATCCTATGTTTATAGTTGTGACAGCTACTGCTAGCCCAGATCAACACAAAATGTGTTTCTGGAGTGGCTCTCTTGAGACCTTTAAGCCATTAGCAGCAATTTTTGCAGAAGGGTAGTCTTGAAAAAACACTTCATAACTCATCTGTCATAGTCTACATTATCCAGCTGCTTACCATATCTTACCTTTACAGCTGCAGATCTCAAGAAAGCAATTTCAACAGTAGCAGCGGACAGGGAGATTGAGGACTTGCCCCTTATCTTCCCTCAGGTAGCAGTTCTCAGTAAAGGCAATACCATGTTATAAGGCCACCAAATTCCTCATGTTCCGTGAACTGTGCTTTTAGCAGGGCAGCTCCTTTCCCATCCTTTAGGGACTGCAGCAGCCCTTGCTTCCCTTCCCTCCTTGCACATCCAGGTGCAAGCTAACCAAAAGAGTAAGTCTTGCAGTTTTGATAATATCCTAAAACATGTTAAGTCATCTACAACTAAAAGTCTGCGAGCAACAGAAAAAAGACAAAATTTTGTTATGTTTAAAGCCTCAAAGTACCATGAACAAGAGGTATCTTCACAACCAGTGTCCTGAGAGCAGCTGTTCAGTGTACTTCCCTTCATCCTTACGAACACAGAAAAATCATGGTGCTTTTTTCCTTTTGTCTCTTAACTCTCCACACATTCAGCTCAAGAACACCAGGAGCTACAGTGCATCATCTCATGAAGATGGGGAGGGGCAGGAGAGTGAGAAGAGTAAAAAGGGAAGGAGAGATACAGAGACACTGCTCTTGGCAGGCTCTGCACCAGCCATACAGAGAATATGCATACACATGAGAGATTTTGTTGCTCCAGTTTTTGTGGGTTTTGGGGTTTGTTTTGTTTTGTTTTTGTTTTTTTAATTAAAAACCATTATTCCTGCTAAGGCTGGTTGTGCAAAATTAATTCTCAAGAACCACCATTCAGTCTGACTCTGTTCCTGTAGACAGACTCCCTATTGATCCATTTCTCACTAGCATCTTGCTGTAGTTTTTTTGCTGTTCTTCTCTGAAAGTATCTTTGACTTTTGCTCGTTTCAGACCTCCATCCCTGGAACAGAGCAAGAGAGAAAAGTAACCCATCATGATTGTTAGTACTATTGTTATCGAACTATGTATTATATTAGCTATCTTGGTCAACTCTAGAGTCTTAGCCTAAAAGTGGTTTTTCTTCAGAACTTCTAGAACATCCAAGTTTAAGCATGTTTATTAAAACATTTACCTTAAGCCATAATGCTTATGCAGTCCAAATTTTGAGTTTAGCCCATTAAAGCAGCCTACTCATGTTGGTAACAGGTTGCACCTACCACAGAAATCTTTGCCAATCTGGGATGCTATTTCCCTAGACTGTAGAGGCAGTCAATCTTGTGCACCACCATAGTTGTCTCCTGCCTTACGTCATTCAGAGGGCCAGCTGGGCATCATAGTTGAATCTGTTTGCCCATTCTCTTCATCAGAATCTTGCTCTCAAGTTTGTTTCAGACAGTCCTACGAAATCTAGGCTTTATGCTGTTACTTACTGAGGTAGGACATGAGAAAGTTGGAGTAGAAAGCCTCAAGCCCTGTGTTTTTTGCCAAATAACTTCACTTCTGCTCCTTAATCTCAGCATGACTCTCAACATGAGAAACAACCATGAAGGGACCCTCTTCAAAAGCATCAAGTCTTTAGGTGAAACTCACTGCATGAGAGCTACATACTCCAAAGACTTTATGCATGTTTTTTATTTTTACTTTCACATACACATATGTGCTCCCTCATTTTCTCCTGCGTGGAATAAAGTTATGTAGAATGTTATCTGTCACAAAGCTAAGGGAGAAAGCACCTCTCAAACTAACAACAGATAGTCCATGAAGCCTAACAAGGATGGCATCACTCACCAGGGAAGTTCAGTCAGTCCTCCTTGGCGAGCAATGGCTGACTTCACTCTGTTGGCAAACTGAACAGCATCTTCACCTTCCTTCAAGGGTCATAAATTCAACGTAATCAAAGCAGAGAGAAGTGCATTGAACAGACTTCCATAACACTTTTCATCTGCTTCCTCATTAAATTCACTCACTGCCAAACAATCCACCCCTTATCATGCCAACACAATCTGATGTTCCAGTGTGATGATAATTTAGCTCATTTTTCCCCTAAAGTGATGAAATTAGGGGAAAATTTTGCTCCCACAGGATGGAACATTAACAGCATTGCTACTATAGTTACTGCTATCCTTTACATATTTGATGCACTATTGATGGTACCAAGCTGCATCAGAAACAGCTAAGTCCAGTCATACAAAGTCAACACTAACAAAAGTCCAGTATAAAACTCTGATTTGGAGACATGGGGGTGGGTAGGGGTTGGGGCGGGGGGGGGGGGAGTAAAAAGAGGCACTTGCAGACACAGTCAGGTTCTTCAATAGCAATCAGTCAAACAGATGCTAGATTACCTTTCTAACCATTGGTGGCATGTACCACACATTGCAAACAATGGCCCAGCTGGTCATTAATCGCAGTAGATAGCTCACAATGTTATACTTGCTGCTGTTCCAGAATGCATCTCCAAACTGAGGATCATACTGTAAGGGATCACAACAAACAACTGATAAAACCCTTTCCCCACAGCCCATCACAGCCTGCCTCAGATCTGAGGTAGATGCTTTCAGTCACATGTCAGAGTAAGAAAAAATTCACAACTGACATGTTTGCTTAGAATGAGGCTTTAGAAAAAGTAGCCTGTGCTTATTAGCACTGCTTGTGATTACATGACAGAAGCAGCAGCAGATGTCACCCATTTGCCTGAACAGCCAAAAGAGCTACATCTGGTGCAAGCTCCATGCTTCTCTTCCCTTCAGCACTGGGAAGGACTAGCTGGATCTCCCTTCCTTCCAGCTTTCTGGAAGAAGCAACTGACCCCACCAAGGTCCTACCAACCAGGCTCTATAGGCTGAAGGACTTCACTTTCTCATTTTGGCTGGTTATACTCTACAGCATGTAGCCAACTGCCAGAGCTACTGTGCTTTTGTTAGCAGCTGTGCTGAGACAGCTTCCTACCACCTTGACAAAAAATGGATCCCAAACTTTGAAATTCAGCAGCCAGCTATTTCCACTTACTTTGATTGCA
The DNA here is from genome assembly GCF_964188355.1 of Buteo buteo. Taxonomy (NCBI): domain Eukaryota; kingdom Metazoa; phylum Chordata; class Aves; order Accipitriformes; family Accipitridae; genus Buteo; species Buteo buteo. The sequence goes on along the minus strand of NC_134171.1, from coordinate 67,079,510 downwards.
ACAGGATAGATTGTCCCTCCTATTTCAAAGCTCCCCTTCTTGAACATCATCACAGATGTGTTGTTTATGCAGGTGCCTGTCAAGAAGAAAAACTGTAGTCATTACTTCACACAGCCTACCACATTTCAGTAGCAATACTACATCACTGTACATGTCTTACGCTCACTGAGGAGCAAACACAGGCCCTTTATGGGTAAGTTAAACATTTCTCCCCTGCTTACTTTCATTCTTTGTCCTGTGACTGACTCCCTGAATGAAGCCAGAACATGTATGAGACAAAAAGCACAAGGCTGAAGTTACATCTGTAGGACAGTGAATTGATATTCACAGGGGAAAAGAAACAATCTTCCCATTCTTCTGTCTTCAGCTTCTGCCAGGAGACCCAACAGCCAGGGACAATATTGTGTTGTCTTTGTGTAATCTCATATAAAAGATGAAAAACAGGAATGCCCTAATAAAATCTAAGCCAGAGGTGAAGATACATTTAAGCACCAGAAGCTATGAAAAGAGAACAGGGATGACATCTACGCTGAATGGACATAAGGAGCAGTTCAGCTTCTTACCTTCTGGAAAAATTAAGATCGGGAGTTTGCTTTTATCTGCCACATGTTCCCTGAGCCTGTGGAAGCAGAAGGAAAGCTTAAAAAACAGCTCCTTTCCACTCTTCTTCAGGCAGATGCATTAAAATATCTTTATGCATAACACATTTGTTTGAAATCAAAACCTTTTACTAGACACTGATTTGTACTTGCTTTTCTGTTTCTGACAAACCTGAAGCTTTGTGCAAGCCATCCCTTAGGCCCTTGGTGCATTACACTGAAGCAACATCCTGTTCCCTTTCCTCCATATTATTTTATTAATGACTGTCAGGGAAGTCAACAAATGTATGCCGTTAAGTCAGTCCAACTAACTATGATCAACTCAGCCTGCAAGAAATTGCCTACATAAGAAAAAAAAAAAAAAAGTCTTGTGTAGTGGTCCATCCAGACTCTGCTTACTTAACATTTCTTAAAAAGAGGACTCCTAAATGCCCACAGCTTACACTACTTGAGTAACACTTGGATGACTTGGCAGAGCTGTCCTGCTGGGCAGAGGCCAATGAGGTGGTATAAAGAAGTTAACCTGACAAAATTAGCCTAAAAGTTTTTTAAAAATTAGGAAGAATTAAATTTTAAAGAATTAATTTTAAAAATAAGGAAGTACAGAATACTGTACTACAGTATTCATGGGTATGCCTTTGGTGATATTCTGCAAAAAACTACCTTTGTAAGCAGCTCAGTTTTATAATTAGACACATTTTTGCCCCTCACCCAAACAAAGCTTGTTATTTCTAGTGGCTCACAATTTCAAATGAAGTCGAAACAGTTCATGTCACAGAAAGCCCATTTTTTCATCAGTACTTCTCTTCAGGAGAAAATCCCAGAATTTGAAATATCTTCACATCCTTTCAAAAAGTATACCTGAATTCACCAGACATTCATTATTATGCTGATGGATACCCAAATGAGATGTTTTGTGACAGTCTGCTGCAATCCAGACCTTACCAGGACCTTTGGTCTGAACCATTTCACCCTGTACAAACTTTTCAAGCCTTCCTTGGTAACATGGGAACCTGACATTTTGACCACAGTCTACTGTACCAAAGCCCACACAAGCAACCATATTCAAGTCATTCTGAACGATCTGATTTGCTGCATACCACCCCTCCAACTCACTCCAAGATCTGCTGTTGAGCCACTACCATACTGACTGCTTCTATTCCCACCTACATCTTTGCAATACCCTGCATCATTCCAGCCTACAGTAATGTGGAATTACAGATAACTCGTAACCCTGTGATTAGCATTTATAAGCAGCAGTCATCATTTGGAATAAGACAACTAGATATAGCTCCTGCTAAAAGAAGATGCTTTTGCAAGTCAGCCTTTTGCCCTCTTGAGATCCCAATGTTCGAAGTTCCCCGTTTCGCATTGCAACCTCATCAGCTTCTTGGGCTTCTGTCTTTCCAAAGCTATAATTCTCATCAGGGTCTTTGATTGTTCAATGACTCTTTGGAGATTACATACCCAGGCGTGACCTCTCAGACACTAGTAGGTACTGGAGTTACATTTGCACTGCAATCCCCTGCTCCAACCCACTCCTCACCTTTTTGTCACTAGATGGCGATCTTTGATTTCCGAGCGTTCAAACCAGACATGAGGACAGGCCTTGACTGTGGCTCTCTGAATAACTCCCATTAGTCCACCGTGAACCTGGCCAACCTGCAAGCCCAATAAGGTACGTCAGCATATGAGACACCTGAAAAGCAAAACTTCCTCTTCTGCATTCCCCTCAAAAAAGATCCAAACATACCGGAGACTGCAAACCAGGATTGGGCAGTGCCCACAAAAACTGTTAAAACGCATTCACTTGAAAGGATCGAGACACATGCATGGAAGCATATCTCAAGCATATGGAAGCAAATATCTGTATTTCACCAGATGAAGAGCCTAGCATTGACACTACCAGGACAACTTCACCAGCATGTAACTTGTCAATCAACTTCAACACAATTTATACTTTTCCCCACTGACTAGTGCTCAAGTTTACTTTCACAGTAGAGATGTCGAGTACTCCAGAATAACCAATACCCCACAATCTTTCCTTTTCCTGGCCTCTCCCCCTCTGCTGTGGTCATCATGGATCTCCTCATACCATTGCATAGCATCCATCATTTGTCAAAATGATCGCATCTATCGGTGATGTGTGGTTGGCAACACAAATTCCTCCTTTCTGAGGTTTGTTTTCCCTGCAATTACATTAATTTTTTGTTAGACTACTAGTGCACTACATACCACATTACACACACAACAGTTCCATAAAGCTGTCAGGGGAGTCAGCGTCTAGTGTGACATTAACCTGCAGGTCAGGAAAGAGCTGCCCCATTTCAAATGGCATACTCACAACATGGAGAAGAATACACGGGCTTTTGCTATCATAACATCAGGTCACTCACTTGTTATGGTAATGGATAGTACCAGACAGAGCTCTGACAAGGATGCGGGAGCATGTGAGGTGGACCACTTCACTCAGATAGTTTTTCACACTGAAAGAAATCACAGGCATCTGGAGCATCCTGGAAAGCAGCTAGACACACATGCAATATTCTCCAGCCTACTCAACACAACTCAGGGCTGAAATTTTCCTGGTACTCTGGAGCACAGAGGGATATACCCAGCTCTACAACTCACTTGCTGCAGCAGCTCAGCCAAGACATGTCACAGCCTTGGTCTCACTTACCTAGACAAGGCTGTCATCTCCTCACTAAGTATTTTTTATCCCAGCACCATTATCTCCCATCCAACACTCCCTTTGAGTCTCTCATGACAGCAAGAGGAGCCCATGCAAAATCACCAACCTCAGTGCCAAGCCTGGCAAGAAGCCAACCTCAGCCCAAGTTCAAAATGCCACTAAAAGCAAGGGCCCAGGTTTGTGGGTGGAGTGGACTATCAGTAGTCTATCACTTGTAAAAACTGTCCAGTCCTAATCTTGAGCTGTTTGCACTGATGCAAGTTGGCAAGTTCATTCCTCACACACCACATACAGTACCTACCTGCTGTTTGGCAGCTGTCCTACCATTGTTGTCCCCACAATCATTGAGGTAATCCCAATGGCAGCAAGGGTAATGCTACAGAAGAAATAGATGTTATATCAGACTAAGTTTTGCTCATTTTAATATCACTTTCCCCTTTAAAATGGAAAGGGATTGCAGGAATTCAATTATTCCTCAGATACTTGAAATACCCAGCTCTCTAACAGTAATTCCCTGACACATCGCTCAAAATCATGGTCTAGCAAAGGCAGCAGATTCAGATACCCCAATGCATATAGTTTTAGAGCTCACCCAACTTACACTAACGCTGTCAATAGACATGACTTAGGGGAAGAATTCACAGAACAGATGACCACTAGCCCTAATCTACTCTCCACAGTAAATGGCAAGATAAAAGTGTTCTGAATGGCTTCTTAACTATTGAAAGGAGAGTTTAAGCAGGTTCATCTTCTGTATCTCCTAATGCTGCTTTTGGGTTAAAAAAGCTGAGATGGCATTTCCCAAGAAAACACAGCATGTTCCCAGACTGACAAAATCCCTCAGCACCCATAAGCTTACCGTAGGGGCAGCAGGAAGCAGTACCGCACTATAACCCCAATGACCCACACAACAGTCAGCCTCAGGCTGATGTAGTGGAAATTGACATTAGTCCGTGTGAGGAGATTCCAGGAGACCAGCTCTTCAGAGGAAAACCTTTGGGTGACTTCATCTTCCACAATGGCCTCAAACCCTTTTCTGCAGAAGTAGAATATGTCAGAGAATTCAAAGTCCACTCGATGCAGATGGGCAATTTCTTTCTCCATAGGCGTTTCATCTCTTTCAATGATACCTTGGGACAGAAGGGGTAACCATATGAGGAAATTACTCTATACAGTAACAGTCATCTTCTAAATCTCTCGCCGCTCTGCATTACTCGAGGAGACAAATTTACTGTCAGAGCCCCTCCTACAGGTAGGAGATGGGTAGTTGAACATAGCATACTCTTCAGTAGGCCAGTTCTAGCTCCCCTTCCTCACATAAACACCTTGAGCAGCAAATATGTCAAGTTCTGTTCCTACTGAAGGTGAAACAAGAAGGCAAACCCTTTCCCACCATCTGACAAGTCCTCAACTCAGCAACTTTATCCAAGACCATCTTATGCTTCCAGAGGAAACCAAGTGAGACCTTGGCCTTCCACTCCCCTCTCCTGCTGCTCTGTGTATTTAAGAGCATTCGGTCTCCTCCATGAAGGCTTCCCTGTTCCCTAGGCCCATCTCTTGTCAGACATTATGGTGTCCCACAGCCACATTGAACTGAGACATGCTCTACTGCTACCTGCCAAAGCCCCAGACCGCAACAGCTACCTGACATCTGTGCATGGACCTTTGAACCAAATGCACCTCCCTCCCTTCACAGCACAAGTCTTTTCTATAAGCACAGACTGGAACACACTATTGTTTTATTTTAGTTTAAATCAAAGAAAGAAAAACCCTCCAAAAAAACACAAAGAAAGTTGTGCCTAGACAAAATTTAGTTCACCACTAAGAGTTGTGTTTCAGTTGAACTCTGCCCACATAATGCCTGGCACTAGAAAAGAAGCCTGGAGAGTTCAGAATTGCAGTACAAATAGCAAGTATTCCCTCTCCTCCCCCCTTTTCATTTCTTATACTTATGGTCTGATAAGCACCAATTTCTCACTAGAGCTTTCAAAGGCAAGGACAAATTGTGTAAGCTAAATATAAAGATCAAGTAGCTGCTTTCTGGTAAGCAAGTCTGGCTTCAGAAATTGATGACTGAAGAAATCTAGAATAACATTTAACCAGAACCATCCCCTGAGACACTCAACTAGGATTACAGAGGTCCAAGTTCAGATTGCCACTCTGTCAGACACCCTCTGACAAATTGCATAATCTCTGTGCTTCCATGTTGAGATAAAATGAGAAAGGAGGAAGCACTCAACTGTTTCAAGCTATTAGGCACTTTCCCACAAATACACATCCCACAATGTGGAAATATGCATCCCAAAGAAGTCTTGCCAGCAGAAAAACTCTGTGAATGTATTTGCTGTGCAAATCACGTGCAACATTTAAATTACAAATGACATGGAAAATCTTTGTATTGCACTGTACCATACATACAGGATAACACAAGAAGCTCCAAGATACAACTCCTTCAAATCACTGAGGTAAACACTAAAGAACAACATGCAAGAGATGTCACACTGCAACAAGACCTATTAGCACCTTCAGCTCTGAACTTGGCAGCCAGGACTTGTAATTCCACTAGCAGACCATCTCAATACATTGTCCCATCACAAGCCTAGAAATATAAATGGTTAATATGGCACACCCAAACACCTGCATGCCCTTCGGGATCTAAATTGTACAAACATGCATCACATCAATCATCTAGCAGGATGGACTACACTTGTGTCATATTTTAAACCCAAACCAGAGCTCCAGTTTGTGGTTCAATTTTTCTCTCAGTCAGTCCCTTAAACCTCTAAGCTGTGAAACATCCAGCCCACCTGTCTGCTCCATGCTGCTGCTGGGGTGGGAGACAGGTTGTAGCCAAGAAATTGGCCAGGGGAATTCTCCAGCACCCATCACACAAGTACCACTCTTCTCTCCAGTTCCCAGGAGAACTGGGAACACTTCCTCCTTATCCAGCCCCCAGTTCAGCATCACCCAAGCAGTTGGCTTCCCTGGCTCCTACTTCTTGGCTGAAACCAGCCCAGGGTTCAAATTTAACACACTGCTGGCACAGGCTAGATAGCACAGGTGTAATGTCTTGCCTCACCAGCCTGCACTGTCATTGTCACATGACACCCCCATGGACAAGCTGCCCTGCAAGCCTGGGACAAGCTACTCCAAGCCAAGATCTCAGCAGCACCTGAAGGTATTACAAACAGAATTAAAACACATGCTGCTCAGGTGATGTACTTAGCCTTGTAATCAGAAGGAACATTCAATGGTCTTTAATCCCTTGGCCATGGGCAGACCTGAGTTTGCCAAAGATAGCTAAAAGGCAGCATTATGCAGGAGCACAACAAATATCACTCTTAACCAAAAAAGCTGTAGCCACTGCTTTACTCAGTGTCACAGCACAAGCCCAAAGCCTTCAAGCTCACATACTCTAGTCAGCTAATCATACCAGGCTCAAATTTGACACTATCTATTTACAGTCACATTATTTGCATAAGCTTTTCTTTTAGTGGATGTCACTTTCAAAACTCTGACTACACAGCATTTTTGTGTTTTTTAAACCCACCAACTTGAAGAGGACTGCCTTTTGACACAGCTAACACCCACAATGACAGCTGAGAGCTGGTTATTCAGCTGCAATGAGATAGACATCTAGCCTCCAAGTATCTGCTGAGCCAAGAGCTAGCATTGGGCCCAGCACATAAACATGCTGCCCTCTAACACAGAAGGACCTTGAGGTGACAGCACCAGCTAATTCCCCACATAGCAACTACACCACCCAACATTTTTCTTGGGTCTACTCCTTATCATACAACCAATGCAGGGGCACTGGCTGCCATTTCTGCCAACAGATGTGAAATACACTGGATTTAGTACTGCAGAGAAAGGTGGTGTCTCCTCAGTCATGCTCCCTCTTGTCTTTCATATTGAGGGACACTGGATTAAGGTCTTTGGAGAGGACTATTTTTGCTCTGCCTAGGACAGGAAAACTTGCCCATGCACATGCATCTGCAATGCTCCCTCCTATCCTGACCTACCTACTAGCGAGGACTGGATGGTCAAGAAAGATGGAAGAAGTGCTACACATTCCCTTTCAGCACTTAACACATATGTGTATACACATATAGACACTTAACCTTTAGCCTGTTTTAATCAGCTACTCCATAATTCATTATCACTGTGAACTTCTCCCTCAGTAAATATTGTGTAATACAGTTGGGCCTCTCCACCTGCTCATGTTTGGTCACCTCAGGGGATGCCAACTTACACACTGGACTGTTAGACCTACACCTGCCTTGGCCCTCAAGTACTTTCACCTGCATACAGGAACCCACACTCCTAATCACAAGTCAGTCCTATGCTTAAAAAGCTCCCAAGAGCAATATACAGAGCACAGCTTGGCACTGCAGACACCACATTTCCCCTGCTCCCATACTTTCTCAAGTAAGGAATAGTTAGACTCCAGCTTACTGCAGTAAGAGTCACCTACAGTGGGGAAAGGTTTTAATTTTAAATATAAAAAGGACATTAAAAAGTGTGCTTCAGGCTACCATTGTGATTGTGTATCCCTATCCACAAGACTGCTTGGACATAGCCTGCATGCAATCATCTATATGAATTTACCTCAGGCCATTTTTACTATCACTAATGCTCCAGACAGTACAGCACACTCAGATTAGTCCAGGTTTGAACTACAGCACGTATTAGCAGTGTACACCCCTCAGTCACACGTACAGGGGAATAGGTACTTGTAGTTTTATGGAAAGATAGCTCATAGATCATGATCTACCAGCCAGGCCCTCTCTCCCTTTACCTTTCTTTTCTAGAGAACAAAAAACTACATGCCAGAACAATCAGACATCTAGGAAGACAAGAGCTCCTACTGTGCAGCTAAAGCAGCATAGTTGGATCTCTTGCCCTCTCACTGACCCATGACATGATAGGACACTATCAGTCTTACAGGAAGAAAAAGAATATCTTGCTGCATCACTGACAACCTGTGAAACATAGACAGCAGGGCACTGATATGATTTGGAAGGATCACTCACTTTGCCTTCCCCCCACCCCCAAAAGAAAACCCCACAACTTTCAGGACACTGGTGAGTGATACGGGACATACTTTCTCAGCCACTTTAAAATCAGCAATTAAATAAGACAAATTTTAACCTGTTTTAAGAGCTGCTGTGCAGTAACTCCAGTTTATTATTACAGATGTTAACCGACAGTTGGATCTGCTACCATCAGAGCCTGTTTCATGCCTGGTCTGCAGATAGTACAATGCCAAAGTTTACAGTATTTTTAAAGATACTCCTTTGGAGGTGAAATGTACACGACCAGTTCAGCAGTTCATTCCCCATTACCGTATCATGTTCACATGAGCTAATTCATAGAATTAGGAAACAATTGACTTGTCTACTAACTGGCAAGCTAGTCCTGTTTCCAGCTGTGCTGCCTAATGAGGGAGCACACAGAAAACACTGACACTGCTGTCCATTGCTGACAAAACCAAACAAATCAACAGCAATACCGAGGCAGTCAGGAACCAGGAGAAAACAGAGCACTAGCTGCAGCACCTTGTCAGCCTTCTCCTATTTCCTGGGCAAACTCATACTGCTCTCACTGCACTTACAGCTCCAAAGTCTTACAGCCAACTCTGACCTAGTACAGCTTATCACGACATATGCACAATATGGGTTAAGATATAGTAAAAGAACTAATTTCAAAATTAGGCTAAAGGAAGAAATATGAAGCAACTCTTCAGCTGTCATTCTACAGATGAGTGTAAGAAGTTCATCTGGCAAACACTGAGGTAGCCGCAGGGGGCAAAAGGTGAATAGCAGCGGACTGAAAAAAAGCAACAAGTATAACACCACACACTTCCACCCAGCAGTCCTACAACAGAAAAAGCACCAAGCTTGGGAAAGAAAAGTGCCATCCACTAAACATTCAGACCTCCTCAGAGATTATTAAGTGTACTCTGATGCTGTTAGGACTGAGACAGTTGGCCAGAGCCCTGCAAGCAGGGACCTAAAGACAGATTTCAAGACAAAAATCAAGCTCATAGTGTAACTCAAAAATTTCCCTCAACTGAGGATAGTCTCCATTTTAAGCTCTACTTTGTTTTGTTAAACTTAATGTTATTTCATACCCTTCATTTAATTTCATTTTCCCGATATTTCAACCATTCAGTACAAACCAGTAAAAGCAGCATGTCAGGAACAGTTCTTGTGCCAGTAGCATCGCAAAACAACTAGATGTAACAGTTAGCTTGTAACCACCTCACCTCTTCTCCTGTTCTCTCATGCATACATCTAACTTCTCCATTTGAAAAGGACTCAGTTCCCCTACTTCGGAACATTAGTCTTATCAATTTGACTTCATCCCAAGCTCTCACCATTAGCAGCAGGAGACTTTAGCATCTGTGGCTGTGGCTTTTTGACACCTTTTTCTATCCGTATAGTGGCCCACTGTTGAAGAGAAAGAAAACATTAATTTCACAAATGTAGTATTAACTTAAGAAAAAATTCACCTAAAAAAAAGCAACAGGTAATCAGACAGGTTGTGATTTTAAAAGAATATCTTCACCAGGTAATCATCACTCATATTCCTCAGATGTGTCCACAAACCCATACACAGTTCCTCTAAGGAAACACTGCCTCAGCGTATCTAATAACCAAAAGAGCCACTCAGGGCTAGTCAGTCTTTCCTAACTCTGCTTGCCAGTCTTCAGAGAGCCAATTCAGTGCTTCACAGATGTTTCAGTTCCAGTTCAGATACACAGCTACCAAGAGCCTGATAGGCCTCCATCAGACTTGCTACTTGCACACCAGCCACTGAGTCATGGCTGCATGGGAAGCTCCAGGAGCTGAGGTAGACAACAGCCCCTGAGCACACAGCACATGTTCACAGAGCCAACAGACACATCACAACTCAGCTTGTGTTCTTTCAGAGTAGTTTCATCATACTGAAGCAAAAAAAAGTCCTAACTGGGTTAAGTCAAACTGAGGCCTGCACACAGCTAACTCCAGTAAAAACCAAAACAGCATTTGCAGTCATGGGAAGTCTCATTTAAGTTCAGCCTCAGTCCAAAGAGGATTGCACACAAGATTTTTCCAAGCTGAACAAAACTGAAATTTGCCTTGACTCTGCAATTGCTCATTCTTGGCATTTCAGAGCTCTGAGCAGGAAACAGGCTAAATCACTGGCTCTAGTGTACTGCTGTAGAAAGCCCCTTCCCCTGCCCTTGGGAAGGGCTGCCAGCTCACTGGGGTTAACCTGCTCTTTTCTAGTGGGTGGGCTGGGAGAATGAGATTGAAATAGGTGATAAAGTAAGCTTTGCTCTCCGACAAGTGCCAAAGCTTCCCAGCAGCTCTGCTCCCTGCAAACCACAGTGGCAGAACAAGAGGAGACTTCCTCTCATTTCCAGCCCCAATGGGACTGGAGCCAGTTTCACATGTTCTTGGGCCAAAAGGCCTTCTTGACCTTCAGCTGACTCAGTTCCACGCAGTGCTTTTAAATAGCCTTTCTACCTCCTACATCAGGCTTCATTTTTACTGGGTTAACAATTACAACTCCTTTGCCACCCCAAAACCTGCCTGTGATGACAGTATAGCCCTTTTGGCCTGGATCCTTCCTCTCCCTATGTGGCAGCTTTGCAAAGGGATTGAAAGCTCAGCCAAAGAGGACTGACTTCGTGGCTCCCCATTATGCACATTAATTCCTCCCCCACAAGATTTAATCCTATTTCTAGGAATACTGTTATAACAGGCATTTCCAAGACAGACAGGTGACCTGGCAGAAATGAGCTCATATCAAAAGATCAGGATATTACCCTTTTCAAACCTTAACAACTTAAGAAGTATCAAAGGCATACTTTGTTTTAACAGAATATAGATGGTCCTCGCTGGTCTGCACTGAACGGACCCAGACCAATGCTAAACCATGCACTTTCCTCCTCTCCCCTCCAACAGAGCTGTGGGGCAATCAGGGATGCAGTTCCCTTTTGAAGGGTCAGTATCCTGACTCATGGCATTATCTCCACCACACAACTTCCCAGAAACAGCTGGGACTGCTTACTGTATCAGGTCTTGCTGAATCACAGCCTACCCTGCCAATATATTCACTTGTTTTCTCAGTTCTGCTGCTGCTAAGGCAATAGCTGTTCCAGGAACTAATTTTACCTGTAGGAGTAACTCAGTACTTTCTGGCTACACATCATCCTCAGCAGTTCTATAGCCATAAGAGTTCTGGGAAATACCAAAACAAAACATTGTTCAAGGAAGAAACTATTCACAATACCTCAATTTCTTCTACTAAATTGTTTTGGGGGTACATGCAGACCAGCAAATACATTGACACAATCATTCTCTGACCAGACTTGAACCACTGTATTCAATGAATTAAAATGTCCGTAAGCAGGTAAGTCACTTATTACATGGAAGAGTAAGAACATACTTGGCTAACGGTCTCAGCCACATACACTAGCTGAGAAAGTAAGTTTTAATCTTCCAAATCCTCTCAAACAGGTAATCAAAACCTAGCATTGCCATGCTTTGCAGAACCTGGAAGAAGAGTTTCTGTTTGGTGCACAGAAAGAGCATGCAACACTCCCTTCACAATGCTCTTGCTACAGAAATCCTGCAGTTTCAAGTTCATGCTAGACAGTGTCAACAAGTTTAAGCCTCAGCACAAGCCATGAGGACACAGGCTATTGAGACATGCCTTTGTAATGCTCAGAAACTTGCAACATCCTACTGTATCTTTTGACACTTTGCTATGCAAAGGAGGCAGTGGACTCTTCCCAAAGCAGCCAAATTGCAGGGTTGTGTAACCCAAGTAAGTTTCTACTGCTTAGATGATCTAGTCTATTCAGAAAAGTACATTCCTGCTTCCAAAGTAGTCTGACCATTGGTCCACAGGTTCATCTAACTCCAGAAAGCTGCAGTACCCCACCTGGGGGATGGAGAAGCAGGGGCAAAGTAGGATAGTTCACTTTGCCCTCTACCCATGCCTTCCCAGGAGATGGGAGCACAGCCACAAGCTTGACACCAGTGTGGCATCTTGTACAAAGGTTGCACAAAGCATTCCAGGGAACAGCTGACTTGTTTTACTTTTAGTGCCAGATCTCCCAGGGGAGTTAAGCATGCTTCATAACAGCAGCAACGATGAGACCAGCTCCTCCTCTTGCTCCCCTCTTCGCCAGGAGCCTTTGGGCATTCAAAAGGGCCAATGTCTACCAGATGCTACAGCAAACCAGTTTTAAATCCTGTATGTCAGCTTTCTTCTTCCCTCAATCCATCATATTTTCAAAAACTATGCATGTTCCAGCAACCAAGCAGCAAGACATTTTTACTTAACTTTACTTAATCTAATCCTTCTACTTACTCTCAGACACCTGAAATAAAGGCACTATCATCAAAGCCAAAACTTGAACTTTGATCAAGTGAAAATCTTGTTTATATTCAGTTTGGAAAACAAAAAAGCCACCACATGCAGCAATGTGAGTCATTTCCCTTCCTTCCTGCTAGCTAAGGATTTGCACCATCCATCACCATTTCAGCTGGTTCCCATGCTAAAGAACACCTTTATGCTACAAAGAGCTATCACAAGGTAAGCTGATCCATCCCACAGAGGGGAAAATAATGTGTTTGTGTATTAGAGATCAAAAAGCATGAAACAAAATTATAAGCCATACCCTCCGTTCTACTCAGAAGATGAACAAAAAGCAGACTGGCAGGTCTTTTGGATTTATCACTTATCAGTAACACTGACACAAATCTAAGTGGCTTCTCCCAGCTTGCAAGCTGGTGCTGAGCAGGCAGCCTCGAGTACCTTGGTGCAGACCTAAGTCTTTAACAGGGATTCCTGAAGCAGTTTTGGGGAATCAGTATAAAACACCAGGCTCCTGAACAGATTAAAAATAGTTCTCCAGCTGGGGCTATCCACTGAACTAACATGTAAAGTTAGAAAGCAGCATGATCACAGAAACTACACAAACACCATCACAGGTCTGATTTTGAAATGTTGGTATTCCAACTGGTCAAGACAAAATAGCTTGGATGCTTCAATCACACAACGTACAATCTGAAGATACCACACTTTACTAGGCAATGAAAACATATCAACCTTTCCCTGAGGTTTCCCTCCTCATCCTCATATGAAAGACTTCTAATTTGTCAGCACATTAAAAAAAAACTAAACACACAGCAAGTCAACAGCCTATACAAAATGGCCAAAAGATCAATTTCAGTTATGCATCACTAAGCAATGCCCACATATATAGGACCTATGCAGTACTTGAGAAAGATCCTGTTAGACTTCAGAGGCAAAAAAAAAAAAATCACACATTATTTACAAGATTTAAATGTCAAAAAAACTTCTTATCTCCAGATATCTCCAAAGCCAAGCTTGACATGTTGTTTCATGAAAGCACATCTTTGTTAGGATCAATGACAAGTCAAGTTATTTGCAACAGTTCAGGGACTTGCCCTGTCTTCCTAACAGAGCTTTGTGTTTCACACCATTTATCACCTTTACATCACTTCTGGCTTAATAGCAATGCTTGACAATTATTCAGAAGAGGAGAGAACTACTGACAATGACTGAAATCTGCAGTGATATGGAGTTAGATCACTGGTGTTCCCCTATTTAAAGGCACTGCCAGGTCATGTTCAAAGCAAAAGTTTATATACTTGTGCAGGTGAGCACTCCTCCTTGGAGGCTCTCCAAACCTCAGTAACAACAGAAAGATTTCATAGCACCTGCCATGCAATGCTACATTGTTAACACAGCAAAATCTGCATGCCAATTATTTGGTGGTTTTATGCAAGGAGGAGAGGAAAATACAACCAACAAGAGAAGCAACCATTACCAAGTGAGGGCAAAAGGTCCCCTAGTCTCCCATGCCATCTTTTCATCATTCTGATGGGATATCCTTGTCACTGCCTCCAAGCAGCTTTCCAAATTCTTCTGCACACATGAGTTGTATAGCAAGTCCTTCCTGGTGGACAGGTATCCAAAGAACAACAAAGAGTCCAGCTTTACAGGAAAACACCAAGGGCACCAGCAACAGAAATGCCAAGCAGCTTCTTTTACACCAGCTTCACAAACTGTTACTTTAAGGCAAGCTCTGAATACACCTGCTGTTATTTAACAGCATTTGCTTATCAACAGTATCACAAATCCCAGTGTTCACATGCTGCAAAGTTGAGAGCAGTTTCAAATCAGAGTTGTTGACCAGAAAGGTGCTGTGTTAATTAGTGATGCAACCCCAGCAGTGGGTAACCACCAGTTCTTCCAACCTTACCTATGTGCAATGAGCCTTGATTATTAAATCTGTGGAAAACATACATAATAGCCTTTATAGCACTGGGGTCTAGGTGGATACAACCCAGGGATTTACTTCAAGATTATGCAGCAGATTTGCTAAAACACTATTCCAAAAGTCAGTCCAAGCCCTGTAAACAACAGTACGCCATTCACATCAGGCACATCTCCAAGACATGCTTCTTGTTAACATCTGAGCTGGCAGTCTTCAGAGTTACTCTCTCACTTCAGAGCTCTCAGTTTTTCCTCTGCCCAGCAGTCCTTGAAGGACACCAGTTACACAGATAGAGGCCTTTGCTGACTAATGTCGTTGTGCAGTGTCAGTGAAGCTTGCTTCAGAGGGCAGTGACTTAAAGAGGAAACAGTCAAAAACCCACAATGATTCACCTATTTATTAGCACGCACAGTCTCCTTCTCCCTTCCCTGCCCTTATACCCAGCACCACATGCAATCCTGATGGTGGCTCAGGGGAAGAAGCTGCAGCCTGGCATACTTGGGACAGGACACAATAGCCCATCCCACCTACCCTGCACAGCCACCACCTACAGTTTGACCACAGGCACCAAAAGGTCCTTTCTCCCCCACAGGTATATTATTCTCAAGTTTAGGTCCATTCACATTGTCAGGATCATCTGCAATGCAAGTAACTTCAGCTTCACCTCCTAGCTACTGAATAATGTTACACCCTTGTCTAGCAAAAGCACATTCACTGCAGGGTAACATAATAAGCCATTAGAAATTGCTTCTGTTACAAGGGGCCGCTATTCACCCCAGATGGATCAGTTACAGAATGTGAAAAAAACGTATGACTTCAAGCATCTGTTGTGCATTACAGCACAACCGGCAAAACCAAGAAATGCTTTCTCTGCTAACTGCAAGCCCCACAATCAAAGAGCCTCAAGAGATCCGGGGTGGGGCAGGGGGCATGCATTCAAAGAGCTTGCAGGCATCAACAAACCATTAGCCCAAAAATATGGAGTAACATGATGTTAGTTTATAGCCGGGCTGCTTCTTAACACAAGTGTGACTTAGTAACTTTACTTCCCTCAGGCTAGCTCATTTCTTAAATATTTCACAAGTAACACGCACCACACAGTTTAAAAATACAAAAAAAGTTTTCCCATTAGAAAGAGCAAGCAGGACAGTCTGTACAAGCGTTGCTGACAAATCAAGCCTACTGTCTCGGGGAGCTAGGCACATCCCAAAAAACCCCAGCAGACTGGGAAAAAAAAACCACAGAGTATTGGAATTAGTTCTTAACAAGGTGAGCTACCATCTGTCAAGAAGAGATCATGACTCAAGGGGGCTCATCCCTACTGCCAAATGTATAGGCACACAGTCTAAAGTAGTCCTCCAGACTTTCTACAAATTTATGGAAATAAACAGATTGCTCTGTGGTAGTGGCTGCTCTGTGGGCCTTAATGAAAGACAAACCACCTTCTGAAAGGCTGGATTTCTCTGCTGCTTGGAAAGAAAGCTCAAATGGCATGCTTGCAGGGGCCTTATCAGTCCCAAATCATAGTAGAGCTTATAAAAGAGGCAACAGACTAAGACAGAGGAAAAGTGAGACCAAGAGGTAAAGATGCACTAAGTTTAAAATTGGAAGCCACCTGATGATGTTTCAAAACAAACAGGGAGAAATGCAGCACACTGATCATTGCAAGAGGCAGTCCCCAGCATTCCAGCAATAGGAAAGATTTCTGTGGCAAGTGATTTCACAAGCATTAGCATGGCAGGTGACTAGCCCAGACTAGTTCCTTGTAGGAGCAAACAGCTGCTGGAGATGCTTTTGTAGCAGTAATCCAACATTTAAAAATCCATGCTAACATGGTGCCAGGGATCCTTCTATTAACACTAAAAGGGAAGCCACAGGCAGAAGTGAGCAGTTTCCTGAAAGTTTGCTTAGTTTGGTACAGCAATTCAGAAGCAATTACTTTAAGGAATACCTACGTGATAGGGGATGCAGGTTTTGTAATAGCAAGTAGTCTGCCTGGTGTACTGCATTCCTCTGGTATTAGCATAGCTGGTCATGCTTTTTTGCTCTTTTTCCCCTTAGCACAGAGGAAAAAAATATAATCACATAGGAAAAAAATATGCTTACATACTCCATATAAAGCTGGTGATCCCTAGTGCAGTACTTAAGGGTCAAATGCAACCCACAACGCAAGCCAACAGAAGGATATCGTCAACACTGCTGTCTGTACATGCAGCATTTTGCTCAGAAGCATGCGCCTTTCTGAGGCAGACCAGCATAGAGAAAAAGCTATTGTGCACCAACTAACCTCCCTTGTCAGTGATGTCAGGTAGTCAAAGTACAAGAACATTTTGTTCCTAAAAGGAGCTTTTCCCCTCCCTTTTCTCGGGCCATGCTTGCAGCACTGGAAAGAAGCTTCTGCCCTCCTGAAACAAGTGGGAACAAATTTATTTTTATTGGCAGGAAGAAATTCAAGCACAAGTCCAGTATCATCTGCAACTTGCTCCATACCACAGCCTAGATGACAAGTGAACACCACAGACTCATTTTTATATGCCTTGTTTCATCTGACATGACAGCGGACCAGCAGACGTACCACAGCAAACTGTAGACTCTCCATCTACTTAGTCCTTGGACTATGGGTGCCCAAGTTGACAGATTTGGACCCTCACAAACAGGTTAGCTTTAATAAAACACATGTTATTACCTGACAATATATGCTGTGTAGGAAACAAACCTCATAGCCACTGTGTCCTCCCACTATCCAACATGTGGGATATAAACAGGCAAAGCCAAAGAGCAACTTGGTATTCTGCTGGGGTGCTCAAACACTGCCACTTTGCAGACAGTTCCTGTGATCTAGCCCATCAAAGAGGCAACCAAAGCAGCAGCAGCACCATCCTGACCGAGCACTCTGCAGGCCAAAGAGCCTACCTGCCTGCAAAGAGGCAAGGGAGACTGCCTGGAAGATCCAGAGTGGGAAGCCAAAGAGGAAGCTCCAACGAAGCTATTAAGCCAGCCACTGTGCTGAAAAAGGTCACAGACATCAGAGACTGCAGCATCCTGTGATTCAACAGAGCCACAAAAGAGACTACTGCTTCTCAGGAGAAAGCCTGCATACTCAGGAAGTTTCAGACACCCGGGCAACTGCACAAGGCTAGCAGCTATGTATTTAACATTTCCCATTGTTAGCATGATTTCTGACAGAGAAAAGTCAGGTGCGACAACACATATCTTCAGGGGCTCTTGCATGTGCTGCTTGGAACTGACTGGCAGACTATCAGCCTGTCTGTCTCAGGCTGCTAACCAAGACAGACCTGTAAGCCAAAGAACAGGAGACATTTCACAACAAAACACTTTCTTTTGGGGATTCTCCCCATGAAGGTATTCTGAGGGCATAAAGAATTCACAGACAAAGCAAGGCCAAATTGAGATAAGTAGATTACCTAGGTGGCTTGAGCTTCTTCACTCACCTGCAGCAAGCCCAACTTAGCAGACTCTTTTCCTCAGAACACTTCCCAATTTGTCACTGCCTTTTCTTTTTTATATATATAATATTTTATATATATAATATTTATGTACAATATAATTGTGTATTAATAACATATATTTTAAATATAATTAATGGCATGTAATTCCAGAAAGTATTTCAGGCAAAAGTAATGGCACCTCTCAAGACAAGTCATTATTTCCTCCCTTCTGCATCAGAAGAGCTCTTACAAGTCACCATCATCGATATGTCATCAGCTGCTTCTCCATATTTCTGCCCAAGACATTTTGAGTCACTTCTTGTCACAACACTTGATGACACTAAAAAATAATGATTAATGATCTAAGAATAAAGAATGTAAATTGTGGTTAAGCACAGGTGAAAGCAAGTCATCCAAACAAGACTATCTCACTAGGCCATCTGGATTGCTCCCTCAGGCCAGTGTGACCTTTACCTCCTCAGCTTCTGCTATCCAAAAATTTTTTTCTAGCAACAACTACATCTTCTACCCTTAACAGTTATCCTGATACCATTCAGGACCCCAGAAAGTACTTCAAGCAGGTTCATTCTCATCAAAAGCCTTAAAACACTTAAGATGCACTTAACAGATACCGGTTTTATTAGGTGGCTGGTGGTTTGGTTTTTTTAGCCGAGCATCAAAGAACTTGAAGGTATTACAGTACATAAGCCAGGTTTGACTGAAAACCTCATAGAACAAAATGAAATTAGACAAAACCTACTTTCCATAGTCACATACTGATGTATATTGCATTGCCACAGACTATGCCTTGCATCATTTTACTTTTCCTCCATACAACTGTTTTGTTGGTTTGGGTTCCCCTCCTCCTTGCAAAAAGCATAATAAAGAGTTAAACCAAATCCTTTCCACCAGCCATTTTAAAACGCTCTTCCTCACCACCACTATAAGCTTCAAAGAGAGTGTTTTCACACACACACACGAGCTATGCCCCATCCAGACAGCAGTTCCTTTGTGAGAAACTTGCTTTCCCAGATAATTTGGGGGAAGATGGCAACTGAGGTTGACTCAGATGGGAGTCCACATCTCTGAGCATCAGCACTCCTGGCACTTGCCATCGCAGGCACTGGGCATGCTGCCAGACATTTATACCCTCCAAGAGCGTGACCCAGCACCATTTCTCTCAGGTGGGGAACAGCTGACACCAAGCAGAGACAACCGCGCCCAGGACACGGTACAGCCACAAGTAACAAGGTTTATTTTGCGCTCCTGCAGGTTCAAGGAGGGCACACCAGTCTGCACAACCGCTAAATTCACACAGATCCAGGTTTCTGCCTGAAGGCTTGAACTCCAAAACTACAAACGGACACAAATGATGCCAAACAGGACGTAACCTACCCCCTTTCCTCCACAGCCCTCGCTCCCCAAGGCGGGTGGGGGGCACAGACGCTTCTCTGGGCTCCCCAGCCCTGGACAGGGCCTCAGGGGCCCGAAAGACCGTCCCCATCCCCTCACACCTGCCTGCGGGAACTTGCCGCCCGCGCCGAGGGCCCGCCACCGCCCCGGGCGCGGCTGGAGGCGGCGGAGCGGTTACGCTTCCCCCGGCCGCAGCGAGCCCTGCCCGGCCAGCGGAGCCCGCCAGGTCTCCCCCGGACGTGGCACAAATGCGCCGGCGCCACCGGGCTGAGGGGCGCCGCCGGAGAGGAGCAGCCCAGGCCGGAGGAAGGGGAGGCGGGCCCAGGCCCCCGAGGGTGCCCCCCGCCTCACGCCGGCCCCCGGGCGACACCTCACCGGGGGCGCCATTTTGGAGTCCCCCGCGGCGGCGGGACGGGCCCCGCGGGCCGCCCCCACGCCCCGCGCGGCGCGACCCGGCGTGTGAGAGAGGACACCGGGCTGAGGGGACGGCGGCCCCCGCCTACCTCCAGCGTCTTCACCAGGACCCACATGTAGGCCTCGGAGATGCCCAGCGACACGCCCAGCGCCGAGGGCAGGACGATGAGGGCGAGCACCAGCGCTAGCCACACTGCGCCTACCCACGCCACAGCCGACCCCACGTCCTCCATCGCGGGCAGGGCCGGCCGCTGATACCGACTCCGCCACTGAGAGGGCAAGCGCCACCTCCCGCCGCCCTAAAGCCCCGCGGCCGTCCCCCGCCCGCCCCCGGCCCGCCCCGCTCCGCCCGCCCGGGGCCGGGCAAGGGCAGCGGCGGGGGTGGCAGCACCGCCCCGCCCCGGCACTGCGGGAAGTTGGAGGGGGCTACGGGCATTGAATTCAGGAGATGTTTCGACAGCGAGTGTCTTCTTGTAAAGGGGAACAGGGGGTGCTCCTTACCGCACACGTCCTTTTGGAAGCACAGGGCTAAGGAGATGGGGCTTCGCCTTGGGAGGCGGTGATGCTTGGAGTACGGAAAGCAGCTAAAAAGAGGCTACGTCCACACCAAAAACTCCTCGTGTGGGAAAAACGGCTCCAGCGGAGCTGGACGGGAGGACGGCAGCAGGGCCACAGCGACCGTTGTTCTTCGTGGCAGGTGCATGGGTGTCGCGGTTTAACCCCAGCCGGCAACTAAGGCCCACCCAGACACTTGCTCACTCCCCCCCTGGTGGGATGGGGGAGAGAATCGGAAGAGAGAAAGTGAGGAAACTTTGTGGGCTGAGGTAAAGACAGTTTAATAGCTAAAGCAAAAGCCAAGCGCGCAAGCAAAGCCAAAAAAGGAATTAATTCACCACTTCCCATCGGCAGGCTGGTGTTCGGCCATCTCCAGGAAAGCAGGGCTCCATCATGCGTAACGCTTACTTGGGAAGACAAACGCCATCACCCCAAACGTCCCCCCCTTCCTTCTTCTTCCCCCAGGTTTATATGCTGAGCATGACATCATACGGTATGGAATATCCCTTTGGTCAGTTGGGGTCAGCTGTCCCGGTTCTGTCCCCTCCCAGCTTCTTGTGCACCCCCAGCCTACTTGCTAGTGGGGTGGTGTGAGGAGCAGAAAAGGCCTTGGCTCTGTGTAAGCACTGCTCAGCGATAATTAAAACATCCCTGAATTCTCAACACTGTTTTCAGCACAAATCCAAAACATAGCTCCATACTAGCTACTATGAAGAAAATTAACTCTATCCCAGCCAAAACCAGCACAATGGACAGGAAAGCCATAGGAAGCCCAAAAATAGCAGCTCGGGAATTAAAAGAGAAAAGGAAAATTGGGGAAAGTTCCTGGATCTGTGAATAGTACAGTAGATAATGACAGCTAAAAAAGCAAAAAGGGACAAGGTCTGCACTTCAGCCAGCAGCACGCTGGCCCATCCGTGTTGTCTCTTATGCCTTGAGCTGGGAAGAGAAGGGATTCACTGAGGGACCAGCCTGAGGGTACCCAACCAGGCACTAGACACATGCCAAGAGAAATGAAACTTCATGGAAAACAGCTAAAGGAGGGTTTATCTGCCTGGGCCTGTACATGGCAGTCATATAGCACTTGATACGATACAATCTATACCAAGAAAGCGGTGTTAGCAGAAAGAGGCTGAAGTGGAAGAAGGGTGGCCAAAGCATCCTTGGGGAAAGGAAGAACATTTTCCTCCAGGAAAAAGGCCTTCAACCTAATGTCCACATGCATCTTTCATAGGTGTTTCCTAGAAAAGGGACATTTGATTTGCCTCCATAATCGAGAGGTCAGAAATATATCTATGACCCAAGTGCCTAGGATCCAAGGAAAAACTTGAATTAGACTCCAAGGTCTTAAGAACTATTTCCAGGAGAGTCATGTGGACAAGGACATTGCATTCTGGCTCCTATTTTTGGCTCTGGCACTGCGTCATCTTGGACAAGTCTTCTCTGCTCTCAGCGTCTCACCTCTCCTCCCACTCTTTGCCTCATCTAGTTAGATAATTTCTCTGAGGCAGAGAGAGGATGATCCCTGATGAAGCCACTGGGCACAAGAACCACAGAAACAATGATCCAGCTAGATCTGAGGTTGCCAACCAGCACTTCAGTGTTTTCATCCCTGTAAGTGTTTAATTGTGATCCTGCCCAAAAGGCCCAGTTAGGACTGAAGGCCATAGTGTTGTGGTTTAAGCCGAGCTAGCAACAAAGCACCACTCACTCCTCACCACTTCCCCCTCCAACTCTTCGGTGGGATGATGGTGAGAAAATATAAAGAAATGTTTGTGGATCAAGACAAGGACAGGGAGGGATCACTCACCACTTATGGTCACGGGCAAGAGACAGGCTCAGCTTGGGGAAGAAACAAAATCAATTTAATTTGTTACCAATCAAATCAAAACAAGAATAATGAGAAGTAAAACCAAATCCTAAAACACCTTCCACCCAGCACACCCTCCTTCCCAGGCTCAACTCTACACCCGATTTTTCTCTACCTCCTCCCCCCCAGCAGCACAGGGGGACAGGGGATGGGGGTTGCGGTCAGTTCATCACACCTTGTCTCTGCTGTTCCTTCCTCCTCAGGGGGAGGACTCCTCACTCTTCCCCTGCTCCAGTGTGGGGTCTCTCCCATGGGAGACAGTTCTCCACGAACTTCTCTGGTGCGAGTCCTTTCTGTGGGCTGCAGTGCCTCAGGAACAGATTGCTTCAGCGCGGGCTTTCCCATGGAGTCACGGCCATCTTCAGGGGCATCTGACTGCTCCGGCATGGGGTCCTCCACAGGCTGCAGGTGGGCATCTGCTCCATCGTTCACCTCCATGGGCTGGGGGGGGACAGCCTGACATCTCACCATGAGCTGCAGGGGCATCACCTCCTCCAGTGCACTTCCTCCCCCTCCTTCTTCACTGACTTTGGTCTCTGAATATGTGTTTCTCTCACATTCCAATCTCCTCCCCCGCTGCAGGTTCCACTTCTTAAATCTGTTCTCCCAGAGGCTCTACCACCGTCACTGTTTGGGTCGGCCTGGGCCAGAGGCAGGTCCGACTTGGAGCTGGGGAAGCTTCTAGCAGCTTCTCACAGGAACTACCCCTGCAGTCCCCTCCCCCGCTACCAAAACCCCATGACACAAACCCAAAACAAGTAGCCCATCAGTGCCATACACACATTAATGTAAGAGTCCCTACTCCAAAGAGCTGTACTACAAGTGGTTTTCAAATGTTGCAGGGGTGTGGTTCCAAGTCAATTAAAAGTGCCCAAAGTCTGGAACAGAAGCAAGAGAACATTACTTTCTAAACTGGGCAATATTCACAACACATCCACCCGTGGGTGGCTTATTTTAAATTTGTCTTTTGTCCATTGTTTCACAAGCAGAAAGTGATACAGGGCATTTAGTACTTGCTCATGAATTTTTATCTGGGGTGCAAATGGCAGAGGCCAAAGGCTTGGTTGGTTTGTTTGTTTTTACCTGGCATTAAGAAGCAGAAATCTCCATACAAAGGACAGATGTAGCCCAGGTAGCAACAGTGGATGCTGTTTAGCTCCTGAAGAAAACAATACGGCGTTCACAGTAACTTGTCATACAGATTTCATCTCCATTACAATTCAAAATCTTCATTTAGATAGTAACATCTAAAATTGACATCTGAAGCAAGAATTGCAATACAGATAATCCTGTGCAAGGCAAAGCTTTTTGTGTTTGTTGACAAAGCCTTGAAAACTGAAAATAAAAAAATTGTTTGACTTAGTCCACGTGCTTCTGCTTTAGTTAAATGCAAAAAAGTCTGACTCAGCACAGCATATGTCAAATTTGGTGGCATACGGCAGATTCCTGAGTCTCAGAGGGCTGAAATCTATCAGTGTCCCTGAAGCATCAAAAGAAAATTCTGGAGACCTCTACTTGTAATATTCATCATGTGGAATTAAGGCATTGCTTTTCTGCTGCAATAGGGTGGCTATTAGACCTACTGCCCGTGTCCACAGCCTCCTTAAACAAATAGTAGGAAATGAGCCGTCTCTACCAACACTGGTTTTTCAGAGCAGGGGAAGGTGACTGGTTTGATCCTTGCTGTCATTACACACCAGTGGGGCAAAAACACTGGTGAAAAGGTATTTTGAGAGGAGGCAGTTTTAAGCACAGATGGCCATTCTGTATGAGCTGAATAGAAGCAGGACAGAGACAAGACTCACATGTAAACAGAAACTCTTATTTTATTGCATCCAGGTTTCCCCTCCACACTTGCATGAATAATTCACAAAGCCATTAATTTTTCTATGTTAAATTGGAAAAAAATATCAATTCTGTTCTTGAGCTGCTTGAAGAACCACCTTCTCTGCATGGTACAGCAGGGAGGAAACATGCCTGCTAACCTGACAGCCTCCTCCTAGTGATAGAGCTGCTGGCAAAGTCCTATCATGAACATGCTGAAGTTCATCCTTTGCAAGTATCTTGCACTCTCATCAAAGAATAGCTGGCTGTTAACTGCAAAAACTGTTGACTTGTCTAAAAAAAACAACAAACAGCTTGCTCTCTTTGCCAAGTGGCCTTTGTCTTTTAAAAACATGTAGATGTTATAAACCACTGATCGCCTATCTACTGATAAATTTGTTTCAAATTAACACCATCATTACATTTTGTTTGCTTACTTTGTAGTCTGCGAGAACATACAATTTCTCTGCCTCCCTTTACCAGTAAGCCTGTTTTCCTGAGAGGAGGACTTTTTTCTTTCAAGCACTAGGACCATACTTCCAGAACAGGTAAGAGTATGATTCCACTGAAGACATGGAAAGAGTGCTAGTTTTAACAATTTTCCATGCTTTCGTTTTTTGAAGGCCTATTTTATGTAGAAAGGCTATGAGTAGTCATGCTTTCTAGTGGAGTATTTTCCAGTTAAAAGTGCAAACCATGAGAAAGAAACATCCCATGAGAATGTATCAGAGTTGATAAACTTGGAAGAAAACATTTTCATATATCCTTATTTTTCAATTTATTTCACAAAGTACTGTGCACACAAAAAAGCTTCAGTTGAAATTATACGCTTCAAGTTTATCTAAACCAGGTGCTCCAAATGGATCCAAAATTTTTGGTTTGTTTTTTAACATCATGAGAAGTTACCAAGATTCTTAATTTTTGTTTTATCAACACCAGTAATAATGTATTTTTATGTCTGTAGTAAGAATACATTTACATTTATTGCCTTAATATGCATGGCTATGTAATGTAATGCATGATTTTAACAGGGGGTTGGATTGAATAAAAGACTGAGAAACAGCATGTGTAAAATTCTCATCAGTCTTACCACACTGCTTTTCTGAATGATTTATTTTTACGTTCCTTTGGCTATACTTATTTTATCCTGCCTAATTATCGGAGCATATCAAGTTTTGATGGTGTGGAGCATGGCTGCAAAGTTGGTTTCCAGGATGAAGGAAATCTTGTTGAATGGACTCAGGAAGAGAGCCTGGATGGTGTCACCTCGTGGCAGTCACACTCTTCCTTTGCTAGGTTTTCATTTGTCTCCTCTCACTGGAGCCAGGCAGCTTCAGAATGTCAAACAGTTTCACCTCATGTAAATATCTGTATTTTATTTGCAATAAATAGGGTCAGGGTAGTTATCCTAGTACTGCCTTTTATCTTCTGCCGTTGAGGAATGGCAGGTAGCCAGCAAACCACTTGGGGGAATTCTGCACTCTCTCGTCTGTCTTCTGGCTGCAGGCAGGTCATGATTTCTCTCCACCACTGTATTTGCTATAACTCACTGTAAAAATTGATACCCTTTATACAAGGAGTCAGATGTTTTCAGCTTCACTTTGTATCTGGGAACCTAAGTGGAATTTTACCTTCTGCTGTCAGAGACCTCCAGTTCTTATTACACTAAAAATAAACAGGAGTAGCCTGGCTTCCACATACCCTTTAAACCTAGCAGTATGTATTGACAGAGCTGCAGCCTTGTATGTTGTCTCCAGCAAGGATGAGGGCTCATAAGCACTATGTGCTTCATAAACACAGCACCCAGGTGTGCCTCACCTCAAAAAATTTAACTTCTGTAATTTAGAAATTTAGGTTTCTAGGAGTTCAGCAATCCAGCTACGACTAAAACCCCATTAAAAGCCCCAAGCTTACTTTCTCCTTACACTGACTGGGCAAATGTGAACACCTGAGAAGGACATTAACAGAAGCAGGCAGAAACAGGGGGGATTTTAGCCAGAACAGCTAACAAGGAAACACACTGCAGTGAAGACAACTGCAGGCCGCAGAAACTGCACGTGTTCCACACAACCTTAAGTGTCTCAGAGGTGCATATGCTGAGGTGACCTGGTGAGAAACTGAGTTTTTAATGCTGGAGGGGGAAGAGGGAGGAGAGAGATATTCTCTAATGCAATGGTCATATGAATAAATCCTAGAGGCAAATGTTCCCAGGTATTCAGCATCCAGCACTTCATTTCAATACCATAAGCACAGGCTTTGTGGTCATGTGGCCTCCCATCTACAGCAGGATTTTATCACTTGGAGCATAACAGCTGAGGCTCCCTGTTAGTCTTGGAAACAGGACCTTGAGACCTTTCTAGCAAGCAATACACTTGCACATTTTCAGGGAGACGTCTCAGTGCTTGTTCCTGCAAGTTGCTAAATATGCTGGCCTTTATACAACAAAAAAAAAACCCAAAACTTAAGTGCATAATTAAAGCTTGGTTCCGTAGTAATAGAGGAGCATCAGAAGGCAATTCAGCAATGGTCTTCCCTTCATGACCTTAAAAGCATCTGTGCGCAACTGACCAAACCACCTAGAAACCTTTACCACTGTGGTAACATGGAAGGGGTTTTGTGAGTATCTGAGTGGTTCTATATATCAAGCACAGGAGGACATGCAGATACCATCTTCGGAGTAAAAATGCCACAGACAACTTGGCAGACATGCAAGCATCTGCGGCATCAACGCGAAGAGCACACCACAAGGATGGCACCTCCTTTTACTGTCTACCATGACCTAAGGCCTGGCAGCCTGGCTTTCTACTACACTTGGAGAGGAGAAACAGTGAAGAAAAAACACATATGTATTACTCCAGAACTTTATGATCTCTTTAATGACCTAATCTTCCAATATAACAAAATTACCACTTAAAATTACACTGTACTTTTCTGTTCATGCCAGTATTTTAAGGAAGGACAAAACATGCTGTTGTCCAGTAAATAAACTTACCTTTTAATCTTTTTTTTTCTTAAGTGATATTAAGGCTTGTACTTCCCAAAACAGCATTAATAAGGTTCTAGCTGCCACCTCCTGGTCCCACAGCAAGAGCCACCCGTCCCCATTTGACACATGAAGCAGACTATGCAGTGTAATGTATGCACTTGATGCACCCACCAGATTCCCATGTCACACGTACAATGCAAAGGGTCAGGGTGCAACATGCAAAGAATAACTTAAAAGGCCAAATGTGCAAGACAGTATTTGGCTAGAAATCAGCCTCAGCTCAAATCTAACATAAATGTATTTTTAACATAGGTATCTCTCCTTATAACCCCTTGTAGGTATATTTCATAAAATGATATTAATAAAAAACAAACTGAATGGAGCAGTTATTTGAAGTATAACATAGAGTTTATTTTATTGAACATGTGTACATACTTACATCTTATGTAAAGTTATAAATTATATGAGTAAAGGTGGCAGTCCATAGCCATATATGATGAGCAAGTTTTTTACAAATCTATTATATAATTGATAAACACAGTATTTAATGTATGAACAAATGAATGCTTATGATGTAGTTACAAAATAAGCTGTTTAATAGATGTCTGTATAAACTTAAAAGGTAGTATTTAATAGCTATCCCATATAAAAAGAAGAAAAATACCTTTCTAAATTATGTAATAACCTATTTCTTAAAAGTCTGATATGCAAGGATATATTATTTTGCCCAATATTATTCTATTTAATATCCACCATGTAGATATAAACTGTTTCACCACATGTGTCTTTCATATAGTCAAATACAAATACCAAGGGATATCAACTGATGTCAATAATCTGCAACTGCACACAAATCATGACTACTGATTAGTAAAGCAATTATCATATTAAAAGAGTTCAACAGGGCTCAACATACTGTAAAATTAGAAATCAGTCAATACCACGGCCATTATATAGAACATCATTGATTGGATGTACTAAAAGCTAGCCTTGATGGCCATTGATCACGATGAACCCTGCTCTCAAAGGGGTCTGGTACACTAATTGAGGAGCCATCGTTAAATAGAATAATGAATATAAGAGGAGGAGGGGAGAGGAGAAATGGCTACAAAGCTAAGGACCTTCCTGTCTGTACAACAACAACAAAAAAAGCAAAGAGCCAGGAAGGCCTCTGTCTCTGCTGTATGCCCACTAACTTCTAATCCTATTTTTCCAAAACCAAATGAATCTGTGAACCCCTTGCAGGTCATCTCCACAATCTGCACCACAGCTGGGGAACATGCTCAAAAGAGCCTGAGCAACAGGTATTTCACGTCAGCAGAAATATTTCCAAAAGCAAATCCCACAGAGAGGCTAGAAAGCCCAGAGGTGCCATCTGTAACACATCTGTGACCTGTCTCCATTGGCCTGCTTGAAATCAAGCCTCAAACTGAACACATAACCAAAATATGTTCCTTAGAGTGCCTTGAGGCTAAAACAAAACATCAGGTGAAGAGCTGCCCAAGCTGCTTTCCTCACTTTCATTCAGGGCAGGCTGCACAAGGAAGAGTTTGAGTAAAATGCTGGGTCATCAAACTCGGCACTAACTGCTCGCTGATCTTACTACAGCTCAAGGAAACGTGCCAGTAGAAGACAAGTTCAGAACATCTCCTTTATCTTCTGAAAATATATTTTCTTCTGAAAGTGTCCCCAAGTCCCAGATCAGGAGCAAAGAGTGTCAAGGTACTGAAGAAACTCATCACAGCAAATGCAAGTGTCATACTGCCTTCAGAAACATACCAGGCTTGCTGTGTCTACTGAATTTTAAAATACAAATAAAAGCTCAGGGGTTGGACCCATACCTGATTTTGAAGCAACTAAAGGACAGAAGTATTTCTGATTTTGGTTTGTCACAGGGAAGAGACAGTCTAGGGAAACCCCACACAACACAGGCTGCTGAAACTTAAATCGAACACAAACTTTGCTGGTAAGTACACCATGACTGATAATCAAAGATCCGGTGTTTGGTGTGCAGAGTTATTTCTACGTTTTCATGGTTTCCTAGAAATGTAGGAGAAATAACAGGTTCATTCATCGGAATTCAGGGCAACTCTGCGTTAAATGAAACGTTGAGGCAGCTGTGCAAGGAAGAGTTTGCTACCACTAACTAGATGCCACTAGATGGCAATCTTTGCACAGCTCTCATAGTACATGGCTATACAATTAATGCAACACGTCTTCAAACAACAGCTAGTCCGGAAAAAAAGAGGCGCCTCCCAAGAACGCAGAGCAGGTCAGCAGAAGTCGGAGAGAGAAGAGCATTTTAGACATCCCCAAAGATAAGACACAGCTGTAGAAAAAGACACTTGGAGTCAAGAGAATAAAGGACTCTAGCTACATCAGTCTTAACATGCAGGTACATTACAGTGAAAGACTCTTAAATGTTTTAGCAAACTCCGATTCAGTTCTCACAGAGTGCAAGAGGTCACTATGTTGCTTATCACTACATCTTCTAATAATCTGTAACGTTCCTATTGTGATAATTAACTCCTTTCTGATGTCTGTGCTATGCTTCTAATAGGTGGTAGGCACTTGGGCATCCCTTTATAAACATACAAATTGTGTGTGTGCATATATACACACACTCCGAGAGAAAAAGATATATATATTTAAAAAGAGACCTCAAAACTTTTGGTCCCATCTTGTATTGGAGTCAAATAAGTTCTTGGAGGCCCAGGAAATTCAGAGAACCTGTCTAAAAAAGCTGGCTCAAAAACATTAAGGCAGTGACAGTCATCTACACAGAAGTTCACCTTACCCTGCTTTAACACTGCATAGTTACAACCTGTTTCAGGTTACTTTACCCTTTTAGCAGAGCAGCACAATATACTTTAAACTTGAATAGTGATAATGTCCAAATAACCTCTTCTTAGGCCAGAGATGAAAATCCAGAAATATGAGCCAGATGTTGAAGCTATCTCAGCCTGTGCATTTAGCTTAAAGGGGCCAAAGCATAAATCATCTTTACAAGTTCTACTCCCAGCCAAGGAAAACTTAGGTAATAGTAATGCAAACATCCAAAAACATGCTTTCAGAGGACTCCTTCTCAAGCTCCGATTTTGGAAGCCTGCCTGAGGAAGGAGAGGCACATTAGAGTGACCCAGTCTTTATGGGATTCTGAGAGCTGCCCTTACTTATTCAAGGCGTCAGGACGCTAACTACAGGGGATGTGGCTCCAGCCTTCAGCCCAGTGCAGAAGCAGGATAGTGCCCAAGTGGCTTAAGGTCCTGGACCACCCCAGGACCCATGCTGTGCACAAAGCTTCTGCACTGCACCTTGGACATGCTGTGTGAGTTTTATTAAGGACTTAAAGGTAGAATTTAATAAATATATCTGGTTTTCCATCCACACAGCTGATCAAACAGTGATGTCATCAAGTTAGCATAAGCAGCTGTTTTGCTTCTCTGTCTCTGACTCTCCCACATAGCAAGAGGGCCTGATTTTATTCACCATTCCAACATACACTTATTTTCAACTCATGGCCCACTGCCTTAGGTATCGCAGAAGTTCGGGATGAATGCACCTAGGACCGCTTTGGTTTGTTTCAGTTTCATCAACATGACACAGTAGTGCCACAGCAACAGTTAGCATCAACTTAGATGCTTCATACATAGGTAGTAGCCAGCAGCGCCAAATTACAAAGCAAGGCTATGATTTACAATGTAGGTCTTCCTGATGCTGATTAGCTGTACCAGAAAGCCCTCATACTTTATTTGGAGAAGAGGCCACCCAGTCAATTAAAAGTGCAAGGCTCATTGGGTAAGGAGCTGAAGGGCAAATACATTAAATAGTAAACAATAGAGGAAGTTTGTGCTCTTGAGGAAGACAGAGCTGCAGGCTTCTCCAGGATGATGATTTATCTTGTCTGTGTAGCTTGCACAGCCAGCAAGTAAGAAAAATAGAAAAAGAAAAAACATTACTTACACTGACAGATTTTTTTTTTTAAAGTTTTTGTTTGTTGTTTTTTTTTTGTTGGGGTTGTTTTTTGGGTTGTTTTTTTTTGAGTGCCTGGTCCACTGAAATATTACTTCTTTTCTATCCAAGCCTACCTATTGGCACAAGCTAGCACAAGACTGTGCTGCATTTGATCCTGCAAAGGTATGGAATGAAAAAGGAGCTCAAACAGTTTAGAAGCCTGGTTCCTGCAAGGCCAGTGGATGATAAGCAAAGAGGAAGTGTAACACAAGTGTGAGTTCTTTGATTGTGAAAAATAAGCTGTAGTTTACCAGCTTCCCACTCACATGTTATCATGAGAATGTGTTCTTTTTACTGTTACCATGCCCTCCTGCTGGAGGAGGAAGACACACGTATCTGTGGTGTCCTTTTGGAAAACAATAAATTTTTCCACAACCTCAGCACTCTAGGGGCAATATACCATTTCAGTTAAAAGCAATTGCCAAGGCCACTGCTGATAAATGCAAACAAAATACAGAATATCAAGAGAAAGGGGGACATGGAAGGTAGGTAAAGAAAGTGCCACCAAAAACCAGAAACATTACTTCAAAGCAGAGCAAGACAAAGTAGTCTCTATTTCAAGTCAGGTTGGCATTTTTACCAGCAGCTAACAAAGCACACCTCACTCTTGTCATTGACAAGTTTGTGGGTTCATCATTTGCTTTAAATTTCCCTATTCCATACATGTAACTACTTACTTCACAGTTTTTAGCTTTTGTCAAAACAGCCAAAAAACGGCAGATAAAATACAGACAACCATTCCCCCCACAGCTCAACAGGTGACATGTAATACTCATACATTCAGAGGTCTGAGCTATATACTTT
Source organism: Buteo buteo (assembly GCF_964188355.1). Taxonomy (NCBI): domain Eukaryota; kingdom Metazoa; phylum Chordata; class Aves; order Accipitriformes; family Accipitridae; genus Buteo; species Buteo buteo. The sequence goes on along the minus strand of NC_134171.1, from coordinate 67,047,585 downwards.
TACAAGACTTGGAGTCATAACTATAACGAGGATCATGCATCCAAGGGCTCTTCTCTTGGTGAGCTGGGGAACTGTTGCAGGACAGGAAAAAAGGCATATCATCTCCTAATCTCTTACAGAAGCAGACCCCAAATGAGAAAATTTCTGTTCCAACAGTTCTTCATCTTCCCATCTTTTCCTGTCTCTGGCCCTTCTTGCCTGTTCTGTCTCCCCTTTTACCACTAAGCAGGAAGAAGTCACAGAGTAGTGTGGGAAGGATGCTTCCAACACTTGTCTTAACCCCTTGCATACAACTGCAGTCTCCATTAGCAACTCTCAGACATCAGTCACACAGAAAGAAAAACTCCCAATTTTAAACTCTGGCACACTGAAGAGAATTAACAGTTATCAGGATAGTCTGTCACATTTCTTCAGATTTTTATACTGAGAAACTACATCAACAGCTTCAACAGACATGGAAGTACAGCTTGCAACAGTCAGGAGCAAGCAGACCTCTTTCACAACAGGAGAGCCTGAAGCAATTTTCCTCTGTAGACATACTGCTAGCACTCTCCCTACCTGGGTGGCTCATAGCTTTTTAAAAGGGCAGTTTCTCCTACTGCTTACCTATGACACCAAAATTTGGACTGACTGATCCACCAAGAGAATTCACATACCTGTAGCAACTAAACCAAGGGATGATACACCAGGCCAGGCCACAGAAGGAGAGCTCAGTTCTATGCTACTTCTGTGCCATGCAGCCTCAGGGCAGTTATCACTTCTGTTAGCCCTTCCCCTGAATATTAGTTTTCTAGACTCTCCAGGATAGGCAGTGTTATATCTGCGCACATGTCTTTCTGCACGGTGTATCTGTGCTCACCACGACAGGTCCTCCATCTCTGCTGAGAACTCAGTCAACAGGCTGCTGTCATGTTGTTGTGGTTTAAACCTAGCCAGTAACAAAGCACCACGCAGCCGCTCGCTCACTCCTCATCCCTGGCCACAGTGGGATGAGGAGAAAATATAAAGAAAGGCTCGTGGGTCGAGACAAGGACTGGGAGGGATCACTCACCACTTATGGTCACGGGCAAGAGACAGGCTCAGCTTGGGGAAGAAACAAAATCAATTTAATTTACTACAAGTCAAATCAAAGCAAGGATATTAGGAAGTAAAAACAAAATCTTAAAACACCTTACCCCCACTTCTCCCTCCTTCCCAGGCTCAACTCTGCTCCTGGTTCTCTCTACCTCCTCTCCCCCCCGGCGGCACAGGGGAACAGGGGATGGGGGTTGGGGTCAGCTCCCCACACCTTGTCTCTGCTGCTCCTTCCTCCTCAGGAGGAGGACTCCTCACTCTTCCCCTGCTCCACCGTGGGGTCCCTCCCACAGCAGACAGTCCTTCACAAACTTCTCCAACATGGGTCCCTTCCACGGGCTGCAGTCCTTCAGGAACACACTGCTCCAGCACGGGCTTTCCCATGGAGTCACGGCCATCTTTGGGGGCATCCACCTGCTCCAGCATGGGGTCCTCCACGGGCTGCAGGTGGGCATCTGCTCCATCATTCACCTCCATGGGCTGGGGGGGACAGCCTGACATCTCACCATGGGCTGCAGAGGCATCCCCTCCTCTGGCGCACCTCCTCCCCCCCCCCCCCACTTCTTCACTGACCTTGGTATCTGCATAAGTGTTCCTCACATTCCAATCCTGCTACTCACTGCAGGTTCCCCTTCTTAAATCTGTTCTCCCAGAGGGGCTACCACTGTCACTGATGCGCTCAGCCTGGGCCAGAGGCGGGTCCAATTTGGAGCTGGGGAAGCTTCTAGCAGCTTCTCACAGGAGCCACCCCTGCAGTCCCCTCCCCCACTGCCACCCCCCCCAACCCAAAACACATGTAAACCTTGTTAACTGTCCTAACAGACTCATCTGTCTTAAAGCAACTTGGGCAAAATAACAACTATTTGTGTGTGCTTCATTAGTGACATTCAGATCATTAAAGAAGCGAGATTCTTCCATGTGTGAGCTACTTAACAGGACCGCAAATATTTTATACAAAGAAATACTATAGGTGACAGAAATATTGCCATCTTAGATTCTTTAAGTGCACTTGCTCTATTTATTTTTGGAGGGTGGGCTTGTCAAGAGGGCAAATCAGTAGCCTTCATATCAAGTGGTAACACAATCAGGTGGCTATCCAGAAATAATTGCAACAGAGGATAACAGAGGTCGTGTCATAGGTTTTCTTTAATTTGTGTAACGCATTCAAACAGACACAGGAAGGGATATAGCAAAATCAGAAGACACAACATAATTTAAAAATATGATATATTTTTCTATGACATTGTCCTTGGCTGTAACTAATTTATCCCAGCATCACATGCTCAGGCATCAGGGATGTGCTGCCCTGGACACTGTTCTGCTGTTTGTCAGTGGGACCCTGGAAAACTTCCTATGTTGCCGTCCCTGGTCTTCTGACATGGAGAGGAAAGTCAGCAACTGCCTCTTTCCCTCTGACATCCAACACTTCCTCTCCAACTTGCAATTTGGAAAATGTATTTTGGTGAACTGCTTAATGTCTGTTGACATCAGATCTATCTCTACAGCAACACAGTGACTGTGGCTCACAGGAAAACTGCTAGTCCAAGCCATTGACAGAGGCTAGGAGTACAGAATTGTCTTATTATGAGTTAAGAAGTTACCATTTAAGTCCTCAGGGTAACTCAAAGATTTAAAAAAACAGTGCTTTAATGAGCCTGAGTATTTTTATTGCAGATTCTTCTCACTCAACATCAGAGAGAATTTTACTAGCATATTGTAAATCTTCCTATTTATAAAATGATATCCTTATTTAATAAAAAATACTATCTCTTTATAGTTTCCCTGCTGTGTCATATGCAAAATATCTTACAGGGACAGAAGGAAAATATGTTGGGTTTAGTATAAAAAATAGCCCATTTTCTGGTGGGGATACATCATGGAAAAATGAGATAAAATAAATACTATCTAACAAACATTTCCATTTCCCACAGTTCCACTTTCTATTACTATCTGGCAATATTTATTCTGTTGCTCTTCCTTGAAAGACTCTTTGATCTTTTTCCTTTTCAGTCCCCCATCCCTGAAAGATACAGAAGAGAAACAGCCTTGAGCTCACTTCAGGGTCAAGGCAGAAAAACATTACAATATTTAGACTACATATTCAAAGCAGTTTTCACCCTAAATGGTGGCTTTTGCAATACAATGCTAAATGATCTGTACTGCCAAGACTTAGCACACAACAAAAGTAATGCCTTTCCTTTAATCCAGCATTTAACAGGCAAATAATTCATTTTCACCAAATAATACCTGCTGGCTAGATCCACCTGTCAGCTCCATTTCTCTTTTTATACTATATTAGTCTATTTATTCTAGTAGAACTGTCCAAGGAATAAAGTAGTATTTTCTGACTCAGAGTCAGTAAGGGTGATGGACTACAACCCAAGCAAAGCAGATCTGGAGGAAGTTTTAAAAGATTCCAGGTTAATGTCTCAGAATACAGAACACCTAAACATGCTTTAAACTCAACCTCAAAGGTGCTGCTTCTCACCAAGGAAGCACAGACATTCCTCCCTGAGCAGCAATGACAGCCTTGACTCTGTTGGCAAAGTGAACAGCATCTTCCTCTTCCTGAAAAAAATATATGAATGATTTGCTTTACAACTTAAACATTTTCTCGATGTCTCACTTAAAGACGTACTTTTTGTCAGACAGCAGGCACTTGGGTTTATGCCAGGCCTACAAGCCAAATGTGACCTGCAGAGCAGTTCCAGCTGGTCCTGGGGAATGCTGCCCCGTTTACCACCATTCAGTGCCAAAAAGAACTATGTGGGAGGCTCTGTGGTTTCTGGGGCAATCTCAGACAACATGCAGCATGAGGCCACAGGTCTGGCCAGAGCAGGGGATGCATCTGCTCCCAGTACTTCAGTATCAGTCTGAGGCTGGGAACACACTGACAGGATCACCTTGGAGGAGATGGGGTCCCTTGAGCAGGGTTGGGGCCTGGTGTATTTAGGATCAGTGAATTATTGTGAGTTCGAAGAAGACTGCCTGAACTGCAGAGGACTAAAGATACACACACTACAGCAGCTTCCCTGCCAAGACTAGGGCTGAGCAAAGACTGGGGTAGGCAGTACCAAACTGGGGCATTGCTGGAGCAAAGGCCTCAACCACTTTGCCAGCATCAGGTCAGTATCCAGGGGCAGTGGGCTGAGAGGTTGTGCCAAGTTGTGGGGTAAAGCTGCTGGGCAAAGGATTAGCTGGATATTCTGCAGGGCTGAGAAACAAGGAGGTGGGTGGAAGCTGTGCAGATGGAGGTAAAGGGGGGACACAGAAGGCAGAAGCACCCCGGTATGGAGTGAAGAGAAGGACTAAATCTATATATCCCTTCTGGAGTAAAAAAGGGAGGTCGGTGCCAGGCTGAGAGGCAGGAATCCTGCAGCATAAAACCACATTTTAACATCTCTTCTAGTCTCCGGGACCAGAGGAAAGCAAGGCAGCTGTACCCAAGTAAAGAAGCTGTTTGGGAACAACAGGGAACATCGTGCAGAAATGTCTGAACCTCTGCAAGTGTAGTTCTTACTTGAAGATAACTAACCCACATAAATCCATGCTCAATTAATTTTGAGGTTACAGTATTGCTTTCTGGCCTTTGTCCATAAAGTTGTCAATAAAGATTCACAAACGTAATGGCAACACGCCGTGCGCAGTAACGCAGACTTCCTCCCAGACAATGTTTTATGAGCATTTGCAAAACATGAAAGCACAAATAACTCTTTGACCATTGGTGGCAGGTACCACACATTACAGACAATAGCCCAGCTGGTCATCATGTTAAAAATATAGGTCATCGTGGAATACTTTGTGCTGTTCCAGAACACATCTCCAAAGCAGGGGTCATATGGGAAGACAAGAATAAGTGAAAGGGCATGATCTGCTACTTTAGTTTAAATCACGAAAGCTGCTCTTTTTTTGGCCACAAAGTCACAGTTCAACTTGTTAAATCAGGGTCAAATCTAATCACACCTCCTAAAAGCAGCAGTAAATTCAGAGTAAAGCTCCACATTTCAACATTTATTAGAAGTTTATAACAGTTAACCTTTACAATCAATGCAGGACCCCAAACTGTGACATCTCTACTATAATCAGATAGATCTACTCAAAATGTAAAGACTTGTCATCTACGGATGTGCTGACTACAAAGGTTTCCTTGAAAACGCTCAAACCAGTTTTAACTTCCGTAAGATCAGGCAACATTATAGTTCCAGAAAAAGTAACTAACATATCTAGAGCTAGGGTGACTTGGCAAAAGCTACTCAGAAAGCTTTGGCAGTGCCAAGAAAAGTGCCTTTATCCCCAGAGCACACAGGAGCCAGGACCCCTAGGACAGAAAGAGCTGGCAGGACTGAACACACAGTATAGCAATTGCCAACTGTGCTTTTCAGGTTGCTCCTAACCAGTTGTAAAAACACTCAGTGAAACACTGCCCATACTGTACTGAACTGCAAGACAGTGTGCACCACGAAAAGATTCCATTTTCTCAGGGCTTATTCAGTACCTTATTCACACAGAACAAACCCCTTTTTAAGGTTTACACATGAATAGCTTCTCTGACATGAGAAGCTTCTGCAAATAATCCTTCCACATTTGGAAAACTGCAGATACATTACCTTGATTGCTACTGGATGGATGGTCCCTCCTACCTCAAAGCTTCCCTTCTCAAACATCATTACTGATGTGTTGTTTATTCAGGTACCCGGCCAGAATTAAAACAGATGAAGAGTTTAATCCACTCTAAGAAAAGTATCACCAAATGGATCCTAAACTGTCTTAAGGAGACTTAAGTTGCTAAGGGAGAAAGTAAGCTATAGTTCTGAAACAATCCCAGAGCCTGTTCTCTCTTCCATTATGCTATATGCTAAAGCAAACAGACTGTCATAAAACTGTTGTAAAATATTAGAATCTGATTTTTAATATCTCACAAGAGCTAATTAATTCTACAGAGTAAAAACAAACACCTCACTTGTAAAGACTGGGTATAATAAACCGCACTCAGTGGCAAGAAGTGAGAAGAGCAATAAAATCAATATAGTTGTTTCCTACCTTCCAGGAAAATTAAAATGGGTAATTTGGCCTTATCTGCAATGTGTTCTCTAATTCTGTGGAGAGAAAATAAAACTTCAGTGTATACTTCATTTTCATAGAAGACTCATATTTGTATTTGGCCAAGAATCTAAACATCCATTATCTCTTACATAGGACAAGAAAAGCACTTGCCCAATTGCCCCTTGCCAGTCAGTAGCCTCAGCCAGGATATGTGCTAGTTTCAGGCCTTTATCTCAGAGGTTATCTCTTGCTAATTGCAAAAGTAGGTTTTCTACAAATCGGTATACAGTTTTATTTCACCATTTTAACCCAATTAACACAAAGCCAGAGAAAGTGGTACTTGAATCATGTAAAAATCACTTCCCATTTATCTTTGGCAGGTTCCAGCTATGAACACAGTCAAACTTTTGACTGAAGTATCTTCCATATTTCAAGTTTTCATGCCTTCTAGGTTCATAATATCATTTTTATATATATCTAATGATTCTCCACACCTAGTTAAGAGATAGGCCACTATTTCATTACATTTGCTGTATCACTTAAAAACAAATTTATTACCACTAAGCAGATTACTGACACACAAAATCTGTTGTTTCATGAGACACTTGTCTTTCCTACGATTCAAGAGCATGCAGTTCCTCTTCAGTCTGCATTAAAGAACAAAAACAAAACATCGGATACCAAAAAAAGGTAAGAATGATCCAGCATGGGGGGACCTTCTCCATTTTTCTAAGGACAAACTGTCATAGACACTTACTTAATGTTAGCTGCATTGCACCCTATTTCATGAAGATTTAGGATGACTAAGAGCAGTCTCTGTAAACACCTGAGAATATAAGAACTGCCATACTGAGTCAATCCTGTTCATGTCCCTAAAGTCCAACATGCTGCCTCTGCCAGGAATCAATACTGCAGGCCTGGAGAGCACTATAGGCATTAAGCAAATGGGACACTTCTCCAGGACGCTCTTTCAGCTTCTAGCAGCTAGGTGGTACCTTAGTAATTTTTTTTTTTTTCCCTACTATCAGCGTCCCTTTATCCTGTACTCACAACAGATACAACCAGCTTCGATGCTTGGTGCTGATGAAAACTGTACCAGGGGAAGGCATGATCTGGGAAGCAGATGTGCTGACAGAACTCCGATTTCTGTCCTGACATCCCTGAATCATCAGCCTCAAAACTAAATGAACAGGCTCCTGCCTGTGGCAGGCAGGGTGATTGTGGCAATGCGGAAGTTCCCAGAGGTTACAGGGCAAATGATCAAAAGTTCAGTAGATGATTGCTACACCCTGCACCTTCATTGATGGAGCAGTTCCAAACCTTACACTGATGACAACCTACAGCTGCCCACCAGAGATGCAGAGTGAGAACAGTCTCAACCCACACTTGGACCTCACAATTACTAGACCTGAAGGACAATTAAGCAAACACCTCACTACCTTACTTCTTCCTCACCAGATGACGGTCTTTCATTTCTGAGCATTCAAAAAAAACATGCTGACTGGTTTGCATGCAAGATTTTTGAATAAGCCCCAAAAGCCCTCCGTGTGCTTGGCCAACCTGCAAGCCCAAAAGAAACTGGTTACTATGCAAACAGACACCCACACTTAAATGATAAGATTCTTGTCCTGGTTTCAGCTGGGATAGAGTTAACTGTCTTCCTAATAGCTGGTACAGTGCTGTGTTTTGAGTTCAGTATGCAAAGAATGTTGATAACACTGATGTTTTCAGTTGTTGCTAAGTAGTGTTTAGACTAAAGTCAAGGATTTTTCAGTTTCTCATGCCCAGCCAGCGAGAAAGCTGGAGGGGCACAAGAAGCTGGCACAGGACACAGCCAGGGCACCTGACCCAAACTGGCCAATGGGGTATTCCATACCATGGGACATTCCATCTAGTTTAGGAACTGGGGAGTGGGGTGGGGAATTGCTGCTCGGGGACTAGCTGGGTGTTGGTCGGCGGGTGATGAGCAATTGCACGGCACATCATTTGTACATTCCAATCCTTTTATTATTGCTGTTGTCATTTTATTAGTGTTATCATTATTAGTTTCTTCTTTTCTGTTCTATTAAACCATTCTTATCTCAACCCACGGGTTTTGCTTCTTTTTCCGATTTTCTCCCCATCCCACTGGGTGGGGGGGTAGTGAGTGAGCAGCTGTGTGGTGCTTAGTTGCTGGCTGGGGTTAAACCACAACAATTCTGAAGACAGACACATCTGTTTCTAAGCTCATTCACAAATTATACCAATCCTCTTGATCAAAAGTGTGCCTGTGTCTATTATTTTGCAGTCCTAAACACGAGTTTGAATGCTATCAAATCCCACTTTTTCTACCAGTAAGTTTATCCTCTTACCCAACACTACATCTACGGACATCTCAACATTACCAATATTTACCAACTCTCTTGTTCATACCAAGGAATAGCATCCATCACTGGCCAGGATTAGAACATCTAATGGAGATGCATGGTTGGCTACACAGATGCCTCCTTCCTGCGGTCTGTTTTCCCTGCAGTGACAACCATAAAAGTAATTACTTAATGTTTATCCTCCAGACTACAGGCCCCAACAGGTCACCCATCCAGTGAACATACATCCACAACTGAGACTTTCAGTGACAAAAGCATTTCAGGCACACAGCTCATCTGCAGATCTGCAGAAAGTAGAACACCACAAAACATTTTAAAATACTAATATTACTATGACACAAGTTAAAACTTCTCGCAGTATATTACAGCAGGTAAGTCATCTTTCCTCATACTTTCAAGAGTCCCTTCACATTTCAGTAGTTTTGGCATTTCACGAAAACCAATTTCCTTCCAGCTGAGAATACAAGACTTGCCTGGAGTAGACATTTTAGCTGCAGACATTACCATTCATAGAGGTATATATCAAAGACTACTTGGACACTAAAACTCTAAAAGCAAAGACGCTACAGCATGATTTTGCTTGTTTTCTAAAGCACACACACACACAAAAATTCAGAAACCTCCATTACATAAATTTCCACCAGTAAGCAAGCAAGATATTACAAAAACTTACTGAAATACCGTCCATAACCTACTTTAGGAGAGATTGTGAAGAACTAGTTACCGAACAAATTGGCTAATAGAACAGTTGAACATTTTATGGTGATGTTCTTGCATACGATTATCAGACATTCATAGCAAACATTGAGAAAAATATCTAAATGTATATTTAATCAAGAACACAGTACTACTCCACCTTCGCATACACTGCCAATACACAACAGAAAACACAGTAGGGCATGCCAACATCTTGACAGAGTCTAGATGATCTAAACAGCCTCTTGGATCAAATTGCACCATCATAGTCTCTGTGCAGTAATGGAATAAGAATCTTGCTCTGAAACTTGAGACATTGAATACTGTAAGAAATCAACACCAAACCAATGAGAGCAGGGTAGCACCACTCACCTGTTGTGGAAATGAACAAGACCACACAGACATCGGACACCTAATTTGGCACATATCATCTGAACCTGGTTGCTCAGCCAGCATTTAACTCTAAAATAAATGGAGCCATAGATACATTTCCAGTTCTGAGTAGTCACTCATAGAACAATGTAATGTCAACTCTCGACATTACTCCCAATAGCTGTTATTACAAAGACCATACTAAGAAGATTCAATTGCACTAACAATGCCATGCAGGAGGAGCTTATTGGGTACCAAAGATATTCTTGGTGCATTCTTCTACTGTAACCTATTCTAAACCCACCAGATTCAAAGCAGAGAAGGTAATAGGGTTTTGTTTTATAGATTTTCTCTGGAAGCAGCTGCTATTGACTCATTCATTAATATTAATTAAATATAAATTTTTTTGCTGGTGAATCATGTTTGAGGCTTTTTTGCACTGACAGGACATAACTATCTCACAGTATTAACACGGAATTGCTCAGGATACATGATTTACTTGCCCTATTTTGACTCAAGTAGAGCACGCTCTTTATTTTCCACTCTAAGACATGCTTCCATCAGTATCTATCATCTGGCTTACCTTGCATGTCCACTTTCAGATGCCATTGCCATACTCTTTCATAGTGCTCTATGAGTTTACAGTAGAGAAAAAAAAAATCACCCCCTGATAGTTCACATTAATCCTCCAGTCTCAAGCAGATTTATATTCCAACCCACTAATTCAAATCCTTAAAGAAATAAAAAGGAAATGGAAAGAGCCTTCAGCAAACTCCTACCTGCCATTTGGAAACTGTCCTACTACTGTAGTGGCCAAGACCAGCAAGAGGATGCTGAAAACAGCCAAGCAGACACTACAAAGTAAAATAATCTTAATTAAATGCTAAAAAGCAAAACTGGAAGAGCAAGCAAGAAAATCTTTCATTTAACCCTTTGATCGATTTCACAATGCTTCCCTCTACAATTAATAGCATCTAATTAGCAATACAAACCAGTTAAGGCCAACAGGATAATATGAGCATGTTTTTACTCAATCAGTCCTGCACTGAGTACAAAACCTTGTGCTGCCTGGAGCCTATCTTCCAAAAAGCACCATGCCTTGATCTGAAGCTATCACATGGTAAAGAAGCCACCATGTTCAAAGAGGATGGCAAGTAGTGGCTAGGGTTCTTCAATTCAGGTGAGATTTCTCAGTGCCAAAAGGGACCCATCATTTAATTTTTAAAAATGTATCCAGAAATTTCAGTATGTATTTCCACCCCAAGCAGTAAGCTACTATATAATCATGAGAATTAAACATCATTGGTTACTAATGGCTGAGCAAAACCAATATTGAAGCCATTTCTACATAAACGTTGTCTTCTTAAGCTGCATATCTAAGTTTACACATAGGCATATGTGCTCTCCTATGTGACTGACTGGTATGAAATCCTTCTATGCACTGCAGCTGTGTTTTGAATATACGGTACTCCCATCAAAGGAATAAGAAATTTTAAAAGCTCCTGCTCTTTACAAAAACACATAAATATTTGTAACTGTTTGGTCAATATGATAAAAGGCTGGTTTTGCTTAAAAGAAAAGTTTAAGAGTCTGAAAATTTAATACATTCCAAGTGGATGTCTCTTTTTTACATCCAGCCCTGTGCTCCCAGAACATTGGCTCTGCTTCAGATCCCAAGTGTTCAGCATACAGTCTCTCTGTCTCTTATTCAGACAGGCAGAGCCTGATCCTTTCAGTTGAAACAATTGTTACTTTATGTAACAAAAAGATCTGCAGATCATTTCTATAAATTTTTGCTGGATTTTACAAACAACTTAATTACTAATAAAACATATGGAACATGAGAAATGTACATCTTCAGCACCTCTTTTTTTTCCTTTTGGGGATATTTGAGTTTTAATGGCATCTTGTTGTGAGAAACTGAAGGACTAAATGTCTCAAACACTGTGGTGGGGCAAGTTCTACTTAACAATGAACTCAGTCTAGCAAGGAACCACAGGTGAAAAGAAGCCCACCAGCGCTCATCAGCAACAGGAGGGGGAGGGCGTGCTGGAGGGTGCACAGCTCCCTGTTCTGTTCTGCTGTTCTAATATGCTGAACAGGGCAGCTCACCATGTATGGCTAAAGATCATGTCTGCAGGGAAGGGGAAGCTACTCCCCAAGCCCATGGCCCAAAGGCTACCTAATTAGCCTAATGAGTTCGAGTGCCTGCCCAAAGGAAGGGCAAGGATGATAAAAGGACACAAACTGAAGCCCCTTGGGCGCAAGCCCACTGGAACCAGACCCCTTGGCTGACTGAACCAATGCTAGATCCAGAACTGGTGACATCTTTCTCTTTTTTCTCTCTCTCTTTCCCTTTTCCATAATCCCTGCACCTCATCCCTTTAGACATAAACTGTTGACCAAGTCTGGGACTAGGAGTGGATTCAGCCGCCTCTAGGCTCCTCACTGAGAAGGAGTCTAGAAATCAAGGGGGTCCACTCTGAACCTTGTGACTCAATGGGAGGGCTCTCCTTATTGTCTTCCCTGAACTGATCCCCAAATAAGCAAGCCCTGTAGTATATGTTTGGTGATGTATGGTTAGCACATGTTGCACTGTTTACTGATATAGTTTCATGCTAGTTTTTGTTGTGAGCATACCAATTTTGGTGGTGAGCATGCCAATTCTTGTGAGCAAATAAAAATTGAGTTTTGTGAATTAAAGGATCCCTGGTGTCATTTCAGCTTAATCCTGACCTGGGAATCGGCAAACCTGAGTCATCATCCTGAGAAATTGGGACATGACACTTGTAAAACAAAGTCATGCCAAGTTCTCCTTTCTGTACTAGTCAATAGCATATTATTTCACATCTTTTCTAAAAAGTAATATGAAAACTGATCCCAGCAAATTATGTCTGGCTCACTGAAAAGGCATCAGTAGACAATACCAAATTAGGATCCCAATGACCCTCACAACGCTCAGTTGCCAGCTGACATGGTGCAAGTTGGCATTGGTTCTGCTGAGGAGAATTCCAACACCAGTTCCTCAGAGGAGAACCGTTGGGTGACTTCATCTTCTGCAACTACCTCACATCCCTTCTTGGAGAAGTACATAACATCAGCAAGGTTGAAGCGTCCTCAGCACTGGTCAGCAATGTCCTCTTCCATGGAGGTTTCCTCTCTCTGGATGATCCCTGCATGAGGAAATGAGTCTTCCTTCCACACAGTGGAATGGACAATATGGATTCCAAAAAGAGTAAAATACACATGCTTTTTAGAAATAGCTCTCCTCCTACTCCAAGCACCATAATTACATTGTTATGCCTCATTTACATACTGGCATTTAGTTCCACAAGCTATTTCTCTAACCCTTTGCCATATAACACCACTAAATTGTTGAAGAAAGGAGAAAAGCATTCAGAGTAAGTTGCAAATAAAACCTTGAGCACAACACCTCCTTCATTGTCATTTACCAAACAACATACGTACACGCACCTAGAAATGTCAACAGTGCACTGCCAAGATTGCAGATCCCTCCTGGTGCCTTGACTCAAATTGAGGCAGTGTTTGTATAGTTGTTGTTCTTGCTGCTGTTGATTAGTTTTACTTTTTCCCAGCTGTAATGAACACCTTCCTCTGGTATTTTTTCTCAGACCCTTCTCCCTTCCCCCAACTCTTCTCATTTAAGGGTCACTTCACTACCAAGAAACTTCAAAGTGTCTAGATTTTTCCCTGAGATATACATAGCATAACACAGAAGCATTGTGCAGGAAGAATGACAACACATTCATGCTCCCTACCTGTAAAATTACACCTCATAGGATGGCCACACAGCAAGTCTCAGTGATGTCTGCTGAAGTCACTCTGAGACCAGATTCTAGTCTCAGAGTAATAGTGCTGTGTCACTTTCATTCAGAGATCTTACCAGTGGAGATTAAATTTTCAAGTGCCAGCACCTTCCGTGTTTTTACTCCCTCCTCAATCTGCAGGGTTGCCCACTGTTCCCAAAACAAGAAAAGTAGATGTTGATGGTTTTCATTTTGTCATTTCCAGGCATTCTGTAATCATCTTAGGTGAACTGTCTGAGCCTCTTTTATTGAAGCTAGGTCTTAGATTTTAATTTTTCAAATTCAGCCTGAATGCTGTCCCACATGCCTGTTTCATTTGTTACACAGATTACCTTTTGCCATTGTCAGGAAAAATAGTTTGGCTCAAACTTCTTTTCAGGACACAGGCAGTTGTTTTTTTCCTGGGGCTTTTTGTTGCTTTGTTTGTTTCTTTGTTTGCTTGTTTGTTTTTTCAAACCTTGAATCTCACTTTTGTAAAAAGGTTTGTTTTGTTTCTAAAAAGCAAGTATCTAAATTCCTTGAATTTAGAAGCAGCAAAGGGTATGAATTCCTTCCATGCATAGATTACATCTTGCCCATTTGTTCCAGTCACTGTTCACACTGCTAAAACACTTCAGTGAAGTCAGGAGATCAAAATTACTTATCTCATCATATGCCACCATTACTCATTACTTCGTAATAGATCTGGAAACTTGGGCTTTATCCTAAAACACCTAGAGCTCCCAGCAAATTCAGGAAGGGCTACAGATATGCTTTCTTTGAAAACACAACTTTGAAAAAAATACCTTTTGACTTTAAAGTCCTTGATTTCAGTCTCTACTCTTATTTTTCTCAAATTGACAAAACATGGAGGAAAATAAAACATGTTTTCTCTCTGCCTCCCAATTTGCGTAGTCATTTAAAGCTCTAAGAAGCAAATATAAACTGTTCTCAGGTGAAAATTTTTCTATTAATTTTGCTAGTCTACATAACAGACTAAATCAAATGCAACACAATGGAGAATCCAATCATAGTGCTCAAGGTTGGATTTTTGGTGAAACATCAACCAGTTTGGTACTTCCTAGAGCGCTGATGTTCCTGCAACATAGTCAGTATTGTGCTAATACATGACTAAGCATCTGCTCTTAGTGTTTCCAGCATAGCTATCTGGTAAGGCATCCTATTTCACCATTCAGGCTAGCAACAGGAACCAAGGATGGTCTTTGTGCGTTATCCTGTTAGCAAGATCTCAGGTAGATAATATCACGGCTAGAAACAAGTCAACACTTCAGTAGGCTATCAATGTCACGTTGTTCACTTTTTTGAACATAGGGCACATAAGCCTGCTTTAAAGCTAACTGTATTCCAAGCAGCAATTTCAGCCATATTTTGGTGATAGAGCCCCAGGACTCCCAGAAGAGGCCCAGCAATTGCATGCACAAGCTTTAATCCAGAATTTCCCAGCCCTACCCTTACTTCTGAAGAGCCAAGTGAGCCACAGCTCAAGCAAAGGGAACCTAACATTCCTTCCATCCTCTATCCCTCCCATTTCCCGCCAAGACAGCTCTTAGTTACTCTTTTGGCACAATGAGAAGCATTTGAACAATACTTCAAAGAAAACAGCTGAAATTAATCGTAAGATGAAAACAGAGGAAATTCCTTTTTTGCCCACAGGACAGTTAGGGAACAACTTTCAACTAAAGAACAAAACAAGCCAGCCCAAACTTCAGTACCTGGAGCTGTACTCTTCCTGTTATTAGCTGCCGTGGCAATAGGGAACTAGACATAAAGGCTATATCTGATTGCATTAACTTAATTACTTCTTTTTTGATAAATTAATCCTCCACTTTGTGAACACAAAATTGTCATGCTCATAACCTGTTATGAAAACTGTGGAAAGAAAAACATTTAACGTGCTTTTCAAAAGAGAAGTACCTTCCTACATTAAGCGCCCACTGAGAGGGTCAAATGTCCTTCAAAGTTGGGAAATGCACAGGGGGAAAAAAAATTCAATAATTGTTTTAATGTCTGCCAACTACAGCAGCAAAGCTGTCCAAAGACCTCCTCAGGTTTGTGTCTGATATGAGAGAGCCTGATGAAATCAATTCCACATACAAGTGCCACGAGCCTCTTAGGGTACCAATAAGAATTTAATTAGCATACCACTGGCTGATAAAAAAAAAAAAAAAGTATCACATATAAAAGCCAATATTACATATAGCCACTGCAGGCAGTGTTCACTGCAAATGTGTCAATGTGGCTTCAAGACTAAATCAACGAGAGAATATGGCAAGAGACCAGGAGGCAATTGCTTCTGCACCAGGGACCAACTGGTTGAGAAAAGTTTTGATATGTTCGGATTTTCTTTCATGGGGTGGGCAACCAGCCTTCTCCAATCTTTAATAATGCTTGTAGTTATGATTACTGTAATCTATATTGCAATAAGTTCTATCAAACGCTTGGTAGTGAAGCCTGTACTAACAATTAAGTATACTCCCTTAAAACTGTCCATACACTGAATATTCCTGTGTTCGATATTCCACTTCAATTCTAGACCAGAAGGGAATGATGACCCACAATGAGCGTCAAACTCACCAAGCTGCACTCCCTCTTAACTTTGGAGGCAAGAGGTGACTGTACCACCACTCCAAAGAAACCAGTCAAATCACGACTGTGGTCACAGGGTGGATTGTGGCTGTACGTTCCCCTCCCCCCCTCCTTCCTGCCAGCAGGAAACAAAACTTCTCCAGGAAGGGAGAAGGGGAAGGAAACCCTGGAGGCTGCAGGTTGAAATTTGAACTGGTCAATCGAGATGCACCAGGTACACCGAGGTGACCCTCCTGGCCAATAGGATTAAATGACCACAGGTCAGATTCGACAGGGCTATAAACGGGGTCCCGCTGGAGGACATGTGGGAATCAGTCCTCCTCGGAGCAGCGGGTCTGCAGTCGGGGACTCCCCCTCGGGTCGGGGCACCACCCGAGGTAACTCCTCCAGGGAGAGAGCCCTCAGCTTTTAGGGGAGTGATATGTGCGTTTTGAGCCATCACTTTAAATCTTGGGGATTCTTAAGTCGGCCGTGTAGTATTAATTCTCTTTACATCATCGAGCCTGTGGTTTTAGAAAATGTTACCGGACTTCTAACTAACTTTTGCTGAAGAATAAATCTGAGTTTTAACTCCTGTTGGATTTGGTTAGTCGTGCATCCGTAATATTCATGTGATATCATGACATGCTTATTGTGTCATGAGTCAAGTAGCTTTTGTATCTTCAGATTTACTGCTGAATGCCATCCCTCAGGTCTTTGTAACTATATCGCATCTTCTTCAGCAATCTAACTTTTCTTTTGCACCTTCTTTTCATTATTTACCTGCTTTACCTTCTCTCCCCTTGCTCTTTCTGAGCCTTCTGTGCCTTCTACAAAGCCTTGTTGGTTTGTTTTTTAATTGTTTCTGCTTTCCCATTACTCTTTCTTTCAATGGCAACCTCAAGCTCCCTCACTCTCTTATTACGCCGCTGCTGCCAGGCACACCATTACCCACTATTTCTCACCTGCCTCACCAAAAAGGCTCTTGCTCTAGGCTTCTCCAGGAACAATGTTTCATTGTTTGTAAAACAGCTTTGCTCACCCATTTCTATTTAACTGCTGTTCCTTACGTTCTCATTTCTGGTCTCTTCCTTGAGTGGCTTGCCCTGCTAATACACATTCCCTAAGGTGGCATATGGTAGGCAGCTGGATGAGCAGGCATTGATCCTCTGGCACAATGCAGCACATGTCTGAACAGTTACCTTCAGCCTTGGCACAGGGGATTGGCATGCATGTCATCTGGGTGCTAAAAACTTTGTGGGCGGGAGGGCAGAGGTAGTTTCTGGGACCTAATTTGAGGCAGGAAAGGTGGGCCAAATGAAGTATTGATAACACACCAGGAAGTAACAGGAAGGTGTGGTGACTCTTTTAATAGGATGCCACAGCAATAAGCCTAGGCACATAGAAGAGGAATCATTTCTTAAAAGGAGAGAGGGAAAGACAGACTTCCCTACCCCAGGGGGACTAAGAAGAGGTTTCCTCTCCTGAATGAGGGAGAATTGTTTTCCATCCTGCAAGACCTTGTCATTTGCACTGCCTGTCTAACCCTTACAAAGTCATATTGCCTGCCACTCTAGGAGCACAGGCAGACACTGTAATTCTTCCCTGCCACCTTCTAAAAAAACAGAGAGCGAGTGAACTCCTCCATCATGCTGAATGATGGGACTGCAGCCCTTCATCAGCTATAATTTTCCCTGGCAAACTACTCAGTCCGAGATATCTGACATTTTCTGGAGGCTGCTGACAGCTATCACAGGCATATGCCAAAAAAAGCAGAACAGGTTTGGAGGGGGAACAAATAAAACAGAGAGGCTCTGGGAGTCTATTGCTTTTCTCCCAACATGTCACATTTGCCACACAGCAAAAGACAATTACTATATGCATTCCACCCAGTTTTCTCCTGGACATGCAGCACTACAACAACCCACTGTGGTAAAAGCATCACCTTGAATTCATGGACCAGCCTGGAGCTCCAGCCCCTTGTAGGGCTGTGAAAGGTGAGGCCATAGGGATGGCATTCCCACATAAAGTGAAAGAAGAGGAAGAGTTGCTAGTAGCCCCCCTATTGAGGTGGTCAAACTATCTAGCCTAAAGGCACTACAAGATACATATGGCCAGGTCTCTTCTTATCTTTATTCTCTGCTTTATCCACTTTGTACCTCCTGAAATGATGCAAAACATTTCAGTGTTCTTACCATTCCACTGCAAACCTTTAACATCACATGGTTGAAAGGTAAAAAAAACAAACCACAAACCAAACACCAAAACACCCAAATGATGAAGTACCCTACATGTCAGGAAAAGTTGCAAGACACTTAATGTGCAAAACTCTCTCTTCATTTGGAAGAATGAAATCCAACTTAGAAGAAAGGCATGCTGGTGACACACAAGGAATTCAAAGGCTAAGCTCTCTTTAATGTAACAAATCTCAAATTGACACCTGCAAGCATAAGAAGTTCACTTGAAACAATGAAGATATTCCTGGTCTCCTAGGGAAATGAGAAGGAGATGGAGTGACTGTCAGCTGCCTACTCCTGGCTCTCGATCCTTATGGTCATTCTACTAATTTCTTATTATTAGGTAATGTTTTGCAATTGCCTGAGGGAACTGGGATTATAACCTATTTGTTTTTTCACAGCAAGGAGAAGCAAGCAGAGCACTGACTTCTGCCTACCTGTAGCACCTTATATGGGAGGATTAAATCCGGTATAAACAGCCTTTTCCTGCACAGGAGTGGCTACACAGCAGTCATCTTTCAAGCAGGTGCATATACACCGTGAACAGATAAAAACTGCAATAGCACATAACAGCTTTCAAAGAGCACCACTGTGGTTTTGCCCTCCCTTTGATATATTACCTACCATGGACATAGACTAGAAAGAACAATTTGTATGGCTTCTAAAGAGAAGGATTCATGCAGAAATTTTGGGAATCACTCTTTCCAGGTATGCCTCTGTTGTGGTTTAACCCCAGCCAGCAACTAAGCACCACACAGCTGCTCACTCACTACCCCCCCACCCAGTGGGATGGGGAGAAAATCGGGAAAAGAAGTAAAACCCGTGGGTTGAGATAAGAACGGTTTAATAGAACAGAAAAGAAGAAACTAATAATGATAACACTAATAAAATGACAACAGCAATAATAAAAGGATTGGAATGTACAAATGATGCACAGTGCAATTGCTCAGCACACGCCGACCAACACCCAGCTAGTCCCCGAGCGGCAATTCCCCACCCCCACTTCCCAGTTCCTATACTAAATGGGATGTCCCATGGTATGGAATACCCTGTTGGCCAGTTTGGGTCAGGTGCCCTGGCTCTGTCCTGTGCCAACTTCTTGTGCCCCTCCAGCCTTCTCGCTGGCTGGGCATGAGAAGCTGAAAAATCCTTGACTTTAGTCCAAACACTACTTAGCAACAACTGAAAACATCAGTGTTATCAACATTCTTTGCATACTGAACTCAAAACACAGCACTGTACCAGCTATTAGGAAGACAGTTAACTCTATCCCAGCTGAAACCAGGACAGTCTCCTTCCTGTCCAATACTAACTATTCCAGTGACTCCAAAAGATACCTAGAGGGATGTCATAGAGGAGAGTTTGCAGCCAATACCGGCCTGCCTTTCTTGTAACTTCTTTCTTATCAGACTACCAGAACATCATATGTCCCTAGCAGATACTGTTCCAAAAGAGCACTGACACATCAACTTCAGCCTGGTGCTGCTTCAGATGTTGAATACATTCCGTCCAAGTTAACAAAGAGTTATTTCTACCTGAGGCAAATGACAGGAGGCTCCATGACTATCAATCATGGTCAATCTTCTATCAGTTGATCTTTTTTTTTACAACAAATATACAGGGTACATTGTTTACCTGTTTTGAGCTGCAACATGATCAAAAGCTGCTTACATCTAGAAGTACACCCTAGCATTGTCATTAGGCACATGAAGGTGCTACTATTGCTAGAATTGTTCCTCTGACTCCAACTGTAGGGCTCCTTGGTATTTCTATGCAAGTTTTGCCATGCTACAAAGACAGCAAAACAGACTGTTCTACTTAGAAAAGTCAATGACACAAAATCAAGAGAGCAAACCTGGGCTGATTTCCCAGCATCTCTTAACAACCAGGGGTACCGGGATTATGTTTTTCAGGATAAGAAAGTCTTTCAAACAGGACTGACCAGAGCATTCTGCACTCCAGTAATTCTGATGTCTGCACTCACACATGAAAACTACTAAGAATACCTCTTTTTCAATTAAACTTTTGCCAGCTATAACCAAAAAAGCACCCTTTTGGTTTTTGTTTATATCTTCTCAATTCTCAACCTCACATTCAGCAAACTCCTAACCTGATTGCTACTCAAGGGTGAAATAATCTCTGGTAGTTTTGTTTCAATTTTTATCAAGACCGAGGTTCACGCTTCATTTGTGAAAAATCATCCAAAGGCCAGAATAACCTTAAAGATGACCTATTGCATGGTAAGCAATGTCAGGTGCAATATTTATTTATGGGAACCACACTGTCTTTATGCACTAAAGTGCAAATATCCACTCCTCTGCATTTATACGCTAACTGATCTATGTCTGCTGCTCTTTAGGTCTGCACAGATTCCACCTACTTGACTAAACAGATCTGTGTTTATATCTGACCGCAGTAATATTGTCCTATTTAGAGTTTATCTTTGGCCATCAACAGTTGAATTATGAAAACATTGCAGAATAAGTATTGTATCCCTCATTAGGATAACTGTAACACATTTAGCTCTGACCACACAAGCAGTCTTGTTTCCACACAAGATAAATACCACAATTACAGAACCTCATTTATCATATCCTGTAGCTTACAACAGGCTTGTGTCTTTGTATCACAAAAGCAGGAAGTCCACTATATGTTCTGACTACATTTGTTTGCCTCAGCAACATATAGATGCCCATCAGATGTGTAGGCATTACATGACTGTCAATACATATCTCATATATTGTCAATATAAATCTTGTATATGGTTTGCATGTCATCGATGCTGAATGCAATAGAATAATTTGTCAATGCCCGACATTTATTGCATTGATTAAATGCATAAAATTTTCTCACAGTTCTGGCTTAGGAGTGACTGCAATCACAGCACTGGGTCCTTTGGGGCAATTTCTGAAAGATGTCAGTATTCATGTTTGCTTTCATAATTTTCTCCACAATCGGCTATGGAAGCTGGTCATATCCATTTGTTCTTGTTGCCTCCACCCTGGCAACTTGGTCCATAATGGAGTAATTTGTTGCAATGTATCACTTCAGTTGTGTTGTACTTCCTACTCAGGCGTTTAGTACCATGTATTCTGCACTGCAAGAAATGCATACTAGCTCTTTCCCATTAATCTTGTCAAACATTCTGTATCATCTGGAGACTTGTCACCCCCTTATTGAGAGATCTAGATTATTTATGAGTGTGTTGAGAAATAAAAGTCTTAGCTGCTCCCTCTCTCCACTGTGACAACAGGTAAGAATCACAACAATCTTCCTCTTCTAAATATTGGCACCATTCACATATTTTAAATAATCCATAAGGAATTTTATTTAAATGTGATTACATCAGAACTAACCATTCTCCTTCTAAATCTTGCC
Organism: Buteo buteo; assembly: GCF_964188355.1. Lineage (NCBI taxonomy): Eukaryota > Metazoa > Chordata > Aves > Accipitriformes > Accipitridae > Buteo > Buteo buteo. The sequence continues at coordinate 67,026,027 of NC_134171.1, read as the reverse complement.
AACAAGTTTTAAGGAAAAAGAAATTGCACTAAAAACGTTAATTTTATATGCAACCTAAAAATATATGTGTGAGATCCCAAAATCATGGAAACACCTCTTGAAAGACCACAGGAGCATACATCCTATTTCAGGAATCAGGAAATTAATGTCTAAGGCTAAAAATACACTTACCTATAGTGCTGGTGAGGGATGAAATCAAACATTTGCTCTCCTGAAGTGAAGGGGAAAAACTCCTGTGGCCTTTAGACCGGATTACTGACCACATTTCAAAGAATGCTGTCACTTTTAACTCTCCCTTCCTGAAATGTTTTTCTAGAGCTTTCTTCTGGCTGATATGGTGAGGAACACTGTTAGAATGTGAAAAAATATGTTACTAGAAATATTTAAAAGAAGTAATATGTGACTACTGAAAAAGACAAAACATACATTCCGCAAACTCAGTCTATACCTTAGGAAGACGTGGTAAAACTTATTGCTGTCAGATCACTGTTTAGCACTATCATTTTATTACTTCCTTATGACAGTTTATTACGTTATTAACTCAGAAGATTCTCACCACGATCCTCAACAGGACAGTGCAGGTCCAGACATACTCAGAGCCGCACGTCCTGTTTCAAAAGGTACAACCTTGTTACATACAGGAGCTCAGGCGGCGACCTCTGCCTTTTCACGTTGCAGGCCGGCATGACACAACCCTCCCGCTGCGAAGACACGAGTGTAGCTTGCTCCACCCACACTGCTAGCCGGATGATGTGGGCCAGCCAGCTCGGTTCAAATGCTGTTTTGATGCTTTACTAAAGCTCTTAGTACGATCAATGAGGTGCTTCTGTAAGCACAAACCCTGACTTTTGGCCTGGAGCTACGTCAGGTCCCAAAGCGCGCAGGCAGGCATCACGGAGGCCAGGACATCTCACCTTGCCCTCGGGAACAAGCCCTTGCTGTGGCGCCTGCAGTCCCTTGCTCCAGAAGCCACCCATGAAACGCGGGGGACCCGAACAGCCTTCCTAAATCGGCGCATTGTTTCACCTTAAAGCCAAAAACAAAATAGGGATTTAGACTTAAGAATTACACCATTTAAGGCAAACCAAAAGGGCTGGGTTTGGACTGACCCTCGCCGGGCAGGAAGCGGGAAGAGGCCCGGAGAGCGAGGGAGGATTGAAGCGGGCGCGGAGGGGGCGAGGGCTGACGCAGAGCGAGGAGGACGGGCGGCTGAAGAGACGGGACAGGCCGCTGCCCGGGCCCCAGACGCCTCCTCCTCTCTCCCCCGCCGCTTCCTCACGGGAAGGCCATGGGCCCGACCGGGCCCTGCCCTGCCCTGCCGCCAGCGACCGCTGGGGGCTCCCGCCGCCGCGGCGCGGCCCGCCATTGTCGAGGGCATGGAGGGCGAGAGCACGTCGGCTCTGCTCTCGGGCTTCGTTTTCGGCGCCCTCGCCTTCCAGCACCTCAGCACCGACTCGGACACGGTGGGTGCCGCGGGGCCCCGCCGCCGGGAGGGGACGGGACGGGACGGGGCGGGGCGGGGCGGAGGGAACGGGCGGGGGGAGCGGGGGAAGCGAAGGGAGGGAGGGAGGGAGGGAGGGGCGGCCGTTGGTCGCGCGGGCAGCCAGCCGCCGCCATGGCGGAGCCCGCCGCCGCCGTCGCCCCCCCCCGGCCCCGTCAGGAGGGCGGCCTGCCTCCCACCGCAGGCCCGCCGGCACCCCGCTGCTGGGGAGGGCCCCACGCACGTCCAGGCCCTGACTGCGTGCTGTGCTGGAGCGCGGTTTTGCAGTGTATTTCCCTCCCCGCTGCACCCTGCTGCAACGGTGGTTTCTTTCCGTGGTCACTAATGGCGGGAAATGGTGGGTTTTTTCTTTTAAAAACGAGGAGGTGTGGGCTACCGGACGCCTGGTGTGGCAGCAGCAGCACCGTGCCTTGTCAAGGACTGACCAAAGTGCTGGTCAGGCCTTCTGGCCTAAGCCCTGGAGGTGAGCATCACCTGTACAGCCACAAACTGTTCACTTGTGAATGAAAACATGAGGAATGGGAAACAGCTCTGTACACATTCCAACTTCTTTTTTCCTTAAATAGGTTTGAAAAATGAGTGAGAACCTACTCTGTTTAAAAAAAAAACAAACAGTTCATTTTGACACCTCTTTTCCTCTCCTGAAGACAGCATTTCCACTGTTAATATTGGACAAAGTCTTGTTCAATGCTGCTGTTAATGTGAACTTCTTCTTTTCTCTCCCCCCTAAAGGAAGGGTTTCTCCTTGGAGATGTGAAAGGTGAAGCCAAGAACAGCATTACTGACTCACAAATGGATGATGTTGAAGTTGTTTATACAATCGGTTAGTCTGTCCACATTTTTAATACCACGCTTGGTTGCAGGCAATATACAACTGCTTACAGTTTTGAATGAGGGCGGTCAACACCTTACAGCAAGATCAAAGCTGCTAGATCCTGGGGACCACCTTGATGTAAAAAAAAAAAAAAACAAAAAACCCACCACCTGGAAGGGTTATTTTGTAACATTTTAATTGATTTAAAAAATTACAATTTTACAGTAGAAAATATAATAATTTAATAGAAATACTAGTTCTTACTTCCTTAAATAGCTCCTCTTTGGCAAATATTTTGTCACATTGAAGGTAATTTAAGGCTTAGACTCCTTTGTCTTGGCCATGTCACAAACTCTCCTGGACTAGAGTTGCACTGGAATAGCTTGGCCTATTTCAGTGATGTGAACTAACACTAATGTGTTAGCCTCTATTACCTAATTTGGAGCTTATAGAATACAGTGTGTGAAGGCTGCAAGCTATTTATGTATTTCATTGAGCAGATGCCAGATGTATTTTTCTTTATAGTCTTCAGGGGATTGAAGTGGATGTGCATTTTATACTAGCCCTTAACAGAAACATATGTATATGTGCACATGCACACACATTTAACTCCCTTTAAAATGCAGTTACACAAAAAAGAAAGAAGATAATCCAGTTTCTTCTTTCCAATCTTCCTGACAATATGGTAGGGAGAAATTGCTTCCCATTTTCTAGTTTTACTCTAGGATACAATCAAGGTGTAACACTTTCCTCCACTGAGTCTCACAGCTGAACCAAAAATATGAGGCATTTTTTGTGGTGGCAATCAAGTTACCCAGTCTTGTCATCACATGCTCATAGGCAGAGTTAGTTGCTCCAAAGTTTGGTGTGGGTTTTTTTTTTTTAGTTAACTCATGAAAATGAAAGTAGTGAAGAATTTAGGGGGGAAAAAAAGGATTTAGAATGCCATTAGATCACCTACAGTTTTTTTCTAGTAGTCAGTGTTCCAGTTCTCATCATCTACCCTATGGGTTTCTGTTCTCCAGCCTCATCTTTCTTACTAACAGGATCCATGCCTTGCTGCAGAGTAACTCAAGTGAAGTCTTTCATATTACATAGTACTCCTGTACTCAACAGAAGGGAGGGAAAAATAAAGTGCCCAATTTGATTTTTCACTTGACAAAACAGAAAAATGTGTAAAAAATACAGTTTATATCAGTGGTTCCCTTTACATTTGAAAAATGAATTAGAATCTTTTTTAAAAAAAAAATCCTTTCTTAATCTTATTTAATTAGATGTTAATGCATTTGATTTTTAGAATTCCTTCTCGGTTCTTCTAGCAGTTTAATTCTGATCATAGTAGATAGAAGAATATACATCTTGAACTGATGAACCCAGAGTAATATTACCTTCTCTTTCCAGATATACAGAAGCATGTTCCATGCTACCAGTTGTTCAGGTAAGAATCTTACGTAAACAGATATGAAGAAGTTAAAATTAACCCTAACTTGAACTCTTCGAGAGTAAAGCTTTTATTACATTACTGAGAAACTCACCTGGCTGTAACTACAGCAGCCATATCAACCCCTTGGAATAACAGATACAAAATGCCTTATGTTATTCCTATTTTGGTTCTTCATGTCCTTTTTTAGTGTTTGTCTGTGTATATAAAAATAGAGATATGGCATACTGTACCTTCTGATGAGCTATGATACCATATGAACTACAGAATAACATCAACATACTGAACAAACAACATTGCTTTTTTAAAGCACACATCCCAACCCCTCACCCTCAAAACAAAAAGAAAGAAATAAAAAGGTAGCATCAGCCATAGGCTTCTAAGTGGGTCAGAAACACTTGTTAGCCTCATGGCAGGAGTAATTTCAAGGACTAGTATTTAGAGTTCCATCATAGACAGGAACACAGCTGTGCGGGTTTGCATCCCTAGAAGGGGAGAATCACAACACAAATTTCCTTCTCAAAACTTTCTGAAAACTAATAAACCCAGATGTTACTAGAAAGGCATTTCATATCAAATTGAAGGCATCTTTCTATTTTGTAGTCAAAAGGATATAGATGCTACCTTTAACTTGTGTCCCAACAGCACTGAGGCCAGAACAGCATCTAAGCTGTACAAGACCACCTACATATCTGAGTAATGAAATTATCTGCACTGTCCTAGCAGAGCAGCTGTATCAGCATATCTTTATGCTTACCAGGGGGAAAAATAGCTATTAAAGTGGGATGACTGCCAGACTACTAGGGAATAATTATTTCTACAGTAGCATTTTTTTTTTCCTCTAATTGTCCTAATTTTCTTCTAGCTTTTATAATTCTGCAGGAGAACTGAATGAACTTGCCTTGAAGAAAATACTATCAGGCTGTAAGAAGGTACTTTATTTTCAAACCTAAACTATACCAAGGAGCTCACTCAGATTTTGGGGGCTGTTCTGGATACCTCTTGTATCAAGTTTTTTTTTCTCTTTCATCTTTTTTTATCTTGTATCTAGTTCCTCACACTGCTGGTCAAGGCAGCTGCATCATCTTTCCCCCCTAAAAGAACAGTTTATGTTATTTTTGACTGTGTTTCCCTACATATACGTCACAACTTTTTTTTCTTATTTATTTCTCAAGCAAACAGTTCAAACATCCCAAAGGGATTCTACTGATTTCTAGCTTAAGATCAGTTGACATCAGCTCACTCAAGTGGTTAAGTGCCACTTGACGAAAAAAACTTACAGTCTTCTCCACAGAAGAAAGTTTCCCAAGGGGAGGTAGACGCTGGAAAGAGCCAACCAGCAAAATAGCAGTACCAAGTTTGCAGAGTTTCACCTTGAGCACAACATCAGAAAACGGGCCAGTTCAACACATGGTTTTGAAGGAAAGAAAGGAGTTGTCATACTCAAATTAGACTTAGATGCTTTAAGGGTTTCACGTTAACTAACTACTTCAATATATACACATCACTGAACAATTCAGATTCATGACTTTGTACTGAATCCTCTAGCTTGCTTCAATATGACACACAGGGACAGCACAATTCAAAAGTAATAATCAATCTTCTTCTGCCTGCAGAGTGTAATAGGATGGTACAAATTCAGGCGTAACACAGACCAGACCATGACATTCCGGGAAAGACTTCTTCATAAGAATTTACAGTCTCACCTATCAAATCAGGGCCTTGTATTCCTTTTGTTAACCTCTAGCGTGATGACAGAAAGTTGTTCTACTTACAGACTGGAACATGCCTTACATCGGCCACAAGAAGGGTAATTGGTTTGTTCTCTACTTTTAATAAAGCAATAGCACAGCACGTGCTATAAGTTGGAACAGTTTGGGTTTTTTTTGTTGCAATTGAACTATTGTTGACACTGTGTATTTTACCCTTGAAACTTACACATTAAATAAGATAATTTCTTATATTGCTGGAGCCTCGTTGTAATCTTACCCTGGAATTCTGTTCGGGGAATTTGCCTTTATGACTATCTGTAGTGCCAGCATCAACAGGCAGACGCTGTCAGTTCCTTTATGCACATAAGCTGTTCTTGCTCAGTTTGGTTTTGTGTCTAGGACTTCAACTATGCATGGTGTTCATCTTCACATATCATTGAAATACTTAAATTGGTGGTAATTTTCAGTTATTTTCAGAAACATGCTGCCCATAGGCTAGGCATAACAAGCAAGTATTGATTTATTGCAACTCACACCCAGAAGTGGGAAAATACTAGAGGCATTGCTCAGAGTCTTTTTGCTCTTGTAGTTTGCCTTTAGCCATAAGAAGTTGTCTATGGGTGATAGGATACATTTAGCAAGAACTAACTATGCTGTAAACCTCCATCTGGGATGCTTAATGGTCAAGAACCTTTAACTAAAGAGAGGCCTTTGGATGTTAATAAATCAGTTCTCATACTTCTGCTTTTTAAGTCTTTTCCAGAAAGTTCCTTTGGTGGTTACCAACTTGGGCATGGCAGAACAGCAAGGTTACAGAACAGTGTCCGGTTCCTGCATATCTTCTGGTTTTGTGAGAGCAGTAAGACAACACAGGTACAATACATGCCATATTTACTGATAGCTCTAGCTTTCAGTTAAGTATAGTTATCTTTCTATAAAACTTTTTTTTTAAGTGCTTTTGCAAATGCTACAGCCATACCCAGCCCACTTGTTGACCTGTCTCCTACAACTATTTACCTTCCCAAGGTACTCAGAAATTAGTGAAGTCCCATACTTTGCCATGAGAGCAGCTGTCTCTCTCAACATAGGCACCTGGTGTTGAAGCTCAAAATGCTTCTTTATTCACTATACTCCTACTAAGTAAGCACTGGGATCATTAACTTGCAATTATATTCTTGGTTGACAGTTCAGAATTCTTTTACGAAGATGGATCCTTACAAGAGGTTCATAAGATAAATGAGATGTATGCCACTTTGCAGGAGGAACTGAAGGTAAGTCAGGCATACCTGCCGATACAGTTACTTTCAGCAGTACTACAAAACCAAGCCGAGCAAAGGGTATACCATCTTGCACTAAATAAGAAACAAAGCTGTGCCTTGGAAGCACATGTTGAAAGATCAGGGAGTTCCATTTACTGTAGCTGTACACTAAGTTCTCAAAGTTGAAGACTTAAGTTTCCATTTGATAAAAAAAAGTACAGTGATAAATCCTCAGTTCCACTGATAAATTTGCATCTTGCACCTCATTCAACACAAGGTTGAAGTTATCATCTCTAAAATCTACCTCAACCTCATTACTTAAGCATTTTAATACTTTGTGTCCAACTTAAAAAGTCATGAGTAACTTTAAGGATTTTGTAACAAGGTTAAAGTCAGCTTCTGTGAATACTGTTAATCCCATCAAATGTTCTTTTCCTTGCAGAAAATATGCTCTACAGTAGAAGCCAGTGAACGATCTGTAGAGAAGCTCTTAGCAGAGGTGAGCCAATTAAAAGAAGAAATAAAGAGGAAAAAGCAACAAAGTTGTTCAGGTAAGTTAAATAAATGCAATGCCAGTCTTACTGACTTCCAAAGTTGATTGATTTGACAGAAGCACAACACACTTCTGAACTTGAGGCAGCCAAAACAGTAGTGGTAGAAGTGTACAAGAGGGACTGCAACTCTAGCTTTTTTTTTTTTCCAGGAGAAGACAGGGACTACACAGAAGAGCCAAAGGAGAATGTCCTCCTTTGCCAGGCAATGCAAACATTCTTCCCCAATTCTGGACTTCAGACATGTATTGTTTCCTTCAAAGGCCGACAGATATTCAAGAACTGCTGTAACATTGACCATAATATTAATGTTATGGACAAACTGACTCTCATGGTAGAGGAAAGAGACTTCACTGAAGCTGAAACAAGACACCTAACCAAGCGTAAAGTCAGAGGGACCACAGCAGGATCAAAGTCATTCAAGAAATCCAGATCACTGCAGCTTCACCAAAAATTACTTCAAGACCAAGAAGACAGTGACCAGGAAAGGAAGCTTATGCTGAGTAGCACTGAAACAGATGAGGACATGTTGGAAAAAATTAGAGACACAAATGAATACCCACACTCTCCTACTTTCTGATCTGTTAGCAATTTGTCCAGATGACCTTGCACCAAAAGTTACTGCCAGCATATTCAAGTGACACAACAATTTATATCACTGCAGGGATAAAAAAACCAGTGCATTTTTGAAAGACATACAGGTTTAGGGTTTTTTAGTTTTGGGGGGGGTTTAATGCAGGAATCCCGTTTGGCATAGAGACAAGTCCAGATGACATTCCCTCATTTTGCCTTCCAGAGTTAAATCTGTATTCGCTCTCTCAGGGTTTAAAGACTATGCTAGCAGGATGTTAGCAGTCATAACTATGTCACATACTGCCTCAGAGTAATACAACTTCCTGTTGTAGTACTGTTGAAGAAGCAGCACTACCCTTTCCTCAGCAGAAGCCGAGGCAGGGAGCATCAAATGAACACAGGTAACATGCTTAACAGAATTAGCTGTCTACATAAATTGCCACAGTTTAAATACTTTAATTCATCCTTACCTATCAACTACTTGTTTATTTGTTCCCCCCTTCCAATCCAGCATGGGAAAAACGGACACCTGAACTTTAGCAAGACCTGGGAGCAGAGGAAGTGGTCCATACAGTTGCCCATTTCTACTATTGCTTTCACTTCCTTCACACAATTTTAGAGACTTGACCATAAAAAAAGCAACTGACATCCACCCTTCAGTCAGTGATGCATTATGCTAGCCAACCACACTTCCAGTAAAAAAAGTATATAAACATGAAAAGCAGTTTTATTGTTTATTTCTTCATAGTATATTACTCTGGATACTTGATATTACATATCTTGGGGTCTGTGAGAAACGATGGGTCCTTAAACATAACTGGCATAAATCCTGTAAAAAGATAAGATGGAGGGGTTTTTTTAATAGGAAAGTAGGCTTGGCTTAAACTCAAAAGCGTAATCATACTTACCAAGTACATGAGCTCTTTTAATGGCTTTTGTAATTTCCTTCTGTTTCTTGTTGCACAAGCCTGAAGAGAAAAATCATTTTCAGTCTCCTAAGTCAACAATAACCAAATCATTAAAGGGTAGAAGTGCCATTACTGTCAATTCCCTCTAGCTTTGTCTAAGTCTTCCTAGAAAAATGCATGTCTGCTTATACTGTTAAATACAAAAAAAACCCATATAATTAAGGGATATATTCATTCCTTGATGAAGGCTACTAAGTCAGAGGAATACTATTACAAAATGTATAGAGTTGGCAGTAATTACTTTTGGAAAGATAGCTGATACACAGTTACTTGGACTCACAAGAACATTAATATTAGCCAGTAAATTATTTAATTTGATACTTCACATACCTGTTATATGCCTGCCATAAATGCAGCCAGTATGCGGAGAAACAAACTGGGAAAGAAGCTATTTAAGAAATCCAAAGTCAGTTTAAGAACTTTTTAGAGAGCTTTATTTTACTACTTGCATTCTATTTTTCATTTTTTGGTCTGTTTTTACAAAAAACTCAGTTCTACCTGGAGACAAGAAAAAGTATAGCTTGGAGTTAGACAATATTTTATATGCCATAATATTTAAGCTGTATGACAGTGGAATTAGAATAGAGGACTCTACTTGGTAAATAACAAAGTTATAACACCTGCACATAGGACTAGTAGATTGGACAGCTTATCACAGCTGCATTATTTGGCCCTTGCCTGCACACATTCTTACTCTTAAGTTTTAAGCCCCTAACATATGTGAATGATTTTTTCATTTTTTATTCTTGTGGACTTCCTACACACACATTTAAAAATAGCAAACCAGTTACCTTCATCTAGGGACAGGAATTTTCTAACTCACCTGCACATTCTTGTAGTCCACACTTATTCCACACAAGACACATTTTTTAGGAGGCTCTTTATAGGGGTTCTCCATTTGTATGGGCTGAAATTAGAGAATTATTAACATCTGTAAGCTTCACAAGAAATAGGGAATGTTTGTTATTTTTATCCTTTGGGCAAAATATGCCTTGAAACCTAAAGAGGTATTTAGTACATCACTGAAGTTTTTCAGTAACTTTCTTATCTCTGTTTCTCTAACACACAGATTGGTACCTAGCAATCTAAAAAACTTCTCACAGCTACACAGCCTTTTATGTCTTAATGACAATGTAACAAGTCACAGCAATCAAGAAAAGAGTGCTTACACCCTTTACTTAGAAGGCAATACCCACAAAAGCTGGTAGTAAGGTAGTTGTCTGACAAGTCACAAGAGACTTTTTTTGAAAGTAATTTCAAAGCAAGTGGCCTGAGGGAGCTCCTGTCTGCTCACATGCTTTAACTGAGAGATTGCCAAATATCTCCCAAGCCCTGAAAGGCTCCTTAAGCTTCAGAACACACCCTGCACCAAATCATTTCAAGATACAAGTGGAAGAAGAAGTTTCATTTTTGCAGACATCGGTAGAATTTGCGCAGAGAAAGACTATTTTTAGAAGTTTTTGCTGGTGCCAGACAACACATTTTTATGACCTAACCACCAGACCTAGTGCATTCTCTCAGCTATATACAGGAAATCAGCGCTGCCAAAGTTTTTTGCACCACATTCGAGCTGCCGAGACGGCTGGTTGAGGTGACAACGCTTAAGATACCGTATATCTACAGCGCCTCAACTTCAACGCCGGGTCATCTCCTTCGGCGCTGCCTTCCTGCTCTGCAAGGAATTCCGGCTCTCCAGGAGCCCGAGCTACGTAAAGGCCCCAGCAAAGGGTTCTCAGACGCCCCCGCTGCCTGACCGGAGCCCCTCCCGGTAAGGGCGGCAGCGGCCCCGGAGGCGGTAGGAAGCGCGGAGCAGAGCGCGGAGCTCACCGCAGGCTACGCCCGGGGGGAGCCTCACCTGGTCGGACGGGCTGGGCCGCCCCTCATGCTGCAGGCGGCGCGGCTGCTCCCACAGCGGCGCTGTAAGGGAAAAAGCGACGGGATTAGTGGCGGTGGAGGAGGAGGAGGAGAGACCAGCCACAGCACGGCCGCCTCGCTGGAAAGGGGAAAGGAAGGGGAAAGGAGGAGGAACGCACCGGGCACCAGCCTCCACCAGGGACCTCGCGCTACCACAGCCTGCGCCGCCATATTGCGTGCCGCCTACAAACACCGCCACTTCCGCCTCTGCGCCTCTACTTTGCGACTACAGCTGCCGCCCGGACCCTCCCGCCGGTACAAACGCCCTTCGCTGGCCAATGGGGCCGCGGCCTGCCCTACTTGAGGCAGGCGATTGGCCGCTGCCTGGTTATGGCCTCTGTACGTTAGAGGCTTCTTGACGGAGGTGGCGGCGCCGGATGGCCGCTCCCTCATGGCAGTCCCTCGCCGCACCCGGCCGTGACCGTGACGGTCTCCGCACCGCTTTCTCGCAGTCCCGGTTTCAGGGCGGAGACTGACATCCCCCCCCCCGGCTCCACAGGCAGCGGTGATGGCCGAGCCTAGTCTCGCGGTGCGGAGGAAGAGCCGCCCCGGCTCTGTCAGCAAGCGGAGCCGGGCCCCGGTGCAGCCCAGCGCCGTCTGCTCGCCGGTGGCTCGCAAGAAAATGAGCTCCGGTGGCGAGGGACCCCCGGCGGAGACCCCGGTACGGGGCTAGCGGTGGCGGGGGGCGGGCAGGCTTCTAGGGCTGGGTATTGAGGTGGGGGGGGACTCCGTCTGGGAGGGTGGTTTGGCCCCGGACTGAGCCTGCGTGATGTTTATCGGGAAAGGCCTTGCTTTGTATGAGGGGGGGATGCGTTTTGGCTTCAACTTTAAAAAAAAAATTATCGCTACTAAGTAGCTATGCAGGCATCAGGTCTACTTGTAGGTTAAGTTTCATTGAGTTAAAGCATGTGTTCTTTAGAAGTCAAGCTAGATTTTCTTCACAAACACACTTAACTTTCTTGTTAAGTTGGGGAAGACTTAAATGACTTGCATGTAATGTGTGTGCTGTGCAAGTTATGCTGCCTTTTTTGTTGTTACTTTGGAGTATTAATACTCTGTTATTTTTTTTTACAGTGTAGTAATGAGAGCGAAGAAGATATGTTTGGTGACCATGACAGCTTTTATGGAAATGATTCTTTGCTAGCTGAAGTTGATGATATAGAGAAGAAATACCTGCAGGATAAAAATACAAATATTAAAGTAGCTGGAGAAATCATAATTGGGAATCAGTCAGGAATTCACCAGAAAAAACAAGATAATTTTTCTAATTCAGAAAATGTGGTTGTTCTTAAAGCTGACAAAGAGGATGCTTTCCAAATGAATGAAAATGACCCAGTGGATAGCAATGAAGAACTGACTGAATCCATTTTAGATGACTTGCCATCATCACAACTTTTGTATTTTGAGAAAATGGGCGAACTTTCTTCTGGTTCTAGAATATCTCCAGTCTCAGAAAGGAGGAATAAATGTGTGAATTTTTCCTTGGACAAAATCAGGAGTCCATCTTTTTGTCCTGATACTGAACACAGGAACAGACCTACTGACTTTTCCTCAGAGTCTAAGTGTGATTTATTTAAAACTGAGAGTCTTAAAGATCATCTGAAAAGTGCTATGACTGGAAATGCTAAAGCCCAGACTCTGCAGGTTTCTAAGACCAAGCAGCTTAAAGAAGCTGTTTTATCTGAAGAGCTTTGTGTTGCTAGGAAAACTATTGAATCTTCTTCTGTTGATATAGGCCCTTTTTATGGATTACCTAGCAAAGTTAAAGATCTATTCAGACAATTTCGAGGGATTGAAACGCTTTATGGTAATGTAACTAATGGTTTGTTGAAAAAAAAAAAAAATTGCTGGTAAAGTGTTGCCCAGGTAATATTTAATTTAAGCCATGTTGGAAAGTGATTGTTTTGTTTATTAAGTTGTTTTTTGGATGGGTGGGAGAGGTTGATAGGGCTTATAGAATACTTTGGAAGGCTCAATCACTGGAAGCTTTTAGTGGTTTATTGAAGAAAAGCTCTCAAACACTAGGCTTGAAGTATTCTATATGAAACATAGGCATTTTGGTATTGATTAACATGCCCCTGGGGGTTGCTAATAATTCCTTTTTAATTTTGCAGAATGGCAGCATGATTGCTTAATGTTAGAATCTCTACAGCAAAGGAAGAATTTAATATACTCATTGCCAACCAGTGGTGGGAAAACGCTTGTAGCTGAAATAATAATTCTCCAGGAATTACTCTGCAGGCAGAAGGATGTTCTGATGATCCTGCCATATGTTGCCATTGTTCAAGAAAAGGTCTGGATACAGTGTTTTTGATACTGCTTATCTTTTCTAATATGCCTTGTTACTTGGCTGATTTTAACACTAATTTTAGCAAAGTTCATGATTTTCATAAATATATGGTGGGAAGTGAGTGACTTCTCTCCTAAATGCTGCTATGAAGGCCAGTAATTTCATAATAAAACAGACCTAAATTATGAGCTGAAGATGCTGAGTTATAAAGTGTGCTGAACTTTGAAATAATAGCTTTTTGCAATGTTACGTATAGTTCTGCAGTCTTAGAGCTGTACTGCCTGACTTGTTAAAGAAATGGTCTTGAAATAAAAGCTGGTGGTTTTTTGATGTAAAGGAAAAGTTAATTTTAGAGAACAGACATAACCCAAGCTTGATAATATTTGTAAACACTTTAGCTTTGCAAATGGAAAAGGTAGTCATAGATAATATGTTTTTACCAATTCAAACAGTTGATTGTGGTGTGGTTTGATTATATGCATGTTGAATTGTTGAGGCAGCTCTGAAATCCAAAATGAGCATGAGTTTGTTCTCCAGTTGATCTCTTTTTTTACAGGTTAGGGGTTTATCAAGTTTTGGGATAGAATTGGATTTCCTGGTTGAAGAATATGCAGGAAGTAAAGGAAGATTTCCACCAATCAAGAGGAGAATAAAAAAGTCTCTTTATATTGCTACTATAGAAAAAGGACATGCTCTAGTGAATTCTTTAATTGAAGCAGAAAGAATTGATGACCTTGGTCTGGTTGTAGTGGATGAGGTATGCTACAAGACTTACTCAGGTCTATAATATGCAATTTTTTGTGTCTATAATACATAATTATTAGCAGAGAGCATATTTTTTGATTACTCGGTTTTGCTTTGAGTGTTTATCATGAAATTATTACTACTCAACTAAGTTTTTTCTACATGGGTACATAATTCTGTAATACTGAAAGTTATTTTTCTTTAACTGGAGCATTTGTTGTTATATCAGGACAATAGTTTCTATATTGAGAGACCTGCTGTGTTAGTGGTTGATGGTGAATTACTTAATAACTACTTGTCAATTAGACATCCCTAATGGATTAGAAAAAAACATATAATTTTAATCATATGGCATGTATCTTATGAATCCCAGAACTGAAATCCGAAATGTGAAACCATGAGACTTTGTGTCTGGTATTAATAATGATTAAATGAAACATTAAAAAAAAAGAAAAAGAAAAACATCAAGTAACACTTAACTGAGAGTTGCCCCTTATTCTGCTTTCTAGTGGTGTGGCTGAGTTGTGCTGCTAAGGGTTGTGTTGTAACACCTAACAGGGATGTTTAATTCATGGAATGCTTCAGGCTGACTGACCTTACTTTAACACAGTAGCTTCTAAACAGAAGGCAGCTTAAGAATTAACTTCTTTTTCTGGAAGTAGCTGGCTGCTAGAAATTTTTTTATATGAACTTCTACTGTAAGTGTTGCTTAAAACACAGTTTGTTTAAAATTGCTTTAGGCTGGTGAATACAAAGATCTCCACCTTGACTGTTTACTGTCAGGAGTTAACTCTTTCTGTCAGTTATGGTCTAGTTAACTGGAAGGTAGATCTTGTTATCTATGTTTGCTCTTGGGTCAGTTTTTCTGTGGTTCTTAAATGTTGTTTCAGTGAGGCTATGCTTCTGGAAGGGAGCTTAGCAGTCAAAATATATCAGAGGGATATCATGAGGAAGTCCAGCAAAGACATTCCTGTAATATTTGTTTATGACTACATAATTTGGGGTTTTTTTTGTAGAAATACTCTTAACTCAGTAATATTCTTAACATTTTCTTTTTCCCTTCTTTGCACAGTTGCATATGCTTGGTGAAGGAAGTCGTGGAGCAATACTGGAAATTACTCTTGCAAAAATTCTTTATACTAGTAGTAAGTCATGGCTGCAGTTAATGTTATTAAAATATTGTAGTGATGGCATCTCTAGAGAGAAGTCACACTTTTGCTTTCTGGATTTATGGCGTTCTGGCCACTTTTGAAAAACATGGTATAACTCCATGCATTAACAGTAACATTAACCCATCTAAGTGTTAGTCAGTTGATGCTGTGTCACGGTTTAACCTGAGCCAGTGCCTAAGCACCATGCAGCTGCTCACTCACTTCCCCCCGACCCAGTGGGATGGGGGAGAGAATCGGGGAAAAAAGAAAAAGTAAACCTCATGGGTTGAGATAAGAACAGTTTAATGAAACAGAAAGGGATAAACTAATAATGATAATAACAATGATAAAAATAATAAAAGAATTGGAATATACAAAACAAGTGATGTACAATGCAATTGCTCACCAGTTGCCGACCAATGCCTAGTTAGTTACCAAGTGGTGATCCCCCCAGGCCAACTCCTCCCAGTTTATATACTGGACATGATGTCACATGGTATGGAATACCCCTTTGGCCAGTTTGGGTCAGCTCTCCTGGCTGTGTCCCCTCCCAGCTTCTTGTGCCCCTCCAGCCTTCTTGCTGGTTGGGCATGAGAAGCTGAAAAATCCTTGACTTGGTATAAACAGTACTTAGCAACAACTGAAAACACCAGTGTTATCAACATTATCTTCATGCTGAATCCAAAACATAACGCTATACCAGCTACTAGAAAGAAAAATTAACTCTATCTCGGCTGAAACCAGGACACCCTGTAAGATGGGCTGGGAGGTTTTGAAGCTTTTTTGATACTTCTCTGAGAAATCTTGAGTGTTGTTAGATGTCTTCCATTTCTTCATAGGAGCCCCTTAGCTATTCCAATTAAATGCTTTATAGAGAAGGATTCCTTTTTTTATATTTGTCTCAGGAAGTATTTCTTAGCAACATCCCCCTTAAAACCTGCTACTTTGGCATTTAAAAAGACTAATGATGAGGAAGCAGGCTTATGGATTAAATACTGAGGAGAAGTGTTAAAAATTGCAAATGTGCAGTAAATTAATCTCAACTTCTGTTTTGCAGAAAACACTCAAATCATTGGAATGAGTGCAACTTTAAATAATGTTAGAGACCTGCAGAAGTTCCTACAAGCGGAGTACTATACTAATAACTTTAGACCGGTCTGTATACAAGATACCATAAACTAGTACAGAAGATATTTGGCTTTAAAATTATAGCAAATCTGTTTAGGATCATATCACAGCTTTTATGCTTAATTTCATGGTGTAACTTAATATAATGCCTTCTACAGCTTGCAATTTTATCAGTATGATAAATAGCACTATGCACTTGTAAATGCACAAATGCAAGTACATTTATGTTGTTGTGTTAAGCCATTTGTGTCGTTTCAACTCAACCACTACAGTTCATTTGATGTAATTAGAATCTGTACTACTAGTGCTTGAATGCTGTCATGGCAATGGTTTATGAATAGCTCATGGGATACAACATTTGTCTTGTTCTTCGTTATAATTAGACACTTTCTTAAGGCAGATAATTAAAACAATTAACTTTTTAAAAAATTCTTGATGGGGTGGAATGTGTGGTTGTATGTGTGCAACTATGTATATGAAATGTGATGCTTAGAAAAAAACATTAGCTGTACATCAATAATTGTTTAGAAACAAACATTAGCTGTACATCAATAATTGTTTAATATTTAGAGAAGACTTGGTAATTTAACTAAAGTTTCTGTTTATGGCTTGTATCTCCCTAGGTAGAATTAAAGGAATACGTGAAGATACGAGACAGCATTTATGCAGTTGACAGCAAAACAGAAAATGGCTTTACTTTTTCACGTCTCCTTAATTTCAAGGTAAAACCAAAATGCTTACAGTTTCTTTGAACTATAGTTATGAAATGTATTGTTTTACACTGAATTGTTTACAGAGCTTTTACCAAAGAAATTACTTAAATATGACTGTTCATTTGTAATACCTATGAGAAAGGAAAATTATAGGCTTTTGGGAGGAAAAGGGCCTTTAAAATGCTGAACGCTTAGTTTGATTTTTCACTTCTTCACTGCTCTTTAAGGTAGACATTTCTTCAGTACTTTGTGTGAAGAGCAGTGGGTTTGATTATTCCAGATACCCAATGCTTTGTGGTTTTGGGTAGATTTTTGTCAACAGTTGATCACTCTTAGGCAATACTGAAAGAAGACATCTTTTTTGTTTTTTTCTCGGCTTATTACTGCCTTGTGGGGATTCATGCAAATGGGATTATTCTAGCAAAGGTTGAGGACAAGTATTGAATACTTAGTTTATGACTTAATTTCTAAGTTTGAGTGTTTGTCAATCTGCATTTTTGATAGTATTCTAGTAATCTGGAGAAGGCAGATCCTGACCACATCATTGCACTGGTTACTGAAGTTATTCCTAAATATTCCTGCCTAATCTTTTGTCCCACTAAAAAGAACTGTGAAAATGTGGCTTCAATGTTATGCAAGTACCTCAAAAAGTAAGTTTCTGTCATGATTTTTTTAATTATATATGGAATAATTGGTCAGAACTTAGTATTTATCTTTACTAGTTTGCAAGTGACTTTACCTGGTGATCAGGAGTAAATACATGATTCCATATTCAAAGTAAAGTTGCTAACTGCATAAATGATAGTAAACTGCTCAAGGCTCATTAAATAAATGTTTTAACAATAAAAATCTTATTTTTTAAACAAACTAGTTGAAAAAAATGGTTATTAGAGGACAAATAATAAAGAAAAAAGGAAAAGCATACTAAATTAACCTTGTGTCCCTTTGGCACTGATCTCTGCAAGCTTAGAAAGCAAATATTTTCCTCTATAGCCCGGTATTTAGTCGTGTATGTTACTAGTTGATTGAGTATCTCTGTTCCATACCCACTTTGTGAATGTAAGTTGTAAATTCTAAACCAGGCTTTGTTAATGAAGAAGAGTAAGAGTTACATGTGGTTTGATTTAAATGTGATTTAATCAACTCATAATGGTCTGGCAAAGTTAAGTTTTATGTAGGAAGAAATTATCTTAAAATAAACATACCCTCCCTTGCTATCAAAATTGAAACCATTTTTGATGTACCTATAATCTTCACTACCAGCTGATACTGGCCCAATTTCCTTTCTCCAGTGCACTCAATACTCACACCCAGTCAGTATTTGATCCCTTCTGTGCCTGTGCTTACAAACGAGAAAAGAGTTCTATTGCAACTTAATCGATCTCCTGTGTATTGGTATTTTAATGTTACTGGAAATAACTGTTTCTCCAACCTAGATGTTAAAGAAAGGAATGGATAATGAACAGATATAGATAGTAAGCATGTCTATTTTTTTTTTAGTTAATGATTGATCAAAATCTAAAGAAATGCTTTTCCTCTTCCAAGAGAATTCAGAGCTCACAGGGAGAAAGAGAAACAAGATCTCATCAAGAACCTAGAGAATACTGGAAATGGAAGTGTCTGTCCTATTCTGAAGCAAACAATTCCATTTGGTATTGCCTATCACCATAGTGGCCTTACAAATGATGAAAGAAAAAGTATAGAGGAAGCATATTCTACAGGTGTCCTGTGTCTACTTGCTTGCACAGCTACTTTAGCTGCTGGAGTCAACCTGCCAGCTAGAAGGTTATTAACTGAAACATATTTAATTGTTGCATTGATTTTTTTTTTGCTTTGTAAAAAAACTTCTTTAAGTTGGAAATATTGTTGCTATTTAAAGTATGTTTCTGTTTTTACTAGCAAATTGGAAGTGTAAGGGATTTTGTATTCAACTCAGGACACAAGACTGTGAAGTTTTTACATAGGAAATGTGAATCAGTAGCAAGTGCCTCAGAATGCATAGCTGAAGAGCACTTAGCTAAGCAGATTAAGGAAATTTTAATAAACTGAGGAAATGCTTCAGTATTTTAGTAATGTTATCCAGAAGAATAAGGAATTCATGGTGGTTTCTTTAGCTATTGTCCTAAGAACAGTGTTTAAATTATAAAATAAATCTCTTCTAAGGAGATATAGTTTGAATATGTTTTAACACAAAAATGTGTTTTCCTTTATTATAAGTGCTGATGATATGGCTGCCATACTCTGTATGACCAAAGACTGTTTGCTAAGAATCCAGTTTTGTGTGCCATGTATGTTGGAATTATGCACCTGAGGGGAGAAAAAAAATTCATACAGACAAATGTTATCTTTCTAGCATAACTGATGTATGGTCAGTGTTGCTTATGTTCTTTAGAAAGGTTTATTTTATATCTCAGTGATTTTCACTCTTAAATTCAGGCCTTCGAGCGGATGTAAAGAGTAGTTCCAAAGGTTCTGCAAAACATAATAAACATGGCTTATCTTTCAATAAACCTTAAGTTGTTAAATGTTTCCCTGGTTGATTTACATATCTGTTCAAACAGGTGCATTTGATTTTTATTAGTTACTAAGAAAGGGCATATATAAAGAATGCATTTGTAAAATTTTACTGCTGCTTTAATAATTTTAATATAAAGCATAACCTACTAAAGATGTTTTTACAGGGTTATTCTCAGAGCTCCTTATGTTGCTAATGACTTCCTGAAGAAGAACCAGTATAAACAAATGATTGGCAGAGCCGGTCGAGCTGGTATTGATAGTGCTGGAGAAAGTATTCTCATAGTGCAAGAAAAAGACAAACACTTGGTAATTTTTACAAACCTTTTGGTAATTTTAAATTTCTGGATTAGGCTGGTGGGATAAACAGGAGGAGCTGAGCTGCCTAGCTTAATTTTTATTTGCTTCTTAAATTTTCAAGTATTTGACATATGTAATACCTATAAACTACCTTTTTGTGGTTTGTTTTCAGACGTGACCTGTAAACTTTAAATGTCTACACTTTCTTTATAAGCTGAATCATGCATATCAGTATTTTTAAAAGTGTAAAACTAGTGCATAAATATTTTCCCTGAACTAATATATTTCTTGCTCTTTTTAGGTTCAAGATTTAGTTAACAGTCCTTTGGAGAACTGTTACAGCAGTCTTCTGCTGGAGTTGACCAAGGGAATGCAGAGCCTGTTGTTATCTTTGGTTGGGCTGAAGGTATCAGTTAACTCTTCTCTGTGAGTAACTTAAGTGCTTGGGAATGCAAAGAAAAACTTACCTCTTGATTCTATAAAAAAAACAGACTTTTTAAACAGATTGGCTTACTAGTTCAGAACAGCTTCTAATCAGATAAAGACAAAGGTTTGATTAGTCTTTTTATTTAACTCAGCTATCAAGTAATCACATAACATGATAATTTCATTCTGTGTAAAAGTCAAAATTATATCTAACTTATCATAAATTACAGTATTAATAATATTTCAATTTCTGATCCTTGATTCAAAATACAAAATAGAAACAGTGGAAACATTAACATGATGCAGTAGCTAGAATAATAGAATAGATGGAGAGTAGTCCCATCAGATCCATCACAGACTGTCTTTCATTCTATTTTTTCTCATCTTTCTATAGAAACACATTAACAGGATATCAGACTGCTTCTCTAGTCAGTAAATTTTTTTCATATAGCTTATGAAATGTGTTATGTGAAATGACACCTTTAAACAAGCTAATCACTTGCAAAATTGATGCAGATAGCAGTTACCCATGAGGAAGTCAACAATTTTATGTGCAGTACATTGCTGGGTATTCAGCAGCAGCTGCTGTCTAAAGAGAAGAGCCTCACAGAGATAATTAAAGATGGGCTAGAAGATCTAATAGAAAAAGGACTTCTAAAAGGAAGAATATGTGAGAAGGACCACAACTCCAAATGTACACTAACAATCACACCATTGGGTAAAGCTACATACAAAGGTGAGATTTTTTTTATTCTTATAATCTTTATTTCAACAAACCCTTTCATCTCAGCCTTACCTCAATTTGATATGTTTTCCTGTCTTCAATCTGAAACTGCAATGAAAAATAAGTTGTAGAGAGACAGGTTCAATTGCTAAATGATGTGCTGGACTGAAAATGGGAATGAACAAGTAATGCATGACTGAACATGATGGGAATGAAATGTAATAACATTGTTCACAATGGGAGTAAAACCAGAAACATACTGCCAAAAAAGTGATTTAAAGATTTGATTTAGTGATTGTAATCAAAGTGACTCATGACCTCGTTTTATAATTGTTATGAACAGATATTGTGAACAGCGGGATTTCTTGACCTAGAGGGAAGCTTAAGAGGGAAAGGAAGTATATAACATGTAGATCAAATGTAACAGAGTATATCAGGAAGTTCTGTTTTCCTGTCATAGCATAAAGATAACAGGGTATAGAATGCAATTGGAATAGGATGAATCTCTGAAAAATTCCTTCAATCTACAAGATTGTTCCAGCCTTTCATTAAAGCCAAGGCAATTCACAAACACTCCAAAACCACGCACAGAATGGACATACATGGAAATAGGTGACTGCCTTTCCTCAGTTCTATTTCACTGCTCAGGTTAGAGCAGTTATTCAGGTTACAGTCATTTCTCTTCAATTCAGATGGCATAACAAGCTTTTGTGGAAGATGAAGGAAATACTGACTCTATGTTAAAATCTATTATACTTAACTCTGTATGTTTAAAATTGTGTGCTTATTATAGGGTCTATAGACTTGGCATACTGCAATCTTCTTTACAGAGACCTGAAGAAAGGTTTAGAAGGGCTGATTCTTGAGAGCAATCTTCATCTTCTATATCTGGCAACTCCATATGATATGACTTCTAACTGTAGCCCAGATTGGATGATATACTTGAAACAGGTGAGAATTTACTAGCAAACATGCATTGGGGCATATAGTAATCCTGCTTAATAAATTTTACAGAAATTTATACAGATAGGAAATGTAGATGGTGGGGTAACAATTTGAGCAAAATCCGCTAGAGAATGTCAAATCTTAATCTTTGTTTGATTGCTGAGTCTAATGCTTAACTCCAGCCATGATTGTAACTATTACACTGTGACCAATACCTTCCTACAGACTACTATACTTATGTCAGCCTTAGCAGCACAACCTTTATCCTAGTCTTGCACACTCTGTAAGATCAACCCATAATTCAACTACTCCCTTTTCTGTAAAGTGTTGTATACTAGGGGTAGCACTAAAATCTATTTAGTTTTGTTAAAATGTGGCATTCAGAGATGGACAGTTCCAGATAATTCAAACAAGTAGGCAAAGAAGCTGCAGATCTGTCTAGTGACTATAGTACTAGTCTAGTGACCAAGTACTACATAGAGATCTTGAAAAACATTGTTTTGCTTTGAGTAATAGACTTGTGTTTTCTATAACATTAAGAGAACTAAATATCTGAATAGCCTTTATAAAATCTTATTCTAGTTCAATCAGCTAAGTGCAGCAGAGCAAAAAGTAGTGGATATTGTGGGAGTACCTGAAAGCTTTATTACAAAAAAGGCTTCTGGTCAAGCCATCAGAAAGGTATGTTGGAGATTTCTCATAACTAAGATGACAATTTAGTCATTTCATTTGATTATTTACAACTTCTAGATTATTCTTCTGCTAGTGTTCTTTATTACTGTTCTACTTATTAAGGTTCTTTTAACCTCATTGGTTGGTGTTATTGTTTAACCCCAGCCAGCAACTAAGCACCACACAGCTGCTCACTCACTACCCCCCCACTCAGTGGGATGGGGGAGAAAATCGGGAAAAGTAGTAAAACTCGTGGGTTGAGATAAGAACAGTTTAATAGAACAGAAAAGAAGAAACTAATAATGATAATGATAACACTAATAAAATGACAACAGTAGTAATAAAAGGATTGGAATGTACAAATGATGTGCCGTGCAATTGTTCACCACCCACCAATTGACACTCAGTTAGTCCCCGAGTGGCAATCCCCTGCTCCCACTCCCCCCAATTCCTATACTAGATGTGACATCCTATGGTATGGAATACCCCGTTGGCCAGTTTGGGTCAGCTGCCCTGGCTCTGTCCTGTGCCAACTTCTCGTGCCCCTCCAGCTTTCTTGCTGGCTGGGCATGAGAAGCTGAAAAATCCTTGACTTTAGACTAAATGCTACTTAGCAACAACTGAAAACATCGGTGTTATCAGCATTCTTAGCATACTGAACTCAAAACATAGCACTGTACCAGCCACTAGGAAGACAATTAACTCTATCCCAGCTGAAACCAGGACAGTTGGTTTTCTTAATGTTTAATGTCTTTGGGTATAATATAGACATGTTTTAGAGATGTGAAGGAGTACAGATGCCAAGAATTTCCTCATAGCAATAACAGAATATCTTGAATGTGATATTGGCTCTGAATTCTAACTTGCTTTATTCCTAGAATGTGGACAGTGCTGTGGTAAACAGGCTCTACCTGTCTTTTGTCCTTTATACCCTACTGAAAGAGACCAATATATGGAGTGTTTCAGAGAAGTTTAATATGTCCCGAGGATACGTGCAAAATCTCCTTAATTCTGCTGCCTCGTTCGCCTCCTGTGTTCTACATTTCAGTGAGGTAGTGTGTTTAAATGGATTCAATAAAATCTTTGGGATTGATTTTGAAAAATCTGGAGTTTTGTTCTCTTAGGTTAGAACTGAACACAGATATTGTATTTAACCTTTCCTGTGCAAAATTATTTTTCCTGTTCAGAAAAGCATTCTTGTACAGTTATATTTCTTATATTAAAAGTAAGCTTTATGCTCTAAGAATGTGAAAATATATGAATTGTACAGGCCATTGATCAGTGTCAGCACTGTTGGTGAAATAATTGACAACTTTACCTTTCTCTTAGAAAGAAGGCCATCTGGTTGTGGAATGTCCTCTCAGGGAAAATAGCTGAGTTGGCTTATTCTCTTGTTCTTTTCCTCTGTTGAAATAATGCACTGCTTATCCTTCAGAACTGCCTCAACTCTATTCAGCTGAAGAGTGCTGAATGCAACTCTGCAACTAGCTGAAAGGATAACTATAAATAATAGTGGTTCCCCTGTCTAAATGCCAAATATATGCTTGTTGCTTTACCAGAGCTCTTATCAGTCATATCCCCCAAATACAGAACTTAGGATCTGATTTTTAGTGATCTTTGTCTCTGCAGGAATTGGAAGAATTCTGGGTTTATAAAGCCTTGCTGACAGAACTTACCAAGAAGTTGACATACTGTGTTAGGACAGAACTCATCCCTCTGATGGAGGTAGCAGGGGTTCTAGAGGTTAGTAAACCTGGCTTTGTGAGATTTTTCAATGTAAAGTTTGCTAAATGTTGCTGTGCCTTTCAATTATATCTGGAAGACCAAGCTAGGCTTTTTATTGAGAATTCAGCATAGTGCAGATATCCCATAACAGTCCTGGAGGTTGGGGAAAAGTGGTTGGTTGAGGAAATGTAAGCTGGAGCCAACAATGTTTTCCTTTTGGCTGCTACCACAGCAACAGTGAAAATGCTGTATTTGGACAATAATTTAGCTGTAAATTCAGTTGGAAAACAGAGTCCAAGTTTCTTTTGTGGTAAGGATTCTTCAGTTCATGGGAGTAAAGAGGAATAAGAATTTACATATTTAAGTCAGAAGACACTTGCAAAAAATAAGTGAAGTCATGTTGGGAACTTAGGTTTTACAATCACTTGCAGTGCTGCATGTATTTTAAATGAAACATATCTGGTCTCTGATGAGGAAGACTCCTATTAAAATAGAAAATCTTTGGGAGCTTCAGTGCAAGGTTATAAGTAATCACTGGACCTCTTTGCAAGATGATTTAACTTGCCTGTCAAGCCTATTGTAGAATCAGTTTGTCAGCAAACCATTGAATTTAGTGGCAGTAGGGTTTTATTCTGAGAAGCTAAACAATGATGAAGACTTGGAGTCTAATGGTTTTTTGTATATATCAAATTTTCTGAATTGGATGTAAAAGGTAAACAGTCTTTTTTTCATGGCTCACTTCATATGGGAGCATTTTTGTGGAAGGGCAAAAACAGCCTGGACATTGTGATTCTGCTGAAGTTGTATTTTAAAGATGACTCTTCAAAATTATTGCTATAACCGAGGTACTTCTGCTCTGGAGTTAAAACTATACTGACAGCTGATATTTAAAGCAGGTAGACTTGTATCTTGAACAGATGTGGTCTGCTTAGATTTCTGTGGAAGAAATGATAAAATCAGTCTTAAGGTTACTGTAGCAAAAGAAAATTATTTTCTGCACATTTAGTTGCACAGTTTTCAAAGAGCAATCTAAAACCTTTTCATGAGATTTAAGTCATTAGTGGGGAAAGATTCTGTGTCATCGGTCATACTGTGCATATAACAGCCAAATGGAGCACAGAAAATATTTGCTGGTAATTAGTGGTTATTTCTGGTGAAATTGACACCTACTTCATGTCAATGAACATGCATAGTCCTCAGTTACTATGGAGGAAGATAATATATTGTAAGCTGTTACCTGTTGGATGCTAAAAAACCCCACCATATATGCCATCAAATAAATATCTTTCTATTCCTTGTTGTCTTTACAAGAAATGAGGGGAAAAAACCAAAAGGTAATTGATCAAATGTTTGGAGGTGTAACACTTGTTCATCAAATGAGTATTATTTCATAACTCAAGATACTAAAGCCTACTAAATTATTCCACAACTACTGTAGAAATGCATTTTAATTTGAGCTTTGTAAAGTTCTAGCAGTATTTGTTTTGCAAAATAAATATTTGCCCAGAGACCCTCTATTAAGCAAATACTGCTTGGCTACCTCACATAGCAACAGGATCAAACCAAGTTAAGAGAAGCAGATAATGCACACCCCCTTACCTTGGTGATAATCAAATTCCAGAGAA
This sequence comes from Buteo buteo, assembly GCF_964188355.1. Classification (NCBI taxonomy): domain Eukaryota; kingdom Metazoa; phylum Chordata; class Aves; order Accipitriformes; family Accipitridae; genus Buteo; species Buteo buteo. Next base: position 67,000,337 of record NC_134171.1, on the reverse strand, counting down.
TCTCTCCTGTGATGTGAGCTCACAGCCAAGACTTTGCGCAAAACTAGAGAAATAAAAAAGATGCTGTGATACTAAAGGAAAAATTATAAGACTGAAACAACGAAGTGCGGTCTTTTATGGAATTTTGTAAAAGCCCTGTTCTGTGAAAATTGTGGGGGAAAAAAACAATTGGATAAAATCAGCCCTCCTTTTACTTAGACACCTCCAAAGAATGCAAGACAGTGACAGTGAATGCAGAAAACAAGATAACAAAAGAAGATGGCAGAGTCAGTATCATCTAGGCTCAGAAAATAATGAGGAATGGGTTCCTAAGAACTGGGTAAGATTGTATGGGGAGGTATATCTTAGCAGTAAAGCTGTATTTTTGGGGAGTAAAGATTCTCAGTATTCATGTTCTTAGAAAGACAAGTCAAAAAATTGGATTGATAATGCGAAGATGAAATGTTTGATATGGGTGTAGAGATAGGCACTTAATGGTAATTCTTATTGCCTGTTCTAATAATCTAACACAATTTTGGACTTGCAGGCACGAGCAAAACAGCTTTATAATGCAGGGTACAAAACTTTAGCACACTTGGCTAATGCAAATCCAGAAACTCTGGTCAAGACAATTGAGCACTTGTCACGACGTCAAGCCAAACAAATTGTTTCATCTGCAAAGGTAAGTTAGAAACAAAGTTATAAAAACCTGCTTCAGAACTTCAATATGTCAAAAGCGGATGTTTGAATGACATTGTGATCCAGATACTGGTCTTTATTAAGAATATATTGAAATATTTCTTGACGATATCATTTATCTAAGATGGTTAAGAGTAATGAATCGAGCAATTGCTGACCTTCATGCTCCTGAATGACAGGCAAACTTAAACTTTTCTTAAAACAATTTGTTACATACAGGATAGTGGGAAGTTGTGCTCCTTTTCAGAGAGGAAACAAAGGGCAAAAATGTTGGACAGCTTGTCTGATGAAATGTGGGAATTAAATGACTACCTTGATCTCTGTGCTGAGTCATTGTAACTGAAAATGCTCAATTCTGCCAATACCTCAGGACTTACCTTACAGAAATTCTAGTGGTAGTTGTGATTACAGAACAGGATTTTCAGGACTGTAGAAATGGAAACCAACAAGGTATAGGGTTAAACTCACCTATTTAGGCTGCTTTTGTTGTGCCCTGTTATTCTTTCCTTTGGAATTGTTTTCCATTTTGAATATGCATCATGAGAAGGGCCTTCACTTAATATCTGCCTCTAAGGCACACTTAGCGCCTTAAGTATACAAATAATCCAAGGGAAAGGATCTGTAATAAACATTGAGTTGTGCCTAAATAAAAAATACAGAAAGTATTTATCAAGTAGTAGTATTTTCTCTCCTCAATCTCTATTAATCTGCTGTTGCAATGACATCAGCTTCATGTTTGATTCTGCTAAAATAGAAAGCTTTCAGTAAAGTGAGGGAATGCCTAGAATAAATGAATAGGTGATTGGTATAAAAATTATGCAGTCAATAACAAAAGTCTTGGTTTGTATATTCTCATGGAGTAAAACTACTGACTTTGGAGTTTATGCACTTAAAAGGTCGTGGCCGTTTAATGTTGGTGTAGGCTCCTTACTGCTTTTTTGCTGCTCTGTGAGCCAGAAGAAGGGGATATATGCAGATTCCTCATCTAGATGAGTGCCAAATCCAGCAGCCTAGCTTGCTGTCGTGCTCAGATGTTAAACTGGTGGAGTTTTCTCACACTGGTGGAGTTTTCTCACACTGGTGGAGTTTAACTGGGAAGTTAGAAGGATGCTTGCATGTTGTTACACATGCTGCTGGGGGACTGTTATACTCCAACTGCCAGCAGCAAACAGTTCAGGTAGATTAAATGGTTGCTAATATTGGGGGTCCTATATGTCTGATGTAAAATGCTGTAGAAAGAAATTTTGTATAAAGCAAGAAATTGGCAACTTGGCAGGCACAACTTACAAATGTGTATTCCAACATGGAAAATAAATGTTTAGTAATAAATGTTTAAGGTTAAAAATGCTCTTGTTAAGTTCTAGACAAACTGTTCATATTCTGTTAAATTTTGTGTATTATGTGATGGCAGAGCTGAGAAAACGAGCTGTGTACTGTGTAAATTTTTGTGTTAGTGTTTTTCATGTGGGTACACACTAAACAGTAAAAAATATTGGTAGTAGTAGGTGTTAGTCCTTTGAGGCAAAGGTACTGTGGTCCTGTGAGCAGCAGCAGCAGTTTTTTATAGATCAGATGAAAGTTTGGAAAGAAATATTGGTGTTTTAACCTAGCAGGTTAAACAGCTAATGCCTCTGTTCACTTCCTAATAGTTTTTCTTTTTCCATTATAGATGCTCCTGAGTGAAAAAGCTGAGGCTTTACAAGAAGAAGTTGAAGAACTCTTAAAGGTGCCTACAGATATCCCAGGGACCTGCTGACCAACTGTCCTAAAGAAAAATCATGAATCCAAAAACTGGGATATTTTTTAATTTTTAACTTTCCTGTGTAAAGCTGCTGTAATTATAATAAATATTTAATGTCTTTTTTATACCTCAATTTTGTGCAAGTTCTGAGTTAAGAATTTCTTGGAAAGTTGACTTCATTTGAAGGTTTTGATTATGAACTTCTTGAGCAATGGGCTAGAATCAAAAGATGTAATCTTAATTCATTCCTGGTTTTAGACATAGCCCTAGGAGTGCTTTGGGGACTGGACTAACTGTCTGGTGTGTACTTCTGCCTAGAGCTTAGGGTGATAGCTGACTTATCCAATGTAAAGGCATTATTTATTCCTTTTAGGACATGCATGTGAGTGAGCTGCTCCAAAATTCCTACTTGCAGGGATCTCTGTATTCTAGGTGTAGCTAATGGAAGGAGAGAAACTGAGTTGCAATTCATAACAAAAGTTGTCCCAGAGTTGTGTAAGAAATTGTAAATGATGCCTAGTTTAAGACTTGTTAAAAGGTGTGAATATCAAATTCATGTTCAGCCTCTGGCAATTACCTGAGAGAATTATTTCAGGATGTTCCTGTAGCAGTCTTCCAAACAGAAAGTTTACTTTTTTTGAACGTTTTTAAATTTCTTGCTTAAATGTGAAGACTAATAAAGACTAAGGGTTAAAGAACTGATTTTTGAAAAGCAATTATCAAGTTCTAAGACTCCATGGGCATGTGTCAGTCACACTAGGTAGGACTTTTAAAGGTATCTGAACCAGATTTGCTCCAGCAAAAAGTTAAGCTTCATGAAAGTAGTTCTGAAGATGCCTGAAACTTCTTCAGTTGTGATACAGTAAACTCCTTTTTCAAAGCTGTAATGTACTACATGACAATGTTAGAGCACTGCACATTAAGAAAGACTTGAAAGCTGTGACAGACTGCTGGGTTAAATCATGGCAGCCACTATACTGGCACACTTAAATATGGCATTTCTATGTAAAATCAGGTGTCCCTTCTCAGTAAAGGAAAAGTAAAATAAACCTTACTTAAGCTGTCTTTTTTTTTTTATTCAACTTAGGTTAATTGTGTTGGGATTCTAGAGACAAACAGGAATATTTTGAAATCCAGTGGTGTTGCTAGAGGTTGAACACTTGACTGAAAGGGGTTATGGTGAAAAACAGATGAAAAGGTTAGTATTTTAATGCTCATTTTGTTGTTGCATTAGAGAAATCATAGGTAGCAATTTAATTCTTTATAGGCCTTCACCTAGCAGAAACATGTCTCTGATATCATACTTGTGATATTTCATAGTGGCTTACAAAGTTTGGATAAGTGAAATATTGGAGTGCATTCAGTATTAAACCAGGTCAAGAATTTAAAAACAGCAGTTTTCAGAGGCAGCATGATTCATTTCCACTGCTAGATTCAGTGCCTGCAGGGGAATCTTGTTACTGATACTTAAGTGCTTAAGGCACAAATGGTTTTGGAAACATGAGAACATATTAAGTTGGCTCTAACAATAAGGTATAATTTGCCCTCAAGTGCAGAAGCAATATTTGGCATGACTTGAGGTTATCCAAGCATGTCTCTTAATGCCTTGCCCTTTTAATTGAGATATATTTTTGATCAAATGATAGATAATAAATTCTCTATTGGTTTATTTGCATTACCTTCAAAAGACACATGACGGTCACTCCAGCATAAATGTGAGTACATATCTAATCAGTTTATGTAGGATGCATGTAGGAAAATTTTAGTGATGCCTGTAAGGCCTAACCAGTTGCTCTAAAGGTTTATTGGTGCTTGGTGGTGTTCCTCCAAAGTCTGAAACAGTCTTGTGTGGATTTAGGGGGAAGAAAACAGCAAATTACTGTAAAATTATTCACTCTAAGTACTGACTTATTGCAATAACTGATGTTATGGAAATAATCCATTAATTGCTACAGGAGTAGTTAATGAGCCATTAACCTCTGTCACAATACTTTCCCTGATATTTGTACTTGTATGCTAATCAAAAAAGTGTACATTTTTATTTTTATATTGTGGAGGGGAACAGCAGGAAAAAATTATTTCTGGCAGCTGTCTGTTGTTGGGTTGTTAACTGCCCATCCTCACACTTGTACATCCCTGTAACAACCAACCACCAAGATGAGATGTGTGTTTAGGAATGAAGTCAAGTATTCCCTACGTATGCTGGAGCAAAAACTTGTTTGAAACAAGTGGATGGTTTCAGGTCTACATGAAGCCAGTCTGGAAAGAAAATGAGGTTGACATTTGTTGTCTGCTGCTTTGCTTATACAGGCTGTGCTTTGCCAGATGGAGGAGTGCAACTCCCCCAAGGCTTTCTCTGTGACCTTTCATAACATCAGAAGCAAAATGCACGAAACTGCTGTGATTCGCACTAAAACATTGCTATATGTAGCTTGTCTTATTTTTCTGAAATCAAACTTACCAAGCAAGGCAGTATACATCTTTCGCATTGCTTTTTTTCTTTCTACAATACGTATTAATGTATGATTAAATGCTTTTCACAGGAAGCTTTTTTTTACCTGGGCTTTTCCCATGGGTGGAGATGGGAGAGGGAAAAAAACCCCTATAAAACAGACGTTGATCACTATTTTTGCACTGGTGGATGATGCTGAGGTGCTTCAGTGTCAAGTACAGTACTGGGGTCATAAAATGCAGTGTAGCTTGCAGATGTCAGAATGGGTATACATTGGCTTGGTGAATGTCTGTTAGGTTGTGCTATGGGAAAGCTTGTGCTAAGGATGGGTTCAGGATGTTTTGGAAGGCAAAGATTTCTCACTTGCCTCAATGGGATGTTTATATCCTAAAGCCTGTGTTAAAGGGAAAGAAGCAACAATGATTAGCTTATCTATGTGAAATGATGATAAATGCTTCAAAGCTAAGGTAGGTTGTAAAAATATTCTCTACTGGATGTTCCCACAGATTTCTTCATAATGCACAGTAAATTGGACCAGAGTTATGGTGTGTGTATAAGTCTCTTCAGGTTGCAACTAGTGCAGAGTAAGTGTTCTGACCAAAAACTTTGGAGCTTATTTCTTAGTTGTTATGCCTATTCACTCCACTTTCCAACTTGCTTGCATAGACCAGTTGTGTTTGTGCGATTCCCTTCCCTCCCTTCTCCCAAGTCTGTAATTCTGTACTTTCAGGAATCCCTATGCATAACTTACTGAAAACTGTCTCTCTGGAAGGACTGGTAAGAGAGTCAAGCTTAGGTTAATGTTTAGCTGTTAATTTTCATTGTGTGAACGAGACCTATTGTGTTCCTGTGTTCTGGAAAGCCACTTCCATGTGAGCTCGTCCTGCCTAGGCAGCTCTCGTTTTGTCCTTCCTTTTAAAGCTTCATTTCGCCTCGTTCAGCATGGTGGTCCAGCACTGAGTATCAGTGTAATGAGAGCCAAATATTATCACTTAAAGCTTTATTATGGTTAGAAGGGAGGCTGAGTGATTTTGCAGTGCTCTGTTTGGTGTGCTGGAGCTCAGCAGCTCCCATGGTACCTGAATTTGTCAGCTGCAGACTCAGTGGAAACAAAGTCTTCTAGCAGTATCTGTAAAGCTGTGCGCACTTTAAAGAGAGCTGCTAAAAACTAGACCCAAAGTGTCATTTCCATCTCTGAATAAACAGAGTGTATGCCATCTGAGAGTCTCATAAGCAGCTGGATTCAGAAATAAAACTAGCTGAGAGCTGTGTGCTGTGTCAGGACAACGGGTGGCTGGGGTTTTGGCGGCAGGGAGTAAGGATAGCTTACAAAAACACCTCGATAAGCATCTCTCTGTGTTTTTACAGTTTCCAGGCTTTCTTGGCAGCTTAGTCTTAGTGTCATCTTCCTGAGGCTTCTTATATAGAAACATAGATCAAGTGCTACTCTGACACAGGTCAGTTCTGTTCATCCACCCAAACACTGCTATGTCACAAGAATTCTTTGCCTTTTGTACAGACAAGACTTCCCTTCTGCATTCTCTTAATACACTGTTATGGGTTTGTGTGGTGGGGTTTTCTGGTGGCGGGGGAAGGAGGCCGCAGGGCTGGCTCCTGTGAGAAGCTGCTAGAAGCTTCCCTGGCTCCAAGTCGGACCCACCTCTGGCCCAGGCCGACCCAAACAGTGACGGTGGTAGAGCCTCTGGGAGAACGGATTTAAGAAGGGGAACCTGCAGTGAGTAGTGGGACTGGAATGTGAGGAACACCTCTGCAGATACCAAGGTCAGTGAAGGAGGGGGATGAGGAGCAGGGGAGGAGGTGGATGCCCCTGCAGCCCGTGGTGAGACGGCAGGCTGTGTCCCCCCAGCCCGTGGAGGGGAGCGGGGGAGCAGATGCCCCTGAAGGTGGCTGTGACTCCATGGGAAAGCCTGTGCTGGAGCAGTGTGTGACTGAAGATCAGCCCGTGGAAAGGACCCACGCCTGGGAAGTTTGTGAGGAACTGCAGCCTGTGGGAAGGACTCACCTTGGAGAAGTTCATGAAGGACTGTCTCCCATGGGAGGGACCCCATGGTGGAGCAGGGGACAAGTGAGGGGTCCTCCCCCTGAGGAGGAAGGAGCGGTGGAGACAAGGTGTGGTGAGCTGACCCCAACCCCCATCCCTGTCCCCCTGCGCTGCTGGGGGGAGGAGGTAGAGAGAACCAGGAGTGGGACTGAGCCAGGAAGGAGGGAGGCCTGGGGGAAGGTGTTCTCAGGTTTGGTTTTACTTCCTGATATCCTTGTTTTGATTTGCCTTGTAGTAAATTAAATTGATTTTGTTTCTACCCCAAGTTGAGCCTGTCTTTTGCCCATGAACATAAAGTGGTGAGTGATCCCTCCCAGTCCTTATCTCGACCCACGAGCCTTTTTTTATATTTTCTCCTCATCCCACTGTGGCCGGGGGGAGGTGGGTGGGGAGTGAGCGAGCGGCTGCGCAGTGCTTTGTTACCAGGTGGGCTTAAGCCACCACATACACACAGGTAAAGCACTGAGTTATAGAGAGATATATATATATATCTGTTCTTGGTTCTTGCCCAGGAACAGCAGTGGGGTCACTGTTGGCAATAACATAGTGCTACTGCTGTTGGACAGTTGAAATTCCTGGAAAGTTTTATTTTTAGTTCTTCCTAGTTGTAAAAACCTAGTCGGCACAGCGCTTCTGCTAAAGGCGTCGCTGGTGTGGGAAAAGCAGAACTGCCTGATAGGAGCTGCATGACGAAAGCATTTGAATACCACAAGGCAGGGGCTAGGCTTTCTGTGGCGTGAGGAAGTGGGATGGGGTACTGGTATGGAGCTGACTTCAAACAACATGCAAGTGGGTTTAAGCCTAGTCCTCGTTCTCATGCCCTCCCCTTGTAGCTCACAGGGCATCACTCAAATTCTGCCCTAATTTCTATGAAAGTCCAAATACCTCTGTATTGATCTCCTCTACTTTACAGTATTTTAAAATGGGTATAATACAATGTGAAAAATGCCTAGGCACAAGCTACTGATTCCCATTTAATACCTGTAGCTCTTCCAGGTAGTAATGCTGGAAGGCATTATGTTCAACCTACAAGGTTTTGCAGGCTGCTAAAACATAACATGTGCTAGACCTTTCGTACCCACATCTGCACACAGTGATTGAATCCAAAACATAGCATTGACCATTTAAAATGCATACCTTTGTGCCTCTGCTGTGAGAAATACAGCATAGTGGCAAATGACACAAAGTGCCTCTCTCCAAAGGAGCACGTTGAGGAAATGAAGGGCGAAGTAGTGAATTCCAACAGAGATAAATCGTGTGCAGGCTGTGTCTCACCTGATGGCTAATAGCAGTTTCTGTACCTTAGTAATGACCTTACCCTGGTTTGCAGCAATGATTTGTCATGCATTGAGCTGCATTCTTAAATCCTGGGTTCACTCGTGGGGCTGGGTAGTTTGTGTGGTGTTCCAATCATCTGCTGATAGATTAATTACTCCTCTGGCAGATAGTTACCCCAGCCTTTCCTGCAGGCATAGGCATATAATTGGTGGTGTGCCCCCTGAAACAGGAAGCGTTACACTGACAAAGATACTGAGGCAGTCAGGAGTGTCACTGATGTTTCCTTTCTGGCAGAGCTATGGATGTGTTTATCAAAAACAGAGTTAATTTGCTCTAGTTCTTCTCGTTCTGGTGGCGAGTTACTTAATAGTATAAAAATGTAGAGCAAGCAGGAACAGGAAGGCCCAGGCAGACGAACCCCTGAGCCCTGCTGATTAATGCCCCCACTTCAGTGAGCATGGGAAATGCTGCACCCAAGTAATAACAGATAAGAACTGAACAATTTGCAGTGTGTTCCAGCAGGCAACTGTTCCAAAACCAAACTTAGTAAGAAACGTGGATGCTGCAGGATGAACTGATGCAGATGGGAAATGTAATGGCGATGTTAAGTGTCGTTTAAAAACTCTGCAAATGTTTCGGTAAGTGTGCATGTTAAGCAATACCTGCCCAATGGGTGCAGCTGGCTGTTACCCAAGAGGGTTCCCTGGCAAGGCTACCTGTTGCCAAAGCAGAAGGAGTTTCAGCACAGGCTGGTCTCTGCAGGGAGCACACGCGGGGCAGACCCAGAGCATGCTGGACTCTTTTGTAACAGCAACTCCAAGCTGCCTGTTGCCTGTAATTAAACAAATGCCCTTGTTGCAGCACGGGGAAGGTGGGTTTCAGCCTGAAGCAGCAGGCTTGCCAAGTGGTGCTGGTCACAGGTGTTATAAACGCTCGTGACAAATTGGAGGAGCCAATTTGTATTGGATAAAAAAATCGAATTTATTAGCAAGCAATAAGAGAGCAAAACAGCGCTGGGTGGCTGGGGAGGCAATGCTCCGCCACAGGCTCGCAACTTTAGGTTACAGTTACATTCCTTATACATTTCATGTACCCCTTTCTTGTAAGTCTCTGCCTTGTCCTGTTTCTTTCTTCACTTGTGCAGGTCTGTTACTATGCAGATTTGGTAGATCTTCTCAAGGATGAGTGTCCTTTGATGTAGAATGTCTTTTGATGTGGAGAAATACAGTCTTGGTAATTGCAGCTGTTGTCCTTCCTCTCCTTATCTAGTGAGTCATAGCCATTACTTTTTTCCCCCTTATCTAGTAAGTTATAGCCATTACTTTTTTCCCCCTTATCTAGTAAGTTATAGCCATTGCCCTCTTCCCGTGACCTTTACGCATCATTTAAGCAAGTCTTGTTATTTACACAAGGCATATGTTAACTCTCAATATGTCTCTTCCCCCTTCTCGATTTTATGAACAAAGTTAACCCGTTCATTACAACAGGCTCGCTGCGCGCTGCTGCGACTCCGTTTTCCTGCAGCGGAGGCCCGTGGCTGGGATGTCAGGTTGGACATCTCGCCCCTCGCGCAGCAGCAGCGGTGGCGGGGGTTCAAGGCCGAGCGATTTTCCAGCCTGCTGGTTTCGCACGCAGCTGCCCCGGGGGTGGCATGGGCAAGGCAGAAAGTTGGCTGGCCAGCCGCAGCGTGCTGCGGTGCTGGAAAGGTCTGAGCAGGCAAGGAACCGGCTTGAAACCCAGGTTGGTTTTGTAGCGGTTGGGGCCGTCGGGAGAGCACGGCGGCGAGGCTCGAAGAGCAGGGCTGCGCTACGGAGATGCTGTGGCAGCCCGAAGGCCCTTTCGCAGAGTAAGGAGGCTCTCGGCGCTGGCTGCTCACGACACCCCTGTCCTTCCCGGAGGGAAGCGGAGGGCTGCACCCCCGGGCCGGGCCGGGCCGTGCCGTGCCCGCCCTCCGCGGGGGTGGTGCCGGCGGCGGCGCGGCGGGCCGGGAGCCGAGGATGCCGCCGCTGCTGCCGCTGCTTCTGCTGCTGCTGCTTCTGCTGCTACTGCCGCCGCTAGCGGAGGGGCGGCGGGCGGCGATGCTGCGGATGGGCCTGCGGGGCAGCCCCCGCGGGGAGGTGAGCCCCGCTTTCCTCTCCCTCACCCTGGACGCCAGCCTGGCCCGGGACCCGCGCTACGTCGCCTTGCTCAGGTGAGCCGCCTTCCTCCCCGTTTAGGCAAAGGAAAAAGGGCCCGGGGGGGGGGGGGGGGCGGCAGAAGGGTCCCCCGGAGCGGCGGGGAGAGTTCCCCGGCAGGCAGACGGGTCCGCAGCCGCGGGGAGGGGAGTCCGGGCATCCCGGCGGGGAGTCGGCGAAGGCGCTGCTGCCCGGCGTGCTCCGGGGGGCAGGGCGGGGGAGCGAGCTAGGGGGAACGGAGAGACCCCATCCCTGGAGCTGGGGCCCGGGGAGGCTGCTGGATTCCCTCTGCTTCGGGATTCACCAATTTCATCCCCCCCCCGGGGTTAGCAAGGCGGTACCTGCCGTGGGTGCGAGCCGCGCCGTTTCGCTGGTGCTCGGGGAGTGAGTGGCAGGGCTGGGTGGATGGAGGGAGGGCGCAGCGCGGGTGGTGCTCCCTGGAAGCAGCACGGGGGATAAATCTGGGAGAGGAGCTGCTCTGCGAGCAGAAAAAAAGAAGGAAACTGCCGAGCAGAGGGGTTACTTGAGGCAGGGCTGGGGGCTGCTAGCCCTGCTGCTCCACGAGGTAAAAATCATCAGTCCTCGAGCAGCTTTGCAGACATTTGCTAGAGTGCTGTCAACATAAAGTCAACTAAACGCTGAGGAAGGGCTGTTACTATCAAAGCTGAATCGAGAGATCCTAAAAATGAAGCCTTTTTTCCACCTTGGGTAAACACTGAACAACTCTGGGCTGCCAAGCGATGGTGTTCCCTGCCTGTTCTTTCAGCTCTGAACTCTCTCTTGCCTTTTCTTCCCTGCTTTTTCTCTATTTTTTTTTGTACTCTGTTCCTTTTGATTCTACCTTTTTTGGAAGCTATCTTAGTTATTTCCTTTTCATCTGTCTGATCCCGTTCTTCAGCCCCATGGTATTTCTCCAGTCCTGATTTCCCTCCTCCCACCTCTTTCATCTTTTTCTCCTCACCAAGGTGAGGAGAAAGGTGACATTAGCTTCATTGGAAAGTGCTCAAGTCTCCAACTTCCAGCCCCCACCACACACCTTGGGGTTCAGTCTGGGGCCGGCCCCACCACCACAAGGAGTGGGAAGTACTTGGTGGCCTCTAATCTGCTGTGTGTCACCACTGAGCAGATAGTGCTTCTGCGCCCAGCATCCTCCGATGCCTCGCGGTTTCCCTCAGCAAAGGCCGGGTGTCGATGTTGCACATCCTGCACGTGGTGTGCGCAAGTTGCAGAGGCAGAGCTTATGTTATTTTATAAACCTGCTTTGCTAAAGCTAACGCTTGTCCCAGCGTGGACTCTTAATCTCAATTGGGTACAAAAGCAATTGCTTTGGCTGTCATTGATGGAAATTGGGACTGAAGGTGTAAAGTTCCTTCTCACAGGACTGGTATATTAGTTCTGTATGAACGAAACCAAAAAATCTAGGGGAGAAGGGTGCTTAGGACAAAAAAATACCTGTTTTGAAGTATTGCCTTACTTTGCGCCCAGGATTTGACTCCCTGTCCACGAGAGTGTTCCTTGAGGCACGTCTCCCCCTCGCTGCCTTGCTGTTGCTCTCCTGGCCCACTCGGCTGGCAGTGTCTCTGCTGCATGGTGCAGAGGGCTGGGGCGCACATCCAGTGAGGGGACAGGAGTGCCCCGAAGCTATTGGGTAGCCCCAGGTCACCTAATGCAACACATCCCTCCGAGCAATTGCCATAGTCTGCATGAGTGTAATGTTTCTTCTGTTTCTTGACATCCCTTCCTCAGCAATCCCAAACTGCGTGCCCTGGCGACGGCCCTGTCCCCAGGCTTCCTGAGGTTTGGCGGCACCCAGACGGATTTTCTCATCTTTGATCCCAACAAGGATTCAACTTCGGAAGAAAAAATTCTCTGGGAACTTCAGGCCCAGCAAGGTAAAATGGACATCAATGTGTTAGGCTCAAAACTATCCTGGGTTTAGGAGGTGGCTTTAATACAGGCTGGGGATGCCACGAGGGCATGGTGGCAGCACTGGGGGTCTTCCACAGGGTCAGCATCGCTCTCCTCCATGGAGAAGAGATCTGTAGACCTTCAGCACAGCGTGTGGAAGGAGCTGTGCCAGCCATGAGAGAGGGAGGAAAGGTGCGGTGAACCTCAAGTCCACCCCAGTACCTGCTTGGACTCTCCCTTTGCTGCCTTGTGCTCCTCACAGCAGCCTCAGAAGCTCCCCTGCTGCCTGGGAGGCAGTCAAGGTCAGCTCAAAAGTTGTGGTTTCATTATGAAAATTAAGTAAGAGATGAAAGAAATAATGTGATGAGAACAGAGTGTCTGTTTTCTTTATCTTGGCCAAAGCCAGAGCTAGGCTGGGGGCACAGCCTTGCCCTCCTGTTGCTTCGACGTGGTAAGTGCAAACCCACCAGACCACTGCTAACTGCTCGAGCTTGGTCCTGGTGCGTGAGGTTTCCCTCTACATTAAAGTCCCTTTCTTCCTTTAACTCAGCAAAAGCACACAAACCCTTCTAGAGGTGTTTCAGATGAAAAAAAATTCCCAGCTGTTCCTGTGGTACATAGCACAACGGTGCAATTGTACATCACAGTACAACTGGTGATACTCAGTTTTGAAGTCAAGTGGTACTTTTCCCCCTGTACCGCTTTGCTGAGCGGCCTCCTCGTCTCTGGGTAACTGTGACTCTGGCTCATGCCTTCATGTCTGGTTATGGCTTGTTCCTGGTTTGCATGCCAAGAAAAAACATGAACTTTCAAGAAAAAGTGTCTTATAACTCCTGCCAGCATTGCTGTTGGAGCCACGTGGGGCAGTCAGAGCTTTTCCCTGCATGAGATGGGCAGCGTGGGAAGCATTGCCCCGTATCTGCCCACAGCAAGGCAGGCCAGGAACCCTGCCGAACTGCTGCATGCCGGGGTGGCTTATCTGCTCCTCGGGTGTTGCAGCCTGCGCTTTGTCAGCTCACTGGAACGAGGGTTTCCGTATGGTGCTCCAGCTAAAATAGTTTATTGGGGTGTGACCACCATGATATCAGCCTCCAGAAGCACAGCTCAGTCTTCCCCCACCCCCCTCATCTCCATCACCTTAAATTGGGAAATATACATTATATATATAATATATATATTTAAGCATCACGCCAGCCCTCTTTTTCTATGTGGTTAATATTGCAAAAGTAGGGGTGCATTTCACAGAAGTGCATGACAGGCTCTCAGCCTGGCACCAAGCAGTTGTGCTTCCTCCTGAGGGATGCAGCCCTTTGTATGCTGGACCCTGACTGTGAAGACGAGGACTTAATTGCTATCAACCTTCTACCCTACAGAGGCTTGTGGCTCAAGGCCTGCATTTGCTGCTGTTGAGAAGCTGCTGCTGGCCCAGTGGCCCAGCCAGGAGAAGCTGATTCTTGCAGAACATAACTGGAAAAAGCACAAAAACACCACCATTACAAGTAAGAGTTTGATGGATTTTTCTGCTAGGGTTTATAACCAGGGGGGCTGCAGATCTCTGCCCTGTGGTGAAAGGGTGGTAGGCTGTTAGGAGCTGTAACCACTGAAAAAGAAACATTTCACCCACTTAGAAAAATATTCAAAGAAATCTTTTTCTACTGTCTACCACCTCATATTTAGTAGTATTCAGCTGCTGCAGGATTTGGGAGGATATCAACACCTTGCAGGATGGTGTGTAGTAAGGTCTGGACTCTTTTGTCTGGCTGGGAGAGCTTGGCACATCTGCAGCACCAGGCTAAATAAATACAGGCAGTAAAGATTGTCGCTTGGCCAGAGCACAACCAGCATGCTGTAACCTTGAGGTAAACATCCTCCCTTTCTGCTCCGTGCAGGAAATACACTGGATATTCTCTACAGCTTTGCAAAATGCTCAGGGTTTCATCTGATCTTTGGACTCAATGCCTTGCTGCGGAAAGATGGCTTGCAGTGGGACAGCTCGAATGCCCGGGCGCTGCTGGACTACTGCGCCTCGCAGAGGTACAACATCTCCTGGGAGCTCGGGAACGGTAAGTGCGAAGCCTGCTTGTGGGCCAGGGCAGTGGTCACCTGGAAAGGTACTTATGGGCTGGTAATTTTGCATGTTTTGGATGATGGCCCCTAAAGGCAAGGTGATGTTTTATTGGAAAACATTAAGGTCTTAATCTGCAAGGAGGGATTTCACAGAAGGTCCGACAAATGAGCTAATTGAGACGATATTGCCACTCCTACTGCGGCTCTGAGATGAGGTGAACAATGCCTCACAAGATGCAGGTCGTCACCTGTGGGGACTGGCCGGGACAGAGTGCTGGAGAGCAGCAGGCTGCATCACCCAGGCTTTCAGTTTCATGCTCGTCGCCTTCAAATATCTCACCCGTACTGTGCCAGATCATGTGAAGCCATAGGGCGCTGGTACTCCCCAAGAGGTATGAGCTGCCCTATTTTGTGCCCCAAAACCAGAGCAGGATGCTGATGCACGTGTGTCTTCCCCAGAGCCCAATAGCTTCAGGAAGAAATCTGGCATCTACATTGACGGCTTCCAGCTGGGGCAAGATTTTATTCACTTACGCCAGCTTCTGAGTAACTATACGCTCTACCGGAATGCGAAGCTCTATGGTCCCGATGTCGGGCAGCCCCGAAAGCACACGCAGAGACTCCTGAGAAGGTAGGGGTGTGGGGCCCTGGCAGCACCACCTGGGGTGCACAGGTGTGGATAGCGGTGGCTCGTCTGCAGCCAGATGGAGGGGGCATGAGGAGGCATCTGGGCAGAGTTTTAAGGATTTTCTGCTCCAAATCAATAGTAAGGATGTACAAATGGATGCATGCAGTCTATTTAAGAACTAATTTCCTGCGTTTTTCCTTAAATTAGAAACATGGGATTTTTTTTTTCCTTGACTGGGGATGACTGAAATCTTACCTGCATGCAGGACCTCAAGGCTTAAATACTCAGCCAGTTGAAACCAAGATGCTAGAAGTACTTCAGTGATCCATACACCTTTCAACTGAGCACTGTCTCTAGTGCTCTGTTAACAAGGGCTTTTCACACTAGAAATCTCCACATCTTACACAAACATTAATTCGTCCTCCCAGCAGCCTGCTGAGGCAGCCAGGCTGCCCAAAGCCCATTTAAAAGCCATCGCAAGTGTGGCCCCAAAGCAGTTCACCATCGCTACCGAAAGATGGGGGGAGAGGGGAGGGTTGTGCATGGCAGCTCACTCATGGGGACCACAACCCTTCACCGGTACCACTAATCCCCTGCTCTCCACCACATCCCCTCTGGTTGCAGCTTCCTGAAATCGGGAGGGAAGGTGATTGACTCTGTCACGTGGCACCAGTAAGTACTGCTCAGATACCATCGTCACTCTGCTTATCGGCTGTTTTCTTTACAAAATGTCAATTTTAACATCTCAACAGGAAGTAAGGGGTGAAACACCCCTTTCAGCAGTTCCTCGGGTGCCTCTCTGCAAAATCCTCTACTCAGAATAAGAGAGGAATTGAGGGAGCATGTTACAGAAATGCAGAAGGTCTCCAAAGAGGCTACTTGGTGCAGAGACCCAAAAGCAGTGGCAGGGGTTTGTAACGTAGGTATAGCAGTGGGGATTGCAATGTGTGCAAGACCGTCATTTTGCTTGCTAAATATGTGTGCTGAGAAAAACAGAAGTGGGATGGCATGGCAGCTTTATTTCTCAAAAGAGCACGAGGGGATAGGTCACGGCTCTCCCTCGCACGAGGAGAGTTTCTGCAGCAGTTGAGCCTTTTTGCATATGCTGTGTTTCAACATGTACCAAAAGCTAGTGAGATCTGAGCAGCCGTCCAGGTTGTCTCAAAGCCTCAAGTTGCCAAACATTGCAAATAAAATGCACTTTCCTATGGCAAGAAGAAGGTGTCATATAAAAGGGAAAGAAGGTACCTCAGACTTACTCAGCAGAGATGCCTCTGCTGAACTTCTGCAAGAGCAGAAGGTTTTTAACCTAAGGTATTAAATAACCCATTGGTGGCTGGGCTTTGAAATGGAGTCAGTACCCCTGACATTGGTGCTCTTCTTGGCATTAGAAAGCCTGAATCTGCTTGAGTGAAAGCTTCGCTCCCTAAAAGCAAATTCAGAGAGTCACAGATGACCCTG
The DNA here is from genome assembly GCF_964188355.1 of Buteo buteo. Classification (NCBI taxonomy): domain Eukaryota; kingdom Metazoa; phylum Chordata; class Aves; order Accipitriformes; family Accipitridae; genus Buteo; species Buteo buteo. The sequence continues at coordinate 66,983,888 of NC_134171.1, read as the reverse complement.
CTGGCAAATGCACCCAACTCCTTGTAAAAAATGCAGCAGAAGCCTTGTTAGCTGATGTGTTACATGCTGCCTTTTTTCTCTATTTATCTCTGTTTGATAAAAACTAAAAGCCCTGCAGGTCTGGCTGACCCTTACTCATCGAGAAGTGCTAGCAGCTTCTCCCGCTCCCTTATGTTTGCTCTCCAAGTCAATTCAGACTGTGCATGGGTAATTCACCCTCAGACCCCACTCGCAATGCAAACAGCACCAGCACAGTCCCATCTCTTTGCTCTTGTGCTGTGGGTTAGGGATGCAGTTTTAAAGTGCTCAGGAGGGCAGTGGGGTAGGTTGGCCCCAGGGCACCTGCCACGAAATCCACATATTTGAAAGTGATTTCCATGTGAAGGTGGTTTTCCTTCTGGAGTCAAATGCAGCACAGTGACATGCAGCAGTCAGGTAACAGCAGGAAAAGATGCACAAACTTATATTATATATATGTATACATATATGACTTATCTATGTATTTTGAGCTGCTGGCAAGGCATAAAACATGTCCTTTCTCCTTCCTGGGCTGTTCTTGCCCTGTGGCTGCCTTTGCTTTAAATGGGTGTGTGTTATTTTCTTTACTAATTTAGGATTATCAGGTTTTAGCTTCCTCTTGTGGCTGGAAGACTTCAGCTACTTCTGTTAGGACTGAGTGATAGCGTGATGAAATGGAAAAAACACAGGGGTCCCAACTTCGTGTTCTTTGTTCAGACAAACCAGACTTAAAAGCTCTTCTGCTCATGGTGGAGGGCAACCTTTATCCCACAGGGATGCCTCCATCCAATTAACCTCCAGATAGCCGAAATACTGCAACAGCGGGACAGAAGCTAGGATCTGATATTTTTAATATATAGCTTGATACAGTAAAGCAAGTAATCACATAGGAGTGTCAGACTCCTGAGCAAGAGAAAACTTGCAGAAGCTGGCTCTTATTCAGTGAATTTTCCTCGTTCTAAATGAGTAGATGCAAAAACCCCCTACTACTTCTGTTGATCAAAATTTCTGTGATATCCTGCCTCCATTGAGGTAATTATACCTGATAGTCCCTTAAATACAAACAACATACCTACACATTTGGAAAACAAAAAAAAAGAAAAAGAACGGGACAGAAAAATAGTGCTGTGGATAAATGTATCAAGCAACTGGGTACTTTTGTTGGTATTTTGTACCAGTGGTGGTATTTTGGCTTAATTTTGGCTGTGGCATTTTTTTTTTCCATTTCCAGTTACTATGTGAATGGACGAAGTGCAACAAGGGAGGATTTCTTGAGCCCTGAAGTGCTGGATACCTTTGCCACAGCTGTACACGAAGTCCTGGAGGTGCCTTGTTCTATTAAATCATTCCTGTGTTCAGTTTCCAGGGGTTTAGCAGAGAATCTGGAATAAAGTACAATTTCTCACTAGCAATAAACAGGGATTCTCAAAGCTTGGGTGCTGCTATCATTGTAAATTAGAAAAGAAAATTAACTATACTAATAATAAATGAGTTCCAATAGTTTGCCATGCAACAAGCATGGTGCCAGATACATCACAAACCTACAACATTCTCATTTATCGATGTAGTCATTACCCAGGGATGTAAATTATGGTCATACCCTCCACCCCAATTTCTTTGTATTTTGAGATCCAGAGAACAGCATAACTTAGAGTATGCCACTACTCAGCATGAGAATACTTACAGGACCTGGCTTTTAGTGGTGTTTGCCTTGTTCTACATGCATAGATGTGATTTTTTGGAGGGGGGGGATATAAATCTGCTTCTAGTCCTTTTGATCAAAATTTCTGTGACATCCCGGCTCAGTTGGTGTTATCCCTTAAATGCAAACATCACGCATAGGCATTTGGCTAAAGCACAAAACTTTGATTGCCCATTATTTCAGTAGTCAAAAAACTTAACTGTTGTCTCTTTCTCTTCTTCCCTATGCCACACCGGCCAGATTGTTGGTGGGACCGTGCCCAACAAGAAGGTCTGGCTAGGAGAGACGAGCTCTGCCTATGGAGGGGGAGCTCCCAGGCTGTCCAACACTTATGTTGCTGGCTTTATGTGAGTACCTTGTCACAGGTGTGGGAAAATTACACATTTTACCAGCTGAAGGGAGTTGCATACATGCCCCATGGGAGAGGCAGCTCCCTCAGGCTTCCTGGGGAGCGCAGGCAATGGGTGGGTTGAGGACCACAACCGTCCCACCGCTCCCTGTGTGCTTCCCCCATGACTGAGGTTCAGTGTAGGCCCAGGTAACAGCAGATTCCTGTGGGAAATGGGTGATGAGAAGCATGAGAAGGTTGTATTTCTGCCCTCGAATCTGCAACGCTAACTCCGTCCTTTTGTGTGGATGGAAAGTCATTTATGAGATGGGTGTCTTTTTCCAATGTCATCCTTCGGCCACCATGAAATAACTAACCAAAGGGAAATTTAGTCATGAAAATAATTTTCCCCAAGGACTCCAGTTGTAGCATTTTGTCAAAATAAAAGAATTCAGGCTTTTCTTAGCACTGTTATCAGTTTGTAGATTTAGCGAGATAAAATTTGCACGGGAATGTGTGGTTCATGTTTTGAAAATTAACGAAAAACATGGTTGCAATGTATTTTTTTCACTCCTATAAGGCACAATGATGCTTTTCATCAGGGCCTGGTGGGTCAGCAACTCAAAGCCTGGTAATAGCAGGCACCCTTGTCACTAGTATGATGATTTCTCTCAGCCTTCAGGCTCTTGGCCAGTTCAGGAGCATCTGCTGCTGCTCCTGGTTTCCACCACCTGCAAACAGGGGAATGGAGCAACTGCTCCCACCAGCTTGGACCTCCAGAGGTGGTCTGAAATTATTTTTTAAGGTAGTCAGTGCAACACTCAAATTGAAATTAGTTGTGTGATTTTAAGGAAGTCAGCTTCATGCCCTAATTCTTGCTTTCCTACTTCCTTAGCTGGTTGGAGAGGGGCAACAGTGTGCAGTTGAGGTTGGCGATTTCACCTGCATGTTGTTTGCCTCATTTTTTGGCAGGTGGTTGGACAAACTCGGGCTTTCAGCCAGGCAGGGGATTGACGTAGTGATGAGACAGGTTTTCTTCGGGGCAGGGACCTATCACTTGGTGGATGCCAACTTTGAGCCTTTGCCGGTATGTATGCAACCCCACTAACACCGTCTGAATGCTGCATGTATTTCTGCACAGGCAACACTGGATGTGGAGATACAAGTCAGCCATTTTAACAGCGCCTTTTTTTTTTGTAGGATGGTCACAATTATCCTTGTACCTAAAGTTAGCTCATGTTTCATTATGGGTTCATGTATTATATATGCAAGGATACAAGGTATTTACTGCAACTGCAGGGATGCAGCTAGTCTTCATCACAGCAGAGATTGATTTCTGGGACGTGATGCTCTGATTTGTATGTAGACACTTCTGGAGTTCACAAGACTTTTCTGGATGGACTGTTTTGGTTTGAGTACTCCTCAGCTGAATGATGAGTAGGTTTTAAACAGAAGTGATACACGGTATTATAATAAATACTATCCCAAGTGAAAACCAAACCAACGTGAAATCAAGACTCAAGCCTTTCTTAGGTTATGAGCATATTTAGCCTTCAGTAGTGACTGAAGGATGATTAGCTGAAAACACGCATTTAGTATAGTTGGATTTATTAGGAAATAACATTCTCCTGTGATGAAACATCATTATTTGAACTATACATTGTTCTTGCATGTACAGCGTGTTTCTTTGTGCTAGTAGCACTTACCTTGGGATGAGAGGATAGCTTCTTTCTTTTTAGCTTTACTCTCATTTTTCTGCTTCCAAGTTGTGATTTTCACAAGCTCATAGAGACCATCTGAGAGGAAACCCGGCATACAGGGTTTTTCTGTCCTGCCTTTTCAGCTGGTCCCTATGCCAGGGACTGCATTGTCAGGCTTGTTGCTTTGGGCTTTTTATTTCCTCATTTAAAATAGATATAATTTGGACTGAAAGGATGTGCTTTGTTCCTCACCTACAGGCAGTACAGATGCTAATCAAGATAATAATGCTTTAGAGGGAGGGAAATTGAAACCCAGGTCCATCAGTTTTAGTTAGCATGGAAATGAAGAAGCACAGCAGTGCCAGAAGACTGCACCTCCTTGCAGAGGGGCTGAGCATGCAGGCTGATAGGAAAAGTCACTTCCCCAGGCTCATGATGAGTCAGGAGAGAAACGCGATTTCCTAGAATCCTTCTAGGAAAACCTCAAAGACAGACAGACAGATGAGCTGGGAGAAGCTTTCTGAAACCTGTGAGCTGGAGCACGTCCTTCCCTGGGGCTGTGCTCAAAGAAGTGATGCTGTAAAATGCAGCCTGCCTGCAGCCTCCTCGCCCCAAAACACATCTGCACAGACCACGCGCTTTATTTGGTATGGGCATGGACTTCACAGAGGAAAAGTAGCTGTCAAGATGTAAGAAAAAGCAGACCTGGAAAAAATGAGTCTGCACTGGGCATCACCTTGCTCTCAGGCATTGTTGTGGGGTGTAAGAGGGTTTACTCATTATTGGCATTCAGAAATTAATCTTGAGACCTGTTCAAAAGCACAATGCTAGTGAAAGGCATAAAAGTTGTCACAGGCTTCTTCCCAGCATTGCACCTGTGGATTGGGCACAGGCTTTCCTGCAGGAAGGGTAACTGATCCCCTACACGTTCAGCCCTCAGGTGCTCTGTACCCTGCAGAAGGGCTTTCCAAAATGCAAACAGTCTCTCCCCCACAGAAAGAGCTCTGAGATTTGCATATGAGGGGGAAAATTACTCTAAGGTACCTTGCAAACACAGCTGCTCTGCAGCCTGGAGGCAGGGTTTTCTCTTTAGCGATGCTGTTTGTGGGAATTTAAATAGATAGGGTGAAAAACTTGGTAAAGCAAAAAATTATGGGGGGGGGGGGGAACCCTGAAATTACTGGCAAAATGAACGTTATGTTAAACACCATGTGGAGTACCTGGCATGTACACAAGTGCTTACGCATGTTTTTGTGCCTCCCAGGACTACTGGCTCTCGCTGCTCTATAAGAAGCTGGTGGGTACCAAGGTGCTGCAGGTCAGCCTGGCAGGAGCTGATGAGAGGAAGCTCCGTGTCTACCTCCACTGCACAAACACCCTCCAGTAAGGCTCCAGAAAGGGCGAAATATCCGAGAAACTGAGCCCATGGCCACCCCCAGGCCAACAAAAGCAATCTGGGACACACGTTGTTGCTGTGAAACCTGTTTCTCTCCTGATCCCAACCATCATCTTCTCTTGCCTTGGCAGCCCAAAGTACAGAGAAGGGGACGTGACGCTGTTTGCCTTAAACCTCTACAACATTACCCAACATTTGCAGCTACCAAATTACTTATTGAGTAAGCATGTGGATCAGTACCTCTTACTGCCTCATGGGAAAGAGAATATACTTTCCAGGTAAGCATGCAATTCCTACTGTCTCTGTAGAAAGGATGTGAGTAGGGTTAGATAGCCTCTACAACCTCAACTTGTTCAATTTGCAAGGCAAGGAGGAAGAGGTTACCATTCAGTCATCTGGGGTTTTTTTTCAGAAAGGTCTGATTTCTGTTAAATCAGGTCTCCTAAAATCTAAAGCTGAAAGCTTGCTAAGGTACAAGGACGCTTATCTGATGTTAATTGGGAAGCTTTTTCCTAGCAGGCTTCAGGGCTCTGGACCAGCTACTAAAGTTCTTTTTCTTTTGCACAAGCACAGCTATATTGCTTTCCCAAGTGCTGGCTCCTGATCTACAGCAACGTGTTCAGGCTTTGTACGGTTTCTTTCATTGTTACTGCTAATGCATCAGCATGGGAAGGATCTGGTCTGTGGGCATAGAAGATATCTTAATATTTGCAGGAGGAAAACCAATCAAAATTGGTACTTTTCAAAGCCTCTTCTGCTGTTAACCTCACTAGAAGAGTAAGAAATGTACTTTTCAGCTCGCTTGTGCCGGTACTCTAAAGGAGTCCTTGCAGAGGGAGTGCAGCAGATGCTCTCTGTGTGTGCACACACAAACCCTGAAGGGAAGTTTAGTTTGGCTTTGGGCTGAGTTTATGTTTACACTCAGGTCCAGAGCTGTTTGTGCTTGATGGCAAACAGAGCACAGCTGCTCAAACAGTCTCTCTGTCCCTCTCCAGGTCTATTGAGCTGAATGGCCACGTGCTACGGATGCTGGATAACAAAATGCTGCCAGAGCTTACCGAAAAACCCCTTGGTCCTGGCAGTGTACTCGGCCTTCCAGCCTTTTCTTACAGCTTTTATGTTATCAGAAATGCCAAAGCTATTGCTTGCATTTAAATGGTTAATACACATGCACAGGATAAATGTAAAGCACTTGGCTAGTAGGAAATGTAATGCTAGAAATTCACGTTTCTACCACAAGTTTTAATTCTGGCAAGGGATGCAAATGTGGCGGTACTGGTACAACCTGTGGGCTGGGGAAGACATGAGATCCTGCTGGGTAATTTGTACATGACAGATGCTCGTTAAGCTCCTGGGAGAATTATCCAGGTAGGGCAAACCCAGGCAGGGGCTGGTTTTGCTCTCGGTCCAGCCTGGGTTGCTCCGCTTGAGCACAAGGCAGCTCTGTGTGTGGCATAGAGAAAGGCATCAGCTTCTCAAGCTGCACTTGTGGTTCTGCCAGCTGGGAGCTGCAAACTCCTCTCTCCCTCTCATTTCTGCCAGCATAGCTCTTAAAGCTGTTCCTTCAAAAGCTTGCCTTCAGAGAGGATGAGCAGGGCGTTTTATTTTAGCTGTACAGCTGTGATTTTACTGCATCGTGCGGGGAAGCCCGAGGAGGGGTTGTGGTTGCTGAGGGCATTTCGGGGTGGAAAGCGGGGACCCACAAAGCAAACTGAGGTCGGGGTGCCTGCAGGGGAAAACACCTTGCTGAGAACCCAGGTCCTCCATGGGATTTGGGGCAGCGCCGCACATTTTTCCCAAGCTAGGAGAGTTCAGTCGCAAGATGGAGCTGCAGCCACGTGCTTTCCAAAGGCAAGTTTTTGCCGCAGGAAATGCAGGCTGTTCCTGCAGGGTGGTCTGCCTCCGCCCTCACACGTTTCAAACCCAGGAGGGAAGGAGAGGAGGCCACCAGCACCGTGGTCAGTGGGCTGCAAGGTCAACCTTCACCACCCTGCAGGTGGTTCAGCTGGAAAGGACTCCCCTGAACCTATAGCTGCAGGTGGTTCAGCTGGAAAGGACTCCCCTGAACCTATAGCTGCAGGTGGTTCAGCTGGAAAGGACTCCCCTGAACCTATAGCTGCAGGTGGAGCTCTGCTTTACACTCCCTAACTCGCTCAGGTCCCTTCCGTCCTCCAGGAAACGGGAGAGTAAAAGAGACTGAGCAAACCACCCACCCACCCCTCGACCACCAGAAGGACATCAGGGGCCTTAGAGCACCCTGGGGACAAACCTGCCAGGCCAGGCTGACATCCCTCCCGCTGGGGAAACAGCCATTTTGGCCAGAAATCTGTGTTGGTGGTGGCTTTTCTCCCCGGCCACGTCGTCCCCGTGCGGGCCCTGCCGCATGCAGATCGGTCTGCTGCTGGCACGCAGGCTGCCAGTCTGCAGCGTGGCAAAATGCCTCAGAGAATACCTGTGGTCTCCCACACATGTTTATTTGCATCGCCTTACGATATTTTGAGCACAGTAGGGGAATACGTCACCACCACACCACTCTATTTCCCTTTTTAAGCTTTAAAAGGATGCTACCAGCTACATGGGGTTTCAACACAGGACGGGGGGGGGGGGGCTTTTTTAATGAGAAGACTTTAAAAAACAGATGTACTTTTGAAGCTGTGATGGAAAACTGCACAATAAAAAGGTTATATTTAAGTTCGGTGTGTCAAGGAAGTGTTTGCATCCACAGCGCAGAGCATAAAATGGAGTGGAAAGTCTTACATACAGTCAACATAACATTAATAATATGTAAGTTACAACTAAGACATGAAAGTTATTGTTTGCCTGGTAGCTTCTTTTTAGAACTTTTCTAACAGTTTTGTTTATTCCAATGCTTGTGACTTTTGTATTTGAAGATTTTAATTAAAGTGATTTATACCAGCTTTTGGCAATCTTCCTTTTTTTTTTAAGACTCCTACATTTCTTTTGGTCATATATCATCTGTGCTTTTTATGATTTTCAACAAGAGTAGCCAAGTAAATAAAAATTAAAGAAATCATAGCCAGGTTGGTGTGTTTCAACTGTAGTTGATGACCAGTTCAGAAGCCCTCCACCCCACTGACTCAGACACAATAAGTGAGCTGATGATTGGCATGCAGGAACTACTAGGAGGGGTACAGGGATGTCTGGACGTGCAAATGACAGTTGTAAGAGTGCAAATGACAGTTGCTCTGGCTTCACCTCCCAGCCACGTCTCCTTCTCTGAGCACACGGCCTGGTTCTTCATATGGTGGGGAGGTGAGAGGTGTGATTTACAGCTCACATACCTGCTTTCAACTTAAAAAACTCTACACACATGCAGATGACTTCTCTTTACAAAGTGTATATTAAGCTGATAGCTGCTGTTAGGTCTGTACAAGGAAAGCAGGAGGGAGAGCGGCGTAAGAAACAAGATACTAGATCCCAGTACGCCAAGACAGGTACAGTCAGAACCAGAGATGAACATTGCCATTGCAGGACCCATCTGCACCAGCAACTCCTGCCCCATAGGCACCTTATCTCTAGGACTTTGTCCTCTGTGAATGTTGTAAACCTTGGCATCTCCACCTTAAATATCAATATATATGCACATACACACACACTTATCTGAGACCAGGAACAACGATTCTCTCTCGCACAAGTTCCAGTTTACTTTTGCATTTTTGATTCTGGAGCTTGGATTACTCACCTTGGATTTACTGTAAATCAGTTCCTGGAAGGTGGAGTAAGTTGTGTCATGAGACCTTTGTACAGGGGATCATTTAATGTATGCAAAAATACAGAAACTGATAATCTCCTTAGAATCAGGGCAATTTGACCATCAACTTAGATTTGAGTCAAACAAGACAGTGGGGCCTTAACAGCTTTTGGTGATTTTTCAAAGTCTGAAATGTGCTATGCCCTAGATTTTTTTTCAGAGAGGGTCCAGGCCACCTTATAATGAATATAAATCTAGTGACAGTAAGTTTGCTTTTCTGCTTTACTTTCATGAGCTCCTTAAAAATTGTCTGCAGGAAGTCCAGAGTTTGCTCACCACATCACACATAAAAAAAAACCCACCCAAAACCAAATGCCCACAGTGTCTGCACAGGAGCACCCACTCAGTGAAAATCAGAGTATTGGAGTTCCTACAGACACAGCACGCAGAAAGGCCATGGGTGCGTATTGCCGGGACTTGTTTGCTGCCCTCCAAGATGCACTGGTCCAACACACCTTAGGCACTGGTCCATAACTGAATAAAGCCCATGATGACCGACCTTGTCAGCATGAAACAGAGCCAAGGTCACATTAGTTACACTCCATCAGAGTTGAGCAACTGTTTCTTTTATGATCCTGTGCAAATCCTTTTACTGCTGTCGAGTACTGCTCATTAAAACAGCGAATGGGAAGATGCGAAAGTCACTTCTCTATCACATTGATTTTTTACTTCCCCCTGGTAGTTAACATTTAGGGAAATTAAAGTTCAAAATGGTTTCCCTTGGTTTTTGTCAGTGTGTCAGTCGTTCAAGCTGAAGGAAGTGTGGAATGAAACAGAAGTTATACACTACAGGGACACTGAATTCTCCAAGGAATCTTTCAGCAGCACATCTGCGGACATTTTATCACTGAAACCGTGCCATGCAAGACAAAGTTTTTATGGCTCTGTGCAAAGCTCCCCTCCCTCCCCAGTTTATGCAATAATTCACATAAGATGGTGGGAGAACTGAGTGAATAAGGACAGAGATCCAAAAGCCATACATGAAATCATAAATTTTTATTAACTAAAGTCTGGAAAGGTTTGGGAGATGAGGCACATGCTGATGCATGAACATGTATGTCTTGATATGTTTGATGACATACAGTCACCTATGGGATTTCAGCAAATAGCACAGAAGATTTTGAAGAAATTTAGTAGTAAAACCAGAACACATGATTTTAGCGAGGTGCTGAGGTAAAGTAACTAAAGATTACAAAATTTATTCAATTTGTGCATCCTGTTGCTTCGCCACTGGTCCCCCTCGGGTGTTCTGTCAGGACTCACTGCTCGAAGCCGACGGCAGGCGAAGCTCCAGCCTCCCTCACACCCCGTGCCTTGGCTACGCTCCTCAATATCCGTGCCAGGACCACGGCAGGCCGATTCTTCCTGATACCTGCCGGGCCCCGCAGCCTAGGGGGTCACGGCTGCTTCAGCGCCGCCGGGCGGGGGGGGGACTCCGCCCGGCCTGAGCAGCGGTTTCGATTCCCGGGAGTGAGGCCCCAGGCAGCAGACTCCAAGCCTGGCGGAGCGGCGGCGGCGATGCCGATGCCCGTCCCCGGCCCCGACCCCGTCCCACCTCAGACCCGTTCCCGCTCCCTCGCACAGGTAAGACGAGGGCGCTTGCGCATGCGTGGCGCCGCGTGACACCACCGCGCCGGAAGCGCGGCGGCAAGATGGCGGCGCTCCTGGCGCTGCTCAGTCGGGGCGCCCCCGGCCTCCGTGTGGCCCGCCTGCCCTTCGCCGCCTCTGCCCCGCCGCTGCGCCGCCCCTCCGCGCCGCCGGGACCCCCGCGGCCGCTCAGCTTTTCGGCGGCCGAGCTGGTGCGCGCCGCGCCGGGCCCCCTGCGGCCCTACCTGCGCCTCATGCGGCTGCACCAGCCCGCCGGTGAGCGGGGCGGGGGGTGGCGCCCCAGCCATGGCGACGCGGTAACTATGGCGACGCGGCAGCCATGGCGAAGCGTGAGGGAGCGGCGGTGTGGCGGGGTAGGGGGGGGGGGTCCTGTGCCGGCGGCCTCAGCACCGCGCCCCGGCCACCCGCTCCCTTGCTTCGGGCAGAGGGTCTTGCCGAAGAGCGACGCCGTTCCCCGGCAGCGAGCCGCCGCCCCGTCCCGCGGCCCCCCGCTCCTCGTTTCCTCCCTCGCCCCGCTCACTCGCGGATTTTGTCTTCCCTCAGGGACGTGGCTGCTGTACCTGCCGTGCACCTGGAGCGTTGGCTTGGCTGCCGAGCCGGGCTGCCTGCCGGACTGGCACATGCTGTCCCTGTTCGGCATCGGAGCCGTGCTCATGCGCGGAGCCGGCTGCACGATCAACGACATGTGGGATCGCGGCTATGACAAAAAGGTAGAGCGCGCCCCGTGGGCTTGCAGAGACCTAGGGAAGCGAATTGCTGGTTAATTAACCAAGTGCACGTCCAGTCGTCTCCAACATCGCCAGTGATCCCTTGCTGAGGGCAGGCATAGGGCGCCAGGTTCAGAAATTCCTCCGTGTTTCTATCCGAGAAGTATGCAATTAATTTGTCTATGTTTCCTCCTACAATAGTAGAAAGCATTTTATTTTGTGTAACATTTCTCTGTCTAGGACTGTAGTAAGTCTTCTAGAGTACTTAGCTCTGCGTAAGATGAAATATACCTTGTCGTCAGCTGTAGGTAGTACTTGATCAAGATTATTTTTGAACTTTGTTTTGCGTGACAGAACAAAAAAAACCCCACTTTTTTGCGACACTTGCTAGTTATGATCTACCCAAGAATGACTTTTTTTTTTTTTTTTTTAAATTTTCAGGAGCAGGGTTTCCTTGAGTATTGTTAATTTCTTCATGAGAAGGGCTGTTAAGACTATCATGCTCAACCCTGAACCAATCCTCTTCTATTATGTTGTATTCTTCATCTCCCTTTTGCTCAGAAGAGGGAAATAAGCAAAAGGCAGTGCTTAGTGTCAGATGTTGAAATGTGCAAATGTATAGGCTTGGAGGGGAGTATCCTAGTGATGCGTCACTGTTTGCTTGTCCTGTTTTCTGTTCCTACACTGTTCCTCCGTTTTTGAGGTTTGGATTTCGGCGCTGGCAAGAGGCAGGATAACAAGCCAACCCGATATGTTAAGTTCTTCTTACAGTACTGTTATATTTGTGCTGTTGGGAAGGCAATGAATCAGTACAGGTTTTGTGGCAGCTTTGGGTGGTTTAGGGTTTGGAGGTTATTAACAACTACATATGCTAAAAATATTTGACAGGGTAAGGTGTGTGATTAGAAAGGTGGAATTTTCAGTACAGTGAATTCATTTATGCATTAATGTCATGTGGTTAGATCTAAAGTTTTACAAATTCCCGTCGCAGCTCACTGTTACGTATCTTAAAAGGGTATCTTCAAAACAAGTGTGATACAGGCCAGGTCAATAGCAGGATGTTGTGTTGTGTTGGTGATGGTGGTTTGGGGTTTTAGATTTTTTGTTACTGATTATTTGGTAAATGTTTGCTTTTCTTGTCTTTAAATGAAACATCCCATGTTTAGTTACGATGTGCAGTGGAATTGGTCACAGATATCTTAAGCACATGTTTAAAGTGCAAAAACAGTATTTGACATTCAACGTAACCTGATACGGGGGAAGAACAAACTAAAAGAGCTTATTTAAATTCACATTATTAAAGCATTTGCGGAACACTTTATACATACATAGTTTTCTGTAAAAAGTTGGCTTTCAAACCTCTTTGAATAGACTTTATACTATTTTCATCAACATGCAAAACTTTTGTCTTTTTTTTTTCTTTTGGCAATCATCACCTTTGGCAAGTTACCCGCCATACATTTCAATTTAACTTTTTTCTGATATTTGTTTCTTCCTTCAGTTCGCCTTGTATGGTTTCTTGTTCCAGACAGAGTTTCTAAACTCCATTGTATCCCAACTAGGCTTAAATTAATTGTCCTTTCACGGTTACTAAAAATGGTTAGGTGTGCTAGAGAAGCCCTGCATCTTTACAGTATTTTACATGGTAATCACTTAAGCACAGAAGTGCTGCTTGAAATTGGGTTAGCTAGCTCACAACTTTTTAAGTCTGATCCCCATCCCCCAAGGTAATAAAATTCATATACAAGATGTCTACAGTGTTTCTAATCAGCCTCTTTGCACACAAGTGGCACTTTATTTCTGCTCTAGTTTTTAAAGCCTGCATGCTTCTATTATAAACACTGCTGCTTAGAAATACAGCTTTTGTCTGTGATTATATGCTAGGTTTTTATCATTGAAGGAACTCCGTCTCATACATTCTGTGACCTGTTTATTTTTCTGCTTATATGCCAATGGTGTGGCTTTTAGTTTTAAGATATATTGGAATGTGTTATGTTGGATTTTATATTAACATTATTCTGTTCATTTTTAGGTTGCAAGGACAGCAAGTAGGCCTCTGGCAGCTGGAGATATCTCTACTTTTCAGGCCTTCATTTTTCTTGGGGGACAGCTCAGCTTGGCACTTTGTGTGCTTCTGTCTCTGAATTACTATAGGTGACGTATAAGTTATCTTTTGGTTTTTAAACTTTGATTCCAGGTCCAGAGTTAAGCACAGAGATTTTCAGCAGAAAAGGTGTTGGGGCCAGAGGGAGGAGGTTATTAGTTGTGGAATTATATGTGAAAGTAAAAGAATTAGTTCAGTACTATGTACAGCTCCTGTAACGCTGCGCTGTATCTTATGATCTTTAGACTGGCAAACAATAAACCTCTTGGTACTTTTTCCAGTATTGTTCTGGGAACAGCCTCTTTGCCTCTTGTGATAACCTACCCCCTGATGAAGAGAATAACATATTGGCCACAGTTAGTTTTGGGTGAGCTGGAAATACTTTTTACTGTTTTTTTCTTCTGATTGAGTTTTTGGGGTGTTTTACAAATTAGTAATTGAACTTAAGCAATCTGATTTTTTTTATAACTTTAAAGTAAAAATACCATATAGACAAAGTTCTGTTGTGCCAGAAGCTCCTTAAACAATTTATAACACATATAAGAGTTAATGTCTGGGGTTTTTTTGTTAAAAACAGTTCCTTATTTTGACAGAGTGAGGGGAGGGAGGAAAGGAGGGAGAAGATAAATATTTGTCATTTGAGAATTGGCTTTAGTTTTGGGGTTATCTCTAAACCTTTCTTAAACATGCATTTGTCCTGCATTTCAGTCTTTAGCCTCTAATATAACTCCTGTGCAGACACTGATGGGGCTTATATTTCAGGTGTCTTTGTATCTTGGCCTTCACATTCCAGCTGCCTTCAGCCTTTTCAACCCAAATTGTCATTTTCAGCCTTGAAGTACCATAGCTGGCTGCTGTGCACTCTTGCAGTCAGTTATACCAACGTCTTTTTTTATACTAACATCTAAGCGTCTTAACTTTAGACCCATTGTTTGAGTACACTGGAATAGTTCTGTGCAAATGTTTCCCTATGCTAGTGAAGTAAAATTTAAATTGGGGAAAAATGCGTGGCTATACGTATTTATCCTTGTATGTCCAGGGTATTTAATGTCAATTTACTTGTATTTATTACCTGCCTGAAAATAAGTGGTAGAAAAATAGAGATGCCAGTGTTGTACAAAGAGCTGCTGTTATGATACAGCCTGGAACAAATAATATTTAATTCTATACATGTAATTTAGATTGCTCCTGGAAATCTTGTAACTTCTTTTCTTTTTTTTACTCTCTTGATGTTTTTAGGACTTACATTTAATTGGGGAGCCCTTCTTGGCTGGTCTGCCATCAGAGGGTCATGTGAGTGGTCTGTGTGTTTGCCCTTGTACTTAGCTGGAGTAATGTGGACGCTGGTATACGATACTATTTATGCACATCAGGTAGAGTAACAGTGGGAAGTTTTAGTTATCTGTGTATGTTTGTGTGTTTAATTTACAACTTTGTTGTCAAACAGCAGTACTAACCTGTTGCAGTTCTTCATGCTCAGCTGAGCTAAAACAGCACCAAAGAAACCTCAGCCCTTGCACTTTTTATTGCTGTTTGCAAATGTTTTATGTATCAGGTAGAAAGCTGGAAGTATAATGCACTTTGTGTGCCTACGCATTGGCATTGTGTAAATAACTTTGATGTTGGTATTAGCTCTTGGCTGCTAAAGCAAGTCTAAGGACCAACCTTCTAATTTAAATTTTAATGTAGGGACCTAAAAATGCTCCTAAATTGGGTTCCCAGTAAGAAGCGTTGGAAACTTAAGCAAGGCCTCCCTTCTTATTTTCCTTATGAAGTGGCAGTTGGATTGTGGATTTTTTTGCTAATTCATCCCTTCATTCTAGGATAAGAGGGACGACATCATTATCGGTGTGAAGTCAACAGCATTACAGTTTAAGGAGGACACGAAGCAGTGGCTCGGTGGCTTCAGCCTTGCAATGCTCCTGAGTTTGTGCATAGCAGGAATGAATTGTAACCAGACATTCCCGTATTACTCTGCTGTGGCTGCTGTAGGGGCTCACCTAGCACACCAGGTTTGATGGATTTATTTATACTTTTTCCATGTGGAAGTTCTTGATAAGAAATCAGAGTGCTTTTCAACTCCCATCAATTCACCAACTACCTAAAAAAAACAATACCTGTAAAGAGAACTGAAGTCTTCTGACAGTAAGCTTGCTTCTCTTAAGTACCTTTTGCAGACCTTTCATTTGAACAGACCTCCAGCCATCCACAGATTGTACAGCATTGTTTTTCAATCTGTTCCTAAACAAAAGAACTGCTTCGTGTAAAGCTGTGATCTCAAGGGAATCTTGCTTCCAGTAGCAGCTGCAGCTAGATCCACCTCAATGTCCTGCAAGATTGTGCAGTTTTTACTGTTCTGATGCAGCTCTTGCTCAGCACATACAATCTGAGACTACAATTGATGTACATTATTATCATTCACTTCCTTTAAAAAATTGTATGGTCTACAGTATCAAGGACACATGCAGGCTTTTTTTTTTTTTTTAATAACATGCTGTACAGTAGCTATGTGAAAATGACTGTTTTGTCTTCTGTCTCTTAGAGATGGTTAATTTTACATCTAAATAATTATTCTGTATTGTGGTCTCGAGCTTCAGTCTGGGATCTGACAGTATAACAAAATTTTCTGTGGCTTGTACACTTCATCTACAGCAGATGTTAATATTATAATTTTATGGCAATTGACAGTTCTAATTCACAGTTCTTTTTACAGCAGAGAACAATCCAGTTCAGTCTTGTAGTTGTATTAGTTTAGAAATTTTAATGAATAACAGAAAGAAAGGAAATAGCTTTGTCAGTGAAAGAAGCAGATAGGATCTTGTAACCCTGTTCTTTCTGAATCCTAACAACTGTGTTGCCCAGTCTTGTAGTGACCAGTCTATGTGAAAATTAATTGCTGGTCTTGATAGGTGAGTGATAGCAAAGAGGTTTGTGCATTGCAAGTAGTAAAACCATGGACAGTTGGAGAAGTTAAGTCTGTGGTTAATGTGAAACTTTTTAAAGTACATTAGACTCATGTTACACTTTAATGGGAGGAGTGCATGCAGGTGATGGATATTAAACATACCTCTGAGCAAGAGAATTCTTGTGATGATGTCATCTGGTACTTGTCAGCCACTGCTCTTCATAGTAATTGTGCTTGGAAATCTATGAGGGAAGAATACTACATTCCACTATATAATGGTTTACAGTTTGAATTGTCAGAGAGGCCTTACGTTGTAGTTTTGGCACAAATGGAAATGACTTTGCTGCAGGGAGGGTTCTCATAAGTGAGAATGCAGCCCTACTGAATCTAAGTCATGAAGAGTGCAGAACAATTCTGTAGGCTGCTAAAGTCACAAGAGCAGCATTGTTCCGTGTACCACAGAGTAGCTTCTTTTTGAATGATTATTTTAATATTAGTTCTGCTTAAACATTCTCATGCTTATCTTCTTGCTCAAGATTTCTGAACATGTGCTTAACTACCTGAGTTTAGAACGCTGAGTAAGACATATGAGGAGTAGGTTTTCCTTAATTCATTGAATTTGTGCCTGAGACAGAGGAATTTGGGTCATGAAGATGTCAAACTTCTACCCCATTCAAGAAGTTCACTCATAGAAAAATAACATCTTTTATTTGCTTTGCATTTCTGAAGGTGTATCTCATGCTTTGGCTGCTGTTAGGTTTTATTTGTCAGTTCAGTGTTTTCAGCTCCCTGTGCTTGAGGGCCTGACAGGTTTTCAAGGGTGTGGATAACATTGTGTCTTAGAAGCTTGTGGACAGCATTTCAGATTATTTGATCAGAAACCAGCCCTGTCACCTCTGTACAACTGCAAATGGCAGAGGAACAAGTCTCTCAGGGAAAGTTTCAATTCTTTTAGTTGAATATGTTCTGACTCCTTCAGAGGCTGAATTGCAAGGTTTGAGGTTTTGGGGTGTACTTTTTTATTAATCCTTTCACTTGTCTTGCTTAACATTTTTTCTTGTCATCCTTCTCAAGACTTTTGCACCAAGTTTTGTTTCCAGGAATATTGTTCAGTAACTTTGCTCTTGCTGCACTGTGTGGTTTTTTTCACCTTTAGTTGTGACTCACAGCAGATAGCTGCCAGGCTGGGCAAGCCTTGCGTCTAGCTGTTGTTGCAGGTGTCCTGGTTCTTTTTTTTGCAAGAGAGTTGAACAAACATGGCTGAGAGCAACTGGACTAAACCAGTACTGTGTGACTAGGCAGGGCCGGGCATCTTCCTGTGAATTCCAGTTAGCCTGGTTCACTGCTGGCTCTCCAGTGCCTTGTCTCTATTGAAACACGGAGCAACACCTTGCAGCAGAGATTTAAAAGTGCAGGCAGGTTTGGGGGATTTTATTTTTATTTAAAGTTCCCACAGAAGAATTAGGTGGCTACCTACTGAGGAAAATCTCAAAA
Source organism: Buteo buteo (assembly GCF_964188355.1). Lineage (NCBI taxonomy): Eukaryota > Metazoa > Chordata > Aves > Accipitriformes > Accipitridae > Buteo > Buteo buteo. The sequence goes on along the minus strand of NC_134171.1, from coordinate 66,966,154 downwards.
AGACTTATTTACATGCCCAGATAACTTTGCATTTTTAAATGTCAAACCAGTCCCACCAGTATCTGGGCTGTTTATACTGTCCTTCATTGAGAGGGTCCAGGAATCATGTTCATATATGACCCTTGACTTTTCTGCTATATGTTGAATAAATCTGTCAGGTAACTAGAGATGCCAGTTATGCAAAAAATCCTTTGTAAGCACAGAGTATTCCTGTTTATTGTGGCGGTGAGGGTAGACTTTGGAATTTGAGATTCTGTTTTTGAAGTTCTGTGTCTGTTTGTGATGTGTCAAATATTTATGAGTCTGTAGAATAATAATCCTAGAATGTTATACTGTGCTTTTGCAGATTTACACTTTGGACATAGACAAACCTGAAGACTGTTGGAAGAAATTTGCTTCAAATCGTACTGTAGGAGTTCTGCTCTTCATAGGGATTGTGTTTGGAAATCTGTGGAAATGAAAAGACTTAAAAAATGTAGAAGAGCCTTTAGAAAACAGGTAGTTGAAATTAATATAAATACTGATATTTTAGTCCAGCTAAAGTGTAAGTACTACATAACTATAGCTGTTTTATACTGTTTATTTATAAAAGCTGGTGAAAACATTCTTGTTTCTGAAAATATGCAAATGAGATTATCCTACAATGTAAGTTTTGATTATCCTTAAATGACTTCAACCTTCGTAGAAGCTTCAACAAGTGAAGCTGCTCTGCTGGTCCTGTGTAGTACAAGAAAACTTCTATCAAGCTCTCAAGACTGTAAGCCCAAGATTTTATATGACACCGATGTCTCTTAGTGAGAGCATGTGGGAAAATGCAAAGTGATTTTAGAATGTAAATAAAATCTGGCTGTACATGTTTGGTGTTCTGATTTATTACATGAATAATTTTCAGTTTGAGTTGGAGCTTGTTGCATGTAAGAATTGTAATAACAATTTTTATCCTGACATGTCTAGAAGCAGTCAGGACTCTGAGAGTGTGTGAGGTCCAGAATAAGAAGTCAAGAGAGAAGTATTTAAAATTACCTTTTGCTCTTGCTGTGATTGCTGGCAGTGGTTTCTTTTTATGTGAAAAGAACAGACTTCTGCAGAGTTGCCTGGACGAAGTGAGCTGAGCTCTAAGTTGCCTGCGCAGAGTGAGCCCAGCTTGTTTATCAAAAAATTGAACACATACTACTGACTTAAACCAAACACAGAGCAGCCCAGAGCTATTGCCAAGTCTGCATGACAGGTGGTTGACTCTGAGCTACAAATTCATCATGCAAAGTGATCCTCATTTTTTTGTTGTTATTTTATTTGTTTTGACTCATGCCTACTGGTTTTATTTGTAGTCTTACAGGAAGAACTTGTTTACAGGAGAATGCCTATGAACAATACAAAGAGCAACTGCAGGCTAACAATTACATTGCTCCAAACCATTCATGTTTTCAACTGGTTAATGCTCTCAGTTACAGGATTTGCATGGTAGTTAACCTTTTCTTTGACTCATGGTGTTAAAGAGCTTGTATGGCACATTCTGGAATTAATTTCTGTGGAGGAAGCAACAGACAGGCCTGTTCCAGGAAAATGATATGGTGGAGTTTACCTCAATTTACATACTGGTAGGCAATGCAAGCATGCTTTTCTCCATGGGTGGCTTTGCATCTGCCTGCATGCAGGGCTGTGGTTCAGTGATGCAGAGCGTTTGGTTGCCAAACTCATTATAGTATTCCAACAGCCTTTCCTGATGACCGCTCTGGTCCTTGAGTAATGGGTCATAACTGTGCGTGCATTTGCACCTAGAAATAACGCTGCGTACTGCTCCAGCTGTGAAGATGGGTGTCGTATTTTAAGGTTATTTAAACCGATATGTCTGAGAGACATTGCAGTCCAGAGCCATGTGTTCAGGGTTTGCTAACTGTGTAGTTTTGCATTACTGATGATGGTGAACAGGCAAATAAGTTCCTGTTGCAGGGCAATGAGAAAGCATATAAGGAATCAATGGCTTTGGTCACAGGAAGTCCTTTCTGGGGCTGGAACAGACTTCTGTTGGTTCTGAACACTTCTTTTTAATGTACGCCTTGTAAAGTTTTGGGTTTTTTTTCTTTTACTATTTAAACAGGTGATGTCAAATATATTTTGAGCAAATTAGGAACAGTAGATTTTTCAGCCTGACTGCATGTAAGATAGAAATATGTGAAAATGTTAGGAAGCATAACTGCTTTTAGGGCCCTCTTGGTCCTTATACAGAAATTGTTCTTAAAAAGGGTTTATAATTTTGGGGTGGAGAAAGTATTAAGTTGAAGAAAAGCAGTATAAAAGCAAAGAATAGTGAGTTTCTGAACAATTATGTGACAAAGTTGCATTTTGTAGCGGGAGGATTGGATGCATGCAACTTCGTTTTGAACTTTGCTTATAAGGCATTTACTAGTAATAAAAAAGTCTTGTGATATAATTAGTATGAATCAGTTTCTTAATACTTGTAATATTACCTTAGAGAGGTTGTGGCAAAAGTTATTAATCCATTTTTAACATATTAAAGTGTCTTTAAGTAGCTTAGATTTGGGAAGAGCTCACACTTTATAGTGCCTTTGAACCTACTGGTGTCTTTTGTCTGGTGACAACTTGTCACAAGCAAGTGTTCATCTTGTAATGAGAGGAAAAAGAAGGTGTAGCTAAGTAGAGTAAAAATTCAAGTTTCAAAATAGTCCTTGTGTCCTAAACTTGAAAATCATTGCGTGTTTTCAGTGGGAGTTTTCCAAATTCATCTGAAAATGCATTTTACAAAGGTAAGCCATAGCTGTATTTTAGGTTCATTGCCTGAAAAATGAAGGTTTAGGTTCTAGGCTATAATACTGAGAGTGCTGTTTGCATGAGCGTTTTATGATTAATACACAGAAATAAGAAATAACTTTTTAAGTGCAAAAGAGACAAAGGCTGAACTACTTCCTCGCTAAAACCCTGTTTGTATCTGCTGGCAGGTAGTATCTTCTCTTCTTCTTCCATTCCCAAGCTATTCTATTCCAAATCTTCACAAGGACACTCACTGCTGTGTTTAGAAACAGTCCATTAAAAAATTCTCAAATACACCTATCTCTAAGCAGCTTTATTATTAGCTAGTGTGTTTTTGCAGAAGTAAACAGTGTCCTCTGGAAGCTTCTCCTCCAGTGTCAAATGTTGCATTTCAGTTCCCCTTCCTTTTCCAAATGTTCCTCCATCGAATGTTGAGATAACAAATGCTTTTGGAGGCAGCAGGAAGATCAAATGCGCCTTGCAAAGGCAAAAATGAAACACCAGCAGTTGCTCAGCAAAACAGAAAACTCTGTAACCAACACAAACACTTGCCTTTGTGTGCTTCCATTGTACTTTGTAGAAAGGCGTATCAAAGCAACACCAGCTCTTTGTCCAGGAGTAGCTGTACGTATGTAGGGGTGCTAGTTCCTGCGGGGATATGGGCAAAGGTTGCCAAGGCATCAGCAGCCCTTTGTGGTGGGTCTGGATCTTTGACTTAGAAGCCCACTTGGGACAGTGGCACATGGGAGCTTTCACACACCTTTGCCAGGGGCAGGGACTCACGATAGGGTCATCCAAGGCAACTTGTGCCTGGTGTATTTCTTGGTAAATATGGTCTTGTTAATGCAAGGGGGGTCAGATTTTTCCCTCCCTCTAATTTCAGGAAAGTATGCGCTGCAGGCACCTAGCTCAGGAACTGTGGTGTGCTAACAGCATGGGCTGGAGGACGTGGGACAGCCAGCGTGGCTGGAAGGGAGTCCAGCTGCAGCAGGTCACCAGGTCAGTAGGTCGGGCATAGCACCAGACAATGTTAGCATAACGTGGGAGTGAAAAGGTGGCTTGACTCAAAGTCAGGAAGGTGTTTCAGCATATGGAAAGATCAGAGCATCCTGTGTGCTGAAGTGACTAAAAAGCAGGCTGAAAAATTAAGGTAACCCATCACCTGTACCAGCACGACATTGTGGTCCTATAAATCCAAGTGACTAAGAGGAAGAGTGCCACCGCGGAAAGGGTGGTGAAAAATAACAGCCAAGTGTAGGAAGCAGAAGCTCAGCCAGGCTGCGTGAAACATCCTGTGACAAACCTTTGGCCCAGCCAGCATAAGACTGCAGGTAAATGTGAAACCACTTCTACTACTTTCCTTTGGGTCTGACATGCTGTGAGCTGCTGCAAAGCAGCTGACACCCTTGGCCCCAGCCATGAACTCCCCACTGTGCGCTGGACCTTGTGTTTGGGTGTCTGTGGCACGAGGGGTTCAGGCAGCTTGCCTAGGTGGCAATGCACCCCCCCCCCAGCCATAACCCCAGTGCCGTTTTCTGTCTGATCAGCCAGCTGAGTGGACCCACTTCACCGTGTGAAGTGTCCCTGGCATGGGAGGGATGAGGGACATGCAGGCGTGGGCAGGGAACAGCTCTCTTCTTGTACCAACTGCAGTGGCTTCAGTTTCAGTGAGATATGAACCTGACCCTTAGCCATATTTCTAAGGGCTGTGAGAATTTCCCCTAGCACTTTGCTCAGCTCCTTTTCTCCTCCAGCTTTTATAGTTGCAGGTATTTTCCTTTCACCTGAATCATTCCAAGTTGTGGGAAGGAGGCAAGGTTTGGGGGAGAGGTGCTCTTCTGTTGAACCAGCTGAGACATCTGGGAAAAAAGTTCAGATGCAGAAGCCCTTCTCCATGTCTGAGACAAAACCTGTTGAAAACCTGAGGCTGTTGCTCCACCTTTTGAAAGGGCGGGTGAGACCAGAGCTTTGGAGAGGCCCCCAGGCACCCTCCTCCGCCAGGCAGCCCCCCCCCCCCCCCGCCCCCGAGACCTGCACACCAGTGGGCTTACAGTGGACCCTCTGTAAATGAACCCACTTCTTGCCACTCGAGGTGCCAGGGTTTGTGTAACTAGAGCATGAGGCAGCGTACTGGGGAAGATGGCTTTGCTCATTTGTGGTAGCGTTTTAAGTTGTGTGATGGAGTTGTTTCACATAGTTTGGAAAACGGGAACGTTTGCACGTGGATGGTGTTGGCGTAAAATGGAATAAACTAGTTTCTGGTTGCCATTTCTCTGTAAAATACAATGGTAGAGCATGTAATTTATACTTTGTTCTTTGCAGAGAAAGCAAAAATGTATTGAGGGAGGTTTTTTTTAACCTCTACTCCTGAATCTTTATTGAAATTGTATTTACTGTAATACACATTAAATTGGTGAAAATTAATTTCAGCTGAATTTTTCCACTGTCTCCTTGGAAATAATATTTTATTCTTACCACGTGGAAAAAGTCATTACAGGTTTGGTTTTGTTAGCACACTTCCTTTCTTCTTAGCTATTGAGACATTTTGCTCTTTGTTTCCTGGCTGTGGCTGAGAGGTGTGCTCTGCAGCTGACTGCCTGTCTTCCCGCAGTGCCACTTCACAGATCCAGAGAAGCCGTACACGAAGGGGGCTGCAGGCCCTGTGGTGAGCTTTGGCCAGACACCATGGCAGTTGTGACGGGAGGCAGTGGGCACTCCTTGTGAAGGAGCTCTTGGTGAAGGGAATGAGCTGAGGTAGGTGTTTATGGTGGTGTTTTCTCAGGGTGACAAAAGGCAGTTACATCTGATGCACCAGGATTGCGGGTAGAAGTGGGTTGCTTTTCTGTGGAAGAAAAGCACTTGCAGGGCCTGGTTGCTCAGTCAGTGTCACCCCAGCTCTGAATAAAGGACAGACTGTTAAAATCCTTAAAATGTTGCTGATGAGCTTTTTTTTTTTAATGTGTTATCTCCCATACTGACTGTGCATTTCAGCTTCCCATTTCCCTTCCTCCCTCCCCAGCGGACTCCTAGGCTAGCTGGCATTTTGTATGAGCCTAATATAGCCAGCTGGTGGGATGTAAGGTATGTCCTCTTCCAGAAAGCATCTTCTGAACAACTTTTTGCAAACCTGAATTCCCGCAACCTCTTGCAATGTTTTTGAAAAACAAATGTGTGTTTTTCAATGTTTTTCAATGCCTGTCAGCCAGGCAACCCCGTCATAAAGAAGGGAAAGCTGCGGTTAAACTTTGGAGCTGTTGGAAGTCAAGGGGAGTAATTCAGGGCACAGATCACTGTTATCTCAGCAGCACTATTGGTAAAAAGCTCCACCTAATTGGACCGTAAACCCTGGTCTGATGACAAACCTTGTAAGTTACAGTTTAACTCAAACTTCTCCTTTCCCCCATCTCGATGGCAAGAGAGAAGGGGAACACACCATTAGCACTTCACGTGGGATGCTTTGAACTTGCCTTGCTGGGCAAGCAGCTGCTCAGACCCACTCTGCTCTCTGCACACTCTGTGCATAACGCTGGGAAACAGAAACCACTGTCCTGGTGTCACAGCTTCTCTGTGAAATGCGGAATTGCATCCAAAACTGTCAGTGACTTGCACAGAGTGTGTGCAGTTAAATGCTTGGGGCATGTTAGGGAAGAAATAGTAAATATTAGTATCTCATAGAGGGAAATGGATACATGTATGGTAAGGACTCAGTTAATTTTACAATAGCTGGGCTGCATGGCTTGTGACAAGCACTTAGGGGGAATCAGCCTAATTTTTATAGAAAGCCTCCACATGGGGTGTATTTCCTAACTCAGAAATGAAAACCCAAACGCATCCCTAAGAAGGAGCAGGGAGCACACTTACTGCAGATGGAGGAAAGGACTAAAAGCAAAGGTACCATCATGTCCTGCTGCCTCCTTATCCAGTGCTGAATGACAGTGGAGGAGGACAGTCAGGGCTGGGGCTCCCCCCCATCACAGTGTCATGGCACAGGGTGCTGACCTGCAGGGAGCCACCCCCTGATTTTCTTTGGGAAAAAAATGTTGGAAAAAGGTCTATCCCAACAAATGCACATCATTCAGAGCTGTTCCCCCCCGAACAACAACCACATGTAGACAGTTAAGGGAATAAGACAATATACATGAAACCATTTTTAAAAAAGATGAATAGCAGTCTATGATTTAATTCTGGGAAAAGGAAAAAGCAAAAAAATGTTGCTCTCTGCACGTGCATTAAGCCTGTAGTCGTACAGACAGGGCACAGCTCCTGACCTCCCCCTCCAGTTACCTCCCACCATTATGCTTGCTCACTGCTGGCTGCCAATAAAAGCCTTCCAAGAGCGAGAAAGTTTAGTTTCATCTTCCCCAGAGCCTCTCTGTGCAGGACCCTGGCAAGCAACGAAGACTGACTGCACTGACACAGGCTGCTCGCCAGAAGGTTGGTTCTCTTAAAGCATGGAAATAGTAAAAACTTGTTAGCCTGGGAAGAGTGGAATAATAGTACAAAAGTAGAGATTTTTTTTTTTCCTGCTCAGCACATAATTTAAGCAAAATATAAGGCAAATACTACTGGGGGGGAGGGGGGAGATGCGGACTTTTAAAAAGCTATACACAAAAGCTGGATTACGGAGAGGTTAGTATGCCTTTGCTGCCTTCTCCTGCTACCAGAACTGTATAACTGCATTAAAGAAATCTGGCTGGTACTTCGCTCTTTGTTTAAATTGGGCTCTCTCTTGTCTACACGGATTCTCAAGACCAAACTCCTCTTCGCAAGGCTGCTTAGCTCTAGGTGTTTTCTGGTAGGCTTTGAGGATGTGCTGGAAGTAGCTGCTCTCCTGCCAGAAGCTTGGATGTCAGGTGCTTTTATATGCTGCTGCCTGGTCTCCCTGTGTATTTGCTATCCTTTTCAATGGGGTGTGCTATTGGTGACAAGCACCTTAACGTCGCAATTTCTTCATTAATGTTTGCAGCTAAGAGAGAAGAAAGCATGTGAATAATACTCGTATACAGAATAAGGTGCATTTGTTTCGGTGTAGAAAGTGGAGAGATTTACCATGTGTCGGTAGTATTGCCGTGGGTCGACAGAGGGAAGCGCTTGGAGGCAATGAACGCTCACGGTTTCTTTCTGGACATGAACCCGATGGTGCCTCTGGCTGCATTCACACCGGGCTCGCAGGCTGGCATGTGCTGCCAGGTGAAGCCAGGGGTGAGATTTCTGGAGGACTGTGCGTTGCCCCAGAGGGTGGGGAAGGGAGGGTGCCCCACTCCCACGCCGAACTTCGTTTCAGTTTCTGTCCGTGGCTTTGGAGCTCACGGGCGGCCGCACGGGGAGGAGCCTCACCACCCAGCAGCATAGTGCTGCCTTTGCCACGCTGCAGGGAATTTAAAAAAAAAAACAAACAACAACCAACCCCAATTTGTAGCAAAAAGTCTTAACAAATGTGAGCAGGCAGGTGTGGTGGTTTTTTTTTTCCTCTTCCCCTTTCTTCTGTTTGTGCATAACTAGAAGAACTTGACCTCAGAGCAAAACTTGCTTTTAATTGTTATCTGAGAATGTTTTGTGCTGTCTTTTGCTTGGCTGGGTGAATAGGAGGAGCACAGAGATTTTGGGGTTTTTTTTTAGACCTGAGGCTTTACTGGTTTTCAAGGTTCACTTGACTGCTTAGCTGTAGGAAGGCAAGGACTGGGGTTCAGACTTGGGACATAGTGTTGAGTTTCTGCCTTTCTGGCTCTCTATGACAAGAAACCAGAGATACTAGTTTTCTACAGTATCTCACTTGCATGGAGCCTGGAATTACAAGGAAATGCAAGACCACAGCTGCTTCCTGCATGCTTTGTCCGCATGCCAAAGTAATCTTGTGTAAAATATGCCAAGTTCAACAACCTAAATGCCCAAGTCACTGGCTTTAGCCTAGGTTCACCGCCCAGCCCTGCCTGGCACAAGGGAAGTTGGTGAACTGTGTGTAAGCGCTAGCGAAGCCTTTCTGGGGTGGAGTGGGGAACATCAATGGCCTGATGCTATTTTGAAGGCTGGACAAAATGGCAGAAAATGCAAAAACCTTGAAAAGACACAAATGCAGGTAAGATTTGGTTACACTTTGTCACCTCCAGCAGCAGCAAGGGAGCTGGGCGAAAGACCACCTGCTGAAGAGCAATGGTGATGAGCTCAGTTGGGGGATCAGACCAACCACATTTCTGTCACTAACTGTCCCGTTCCCCTCCCATCTCTTTCAGAAGAGCAACTAGGAATGGCCACCCCATCTGTTGTGACGATCCAGCCGCAGTTCGGCATGGCTGTGCCCGTTGTCTCTAGCAGCATGTGGCAGACAGGGCTGATGGACTGTTGCAGCGACTGCAGCGTCTGTGAGTGCCTTGGGTGGTCCCGTGTCTCGGCTGTCAGCAGTGACATGCTGCGGTCAATCCCATGCCCTCTTTGGGACACTTTTCTTGCCCCTGCCGCTCGGGTCGGTGGTGCAATAGCTACAGCCATGTAGCCTTGTCCTCCCAGTTCCTCCCCCAATGCCGGCGGTGCTGGGTGGGTAGGCAGAGCCTCACCCACTGCTGTGTTTCTCCCCCTGCCAGGCTGCTGCGGGGCATTCTGCTTCCCCTGCCTCGCCTGCCAAGTGGCTGGGGACATGAACGAGTGTTGCCTCTGCGGGACCAGTGTGGCCATGAGGACCCTCTACCGCACCAGATACAACATCCCGGTCAGTGGTTAACCTGCCCCCTCACCATGCTGCAAGGCTGAAAGACAAGGTGACCCCGAGGCACCTCACTCTGTGTATCAGGGATGAGCACAGGGCAGCAGCGCTCTCTGCTCACCCTTTTTTTCACTTTTGTATCCTGCATGATGGCAGGAGCACAGGACAGGGGTTGGGATGCCCTTGGACATGCTGATCCCTGGGCTGGTGTCCAACAACGCACATTAACCAGAAACAGCTCCTTCCCAGCACCCTTCGCAGGGGGCACATGTCCTGCCTTCAGCTGCCACTGACCGCTGTGGCTCACAGAGCCTCGGCTGCTGCTTCCCATTGCCATCCCCAATCTTTGAAAGATGGGAAAGATTTGAGATCATTGTGGGCAGACTAAAGAATAGATTAAGTCGGTTACATAGATAAAGATCCATAATCAGATGCAGGAGAAAGGTGGTTATTCGCATACAGTACATATGTGAAATGGTTTCTTCCCACCAGGGCTTAGTGCCATCCCCAGCGCAAACCATGGGGGCCCAAGTCCAGTTTTCCCAAACTGTCTCTTTCTGTATTTGGTTTCCCCCCCCAAGTCTTAATCTCAGAAGATGAAAGATAAGTAGCTATGTGCAGCCTGCCAAAAGGGCTCCCTCCTTACTTTCCATAGTGTCGGGGATACTCCAGCCTCCCAAGTACCAAAACCTCTGGTTTTTAGTGTCTGCTACTTAGGATGCTTCAGCCAGCCAGGAAACAAAGGGCGCACTAAGTGGAATGTGATTAACCTTTTCTTGACTGAAACGTGCCTTTTGGGAAACCTATGTCCCTAACCGACTTCTTCCTAACAGGGGTCCATTTGCTCTGACTTCTGTGTCACTCTGTGCTGCCCCCTGTGCTCTGTTTGCCAAATTAAGAGAGACATCAACCGGAGGAAGGAGCTACGCATATTCTGGTAAGCTGGGTGTGCTGGTGCTGGTTTAGAAAGCCACTACTGCAGAGAGCCAAGTGGGTTCCTGGAGTCTCTCCTGCCAATGCCTGATGGAAGGCACAGGGTTGCTGTAGTGGGCGAACGGCCACGGACAGGTGACAAGAGTGACCTGTCCTGCAGCAAAATGATGCTGGGAACCTCATGCAGGATTGGGGGGAGGGGGGCAGGACTAGAGGGACACACACAGTGTGGCGAGGCATGGCCCTGCTACCTGACCCTCCTTTCCCATCCCGTTACAGATGCCGCCATCCTCGCTGCACCCTGCAGAGCTGCTGCGGGCAGGAGTTGCTGCTACCCTGGCTGTTGCAAAATGCACCATGGGGTGCTTGCCTAGATTATGGTTGATTCTCCCTTCCTTGAGTAATCTCATGAGTAAACAGCAGAGTTTGCTTTCCTGCCTCCGTGTGTGTCACTCTTGCACCACCTGAGAGCACCCATCCTTCTCCCTCTCCGTCCATCTCAGCAGCCCCTGGTGCAGCTGAGATTTCCCTGTGGCCGCTGCAGAGAAAGATATTTCACTAGTATTTTGTTATTTGCTCAGCTTTTAGAAAGCTTTTAAATATACATAGGAGGAGTTTGTGTTGCTCATCCAAGTTGTAAAATTTGGAAAAGTGACTTCTGCTCCTGATGTACTTCACAAGTGATGTACTTAAGAAGACCACAAAGGTCTTGTGAAATAAGATATCCTCTGTATACACAAGGCATGCCTTGCTAATGACTGTGCCCCTGAAGAAGAAATAAAAGACTGATAAGAAGGGAACATCCTACCCCAGGAGGCCCTGAAAAGTTGAAAAATTGTTAATAGGCACGAAGTCAGCAAAAATCTTTGATAACCGGAGGAAAGGTAAAGGTGGCAGGGTGAGATCAAGACCACCGACTCAATTCAAGACCAAAAGACTTACCCCCCCTCCTTGAGCATGCACTGTAGAATAAAAGAACACTACTTTTAATTCAAAGCGGGGAAACTTTAACCCAATAGAAACTGTACTAGATAAGCGACTACCAGTAACAGTTTTGGGGAAGAACTTTGGAAATTGAATATATAACTGAACCGTATAAATTGCTTGCCCCTTTAGGTATGAGGTATGCTAGCTTTGTGGGTTACTACCTAGCCCCCATCTTTGCGCAAACAGGAATTGGCATAAAATACCTCTGCTCTGTGTGTATATTGGCGTTTCACACACCGAGTAAACCACCCCAGTTGTGGGGCGCTGGGGCTTCTCACAGGCAGGTGGTGGCTGCAGGCCAAGTGCAGAGTTGCCCCTGCTGCCGTGGGCCCGGGTGGCCGTCCGGGGCTGCTGGCCAGTCCTACTTTTCTGAGCATAAAGCCATGGGGATTTTGGGCTGCCTGGCACCAGCCCACCTCCTGCGTTGCAGAGACATGCTCCCCCACGGACCCTGAGCATGAATTCCCACCTGCCTGCGATTAAAAACCTGATTGGGTCGTGGGTTGGCCAAGTCCTCTCCGTGGGCGAGCACGCCTGCCTGTTAGCGATATGCTCTCCGTCCAAAGGGCAGAGGTTACATCCACCCTCTGTCCACTACTCTCTGGGAGATGCTAAAGGATTTTTGATCCCTACAAATCTCCCCCAGCTTCACTCTTTAAGGAAAATATGATTTTTATTTTTTTTTTCCCTCTCTGCCTTCACCTTCATCACAAGCCTTGTAAAGGGCAGGTGTAGCAGTACATCCCGCGCCCCCCTGCCCAACAGGAAACCAAACTCTCCAGCCAGGGAGGAGAGGAAAAAAAACCCAAACCCTAGAGGCTGCAGGTTGAAAATTGAGCTGACCAATCGAGATGTGCCAGGTACACTAAAATGGTATGCATACCTAGAAGGGATAAACCAATTGCTCCCAATTGCTCCCACTAAAGGAGAGTCTGGTTAAGGTTTTCAAACTACAGCAACCTGTAAACCCTGATCCAACCTTGTTGTGTTGACTTTATAAACCTTCTCCAATTGAGGAGGGACCCGAATTCGTGGCAGGCTCAGATATGCAAGGAGTGTGGTTCACTGATGCATCTGCCCATCGAGTGGGATCAAAATGGCAATATAAAGCAGTGGCATTGGAGATTGGTACTGGGAAGAAAGTCAAAGAAGAGGGTGAAGGTAGTGCACAAGTAGGAGAACTACGGGCTTTATTACTGGCCATAGAGAATGGTGCTACCATCGTCTACACTGACTCTTACACAACCTTTAAGGGTGCTACAGAGTGGATATGTCAGTGGGAATCTAGTAAGTGGGAAGTAGGTCATGCGAAAGTGTGGAGGACAGAGGACTGGCAACGTCTCCTAGCAATAGGGAGATCCCGATCTTTAAAGGTGGGATGGGTGAAGGGACATGCTTGGGATAGAACCCCAGCTGCAAAATGGAATCAGCAGGTGGACCACCTGGCCCAAATCAGGATGGTCACCAGTGAGAGGGAAGATTGGGATAGACTAGCTGAATGGTACCATATCAAGTGAGGCCACTCAGGGAAAGCAGATCTGTATTACGAATGCCTACCTTGGGGTTGGCCAGTGTCTATGAAAACCTGTGAAGCAATTCGTACAGCTTGCCCACAATGCTGAATAAGGCTTAAGGCTAATCACCCAAATTGAGCCCTGGCCCAGCATATCAGACAAGGCAAGGCTCTTTGGAGCACGTGGCAGATTGATTACATTGGTCCTCTGAAACCATCCCATGGGAGGAAATACGTTTTGGTAAGAGAGCAGGTAGTATTACGATTGTCTATGGCGACGGCTGTTGGCACAGCTACTGGACACCAGACAGTCCAGGTTTTACGAGAATGGTTTGGTATTCTACCTATTCCCAAATGTATTCAAAGTAATAATGGGTCGCATTTTACAGCCACAGTGATGCAAGACTGGACGTGAGGAGAAGGCATCAGATGGGTGTTTCACACAACCATATTACCCCCAAGCTAATGGTATAGTTGAGCAAACCAATGGCTTGATCAAAAAACATGCTGATGTCCCAGTTATGGCGTGAGACACATGATTACCACAGGCAGTTTTTACTGTTAATGGGGAAATTAATTTAAAATGTTAAAATTTGGTTCATTTAAAACACTAATTTGGGCTCCTATATCAATTAAGAATTCTGAACTTATTTGTCTTGGACCCACAGGAATGTGTATATAAGGCTCTTTATCAGCAGATGGGGAATTACGGAAGTCCAAAAATTCAAGCATTTTGTCCTACAGTACCATTAAGGGGCAATGACTTTATACCAGAGGATCAGAGACGCCAGTTCCCACTGGGGACATATGTGGGCCAACCTGTCATGGTGAAACTGCCCTCCATTGGTATTATTCCTATGACCTTAGCAAAACCCAGAGGCTTGTATGCCTGGGAAGCCTTAGATAGGAGCAGAAAGACTCACTGCATCAGTGCCTGGTGGATAATCCTGGACATCTAACCCTGTGACCTGGTTTTAAGACCGAGGCCTAGTTTGTGCTTTCTTACAGGACAATGAAGAAATGAGCCATTCCAGTGCTTCTACTGGTAGTGACGATGGTGGCAGGTGTGGATGGTGAAGATCTGGATGACGATGTCGTGGCAAAAATGATGGATATCAATATATCGCGAGCCGTTGAGCTCACGTGGGAGCAATGTAACAATTATAGTTGGAGGTTCAAATTGGATGGGGGAGAAGGTTATACTCATGTTGTTTATAGTTGGTCACCAGGTGTGATAAATGTTAGTTTGGTATGGAACACCAGATGTGACTATATCCTCCAACTAACGCATGAGATCACGGGGTGGAGTTGGAATGGTACTATGCCATGCCCTGAAATTCCACGGGCATGACTGAGTATGGTACCCAAGGGAACACCGATAGAGCATTCTAGAACTGAGTTTACAACTATCAACTTTAGCCAATGTTACATCTGACAGTTTGGGACTCTTGAACAATCAGTTACAACATACCGATAAAATGACTGTCCAAAATTTAGCTGTATTGAATTTGATGCTACTGAAAGAGAAGGGTGTATGTGGAGTTTTGAACCTGTCAATGGACGACAGCTGTGTTCACTCCAGATGTGTCAATGTAGCTTCAAGATCAAATCAACAAAAGAAAGTGGCAAGAGACTCAGAGGCAGTTGCTTCTGCACCAGGGACTAATTGGCTGGGAAAGGTTTTGATATGTTCGGATTTTCTTTGATGGGGTGGATGACCAACCTTCTCCAATCTTTAATAATGCTTGTAGTTATGATTATTGTTATCTGTATTGCAATAAGTTGTGTCAAACGTGATAGTGAAGTCTGTATTAACAGTTAAGTATACTCCCTTAGGACCTGTTTGTGCACTGGATATTCCTGTGTCAGATATTCCACTTCAATTCTAGACCAGAATGGAATGATGAACTCCTTCAAATTCGTCAGACTGCGCTCCCTTTTAACTTTGGAGGCAAGAGGTGACCGTATCACCACTCCAGGAAAACCAGTCAAATCGTGACCGTGGTCACGGGGTGGCACGGATTATGTGGCAGTACACCCTCCCCCCCACCTTTTGGCCAATAGGGATTAAAATGACCATGGATCAGATTCGACAAGGGTATAAACAGGGGTCTGCCGGAGGACATGTGGGAATCAGTCCTCCTCAGAGCAGCGGGTCTGCAGTCGGGGACTCCCCCTCGGGTGGGGACACCACCCTAGGTAACTCCTCGAGGTTGAGAGCCCTCAGCTTTTAGGGGAGTGATACGTGCATTTTGAGTCATCGTTTTAAATCTTAAGAATTCTTAAGTTGGCTGTGTAGTACTAATTCCCCTTACATCATTGAGCCTGTGGTTTACAAATGTTACCGGAGTTCTAACTAACTTTTTACTGAAGAATAAATCTGAGCTTTAACACCTGTTGGATTTGATTGTGCATGCCTCCGTAACAGCAGGTAGAGGCACCGTCAGTGCTGCAGGGTGGGTCTGTGTGGTGGCACTCCCACCTGCCTAAACCCCGGATGGCCCAGACAGTCCTGTGGATGATCCCTGGAAATACAGAAAACTGCATTTTTAGTCTAAGAGAGGTAAAGGCCAGGAATGTGAAGAAGGGGAGAGAAGAAATACCACGCAGCCGTCTCGTCCCAGCACAGCGTGGTATGATTTCCGTAGCTGTACCTCAAGGCAGCGCCTGTGTCACCCAGTGGAGTTATGGTCAGTTCTTGCTGATGCTCAGGCTTAATGAAGGAAAGGCACTGCACCTCTGGCAGCACAGGAACCTGAAAACAAACTGTCCTTCTCTGAAAACCACTACCAAAAGCAGCGTGTCTCATCAGGGCTCTGGGCCTGTGGGATGCTGGGGTAGGGAAAGATGAGGGGGGGACAGCAGGAGCCCAGCAGAAGCAGCAGCAAGCTTGCAGCCAGCTGTTTGCAGCAGGGAAGCTGCAATTATGCAAAGCAACACTTAAGCCAGCGTGTGGTCTGTTAGAGGGAGCAGACATTTGCCAGGGAGCACCCAGAGCATATAAAGGATGAGAACCAGGAAAAGGATGTGTGTCTCCTGGGACAAGGGTGGCTCAGCAGGTATGTATGCCTTGGCTTTGCTTCAGCAAGAGCTGTGGTACAAAACTATGGAAGTGGCTGAAGTGGTGCTGCTGAGGAAGGGGTGGAAATAGAGGTGAGGTTTTGTACCTGGAAAACTACTTCAGAGCTAAATCAGAGCATGCCGGGTGCTGCTGACAGGCATCTTGACAGAAGTGTGCAGCAGAGGTAAAGGACAGCAGCTTTTTCACTGTATTGTTCGTTTGTGCACATGTACACGTGCCTATACACAACAAAATTCTGCTTTATGACCTTGGTTATCGGTGAAATGTGGCCGCATGCACCTCAAGATCCATTTTGTTCCTGTCAGCCGTTCCAACACCGCTGGTGGTGGCATGGAGCTGTAGATTTTGGGGCACTCGGGATCCCTATGGATGGGTTTCGGCATGGCACACACTGCCATGCCCCTGCCACATGCTGCTGGTGGTTTCTCACATCTCTCCGAGCCCGATGCCTCCAGGAACAACCTCCTACCCTCCCCAGGCATCTCTGCTCACCTGCCCCACACAGACATGGGCCCGGATCACTCTTGAGACAGGACTGGTGTCCTCCAGCATGCTGCTGCCCGCTGGCTTCTGTGGAGAGCTGGGACCATGTGGGTCAAGGGTTCCTGCAGGGGAAGGGACCAGCTTTCCTCCCAGAGGATTCGAAGCCCCTGCTCCCATCACATACACATATTAGCTCGAAAACCAGCTCCTCGCACAGTAAGAAGTGGAACAGGCATCTGGGTCTGTCTTTGGGCCACCACCACCTAGGTGCCTTTCAAGGGCTCCGATATCAAGGGACAACCGTGGGCACCTCAGCTGGGAGTGCAGAAGCAGGGTCTCACTGCACGGAGAGGTCTCGCTGGCGGAGCTTAAGTGTTGGGCACAGCTGTATGGGTTACCTGGACCCAGCCAGCCGTTGTAGCGTTTCTCATGTTTCTGCTGCACGCACTTACTGCAGCTTGTTAGGGCAAGGGCTCACTTCACCCACACTCCCACGCGGAAGGCACAGAAGACCTCGTTGCTGCAAAGTGCTCTAATGCCAAGGATGGTCTCACCCACGGAGGGACGTACAAAGCCACCATAATACAGCCAGGAAAAGCCCATGTCTGGTGTCCTCCCACATCGTGGCAGCTCAGCTCTCCACTGCCCACCATGAGGTTTCACCTCCCTGCCTCTGCCTCCACCTCCCCAAACACCTCTTTGTCTCCTGCTGAGGGAAGAGGCTGTTCCTTGGATGGCTCCATGTGCCCCGTGCTCTGCATGCTCACCCTTCCCCAAGGCAGGTGAGAAGGATGAGGCCTTCCAGACCCAGCTCTCCATTCTCACCTCTCACCAGAGCCAGGACACCACGCTCTGGCTGTCCCAGCTGTGACTGCGGATGGGTCTGACCATGCTTTTCTCTATTGTCACACTGGAGCATCCTTTCCCCTGGTAGAGCTAATGCTCTTTTTGACTGATCCAATGAAGTGTGATTTTGCTCAGGTCAGTTGTACTCTGCCTTGCACCAAAATACTGACATGAGCTTTCCAGAACACAGGCTGCACCTTGAGTAGACAATAAGCATAATAAAAAGGCAGCTGGGGGTGAAAAGCAAAGCAACTCACTCTTTCACTTCACTGCCAGGAGAGGGCCTGCAGGGAGCTTTCCTCTGACACTCCAACCCAGCGGCTAAACTTAAAATATATTGAGCCAACAAGCAGCCTCTGGTAGTTGTTTAATAATGACCACTTAAACCCTACAGTGCAGATAAAACACACCTCTTCCTCCCCACGCACCATGCAGTGGCAAGACAAATCTCTGTAGGACATGTGCCTGCTGCAGCTCCTTCTCCTCCAGAGCTTGCAGCTCTGCTTCGCGTGCAGCCCAACGTCCTTCCCAAACACACCTCCCGGCTGCACAACCTCTGGCTGCCGGGACGGCAGCGTGGAAGACAGGCAGCACAGCCCACCCTCCCAGGCCAGAATGTCCCCTGCAGTCACATCAGGAGAATAACGCTGTGTCCCCAGTTCGTCACAAGCACTGGGATGGGACCAAGCCAAAGAGGTGTTTGAGGTTTGCTGGCAAGGCTCTAGTTTGAAGTTACCACAGCCCAAATCTTCCCCAGTTGAGAGCGAAACCCATTCCTGGGGTCTGACTTCTTTGGTGGAAAGCTGCTCCCCCAGTGACGTGAATGACTCATTTCTAGGTCTTCTTTTTCTGATACATTTACACTGGAATTTCTAATGGCTGCTGATTTGTGTCATGCCCTGTGCCCACAGCCTTTTCGTCCACCAAGCCAACATTTCTGCAATTACCCTTTGTTTGCACAGTTTATTTAATGAGATGCCTGGAAGGCCCCTAGGGACTTTCAGCTGGTTCCTGCCCCCATGCAGACCACATCACTGGTAAGGCTGCAGGATTCCAGCCCGTTCAGCTGGAAGTTCAGCTGGCACTCAAAAAAACATCACAAGCTCCAGTCTGCCCCAACAGAGCTCAAGAGAACCCAGCTACGTTGCTGCAGCTGATGTAGCCAGAGCTGGGGGGCTGCTGGCCATGCCCCAGGGACAGCACCAACCTCTGACTCTCACTGCTAGACCTGCTCTGGTCCCCCCGAGAGTCTGAAGCACTGCCTAGCCTGCACCTGCTGCAGGCTCCTCCTGCCCTCCAGCCTCCCTCCATCTTCAGTTCATGGCATCGCCCAGTCTGCCAGGCTCCCCTGTCCTATTAACTAGTGCCCTCCCATCCCAAGCTCTTTTGCACCCGCAACTGCCCCTTCCTCTCCCTTCTCCTGTTGAGCTTCAATGCAAAGGCACCCCTCTGGTGCAAAGTGTAGGGACACTTTTGCACAGGGGAAATCCTCACAACTCCCAGGACATCACTGGCCTCCCCTTCTGCCAGTCCCCATGGGCCACCTCCTATTTCATCTGTGCATACCTGGTCGATGCATAACCCCCATTCCAGCTGGCCAGGCTCCTCAGCAAGTTCAGAGCACAAGCCCTGCACCAAATGCCAGTTTTTATTAAAAGATCAGTGACATTTTCATACATGTACATGTATATGGAAATTTGCTAGTTTCATTTATAAAAGGGCATATTCAAAGAACATTTGCTGAAGGCTTTCGCCAAAACACCTTTTACGATCACCATTTTGTTCTGTCAGGCCAAGGAGGCTGCAAGTATGAAGGCGAAAAACTGCTAACAATATCTTACTTTGGAAGAATTACTTCTTTGGTTATGATAATTTTTTATTTTCAAATTTTGCTCTCTGTAAGAGTTTCTGTAAGATTTTACACTATTCAGAGGTTTAACTAGCAAAACTAGTATCATTATGTAAACCTTACTGTGCCTCTGTGTCATCTCAACACTCAATACACCAAATCCTGCCATAAAAATGTGCTAAGCAATGAGCATGAGTTGGGAACCTGATCTTATAATCAGAAGAGTCCACTCTCTAACAGGATCTGCCTTTGGCATCATCTCAATCAGAAAGGTGTTTTGTTACTTTATTGATAAAAAGAATATTCTCTTGATCTTGTAACTCAATCCTGAAAAGGGTTTCAGAGACATGCAATTCAGCTATTAGTGATAAGCACAACAGAAACACCCAGAAGGAAATTAAGTATTGCTTAGATAGCATGCAATAAACATACAGGGCCATGACATGAATTATGATAAAAAAAAAGAGATAGCAAGTGCTACATACTCAGTGAATGCTTTTCATCCTGGGCACTGAGTGGGTCAATCCCTGGTGAAACGTGACTAGATTACTAAAGACCATGATAGTGCACACACCTGAAATCTGGTCCTCCAGAACTGGGCCTGTGCCTTCACAGCCATCACATCAAAAGCCTAAGTGGAGAACTGACTCATGCACAAGACACAACATCCAGCTCGAGGCCAAGGACACTGTGCTCTGCTTAACAGGCCATGCTATCTAATACACACTCTTCCATCAAAAAGGAGGGGTAGCAGGGGAGGAAGGTGAGCAAAAATCCTTTTACAATTGAAACTGCCAGACACATTCAAGCTGTCAAACAGATCTAGGAATTACAACAAAGGTGAAGGAGGAACAAAGCTAGGAGTTTGGTTTTCCCAGTGAAGGCTGGGACAGGATCAAAATGGCAAGAAGGGAGTGAGGAAGACAACGGAGCAGCAGGGAAGAGGTGGATGTTGTAACAATCACACACATTGCTGCAGCCATGAGTCTCATGCTCCCTGTGAAGGAGGAACGTGCAGAGCAAAAGGAGGAAGGCCAATTCCTATTTCATATTCTGCGTGTGAATTCTAACTTTACAGACACATTCAGACCTGCATGATCTCAGCCCGAGACTTTTCTTCCTATCCCTTGTGTTAGGAGCAGAGGAGAACATATGGAAATATGACTCGTGCACAAATCAACACAGTAGCACTGTCAGTCTGCAGGTAGCCTCGCTTCTGTGAACTTGAGGCAGGAACAAAAACAGGAAAGAAAAAAAAAGTCTGAGAAAAGAACAGAAGAAACTGGGTAAAAACCAGGTACACACATGCTTCCCCAGGAAGCAATGCAGTATACTGCAATCAGAGATGGAACAATGAACCGTAGCTCAAAGGAACAGCTTGAACAGTTCAAAGTTCGGCTGATGTGCAAATGTTATAATCTGCTCTCGTTGTCTGCAAATTGTCCAGCTCCAGCCAAAGTTCTGCTATGAACTAAGGGGAATGTGTGTTTTCAGTTGTATTCTTGAACAAAGAATCCTCCTGCTCATCACTGCAGAGCCAGAAATGTTATGAGCACACACAAGGCAATACAGAATGTAACCCTTTTCTCCAGTTCTCAATCTGTCAAACGTCACTCCTTTGCTTTGCTTTCGTATATTACATGTAGCAGAGAGCTTTCTCTCTAGGAATGAATCAATCTTAAGGCACAGGTGGAACAGATTCATTTTAGTATTGACTGACCCATAGCTACAAATGCTGACAATGATTATCAGCACTTCTCGAGAAGTTATCTACTCATTTCATTAAATCTCAAACAGCATTCATGCCTTGACCTTCAACATCACCCTTTTCTTTAGGAAGAAAACTAAATCTACCAAGTTATGTAGACTTGAATTTTTTCTAATCATTTACTATTCAATTCCTGAAAAGGTGTTAAAGGGTTCACAGGTCCCATGTCAGTATTTTAGTCTGCTCAGCAAAAACGTGGATAATTGGCTGTGTTGTTAGGGCCTGGTAACAAAATACCTTGAAGAAATGGTGCTCCTTCCACAGGTTCCTGTGGAAATGCAAAGATTCTGGGTCTGGATGTGTTACAGACTCCTTCCCCCACCCAAGGAAAATGACAAAGGAAAGGCTTCGAAAGCTTCCAGGCACCAGCACTGTGACTCCTACTGAACAACGGCAGCTCGTGTCAGAGAGAAGATGCTAAATGCTCCCAGGCAGTGGAGGTGGTCAGTCATGGCTCCTGCGACTGGTGCACAGTGGAGGCAGAGGTGCTGATGAGGTCCTGAGGAAGGCTCTCGCGTGCTTCCTGCATCCGGCGCCGTGCCCTCTGGAAAGCCTCTACAACACAGCAGATGACAGAATGCATCAGACAGCCTCAGGGAAGGGATGAGTCTGTCCACTGAACATCAGCTCTCCTGGAGCAGGAGTCTCACTTCCTATTACTAAGTTCCACCAACAAAGCACTTGGTCCTTGCTGCTCTCTTCACTTATTTCTAGCACTGTCTTTGCTCTGTGCATAATGGAATCAGACACAGAGCCTGTGCATCAGTGCTACAAGCTATGCTCAGTGCCAGGCGAGACTGGGCAGCCCAGCCTAGGCTTTGCCCTCACAGCACGGTTATCGCTCCTGCCTGCTGAGGGCTGATGCCTCCTGAAGTTTCCAGCTCAGGTCTGAACATTTAACCTCTGCTATGGACTCAGAGAGCTCATGGGGGGACAATTATCCCCATGGTAATGGATTCTCTTGAAATATCCTGTCCACTCTGTAAAAAGGGGGCAAAAGTGAGCCAAAGGCTCGCCAAGGAGAATGACACTGAAAGCCCTACCCAAAACGTTGTAGACAGAGCTCTGCTGGCTGAAGCCTCCAAGCCGGTCCAGTACACTCTGCACGCGCTGCCTCAGAGCACTGGTTTCCAGAAAGGCTCTGCACAGAAGTACAATAGGAGGTCAGGCCTACTAAAGCACAGCACACAAGATGGAGCTCGTACTCACTTTGCTGCACTTACTTAGACTGCTGCAGGCAGTAAAGCCGGAACGTGACACTCCCTGTTGTCTCTGTGCGAAAACCAAAGCGGCTCAGACGCTCTCCCTGCAAAGATGGTACAAATTAGAGTAACCACAGCCTGCAACCGGCTGCAGCAAGCTGACCCTAGCAAAAATGAGCATGCCCCACCAAGAGCATGCACTCCTGTGAGGACAGTCTCTACCTTTCCCGCTGCACATAGAAAGCGAGATCAGAAAGAAGGGCAGATGGTTCCAGGCTGTGCTGAGGGCAGGAGTAAACACTAGCAAGCTGATAGTGCAGCGCTGGAGGAAGGTTTCAACAACTGCACCATTCCCACAAAAAGCTGCTACTACGATCAACTTGCTCGTTACACCAGCAAGCACCTCTGCAGCTTTCTTAAGAACATAGAATTTCTGCCTGCCTTATACCTATCAGCTTCTGGCTTCAGGAAACTGTTCCAGCCACAGTACAGCCCAGATTCCTTACAAAAACACAGGAAGAAGTCTATAGCTGGTAACAAATGCTGACCTGACAGACACTTCCTGGACAGGGCCAGCACAGGCAACGGTAAGTCAAGGCTTTGGTCCGCATTCACCCACTTCTCTAAGTTGCACACACCTCAGAAGGCAGAGGGCTCTGCCTCAGCGTTTGCCCATTCCTCTGTTCATGATCACAAGTCTCACAAAGGAGACATTTCTTTAGTCAGAGGGACAGGACCACCAGCTCATCCTTGTTCAAATCTGGTCCAGGCTGTCCACAGACACCTGAAGCCAAGAGCATAATCTACCATTTCCCAGCAAGAGCAATGCCCTGCAGCTAAGCCCACCTTGAAGGTTGATGGTATCCTGACGTAGGTTATGTCCTCCAGCTCAGGAGATCCACCAATGAAAAATCTCCTCAGCTCAGCAACTGTCCCCAGCTCCACAGGGCGCCAGGTAGGGATGGTGAGCATGTGGAGACCTGACCCAGGATAATAGGACAGTTTAGCAGCTATGACCAACAATCTATTCAGAGTCACAGAGGACAGCATAGTAGATGGATACCTGCTGACCCAAACCACAGTAGAATGGAAATGGAAACTCTGCATGGTATCTCTGTAACATTTTCCCAATGAGTCAGCCCCATACAGTCACACAGCCAGCGTTGAAAGTACCCATGAGGAGCATCTCCTTACTACATATGGGTGTCAGAATAGTTGTGACCCTCAGATTCCACGTGGGACAGACAGGGCTACAGCTACTGTAAAGATGGATATACAGCATCATCCCAGAGCTTTATCACGTGAGATCTTGTGACGGAACCACTGAAGGAGCAAGGAGAGCAACACATGATGCGTCTCAACAAGGCAGAATGGTACAGGATGCATCAAATCCTTCTTTGCTGCCCCACAGACAGCTAACTATCCCCTCCAGCATGCAAAGGCAAAGCCTCCCCATGACCAGCTGAATCCATTCCCAAGAGAATCACTCAACTCATTCTCCCAGACAATTAATATAACAGCCCAAGTATGTTTTACCTGGAGATGCTGGCAGCACCAAGGAACCATATCCTTCAACGCGATACCTCTGCCAGAAATCCAGGGAGAGGACCTCAAAGTAGAGAACAGGCCACTGAGGGAGACTGTCTGCAAGGAAGGGCAGCAGATCACAGCTTTGTGAGGGAGACTATCACAGAGAAAAAAAAAAAAGCTAAACACCCAACTCCACTAGTAGGAAGTCCTTTCTGTATTTCTTCTACAATGACTAACCTAGATGTATGGGTGATTATTTTCCCTTGTAAAAGCTGAACCCTCAGATTTGAGAATTATTGAAAAGATGTTAAACATTCGGGAAAATGTTTTGAGAGCAAGTCCAAACTGGTTCCTCAATTATCTTTGAGCAGACAAGACAATCTTTTGTGAATGATCTGCTGCCAAACAGGGGAACCTTTTTATCTGTGACCTTTCCCACCATTACTGGAGGATTATTAACTTGGATTCTCCTACAGGTCTCCAAGCATTTCTTTTTTCCACGGTGAAACAAACTCATTGTGTTTATTCTAGGCTGAAAATCCATTAGTATTGGTCGAATACTCAAATCCAATGCATACATTGGATTCAAGTGGCAAGGCATGCTGCAAAGCTGTCCCTAGCAATTGCAATCCAAAGAGCAATGGGGTCGGTGAGGAAGCAGCAGTAGCATAGTAAAGCAGCAGGAACAGGCAGCAGAGAAGCCCAGCTTGAAACAGAGCTGGAAGTTTCAAAGTGACATTAACTATAAAAAGAGTACACAGGTCACTGAGTGTGTCTACAAACGTAAGACTCAGCAGAGAGTTTTAGCTGTGTACAAAAAAAGCTGCCTGTTTCTTTTGCTGCAGTGTCCCAGGGCTCTACGCAGTACACCACGCATGGCAACACAGACCAGCATGCCAGGCATTTTGAGACAGACAAGCTAAGATCCAAGCAGTTTTGCAATTGGATAAAGCTGGCTACAGCCTGGAAGCAGGGCAACATCAATGATTCCATACAAATGCTATTGCACTGCTGGGCAGGGCAAATACAGTATGTGCCCAGAGGTTGTGTGGTGACAGGGTGAACATTTGCTGAATGAGCAACTTTTCCCTTTGTTTAGATCTGTCTTTTCATATTGGTGAGGGACCAACAACATGCCAGACAGCATGATGCCTACACTGCAATCAAAAGATTTCAGTTTTTCACGTTTCAGAAGAACAAGGGAACACACCTTCCAATTCGTCTCCTTGGGTGAAAAACATTTCCAAAGTGAAGGGGTAGCAGAAGTATGCCACGTTATCCTAGAAAAGGAACAGGACAGAGATCAGATTCCTGGACAAGAGAATTCACCACTAGCATTGCAGGGGGCACAGAGAGCAGGGAGAAAAGAACTAATGGTGGAAAACAGGTAATGATGCCCAAACAAGATCAATTACACCACACTAACAAACACCTGACTGCATGATGGACCTGCATACACTCCCAAGTGCCATGTTGATGGAACAGGCTGTTAAAAAGAATGAAAAAGGGGAAAGAGTAACACACCTCAAATGACAATTCAGCCAGTTGTGTAACTACTACACCACCACAGTCTTTACAGGAGTCAAGCAAAATACCTCAAACAATGGTATTACTGCAATGTTTTACGATAATTATTTTTGTAATATGCAAAATATCTCACACAAAAGACATTAAAAAGTTGATAAAATTTGGATTTTGTAAGAGAGGAGTTGGAGACAGCAATGGAACCAACCTCCCGATAGGAGGGGTTCATTTTGAGAAATCAATTTAGAGACTGTGTGCATTCCTGTCCCAGGCAAGTGAGAACAATGCTTCATTAACTCTGAGCATTTGAGAACACAAAAATCAAAGCCCCAAAGGCAATCAATCAGCCAGAAGGAAGAAAAAAGTGAGGTTCCAGAAACTGCTTTGAAGCAGTTTTGGTTTGCCTAGTTTTATTTGGACACAGTGGCACCCTGAAAAATGGCAAGTATAACTAGAATGAGGAGAATCCTAAACAGGCTCTGCCCTTGAAAGGAGCTCTCAAGTCAGGACCTTTGCTGAATATATCTGTAGCTTGTTACACATGTTCCATTTCAGAGAATGCCTGTTCAAACTGCTCTGCAGGTCTGAAAGCATCCTTACCCAGCCCACTGTCTTGGTGGCACAGGTCTGTGTCACTCCTGATAGCTGCTGGAATGCAGGGCTTGACCACTCTGGGAGAAAAGGACAACATGAGCACAGTGGTGAATGCTTTGGGTAAGAGGGAGGACTCACAAACCAGAGCAGCTCAGAGTCAGTCCCAGATGACTGGGATGACAGATAACATCACCCACACTGAATTTCCCTAGGTGTGTCCCACCGTGACTTGTTCCAGGCAATGGCTGCTCCTCAGAATGCCCTGAACTGTTGATGAAAAGCAGCAACTCCATCTTAAAAGTAGAACCTTATCTAAATGTACTGAGTAGCACAAGTGGTACCTCTTCGGACAAACATCAGGATATAATCAGAGGGGAGCCAGAGCCATAGCTTCAGGGGAATTAAACATGCAGCAGGATGTGCATGTTAGTGTTGGGAACCTTATTTATTGGTCAAAATTTAAAATGCTAGTGTCAGCACAAAACATGAGAACATGATGGTGAGCACTGAAATCAGACAGGGTCATTGCTGAGATGGAGAACACAGGAAGGGTATTCTCCACAGTATAAGGAAAGAACTTTGGGTAGACTGCTGGACATCATCACCACTGGTTGAGAAGTCAATGGACCTCTCCCAGCCTGATTTGGAAGAGACGAGAGGGGAAGATACTACTTTCTCCCAGATATGAGATTAGTTCAAGCAACTGAGTTCTACAATTTTAGCTCTGAAGACCTCTGACTAGATCCCAGCGCCGACATTAACTTTTACTGACTTTCAGCAAAGCTGATCTGACGGACCATGCTTCATTCCTTAAACTGCTGTGATATGGCTGGAAACGCGAACACTTACGGTTAGGTAGCTCCAGGAAGAAATGGACATAGAGGTTGTCATACTCATAGCCTTGAGCTGAAACTGAGAAGAAGAGATAATGAACTTCAGCTGCTCACTTCCACACAAACTCCTCCAGTACCCACTGTAGACTTTTGGAAGAGCCAGCACCAGTAACCTCATGGACAACCAGTTACTGCTGGAAGCTGGGAAAGCCAGGATCTTCAAAGTAACAGAATATGACCCTCAGAGAAGATTCCTTCTCTAGACTAGCCCTGTTATCATATCACTAACCAGATTAGGGAGGTCACACATTTAATTTCTTTCTTTGCTATAATCTCTATTAACTTCCCAATCTGCTCTCCTTTTTTCAGATCTCTATGTCTTCCTGGAACAGCTGCAGTATTTGTAACCTCCAATCTGTAAATGCCACTCAAGGGGTTAGTCCACTGTCCTGGTTTCAGCTGGGATAGTTAATTTTCTTCCTAGTAGCTGGTACAGTGCTATGTTTTTGAGTTTGGTATGAGAAGAATGTTGATAACACACTGATGTTTTCAGTTGTTGCTAAGTCTTACGAGGAGCGGCTGAGGGAACTGGGGCTGTTTAGTCTAGAAAAGAGGAGGCTGAGGGGAGACCCTATCACTCTCTAGAACTACCTGAAAGGGGGTTGTAGTGAAGCGGGCGTTGGTCTCTTCTGTCAGGTGGCTGGAGATAGGGCAAGAGGAAATGGCCTCAAGTTGAGGCAAGGAAGATTTAGGTTAGATATTAGGAAAATTTTTTTTACTGAGAGGGTTGTCAAACATTGGAATGGACTGCCCAGGGAAGTGGTTGAGTCACCATCCCTGGAGATATTCAAAAAGCAAGTGGACAGGGTACTTCAGGACCTAGTTTAGTGGGCATGGTTAATGGTTGGACTCAATGATCTTGAAGGTCTTTTCCAACCTAAATGATCCTATGATTCTATGACCCTTCATAGCCTCAGCCATCCCAGCAGAACCAGATTTGCCCCTATAGTCACTGTTTACAATGAGGACTCACCTATTTCTCCATTCACAAAAAGCCGCAGTGTACCAGGAAGAGTCTGTAAGAACAAGCAGATAAACAAGATAAAGAGCTCAATGACCACTGGTGGAACCTCATACATCCCCTCCCAACAAGGCCTCACATGGATACTTCAGAGATGTTTGTACATGAATGACTCACTCTGCTGGCCATGTAGGAGTCATGACTTCTCATATCACTTTCCAGAAGTGAACAGTGACTCTGGAGACAGGCTCTCTAGAGAAACCAAATTCCTAGACCACAGAGGTTTACTATTCTGTAACACAGTCTCTTACAGACTTCAAGATGGTTATAAAATGTAGTGAGAAGTCACTTGCAGAAATCATAGTCCTGTTTCTTCTGTAGTGTTCCTGCACTTGTCTGAGGTGGGGGAAGCAGGGGGAAGCATAGGATGAGCTGAGACACTCTATCCAAGTACTTCCTTTCTTCTTAAAATATTCTAGTCAAAGGCCTTCAGACAATTCATGCAGTCTCACAGAGACTGCAGCATTCAGCACACTCTGCTGCTGGTCCAACAGATGCAGGATGGATCTCTGCAGGTCCCATATCCATTGCAACCTGTCCCTTTTGAAACCAATTTTCCGTTGGAAGCCACAAGGTAAAAGTTGCCAACACCCAGAATGAAACAGTCTTTGGAGACTGTGGTACAAATGGCAGTCGTGCTAAACAGGTCAACAGTCTCCAAAGGCAGCAGGGCTCTAGGTCCCTGCCGAGTGCCGTGGGTACTTACTGTAAAGGGAACTAGGCCTTAAGCCTCATTGTTTCTAAGACTATTCATATCAGACATATAACTAATGATTACAGATTACTTTAGATGTGATTAATAGAATGCAGGTGCTTATAAAACAATATGCATAAGCATCATTTGTCCTATGTGTAGCCCCCACCATAGCTGGCTAAAAACCCAGTCAAGCTGAATCAACAGAAGAAGGATCATACATCTTAGACCTAAAACATGGGAGTAAGTGATTAACTTTAGAACAAGATAAATTAATAGAATAGCCTAAGTGATTTTCAGAAATTCAAAGGTGATCTTTGATGTGTAAGAAGATAAGTGACTGTGGTGACCCAAGACCTTCTGCCTACGACCACTAACTTCAGAATAACCAGGACACAAGAATTGATGAGATAAATTGATGAATGACAATGACATGGGAACCGAGATCAGCTGGAGAATTACAAAGATTTTGGACTGGGATAATGGGTGGTAAAAGGTATATAAGACTGAGAAATTTTTGGAAGTTTGCCATTTACTGTGGTGGTGGCCCAACTCTGAGTTGTTAATAAAGCAAACCTAGAGAAATCCATGGCTGAAAATCCTTTAACACTCACCGTTTCAAATTCGGAGCCTACGAGACCGCTGAGGTATTCCTTGTGCCGACTGTACAGCTGGAAACACAGAACAAGCAGATTAGAAAAAGTGTATTTTTGATTATGTCTTTACTTATGGCGAAAATTGAAATGGGCATAACTTAAAACCAGTTTAAATTGTTGACAGGCTTAGCATACCAGTTTTTTTTAATTGTTATAGCAGATATAGAGAATTGTATTGGGTTTGCGTGGCAAGGTTTTGGTAGTGGTGGGGCTACAGGGGTGGCTTCTGTGAGAAGCTGCTGGAAGCTTCCCCTATGTCCGACAGAGCCAATGCCAGCCGGCTCCAAGATGGACCCACTACTGGCCAAGGCTAAGCCCATCAGTGATGGTGGTAGTGCCTCTGGGGTAACATATTTAAGAAGGGGATAAAGTTGATGCACTACAGCAATTGCAGCTGGAAAGAGGAGTAAGAATATGTGAGAGAAACAACTCTGCAGACACCAAGGTCAGTGAAGGAGGAGGGGGAGGAGGTGCTCCAGGCACCAGAGCAGAGATTCCCCTGCAGACCGTGGTAAAGACCATGGTGAGGCAGGCTGTCCCCCTGCAGCCCATGGAGGTCCACGGTGGAGCAGATATCCACCTTCGGCTGGGGAGGACCCCACGCCAGAGCAGGTGGATGCCCAAAGGAGGCTGTGACCCCATGGGAAGCCTGCGCTGGAGCAGGCTCCTGGCAGGACCTGTGGACCCATGGAGAGAGGAGCCCACGCTGGAGCAGGTTTTCTGGCAGGACTTGTGACCCCATGGGGGACCCATGCTGGAGCAGTCTGTGCCTGAAGGACTGCAACCCATGGAAGGGACCCACTCTGGAGCAGTTCGTGAAGAATGGCAGCCCGCGGAAAGGACTCATGGAGAAGTTTGTGAAGGACTGTCTCCTGTGGGAGGGACCCCACACATTTTGTCAACTTTAGGTGTCTACAGCACTAACAATTACATCTACATGAGGGTCTGAGCTCCCTCTGTCAAATCAGGAGAACTAGTCAATATGATCAGTGGAGGCCAGTCCTTACATCTCTGAACACGTGCTGCTCGCGTTCCTCCTCCTCTGGCTGCACTTGGAGAGACGCATTCTCAATGGTGTATTTCCACACCTCTCGCTTCTCTCCATCCAGCTCGATCCTGCAGAGCCCCAAAACACATGGGCAAAACTCCCCCATTATGCAGAGAATAGGCACAGGCAGCAAGAGCATCAACTGTGCCATCCTGACACAGCAGTCCCCCCTCCACCAGGCCTGTGCAGTAACACAGGGGCGCTAACAGCCCTCTCCTCGCTCCCAAGTGCCTGCCGGCATCAAGGACTCAAAAAGGAAGACTTGCTTGTGTCCAGCATATGCATAACCTGTAGCCCTAGGGACTGGCACCAAAGCCCCACACATCACACACAGAGTGACACCACACACAAGTACATGATAATCTTGTCTTAGGAATCTCTGGAATAAAACTAAAAAATATCCCTCGATTTAAGTGCTGATCTACTGCCTGAAGGGTGACCAGGAAACAGCCATTTCAGCACTCTGTATCAGCCCCACAACAGGTATCAGCCCTGTCCCACTCACCGGTAGGCTCCTTTGGTGCCAGTAAAGTCAGGCTTCACTGTGATCACCCCATTGCCATCCACCTTGATTGTGCAAAGAACATGTTCATACTCCCTGTGACCAAGCCTAATGGAAGACATCAAGAAGCACAGTCTAAATAGACAACACGGACACTCTTGCTCTGGAACAGCAGAGCTGGTAAAGGCACATGGGGGTACAGAAGGGAACAAATACACCCATACTTTCCTACATTAGTTTAAGAAGCCTTTTGGAGGGATACACTCAGTTACCTCCCAACGGAGGAAAGAGGCAGAAAGAAACGCAGCCCAAGCTAGTGAGCTCTTGGAATTCTCCCCCCTTAACTAATGAAAGAAACAGGAGATTTGAGTAAGGAGAGAAGATGGGTTTCCTTCTAGGAAATAAAGATTACTTCAAGATTTTACTTACTTCCCATAAGGTCCCAAGTCCCCCATGATGTACATAGTCTGGACAGGAGTGTTAATCACATGATTGTTCTTTATAAATTCTTCTGAGGGTTCCCAGGTGATGATTTTTGACTTCAGAGAACTTGCTTCGCTGTCAACAATAGAGCAGCACAAGTCACAGCTCACCTCAGTAGCCCAGCACAGGCAGAACTGAACCCCCATGTCCTGGTTTCAGCTGGGATAGAGTTAATTTCTGTCTAGTAGGTGGCATTGTGTTATGATTTGGGTTCAGTATGAGAAGAATGTTGATAACACACTGATGTTTTCAGTTGTTGCTAAGTAACGTTTAGTCTAAAGTCAAGGATTTTTCAGCTTCTCATGCTCAGCCAACAAGGCTGGAGGGGCACAAGAAGTTGGGAGGGGACACAGCCAGGACACCTGACCCAAAGTGGCCAACGGGGTATTCCATACCATAGGATGTCACATCTAGTATAGGAATTGGGGTGAGTGGGGGTGGGGCGATTGCTGCTCGGGGACTAACTGGGTGTCGGTCGGTGGGTTGTGAGCAATTGCATTGTGCATCACTTGTATATTCCAATCCTTTTATTACTACTGTTGTCATTTTATTAGTGTTGCCATTATCATTATTAGTTTCTTCTTTTCTGTTCTATTAAACCATTCTTATCTCAACTCATGAGTTTTACTTTTTTTTTCCAATTCTCTCCCCCATCCCACTGGGTGGGGGGGAAGTGAGCAAGCAGCTGTGTGGTGCTTAGTTGCTGGCTGGGGTTAAACCATGACACCCCTACAATGAGGAGTCAAACTGCCAGATTCCAAGTGCAACACAGCTCAAGCCACCAACTTCCACATACCAGGCTGCTCCGCAGCTGGGGCACCAGCACCAGGAAACCTGCACTAGCAAGCTCCGAGCCTCAATTGGCACTCACACTGGCCTATGGTCTTGTCTTCTCCTTCTCACATTGGCCATCCTCTCTGCCAGATACGATGGTACCTCATGATCTGAGTCAGTTACCTTCTGACAGTGCTGGAAGAGAGAAACAGACAGGAACTACCTTAATGATAACAGGACATTTTTCCCAAACACAGCTCCACTCTTGGAGAAGAACAGGTATGTATGCACCCACATGAAAGAACAAACTGCTAAAAGACTGCAGAACTTATTCACTGTTCTTGTGGCAAAGTACAGCGGAACTCCACCCAGCAAGTTACCTACAGAGCAATGCTAAAAAGCCAAGTGCCTCCAAGCTGCCCCTGGCCATCATTCTGAAATAAGATCTCATCCCAGGTCTGGGGCACCAGGTGAAGCTGCTTTGCAGAAGCAGTGCGTCCTCCTGCATACAGGATACCTGGCTTGCGTCTGCATTGCCAAGAACCAACAAATGTTCCTAACAAATGCAGTAGGCCTGGTGGTTTTGACAGTCGCCGCTGTATAGATTATGCGTAACTAAGAGCTGGTACCTCCTCTAGGTTGGTGAACCGGTCATGATCCGTGTAGGTGAAGATGCGATAGTTCTTCCGACCTCCAGCCTTCTCCAGTTTCAAGATCTCCTCATGGTACTGCCGGTCCAGGGGAGTCTGGCAGGCTGACTCATTTTGGTACAGATCCACCTCAAACTGAGAGCACCACAGGTAAAGCGCAAAAGCTGCCTTTCCCCAGCCTTGTCTGAGCCACAAACGCTTTTCAGATGAGATTTCCAAAGCCACCACCGAGAGAGGCAATATCCGTCGGGAATCCCTGCAAACCTGAGCTCCGGAGCGGCTCCGGCCCTACTCAGGCGTGCGACGGCCGACAGCACCCGCCGATGCCCACCCAGAGGGGCTCGGGCACAGCAGCTCACCCCGAAGCAGGAGACCCTACAGGGAAGCGGGGAGGGGGGCCGCCGGGGGGCACAACGAGAAGGAGCTCCCGCAAGTCCCCCCGCCCCCCCCCCCGCGGCCCGCCGCCGCCGCCCCACCTGGCTGAAGAGCTTCTCCTGCCACGCCACCTCGGCCTCCTCTTCCTCCTCGTCCGGGGGCCGCCGGGCAGCTGCGGGAGAGGGCCCGGTCACCTCCGGCGACGCTACCGCCGCCCTCCCGCCCTCCCTCCCTCCCTCCCTCCCCGGGCGCCCCACGTACCGGTCGCGGCGCGGTCGGCCAGGCCCAGCAGCTCGGGGCCGCGCGGGCCGGCGAGCGGCGGCGGGGCCTGCGGCAGGAGGGGCCCGGCCGAGGTGACCCGCCGGACGCGGACCCTGCGGGGAAGGAAGGAAGGAAGGAGGGAGGGCAGGGGAGGGCAGAGGAGGGAGGGAGCGTCAGGGCGGGCCGCGGGCGAGGCGCGGGGGGGGCGAGGGCGGCCGCTCACCGGACGCGCAGGTTGCGGACGGGGTCGCGGGAGCGGTACACGGCGCCGCCCGCGCGCCACAGCGGCTCCGCCATGGCGGGCCGCGCCGCCGCCTCACCACGGAGACGGGGCGGCGCGGCGGGCACGGCGCCCCCCCCGCGGCCGCGCCCGGCACAGCGCCCCCCGCGGCCGCGCCCGGCACAGCGCCCCCCGCGGCCGCGCCCGGCACAGCGCCCCCCGCGGCCGCGCCCGGCACAGCGCCCCCCGCGGCCGCGCCCGGCACAGCGCCCCCCGCGGCCGCGCCCCGCTGCCAGCCCGGGCGGAGGCCGGGGCGGCTCCCCCCGCCGGGCGGCGGCGCCCGAGGCCGCGGCGAGGCCTCCGGCTCGGCCCTTTGCCTCCCGGCGGGGCGGCTGCCGCGGCACGGAGCCCCCCGGCCTCCGCGGGAGGGGGCGTCACCCTAAGCCGGCGCTTCAGAAGCGCTCTCAGGCTCGGGTTTGGGGTGGGAGAAAGCAGGCGTTCTTTACGGCAGCCGGGATCGCTCCGCCTGTCGCGCGTAGCGGTCCTGTCAGCAGGGGAGACTGGGTACAGAACGGTGTGCACGTCCGCGATTTCTGGTGGGAATAAGGAACACGTTCACCTGAGTTCCGGGAGCGCGTTAAGGGATGTAAATGGCCTTGGCGCGGGCGCACTCCAGGTCTTTGGGGGTCTTCTCTGGTGGCCTTCGATAGTCTTCCTCGCTTGTCTGCTGGTTGGCCCTGTTCTGGTGACTCTGTGCGGTGGGACACTTTACATGTTCGATACAACTTAGCCGAAAGGATGTCCGGTAGTAACTGTCCTCTCTTGATTTACCTTCTTTTGTCGCAAACGACATTGACGCTCTAAGCTAAGTTATCTGGAGAGGGCCTAAGGTGTTTCTCTTCTCAGGGAATTTGCGAGGTCGGCCAGAAGTGACTTTCTCTGGTATCTTATACATTTTGCAACGTACAGGATTTCTTATCCACCACTAGTCAGTATAACAAAGCCACCGTCTTCTTTCCTTGTATCAATCCTCACGCGTAAACCTGTCGTTACTCTCACTCCCTGTGCGGTATGTTGTTGACTATATTCTTGGCGATGGTGCAGTCTCACCAGGAGGTTTGGAATGGATCTAAAAAAAAAGCCTCATCATTCTTTTTGAAGTAAATTGGGCACAGACAGGTTCCCCCTTAGCACCTGGGTTCGTCACAGCTCTTGGCCGTTCACTCCTGGGTGCTGTAACACGCCGGTAACACCCTTCTGGTAATGCCTCCTGAGGTGGTGGGATGCCCAGCCGGTCAAGGAGTGACCTACGCTTGTTGTATTTGGAGGCAAATATGCTGGGAAACAGAGGTGAGGTCAGCATCACGGATGACGCGGGCAGTGCAGGAGTAGGGCCAACGCTGGGAAAAGCGTCAAGGGGGCTGATGAGCCTTAGGTCTGTGATGACACGGAGCCCTGCAGCCGGGTTTGCAGGGGAGGATTTCAGCCAATATACGTGCCCCACTTGTGGCAGTACATTCCCCCCACTCCTTCCTGCCAGCAGGAAACAAAACTTCTCCAGGAAGTGTGATGGGTTGACCCTGGCTAAATGCCAGGTGCCCACCAGAGCCGTTCTATCACTCCCCCATCCTCAGCTGGACAGGGGAGAGAAAAATATAACAAAAACTTGCGGGTCGAGATAAGGACAGGAGAGATCATTCACTAATTACCGTCACGGGCAAAACAGACTCAGCTTAGGGAAAATTAACTCAATTTATTACAAATCAGCCAGAGTAAGGTAATGAGAAATAAAACGAAATCTCAGAACACCTTCCCACCACCCCTCCCTTCTTCCCGGGCACAACTTCACTCCCGGATTTCTCCACCAAACCCCCCCAGCGGCACAAGGGGGACAGGGATGGGGTTTACGGTCATCACACGTTATTTTCTGCCGCTTCACCTCCTCAGGGTGAGGGCTGATCACACTCTTCCCCCGCTCCAGCGTGGGGTCCCACCCACGGGGTCAGTCCTCCACGAACTTCTCCAACGTGGGCCATTCCCACGGGCTGCAGTTCTTCACGAACTGCTCCAGCATGGGTCCTTTCCACGGTGTGCAGTCCCTCAGGAGCAGACTGCTCCAGCGCGGGTCCCCCACGGGGTCACAAGTCCTGCCAGAAAACCTGCTCCACGGGCTCCTCTCTCCGCAGATCCGCAGGTCCTGCCAGGAGCCTGCTCCAGCGCGGGGTTCCCACGGGGTCACAGCCTCCTTCGGGAACCCACCTGCTCCGGCGTGGGGTCCTCCACGGGCTGCAGGTGGAGATCTGCTCCACCGTGGACCTCCCTGGACTGCAGGGGGACAGCCTGCCTCACCAGGGTCTTCACCACGGGCTGCAGGGGAATCTCCGCTCCGGCGCCTGGAGCATCTCCTCCCCCTCCTTCTTCACTGACCTTGGTGTCCGCAGGCTTGTTTCTCTTACATGTTCTCACTCCTCTCTCCTGCGGCTGTTTCTCACTCTCCCAACTTTTTTCCTTCTTAAAAATGTTATCACAGAGGCGTTACCACTATCACTGATTGGCTCGGCCTTGGCCGGCGGCGGGTCCGTCTCAGAGCTGACTGGTATGGGCTCGCTCTCTCTCGAACACAGGGGAAGCTTCCAGCAGCTTCTTACAGAAGCCACCCCTGTAACCCCCCCCGCTACCAAAACCTTGCCACATAAAACCAATACATTCCACCCCTCGCCTCTGTGTATCACATTTTTAAGAATTATCATTAAAATCTACATTCATCACACAAAATCTTCACTCACATGAACAAAAAGAATTCCCCACACCAAAATCAAAATAATATCATCACAAAACCAACAAAAAGTGGACAATTTACACACAATCCACCCCTCGTCCCTTCACCACAATTACAACAATAAAAATTCCCCGGTTTCTAGCGAGGGATCCCAGTTGTTGGGCTTCCTTGCCTTCCAGTTGCTGACTATCAGCCCCGTTATCCCAGCATCGGAGCAGCCAGGCAGCAATCCGCTCACCTGGCTGGCGGCTGTAATCTTTCCGCAAGTCCCGAAGTTCTGAGGACGTCAGGGACCGGGTAGTTTCCGCTTCCTGTTTAAGCTCCCTCACTCCTTCCTCCAATTTCTTTGTTGAAGGACCAGCTTCTAGATCAAACCCTTCCTCTTCTTCTTCTTCCCTCACTAATCGATGGTATGGACCCGTTGATCTCCTTGTCCACTGCTTCCTTTTCACTACTGGGGCAATTACTGTAGTTGTTGTTGTTTGGGTCCCTATCTCGAGCATGGTGTCCTCAGATACAGTCTGGGTCCCTGCCTCAACCATGGTCCTCTGACAGTGTTGAACTATGGCTCGGTAGGCATAGGCTAGGCCCCAGTACAGTGCAAGAAGCTGCTGGTTTTCATTGGGATAAGCAAGGCACCCTTCTATCAGGTGGCGTGTCAGTTTGCCAGGGTTACTTGCCTGTTCAGATGTAAAGTCCCAGGTTATGGGAGGTGATAACCGTCCTAGGAATCTGCCCAAATCCTTCCATATACCCTGCCACCCAGGGACCGGTCGCTTGAGGGCACATTTCAGTATTGCCTCACCTAAAACTTGCCTTTTCTTATACCAGGATGAGACCAGATTCCACAATACCCATAATATGCCACCAGTATTAATTATTAGTATTAAACAGCTCACATAAGGGTGAACAAGGACCTCGGGAGCCTGCATAATAAAACCATTCACATCAATGCCTGGTAGGGAGAGGGAGATGTGTTCTCTTATCTCCTCCACAAGATAGCTCCCACAACACAGCAAAGCCATCAGCGCCAGGACAAAACACATAGACATTATTTGTATTAGCACGTTCCCGCGTTCCTTCGTTCTCCCCACAAGATAGCTCCCACAGCACAACAGAGCCATCAGTGCCAGGACAAAGCACGCAGCCATTATTTGCATTAACATGTTCCCAAACTCAGCAAGCTAGAGATAAGCAAGCAGCTAACAAGCTCGGTGACCTGCACAGGAGCTTGCCACTTAATAACTAGCTATAGAACGCTTAATGCAAAACTGCCGTTGTCGTGCCCCACGTTGGGCGCCAAAAAGGACTGTGGTGGGTTGACCCTGGTTGGATGCCAGGTGCCCACCAAAGCCGCTCTATCACTCCCCCTCCTCAGCTGGGGGGGAAGAAAATATAACAGAAGGCTCGTGGGTCAAGATAAGGACAGTTTAATACAGTGATAGCAAAGGTCGCGCGTGCGAAAGCAAAGAAAAAAAAACAGATGATGTTATTCTCTACTTCCCATCAGCAGGCGATGTCTAGCCACTTCTCGGGAAGCAGGGCTTCAGTACGCGTAGTGGTTGCTCCGGAAGACAAAATGCCCCCCCCCTGTCTCCCTTTACTTAGTTAATACTCCCCACAGCAGCCCTCATAGCACTGTGCCCTGCATCAGTAGCTAGAAAGGTGTTGATAGCACACCAGTGTTTTGGCTACTGCTGAGCAGTGCTGGCACAGCATCAAGGCTGTCTCCCCAACATTTTTGCCCTCCCCTCAATGGCAGGCTGGGGCAGGGCAAGATCTTGGGAGGGGACACAATCAGGACAGCTGACCTAAACTAACCAAACAGATATTCCATACCATATGACGTCAGCTCAGATATAAAAGCTAAGTAAAGGGAGACAGGGGGGGGGCATTTTGTCTTCCGGAGCAACCACTACGCGTACTGAAGCCCTGCTTCCCGAGAAGTGGCTAGACATCGCCTGCTGATGGGAAGTAGAGAATAACATCATCTGTTTTTTTTTCTTTGCTTTCGCACGCGCGACCTTTGCTATCACTGTATTAAACTGTCCTTATCTTGACCCACGAGCCTTCTGTTATATTTTCTTCCCCCCCAGCTGAGGAGGGGGAGTGATAGAGCGGCTTTGGTGGGCACCTGGCATCCAACCAGGGTCAACCCACCACAGGAAGAGAGAAGGGGAAGGAAACCCTGGAGGCTGCAGGTTGAGATTTGAACTGGTCAATCGAGATGCGCCAGGTACACCGAGGTGACCCTCCTGGCCAATAGATTTAAATGACCACAGGTCAGATTCGACAGGGGTACAAACGGGGTCCTGCCGGAGGACATGTGGGAATCAGTCCTCCTCGGAGCAGCGGGTCTGCAGTCGGGGACTCCCCCTCGAGCCATCGCTTTAAATCTTGGGGATTCTTAAGTCGGCCGTGTAGTATTAATTCTCTTTACATCATCGAGCCTGTGGTTTTAGAAAATGTTACCGGACTTCTAACTGACTTTTGCTGAAGAAGAAATCTCAGTTCTAACTCCTGTTGGATTTGGTTAGTCGTGCACCCGTAACACCACTGTTAGGAGTAACCCCTGTGGTCTGCTCTGAGGGCAGAGGGGTGCAGCTCATTTCCACTGTGAGGATGCTAAAGGCAGCGTCTATGATGGATGCATGTCCCAAGGGTCCTTAAAAGACGTGGTTTGCGGTGGCAAGGGTGCTCTGTGCTGGGCGTGGGTGCGTGCAGCCCCTCTGTGACACAGCCTGGTGTCACAGTGGGACAGCCCCGCATCACAGTGGGGACAGCCCCTCTTTCCCCATCGGGACCGGCATCCACCCCACACACCCCGGCAAGGCCGAGGGGACGCCAGGCGCTGGGAGCTGTTCTTGCCTCCGCTCTGCTCTGCTCTAGAAGAGCTGCTCTGCAGCGAGGAGGAGAAGGCGGAGAGAGGCAGCACACCAGCACTGGAGGCGGTGAAGGGCGGCGGCGGAGGAGAGCAGAGAGGAGGAGTAGGCTTTTTGCAGGGAGCAAGAAAGCCATCGGCCAGCCACCTGCTGCGGTTCTTGGCCTGGAGCAAGGGTGGAACTAAGATGGCAAGAGACCTCTTCTTGCAGCCTCACTTGTCGCCAACAACTGAGAAGCTCAAGAGTACTGGTAAGGCCCTCAGACCCAATTTCATGAGTGCTGCCAGGTCAAGGATGTCTCTGAAAACAGGCATGGAAACCCTGAGGGCTGTGGGGGTGGCTGCTCGGGACTGGTGACTGCAAGGAGGGACCTGCTTGACCATCCCTGAGGGCCGAGGGGCTGATTCGACAGCCAGGGCTCCTGGTTCTCTTCCTGACGTGGTCCCTGCTTTCCGGGGGCACCCCAGTCAGAAGGCCCTGGCCCCGAAGGGCTGCTCCTTGCCTGGTGGTGGGCATTGCCCACCCTGAGCTCATGTCTGAGTGGAGGAGCTGAAGGTGCTCGTGGGCTGTGCAGAGTCGGTGTGTTTGGAGATGCAACGCAGGGAAACCGGCTGGGGAGACACCGGGGCCTGCCCTGACCCTCTGAGACTTCCGCGGAAGCCAGCACCGTGCCCTCGCTGGCGTGGCAATCCACTGCCGCTTTCCCATGGGAGCGAGTCACACCCTGGAGAACTGCACCTGCAAGGAAAGGAGCCCTCCTGGAGGCCAGCCAAGGGGTCCTTTAGTTCTTGCCGGGCTCTAGAGAGACCATCTGAAACGCTTGTGTTAGAAATACATTGGTCCTTGGGCAGGAGTGGGCTGAATGGTTTTGCGGTCGCTGCCTCAGAGCATGACATGTTCTTCCCTTGTTTTTCCAGAGTTCGTCAAGGTTTGGGCCAGCATATCATACTACCTCAGCCAACAGCTGGCTCTGCACCAGGTGGGACTCACCTCCTTCTCCTCCCCTCACATCCTGACGAAGGTTGATGAAGTCCTGACAGACCTTGGCCATGGAATGCAATTGGTTTGCCCCTCCTTTGCAAGACGGAACAATGCCCCAGCACGACCCTGCAATGCACAGATGTGCGACGGACCACCTCCTCTGTCCGTTCAGATGTACAATAAGGTCCAGGCCTGGTGTCATAAAAAGGGTTGGTGCTTCTGGAGTCCCCATGGTCAGAGTTGCATGACAAAACTTGGGAGCCTGGGACACTTCAGGGTTTATTCCAAGTGTGGGAACCACACACACACACCCCCACCACCCCCACCACCCCCATCTTTTATCTTATGGAGCCAAAGGATGTTTGTCAGCGTTTCCTGAACTACCTGGCTCTTCATGAATGAAGGGGAGGGAGAGGGAGAAGCGTGGGCCCTGTTTGTCTTCTCCCAAGATTTCCAAAGAGCCCATCTTGCTCCTTTGTACCTCAGGCGTGGGCAGGGCACTCAGCGCCATCACCATTCTCTGACAAGTCATCCATCTGTCCCTCCAAGACTTCTGATCCACCACCTCATCCGTTTCAGGCTGTCCGCATTCCTGGACTTGGGACTTTTGTGGTTGTCAGAGAGCGAGTAGTCAGCAAGGAGAAGGGTCTGGTGGTTGTGGAGAGACCCGTCTTTCATCTTGCCAACGCTCTTGCGCGGGATCATGACCTCCGATATGGTTGCATAGACGTTCCTGGTAAGCAGACAGACTGGAAGCGGCGCTTGCCTTTTTGAGCAGAGTGGGGAGGTGTGCTCTGTTGTCCAGAGGTGACTGAGCGGAGTACCAAACTCCCACCGCAGTCCTGAGAACAGCTTCAGCTGGAGAAAACCAGCCTGCTGTGCAAAGGAGCCTGCCTACCTACTCGTTTAAATAATCACCAGAGGACAATACAGCGTAACAGCACACTCTCTCTGACCTGCCTCAGCAACAGGTTCCTTCCAGTTGTATTGGTGCTGTGTCTTCTCGTTACATGGTATTTCAACTCTCGCTCCCTCTTTCTGCTGCGCTGGACCTAATACAGGCAAATGCCAGGCTCTTCCCGGCTGTCACAGCCTCTTTGCAAGGGGGAAACCCGGGGGGGAAAGACGGCTCGTTCCAAACCCCAGTGAGCGCAATGCCTGCGCTTCCTAGTTGCTGCTGCCATTGCAGCAGCTGCCGCAGGACCCTGGGGGGCACCAAGAGCTTGGGACTGTGTTTGGGGTGCATTTCTGCGGAACAACAAAGAGAGCACAGAGTGTGGGCACAGCTCCAGTGGCCTGGCACCCGCCAGCTTGCCGTGGGACCTGGCGCCTTTCTCCCCACCTTGTCCTGCAGTCATGGTTCTTCTTCCTGCCAAGCGCCTAAGACTCTTTCCTTCCCTTTCTGTATCCGAGAAACCATAGCTGTTGGCTCCACACCTCACTTTCCACCTCTGGCAGGAAGGGATGACCGGAGCTTCTCCTCAGAGGCGCTGTACCAGCGAGACAACTCAGTAGCAACGTATTGCACGAGAGCCTGGCAGCTGCAGACTTCTGACTGTAGCCTGCTTAGCAGCTCTGCAAGTTCATGTGTTTCTCTTCTCTTGTTTTTCAGGTCATCAACATTTTGAGCAACTGCCATACGCTCGGATAGCCTCAGACAACGCTGTCTCTGAGGGCACGGTGCAGCTCTGCGTGGAAAGGACCATGCGTCTTTTCCGTGTTTGCCTCGAGAACAGGGAGAACGTTGCCCTCGTTTGGAGGGACGTGGGCATGCTGATCATCCAGGGAAGAGACGTCAAAATGAGGTTTTACACAGACTTTCTGAAAAGGCTGAATGGGACTGACCAGAGTTTGCAAGCTGTTCTCAAGGTAGGCTTTTTATTTTCCCAGTGCCACTCCTGGTTCTTCTGAAATGCATTCTGGGGGCTGGGGTCTGCTTTCTCCTGGCCTGCCATGCCTTTTGTTCAGCCCCTTGGGCTCCTTGCGGTCTACAGTACCGCAGGCGCTCTGTAGAGCGCTTGCCTTGCGTGCAATGGTCCGGCTTTGCAAGAGGTACCACCAGAGGGGCCTGGCTTTGTGACAAAAGGCCAGCGTTGACGGTGGGCAGCACTCCTGGCCTCCCTCTTGGGGTAGGGAGCAGAGGCACAGGCAGAGCAAGGCGTGCTGAGGCCAGAGCCCTTTGGCCGCTCTGGCTTTTTGCTTGCGTTGGTCTAAGGCGGACTGAGCAGCCAGCCCTCCCCAGTGTCCCCACGTCCCATCATCTGTCTCCATCCTTGTTGCAGATGCCAGAGATGAGGGACTCGGTCATCTCACGCCATGACACTGCTGCTTCCCAGACCTCTTCTGGGCGTGTTGTCGTCCTACCAGGGTATGTT
This sequence comes from Buteo buteo, assembly GCF_964188355.1. NCBI lineage: Eukaryota > Metazoa > Chordata > Aves > Accipitriformes > Accipitridae > Buteo > Buteo buteo. The sequence continues at coordinate 66,923,783 of NC_134171.1, read as the reverse complement.
TGCTCCTGCAGCCCTTGGCCGAGCAAGCGAGCAGCTTCTCAGCTCGTGCTTGGGAGGGCTGCCTTGCCAGGCGCCGAGAACTACACTCGTGATGGCACTGAGGACTGAGTGTTTGAGAGGCCTGTTGGCAGGGAAATCCCTGCTTGCTCTTGTTCAGTTTGACTTCATTTGGAGGAACGTGGGACAGCGACAATGCTTCATGTGCCTGTCCTACCGTGGACCTAGAGAGGCATTTAGGCAACATTTTCCATCGGGTTTCTCCTGCTCTTTTCCTTTCCTGTGGGTGAGACTGCCTTCTGCTTGGGGCCAAGTGGTAGAGGGGTGGGTTCTTGTCCAAACAGGACCTTGCAGCTGGTGGGCTTCTGCAGAGCTCTGTCTCGTGCCAACATTGCTGTGCAGTGCCATCAATGACTCAGAGGAGTGAGGTAACTCCTTATAGCTGCAATGGCATTAATCTGCAAGGCTCGACAAGAAACTCGGAGGACTAGATAATGGTATTGCATCATCAGAGCACTAGAGATTAGTCTGCCCTCCACGTGCACTATGAGTAAAGAGCGGAACCGTTTTCCCCAGAAGCAGCAACGGGAGTTCCTGCTGTGGTCCTCCGGGATGGGCTGCCTTGGGAAACAAAGCGGTGTCCTTTATTCAGCCTGGTGCCTACTTCCTCTTTCCAGGTACAAGCTTGAGACCATGCCTAAAATGCCAACAGTGAAAGCAGACCTGACAGGACATGTGAAGGCCACCCCAGAGAAGGGCTGGGGAAAAGGTGATGGCAGTGGAAAGAAAGGTAAGGGACCAGCGGGTTGCTGGCAGGGGGCTGGAGGTTTTCCTTCCTCTGCTCCTGGAGGGGCTTAGAGCTGAGGTTCCCCTAGGATGCCTGGAAGAGGCAGAGGCACCTCCTGTGACTCTCTGTAGCCATTATGGTAAAGCTCCAGTGGCCCATTGTGGAACAAGGTCTCGGGACAGCCCTGCACCACAAATGGCCACTGGGACTGCTGAAGGACACCTTCCCAGCGGCCTCCACTCCCCAGCCTGTGCTGCAAACAGTGCCAGGCTCTGACCCTGCTTCTTTCCATCATATTCTCCGATGTCTCAGAAGCTGTGCCTTTGGTGCGAACCTGCCCCAGCAGCAAATCTGTGTGCAGGGGACCAATGCAGAAATCCCAGAGCTGGCTCCTCTTGTGCTAAATGATTCCCTTCCCCAGAATGGCTCTTGGAGACCACCAGCATCTCCCAAGGAGCCCCCCATTACAGCACAGGGATGAGAGAAAGCTGTCAAAACAGTTTTCCCCAGGGAAATAATAATGGTGCACTGCAGGCCTGAGGAGCTGGGCAAAACACCCAGTGTCAGAAAAGGCCTAAGACCTCCCAGGAGACATGGCTTTCATCCAAAGGGGTGAAAAGGAGCACCTTCAGCAGTGTTACCACAGGCCTGAGCAGACCTGCACATCACTCTTCCTGGAAATGGGACATGATAGGCACCCAGTTCCCAGAACAACACCAAGATGCTGTTCTGAAGATTTGTCTCATTTCCTGTTTCTAGAGGATCTTGCCGAGCAGCGCCTCCTTCGTCGAGCAAGGCTTTCTCCAAAGCGGTTACCTGCAGCGACTGTAAAGTCAGAGCAGGGTCAGAAAGCTGAGGGGAGGGAGCCTCGTGCCAGGTAAGACACTTGCCTAAGTGGTGAGGGTGACCCCGTGCTCTCTCGTCTGCGTGGGAGCGGGATGTTTCTCCTGGACACAGGGGCTAGACAAACTCAAAGTGCAGTTATCCCACGTCCCACTAACTAACGGTTCCTTGGTGCACGGCAAGCGTCTTTTAGCTTCTTGGGAGACCCTGCCAGCAGCATCATTTCTTTCTTTGCTCCTGGTGTGCGTATCCGTTGAGTAACTAACTGCAAGTGCTCCTTCCAGGAGCGGAAGGTCTGTTTGGCTTTCCCTTCAGATTGACATGACCCCGACCTTTCTGTTTGCCGAGAACAGTGTTCTGCACTTAGGTACTGCAGAGGGTTCCTCCGATTAACCAGAAGCCTCTTCTATCTCTTATGGCCTGCAAAAGAGAAGGGCCAAGGAGAGCTCACTGGCAGGATTGCTTTTCTCATGGGGTCGTGTCCTCCTCCTTTTGACACCGCGTCCCCAGTGCCCAACCTCCTCGTACAGCGCGTGCGCACTCTTTTATTTCGGACCGCTGAGCAGACTTCGGTGCACTGACCCGAAGGATGTAGCGGTATCTCTGGGCGTAGGACCCCATTCCTCTCGTTGCTCCAGCAAGAGAGGGCCTAGACCTGGGCATCCTGAGTTTTAGTGGGGCTGTTGGGCACATCTGAGTCTGACAGCTTGGGGTCTTCTCTGTCTCTGTGGACTTGATCGCAAGGAGGCAAGTAGAGCGCATTCTGCTGCAGAAGCAGGTGCACCACTTGGAAGCGCGAGGTGCAGAACCAGCTCCTCCTGCACTCCTGCCAACACACCCTGTTGTGTCTTTGCAGGCAGCTACCAGCCATCCAGGGGAGCTCCTTGAAGGAAAAGGAGGAGAAAGAGAAACAGAAGCTAATTCTGGTCGAACCCCGGACAGTAGACTTCATTGCCAGAGCTATTGAGAGGAGAGAAAAGGTACCCGACACGGGCTGCTGCAGCGAGCGTGTCGTACCGGACTGTAGAGAAGCGTCACTCCATGCGTGCCGATTCTCACAAGATTCTTCAGTGTGTGTGCACAGGACCCCTGACTAGTTGCTTTGGTGTTTACTTGAAGAGAGGCGGGTGACTCTGCCATTTGAGACTATATTCTTCACTTCCATTAGCCTCACGAAACACACCCAAAGACCTTACTTGGGAATGTTTCTGTTGGCAACATGACTGCAAGGCTTGTCTGGGACAGCCAGCTGCCAGGTGGTTTTTAGCCTGGTGGTCGCTCATCTTCCTGGTCATTACAGACGGGCTCTTTGGTGGAGCCTGCAGGAACCTGGGAGCAAAGCAGTGTGGGCAGAAAGGCGGGAGAGAAGGGGCAGAAGGGAGGGTAGGAATGAAAACAGACCAGCCCTCTGCAGGGCAGACTAATGCAGCCTGCTGTTGCATTTTTGTCCCCTCCAGAATAATCACTTGAAGAAGAAGGAGAAGCTTCCAAAACACATCCAGAAATACTTGGATGCAGAGGAAAAGAAGAAAACAGAGCTGGCGGAGGAGAAAAAAAGTAAACTGCAAACCCGGCCAGGGACCAGAAAGAAGGCTAAGAGCGAAAAGGAGACGCTGAAAGCGAAAGCGAAGGGAGAAAAGGAGACACAGAGGAGCCAGGTACTTTGAATTCCTGCAGAAAAAGAGCACTTTCTCTTCCGGGGGGCTGAGATTGCAGGGTACCTCTAGCACCCCAGCCGTCCCAGCAGCATTGCTGCAGCAGAGCTGGGCGGGTGACTGCTGCCTTTCCTGAGCAAGAGGGGCGACCGGGAGTTAGTTGTAGTGGAACTCTGGTGACACTCAGGCATCACCCCAAGGGTATGCTGAGGTCCTTCTCCTGGTTTTCCCCATCCTGCTGGGGTCCCTGCCAGAAGTGACCCGGGGGTGTGCATGCTGGGAAGCAGCACCCTCCGGGTGCGGGGCTGTTGTATGAGCATCTCTTCCTGTGCAGGAATCTGTTACCTCTGAGCAAGCATCAGGCAGCCCCTCAACTAGCACGGAGATGACGGACTCCAGCCCCGCCCTCCTGGAGACGACGGACTCCAGCCCCGACCTCCTGGAGACGACGGACTCCAGCCCCGACCTCCTGGAGACGATGATGGGGGAGTGGGAAGAGGCCGGAGAAGAGCCACCCACAGTCTGCGAGGACGACACTGTCCCCCCTAAGCGGTAAGAGTGCGCCAGCTCCAGCCGAGCCCTGGAGCACTGGAGTGGTGGTGAGCCACTGGTGGTGGGTCAAGGAAGCCAAGCCCTGAGCCATGGGGCCTCACAGAGCGCCCGGGGATTTCTCCAGCCATGGGAATGAGCTGGGCTAGAGCCCGCTGGCAGGGGCCAAAGCAGGTGCTTGAAACTCCTCCTGCCTTGAAGGGGTTGTGGGGCTGAATGGGGCCACATAGGTGTGGGGCTGGGTGCAGGAAGAGGCAGGAGAGTCGCAGCTGAAGGGTCAGAGAGACTTTGTCCTTGCTGTTGCAGGAGCCTTTCCCCACGGACACACCAGGCCCTGCGGCAGGTGGTGCCGTGCATCCTGGGGCAGGTCACCCGCAAGCGCAGGGGGCAGAGGGATGACCAGAGGGATCTGCAGGACAAGCTCAAGTGGTAAATCTCTCCAGACACGGGCAGTGTCTCTTCTCCCGCGCTGCCCTTCCTCCCGCTCCCCGCAGCACCGGGGGAGACAGGCGCTTTTCCTGGTGCTGGCCTCTCGGCAGAGCCGCCTTCTGCGGCTGCGGCGGGCACCCAGGTTGGGAGCCCCGGCTGGCGAGCGGTCTCCCTGTGCTCACGCCACCTCCTCCCACTGTGTGTCTGCAGCGAGCTGGCAGTGCTGCAGTGGCGTCGGCTGGGGCAAGAGGCATGCAGCAGCCCACAACTGCGGGAAGCTGGACCCCAACCTGCACCCCCTGCTAGGGCAGGGAAGAGGAGGGCAGGACCGGTACGTGGCATGGGCTCCTGGAGGGACTGTGTCGTAGCCACCTGTAGAAAAGCATAGTGATACGGATGTCATGTCTTGCAAGACCCCATATGGTGTGCTTAGCTGAAGGCTGAAGCACTTCTCCCGAGGCTTTCTCGAGAGGCAGCAGGTTGTTCTGTCCATTTAGAAGGCAGCAGGTTGTTCTGTCCATTTGCAAGACAGCCTTCACTGCTGTCATCTCCAGCAACACCCGAAGAAATGATCTGGTGGTGTTTGCAATGGCGACAGCACTGCCAGGCTTGTCTGGGGTAGCAAGCAGCTGGGTTGCTTTCAGCCCCATGGTCACTTGGCTCAGGGGTCATTGCAGAAAGGCTCTGCAGTCGGGCCTGTGAGGACTGACTGTGAACAAACCAGGGCTGACAGAGAGGCTGAGAAGAAGGGGTAGGAGGGAGGGAGAGAGCTAAAATCCCCTCAGCCCTCCGCCGGGGAGACTAACACTGCCTGCTGCTGCATTGCCGTGGCCCTGCAGGCGCAGCCCCGTGTGTGCACGGAGGAGGAAGGACGCAAGCTCTGGGACTCCTTGCGCAAGAAGTGCCAGCAGAAGACAAAGGCAAAAGCGGAAGCCCCGAAGGCTTGGAAAGAGAAGCGAGAGCAATGGGAGGCCCAGGTGCTGCCGGCAGTGAAAACTAATGAGGAAAAGAGTATTCCTGTCCTGCGGGGAGCCAAGGTGGGAAGGTCCCTAAGCCCTAGGAGCTGACTGTCCTGTGTGGGGCTGTACCAGTTCCCTGCTGCCCAGTGACACCTCCTGTGCTCACCCCTCTCTCTCTGTGCAGGGCTCCTACGTTCGTGGCACTCCAGACTGGTGGGGAGAGGGCAGAAAAGGGCCATCCGCGGAGGATGAGGAGAGCCCAGAGGACAAGCTGCGTCTTTGCCTTTTGGAGTCCTCACCTCTGAAAAGGTGAGTGTGGGCCAGCTTCAGGCCAGACCTGGGCCAGCTGGGGGCTGGTGACCCAGCTGTGGGCGGGGGAAGCAAATCCCAGAGCCACGGGGCTGGACATGGACAGCATCCTCTCCTTTGTCACACCGTGGGAATGGCACGGGTCAGTCCCTGATGCCAGGTGCCTCTCTGCAGCCCCAAGCACAGCCGGCACTGAGGGGGCTGTGGGGTTGAATGGGACCATGGCAGCGAGGGCGACTGGGAAAGGGGAGAGGTGGGAGGGTCCTGGTCGAGACGTGAGACGTTTGCCCTTGCTGCGGTAGCAGCCTTTCCCCACGACCCAGTGGGCTTTGCGAGGAGCAGCGACCCGCCTCCTCGAGAAGGTAGAGGGAAAAGCCCACTGCTGTGGTGGCGAGGAGGTAAGGATCTCCAATCATGCCCGGCGTTTGCCGCTGCCCGGCAGTGCCCTTCCTTCCTTTGAGTTCCCACAGCCCCCGGGCAAAGAGGGTCTTTTCCCAACAGCCCTCGTGGCGTGGAGAGCAGCAGGCTGGGATTGCATTGCACGGACCGTAGGCCTGCTCTCTCCAGACAGAAGCAGAACCCACCACATGTGTCCTGACTAGACTTGCAGTGGTGCTCTGCACCTCCCTGTGACTCCCTACAAGACCACAGAGCTTTGTATTCAACTCCTCAGCCCTGCGGAGCAGATCTGGTCCACGTCGGCGAGTGCCAGGAGAGCCTCTCGGGCACAGGGGCTCCCGAGAGAGATGTCCAGCCAGAGCCTCCTCCAGCAGGACGAGCGCCAGTGCCGACCAACCAGGCTTCCGTCTGTTCAGTAAAGCCCCATCTGCAAAGCACTGGGTCTGACGATGTGGGTCTTTCCTTGGTGGCTGTGAAATCTGCACTCGGCAGTGGGTGAGCTTTGGTGGGGCAGGGAAAGGCCACTGCAGGAAGCAGGGCTGGAGCTTCGCTCCTGCTCCAAGGGCAGCCCTCTCCCAAGGCTTTGCTGTACCAGCTCGGCTGGAGCCCTGCTCTTCGTGGCCCTTGCACCTCCTGGTCTCTGGCAGTGTGCCCTGCTGTGGCTGCACATCCCTGCCGAGGAGGGGATTTTCCACAGCGGGGGAGGAGGAGGAGCAGTGCTGGGCACCCAGGGGAGCAGAGCTGCAGGGGGGAGCATCCGGGGGCTCGCACAGCCAGGGCGCTGCGGGGTGCCCAGGGCAGCGCTGTCAGGGGTACCCAGAGCTGTGCAGCCACCACCCTGTGCCACGGGGACAAGGAAATCCCAGGCAGGAACCGTGCCTGGGGAGAGGGGAGCTACAGGGGGCTGCTTTTCAGCTGGGCGGCTTGACTCTGCCAAAGCTCTGCTTGGGCTCCAGAGCCTTTTGTTTGACACCTCCTGGCTAGGAAGGCAAGGGGGAGCTGAGGTGAGGTGGGGACACCTCCGAAAGCTTCTCTCCAGACACCTGGGTGGGCATAATGCGTGCAACAGGGGGCTGTGCAGGAGGAGGGAAGGAAGCCCGTAGCGGCTGGCTGTTGGGCACCCACACCCTGCGCGGGCTCCAAGGGGACTCCATGCAGGCGGTGGCGGTGACGCTTCCAGAGCCCAGGCAGGCTTAACGGCGCTACGTGAGGCTGGCTCAGTCTGTTAAGCCTCTGCGGGCTACTTTTCTCCTGAAAAGCCCTGGATTTGTGGGGACCTGACTTTGCCGACATAGAAATACACCCTTTCCTTTTCACACTGCGGGATTGCTGTGCCTTTCTCCTGGCACCCAGGGACCTCCCTGTGCCTTTCTGTGCGTCCCAGGGCCTCCCAGGGCTGGCAGCAGGCAGCCAATGGCCTCTCCTTGGGCACTGCCACCCCTGAGGAGCAGCAGGGTCTCCCGACGGGCAGGGGAGGATCAGGCCCCTTCGGGCGTGCTGATTCCTGCCTGGGGGCTGCCAGCACCGACCTCGACAGCATCTCTGTGCCCACCATTGCCCCCACCAGGGAAGCTCTTTCCCCTGGTCCCCCTCTACGGATGCACCAGCAGGGCTGGGGAGAGGGTAGCTGGGCCACAAGGAGAAAGAAAGGCTGGGTGAGAGGCCGAGCCCCTGCTGTGCCATGCCCCTCGCCACGCCAGATGCCCCAGTGCAGGGCTGAAGGCCTACCCCGGCTATAGGCCTATAGGCTGAAGGCCTACACGGGCTATAGGCCTATAGGCTGAAGGCCTACACGGGCTATAGGCCTATAGGCTGAAGGCCTACCCCGGCTATAGGCCTATAGGCTGAAGGCCTACACGGGCTATAGGTCTATAGGCTGAAGGCCTACCCCGGCTATAGGCCTATAGGCTGAAGGCCTACCCCGGCTATAGGCCTATAGGCTGAAGGCCTCTACCTCAGCACCGACCGTGGGCTCCCCCAGATGAAGGAAGCTGCGGCACGGCCAGGAGCCAGCCCTCCGGTTCCCCAGGAGAGAGCCTGGAGCAGGAGACCAAGTGATGATCCCTGGCGGGCTGAGGTGAGCCTCAGGGCACAGCCCCACTGGTTAGGCCCAGCGGCCCCAGGTCAGGGCCTTTGTGTGGGGGTGACACTGGCGAGGGGTAACCCCACAGGCAGCTGCAGGGAATGGTCCCCATCTTGCTTTTGTTGAAGCGTGGCTTTCTGGTGACCAGGGCTTCTGCCTAACAGCTCAGGGTTTAGTTAGCTCCGTGCCCCAGCAAAGAAGAACAAACCACCCAGAGAAGCCAGGAGTTTGGGCCTGCCCCTTGAACTAGACTGCCCTGGACAGGACCAGGAGCTGCGCTGAGTTCCAGGAGCTGCGCTGAGTTCCAGGAGCTGCGCTGAGTGAATTCCAGGAAAGCGGGAAGACCCAGGAAGGCCATGGCCAAAGAGGTTCGAGCCCTGGCCGGACGTCCGTTGTGAAGGGAACACTGGTCGCGCGGTCGGGACGGTCTCTGTGCAGCCCAGGGTACTTTTGGGACGTCGCCTCTGAGCTACTGTGGCTGCCCTGTCCTCCCTGCAGCTCCCCTCAGCAGAGCCCAGCTCCCCCTAGGCTGCTGCTCAGCAGGCGCGTGAGGCACAGAGGCTTGGCCGTGCTGTTGGCCTCTTTTGGGATCTTTCTTTTGGGGCTGGCAGCAACTTCGCAGGCTGAATCCCAAAGGTGCTTTATCTGTCCCGTCCTCCTGCCGGGCTCACTTGGCTGATGGGGATGCCATGGGTCTGTGGCCAGTGGGCTGGGTGCCCCGTGGGGGGTGCAGGGGTCTTTGGGAGTGCCAAGACACCTCAGTGCCTCTTCCTCCGTGTCCCCCGGCAGCCGACGTGAGCTGTGCTTCAAAATGCCCTGCAGGCCGGGACCGTGCCAGGGAGCAGTGGTGGGGTTGGTGGGGTTTTGCGAACAGTCACGTCCCAAGCAGAAGAGGCGTGCGTTGAAAGTGGGTAAGGGGAAAGGCCCCTGAAAAGCTGAGGCTGGGTGACCAAGAACGGTAAGGATGCAATTTTCCCCAGTGGAGCGTATCAGCCTGGAGAAGGGGAGGCTCGGGGGGGACCTCATCAATGTGTATCAATACCCAAAGGGAGGGTGCAAAGAGGATGGAGACAGGCTCTTTCCAGTGGTCCCCAGTGCAGGACCAGAGGCAATGGGCACAAACTGAAACACAGGAGGGTCCCCCCGAACATCACAAAACACTCTTTTACTGCGTGGGTGACTGAGCCCTGGCAGAGCTTGCCCGGGGAGGCTGTGGAGCCTCCACCTTTGGAGACACTCAAAAGCCGTCTGGACGTGGTCCTGGGCAACCAGCTCTGGGAGTCCCTGCTTGAGCAGGGGGTTGGACCAGATGACCTCCAGAGGTCCCCTCCGGCCTCAACCATTCTGTGATTCTGTGACTGCAGACATCATCAAATAGCGTTTGTCCTCTCTGCTGCCTACCTTACAAATCTCTAAAGGCACAAATAAGGAGCAGCTTAGGTGCTGTTCAAATCAGCCAACTTTTATTTGGATCCCAGTGAGTTCTGTACGTTTAAAGAAGACTTTCTGAACCATCCTTCAAGCTCTCAGTCTCTTAGACTGTAGATGAGGGGACTGGTTCAGCATGTTGAGACAGTTTAGAAAAAAGAGCGTATTTTGCTCAGGTTTCCTACTCTGATAGCATCTGGCAAGCAATACACCACGTTAAAGTTCCATTGACAGTTGTAACACCAAACAACGATCAGACGAGAGGAGCAGGTGTAAACATCATTTTGCCGAAAGAGCTTTTCAGAGCGGAGGAAAGGATGTGAATTGTAAGATGCCAGAAATTGTAGCAACGTGAAGAGAGCATCTCGTCACATCTGTGGTGAACTCCGCACTGTGGCCAGTGTAGTATCATCGCAGGAATGATTAAAGATTAGCGTGAGATTACAAAAGAATTGGTAAATTTCATTAGTAACGTACCAAGTGAGTTGGGATAGAAACACTCGGTTAGGATACTGAGCTTACATTTTCTTATCCTGCTCCAAGCTCAAAGCAGAAAGTGGTATTCCTACTGTGCTGCAGGGGAGAAGTTTCCGTATTGCTAAAAAGCAAGCATAAGACACCCCTGCCTGGGGATAACATTCCCCACAGACCAAAACACTCAAATGGTAGAACTTCTGTGCAGCCCCCGCAGAAACGGGCTTCCCGCCATTCTGAAAGCTGGGAGGGAGCGCAGGCCATCAGGCAGGAGGAGTGTCCCAGAAGATGGCCGTGGAGGGTTGCAGGTGGTGGTCAGCCAGCCCCAGCGCAATGATGAGGGGTTCTTGGTCACCGTCAAAAAAACCAGAACAAGCTAACACCAGCAAGACAGCAACCTCCATTTCTGCAAGGTTCCCAAATCCTAAAAGGGCCAACTCAGTAGAAGATGCTTCATTTTCTTTTCCCTCTTTTCTGCATGAGCTCTTCCTGCTTGGTAGGAGGAAGAGAAGAGATGAAGCGACAAAGAAATACAACTTGCGTTAAGCTTGAACAAATCTCAGACATCTAACATAACCTTGCCAAAGGAGAGAGGCAGGGCTCTGGAGAGCACTGAAGGGAATGAAAGGTCCCGGGGGCGTCCACGCTGGGACGTGAGAACATGGGGCTCTGGGCCAGCTGGAGAGCAACAGGGAGATGCCCAGGGAATATGAGGGCAAATGTGGGGCTTGGGGCACCCCAAGAGGACCCGAGTGCCCGGGGTGAGTGGGCCTTGTGCCGCCCACAGGGGACACCCTGCCCCTCCCGGCCTGGGTGGCGGGTCACAGTGGTGCCTTTATGACCTGACCTGTCTCCGTGACACCCTGTGCTGCTGCATACGGTCAACGCAGCCGTGGCCCCCACCCCGCAGTGTCCGGCAGGACGGCGACGGGACAGGGCGAGAGCGTGGAGCTGGCGAGGAGCCCCCGAGCGCAGCCCACGTCTTTCATCACCACCCCCGCGGTGCCGAGGCATTTTGCCGAAGCTTACCCCTTCCCCATCCCTACCCCTTTCCTCTGTCCCGCAGGATGGCGGAGAGACCCCCCAGCCGCCCCAGGGTGGCCTGGGAGGAGAACGGGTCTTCCCAGGAGAGCAGCTCTCCAGCGGAGCCCCACACGGTGTGCGTGCCCAAGCTGCTGCAGACCGGTAAGTGAGGGGCCCTGCTGGGCTGGGCAGGGCTGGGGCCAGCGAACGCACCCCGACGGACGCCAGGGTCCTGTTTCCCCGGCACGTCGGCAGTGGCGGTCCCACGGGCGGGGAGCACGGCACTGCCGGAATGCTGCTTAGGGCTGGGAGACTGCCCCAGCACAGCCTCCCGCAGGGTGGGAGACAGCAGAGGGGACCCGGCTCCTGCTGCGGGCTATGGGCAGCAAGAGGCAGCTGGCCTGGCACTAGGCAGCCGTAGTGGGGGACGGGGACCTTTCCAGCCCATCTGCAAGCGAGTTCCTAAGCTCGGTGCCCTCGTGGCTTTCTGTGCTGTGCCGCGCTCCAGCATCACGGCCCGCCTGCCGGGCATCCTCCAGCCCGGACGCCCGTGGGGAGACCGCGCCGGGGGAGCGGGAACGGGGCTGGACGGAGGGCAGAGCTCCTTCCTCTCCCCACGTTTGCCTTCGGCCTCTCCCTACAGCCCTCCCTGCTCTCCTCCTTTACTAGGTGCCCGCTCTGCCGCTTCCACCTGGCTGGCTCTGTACAGAAAGGAAAAAAAATCCATGCGGTTCATCCAGGATTTTCTGAAGAGCTCCGAAAAGGTAACCACGGCCATTCCCACGGTAGCTGTGCCTGCGTCTCCCGATGGAGCCACGGGCTCTGCTGCCTGCTGCCAGGGCTGCTGGGCGACCGCTGGCTGGGCAGAGCCGCTCCCGCCGGCTCTCCTGCCCAGCACTGCAGCCCCAGTGCTCCGGTCCTGCTGGCCGCGTGTCTACGTTCTCACGCTCCCCGTTTGTCTCCCTGGCTGCCAGGAGAAGGCCCAGCAGATGCAGTTCCTAGAGACCATCTGCACCCTCTGCAAAGCTGCCAGGCACGAGGGCTTGTCACGGGGCCTGAATGCGTTCTGCCACAAATTTGAGCTGGCAGAGAATATCAAGGTGAGGGGACACCCGGCGGGTCTGGGGAGGGCGGCAAGGTCCCCGGGCACCGGCACAACGTGAGGACAGCGCATGGGCAGGGGAAGGCAGGGACAAGCGTGTGTGGACACCGAGCTGCCCCGAGGGGACTCGGATGCCGCTGAGAAGCCCTGCCAGCAGAGACCCCAGCACCGGGGCGGGAGGCACTCTGGGGGCCGGTGCTGGGGCAGGGGCAGAGGGTCTCCGCCAGCCCTGCCACCTGGTGCTGGGTCTGCTGGCACTGGGTGCTGGCAGCTGCCAGGTCCCATCCCAGATATGCTCTGCAGGTGCTGCTGGAAGAGGAGCCCAGGGACCAGCTGCACACAGCGGTGCGGCAGCAAGCAATGCTTGCCATCGCTGCCTTGAGGTACGTGCCAGGCCCCTGGTTTGGCTGGAACCTTTCCACCACCCGTGGCCCTGGGCCTGGCCGGGGCCACCCCCCACCCAGGCACAGTCCACTGGTGCCATCAGAGGGCCTCTGCTTTGCCCTGCTGGCAGCTTGTTGGGAGGGCGCAGGGGAGGGCAGAGGGATCCTGCAGCTCCCCGCCACGTCTCGGCTCTTCCCCAGAGTGGGAAGCGGGAGGCTTGCCTGCCAGGACTGTCCTTTGGCCCAGGCCATATCGAGGACGGAGGAGGTGCCTCCTGGCAGCACTCCCCACACACCCTCCATCCCTCTTGGGGACGCCCTGCTCCAGAGCTCCGTGTCCACCTGCCCAAGGCATCGAGGCACCGCTCCCAGCACCAGCGTCCAACAGGACCCCCCCCCTCTCTTTTTGCAGCAAAGCGGAGGTGGAGCTAGCGGGCAAAAAGAAGAGCCTCTTAGAAGCCTGCTTCAAGAGTGTCTTCCTGCTTCCTCCAAAAGCAGACATGCAGGGCCTGGACACTACTCTCTACTTCGAGGTAAGTGCTGGCTGAGCTACAGGAGCCCCCAGTCCTCTGGGCTGCTCCCCGGCCACCGCGTGCTGAGAGACAACCGGAGATCCAAGGCAGGGCAGGGTATCGACTTTGCTTTGCCACCCTCATCCCTTTGTCCCCTTCCCGTGGGCCTGGCCACGTCCAGTGCCGCAGGCTGCTCTGCCCACAGCAGCTTGCCTGCTCCGAGGCTTCCCCCGGGCACCGCGAGGCAGCGCAGGCATCCTCTCTTGGTGTGGGGAGTTCAGATCCATCTCCAGGGTTGAGAGGGACTGCAGAAAGACTGCCACAACCCTTTGTCCTCCTTGCAGACCCTGGACGCCATGGACACCATGCTGCGGACGTTGGTGCTCAGCTCTTCTGCCCCTGGCTTCACAGAGCTGCAGACAATCTTACAGGTCTGGTGTTGGCAAAGAGTAGGGTTCGCAGGGGCTGTTCCTCACCCTGCAAGGGAGTGTCCGCTCTTGACTGGACAGTTCCCACCCCAGTGCCATGCACAGAGCACACTGCAGGGAGGGTGCCCAGCTCCCCTGGGGGAGGCAGGGGTGGCCCACCGTGGTCTTCCGGAGCCCAGTGCCCCCTGCCTGCAGTCAATGTGACTTCCCCTCTGCAGCCTCCTCCTGCGTCACGGCAGAGCCTTGCCCGTGGCAAGTCTGGGCCAGCTCTGTCCCCAGAGCTTTCCTTGCACCAAAGCTGTGGGAGGCACTTGACCCCTCTCCTTAGGCACCACAGTGGCGGCAGCTGGTGCTGCTCTTCCCCTGCCTCGCAGTCCCTTGTGCTTTCCTCCCCAGGTCTGACCGGGGCAGAGACCCCCTGGGACCTGCCTGTCCTGCACAGGGAGCCCAGCCCTGAAGCTCTGTACTCCTGCCTTCCCAGGGGGCTGTATCCCCATTCCCACCTTGCAGACCCCCCGGGCAGGCTCCTGCCCAAAAGCCCAGCCTTCGTGGAGAGGGGACACAGGGCTGTGTTCTGGGGGAGGGCACGGAAAGGAGCAGACGCTGCCCTGGGTGTGGTGTCTGCCTACCTGCCTGGCCACAGGGACTGCACGTGTCCAGCCAGGACTCCAGCAGTGCTGCTTCTGCTGCTGCGGGCGCCGGCTCGCAGGCCACATCGGCAGTTTCTCTCCTCCCAGATGCTGCTGACCTTCACCAGCTGCCAGAGCGCAGTTGTGTGCGAGAGGGCCGTGGGGAGGATTGGGAGGCTGAGCGATTTGCTGGCCAGCTGTTCCTCCGTGGAGGTAAGGAGCCAGGCAGCCTCCAGCCAGGCTCTCTCCCCTTCCCTGCACACGGGAGCAGCCTGCAGCTCAGAGATGCCTGCGCGGCAAGCCTGGGCACCGGCTGAGGCGTTCAGCAAGGCTCTGCCCTGGAGCGAGGGTCTTGGTTTCTTTCTTTTTTCTTTTTCCCACGGTCTTCTCTCCCCAGTTCCCTCTCTGCCAGGAGCCGTCTCGGCCCCCAGTCCTGTGCAGGACGGGACTGCCCAAGGGACATGGTGGGAGCCCAGGCCTGGCAGCTCTCCCTGCCCTGCTGCCCAGCTAGCTGCTTTGGGAGGGCCCTCCAAAGCTCCAGCTCACCGGGGATCCTTCCCCTGGGCAGAGTCTGGGGTTCGGGGCTTTGGTCGCAGCTGCTGGACAGCCCTTCTTCCTGTCCTCCCTCCCCCGCCCAGGTCTGGAGCACCTTTGTAGGAGAGGATGCCAGCCCTGCCTGCCACACAGAGATCCATATGCCCATCCTGGGACAGCTGCTGGGGCATCTCATCCTCTGCCGCGCTCGCAAGAGCTGGGAGATCAGCTGGGCTGCTTTGGATGCTCTTCATCACCTCTTCAGATTCATCCTGCAGCAAAAATGTAAGAGAAGCTGTGGTGGACCGCATCCCCCCCCACACATCTCCTCATACGCCTGCTTGTTTCTCTGGCTCTTGCGACAGACCGTTCTTGTGCTTTCTGGAGGCTGTCCATCAAAGTCTGCTTCCCTGACCTCCTTTGCCCCTCACAGCTGCTTCCCGTAGCATCCCAGCTATCGTTTTGCTGCAGAAGCTGAATGCTCGCCATAACCTCCCTCCTCAGCCATTCCTAGTTCAAAGCTCTTTTCACCATTTGGTAAGCTTGTTGGCAAAGACGCCGTGTCCTACCGACTCTTCTGTGATTCCCTCCTGTTTAGGCACGGCACTGCCAGAGGATAATGCAGAGCATCCACAGCGTCAAAGGGAACGGGAAGCTGCCATCACCTCCTGGCTTTCTTTGCCCAGCACCAGCAACATTACAATGGTAATGAGCTCCTCGCTTGCTGCGCCTCTTGTCCGTGGCATCAGCAGGAGGCTCGTGTGAGCAAAGGGATCCGGAATCGGCACGGTTGGCATGGCCTCACTGTCACTGGTGAGAGGGTTGCTGCTGTCGCTGAGCAGGGACTACAAAGGGCTGCACTCCAGTGTCCCAGCAGCAGCTCCAGCCCTCCTGTCCACCAGCAAGCCCTGATTCTCTCTAGGGCCAGCACACTGTGCCCACGACCCCAGCCCTCCTCTCTCACCCTCAGGGCCCTCTCTTCTCATCCTCCACCGCGCAGTGACTGCAGCCCCTGCTTCCAGCTGTCCTGTGGGCACTGCTGTCAGCACCGCCAGGCCATCGCTTGCCAGAGCTGCTCTCGCCGCTCAGCTAAGCAGCACCACCAGGACACTCGGTGTGACGTGTCTTCCCTGCCTTCCTCCCTCCCATAGGCATTTGGAAAATACCTCCAGCCTTCTGAGAGGACAGACATCGTCCTTGTGGCCATCGAGGCCATGAGAGACTCAAGCGTCTATGACAAGGAGGAGGCGAGCAGCATCCTGGATATGGCTGTGAGAGAACCTGCCTGCTGGCTGACGGAGGTAAGCGGCCTGTGGCTGCCCTGCCCTTGAGCCCTTTCAGGCGTTGTTCCTCCTTCCATCCCTCCCTCCCTCCCTCCCTCCCTCCCTAATGCAGGTGCCTCAGGCACCTTGCAGCCGTTTTAAGCCAGGAGAGTAGGACGGATAGGGCAGCAGTTTCAGAGGCAGCTGAGGAAAGGGCTGCACTCCAGTGGCAGCACCATCCTCACCCGTGTGC
Source organism: Buteo buteo (assembly GCF_964188355.1). NCBI lineage: Eukaryota > Metazoa > Chordata > Aves > Accipitriformes > Accipitridae > Buteo > Buteo buteo. The sequence continues at coordinate 66,907,745 of NC_134171.1, read as the reverse complement.
CATCCAGGTGCCAAACATCGTGAGGTGCATCTATGAAAACGTGGAGCACATCCACACGGCGTCAGCCCGGCACAGCCTGGACCTCCTTCTCCTGCTGATGACTGAGCAGTGCCCCATGGAAGTGGTCACGAGCCTGTTGAAGCTCTCTCCATCTTGTGATAGGTACTGACCCCAACAGCTCCTCTGGGCTTGTCCATGTGGGGAGAGGGGACTGGAGACTTTCAGGCTGCTAGAGCCACTGAAAACCACAGGACACCCCTGAGGAGAAGGGCCCTCCACCGCACCACGCTCTCCAGCCCTGGTGGATCGGCCAGGCCTGCAGTAGCCAAACCCGGCCAAGCCAGCCCAGAGCCCCGCCACAAGGTTCCTCCCTGCCCCATGGGGAACACTATCTCAGCCCCGTCCTGCTTGCCCAGGCGGGGACCCAGGCACTCAAGCGAGGGCGTTGAGAATGGCCAGGGCTGCAGGACAAGCCTGGGACCTGCCGCGCTGGCCCGGGCACAGTGTGGTGGCCAAGGCAGCTCTGCTGACAGAGTGCTCTGGGCTTGCAGTGCTGCTCTGGCCATGTGGGATGTGATGCTTTCCCAGACCCACACGTTGGAGAAGGTCTTGAGGGAGCTACTCAGCAAGCTCCAGGACCAGCAGCTGCGCAAGGTGTTCGGCTCCAGCACAGAGGACGCCTGCATCCATCACTTGGCTGTGAGTGATCAGACCGGTCCTTGCTCGCCCTCTGGGCTGTGCCTGCCTCTCCAGGAAAACAGGCACGGCCCTCTCCCCTCCCATCTGCCCCGACACGGTCACCTCCTCCAGGACATACGGACACAGCCCCTTAGGGCCAGCAGGGACCTGCCCAGCACCAGGTTCCCCTGCGCCAGCCGTGCAGGGCCACTCCGCGCTGCTTGCATCTCCGGCGCACAAGCACGAAGCCCAGGCAGCCCCTGCCTGCCCGGGCAGCCCTCTGCTTCCTGCCCTGCCCGCATCCATCCCTCTGCGCTGCTCTGCAGGCTGGAAACCTGGGGCAGGGCAAGGGCTCGGTCAGGGGCAGAGACACGGCCTCTGCACAGGCTGAGCGGGCTGCAGGGCTGGGGCCAGGAGACACTCGTCACCACTCGCGTGTCATGCCTCCTTTGTGCCAGCTCTTGCTGCTCCATCGCTCCTCAGAGGCGTGAGAGCAAGCGGCTGCCGACGCTCAGCGGACAGGAGGAGCTGCCACACACAACCCTGTGGTGTGCGGTGGGGTGTAGGGCGCTGGGGTGCCAAGCGGCTGTCCACGGGCAGAGCTGCCCCCAGGACAGGCTGCCTGGCTCTGGTGCCCTGGCCCGGAGCTGCCAGTGGGAACCAGGAGCTGCGCGGTGTTGGGAGCCCCGCAGGCTCTGCCAGGCTCTCACTGCCATCTTTGTTTCAGCTGCTGGCCTCCAGCGACATTAAATCAGAGGAGTTTGCTGGCCTGTACAAAGTCCACAGGTACCTGAGGCGTCCAAGCCTGGCGCTGCTCTCCCTGGCGCTCAGAGGCCTCGTCACGCTGTCGCAAAGACCTCAGACGGTGAGCGGGGCATAGTCAAGCGAAGCCACGTTGGCAGGCTGGGGCTGCGGCAGTGGGTAACGCGGTGCCTTGGCCTGGGCTGGGAGTCAGGAGGTGGGGTGACAGCTCCAAATGCCCTTGCTGTCCCCTTCGCGGGCCCCGGGGTCCCTCAGGCTCAGACCTTGCCCCTGCAGCGCCAGGAGAACAGCTCCCGCACACCCACGTGCAGGAGCTCTCGCTCCTGGCGCATCCCCGTGGTGCTGGGCAGGAGTTTCTGCTCTGCACCGAGGCAGCCGGTGCCAAACTGCCTCAGTCGAGGGATTACCGTCCACAGAAGAAGCTTCCTGCTGAGAGGGGGAGGATGAGCCAGAGCCTCGGGGACAGCTGATGTTACGGGCTGACTCTGGGGCCTGGGGCAGCGGGTCTCTGTCATGAGGGGTCACAGCCCACTCATTGCCAGCTTAGAGATCTCTGCCCTTCCCCGCGCCCTGCCGTGGGGCCAACAGAGCGCTGCATGGGGGGGCCTGGTGGCTGTCTGGGGAGCTTCCCAGGCCCGGAGGGTTACCAACCCACCTGCCCGTTTGGGCCCGTCGGAAAAGGGGGTGGCTGAGCAGGGGACACGGAGCCTTTGTTCTCCTGCCCTAACTTCCCTATCCCCTGCTGTCCTCACGTCCCCAACGGTGCGCCCATGGCCACCACCTGCCACCACAGGGATTCCTGTGCCACCTGCCAGGAATCTGGACGGGAGGCTGGTGCTTAGTGGGCAGAGCGTTTTTGCCAGGGTGGTCTTTCACCGCCGGACAAAAAGGAAATTCTGTGCTTCATGCAGGCAAGAAAAATGTTGGTGCTGCTGCCAGACATCATGGAGACCCAGCAGAATGCCAGCAGTGACAACAAGATGAAGGCCCTGCTTGTCTTCAGAAATGTGATGGGTCACATGAAGAGGAAGGAGGCCAGCCCCACCGCTCTGCAGCTGGTGGACAAGCTCCCGCCGCTCTTTGATGATGTAAGGCTGCTTGCGGGAGCCTGAGCCCCACTGACGGGCCCTCTGCAAGGACAACTGCCCCTCAGCCCGGCCCTGCGGCAGCACGTGCCCAGGGCTGTTCCCCTCCTCACGCCCCTGGGCTCTCGTGGAGATGGCTTCTGGGCTCTGCAGCCCAGCACGGCTTCTCCCTGACAACCTGATGCCTCCAGGCGACCTAAGCCCCCGGTGCCGAGGCCCAGCCTAGCCCCTGTGCAAAGCACCTGCGAGCCAAGAGCCGCTCTCAGATCTGCGAGGCCTCCCCCGGCTGCACTGCCAGGGAGGAGCAGGCCATCTCCCCAAGTGCCGTGGTGAGGGGCTGAGGCTTAGGTGGCCACGTGTGCCCCGGAGGCGTTGCCGAGGGCCAGCCCGGTCTCCTCCTCAGGCCATCCCTGGGGAGCTCTGCACTGGTGCGGCTGGCGTGGCTGGTGGTGAATGCCGGGGGGCTGGCACAGGCACTGCCCGATGGAAACCTCTTGCATGGCCTCTCGTGGGCCTGGGGCCATTCAGCCACGGCTGCAGATCTGGCCCACAGCTCCAGATCTGGCCCACAGCTCCAGATCTGGCCCACAGCTCCAGATCTGGCCCACAGCTCCTGTGGGCAGAGCCTGGCTCCAAAGCATCTCCGCTCACATCAGCCACGCCAACGCCCTGGCTCAGGGAGCGGCTGTTGCTGAAGTCTTCCTGTCCTCCTCCCTACCAGCAATCCAGCCAGCTGCGAGAGCTCTCCATCTGCCTCTTCAAAGATGTGATGCAGACAGTGGTGGGGAACGACAAGCGGCAGATGAGGAAGAACGTGCGGAGAAGCCTGCTCCCGCTGTTCTTCCACATGAGTGACCAGACCGAGAGCGTGGCCAAGGTACAGGTTTCCAACCTGACCAGTGATGCGGGCAAGGGCGTGCTGACACCACGGGGGTGGCCTGGGCATCAGGGAGGGGCAAGGGCTGCTGGCAGTTGGACGCTTGGAGCCTGTGTCACCTCAGGGTCCAACTGCCTGAGTCACTGAGGGCAGGGCAGAGCTCCCCTCCTTCCCTGCACCCGTCCCACCACTGCCTTCCCGTCCTCCCGCTGTGCCTCCTGCTGCAGAGGGGGACGGGAAGGTGGGGGGCCCCTCCCACCCCTGCTCCCCCCATTCAGGTGGCCTCCAGTGCACCCCAGAGGAAGGGTCCCAGCATACCCAGCGTGAGGAGGGCTGGAGAAGCTGGCACGGACGTTTCCCACCCCTGCCCTATCTGGTCCAGCAGGGCTCAGCAGCAGCCCATGGCCACCAAGGCCTGAACACAAGAGTCCCTAGAAGCTTCCCAGCTGCCCCTGCAAGTGTTGGAGGCCAGGGCTTTGAGCCCCATTCCCTGCCCACAACCCCCCCAATCCCCGTCTTCCTCTGCAGGCCTCTCAGGAAGCCCTCGTCGTCGCTGCAAAGCTGCTCAAGTGGAAACGGCTCAAGCACCTGGCCCAGACACAGCAGACAGGCAGAATCGGGGAGTGCTTGGTGAGGACAACCCCCAAGCCCCAGGGCCTGGGCTGGACAAGGGCTGCCCCCTGTGCAGCTGTGCCTCCCTGCCCTGCTCCAGCCCAGAGCCCGCAGCCTGGAGCTGCATCCTCCTTCCCTGCCCTCAGGCACAGAGCCCCCAGGGGCTCTTCTCCAGGCCCCTCTCCCCTCCCCGCCCCCAGGATGTTGAAGGAGACCCCAGCCCATCTGGGCGCTGGCAGTGGGACGGACAGAGGGGTCTCAGGACCTCCAGACCCCCCCTCTGCCTGCAGCTGACCCCACAGGGCTCCTGGCTGGGAGTTGGGAATGGCCTGAGGTGGAAGGGGGACAGGGGGTGCCGGGAGGAGGGACCGCTTCGGCCCACTGGGGAGGGTCTGTGTCAGCCCCATGCCCTTGTGCTCTCTCCAGCTGGCGCAGGACAGGAGCAGAGTTGAAGAATATCTGAGTCAGAGCCTGCCATACTTGAAGGATGCTCAGGTCACCTTGCGAGAAGCAGCCCTGGGGTTCATTGGTGAGCCACAGCAGCCCCTGGGGTCCCCATTTTGGCAGCCTGGTCCCAGTCCCAGCCGCTGCACTGGCAGCAAGGGGCAGCCCTGTGGCTGCCAGAGCCCCGGCTGCCCCATGCAGGGCCTGGGCAGCCAGGGTCTCCGCGCGTCCCTCTCCCACCCCTGCCCGCGCAGGTGGGCTTAGTGGCAGCCTTGCTCGGTCCCACCCCCCCCTCGGGTACTGTCCTTCCCTGGGGTCACCCTGCTGAGGGGGAGGAGGGTGTGCAGCCAAACCAGCAGAGCCACGAGCTGCGCTGCTGGGAGCACGCTGGGGAGCAGGAGGTCTGACAGAGCTCTGTGCCTAGGGCTTGCCGCACAGCACCTGGGGGACGAAAGCGAGGAGAAGCTGTCTGAGATCTGCAACGGTGAGCAGGGGCAGTGCTGCGTGCGCCAGGACTGGCGGGGCAGGGGGCAGAGCCTGGGCAGCGTGTTGCTATGCCTCGCCCTGCTCCAGGGAGACGCTGCAAGGGCAGAGGAACGTCTCGCGGGCATTTGGGGCATTGCTGAGCAGCAGCTTCCAGCTGAGGCATTTGTCCCACCTGCTCCATCTGGCCAGGGAAAGGGATGGGTGGGGCTGGCGTGGTCTGGAGGGGGTGCCTGGGTGTCTCTGCAGATAGGTGGGTTTCAGCGCTCTTCTCTTTCCTCCTGCTGCAGCCCTCCAGCTTTTGCAGAAAGATGCCGAACTCTCAGTCTCATCCCTGGCAGCTCAGACCATGCTGACCCTGAGATCTGCGAGGGAGCAGCCAACAGCGGGGTGGACCCTGTGGGCGCTGTGCTGCTGGCCCTGCAAAGCCGGGCAGAAATGAAGCTCTCTTCAAGGAAATGGCTCTTTTTGATTAAAGCTGGAACCACAAGCCCAAGGCCATGGTGTCCTTCGTGCAGGAACCACCCTGAGCATGCCGAGCAGCCGCCGTTATTCGGGCCTCTACCGCCGTGTGCAGGACAGCTCACCCCTCGGCACACCCTGGCCCCGGTGTTGTTTTAGAACGTCCTCCCTCTGTTAGGCTTGCCCCCAAAAGAAGTCGTGCTTGTTCACCTCCTGTGGAAGTCTTTTCTCTGGGGAGGCAGAGGGCAAAAGGGAGAAGGCAGACCCCAAAGGAGCCAGGATTGCCCCGAGAGCTGCCTCAACGCCCGGGCTTTCCAGCAGCCCGTGGCAGCACAGCACACACTGACCCCAGGGTGTCCTTGCAACAGAGGCCCCGCTGCCCTGCTGGACTGCAAAACCTGGAGGTTTCATCCTGGTGTTCAGGCGTGGCCACCTCTGGCACGCTCCGGTCTTGCACATCCTCGCCCGTGAGCCAGGGGAGAAGTTTCCCTGTGGAGCTCCCTCTGGCCTTCTTCCGCCACAGCAGCAGCACCCGTCCCCTGCCCCTGGCACGGCCCTCTCGCCAGTGCAGCAGCATCGGCCAGACCCCAAATCCCGCCGTTATCCCAGCAGCTGTTGCTGTCGCATCCCACCCCCACCCCCCCGGTGCCGCTGCCGCCAGGGCCCTCGGGCCTCCCCATCCGTCCTCGGGGCTAAGGGGGGATGGGGGAGAGAATCGGAACAAAAAATTTTCGATGAGGGCTTGGCTGCCAAAGAACAAACTTTTCGACAAGGGCTCGGTTGCCGGGGACCTTATTTTGATGAGGGCTCGGCTGCCGAAGAAAAAATTTTCGACGAGGGCTCGGCTGCCGAACAAAATATTTTTGACGAGCGCTCAGCTGCCGGGGAACTTGTTTTCGATGAGGAGTCGGCTGCCGAACAAAAAAGTTTAGACGACAGCTCGGCTGCCGGGGAACTTCTTTTCGATGAGGGCTCGGCTGCCGGGGACCTGTTTTTTTTGATGAGGGCTTGGCTGCCGAAGAAAAAATTTTCGATGAGGGCTCGGCTGCCGGGGACCTTTTTTTCAAGGAGTGCTCCGCTGCCGAAGACAAAATTTCAGACGAGGGTTCGGCTTTGGGGGAACTTGTTTGCGACGAGTGCTCAGCTGCCAGGAAACTTCTTTTCGACGAGGGCTCGGCTGCCGGAGAACTTCCTTTCGACGAGGGCTCGGCTGCCGGGGAACTTCCTTTCGACGAGGGCTCGGCTGCCGGGGAACTTCCTTTCGACGAGGGCTCGGCTGCCGGGGAACTTCTTTTCGACGAGGGCTCGGCTGCCGGGGAACTTCCTTTCGACGAGGGCTCGGCTGCTGGGGAACTTCCTTTCGACGAGGGCTTGGCTGCCAGGGATCTTTTTTTTGATGAGGGCTCGGCTGCTGAAGATAAAAGTTTTGGCAAGTGCTCAGCTACCGGGGAACTTCTTTTCGATGATGGCTCGGCTGCCGGAGAACTTCGTTTCGACGAGGGCTCGGCTGCCGGGGAACTTCCTTTCGACGAGGGCTCGGCTGCCGGGGAACTTCTTTTCGACGAGGGCTCGGCTGCCGGGGAACTTCTTTTCGACGAGGGCTCGGCTGCCGGGGAACTTCCTTTCGACGAGGGCTCGGCTGCTGGGGAACTTCCTTTCGATGAGGGCTTGGCTGCCAGGGATCTTTTTTTTGATGAGGGCTCGGCTGCTGAAGATAAAAGTTTTGGCAAGTGCTCAGCTACCGGGGAACTTCTTTTCGATGATGGCTCGGCTGCCGGAGAACTTCGTTTCGACGAGGGCTCGGCTGCCGGGGAACTTCCTTTCGACGAGGGCTCAGCTGCCAAACAAAAAATTTTTGAAAAAGGCTCAGCTGCAGAGGACCTTTCTTTCAATGAGGGCTCAGCTGCCGAAGAAAAACTCTTTGACGAGGGCTCGGCTGCTAAAGAAAAAATTTTCTATGAGGGCTCGGCTGCAGGCGACCTTATTTTTGATGAGGGCTTGGCTGCCGAAGATAAAATTTTTGACGTGCACTCAGCTGCCGGGGAACTTGTTTTCGATGAGGGTTCAGCAGCCAGGGAACTTCGTTTCGACGAGGGCTCGGCTGCCAAGGAACTTCTTTTCGATGAGTGCTCAGCTACCGGGGAACTTCTTTTCGATGATGGCTCGGCTGCCGGAGAACTTCGTTTCGACGAGGGCTCGGCTGCCGCCGCCCCACCTGGCTGAAGAGCTTCTCCTGCCACCCCACCTCGGCCTCCTCTTCCTCCTCGTCCGGGGGCCGCTGGGCAGCTGCGGGAGAGGGCCCGGTCACCTCCGGCGACGCTACCGCCGCCCTCCCGCCCTCCCTCCCTCCCCGGGCGCCCCACGTACCGGTCGCGGCGCGGTCAGCCAGGCCCAGGAGCTCGGGGCCGCGCGGGCCGGCGAGCGGCGGCGGGGCCTGCGGCAGGAGGGGCCCGGCCGAGGTGACCCGCCGGACGCGGACCCTGCGGGGAAGGAAGGAAGGAGGGAGGGCAGGGGAGGGCAGAGGAGGGAGGGAGCGTCAGGGCGGGCCGCGGGCGAGGCGCGGGGGGGGCGAGGGCGGCCGCTCACCGGACGCGCAGGTTGCGGACGGGGTCGCGGGAGCGGTACACGGCGCCGCCCGCGCGCCACAGCGAGGTCGGCCAGAAGTGACTTTCTCTGGTATCTTATACATTTTGCAACGTACAGGATTTCTTATCCACCACTAGTCAGTATAACAAAGCCACCGTCTTCTTTCCTTGTATCAATCCTCACGCGTAAACCTGTCGTTACTCTCACTCTCTGTGCGGTATGTTGTTGACTATATTCTTGGCGATGGTGCAGTCTCACCAGGAGGTTTGGAATGGATCTAAAAAAAAAGCCTCATCATTCTTTTTGAAGTAAATTGGGCACAGACAGGTTCCCCCTTAGCACCTGGGTTCGTCACAGCTCTTGGCCGTTCACTCCTGGGTGCTGTAACACGCCGGTAACACCCTTCTGGTAATGCCTCCTGAGGTGGTGGGATGCCCAGCCGGTCAAGGAGTGACCTACGCTTGTTGTATTTGGAGGCAAATATGCTGGGAAACAGAGGTGAGGTCAGCATCACGGATGACGCGGGCAGTGCAGGAGTAGGGCCAACGCTGGGAAAAGCGTCAAGGGGGCTGATGAGCCTTAGGTCTGTGATGACACGGAGCCCTGCAGCCGGGTTTGCAGGGGAGGATTTCAGCCAATATACGTGCCCCACTTGTGGCAGTACATTCCCCCCACTCCTTCCTGCCAGCAGGGAACAAAACTTCTCCAGGAAGGGAGAAGGGGAAGGAAACTCTGGAGGCTGCAGGTTGAGATTTGAAGTGGTCAATCGAGATGCGCCAGGTACACCGAGGTGACCCTCCTGGCCAATAGATTTAAATGGCCACAGGTCAGATTCGACAGGGGTACAAACGGGGTCCTGCCGGAGGACATGTGGGAATCAGTCCTCCTCGGAGCAGCGGGTCTGCAGTCGGGGACTCCCCCTCGAGCCATCGCTTTAAATCTTGGGGATTCTTAAGTCGGCCGTGTAGTATTAATTCTCTTTACATCATCGAGCCTGTGGTTTTAGAAAATGTTACCGGACTTCTAACTGACTTTTGCTGAAGAAGAAATCTCAGTTCTAACTCCTGTTGGATTTGGTTAGTCGTGCACCCGTAACACCACTGTTAGGAGTAACCCCTGTGGTCTGCTCTGAGGGCAGAGGGGTGCAGCTCATTTCCACTGTGAGGATGCTAAAGGCAGCGTCTATGATGGATGCATGTCCCAAGGGTCCTTAAAAGACGTGGTTTGCGGTGGCAAGGGTGCTCTGTGCTGGGCGTGGGTGCGTGCAGCCCCTCTGTGACACAGCCTGGTGTCACAGTGGGACAGCCCCGCATCACAGTGGGGACAGCCCCTCTTTCCCCATCGGGACCGGCATCCACCCCACACACCCCGGCAAGGCCGGGGGGACGCCAGGCGCTGGGAGCTGTTCTTGCCTCCGCTCTGCTTTGCTCTAGAAGAGCTGCTCTGCAGCGAGGAGGAGAAGGCGGAGAGAGGCAGCACACCAGCACTGGAGGCGGTGAAGGGCGGCGGCGGAGGAGAGCAGAGAGGAGGAGTAGGCTTTTTGCAGGGAGCAAGAAAGCCATCGGCCAGCCACCTGCTGCGGTTCTTGGCCTGGAGCAAGGGTGGAACTAAGATGGCAAGAGACCTCTTCTTGCAGCCTCACTTGTCGCCAACAACTGAGAAGCTCAAGAGTACTGGTAAGGCCCTCAGACCCAATTTCATGAGTGCTGCCAGGTCAAGGATGTCTCTGAAAACAGGCATGGAAACCCTGAGGGCTGTGGGGGTGGCTGCTCGGGACTGGTGACTGCAAGGAGGGACCTGCTTGACCATCCCTGAGGGCCGAGGGGCTGATTCGACAGCCAGGGCTCCTGGTTCTCTTCCTGACGTGGTCCCTGCTTTCCGGGGGCACCCCAGGCAGAAGACCCTGGCCCCGAAGGGCTGCTCCTTGCCTGGTGGTGGGCATTGCCCACCCTGAGCTCATGTCTGAGTGGAGGAGCTGAAGGTGCTCGTGGGCTGTGCAGAGTCGGTGTGTTTGGAGATGCAACGCAGGGAAACCGGCTGGGGAGACACCGGGGCCTGCCCTGACCCTCTGAGACTTCCGCGGAACCCAGCACCGTGCCCTCGCTGGCGTGGCAGTCCACTGCCGCTTTCCCATGGGAGCGAGTCACACCCTGGAGAACTGCACCTGCAAGGAAAGGAGCCCTCCTGGAGGCCAGCCGAGGGGTCCTTTGGTTCTTGCCGGGCTCTAGAGAGACCATCTCAAACGCCTGCGTTAGAACTACATTGGTCCTTGGACAGGAGTGGGCTGAATGGTTTTGCGGTCGCTGCCTCAGAGCATGACATGTTCTTCCCTTGTTTTTCCAGAGTTCGTCAAGGTTTGGGCCAGCATATCATACTACCTCAGCCAACAGCTGGCTCTGCACCAGGTGGGACTCACCTCCTTCTCCTCCCCTCACATCCTGACGAAGGTTGATGAAGTCCTGACAGACCTTGGCCATGGAATGCAATTGGTTTGCCCCTCCTTTGCAAGACGGAACAATGCCCCAGCACGACCCTGCAATGCACAGATGTGCGACGGACCACCTCCTCTGTCCGTTCAGATGTACAATAAGGTCCAGGCCTGGTGTCATAAAAAGGGTTGGTGCTCCTGGAGTCCCCATGGTCAGAGTTGCATGACAAAACTCGGGAGCCTGGGACACTTCAGGGTTTATTCCAAGTGTGGGAACCACACACACACACCCCCACCACCCCCACCACCCCCATCTTTTATCTTATGGAGCCAAAGGATGTTTGTCAGCGTTTCCTGAACTACCTGGCTCTTCATGAATGAAGGGGAGGGAGAGGGAGAAGCGTGGGCCCTGTTTGTCTTCTCCCAAGATTTCCAAAGAGCCCATCTTGCTCCTTTGTACCTCAGGCGTGGGCAGGGCACTCAGCGCCATCACCATTCTCTGATAAGTCATCCATCTGTCCCTCCAAGACTTCTGATCCACCACCTCATCTGTTTCAGGCTGTCCGCATTCCTGGACTTGGGACTTTTGTGGTTGTCAGAGAGCGAGTAGTCAGCAAGGAGAAGGGTCTGGTGGTTGTGGAGAGACCCGTCTTTCATCTTGCCAACGCTCTTGCGCGGGATCATGACCTCCGATATGGTTGCATAGACGTTCCTGGTAAGCAGACAGACTGGAAGCGGCGCTTGCCTTTTTGAGCAGAGTGGGGAGGTGTGCTCTGTTGTCCAGAGGTGACTGAGCGGAGTACCAAACTCCCACCGCAGTCCTGAGAACAGCTTCAGCTGGAGAAAACCAGCCTGCTGTGCAAAGGAGCCTGCCTACCTACTCGTTTAAATAATCACCAGAGGACAATACAGCATAACAGCACACTCTCTCTGACCTGCCTCAGCAACAGGTTCCTTCCAGTTGTATTGGTGCTGTGTCTTCTCGTTACATGGTATTTCAACTCTCGCTCCCTCTTTCTGCTGCGCTGGACCTAATACAGGCAAATGCCAGGCTCTTCCCGGCTGTCACAGCCTCTTTGCAAGGGGGAAACCCGGGGGGGAAAGACGGCTCGTTCCAAACCCCAGTGAGCGCAATGCCTGCGCTTCCTAGTTGCTGCTGCCATTGCAGCAGCTGCCGCAGGACCCTGGGGGGCACCAAGAGCTTGGGACTGTGTTTGGGGTGCATTTCTGCGGAACAACAAAGAGAGCACAGAGTGTGGGCACAGCTCCAGTGGCCTGGCACCCGCCAGCTTGCCGTGGGACCTGGCGCCTTTCTCCCCACCTTGTCCTGCAGTCATGGTTCTTCTTCCTGCCAAGCGCCTAAGACTCTTTCCTTCCCTTTCTGTATCCGAGAAACCATAGCTGTTGGCTCCACACCTCACTTTCCACCTCTGGCAGGAAGGGATGACCGGAGCTTCTCCTCAGAGGCGCTGTACCAGCGAGACAACTCAGTAGCAACGTATTGCACGAGAGCCTGGCAGCTGCAGACTTCTGACTGTAGCCTGCTTAGCAGCTCTGCAAGTTCATGTGTTTCTCTTCTCTTGTTTTTCAGGTCATCAACATTTTGAGCAACTGCCATACGCTCGGATAGCCTCAGACAACGCTGTCTCTGAGGGCACGGTGCAGCTCTGCGTGGAAAGGACCATGCATCTTTTCCGTGTTTGCCTCGAGAACAGGGAGAACGTTGCCCTCGTTTGGAGGGACGTGGGCATGCTGATCATCCAGGGAAGAGACGTCAAAATGAGGTTTTACACAGACTTTCTGAAAAGGCTGAATGGGACTGACCAGAGTTTGCAAGCTGTTCTCAAGGTAGGCTTTTTATTTTCCCAGTGCCACTCCTGGTTCTTCTGAAATGCATTCTGGGGTCTGGGGTCTGCTTTCTCCTGGCCTGCCATGCCTTTTGTTCAGCCCCTTGGGCTCCTTGCGGTCTACAGTACCGCAGGCGCTCTGTAGAGCGCTTGCCTTGCGTGCAATGGTCTGGCTTTGCAAGAGGTACCGCCAGAGGGGCCTGGCTTTGTGACAAAAGGCCAGCGTTGACGGTGGGCAGCACTCCTGGCCTCCCTCTTGGGGTAGGGAGCAGAGGCACAGGCAGAGCAAGGCGTGCTGAGGCCAGAGCCCTTTGGCCGCTCTGGCTTTTTGCTTGCGTTGGTCTAAGGCGGACTGAGCAGCCAGCCCTCCCCAGTGTCCCCACGTCCCATCATCTGTCTCCATCCTTGTTGCAGATGCCAGAGATGAGGGACTCGGTCATCTCACGCCATGACACTGCTGCTTCCCAGACCTCTTCTGGGCGTGTTGTCGTCCTACCAGGGTATGTTTGCTCCTGCAGCCCTTGGCCGAGCAAGCGAGCAGCTTCTCAGCTCGTGCTTGGGAGGGCTGCCTTGCCAGGCGCCGAGAACTACACTCGTGATGGCACTGAGGACTGAGTGTTTGAGAGGCCTGTTGGCAGGGAAATCCCTGCTTGCTCTTGTTCAGTTTCACTTCATTTGGAGGAATGTGGGACAGCGACAATGCTTCATGTGCCTGTCCTACCGTGGACCTAGAGAGGCATTTAGGCAACATTTTCCATCGGGTTTCTCCTGCTCTTTTCCTTTCCTGTGGGTGAGACTGCCTTCTGCTTGGGGCCAAGTGGTAGAGGGGTGGGTTCTTGTCCAAACAGGACCTTGCAGCTGGTGGGCTTCTGCAGAGCTCTGTCTCGTGCCAACATTGCTGTGCAGTGCCATCGACGACTCAGGGGAGGGAGGTGACTCCTTATAGCTGCAATGGCATTAATCTGCAAGGCTCGACAAGAAACTTGGAGGACTAGATAATGGTATTGCATCATCAGAGCACTAGAGATTAGTCTGCCCTCCACGTGCAGTATGAGTAAAGAGCGGAACCGTTTTCCCCAGAAGCAGCAACGGGAGTTCCTGCTGTGGTCCTCTGGGATGGGCTGCCTTGGGAAACAAAGCGGTGTCCTTTATTCAGCCTGGTGCCTACTTCCTCTTTCCAGGTACAAGCTTGAGACCATGCCTAAAATGCCAACAGTGAAAGCAGACCTGACAGGACATGTGAAGGCCACCCCAGAGAAGGGCTGGGGAAAAGGTGATGGCAGTGGAAAGAAAGGTAAGGGACCGGTGGGTTGCTGGCAGGGGGCTGGAGGTTTTCCTTCCTCTGCTCCTGGAGGGGCTTAGAGCTGAGGTTCCCCCAGGATGCCTGGAAGAGGCAGAGGCACCTCCTGTGACTCTCTGTAGCCATTATGGTAAAGCTCCAGTGGCCCATTGTGGAACAAGGTCTCGGGACAGCCCTGCACCACAAATGGCCACTGGGACTGCTGAAGGACACCTTCCCAGCGGCCTCCACTCCCCAGCCTGTGCTGCGAACAGTGCCAGGCTCTGACCCTGCTTCTTTCCATCATATTCTCCGATGTCTCAGAAGCCGTGCCTTTGGTGCAAACCTGCCCCAGCAGCAAATCTGTGTGCAGGGGACCAATGCAGAAATCCCAGAGCTGGCTCCTCTTGTGCTAAATGATTCCCTTCCCCAGAATGGCTCTTGGAGACCACCAGCATCTCCCAGGGAGCCCCCCATTACAGCACAGGGATGAGAGAAAGCTGTCAAAACAGTTTTCCCCAGGGAAATAATAATGGTGCACTGCAGGCCTGAGGAGCTGGGCAAAACACCCAGTGTCAGAAAAGGCCTAAGACCTCCCAGGAGACATGGCTTTCATCCAAAGGGGTGAAAAGGAGCACCTTCAGCAGTGTTACCACAGGCCTGAGCAGACCTGCACATCACTCTTCCTGGAAATGGGACATGATAGGCACCCAGTTCCCAGAACAACACCAAGATGATATTCTGAAGATTTGTCTCATTTCCTGTTTCTAGAGGATCTTGCCGAGCAGCGCCTCCTTCGTCGAGCAAGGCTTTCTCCAAAGCGGTTACCTGCAGCGACTGTAAAGGCAGAGCAGGGTCAGAAAGCTGAGGGGAGGGAGCCTCGTGCCAGGTGAGACACTTGCCTAAGTGGTGAGGGTGACCCCGTGCTCTCTCGTCTGCGTGGGAGCGGGATGTTTCTCCTGGACACAGGGGCTAGACAAACTCAAAGTGCAGTTATCCCACGTCCCACTAACTAACGGTTCCTTGGTGCACGGCAAGCGTCTTTTAGCTTCTTGGGAGACCCTGCCAGCAGCATCATTTCTTTCTTTGCTCCTGGTGTGCGTATCCGTTGAGTAACTAACTGCAAGTGCTCCTTCCAGGAGCGGAAGGTCTGTTTGGCTTTCCCTTCAGATTGACATGACCCCGACCTTTCTGTTTGCCGAGAACAGTGTTCTGCACTTAGGTACTGCAGAGGGTTCCTCCGATTAACCAGAAGCCTCTTCTATCTCTTATGGCCTGCAAAAGAGAAGGGCCAAGGAGAGCTCACTGGCAGGATTGCTTTTCTCATGGGGTCGTGTCCTCCTCCTTTTGACACCGCGTCCCCAGTGCCCAACCTCCTCGTACAGCCCGTGCGCACTCTTTTATTTCGGACCGCTGAGCAGACTTCGGTGCACTGACCCGAAGGATGTAGCGGTATCTCTGGGCGTAGGACCCCGTTCCTCTCGTTGCTCCAGCAATAGAGGGCCTAGACCTGGGCATCCTGAGTTTTAGTGGGGCTGTTGGGCACATCTGAGTCTGACAGCTTGGGGTCTTCTCTGTCTCTGTGGACTTGATCGCAAGGAGGCAAGTAGAGCGCATTCTGCTGCAGAAGCAGGTGCACCACTTGGAAGCGCGAGGTGCAGAACCAGCTCCTCCTGCACTCCTGCCAACACACCCTGTTGTGTCTTTGCAGGCAGCTACCAGCCATCCAGGGGAGCTCCTTGAAGGAAAAGGAGGAGAAAGAGAAACAGAAGCTAATTCTGGTCGAACCCCGGACAGTAGACTTCATTGCCAGAGCTATTGAGAGGAGAGAAAAGGTACCCGACACGGGCTGCTGCAGCGAGCGTGTCGTACCGGACTGTAGAGAAGCGTCACTCCACGCGTGCCGATTCTCACAAGATTCTTCAGTGTGTGTGCACAGGACCCCTGACTAGTTGCTTTGGTGTTTACTTGAAGAGAGGCGGGTGACTCTGCCATTTGAGACTATATTCTTCACTTCCATTAGCCTCATGAAACACACCCAAAGACCTTACTTGGGAATGTTTCTGTCGGCAACGTGACTACAAGGCTTGTCTGGGACAGCCAGCTGCCAGGTGGTTTTTAGCCTGGTGGTCGCTCATCTTCCTGGTCATTACAGACGGGCTCTTTGGTGGAGCCTGCAGGAACCTGGGAGCAAAGCAGTGTGGGCAGAAAGGCGGGAGAGAAGGGGCAGAAGGGAGGGTAGGAATGAAAACAGCCCAGCCCTCTGCAGGGCAGACTAATGCAGCCTGCTGTTGCATTTTTGTCCCCCTCCAGAATAATCACTTGAAGAAGAAGGAGAAGCTTCCAGAACACATCCAGAAATACTTGGATGCAGAGGAAAAGGAGAAAACAGAGCTGGCGGAGGAGAAAAAAAGTAAACTGCAAACCCGGCCAGGGACCAGAAAGAAGTCTAAGAGCGAAAAGGAGACGCTGAAAGCGAAAGCGAAGAGAGAAAAGGAGACACAGAGGAGCCAGGTACTTTGAATTCCTGCAGAAAAAGAGCACTTTCTCTTCCGGGGGGCTGAGATTGCAGGGTACCTCTAGCACCCCAGCCGTCCCAGCAGCATTGCTGCAGCAGAGCTGGGCGCGTGACTGCTGCCTTTCCTGAGCAAGAGGGGCGACCGGGAGTTAGTCGTAGTGGAACTCTGGTGACACTCAGGCATCACCCCAAGGGTATGCTGAGGTCCTTCTCCTGGTTTTCCCCATCCTGCTGGGGTCCCTGCCAGAAGTGACCCGGGGGTGTGCATGCTGGGAAGCAGCACCCTCCGGGTGCGGGGCTGTTGTATGAGCATCTCTTCCTGTGCAGGAATCTGTTACCTCTGAGCAAGCATCAGGCAGCCCCTCAACTAGCACGGAGACGGGGGACTCCAGCCCCGCCCTCCTGGAGACGACGGACTCCAGCCCCGACCTCCTGGAGACGACGGACTCCAGCCCCGACCTCCTGGAGACGATGATGGGGGAGTGGGAAGAGGCCGGAGAAGAGCCACCCACAGTCTGCGAGGACGACACTGTCCCCCCTAAGCGGTAAGAGTGCGCCAGCTCCAGCCGAGCCCTGGAGCACTGGGGTGGTGGTGAGCCACTGGTGGTGGGTCAAGGAAGCCAAGCCCTGAGCCGTGGGGCCTCACAGAGCGCCCGGGGATTTCTCCAGCCATGGGAATGAGCTGGGCTAGAGCCCGCTGGCAGGGGCCAAAGCAGGTGCTTGAAACTCCTCCTGCCTTGAAGGGGTTGTGGGGCCGAATGGGGCCACATAGGTGTGGGGCTGGGCGCAGGAAGAGGCAGGAGAGTCGCAGCTGAAGGGTCAGAGAGACTTTGTCCTTGCTGTTGCAGGAGCCTTTCCCCACGGACACACCAGGCCCTGCGGCAGGTGGTGACGTGCATCCTGGGGCAGGTCACCCGCAAGCGCAGGGGGCAGAGGGATGACCAGAGGGATCTGCAGGACAAGCTCAAGTGGTAAATCTCTCCAGACACGGGCAGTGTCTCTTCTCCCGCGCTGCCCTTCCTCCCGCTCCCCGCAGCACCGGGGGAGACAGGCGCTTTTCCTGGCGCTGGCCTCTCGGCAGAGCCGCCTTCTGCGGCTGCGGCGGGCACCCAGGTTGGGAGCCCCGGCTGGCGAGCGGTCTCCCTGTGCTCACGCCACCTCCTCCCACTGTGTGTCTGCAGCGAGCTGGCAGTGCTGCAGTGGCGTCGGCTGGGGCAAGAGGCATGCAGCAGCCCACAACTGCGGGAAGCTGGACCCCAACCTGCACCCCCTGCTAGGGCAGGGAAGAGGAGGGCAGGACCGGTACGTGGCGTGGGCTCCTGGAGGGACTGTGTCATAGCCACCTGTAGAAAAGCATAGTGATACGGATGTCATGTCTTGCAAGACCCCATATGGTGTGCTTAGTGGAAGGCTGAAGCACTTCTCCCGAGGTTTTCTCGAGAGGCAGCAGGTTGTTCTGTCCATTTAGAAGGCAGCAGGTTGTTCTGTCCATTTGCAAGACAGCCTTCACTGCTGTCATCTCCAGCAACACCCGAAGAAATGATCTGGTGGTGTTTGCAATGGCGACAGCACTGCCAGGCTTGTCTGGGGTAGCAAGCAGCTGGGTTGCTTTCAGCCCCATGGTCACTTGGCTCAGGGGTCATTGCAGAAAGGCTCTGCAGTCGGGCCTCTGAGGACTGACTGTGAACAAACCAGGGCTGACAGAGAGGCTGAGAAGAAGGGGTAGGAGGGAGGGAGAGAGCTAAAATCCCCTCAGCCCTCCGCCGGGGAGACTAACACTGCCTGCTGCTGCATTGCCGTGGCCCTGCAGGCGCAGCCCCGTGTGTGCACGGAGGAGGAAGGACGCAAGCTCTGGGACTCCTTGCGCAAGAAGTGCCAGCAGAAGACAAAGGCAAAAGTGGAAGCCCCGAAGGCTTGGAAAGACAAGCGAGAGCAATGGGAGGCCCAGGTGCTGCCGGCAGTGAAAAACAATGAGGAAAAGAGTATTCCTGTCCTGCGGGGAGCCAAGGTGGGAAGGTCCCTAAGCCCTAGGAGCTGACTGTCCTGTGTGGGGCTGTACCAGTTCCCTGCTGCCCAGTGACACCTCCTGTGC
The DNA here is from genome assembly GCF_964188355.1 of Buteo buteo. NCBI lineage: Eukaryota > Metazoa > Chordata > Aves > Accipitriformes > Accipitridae > Buteo > Buteo buteo. Next base: position 66,889,592 of record NC_134171.1, on the reverse strand, counting down.
TCACCCCTCTCTCTCTGTGCAGGGCTCCTGCGTTCGTGGCACTCCAGAGTGGTGGAGAGAAGGCAGAAAAGGGCCATCCGCGGAGGATGAGGAGAGCCCAGAGGACAAGCTGCGTCTTTGCCTTTTGGAGTCCTCACCTCTGAAAAGGTGAGTGTGGGCCAGCTTCAGGCCAGACCTGGGCCAGCTGGGGGCTGGTGACCCAGCTGTGGGCGGGGGAAGCAAATCCCAGAGCCACGGGGCTGGACATGGACAGCATCCTCTCCTTTGTCACACCGTGGGAATGGCACGGGTCAGTCCCTGATGCCAGGTGCCTCTCTGCAGCCCCAAGCACAGCCGGCACTGAGGGGGCTGTGGGGTTGAATGGGACCATGGCAGCGAGGGCGACTGGGAAAGGGGAGAGGTGGGAGGGTCCTGGTCGAGACGTGAGACGTTTGCCCTTGCTGCGGTAGCAGCCTTTCCCCACGACCCAGTGGGCTTTGCGAGGAGCAGCGACCCGCCTCCTCGAGAAGGTAGAGGGAAAAGCCCACTGCTGTGGTGGCGAGGAGGTAAGGATCTCCAATCATGCCCGGCGTTTGCCGCTGCCCGGCAGTGCCCTTCCTTCCTTTGAGTTCCCACAGCCCCCGGGCAAAGAGGGTCTTTTCCCAACAGCCCTCGTGGCGTGGAGAGCAGCAGGCTGGGATTGCATTGCACGGACCGTAGGCCTGCTCTCTCCAGACAGAAGCAGAACCCACCACATGTGTCCTGACTAGACTTGCAGTGGTGCTCTGCACCTCCCTGTGACTCCCTACAAGACCACAGAGCTTTGTATTCAACTCCTCAGCCCTGCGGAGCAGATCTGGTCCACGTCGGCGAGTGCCAGGAGAGCCTCTCGGGCACAGGGGCTCCCGAGAGAGATGTCCAGCCAGAGCCTCCTCCAGCAGGACGAGCGCCAGTGCCGACCAACCAGGCTTCCGTCTGTTCAGTAAAGCCCCATCTGCAAAGCACTGGGTCTGACGATGTGGGTCTTTCCTTGGTGGCTGTGAAATCTGCACTCGGCAGTGGGTGAGCTTTGGTGGGGCAGGGAAAGGCCACTGCAGGAAGCAGGGCTGGAGCTTCGCTCCTGCTCCAAGGGCAGCCCTCTCCCAAGGCTTTGCTGTACCAGCTCGGCTGGAGCCCTGCTCTTCGTGGCCCTTGCACCTCCTGGTCTCTGGCAGTGTGCCCTGCTGTGGCTGCACATCCCTGCCGAGGAGGGGATTTTCCACAGCGGGGAAGAGGAGGGAGGAGCGGGAGGAGGAGGAGCAGTGCTGGGCACCCAGGGGAGCAGAGCTGCAGGGGGGAGCATCCGGGGGCTCGCACAGCCAGGGCGCTGCGGGGTGCCCAGGGCAGCGCTGTCAGGGGTACCCAGAGCTGTGCAGCCACCACCCTGTGCCACGGGGACAAGGAAATCCCAGGCAGGAACCGTGCCTGGGGAGAGGGGAGCTACAGGGGGCTGCTTTTCAGCTGGGCGGCTTGACTCTGCCAAAGCTCTGCTTGGGCTCCAGAGCCTTTTGTTTGACACCTCCTGGCTAGGAAGGCAAGGGGGAGCTGAGGTGAGGTGGGGACACCTCCGAAAGCTTCTCTCCAGACACCTGGGTGGGCATAATGCGTGCAACAGGGGGCTGTGCAGGAGGAGGGAAGGAAGCCCGTAGCGGCTGGCTGTTGGGCACCCACACCCTGCGCGGGCTCCAAGGGGACTCCATGCAGGCGGTGGCGGTGACGCTTCCAGAGCCCAGGCAGGCTTAACGGCGCTACGTGAGGCTGGCTCAGTCTGTTAAGCCTCTGCGGGCTACTTTTCTCCTGAAAAGCCCTGGATTTGTGGGGACCTGACTTTGCCGACATAGAAATACACCCTTTCCTTTTCACACTGCGGGATTGCTGTGCCTTTCTCCTGGCACCCAGGGACCTCCCTGTGCCTTTCTGTGCGTCCCAGGGCCTCCCAGGGCTGGCAGCAGGCAGCCAATGGCCTCTCCTTGGGCACTGCCACCCCTGAGGAGCAGCAGGGTCTCCCGACGGGCAGGGGAGGATCAGGCCCCTTCGGGCGTGCTGATTCCTGCCTGGGGGCTGCCAGCACCGACCTCGACAGCATCTCTGTGCCCACCATTGCCCCCACCAGGGAAGCTCTTTCCCCTGGTCCCCCTCTACGGATGCACCAGCAGGGCTGGGGAGAGGGTAGCTGGGCCACAAGGAGAAAGAAAGGCTGGGTGAGAGGCCGAGCCCCTGCTGTGCCATGCCCCTCGCCACGCCAGATGCCCCAGTGCAGGGCTGAAGGCCTACCCCGGCTATAGGCCTATAGGCTGAAGGCCTACACGGGCTATAGGCCTATAGGCTGAAGGCCTCTACCTCAGCACCGACCGTGGGCTCCCCCAGATGAAGGAAGCTGCGGCACGGCCAGGAGCCAGCCCTCCGGTTCCCCAGGAGAGAGCCTGGAGCAGGAGACCAAGTGATGATCCCTGGCGGGCTGAGGTGAGCCTCAGGGCACAGCCCCACTGGTTAGGCCCAGCGGCCCCAGGTCAGGGCCTTTGTGTGGGGGTGACACTGGCGAGGGGTAACCCCACAGGCAGCTGCAGGGAATGGTCCCCATCTTGCTTTTGTTGAAGCGTGGCTTTCTGGTGACCAGGGCTTCTGCCTAACAGCTCAGGGTTTAGTTAGCTCCGTGCCCCAGCAAAGAAGAACAAACCACCCAGAGAAGCCAGGAGTTTGGGCCTGCCCCTTGAACTAGACTGCCCTGGACAGGACCAGGAGCTGCGCTGAGTTCCAGGAGCTGCGCTGAGTTCCAGGAGCTGCGCGGAGTGAATTCCAGGAAAGCGGGAAGACCCAGGAAGGCCATGGCCAAAGAGGTTCGAGCCCTGGCCGGACGTCCGTTGTGAAGGGAACACTGGTCGCGCGGTCGGGATGGTCTCTGTGCAGCCCAGGGTACTTTTGGGACGTCGCCTCTGAGCTACTGTGGCTGCCCTGTCCTCCCTGCAGCTCCCCTCAGCAGAGCCCAGCTCCCCCTAGGCTGCTGCTCAGCAGGCGCGTGAGGCACAGAGGCTTGGCCGTGCTGTTGGCCTCTTTTGGGATCTTTCTTTTGGGGCTGGCAGCAACTTCGCAGGCTGAATCCCAAAGGTGCTTTATCTGTCCCGTCCTCCTGCCGGGCTCACTTGGCTGATGGGGATGCCATGGGTCTGTGGCCAGTGGGCTGGGTGCCCCGTGGGGGGTGCAGGGGTCTTTGGGAGTGCCAAGACACCTCAGTGCCTCTTCCTCCGTGTCCCCCGGCAGCCGACGTGAGCTGTGCTTCAAAATGCCCTGCAGGCTGGGACCGTGCCAGGGAGCAGTGGTGGGGTTGGTGGGGTTTTGCGAACAGTCACGTCCCAAGCAGAAGAGGCGTGCGTTGAAAGTGGGTAAGGGGAAAGGCCCCTGAAAAGCTGAGGCTGGGTGACCAAGAACGGTAAGGATGCAATTTTCCCCAGTGGAGCGTATCAGCCTGGAGAAGGGGAGGCTCGGGGGGGACCTCATCAATGTGTATCAATACCCAAAGGGAGGGTGCAAAGAGGATGGAGACAGGCTCTTTCCAGTGGTCCCCAGTGCAGGACCAGAGGCAATGGGCACAAACTGAAACACAGGAGGGTCCCCCCGAACATCACAAAACACTCTTTTACTGCGTGGGTGACTGAGCCCTGGCAGAGCTTGCCCGGGGAGGCTGCGGAGCCTCCACCTTTGGAGACACTCAAAAGCCGTCTGGACGTGGTCCTGGGCAACCAGCTCTGGGAGTCCCTGCTTGAGCAGGGGGTTGGACCAGATGACCTCCAGAGGTCCCCTCCGGCCTCAACCATTCTGTGATTCTGTGACTGCAGACATCATCAAATAGCGTTTGTCCTCTCTGCTGCCTACCTTACAAATCTCTAAAGGCACAAATAAGGAGCAGCTTAGGTGCTGTTCAAATCAGCCAACTTTTATTTGGATCCCAGTGAGTTCTGTACGTTTAAAGAAGACTTTCTGAACCATCCTTCAAGCTCTCAGTCTCTTAGACTGTAGATGAGGGGACTGGTTCAGCATGTTGAGACAGTTTAGAAAAAAGAGCGTATTTTGCTCAGGTTTCCTACTCTGATAGCATCTGGCAAGCAATACACCACGTTAAAGTTCCATTGACAGTTGTAACACCAAACAACGATCAGACGAGAGGAGCAGGTGTAAACATCATTTTGCCGAAAGAGCTTTTCAGAGCGGAGGAAAGGATGTGAATTGTAAGATGCCAGAAATTGTAGCAACGTGAAGAGAGCATCTCGTCACATCTGTGGTGAACTCCGCACTGTGGCCAGTGTAGTATCATCGTAGGAATGATTAAAGATTAGCGTGAGATTACAAAAGGATTGGTAAATTTCATTAGTAACGTACCAAGTGAGTTGGGATAGAAACACTCGGTTAGGATACTGAGCTTACATTTTCTTATCCTGCTCCAAGCTCAAAGCAGAAAGTGGTATTCCTACTGTGCTGCAGGGGAGAAGTTTCTGTATTGCTAAAAAGCAAGCATAAGACACCCCTGCCTGGGGATAACATTCCCCACAGACCAAAAGACTCAAATGGTAGAACTTCTGTGCAGCCCCCGCAGAAACGGGCTTCCCGCCATTCTGAAAGCTGGGAGGGAGCGCAGGCCATCAGGCAGGAGGAGTGTCCCAGAAGATGGCCGTGGAGGGTTGCAGGTGGTGGTCAGCCAGCACCAGCGCAATGATGAGGGGTTCTTGGTCACCGTCAAAAAAACCAGAACAAGCTAACACCAGCAAGACAGCAACCTCCATTTCTGCAAGGTTCCCAAATCCTAAAAGGGCCAACTCAGTAGAAGATGCTTCATTTTCTTTTCCCTCTTTTCTGCATGAGCTCTTCCTGCTTGGTAGGAGGAAGAGAAGAGATGAAGCGACAAAAAAATACAACTTGCGTTAAGCTTGAACAAATCTCAGACATCTAACGTAACCTTGCCAAAGGAGAGAGGCAGGGCTCTGGAGAGCACTGAAGGGAATGAAAGGTCCCGGGGGCGTCCACGCTGGGACGTGAGAACATGGGGCTCTGGGCCAGCTGGAGAGCAACAGGGAGATGCCCAGGGAATATGAGGGCAAATGTGGGGCTTGGGGCACCCCAAGAGGACCCGAGTGCCCGGGGTGAGTGGGCCTTGTGCCGCCCACAGGGGACACCCTGCCCCTCCCGGCCTGGGTGGCGGGTCACAGTGGTGCCTTTATGACCTGACCTGTCTCCGTGACACCCTGTGCTGCTGCATACGGTCAACGCAGCCGTGGCCCCCACCCCGCAGTGTCCGGCAGGACGGCGACGGGACAGGGCGAGAGCGTGGAGCTGGCGAGGAGCCCCCGAGCGCAGCCCACGTCTTTCATCGCCACCCCCGCGGTGCCGAGGCATTTTGCCGAAGCTTACCCCTTCCCCATCCCTACCCCTTTCCTCTGTCCCGCAGGATGGCGGAGAGACCCCCCAGCCGCCCCAGGGTGGCCTGGGAGGAGAACGGGTCTTCCCAGGAGAGCAGCTCTCCACCGGAGCCCCACACGGTGTGCGTGCCCAAGCTGCTGCAGACCGGTAAGTGAGGGGCCCTGCTGGGCTGGGCAGGGCTGGGGCCAGCGAACGCACCCCGACGGACGCCAGGGTCCTGTTTCCCCGGCACGTCGGCAGTGGCGGTCCCACGGGCGGGGAGCACGGCACTGCCGGAATGCTGCTTAGGGCTGGGAGACTGCCCCAGCACAGCCTCCCGCAGGGTGGGAGACAGCAGAGGGGACCCGGCTCCTGCTGCGGGCTATGGGCAGCAAGAGGCAGCTGGCCTGGCACTAGGCAGCCGTAGTGGGGGACGGGGACCTTTCCAGCCCATCTGCAAGCGAGTTCCTAAGCTCGGTGCCCTCGTGGCTTTCTGTGCTGTGCCGCGCTCCAGCATCACGGCCCGCCTGCCGGGCATCCTCCAGCCCGGACGCCCGTGGGGAGACCGCGCCGGGGGAGCGGGAACGGGGCTGGACGGAGGGCAGAGCTCCTTCCTCTCCCCGCGTTTGCCTTCGGCCTCTCCCTACAGCCCTCCCTGCTCTCCTCCTTTACTAGGTGCCCGCTCTGCCGCTTCCACCTGGCTGGCTCTGTACAGAAAGGAAAAAAAATCCATGCGGTTCATCCAGGATTTTCTGAAGAGCTCCGAAAAGGTAACCACGGCCATTCCCACGGTAGCTGTGCCTGCGTCTCCCGATGGAGCCACCGGCTCTGCTGCCTGCTGCCAGGGCTGCTGGGCGACCGCTGGCTGGGCAGAGCCGCTCCCGCCGGCTCTCCTGCCCAGCACTGCAGCCCCAGTGCTCCGGTCCTGCTGGCCGCGTGTCTACGTTCTCACGCTCCCCGTTTGTCTCCCTGGCTGCCAGGAGAAGGCCCAGCAGATGCAGTTCCTAGAGACCATCTGCACCCTCTGCAAAGCTGCCAGGCACGAGGGCTTGTCACGGGGCCTGAATGCGTTCTGCCACAAATTTGAGCTGGCAGAGAATATCAAGGTGAGGGGACACCCGGCGGGTCTGGGGAGGGCGGCAAGGTCCCCGGGCACCGGCACAACGTGAGGACAGCGCATGGGCAGGGGAAGGCAGGGACAAGCGTGTGTGGACACCGAGCTGCCCCGAGGGGACTCGGATGCCGCTGAGAAGCCCTGCCAGCAGAGACCCCAGCACCGGGGCGGGAGGCACTCTGGGGGCCGGTGCTGGGGCAGGGGCAGAGGGTCTCCGCCAGCCCTGCCACCTGGTGCTGGGTCTGCTGGCACTGGGTGCTGGCAGCTGCCAGGTCCCATCCCAGATATGCTCTGCAGGTGCTGCTGGAAGAGGAGCCCAGGGACCAGCTGCACACAGCGGTGCGGCAGCAAGCAATGCTTGCCATCGCTGCCTTGAGGTACGTGCCAGGCCCCTGGTTTGGCTGGAACCTTTCCACCACCCGTGGCCCTGGGCCTGGCCGGGGCCACCCCCCACCCAGGCACAGTCCACTGGTGCCATCAGAGGGCCTCTGCTTTGCCCTGCTGGCAGCTTGTTGGGAGGGCGCAGGGGAGGGCAGAGGGATCCTGCAGCTCCCCGCCACGTCTCGGCTCTTCCCCAGAGTGGGAAGCGGGAGGCTTGCCTGCCAGGACTGTCCTTTGGCCCAGGCCATATCGAGGACGGAGGAGGTGCCTCCTGGCAGCACTCCCCACACACCCTCCATCCCTCTTGGGGACGCCCTGCTCCAGAGCTCCGTGTCCACCTGCCCAAGGCATCGAGGCACCGCTCCCAGCACCAGTGTCCAACAGGACCCCCCCCCTCTCTTTTTGCAGCAAAGCGGAGGTGGAGCTAGCGGGCAAAAAGAAGAGCCTCTTAGAAGCCTGCTTCAAGAGTGTCTTCCTGCTTCCTCCAAAAGCAGACATGCAGGGCCTGGACACTACTCTCTACTTCGAGGTAAGTGCTGGCTGAGCTACAGGAGCCCCCAGTCCTCTGGGCTGCTCCCCGGCCACCGCGTGCTGAGAGACAACCGGAGATCCAAGGCAGGGCAGGGTATCGACTTTGCTTTGCCACCCTCATCCCTTTGTCCCCTTCCCGTGGGCCTGGCCACGTCCAGTGCCGCAGGCTGCTCTGCCCACAGCAGCTTGCCTGCTCCGAGGCTTCCCCCGGGCACCGCGAGGCAGCGCAGGCATCCTCTCTTGGTGTGGGGAGTTCAGATCCATCTCCAGGGTTGAGAGGGACTGCAGAAAGACTGCCACAACCCTTTGTCCTCCTTGCAGACCCTGGACGCCATGGACACCATGCTGCGGACGTTGGTGCTCAGCTCTTCTGCCCCTGGCTTCACAGAGCTGCAGACAATCTTACAGGTCTGGTGTTGGCAAAGAGTAGGGTTCGCAGGGGCTGTTCCTCACCCTGCAAGGGAGTGTCCGCTCTTGACTGGACAGTTCCCACCCCAGTGCCATGCACAGAGCACACTGCAGGGAGGGTGCCCAGCTCCCCTGGGGGAGGCAGGGGTGGCCCACCGTGGTCTTCCGGAGCCCAGTGCCCCCTGCCTGCAGTCAATGTGACTTCCCCTCTGCAGCCTCCTCCTGCGTCACGGCAGAGCCTTGCCCGTGGCAAGTCTGGGCCAGCTCTGTCCCCAGAGCTTTCCTTGCACCAAAGCTGTGGGAGGCACTTGACCCCTCTCCTTAGGCACCACAGTGGCGGCAGCTGGTGCTGCTCTTCCCCTGCCTCGCAGTCCCTTGTGCTTTCCTCCCCAGGTCTGACCGGGGCAGAGACCCCCTGGGACCTGCCTGTCCTGCACAGGGAGCCCAGCCCTGAAGCTCTGTACTCCTGCCTTCCCAGGGGGCTGTATCCCCATTCCCACCTTGCAGACCCCCCGGGCAGGCTCCTGCCCAAAAGCCCAGCCTTCGTGGAGAGGGGACACAGGGCTGTGTTCTGGGGGAGGGCACGGAAAGGAGCAGACGCTGCCCTGGGTGTGGTGTCTGCCTACCTGCCTGGCCACAGGGACTGCACGTGTCCAGCCAGGACTCCAGCAGTGCTGCTTCTGCTGCTGCGGGCGCCGGCTCGCAGGCCACATCGGCAGTTTCTCTCCTCCCAGATGCTGCTGACCTTCACCAGCTGCCAGAGTGCAGTTGTGTGCGAGAGGGCCGTGGGGAGGATTGGGAGGCTGAGCGATTTGCTGGCCAGCTGTTCCTCCGTGGAGGTAAGGAGCCAGGCAGCCTCCAGCCAGGCTCTCTCCCCTTCCCTGCACACGGGAGCAGCCTGCAGCTCAGAGATGCCTGCGCGGCAAGCCTGGGCACCGGCTGAGGCGTTCAGCAAGGCTCTGCCCTGGAGCGAGGGTCTTGGTTTCTTTCTTTTTTCTTTTTCCCACGGTCTTCTCTCCCCAGTTCCCTCTCCGCCAGGAGCCGTCTCGGCCCCCAGTCCTGTGCAGGACGGGACTGCCCAAGGGACATGGTGGGAGCCCAGGCCTGGCAGCTCTCCCTGCCCTGCTGCCCAGCTAGCTGCTTTGGGAGGGCCCTCCAAAGCTCCAGCTCACCGGGGATCCTTCCCCTGGGCAGAGTCTGGGGTTCGGGGCTTTGGTCGCAGCTGCTGGACAGCCCTTCTTCCTGTCCTCCCTCCCCCGCCCAGGTCTGGAGCACCTTTGTAGGAGAGGATGCCAGCCCTGCCTGCCACACAGAGATCCATATGCCCATCCTGGGACAGCTGCTGGGGCATCTCATCCTCTGCCGCGCTCGCAAGAGCTGGGAGATCAGCTGGGCTGCTTTGGATGCTCTTCATCACCTCTTCAGATTCATCCTGCAGCAAAAATGTAAGAGAAGCTGTGGTGGACCGCATCCCCCCCCACACATCTCCTCATACGCCTGCTTGTTTCTCTGGCTCTTGCGACAGACCGTTCTTGTGCTTTCTGGAGGCTGTCCATCAAAGTCTGCTTCCCTGACCTCCTTTGCCCCTCACAGCTGCTTCCCGTAGCATCCCAGCTATCGTTTTGCTGCAGAAGCTGAGTGCTCGCCATAACCTCCCTCCTCAGCCATTCCTAGTTCAAAGCTCTTTTCACCATTTGGTAAGCTTGTTGGCAAAGACGCCGTGTCCTACCGACTCTTCTGTGATTCCCTCCTGTTTAGGCACGACACTGCCAGAGGATAATGCAGAGCATCCACAGCGTCAAAGGGAACGGGAAGCTGCCATCACCTCCTGGCTTTCTTTGCCCAGCACCAGCAACATTACAATGGTAATGAGCTCCTCGCTTGCTGCGCCTCTTGTCCGTGGCATCAGCAGGAGGCTCGTGTGAGCAAAGGGATCCGGAATCGGCACGGTTGGCATGGCCTCACTGTCACTGGTGAGAGGGTTGCTGCTGTCGCTGAGCAGGGACTACAAAGGGCTGCACTCCAGTGTCCCAGCAGCAGCTCCAGCCCTCCTGTCCACCAGCAAGCCCTGATTCTCTCTAGGGCCAGCACACTGTGCCCACGACCCCAGCCCTCCTCTCTCACCCTCAGGGCCCTCTCTTCTCATCCTCCACCGCGCAGTGACTGCAGCCCCTGCTTCCAGCTGTCCTGTGGGCACTGCTGTCAGCACGGCCAGGCCATCGCTTGCCAGAGCTGCTCTCGCCGCTCAGCTAAGCAGCACCACCAGGACACTCGGTGTGACGTGTCTTCCCTGCCTTCCTCCCTCCCATAGGCATTTGGAAAATACCTCCAGCCTTCTGAGAGGACAGACATCGTCCTTGTGGCCATCGAGGCCATGAGAGACTCAAGCGTCTATGACAAGGAGGAGGCGAGCAGCATCCTGGATATGGCTGTGAGAGAACCTGCCTGCTGGCTGACGGAGGTAAGCGGCCTGTGGCTGCCCTGCCCTTGAGCCCTTTCAGGCGTTGTTCCTCCTTCCATCCCTCCCTCCCTCCCTCCCTAATGCAGGTGCCTCAGGCACCTTGCAGCCGTTTTAAGCCAGGAGAGTAGGATGGATAGGGCAGCAGTTTCAGAGGCAGCTGAGGAAAGGGCTGCACTCCAGTGGCAGCACCATCCTCACCCGTGTGCCATCCAGGTGCCAAACATCGTGAGGTGCATCTATGAAAACGTGGAGCACATCCACACGGCGTCAGCCCGGCACAGCCTGGACCTCCTTCTCCTGCTGATGACTGAGCAGTGCCCCATGGAAGTGGTCACGAGCCTGTTGAAGCTCTCTCCATCTTGTGATAGGTACTGACCCCAACAGCTCCTCTGGGCTTGTCCATGTGGGGAGAGGGGATTGGAGACTTTCAGGCTGCTAGAGCCACTGAAAACCACAGGACACCCCTGAGGAGAAGGGCCCTCCACCGCACCACGCTCTCCAGCCCTGGTGGATCGGCCAGGCCTGCAGTAGCCAAACCCGGCCAAGCCAGCCCAGAGCCCCGCCACAAGGTTCCTCCCTGCCCCATGGGGAACACTATCTCAGCCCCGTCCTGCTTGCCCAGGCGGGGACCCAGGCACTCAAGCGAGGGCGTTGAGAATGGCCAGGGCTGCAGGACAAGCCTGGGACCTGCCGCGCTGGCCCGGGCACAGTGTGGTGGCCAAGGCAGCCCTGCTGACAGAGTGCTCTGGGCTTGCAGTGCTGCTCTGGCCATGTGGGATGTGATGCTTTCCCAGACCCACACGTTGGAGAAGGTCTTGAGGGAGCTACTCAGCAAGCTCCAGGACCAGCAGCTGCGCAAGGTGTTCGGCTCCAGCACAGAGGACGCCTGCATCCATCACTTGGCTGTGAGTGATCAGACCGGTCCTTGCTCGCCCTCTGGGCTGTGCCTGCCTCTCCAGGAAAACAGGCACGGCCCTCTCCCCTCCCATCTGCCCCGACACGGTCACCTCCTCCAGGACATACGGACACAGCCCCTTAGGGCCAGCAGGGACCTGCCCAGCACCAGGTTCCCCTGCGCCAGCCGTGCAGGGCCACTCCGCGCTGCTTGCATCTCCGGTGCACAAGCACGAAGCCCAGGCAGCCCCTGCCTGCCCGGGCAGCCCTCTGCTTCCTGCCCTGCCCGCATCCATCCCTCTGCGCTGCTCTGCAGGCTGGAAACCTGGGGCAGGGCAAGGGCTCGGTCAGGGGCAGAGACACGGCCTCTGCACAGGCTGAGCGGGCTGCAGGGCTGGGGCCAGGAGACACTCGTCACCACTCGCGTGTCATGCCTCCTTTGTGCCAGCTCTTGCTGCTCCATCGCTCCTCAGAGGCGTGAGAGCAAGCGGCTGCCGACGCTCAGCGGACAGGAGGAGCTGGCACACACAACCCTGTGGTGTGCGGTGGGGTGTAGGGCGCTGGGGTGCCAAGCGGCCGTCCACGGGCAGAGCTGCCCCCAGGACAGGCTGCCTGGCTCTGGTGCCCTGGCCCGGAGCTGCCAGTGGGAACCAGGAGCTGCGCGGTGTTGGGAGCCCCGCAGGCTCTGCCAGGCTCTCACTGCCATCTTTGTTTCAGCTGCTGGCCTCCAGCGACATTAAATCAGAGGAGTTTGCTGGCCTGTACAAAGTCCACAGGTACCTGAGGCGTCCAAGCCTGGCGCTGCTCTCCCTGGCGCTCAGAGGCCTCGTCACGCTGTCGCAAAGACCTCAGACGGTGAGCGGGGCATAGTCAAGCGAAGCCACGTTGGCAGGCTGGGGCTGCGGCAGTGGGTAACGCGGTGCCTTGGCCTGGGCTGGGAGTCAGGAGGTGGGGTGACAGCTCCAAATGCCCTTGCTGTCCCCTTCGCGGGCCCCGGGGTCCCTCAGGCTCAGACCTTGCCCCTGCAGCGCCAGGAGAACAGCTCCCGCACACCCACGTGCAGGAGCTCTCGCTCCTGGCGCATCCCCGTGGTGCTGGGCAGGAGTTTCTGCTCTGCACCGAGGCAGCCGGTGCCAAACTGCCTCAGTCGAGGGATTACCGTCCGCAGAAGAAGCTTCCTGCTGAGAGGGGGAGGATGAGCCAGAGCCTCGGGGACAGCTGATGTTACGGGCTGACTCTGGGGCCTGGGGCAGCGGGTCTCTGTCATGAGGGGTCACAGCCCACTCATTGCCAGCTTAGAGATCTCTGCCCTTCCCCGCGCCCTGCCGTGGGGCCAACAGAGCGCTGCATGGGGGGGCCTGGTGGCTGTCTGGGGAGCTTCCCAGGCCCGGAGGGTTACCAACCCACCTGCCCGTTTGGGCCCGTCGGAAAAGGGGGTGGCTGAGCAGGGGACACGGAGCCTTTGTTCTCCTGCCCTAACTTCCCTATCCCCTGCTGTCCTCACGTCCCCAACGGTGCGCCCATGGCCACCACCTGCCACCACAGGGATTCCTGTGCCACCTGCCAGGAATCTGGACGGGAGGCTGGTGCTTAGTGGGCAGAGCGTTTTTGCCAGGGTGGTCTTTCACCGCCGGACAAAAAGGAAATTCTGTGCTTCATGCAGGCAAGAAAAATGTTGGTGCTGCTGCCAGACATCATGGAGACCCAGCAGAATGCCAGCAGTGACAACAAGATGAAGGCCCTGCTTGTCTTCAGAAATGTGATGGGTCACATGAAGAGGAAGGAGGCCAGCCCCACCGCTCTGCAGCTGGTGGACAAGCTCCCGCCGCTCTTTGATGATGTAAGGCTGCTTGCGGGAGCCTGAGCCCCACTGACGGGCCCTCTGCAAGGACAACTGCCCCTCAGCCCGGCCCTGCGGCAGCACGTGCCCAGGGCTGTTCCCCTCCTCACGCCCCTGGGCTCTCGTGGAGATGGCTTCTGGGCTCTGCAGCCCAGCACGGCTTCTCCCTGACAACCTGATGCCTCCAGGCGACCTAAGCCCCCGGTGCCGAGGCCCAGCCTAGCCCCTGTGCAAAGCACCTGCGAGCCAAGAGCCGCTCTCAGATCTGCGAGGCCTCCCCCGGCTGCACTGCCAGGGAGGAGCAGGCCATCTCCCCAAGTGCCGTGGTGAGGGGCTGAGGCTTAGGTGGCCACGTGTGCCCCGGAGGCGTTGCCGAGGGCCAGCCCGGTCTCCTCCTCAGGCCATCCCTGGGGAGCTCTGCACTGGTGCGGCTGGCGTGGCTGGTGGTGAATGCCGGGGGGCTGGCACAGGCACTGCCCGATGGAAACCTCTTGCATGGCCTCTCGTGGGCCTGGGGCCATTCAGCCACGGCTGCAGATCTGGCCCACAGCTCCAGATCTGGCCCACAGCTCCAGATCTGGCCCACAGCTCCAGATCTGGCCCACAGCTCCTGTGGGCAGAGCCTGGCTCCAAAGCATCTCCGCTCACATCAGCCACGCCAACGCCCTGGCTCAGGGAGCGGCTGTTGCTGAAGTCTTCCTGTCCTCCTCCTCCCTACCAGCAATCCAGCCAGCTGCGAGAGCTCTCCATCTGCCTCTTCAAAGATGTGATGCAGACAGTGGTGGGGAACGACAAGCGGCAGATGAGGAAGAACGTGCGGAGAAGCCTGCTCCCGCTGTTCTTCCACATGAGTGACCAGACCGAGAGCGTGGCCAAGGTACAGGTTTCCAACCTGACCAGTGATGCGGGCAAGGGCGTGCTGACACCACGGGGGTGGCCTGGGCATCAGGGAGGGGCAAGGGCTGCTGGCAGTTGGACGCTTGGAGCCTGTGTCACCTCAGGGTCCAACTGCCTGAGTCACTGAGGGCAGGGCAGAGCTCCCCTCCTTCCCTGCACCCGTCCCACCACTGCCTTCCCGTCCTCCCGCTGTGCCTCCTGCTGCAGAGGGGGACGGGAAGGTGGGGGGCCCCTCCCACCCCTGCTCCCCCCATTCAGGTGGCCTCCAGTGCACCCCAGAGGAAGGGTCCCAGCATACCCAGCGCGAGGAGGGCTGGAGAAGCTGGCACGGACGTTTCCCACCCCTGCCCTATCTGGTCCAGCAGGGCTCAGCAGCAGCCCATGGCCACCAAGGCCTGAACACAAGAGTCCCTAGAAGCTTCCCAGCTGCCCCTGCAAGTGTTGGAGGCCAGGGCTTTGAGCCCCATTCCCTGCCCACAACCCCCCCAATCCCCGTCTTCCTCTGCAGGCCTCTCAGGAAGCCCTCGTCGTCGCTGCAAAGCTGCTCAAGTGGAAACGGCTCAAGCACCTGGCCCAGACACAGCAGACAGGCAGAATCGGGGAGTGCTTGGTGAGGACAACCCCCAAGCCCCAGGGCCTGGGCTGGACAAGGGCTGCCCCCTGTGCAGCTGTGCCTCCCTGCCCTGCTCCAGCCCAGAGCCCGCAGCCTGGAGCTGCATCCTCCTTCCCTGCCCTCAGGCACAGAGCCCCCAGGGGCTCTTCTCCAGGCCCCTCTCCCCTCCCCGCCCCCAGGATGTTGAAGGAGACCCCAGCCCATCTGGGCGCTGGCAGTGGGACGGACAGAGGGGTCTCAGGACCTCCAGACCCCCCCTCTGCCTGCAGCTGACCCCACAGGGCTCCTGGCTGGGAGTTGGGAATGGCCTGAGGTGGAAGGGGGACAGGGGGTGCCGGGAGGAGGGACCGCTTCGGCCCACTGGGGAGGGTCTGTGTCAGCCCCATGCCCTTGTGCTCTCTCCAGCTGGCGCAGGACAGGAGCAGAGTTGAAGAATATCTGAGTCAGAGCCTGCCGTACTTGAAGGATGCTCAGGTCACCTTGCGAGAAGCAGCCCTGGGGTTCATTGGTGAGCCACAGCAGCCCCTGGGGTCCCCATTTTGGCAGCCTGGTCCCAGTCCCAGCCGCTGCACTGGCAGCAAGGGGCAGCCCTGTGGCTGCCAGAGCCCCGGCTGCCCCATGCAGGGCCTGGGCAGCCAGGGTCTCCGCGCGTCCCTCTCCCACCCCTGCCCGTGCAGGTGGGCTTAGCGGCAGCCTTGCTCGGTCCCACCCCCCCCTCGGGTACTGTCCTTCCCTGGGGTCACCCTGCTGAGGGGGAGGAGGGTGTGCAGCCAAACCAGCAGAGCCACGAGCTGCGCTGCTGGGAGCACGCTGGGGAGCAGGAGGTCTGACAGAGCTCTGTGCCTAGGGCTTGCCGCACAGCACCTGGGGGACAAAAGCGAGGAGAAGCTGTCTGAGATCTGCAACGGTGAGCAGGGGCAGTGCTGCGTGCGCCAGGACTGGCGGGGCAGGGGGCAGAGCCTGGGCAGCGTGTTGCTATGCCTTGCCCTGCTCCAGGGAGACGCTGCAAGGGCAGAGGAACGTCTCGCGGGCATTTGGGGCATTGCTGAGCAGCAGCTTCCAGCTGAGGCATTTGTCCCACCTGCTCCATCTGGCCAGGGAAAGGGATGGGTGGGGCTGGCGTGGTCTGGAGGGGGTGCCTGGGTGTCTCTGCAGATAGGTGGGTTTCAGCGCTCTTCTCTTTCCTCCTGCTGCAGCCCTCCAGCTTTTGCAGAAAGATGCCGAACTCTCAGTCTCATCCCTGGCAGCTCAGACCATGCTGACCCTGAGATCTGCGAGGGAGCAGCCAACAGCGGGGTGGACCCTGTGGGCGCTGTGCTGCTGGCCCTGCAAAGCCGGGCAGAAATGAAGCTCTCTTCAAGGAAATGGCTCTTTTTGATTAAAGCTGGAACCACAAGCCCAAGGCCATGGTGTCCTTCGTGCAGGAACCACCCTGAGCATGCCGAGCAGCCGCCGTTATTCGGGCCTCTACCGCCGTGTGCAGGACAGCTCACCCCTCGGCACACCCTGGCCCCGGTGTTGTTTTAGAACGTCCTCCCTCTGTTAGGCTTGCCCCCAAAAGAAGTCGTGCTTGTTCACCTCCTGTGGAAGTCTTTTCTCTGGGGAGGCAGAGGGCAAAAGGGAGAAGGCAGACCCCAAAGGAGCCAGGATTGCCCCGAGAGCTGCCTCAACGCCCAGGCTTTCCAGCAGCCCGTGGCAGCACAGCACACACTGACCCCAGGGTGTCCTTGCAACAGAGGCCCCGCTGCCCTGCTGGACTGCAAAACCTGGAGGTTTCATCCTGGTGTTCAGGCGTGGCCACCTCTGGCACGCTCCGGTCTTGCACATCCTCGCCCGTGAGCCAGGGGAGAAGTTTCCCTGTGGAGCTCCCTCTGGCCTTCTTCCGCCACAGCAGCAGCACCCGTCCCCTGCCCCTGGCACGGCCCTCTCGCCAGTGCAGCAGCATCGGCCAGACCCCAAATCCCGCCGTTATCCCAGCAGCTGTTGCTGTCGCATCCCACCTGCTGCTGCCGCCAGGGCCCTCGGGCCTCCCCATCCGTCCTTGGGGCTCGGGGGAACGGGTGAGAGAATCAGAACGTTAAAGGGAGAAAACTCATGGCTTGAGGGCAAGACAGTTTAATAGGTAAAGCAAAAGCTGTGCGCGCAAGCAAAGCAACATAGGGAATCCGTTCACTATTTCCCATCGGCAGGCTGGTGTTCAGCCATCTCCAGGAAAGCAGGCCTCCATCACACGTAACGGTTACTTGGGAAGACAAGCTCTGTAACTCCAAACTTCCTGCCTTCCTCCCTCAGCTTTTATTGCTGAGCACGACGCCGTGTGGTCTGGAATATCCCTTTGGTCAGTTGGGTCAGCTGTCCCGACTGTGTCCCCTCCCAACTTCTTGGGCACCCACAGCCTCCTCGCTGGCGGGGCGGCGTGAGAAACAGAAAAGGCCTGGACGCTGTGTAAGCACTGCTCGGCGATAACTGGAACATCCCTGTGCTACCCACGCTGTTTTCAGCACAAATCCAAAACACAGCCCCATACCATTTCCTATGAAGAAAACGAACTCTATCCCAGCCAAAACCAGCACGCCCGCCCAGCCGCTGGGATGGGGACTCCGGCTGCCTGCATGCCTTTGGGGGTGAAGGACTACACCCCCCACAGCACGCCCCAGGGGAGGGAGTACAGCTCCCAGCATGCTGGGGAGTACAGTCCCACGAGCTGGAGGGCCACCTGGCCCCGTAGGTGGCCCAGGAGGCTGCAGCCGACGTGAGACATGGGCTGGCCCGACGCCTCCTCGCTCCCCTGCCACCCAGCATGTCTGGGGCAGGAGCGCCCGGGGCCGCGGGGCGAGTTGGTGGCACGCAGCAGCTACAGCTGTGGCAGGGAGAGGAAGAGATGGCAGTTGTGAGCCCCAGGGTGACAGGGACACCCTGGCATCCCATTTGTCCCAGCGGCAGCAGTGTGGCAAACCTCGTCTCGTTGTCCCAAAAGGGTTCTTTTACCCAGTGTGCAGACGGCCAATAACGCACCAAGTCGAGATATGTGGGTTTTATTTCTTTTCTGCGCAGAAGAGTGTGCCAGGCATCTAACACAGCCAGCGCACACTTGAAACACAAGCGGGGTCTTATAACACACGTCAGGATCAAGGAAAAAGTGGTAAAAGAATACATGATTCGTTACAAACAATTTATATATGTGGTGGGTTGACCCTGGCTGGGCGCCAAGTGCCCACCAAAGCTGCTCTATCACTCCCCCTCCTCAGCTGGACAGGGGGGAGAAAATATAACAAAAAGCTTGTAGTTCAAGATATGGAAAGTGAAAGCAAAGGTCATGCATGAAAGCAAAGAAAACCAAATAACATTATTCTCTACTTCCCATCAGCAGGCGGTGTCTAGCCACTTCCTGGGAAGCAGGGGTTCAGTATGTGTAGTGGTTGCTCCAGGAGATGAAAATGCCCCCCTTCCTCCTCCCTTTGCTTAGCTTTTATATCTGAGCTGACGTCATATGGTATGGAATATCTGTTTGGTTAGTTTAGGTCAGCTGTCCTGGTTATGTCCCCTCCCAAGATGTTGCCTAGACTCAGCCTGCCTTTGAGGGGGGGCAAAAATGTCGGAGAGACAGCCTTGATGCTGCGCCAGCACTGCTCAGCAGTAGCCAAAACACTGGTGTGTCATCAACACCTTTCTAGCTACCAATGCAGAGCACAGCACTATGAGGGCTGCTGTGGGGAGAATTAACTCCATCTCACCCAGACCCAATACAATATAACAAAAGTGCTTCTGCACGTGTCTATGTGATTACCTAACTCATTACATTAAGGTGGTCTCTTACAATTACATACTCGTTATGCACAAGTGGGTGTCATTTTTAACATTAAAAGACAAGCTAAGTTATCTAAGAACATGTTTTTCTTGACACTACTCCAAAACTGGGCACCTATGATATTAATCAGCAGTAAGGGAATAGCATTGACAGAACCTCGTTGTTTCACATCCTTGCTTCAATGGATTCAGTGTAGGGACTTTCCATTCCTATTCCTATGGTTTCAATAACTCATTGTTGGAGTCAGCTGTTGTCCTTCCAACATCAGCCTGTGCTGGCGTCCAGCCCCTCCTGTCTCCTGCTCAGAGAGAGAGGTCACTTTGAAGGACAGCAGCACCTTTAACCTGGCAGCTTTTTCTCCAGTGCCAATCCTGAGTTCCCATCGGGCACCCAGAGGCTATCACAGCAGAAGCCCCCGCTGTGTCTCGCAACGGAATATACAGCACCACACTGGTGACTTCAGAAAAATGTGTTCCCACAAGCTGGAAAACCAGGATTCTGAAAACCAGAAGTTTATCAACTTCTATCCTGGTTTTCCAATCGTTTTCTTTGAAAGAGAGGAGCTGGAAGTAACTGGAAGATGTTCCGATGTAGCAATCCATCCAAACTCCCTATCAGATGTGGAGGAAGAGGTTGAGATGGCCAGCGCCCAAGAGAAGAGGCTTCCTTCTGCTGAGGCAGACCAAGAGGCGTAACAACTTCAATCTGTTCTCAGCTGACATCAAGGCTTTTGCCTTGGACCTTGAAACTGAAGACTGAATATCTGTCCCGGTTTTGGCTGGGATAGAGTTAATTTTCTGTCTAGTAGCTGGTATGGTGTTATGTTTTGGGTTCAGTATGAGAAGGATGTTGGTAACACGCTGATGCTTTCAGCTGTTGCTAAGTAGTGTTCATACTAAGTCAAGGATTTTTCAGCTTCTCATGCCCAGCCAGCAAGAAGGCTGGAGGGGCACAACAAGTTGGGAGGGGACACAGCCAGGACACCTGACCCCAACTGGCCAAAGGGGTATTCCATACCATGTCGCATCATGCCTAGTATATAAACTGGGGGGAGTTGGGCTGGGAGGGATCACTGCTCAGGAACTCTCTGGGCGCTGGTCGACGGGTGGTGAGCAATGGCATTGTGCATCACTTGCTTTGCATATTCCAATCCTATTAGCATTATTATTGTAGTTTTATGATTATTTTCACTATTAGATTCTTCCTTTCTGTTCTATTAAAATGTTCATATCTCAACCCATGAATTACACTTTCTTTCCGATTCTCTCCCCCATCCCACTGGCAGGGGGGGAGTGAGTGAGCGGCTGCGTGGTGCTTAGTTGCTGGCTGGGATTAAACCGTGACAGAGAACTAGCTGGACATTTTCAATTTTGGAAACAGGCTGTGCAGAGAATAAGAGTAATGAGATGTTTAGGTGCTGAGGCAAGCGCAGGTCCCCCGTGCTCTTTGGCCCAACAACACCCTGGCTCCCTGTTTGCATCGCACCTAAAAATGTAGTTATTCTCTGTTATTCACTGTAAAGCCTGTTTCCAAATTAAAAAAGGCCAGCTAGTTCTCCCACAAGGAATGTGCCAGGACTGAAAGCTGTTTCTGGAGACAACCCTCCCTTTGCAGCCCATCCACAGTCCCAATAGCACTGGGGATCAGGCCTTTCCTCATCACCTAAACATTTTGTTACTCTCATTCGCTGCACAGCCTATGTTAAAGGATTTTCATTCATGGGTTTCTCTAGGTTTGCTTTATTAACAACTCAGAGTTGGACCACCACCACATTGAATGGCAACCTTCCAAAAATTTACCAATCTTATATACCTTTTTACCACCCATTGTCCTAGTTCAAAGTCTTTGTAATTTTCCAGTCAATCTCGGTTCCCATGTCATTATCATTCATCATCTTATCTCACCAGTTCTCATGTCCTGGTTCTTCTGGAGTTAGTGGTCATAGGCAGAAGGTCTTCGGTCACCACAATCACTTATCTTCTTACACATCAAAGATCACCTTTGAATTTCTGAAAATCACTCAGGCTATTCTATTAATTTATCTTGTTCTAAAGTTAATCACTTACTCCCATGTCTTAGGTCTAAGATCCTTCTTCTGTTGATTCAGCTTGACTGGGTTTCAAGCCAGCCACGGAGGGGGAGACACATAGGCTTAATAAGCAGCTTATGCATATTGTTTTATAAGCACCTGCATTCTATTAATGATATCTAACACAATTTCTAATCGTTAGTTGTATGTCTAATATGAATAGTCTTAGAAACAATAAGGCTTAAGGCCTAGTTCCTTTTACAATTCCCTCCTTTTGTTTTTCATCGCACTCATGCGATCCTATTGATAACTCCACATTTGTCTTTCTATCTTCTGTACTATCCTAGAGCTACAACCTACAAAGCATTGAAACAAAACAATCACACTTACTACTATGATTATAACAACAAGGACTATTACAATTAATTTTTTTACCCAAGTAGTCAAATTTGGAAATCAAGATGTTAACCAAGAGAATGTGTCAGAAAATCCCCAAGATGTGTCATCTCTTTGAATTTGTTGCATTGTGGCACTAACCTCCCAAGTTTTCTGGACATCTGTCATTAATTCTCCCAATCAATCAGTATACATACAGCAACTGGTATTTAGGATGGTACAAACTCCACCTTGTGAAGCCAGAATCATGTCTAAGGCCATTTGGTTTTGAATAGTCATTTCTGAAAGTTCAGTTACCTCTTTCTGGAGAGTGGAAAGTCTGTGAGCAGTTGAATTTGCTAATTTTTTAATTTCTCCAGAGACCTTTAAGACTGCTTTCTCCAAGTCACTTACTCCTAGAGCCAGAATCAACTATCTAACAAATGAATGGAATCCTGTTGGTCTTTCGATCAAGGGATTTAAACTTCTTCAAATTCAGGTTAAAAAGGTTCTATGCCATGTTGCACTTGAGACAGTTTTTGGGTGAGTTTCCAAATCTGTAGACATTACTCCTAGGGTACAACTACCTCCCCAGTCTGGAGGCAAAGCTTTATAAGCTTTGCTCCCACATAACCAAAAAATACCTAAGTCCTCAGGTGCTCGCCAACTTAAATGCAATCCTGAGTTGATAGAAGTCGTGTTTTGGCGCTGAGTCCAATTTCCTACAAATGAATGATTTTTGCATAAATGTTGATTATCAGCACTTGGGGGATAACATCTTTGTACACAGTGGACTTGTGAATAGTCTCCTGAATTTGATAGTCTAATTTTCCAAATTTGTTCTTCA
Organism: Buteo buteo; assembly: GCF_964188355.1. NCBI lineage: Eukaryota > Metazoa > Chordata > Aves > Accipitriformes > Accipitridae > Buteo > Buteo buteo. Next base: position 66,867,988 of record NC_134171.1, on the reverse strand, counting down.
TAAGATTCGGAAAAATTAGTATTAAACCAGTAGTTTTTCCAATTTGCACTTTTAGGAATTGGTATTCCTACTAATTGAAATCCTTGATTCACTGTCTTTGGTAGAGCAACACAAATCCAACATTCACTTAGATTTAGATTATCAGTAAAAGATCTCATCAATGACACATGCGTATTGTTGGTCCGGGCATTTTCTACTTGGTGAACATCCCTAGGTTTCCGTACCAATTGTTTTAACACATTCAGAGGTGGGATGTTACGATATGCATGAGGATAATCTGTGTGATGGTGCCAAAAATTCCACTCAAGATTAGGTCCCCATTTAATTATTACAATCCTAAATTTGAAAGTAAAATGATTGATAGATAGAACCTATGACAGCACCAGTCTCCGTTACCATAAATTCCCCACATTTGATGGTCAAAGCACCATGTCCCAATTCCCCATGTTGGTTCTTGAAGGTGAATATGATATACAGGATAAGTTCTTGGAATGCCATATCCCCACCACCGTTTAGAAAAGCTATGACCATCAGAACAAGTATCCCACGAATTGTCAAGTCTACTTCTAACAATAGCACAGAATTCGAGACAATTAAAAAGCGGGTCAATAGGGTCTGTCTGGTCTTCGGATAACTAGCCAAAAAAGTGACCTGTCCAGGCTTTTCCTGTAGGCCTGTAATTTGACCCGAAAGTTGAAAAGAACGATCAGTATATATAATAACAGTTCTATTGGTACAGGCATCTCGATAGCGCAATGCAAATTTTGTCCACAAGGTGTCACTCCATGGTAAAATACAAACAAGTACAAAAAGGAATAATACTTCACAATTGTCCATTATGCTTCAGATTCTTTGCGGGCATGCGAGTGATGGATCCAATTTTCTTTCCCAGATACCTTAATGGCATAAAAAGAAGTTAATAAAACAGTATAAGGTCCTTCCCATTTTGGTTCAAATCTGTTCTTTCTTTTGAAATTCTTTATATAAACTTTGTCCCCTGGCTGTATATTGTGAACTTGGATTTCAGGGCTTATTCCCTGATACCAATAGGCACGGTTACACATTTGGAAAAAAAGAATTTTGCAGATACAAATGGTATTGTGTTACCTGTTCATCTCCAGCCAAGAGGCTAGTCTTTGCTGGCACATACGTACCTGGAGCAGCAAGTATTCTCCCAAAAAGGATCTCAGCCAGAGAAACTCCAATTGGTTGCCTTGGAGTATTCTTAATATCCCACAAAACTAAATTTAAGGCCTCAGGCCATTGCAAACCAGTCTGTTTACAAACTTTTACTAATTTCTCTTTTAATGTCCTATTCATTCATTCTACCTGACCGGATGATTCGGGGTGATGTGGAGTACGAAATTTACTAAAAATCTCCAGAGAATTATAAATCTGAATCAGGATAGCAGCTGTGAAATGAATCCCTCCATCTGAGTCAACTACTTCAGGAACCCCACACCTTGGAATGATAAAGCTTTTACTACTGCCTTAAAATCATTTTTCCTAGTCAGGAAAGCTTCTACCCATCCTGATAGCTGGTCAACAATCACTAACATGTAAGAGTACCCCATTGTTTTTGGCATGTCTGCATAACCAGTTTGGAGTTTTTTGAAAAGGAAAGGTGGCTGGACATCTTTTCCCACTGGGAGGTTTAATTCGTACTGAGGCCTATTGTCTGCAAACCTTACATCCTTCACAAATTCTTTTTGCTGCTGCATAAATTCCCAGGGCTGCCCAGAGTCTCTGGATTCGGAGCACTAGGCTCTCCAGTTCCCCATTCTCTCATGGTGCCACCACGTTATCGGCAATAAATACCTTTTTGGAAGGAGAGGTTTGTTATTCAGAATCCACTGCCCTTTTCACCACTGGGTTCCCAACTGTGAGTCCATTGTTGTTTTTTTTCTTCAGGGAGGTCTTCATACAGCTTATTCACATCTGGGAGCTCCAATGTTATTTCATGTTGTAACAGAGACATAACGGACACGACCTGTCATGCTGCTTCTCTAGTAGTTTGGTTGGCTAGAAAATTTCCCTTTGCAATCATGTCTTGTCTCTGAGTGTGTGCCTGATTACAGATATGCCATCTATGTTACTGAACTTCACTACAGCAGTAGGAACCCTCCAAAGTGTGGAGCAAGCACAGCAAGGACAGGTGATGCAAATGAGCCAAAGGGGCATTCTATACCATATGATGTCATGCCCAGTATATAAACTGGGGGAGCTGGCTGGTGGGCACTGTGCCTCATGAATTGGCCAGGCATCAGTCAGCAGGTGGTGAGCAATTGTACTGTGCATCACTTGTTTGGTATATTCTATTATTATTATTTTCCCTTCCTTTTCTGTCCTATTAAACTGTCTTTATCTCAACCCACAAGTTTTACCCATTGCACTGGGGGGTGGGAGAGTGAGCAAGTGGCTGCATGGTGCTTAATTGCTGGCTATGGTTAAACCGCAACAATCATTTACTAACATTAAGTATTTTTATGATACGGCCACAGGTTTGTCCAGAGATAGATGAGGTAAGCTTTATGAACACTTGTCATGCATTCTTATCTGACAAATAAGGCATGGCCTTGAAAACAGTGAGATAAAAAAAAGAATTTACTAGGGTAGAATTTAGTGAGTTTTGCACTCACTTCTGTGGGTGCAGGTTTCGAGCCCTTCAGCAGTACATGAGCCCTGGGTTCACCTGATCCCCTTGGGAGCCCTGCAGTAACAAAGTTGATGAGATGGCAGAGTCTGCACTGTCTCTCCCTGATGAAATCTGTAGTCTTATCACTGAGGAATCATGTTCCTACACTATCTGTCTTTTATTACTAATTTTAATGTAAATAGCTCTGTACTATCTTTATACAAGACTATCAAGCATCTCAGCAGCTAGCAGAGTTGATAACACAGAGTTGATAACACAGTCCCAGCAGCTTCACTAGTACATGTGGTCTAAGAAAGAAAACTTCACAGTGAAATTAAGTAACTCCCAGCCACCTTCGAAAACTGCAGAAAAACAAGCTGAATACCTTTCACTCAATGCTTTAGACTGTAATGCAAGCATGAGCTGTGTCTTTTCTTTAGATAGTCTACTCCATGTCTGAAGATAGGAACAACTGTGTATTGACCCATTCAGAAATGATCTCAAGGATACCTGTGCCCGCAACTAAAATGAAAAAAATAATCATATTGGGTTTTAACAGTAGTGCAAGTATCTGTGAGAACAAAACAACTATAGGTTTTTGTAGGGTTCGGCGTTCGGAAGATCTCACGATGTCACGGAAAGTTAGAGGGTTAGTCGCAGCCTTGTGATGTACCTGTAATCCCGCCTCCCCTTGTTAGTATAAAAGCAATTAACTGCGCAATAAAAGGCGGAAGTTGGCGCTCACACTGTGTGTGTTATCTGTCTCTTTCCCTGGTCCGGGCCGACCAGTGATCTAAGCGTGGCACCTTGATATGTAGCGAACGCTACAGGTTTTCATCTCCATTTTTTTGTTGTCATTTTATTTTGTTTCAGCATGAGTGCCAGTCATGCTGAGAGCGATAGCTAACCTCTGACTGCATCCTGCACAAATGCTCTGTTTTTTCCTGACTTGCCTGGGAATAGCCCAGATCTGATATGACAAACGGTCTGCTTAAGATTCTGGGCCAGACTGTAAATATGCTCCCTGAATGAGTTAACAGTATTTTTGCATCTATTTGGTCATATGTGCACCTTCTCAAATGCTACTGGGACTAAGCAATTGTCTTCACTAGCTGCTAGGACACTTTTAAGTCTTGTATAAACAAAGAACGGAGTTAATTATGATAAAATTACTGATAAAGGAAAGAAAAAGATCCCAGGAGCGTGATTCCTGAACTATGAGATACCTACGCATCCCTGTTTACAGCCACCTAAAAAAGCTGGCCTTGTGATGTTCTGACCCAGGCAGGTCTTACAGGCAGCCTTGGTATTTAATAATTAGTGATGAGTCTTGCTAGAAAAATGGGAGCATAAAGCTTATGCTTTTAACTGGAAACCATCTGTAACGTGCTCTTCTGCGTCCCTCTGTCAAGGAGAACGATTGCGACCGCATGGGTTCGTGCTCTTGTCAAAGCGCTGGCAGAGCCCTTCCGCAGGATCGTGCCTGGAACGCTGGCCAAGTGCAGGCAGCTCAGCTGAACTGAAGGAGTTCCTTCGGCATCCCCCAGAGACTGGCCAACCTCACCTTCAGGGTTACTGGACTCAGAAGCTACAGTTGTCCTGGCAAGCAAAACCATGTCAGGGAGCAAATGGGAGAAGCGGTGTGCCTGTCATCAGTGCTGCTCCTGGAAAGCTGTGACCTGCGCTGCCCAGCAGGCCCAGTCAGGCAGACAGAATGTGCCAGGGACCAATGCCCCTACCTCATATAACAACAACTGCCTCAGCTTTGGTTCTCTCCATAGCATCAATTACATGCCCACATATTACTGTGTGAAAACCCCACTGTGATGGGTTCAGTACAGCCTTTGCATTATTGCAGGTATTTTGAACTGAAGAAAAACATACCAAGGTAGTCTGCAGGCCACTGGGGAAGAAGACTTCACAACCAGCTGTGCTTCGTTGGACATGCCATGCTGGCATTCATCACGGCCTGCCAGCTCTGCCAGACTTGGCCGTCACTGCGAGCCTCTGGCAGGTGGAGATACTATTCTTCATTCAAATGTCACTGCTACCGATGCGGTTGGTTTGGGGCAGCTCCCGACAAGGTGCTGCGCTGCAGCTCGCTTACAAATTGTTCAGCTAAAAGAAAAAAAGGTCAAGGTTGTGGCTCGTACTGGCCCTGCCCTCCCCACGAAGCCCTCTGGCTTCCCCAGTGCGCAGGGAGAGGGTGGAGACTCCTCGGGGGTGACGGAGCACAGGGAGCCCAGCTCCCAGCTCACGGCCGTTTTGCAGCAGACGTGATGAGACGGGTGGGACAATCCTGCCCTGCAAAGCTGAGCGAGCCGTCGGGGCTGCCTTCCTACACGCCACACTCTTCTCTTCCCTGGCTCCTGCTTCCCTTCCACCGCTTCTGCCACCTCCTCAGCAGCCCTGCAGTGCTGACCCAGACCTGCTGCTGGTAAGTGAGTCGATAGCAGCAATTCAGCCTTTTTACTGAGATAGATTTAATTCGGTGTAGTGGCTTGCTTCTTCCTCCATGAATTGCTTTCTCTGCCATTGCTAAGGAATTAGATTCCTTAGAATCTAATTAGTGGCTGTTTTCCTCCAACAGCCAAGGAAAACACAGCAAAACACTTCCTTACCTTTTCCCAGCTTTTCAAGGGATTTTACTGAGAAATTTGGCAAGAAATTAATGAAAATATGTTTTATAAATGGGGGACGAAATCTTCAAGGCTTAAAGTAAAACCAGTAAAAAGGTGAAAAGTTAGAATATTTTGCAGGAACTACCATACTCGGAGTTTGCCCATGCATGTTAATACACCACAGATAACACACATGCAAATACCTGCACTGCTTACTCGGTCCCCAATTAACACACAGGGCTCTTTTAACAGAAGGTAGGTTACAAATCCCTAGTAAATCGGTTAGCAATTAACTTACAGATTGCCTGAATCGCATTATCCTTATTTACTCAAATGGTTTTAATTTCCTACACGCGAAAGAGGACTATATGGTCCTGGGCTGGCAGTACTAGGCTGTACCGTCCTCTTTGCATGCCCACATCCATTCTCTGGCCAGTCTACATCCCTGTAAATGCATGCGACTAAAGAGGGGAAAAAAAAGGTATACTTACAAATTCTGTGAATTTATATGTATCCAAACTCTAAACCGCACATTTGTAGTACATACTGTACTGTTTCAGCTTGCAGGTTGCAAGACTAAACTTTGTACCATTAAAAATGAGAAAAATAATAGCTCACTTAATTGTGGTTTCTCTGGCAGGTTCAAGTATTCAGAAAAAAGAAAACAGGCTATTTTTTTTAAAGGGTTTGAGACAGTTTCCTTTAGAAAACTGCTAAAAGCTTCTTGGGTCTCTCAAACTCTTCCTCCTTAAGTAATTTCAATGCTTATTCTCTATAGAGATGAAATGCCTTGAATAACTGCCTGGATTTAAAAAAAATCAATTAAAATGCACTTCTGAATTTTCCCATTCAAAATTTTACTACTACTCCTATGGTACTGGTTTTTGTATTTGAACTGCAAATCCCTCTGATACCAAAAGCTTTGCAGGAAGACTGGCAGGAATGAATGCTACTTAGTTTTTTATACAGACAGTGTATCTTAATGCATACAAATAGGTGTACTGAAATTGCTTGAAAGACCCCAGGTATGGTATTGCTGTGGTTCACGTAGGTTTAAGTCAATGGAACTCTGTAGTACCTTTTGTTGGTGGTTTATGTTTTTGTTTAGTGTCCCTGAATATGTAGGGAAAACGAGACTTCGTACTTTATAAATCTCACAAGAATACATAGGAAAGTGACCGTACTGAGTTTTATTTTCCATGTGTTGAAATAGGGGGCAAAGAGATTTCATGATAGTTTTTTAGGAAGCAGTTTCATTTTCCCATTAATAAAAGGTTAAATCTCAAGATCCAGTACTTTGCCTTCTGACAAAATTTTCTGAGACTAAGTATCTCTGAAGAAAACTTTTTTCTATTAGGCTTGAACTGAAATTGATGTTGAAATCAATGGCAATAAAAATATTTTAGAAAGATTCAGGAAAACAAATTAAATTTGTAGAATTCCCAAAGAGTTCATAAATTTTATATTTAGCTGATGCAAAAATAATGTATTATACCTAGAGTTCATATGATGAGGATATGAAACTCTATCATATTAACAAATATTTCTGAATACAGCAGGCAGTACATATTGTCATTGAATCTCCTGCTCATTTCTGATCTAAAGTTGATATTTGTAAGTCATTGGCAATGAATTCTAGGAAACTTCATTTAAAGAATTTTAGTTTGCATAGAAATTGATTTGATTGATTAACATTCATAATCGTTGTTTCTTTGTCCTGCACATGCTCTGACTTAAAACGTTTCATGGCTGTATGTCATAATAAATGCAATAAATAATTTTTTAAACAAGGCCTAAAGTAATATTTTAAAAAATCCATTCCTAAGGAGCAATTGCAACAGCTGACAATTATGTTAGCTGTAACGGAGCATGCCCCTGTATTCCTATGGTGAAGTTTATTGCTAGATCAGAAATGCAAAGGTTGGTTTGTAAAATACCAAACTGTTTATCTCACTGCAAGTACTTACCCCACAGTGAAAAAAGGGTCTCCAAAAAAGAAAAGCAAATCAAAAGCCTAACTCTAGCACACAGGCATTATTTTCACTGTTAGCGCTTCATCTTCTCTCAGCACACTGTTAGCGGAGATCCAAATCGCCATTCTCACAGGTTTACACGAGTCACCGAGGCAAAGACAACAGCTGCCCCGATCTCCTGTTGGCAACAGTCCCACTCAGAGGGAGAAGCTGGGTTATGGGACTTCCCAAGGCCCCTTCCAACCATCATGTCCAGAAGTCTCTCATTTTGTCATTCCAAGGAGCTGTTGTGATGGGAGTCCTTGCAACCATTATGCTCCTTTGAGAAGAGAGAAGGCCAACACAGATTTCATAGAGCAACTGATAAATAACCAAGTTGTAAGCGAATGAGTATTCTGCAATTTCTTTCTGCAATAAAGTCTAGTAGCTCTGAAAGTGTAAAATGCTACTTTCAGTATTAACCTAACATCTGAAATAGAATATTTTTACTTTGGTAAATGGCATATGCTCACAAATACACCTTTACCTGAAGGGGCAGCCATCAGGAGGAACAGCACACAGACAAATCCGTGTCTTCCACCTACAGCATCTCACCCTGTCACTGCAAGTAGCACAAGCACTCGACAGCCATGAAGGGCCATGCCGATTTACACCACAGGTCCAGCTAGACCTGAATCCAGCCTCTACTTATAGTTGCCAGTAACCAATGCCTTCTCAAGGGACAATATCAAAGAACACTATTTTTCTCTGGCAGATTTGGGCAGTCAGTGGGCTCAGACCTTCCTGAACTGGAGGTTTTCCTGCCGACAGCTGTATTAAATAGCCGTTGAGGGACTGTCTGCTATGGATATGTCTAATCCTTCTCGTAGCTGATTAATTTAGCTTCTGCAGTGTTCTTTGCAAAGACGTGTACAATCTAATCATAACTCAATTGGTAAATTAAGTTTAACTTCAATGTACTGTCTGTTCTTAAGAACGACTCTGTGAAAGTAGTGTGATCCTGTATCTATGAAAATAGTTTCTGATCCTGTGCTTATTGTCTGCCAGTCAAGTTCAGTCTGGAAGATTGAATCCATTTCATTCCTAAATGAAAAGTTTGTTTTCTAAAGAGCATTTCTGAAATTTCAGTGCAAGTGCTGAGTTAGGTTTTTATGCTGGTCTTCGGAAAAAAACAACAAACCCAAATGAAACAAAGAAGAATTTAACTATTCTGTTGATAATGCCTGAGGTCAGGCTACACCTCACACTCCCCCATTTGCTCATAACATTACATCAGTAATACTGAAACATTAAGCTGAGAAAAAAATCTGATCAAGTAAAATACTGATCTACATATCTTATAGATGCAGTGATATATCAAGGTATCTTACAGATGCAGTGATATATCAAGGTCAGAGTCACACTGTCATGTGAAGAATTCTGCACTCACATCATGCTGCTGTTTATTAAACAGTTCAAGAAATTTTATAATGTCTGTCTGTGGTGTTTACTCTGCGGTTGAGTGTTTGGTACCTTGCTTGGAATGCTAGCAAACATCTGCTCAGTGTATGGTGAGACTTTAACTGAAAAGTTCCCACTGCTGTTCTGAATGCACATCTCTATTTTACCAAAGCATCCTTTCAAATGGCAATGATTGATGTCCAGCCAGATTAGCCCAGAAACTACTGTATAAATAGCCTTATAAGATTAGCTGCCTTCCTTGGGTAGGTAAGTCTTCTCCAGCACAAGCAGAGAAGAGTGTAGGCAGTTTATCAATAAAAGGCCTCCAGAGTTTTGATGTTCCACATCTAATTGATGTTCAACTTACTCAAAATCCATTTTAGCTTAAATTAAAGCTAGTCCCATTGTAATTATATTTGGAACACAGTTTCTTTTCTTTGTAGGCAAATTGGGCCAAGATTACTCATTACTAAAACATTAAGACCTTACATTTTTGCCAGCACAGAAGACTGCAGTTTTGTCAGAAGAAGCAACCTTGGGCTAGATTTGGGATAGCATCATTGGGAGACAGATGGACCAGCCTCTACATGCAGATAGGCCTGTTGCTGACAGTAGGGCTTCCAGCAGTTTCACTGCACTGATAGCCACAAAGGACAGTTCATCTGTCTGTCAAGCAACCTTAAGAAACCAACAAGATAAGGGCTTCTTTTTTTATGTGACCATATGACTGCATTAGATTAAACGGCTTTTTTTGCAAGGCTCATTTTATTATCTGCTCTCAAATTCATTCAGTATGTCTGAAACGGTCTCATAGTTTGCCTTCTTCCTTGCTGCAAGCAGTATAACTATGCTAAGGTATGGGACTGATAATCCCAGAGTCCCAGAGCTCCTAGCTGCTCATCTCCCCTCTTGGTTCCTATGAACTACTGCATTACTAACATTCCCCCTAGTGACAATTAAAGTAATTAGACTCCGATGAGTCAGCATGATCCTGCCTTCCACCTAAATGACCATGTGCCATTTAGGAAGCACAAAGGGGACAAGGGTCTGCAGGCACAAGGGGCAGCTGGGGATGCCGCGATGGTGCAGGTGGATGGCTCACAGGCAGGAGCACTGCACTGTCACTGGCTGACAAGGAAGGTGAGATAGCTTTAACTATTCTACAACTACTGTCTAGTTTTTACATGGAAAGCAAATCTAAGGAAGAGAATTACTCGGCAGTGGTGTCAGTTTCCAAGTTCCCATACCCTTGGCAAAATTACTTTGATTAAAAAAATAAACCAACAATTTTTAGATTTTGTTACCATTGCGCAGGAGCTAGAGGTAGGAGGAGTATCTTTACTTTCAAATCACCCCTTTAAAAGAGTATCTAATGGGCAAAATAAGCACATTCAAAACTAGAAAGAAGTCTGACGAAGTGGACGGGCAGAAGGCCAGGTCCTTTTGGACCTCAACAGTTTTAAGCCGATCTTTCAGTGAGTCACTTGTTGTACCCATGGTTTCCAACAAGCGTGCAGTCTGTGTACAGACCTCTCTGCCAGGGGCAGCCCTCCAGAAAGAGCATAATGTCATGCTAGTGCCCGCCGTGAGAGGTACCTACTTCCTTGTACCAGGAGAACAGATGCAGTTGGTGCCCGTGGCCAGGTGCTGCCGCAGGGGGGCTCCTGGGGAGGCCTCTGTGAGAAAGGAGCTGGGGTTGCCCCTGCCAGGTGCAGCCGCCTCCCACCAGCCAAAGCCCAGTGTGCCAGCAATGCTGGCAGTGCCTCTCTGAAAACCTATTTAAGAAAGGGTAAAAGATGCTGTGCAGCAGCTGTGAGAAAGGAGTGAGAAAATGTGGGAGGAACAACCCTGCAGACACCAAGTCAGTGAAGAGGGAGGGGGAGGAGGTGCTCCAGGAGCTGGAGCAGAGATTCACCTGAGAGGGCATTTGGGTGGGCATCTGGTGGCCAGCCAAGTTCAACCCACCACAACAGACCGTCAGGGTGGAGGGAGGCTCTTCTATCTCCCTAACACTGCATGTGGTGTGAAACAATATGGCAGACCCAGCTCCGCATCAGCTCCGTGTCATCTCAAGGTCTGAGCCCACAAGACCCAAACGTCTGTCTGAAAGAGAGAGACCTAGATGGACATCTGCAAGGCCCACAGCAGGTCCAGTGCTGAAGACTGGACCCACCAGACACATCTTTCCTCTCCATAGCTAATCAAGTCTTCCTGCTTCCCATTTTTTCATTTATAGAGGAAAAATGGCAGAAGGCCAGCCACACCTAAGTATTCAGATGTCAGACTTGAATACAAATGGCATCCCCAGCAGAACGCAGTGCTCTCCAGACTTAGCCAGCAGGGGAGGAAGCGTACTAACTTTCCACAACATCTGCTACCATGTGAAGATGAAGACTGGGTTCCTGTGTTGTCAAAAAACAGCCAATAAAGAAGTTTTGAGAGATGTCAAGTACGTATTTAAACATCTCTTTAGAGTATGTGTGTGTTTTATTTCTGTCCGGACAGCTGAGTCCACTCATGTCACTGAACCACTAAGCACAATATACAGAATTTGATCAAGATTTAGAAAAATTACATGTGTGTATGGTTGCTTCGTGTTTGCTATCAGCTGTGCTTAAGCTTCCTGCTAGGCCCCACTGGTCTTCAGTCATTAGAGCTGAGCCTGTACACAGAGAGCTCACGCTGCTGGGTGCCATTTCCCCCGGCCCCAGGGAGGGACAGCCTTCCTGGCCGCTATCAGCATGGGTGCACACAAGCCAGCTGTGGTCGTTTTACACTACCTGGCAAGCCTCCTACTGTGCCGTGGTGTTTAACTGAGATACCAACAGCCGGTCCTCAATGCTTGCGTCTCCTTCCCTGAGGTGCCCTTTGGGAAGGTTAATTTGGGGGGTTTTAACTTAAAATGTTTAAGACAGCAATATAAATGAAGGTTAGGTTAACTTTGAAGAGATGTAAAGTTTTCTCTTTTGGGTTTTTTATTTCCGACATTGAGCACTACTGCAGTAAAGGAATCATGTCGTTATGGCCTTTGTTCAATAATCTATGCATCAAGTTTGCCCATTCACAGTTCAGTAGTTAAGCTAAGTGGCAAGTTCTCACACAACATGCCATTCGAAGTCACCCGTGACTTTCAGCTCCCTAACTCCAATTTCTATCATAAATATTCACCCTTTTGTGTGGCTCTGTCTGTCCTGCTCTTTGCCCATGCAACTTCCACACCTCCTAAACATGAGCTCTTAAAATCTTTCCTACTATCCTCAAGAGCTGTATGTTATGGTAACTTAATTGACTGACACTGGTCATTTGCAACAATGTCAGCAGGAGATCCCTCTTGTGGCTTATTGTAAAAGACCAATGTTTAACACACATTAATGCTTTTCCCTTTTAGAAAATGCAACATCTACATTTGTTTTGTTACATATTTTTGTGCATGTTAAAATCACAGCTAACGTAACATAATATATGTATAATATGTATGCTTCTTAATCTGTGGAACCATACGTTTCCACAATAAGAAATTGAAGGAAACAAATATGCATCAGGAAGAGCAAAACCAAGCCTCCTAGGCTGCATGTCCTTAGACCCTAAGAACAGCTGTACTGGGTCAGACCCACAGCCACACTCAGATTGCTGTTACCTGGATTTCTGATAACAACCAGTACCAGACTGTAGTTCAAGATAAACCTGGTATCATAACATACAGACAGGCACTTGTGTGTGCAGCGTGATTCTTGTGTACACCAAAGCTCGTTGAGCACAGATTTTAGGGGCTAGTCAGGAAAAATAGCAGCAACGCTTTCACATGCTTCAGCAAAAAGAAAAAAAAGGCAGCAGTATTTCCATATCCTGTATCATTTCTATAGGGACTTTTCCTCAAATACTTTAAAACCTTTTCTATCTGGCTTTTGAGTTTCATGTGGCTTAAAGTCAGATACAGAGAAACCATCAATGGCAGCTTCTGTAAGTACAAACAAATCCCTAGTATATTCTGTCTACAGGGACCATTATTCTCTCTGCTAAGAGGATAATACCTTTAGAACTGAAGGTGGTTAAAGCGTGTGCTTTACTTCTAGAGATCCAGGAGGGTAAAAGCATGCATAGAGGTTTTGCTACCTTTTGCTCAAGTTTCTGTGTTGTCTTCATTATATGAAGATTAGTTCTTGAATTAGGAATAAAAATTAAGGTGGAGTTTGACTGATCATAAATATTGTTTGCTTCATTAATTCCAAAATTAATGGGATACGGAAGGTAGTTCTACAGATAATTTACACTAGCCTACCAGATGAAACACTAAGAGAGATAAAAACATCCCATCTATTTTGTAAAACCTATCTGTTTTGTCTTACAGTGGCATCATGAGACCAGGACTGAACGCAATTTTGGGACCCACTGGCAGTGGTAAATCTTCGTAAGTGCCCTCTTTGCCCTATACAGAAATTACACAAAGGAGAAAATGAACATGCACATATTTAGCAGTAATGGACAACACATTCAGGGAAAGATTTTGTTTTCATTTAGGTCTGTGCAAATCTCACTGGTTTCTGAGAAATACCTGAATTAAAAAAAGACAATCAGCTTACATGACAAAGATATAATTAAATTTTAGTCCACACTTTCCTGATACATGATCTTTATGTATCATTCTAGATTAAGTTCGTATTATTAAACAAATGGACAGCAATGCACTATGAAATAGCACAGATCTCAGTTCCTTAGGAAACCAGGACAAAAGAAACTCAGCCCTTGAAAACTGCTAGGGGTTTTCTAAATAGCAAATGTTTAATGTGGGATGCTTTTATGTAACTGTTTCTTCCATGAGCTGGGGTTGTGGTTCAGAGAGCTTACCTCCTGCATGCTCATCTGACAAAGTAATCAACTTTTCTCCTAGGCTACTCGACATTTTGGCTGCAAGAAAGGATCCCCATGGGCTTTCCGGTGACATTTTGATCAATGGAGCTCCTCAGCCTGCCAACTTTAAATGTACCTCTGGATACGTAGTACAGGTAAGTAATTTTTATCACTCTATGGATTTTATTGTCCCCTTCTGACTGCAACTGTAAGAAGTTGCTGCAGTGTTGCAAGTACCTTGCCTTGATCCAAGAATCGAGACTGGTGCAGTAGCAACTCTCCACACATCCCCCCTCACTGGGAAAGTGACTCTACTTTGTATTTGAGTCTCTTTCCTTAATGCTCTAGAGTCAACGGAGGCGGATGCTTTGGATCCGTCTTTGTTCTCCATTTGGGGGAATAGCCATAGGCTACCAATATGCATGGAGTATTTTCCAACTGTGATGCTTTCTGGTAATATATAGCTTGTATCTCCGCTTGCCCAGGACAATGTCAATAAGTCCCATTCTAAGAAAACCTTTGTCCTGCGGGGGTGGGCTGGGGAGAAAGACATGTGAAGGACGAAAGAAGGAAAACTGCATCCCTATTTTCATTTCTTTCCACTCCCTACTACCTATGCTCAACAGCATGCTTGCAGTTTATCAAGACCTGAAGAGGTGCATCCATGAAAACTCCTTATAAAAGTACAGTCAGCATGTTACAGAAACACGTAACTCTCGACTTCCTACATCTGACAGATTCCTCTTGCAAAAGACAAGTAGCTAGTATCTAAAAAACCTACCCTCCTTCCTCCTTTGCTGAAACAAGCTCGGAAAACGTTCCCCTTACCCCACATGGACCCAACCTCTCTTCTCCTTCCTTATCCCTGCTCTTACCTGCAGTGGACTGAGGCTACATTTACAAACGTACAGTGATAGCAACCTGAGTTGTAGCGGCTCCTTAGGTCCCTTTAGCCCTTCCGTATCTCACTCAACACCTCCGAAAAATTGAATAAGGTAAGAATACATGAGGGATAGTTTTTAATACGTTGCTATTTATGCATTTTGATATCATGCATGATGGAGGATGTTCCTATATTGCGTTGCTTTATGAATAAAGGCATTTATAATTATGTGCATGGAATCAACTCTCTGCTATAACACAGGCATTGAAGATGCACCTTACTGCATGTTCTGGTGGTTGCTACTGTCCCTCTGCATGCAAGGACAACATAAAACACAGGTAGATGCAGTTGTCAGAGGAAAAAATAGAAATTGCTAAGCGACCACCAAGTATCTACTTTTTTTTTTTTCATGAAGGATGATGTGGTGATGGGAACCCTGACTGTAAGAGAAAATTTGAAGTTCTCAGCAGCACTCCGTTTGCCAAAGTCAGTGAAGGAACAGGAAAAAAATGAACGAGTGAATCAGATCATCAAGGAACTGGGTTTGAGCAAAGTGGCAGATTCCAAGGTAAGGCGTGTAAATATGGTGCTTAAATCATGAACAAGTATTAAGTGATTTATTTAATTAACCAAATGGATTAACATGTCCGATAAAAGAAAAGTATAATTAAACAGACTATTTCAGTAATACAATAATTAATAACATTTATGTACGGCAGTCTGCCTGGACTCTGCAATGATACTGCCATATGCTATTATATTGTGGGGAAGGGGAAAGGTAGTCTGTGGTTGGAGCAAAAGAGAACACCTCAAGTAATACTAACATTAAGAAATGTCCTACATGTGAGGTAACATCTACATCTGTACCTGAGAGTAGGGTCAAAATTTCTTACAGCTCTTCCAAAATGCTGCCACGTCGGTAGGATGCTGTTCACTGAAGTATTTGTTGTCAGGCCAAATGAGACAAGTTTCTTGTTTTGTGGCAGGTTGGCACACAGTTCACTCGCGGGGTGTCTGGAGGAGAGCGGAAAAGGACCAATATTGGGATGGAGCTCATCACGGATCCTGCCATCTTGTTTTTGGATGAGCCAACTACAGGACTCGATGCCAGTACTGCTAACGCTGTCCTACTGCTACTGAAAAGGTGATGGCCTGGGAAACAGCTTCCTGTTTTCACCATTTAACTCTGCTACATTTCAGTTGTATTTGACTTAAATTACAGTTAGAATGAGCAAACAGGGAAATCAGATGTAATTGTTTACCAGCAAGCCAAGGCTGCAAAGAGGATAGGAAAAAGGCTGTATGAACTCTCTCGCTCCAAAGCAGCTGCTCACAGCAGTACACAAAGTGCCTTGCACAAAGCGTGTGCATGCCGGGACTGCAGTTTGTCTGTGATAGCTGTCACAGACAGCTTCATTTATCTTCATGTCTACCTGGGCCAGAAAAGTGATTAAAACCCCTGTGGTACAGTCTGGTAAGGTGATTGATTTCAATATGGATGGTAGTTAGAACACAGCTAGCTGTTTCCCCATCACAAAATATCAGGCCAATCTTTGTGAAAACAAGCACAACACACTCTCTATTTGCAAATTTTACATCATTTTGCATTTACTACAAGCAAAGAGGACTCAAACGCCTCTCTCCAGAGCTTTCTGTCTGCATGAAAATCTTCGCAGAACCTTCCCCTCCAACAACATTCCCAGCAAGAGGGAACTTTCTTTTCTCACACAGACGCTATAAATATGACCTAAATATTTTCTTTTTCTTTTTTTTCTTTTTTCCCTTCCCCCTCCCCTCTCTGGCACACCAAGTTAGTCCAACTTAACCAAGGCTTAACTGAACTTGCGAATTCTCTTATCTAAATGCTGAACCGACTTGCAAAGCTAACATCTCTGTCGTTCTTCACTTCACGTTCAGGATGGCAAAACAAGGAAAAACAATAATCTTCTCCATCCACCAGCCTCGGTACTCTATATTCCGACTGTTTGACAACATGACGCTGCTGGCTGTGGGGAGAGTACTGTACCATGGGCCCACTCAGCACGCCATCGAGTACTTCCAGTCTATCGGTGAGCACATCGCACAGCAGGGCCAACTGCAGCAACATCTTTAGTTTGCACTAACTTGAATAAAATGCCAATGGCGCTTGATCAGAATTGGGCATAGTGTGTAGTAGCAAGCCCAGGATTCTAACAGGCTAAGCATTTCTCTTGGTGTTTCATCTCTTGATGCATATGTAGATTTGGATGATAGGGCTAACCTCTAATCAACTGTTCCTGGGCACATCTTAATTAGACAAAGCACAGGCTAGGGTTGAGAAGGGCACATTGCCAGCTGTCACCTTGCTTTCACAGACAGAGCTGTCCGGCAGTGCCGTTCATCTCTTGGCTAAGCACGGACCTTTTGAAGCCTGTAATGCTTATGGTGCGGGCTGCTCAATGGGCAGACTGGCGTGGCTGTGTTCGTGACAGCTACACACAGTCTTCTGCCAGTCACACAACTGCCGCTTAGGGCTTGTAATGCTGTTGCCACAGGCTACGAGTGTGAGCCATACAACAACCCTGCCGACTTTTTCCTGGACATCATTAACGGAGACTCCACTGCGGTGGCAATGAGCAAGACCGATGAAACTAACACAGGTATGAAAACCAGAGCTGAGTGAAATTATCATAACATGTATTTTGCCAGAAGGTGTCCAGTACAACACAGAAAAATCACTTACAGGTGTCAAACAACCAATAACCATGTTGTACAAGCGTACGGTTATTTGTATGCATGAGAGTATACGTACTGCTGACCTGTGTTGCTTTAAAGGAAAAAAACCAACCCAACACACCGTTCCTAAATAATTTTGTTTATACGTGGAAAATAATTAGCATAACCTGAATAAGTACCAAATTCACATACAGCCCTAGTATATAAAATATTTGTCTATGCAAGAATAGTTTGCCTCTCATAAAAAGGTAATTAGTAATTCATCATTGCTACCCATTTCTTCATAAACTGACCTGTATACTTTTGTGTCACACTCAAATTACAAGATGTTAAATGTGAAAGAATATTTTCCTGTGTTGAAGTTAAAATGTCTGGGAATATAAGAAACTGTTTTGTTACCTCTCAACACAGAGAAAGAGCTGCTGTCATCTTCAAGGCAACCCAACTGAAGTCCTGCAGAAGCAGAGATGATAAACCAGGACAATTGTTCCAGTTAGGGACATAATTTGATGCAGTTATGACTTGTATTTTTTAACCTAATGCAATGGTT
The DNA here is from genome assembly GCF_964188355.1 of Buteo buteo. NCBI lineage: Eukaryota > Metazoa > Chordata > Aves > Accipitriformes > Accipitridae > Buteo > Buteo buteo. The sequence continues at coordinate 66,850,323 of NC_134171.1, read as the reverse complement.
TATCTGTTATGAAATTACTGTTTTACTTCCTCTGAGTACGGTGGGAAGAGGGGCCAGAGATAGGGGACCAGTGTTCTCCTAATACTTCCCTGAAGTTGTGGTAAGGCAGAAATTATCCCCAAACTAAGAAATCAAATCTCACCTACGTTCAGTAGCATGCTTTTTCATCCTGTCTGTTGCTACTCATTAATAGCACGCTCTCTTTTCACATGAATGAAAAGGGAAGTGAAATAATGAATATGCTATGTGCCCAAACACACAGTTTCGCTATATCTTTACCAAAGAAGCAACCAGCATTTTACAAAAATGCTGTATTCAGGGTCTGACTAATATTACAGCTAGCAACACACATTGTATTTGTCATTGGAAAAGCACACACTGGACTACAGTTGAGAAAAAAAGGAGCTCCAGCTGAAATTTCTTTATGACTGACTCAAAAGTTTGACTGACATGCAGGATTACCTGGACTTAAAAGTCTAGGAGGTCTAAGATTATCTCATCAGATCTGCAAAGCAGGTCACTTACAGAAAGTGGGGGTGGAGGTGGGGGGATAGGATCACTTTTTGATTAGAAGTCAGATTGAAGTTTGAAACTGGCAGCATTGGCAGACAAGGGTTTACTTAGTCAGTCTACTGTGAAGCTGCTGCCTGTGGGACAGGTTGCACAGCCAAACACAGAAGTTTGGTCTTATTTATACCGACTCTTTTGAATTGCATGCTATGAGACTGAGTGCAATGAATCACTGGAACTAAATGTGCGTATTAATTCTTCTGGTTCATTAGTAACTCTCCCACCCCAACATAACTCTCCTGGCTTAACTCCTAAACAATCTTCCCATCCCTTACAGAAATGGTGATATTTCTTCTTAATCTTTTCAGCAGAGAGCACTGAAGAATGCACTGACTATGATAAAACCTTGGCTGAGAAGTTAGCAGAAAAATACTCCAACTCTGCCTACTACCAAGAAACAAAAGCAGTATTAGAGAATATTTCTTTGGGAAATAAAAAGAAAACAAAAGCAGTTTTCCGACAAATCACGTATGCCAATTCCTTCCTTCATCAGCTGAAATGGGTGTCCAAGCGCACATTTAAAAATCTGGTAGGAAACCCTCAAGCTTCCATAGCTCAGGTAACGCCATTTGTATCTACCCTTTTGTGGTATACATTGAATTTATTCCACTCCTGTATTAGGTAAGTCATCGGGATGGTTTTGCCTCTTGATATTTTGACTCCAGTAAGCATCTGAAAAAAGAGTGTTCAAGGTCTGGAAATCTGATTCACTAGAAGGTGTCCTGAATGCTCCCAAATGAGCAGCATGAGGGACTGTTCAGTAATTAATTTTGGACTACTGAAAGACTTTGGGAGACAGGATCTTTTCCAGCAGGGTATTCTGCTGCTCCCGGCCAGGAGCAGATTATCTCCCAAGTAGATTCACACATTTGCTCAGGAACATTCTTCAGACTTGACTCTAATTGTCCAGGATTGGCACTGTGGGGTTTGGCCTCCAATCTTCTCCCCCACCAGGGAAAGTTAACTTGTACAATTAACTACACTTGCATACTTAATTAAACTTCAGCACACAGTGAAGTGCTGGCAGTTGGCTCAAGTGTAAAAAAATTTTCACAGTCTTATAATGTGTGTGTTGTTTGGGCATTTGACTGTTCGTAATGGCGATGATGTCTTCTGGAGAAGATGTGATGAAGACCACAATAGGGTCTAACACCTGCCATGGAAGATGAGCATGTTCTACATGACTGGCCCTGTTAGTGCTGCTTTTTCAGAAGAATCCACACCAAAAGTGTTGATTTATTCAAAGCTGCACATTGCCTTCAAAAATAAAGAATGCCTGGCTGACCTCCACAAAATGACTAATCCTCAGGAATCCCCTAATTCACGAGCCAAACTCTGCAGTCCCAGCACCAGCAAAACTCCCACTGCAAGTCTCAGCAATTCTAGAGGAACCAATAGAAAAAGTGGTCCTGAGCCAGGGATATAAATTATCTTCATCATATTTTATACAATGAGTGAACAAACAGCCAGTGTGGAGGGGAAATCAGTCCAGAATCCCTGAGGTTAAAAGGCTTTGAGTATGTGTGTGTGCGTCTGTATGTTGATACTATGGAGATCCTTAATAATTGCTTTGTAAAAGCTTGACCTTGTGACAAGAATTAGACTCTCAAGGATCTCGTAATACCCCAAGGTTAATGGTCCTGACTTGTTTCTCACAATCTTTTCTATCTCCCCACCCTCATTAGGGATGGATTTTACAAGCATTCTTTGAGAGGTACACGGCTCATTAAGCCTTTTTTCATTAATCTGCTCCAAACTGGTCTTGATATGATCCCTGCTTTCCACTGCAATTGGCTTAGGAGCTGAATTATCCCTGACATTTGCTCCTTTCGGCAGGATCTTAGTTATAGGGTACCACGGATCAAGGGGTTTATGGTATTATGATTCATGCATTGCTCACGCTTAAAAATGACAGAACCGCCTGATACCATCAGTTTTCCTAAGATTTTTGTCATTTGCATTTAGCACTAAAAAGTGTGATGTACATACTTAAGTCTTTTAAATTATATCCTTGAGGCAGCTGCTATCTTTACTATTTCAATTGTGTTATAGACTGCAAATGTCAGTACACCTATAGCCCATAGTATCTTGCTCTTGTAAAAAACAATCTTGTGAATAAGATGTGTGATAGAGCCCAGCAATTACACACTGTGGAGCATGAAAATGAACTGTCATCTCCAAGCTCAGGAAAGACTGCTTTCGGCTATTGGTTGCTAAACTCAGAGTAACACTGGGATGGCTCCAGAGAAACCCCCACAGCAGCACTGCACTGAAGAGCTGTGGTCAGCCCTAAAGCTGAAGTTACCCTTCTCACTGACAGCAGACGGGAAGTCACTGACTGTCCCAAGGAGGATGAATGGTGGAGAGTAGCAGTAGGGAGAAAGGAGTGATGTTGCAATACATCACCAATTAACTTGATCACGACATCCAAGAATGGCTGAAACAGTGTTGGGGGAAAAGAGCTTGGCTGAGGTACACATGATGCTGGGGTTCCTCTAGAGATAGGTGTTATTTGCTCCTTCTAACCAGCCCCACCAAGCCCCTACTATTGTCCTCCTCCCATTGCTGGTGTTAGCACCCTCCCAGCACTCCCAGAGCAGTTCCCTCAGGTCATAGATCTGGCCTGGGAGGAGGTCAGGGAAAAGCTGGGATACTGTTGCAGGAATGTGCCTCCTGCCAGTGCCACCACAGAAGAGCCAGCTCCTGTACTGTCCCTCCGTTCTAGCCCTCCCAGTGCCTTGCCTGCACGAGGCAGCAGCGGCTGGCTGCCACTGAAGGCAGGTGGCACTGGGAAGCTGTTGTCTCCCAGACACCTCTAGAAGGATACCGTGGCACAAAACTCAAAGTACTGCTGTGCTGCAGGTTGCTAACCGCCCCATCAACTCCCTTCCCAGCGTGGATAGTTTTTCTGCTTTCTGAAACATTTCCTGTCAATCTACACTAACACACTACATATTTCAAGAAAACTACCGAAGCTTTAAAAGCAATGAGAATAATACTTTTCTTTCCTTTTTGATGTTCAGCTGTGTGTTACAGCTTTCCTGGGACTGGTTGTAGGTGCCATTTTCTTTGGACTTAAAGAGGACTCCGCTGGACTACAAAACAGGTTAGTCAGTTTAGGTAATGGATATCCAAAAATTTGATAAAGCTCCCTCATGGCTGCAATAGGATAATGAACAGCTTGGAGGCTGAGAAGGAACCCATAAGCTCTTTGTGAAATATACCTACTTCTTTGAAGCAAATGCTTCCCTTCACATCACTAGGTAAGGCCAAGCCTACATTAGTTACTTCGAAGTCAGAATATTCTTCTGCCTCTAGGAAGGTCCCTGCAGAACTGAGAGGGGGATGCAGTTCTGCCCTCCCATGTTGTAACCTGGACAAGCAGTCCAAATGAAGTGAGTAACGCTGCTTCTGTAGGATGACATTTTTCAGTGTCAGTCAGGTTGCTGAAAACGCTGAACAGCAGACAACATATCAAAAAGGCTTAATTCAGCATGGCAGCATTTTAACTTCTTTTCTGCAAAGATTTCCCCAGGATAAAAAGATTAAAGATTAAAATATACAGACTTGGCTACATAAACCTGGGTAACTAAAGCTTTGATCTTGCAACTGCTTCTATATACACACTTGAGTTTACCAGCAGTAAGTCAGAAGGTGTGTGTAAAGCTAGATTTTAAAATTATTCTAGTCTATGTATAAGTTTGACAGCTGTATGTACATGACCCAACAAATGCATTTGCAACTAAGAAAGCTCTGGGTTCTTAGTCTTGAAACACTTCATAGCATTTACTTAAAAATGGCCCAGTTTTAAACTGAATATGAAAGTGTGAAAGCAAAACCTTAAATTTTAGTGGAAAAGGTGAAAACAACTTCTCGCATTGCTAATTCAGTTCCTCACAGTTTACATCAGGCAAATGCCTCACAGACTGAGAATTTTTAACATGTCTGGAAATTACATTTTAAAAAAATAAGGAAAATAAGTTCATTTTCTATCCTTTGACTGTATCACTGAACATCCTGTCCTTGCACGTGAATAACAAATACTGCCTGTGCCATGTCTACTTCAGGCTTGTTACAGACTCAGACTTGCAGCCAAGCCTCCTCCTGTGGAATTTGGGATGGGAGGTCACATACTGCTGAGCTCCAGGCACTATGGTCAGATTTACATACGCTGTAGTGGAAACACTACATTTACATCACATTTTTAATAACAGTTTGCCGTTTTGCTTTTTGTAGAGTGGGTGCAATGTTCTTTCTGACCACCAACCAGTGTTTCAGCAGCATCTCAGCTATTGAACTCTTCGTTGTGGAAAAAAAGATATTTATGTAAGTAAAACATACAAAAAGGTTATCAGGGACTACTGTTAGAGAGTTTGTTTGCCCTGCTGTAGCTAATTGTCATTTAAATACAACTAGTGCAGAGTTTTCAAATTATTTCACTGTTAGTGCTCATTGCAGAGGTACTCTTTGAGCCTGTCAGTGAGTTGTCTACAAATCCCCCAAACGGTACCTACAATTGCAAATGACTCAGAGTTTAAAATTATTAACATATGTAGGACATCCCCCCCCCCCCCAATACTCAATTTAGGAATTGATTAATAAGTTTGTGACTTGATAGTGAGGACAGTAAATACTATCTAACTGGATTCTTTAAAGCTATGCAGATTACACTGTACAGAAAAGGAAATTATTTAAGCTTTACCCTCTCTCTCTGTTTTGACAACATGACACTTACTAAAAATTATGTGCACAAGTATCCATATTCATTTGCATATGAAAATGCCACCATTACTATAGTATGTGGCTTACTGGACATTTGCATTACAGCCTAACCATGAAAGAACTCTTTTTTTCCAGTTTGAGCTAGAATTCATTTGTCTCCAGGCAAAAATAATCTTACCGGTTTTTAGTGATGAAAATTGTAATATGCTGTATATATCTCTGTGTTCCAGACATGAATATATCAGTGGGTACTACAGAACATCTGCATATTTCATCTCAAAGCTAATGGCTGATTTAATACCCATGAGGACTATACCAAGCATCATCTTCACCTGTATAATTTACTTCATGTTAGGCAAGTATGGTCTCCTACAGTCCTATTACAACCCTCTCAATAAATCAACAAGGCACTCACATTTTATGTATGTGCATGTATATTTATATAGGCTAAAGCACCACATGGGCACAGCAGTGGTTACCATGCTTGCTTTTAGCATACCATGCTGTTTACAGAAAAGACACACTTTCAAAGATTTAAGTATTCATGTCAGAATCTGTGACATGTCTCATCTCCACTGTCCCTGGAAGGAAGTGTGCCATAACCATTTCTACATAGGTTTGATTTGTTCCTTTTCATTTATGGCCATCTTAGCTTCCAGTGACTTTTACAAGATACTTTTTCCATCCTTGCAAGAACAGCTATCAAAGAAAAAGTTTTGTTTTAAGAGCTTAATATTGTGCGAATTAATATCAGCTTGTTCTTTTTGGTGAAATGCCTTCCGGTTAGTGAGCAGACTTTGAAAATTGCTGGAGCCAAGTTTTACAACTCTAGACCGCCTTCAAACATCATCCTCAAAACACGTCCCAAGCAGGCCATTTTCCTAGGATAAGGTTTCAGATCACAACATCCTTTTGGGATGTCCCAAAAGCTGGAAAGTGCAAGCAAAATTTAAAATAATCACAGTTTGCTTTGGTCTGAGTTTTTTCCCCTAAGGAATAGGAAACAAGTCTGCATCAGCAAGAGGCTCTCAGACTGCGAAACTGGAGTGAGATAGACCTTGCTACCAAATCCATAGACGCCCAAAGGCCACTAGGTCTATTAAGAGAGCTCTCTGATGGAAACAAGTGAAATGCTGTACAACTGCTGCTCATGGAAGTGCTCTAGAAATCTGTCCTTCAATAGACAACTTGAAGCCACAGCGAAGCCTTCACCTTGGACTGTGTGGAGTACATTACTGTAACTTCTACCCATTCTGCTATCTCCAGTGTTGCTGCAGTTACAGGCATACTACTTATTCAGCCTGTCCTCTGTTAACAGGGCATACCCATATGGGCTGTCACAAGCCCCACTCCAGTCTTAGGTCTCAGAGACATAGCCTATGCTGTCAGACAAAACGTATTCTGTAGGCAGGATACACTACATAAGTCAGAATAGCATTCAGGTTATGGTAGAGCTTTTGGCAGGATCATACTGAAACTCTTCTTGTTTTGATCTTTAAGGTTTGAAACCAACAGTAGAAGCCTTCTTTACAATGATGTTTACCCTTATGATGGTGTCCTACACAGCCACTTCTATGGCATTAGCCATTGCAGCAGGACAGAGTGTGGTCGCTGTAGCAAACCTGCTCATGACTATCACATTTGTTTTTATGATTGTGAGTAACGTTATTCAGTTTTCTAGACTGAATCGTGAAATCCTAGAAATGCTGAAATCTAGAAATCCTACCAGCACAGAGTTCAGCTGAATTCTGCAAAAAACTGTGGGGTTGAGCATGTCAAATATCCTGGTTTGTCTGATTTGACTATTCTGATACTGTGGGGTCGAATATTCTGATTTGTCCTTTTAACTAACAAGGACCGGGGAGCTGGGTGCGAGGGAGAGGGAGAGTGGTTCCTTGGCCCTCTTCTCTGAGGCTCTGGCAACCAGCATACTGCCTGGAAAGCAGAAAAGTGGCCTAGAGCTACATTTCGTTCCTTTGCCTTTAGCTTTGGCCAAAGACCAATTTGGCTGGCTGAGGACATGACCTGCAGCCTCCTGCTCTCTGAGACCACTACCGTAGTTGCCCTCCTCAGCTGCAGACCCAACCATCAGGCATGTTAGAACTGGACAACACACAAACAGCTGCAGTTCGAAGACAGGCACCATAAACAATAAGGCAGTGCTGAACCAACAGCCCAAAAACACGTTGCCTCAGACTCAGGGAACGCAAGGAAAAACCGAGTGCACACGTCCAGCAGCTCCACACACGCAAGTAACAGCAGATAGTTCATGTGAACCCATGTGGGAGCCACAGACGGGAAGTCAGGCGAAGGACCACATGGGGTTATGGCCCAAAGCTGGGTAACAGAAATGATTCCTTCCCTCTCCTCTGTTGTTCCACTGAAAGAGTTTCTTCTTTTAGAAATGCATTCCTACTTGTTTTTAATCTGAAGAAGCAAAGTCAAGAGCTAGAGAAGAACACATGGTAACAGCATGTAATTTCTAATTCGGTTTTGTTGTTGTTGTTGTTGGGGCTTTTTTGTAATCCTTGCCTCTAGATTTTCTCTGGGTTGCTGGTCAATCTCACAAGCATCATGTCCTGGCTCTCCTGGCTCAAATACTTTAGCATCCCTCGATACGGAATGACAGTAAGTGCTGTATTTTCCTGGGTACAGACTTGGAAAAGCTTTGCTAGAAAGAAATGTCTTTACTCATGATAAAGAAAACTCCAAACTTTATGGGCTAATGAGCAAAAGGTAAGTTAATTAAATACAGCAACCTCAGAACATAGTGCAGTATCTTCAAACAAGAAAGGCTTCTCATCAACCAGCACCCACTGCTGTTTAGAAAAGCTCATTTCTGTAACTTGGAAACACCTCATATGAAAGAGACACTAAACAACTACATCCACTGGAATGCAGTTGGATGAAAATGGTACAGAGTAAAGAACAATGTTATCCCTAAAAAACCTTTCTTCTCTTTTCCATCAATCAAAAACTTGTCAAGTTAAAACTTTTCTCCTAATTTTTGATAATTTTAGCCAGGGTGATGTTTCACAGAGAAATTTGGGCTTTAATATGCCTGTGCAGAAATAGTCTAGCCTGAGGGAGGTGTTAAAGCCTGGTGACACGCATGCATTACAGGATGTGGACTGCATACATTCCTCTCTTAAAAGAAAAAGAATCCTGCTGCTCGGTTAAAAAAATGGGGATTTGACCAGCATAATAAATAGTGATAAGTTTTTAGAATAAATTTGAATTGAATTATATCTCATCTTGTTAATGTATCATTCCTTTACCTACTAATTTCTGTTGTCATTGTTTCTTTTATTTTAAAAGGCTTTACAAATCAATGAATTGACTGATCTGAACTTTTGTAGCAGCAGTAATGACACAAATTTAATCAGCAATGATAACTATCGACAGCTAAGCCGGCCGTAAGTATTTTGGTACATTAAAATGAATCCCACCACTAGTAAGTTAGAAAGTCCTAAAGCATTAGTCTGTTTGTGAGATACTCAATGACGACCAGCAGAATCTGAGACTTTTTATATCGGAAACGAAGTTTTGACTGGGTTTTTGCATTCTGTCTACAGAGAATATTTGGCTTATTGTCATATTTAGTATTTATAACACTATAAATATCTGGCATTATGCTTCTCACTTTTCTTTAAACTGTGTTTACTGAAACCCACACACACGCACTACAATTATACAGCCTCACAAAATCCATTTCAGCTTCCTCCAAGAAACTGATTGTAGCTACAAGAAAAACAAATTTACAAATAGAAAATAAAATAGTAACATATAGCTGGTGTTTGCCTGGCCTATTGTAGACATGAAATCACTCTACAACTTCTAGGCATCTTCCTAGATATTTCAAACTGACTAAGTTTATAAATGTGTGTGTATTTATCCATAGGTGGTGCACAGGAAATGAGTATCTGAAAAATCAAGGCATTGATGTGAGTAGCTGGGGCCTGTGGCAGAACCACCTGGCTCTTGCCTGCATGACAGTAATATTCCTTACCATTGCATACCTGAAACTGCACTTCATGAAGAAGTTCTCTTAAAACCAGAATGAAAAATGCAATTCCCACTGGTCAGTAGTTTGACAAACCGAGTGTGCAACTGACTTGATTTTCTTTGAAGAGACCTTCCTTTGTACTTCTGTTTATGGTTACACAAGTCAGCAATGTGAATGCCATCCCTGTGTATTAAATACTTAGTATTAATGTACTTTGCTGAAATGTCTAGCATGCCTCAGTTCTCTCTGCCATAAAAAGTGTACAACTATTCATTTCTTCAAGAGACTATTCAGTCTTTCTGCATGTTCTAGCTACAAATTTGTTAAATAATGAAACTAATATTTAATGGCTTAACCTGAAAAAAAAAAAAGGTTCCATACTTTAATTAGCACCTATATTCACTGGCAAGTAATTCAGTCCAAAGGGATGCTTATCAGGACACCAGTGCAGTCTCGACTGCTAATGAGGTCACAGTCTACGTGAGACAGCAACAAAAACACCTTCTCCATCCCAGTGCATGTCTCATGCCCTTTGCTATTTGGGAATCGTTACTGCTCTAGAATGTACTTGATTGAGCCCATCAAGTTTTTTCTTACCAAGCTCAAGTGATAGAAACGCTTTTTTAAATAAAGGTGACTGTGTACTTACTTGCTCTGCCAGTTTGCATAATCCTTGTACTGAAATTTGCATTTTCTCTGCATAACTGCAAGTCATCTTCACTGTCCTGCTATTGCTGCTATCGTGAGTTCTTAGTCTTTTTTATGGTGACCAATTTCAACTGTACAGCTAATCAGGATGGAACCACATTTGTAGGAGTCCACAGGTTGCAGTGACCCTTTCCTGGCCGGCCAGCGTTTCTCCTGGCCGGCCGTACGCAGCAATGGTAGCGCAACTCCTTCTGCGTGGTACAGATGCGGCAGCACTTCCAACAAGGATCTCTGCCCTTATCGCTCCCCATTATTATTTCATGCAATAAAGTTTGCTCTATTTTAAAGACCTGTTGCTTACTTTTGGCCACGGCCTATGGACTCCTTACCAGTCATCCCTGCTCTTGAGTTTATTTAGGAGGTGCACATGCAGTACGGTAACATTACGGGGGAACCCTCCCCCAGCTGTACGCCTTCACCGGCATCCCTGCCATCTCCTACCTACCAAAACCCCATGCGCGTGGCTTTTCCTCTCTGCCTTGCAGCTGACCCGGTTTTCTCCTCGTACGCAGCCTCTGCATCGTAGCTGAACTACACCAGCGGCCCTGAGCCGAGGTTCTGCCCTGTGAGACGACAGAGAAGGGGAGAATACCTCGCGTGGCGTGGCGTGGCGTGGCATGGCGTGGCGTCGCGCCACCTCCCCCGCCCACACCTTCCGCCAGCTCTCGGTTACAAGGCGCTGGCCGTAAGTTAGCGCCTGGCCAGTCGTTAACCGTTAGTCGGCAGGCGGGCCTTGGATATCCAAGGATATCCGTTTAAACCATTTGAAAACGGAATGATTGCAAGGCAAAGGATGTTACCTGCAGAGTTACGCGTAAACGCATACAAATGCACAGAAGACAACTTTACAGCTCTTTCTTGGGCTGTTAACCGTTGCTTCTGCAATGTTTGCCCTAGTTTGTATGGGTCGTGCATAGTCGCATTTGGAAATTTCTTAGCGCTGTCTGGCTTTTGTTAGTTTTTATATCAACTGATTTTAACTGGGCCAGCTCTTGTGCTAAGAGAAAGCATAAGGTTAACCATAATACAAATTTCTGTTACACTTTCCTATCTCCAAATTTATTAGCATTAGAGTGTATTAAAATAAGTTAATCCCCAGTGAAGTGCGGTGTCCTGACTTCTGCCAGTTTTCCTGCATGTTTTTTCCCTGTGCAAACATGAGGGAGCTCAGCTTCTGCAGAAGGCAGTAAGCACTGTAGGGACGCTAGGACAAGCTGCTGTCACACACCTAGAGCAGCCGAGTTCCTTCTGCCTTTTTCTCCCTGCACTTCAGTACTTTTAATCTTTTTCCTCAACCAGAGTTTCAAGAAACTTACAAGACCTTATTTTCTCCAAGAGACTTTAAGCCACTCCTTCCAGGATGGTTGTAGTTTTATGTCTGCTTCAAAAATTACTCAAGGCAGAGACACAGAACTGGAGAAGCAGTGTGAGCGCACACTCTCCTTTTCTGTCAGAAACACCTGGTGTGGAAGCAGTATGGTATGCAGACCTGGGGCAATGACAAGAGGCAGAGGAGCCAGGTGAAGCAGAATAGGAAAAAACCTACATGGTTCTCCAGCCTCCCTTTGCAAGCCTTGCTGTGACTACCACGGAACGAGGCTTTCTACAACGGTAACCTGTAGCTGTGCTCTGAAACATTTCACTGTGAGTTTTGAAACAAGTGACACAGGTCCTGTGGAATAACATTTTAATCAAACACTACTATTCACAGTTGAACTGCATGAGAGGAAACAGAACAGCGTCCCAAATAAAACCACAAGCTGAGTTTTATCATCTTGACAAAGATACATCCTTGCAGTGAGGTCCTCGCTCTGAGTGAAGTTGTTAACTCCTTCTCTCACAGGCTTTTGCTGTAGCCAGCAGTGACTGCCCTCAGCTGGGACACAGAAGCAGTTCCACCACAGCGGCCAGTTGTTGGAACCTGGCACCGAGAGCTTTCCCACAAGTCTGTTTTCTGTACTCAGACATGGGGTTTCTGCAGAAGCCACTGTTACTTTCCACAACATCTGCTACAGAATTGTGGAGCGGCATTTGAAGTTGTCAAAAAATAGTTGCTATTTTAATAGATATCAAGTAGGTGTTTTTAAAAACATATACCCTTTTTCATTCAGCTTTGTCACAGCTCTGCATAAGTATCCAGCAAATGAACTGACAAGTAAAAGATGAAATAGTCTAATACAGATAAAATTACAGATTCACAGATGCAATAGCACACACTACATTAAATTTTCAATTTCCAGTTTAGCTAGAAGGGGATCTTGTACAGAAAGGTACATAGACGTGAATTTTAGGGAAAAAAAATGCGTGTGACTTTAAGAACACATGCACAAATAGAATAACACACACAAAAGAGATCCTCAATGTTACAAACAGCCCTGAAAAACTGAGAAAAGTAAAGAACTTGCTCGATCATTAATATTTCTGTATTTAGTTATTTGAATGTACTCAGTTGTCAGAAAACAGGTTATGACCCTGTTAAGTTTTAAAATCTGTCTACCTGACTCTTGCATTATAAAATAGTTTGCTGTTAATTTATACTTTCGTAAAATAACTTAAGTTTCTGAAAATAAAAATTTCTTCTTAGATTATCAAGAAACAGTCACCTTAAAACTGTACTAACAGTTTCTCTACATTTACACTGGTATGGCTGAACTGTAAGTCTGACCTCATGTATTTCTATGCGTGTAACTAACAATTAGAACAAAATATGAATGAAATCACACTTTTGTAGTACTCAGGCCTTCTGTTAGTTCTTGACAGATTTTCATTTTACAATATATCAAAATGGACATTCATTCAAATTAACAAAATGAATACACAAATAGAGTAATTCTAGGTTTGTTCTGCAGTGGGATTATAAGACCCAGCCTTAATGCAATCTTGGGATGCACTGGCGTGGCAAATATTCCTAAGTGTTCAAGCAAAAGATTTGTTCCACATCGGCTGTAGTTACTATCTATGGACAGGTCAGCAAGTACCATATGACTATATGATTTTGCTGTGGGTGTATAGATGTAATAACCCTAAGCATCCTACATTGCTCCTGTTCAAGCCCAGACTCTGGACATGTACATTCCATCTTCATGGCACTTCTTTGCTCAGATTAGGCACTTTGATGTTCAGTGACATGATTTGTAGAGCAGAAATATTATTTGTGGTATAAATATAAGTTCAAGACTTTGGCAAGATAGTACAAAGTTAGAAGAGATTGGCAAAATGAAAACCAGGTATCTCAAAATGGCTGTTCCAGCTGTACTTAGTGACTGAATAAATTTTTCATCTGGAGAGAATTCAGCTTTATACTCAGCACAGAAGCTTGAAGTATCTGTCAGCTAAATAGGCAAGCCAATTTTTACTTTGCTTTTACTTCGTCTCATTTCCTTCTCCAGATACCTTTCAGAATGGTTTTGTTTCTTCTTAGGCTAGTAGATATTTTGGCTGCACAGGAGGATGCACATGGACTCTTCGGAAACATTTTGATAAATATACCTCTGGATATGCAGTAGAGGTAAATAACTGCCTTTGCTGTTTATGTCCCCTAAGCAACATATTCTGCATTAAATGAACTGAGTCATTCCATGCAGACTTGCACTGAGATGTCAGGTACCAAGCTTACTGTGAGAAAACCTCTGTATACTAGTTTTCATATAACAGTATTAATATACAAATATATATTGAATATATTTCCATATATTGATATATGGATAATTTATGTACATGGAATTGTTGTTCTATCTCCCATCCCATAATTCCATGGAAAGGATTTGGTTTAGGCTTGAACAACACATCATTTAGGACAGCCTCATTGGGTTAGATATATCTTGAAGTTGTTGCTTATTTGCTCTTTCTTCAAAGTGTCTTTTCTGTTTGAGATTCGGGAGAATAGTCATAGTATTACCTTGTTCTGTGAGATGTGACCCTACCCAGCTTTCTCTCTGCCTTGTTTTTAGGATTTAGCCAATCTCTATTTTTACCTGCTTCATTTACATCTTTATATTTTGTAAACAATACATATGATCTTTTAATAAAGAGATCATAAATATTTCTGGAAAGGAAAAATACTGGTACTAAGCAGTATTTTCTACAAGTCTTCCTTGGGACAACATTTATAATGTTATTTTAGCAATCAAACAATCAACAGGTTCAAATTTTATTTAGTTACTTGTCAGGAGAAGAATTTATCCTCAAGAAATATCATGTGAGCACTAAATCCTAACCTACTCTTTTGCTCACATTTTACATAAGCATTTAAAGTCAATGGCAATATATTTCATAAAAGCTATTTAAACACAGAAAAGGTTATCAGGATTCATACCGCCATGCTTCATACTGCTCAGATTTGCACATGTCCGTGTTATTAGTTATTCACAGCACAATTTCTCGCAGAAGGGAGGGGGGGAAGGATAAATGCAGAGGCTGAATGCCAATTCTGGTTTTTCTTTTACATTCAGGATGTCAAGGCAAGGGAGAACAATCCTCTTTTCCATTCATCCACTCACTATTCCATATTCAGAGTGTTTCATAGCAGGCCAGATATACCATGGCCCTGCTCCTAATGCTTTACAGTATTTCAGATACATTGGTGGGCTTTCAACAGTTGGGGATTCTGGTCACAGTGACAGGCACTGACTAAAACAGACTTAAGCCTTTCACCTTGCACTATGTTGATTGTGTCTGTAAAGAGAAAAATAATTAAATTTTCATTAGAGCCCGTTTAGTTATACAAGATAAATACTACTTAAGTGAGCCGTAGCTCCCTCTTACGGTAAGGTTTGAGATGTTACACTGCTGTGTAAAATGCCTGTCCCCAAGATGAGAGCTTCCCATACAGGGTATGAGGAGTCACTGGTTTCATTAAAATGCGACAGTACTCTGGATTTAAATGACAACATACTTTTTGTTCATTTAATTCAGATACTCCAGCTCTATTATGAAATGGTTTGCAGGAAGCAATTTACCTAAATATTCAGGTATTTGCTCACTGATTCCTGGGGTAGGAAAGGTCTGGTGAATAGTGCTTTGCAGTTAGAATGGCCTGCCTCCATTCTTCCAAGATTTAGTAGGACCCTAGTCAGAATTAAAGGCCAAAGCATCTAAGTGAGTTGCAGCTATTGGGAACACATATTTACAGGTATGTAATTCATTGTATTGATAGTTCAGTTTCTGAGTCAAGGGCCAAAGTCTTCAGGTCAGGATTGGATCTAAAGTTCATAAATAGTTTCAGCGTGTTAGTTCATTCCATTAGAAAGATGGAAAGTTAGAAAGATGACAGTTCAGTTCAGGCAGTGCCAGGGCTTTTCTGGTTTGCTATCAATAGTACTTGTGTTACTGCTCTTTGAAGACTTTTCATAGCATCAGTCTTCGAGCATTCTGCACCCTTTTCTTAAATCTTCCCTTAGTAATTTTTGATGCCCAGTATTATTTCAGTTTTTTGCAGGTTATGAATGCGAGCCATACAACAAACCTGATTTTTTTTTCTGAGTATTACTACTGAAGACTCAGCTGCTGTGGCATTGAAAAATGCACGTGACAGTCCTTCCAGTATGACAAAATGGTTCCTTTATGACAAAAGAACATTTCACAGCTTGAGGATAAGCAACAATAATATGTTATTTGCAAGATGGTAATCTACTTCCAATAGAATTGTAATAATCAATTTTTTGTTAAAAATTTCTGAAGCTATGTTAGTTTTAATGCAAATTTAGAGGATACTTCTAAAAATCTGTATGAGATTTATATAGACAGCTGTAAACAAACTGTCACAGCAGGCAGGTATCATACATAACGAGATGAGACCTGTTACAGAATTCTTTTTTAAGATCTCTCTTCTCCTTTATGTTTGCAAGTGTTTAAAAGCCTTCCAGCATGTCAGCTTCTGCCATCCTTCTCATGAAAAAAGAAAAAATTTGCATTTGAGATTTGAAATTTTTTTACATTTTGTATTTGTATTCTCTTCAAAACACCAACATTTGTATTAAAAAATTTTAAAAAATCTTCACCTTGCCATTCCCATATTCCACTGAAATACTGCACAATATTTCAATATATTGAAACATGATGACTAATTCAAGAATTGGGTCAGTCATTATTAAAATAATTAAAGTGAAGCAGATATTCAAGCTTATATTTCACAGCTTGCATCCATGAGTACTTGTAGATACAATTAAGGCTTGACTGCTTGGCTCAGAGCTGCAAAGACTGTAACATAATACTGTATTTTAACCTCCTAAAGAACTCAGGGGAACTTCTTCACATCCTGAACATAAGAAGTCCTTCGTCAAATTTTGGAAAGCTGAATCACAGCGTTCATCCTATCAACTATGTCCAACATCATTAGAGATGATACCCAAGAGAAATATGTGCTGTGTTAAATAAAAACCACTTCATTTCTTACCTGTGCATCTTCCTTGATAGTTGCAATAATCACAAAATGCTGAGGCATACAGTGAAGGTAACGTGGCTTTATGAATTTCTTATTCCTGCCTCATTTAAGCCTGTCTCATGGAATTGTCCCAGTATGAATTTCAACTTTGATTCCTTCCTTCGTGCAAAAGGCTACAGAGATGCAAATCGAGAAAGATAACAGAGCGTTCAAGGGTACAATCTTCCATCGTGACTGTTTTGTTGAGAATGAAATTAGTTAGAATTTGTGGTTTGATGCTGAAACACATACCTCTGAGAACGCACCATCATTCTTGGTGGTAAAATTCTGATTGTAAAATATAAATCTGTTCAACTCTTTCAGCTGTGTTTTGTATTTACAGATTCAATTGATATTCAATTTCAATTCAGATTTTATCTTTCCAGAACATTCAGAGCTGGGATGCTACTTATAAGTAAATGAAAGTATCTAAGCTTTTGGACAGCTCACAGGATGTTCTAAACTTAACATTTTGATACATATGAATTCAGGATTCTTGCTGACCTAATCACTAATTATTGTATTTCTTTGATGGTAAGATGCAGTGCTGCTGGGGGAAATTAAAGCTTCAGAGTACAAAAACTGGCAGAAAGCGTTCTTTACCTTTAGTTTACTTGCACATTTCTCCTCTTTAAGAAGGAGGAAACAGTGAGGAGATAACAGTGATGTGGTTGTTGCACAGAAATTGGCAGAAGCGGTACTCCAGGTCCTTGTACTAGGCAGAAATGAAAGTGGAATTAGAGAAGCTGTCTTTGGAGAAAAAAACCACATCAGCCCAGATTTAAAACTGTAGAACACTACAGCCCAGGTAGTTGTAAGCTGGTCCTTAACATTTGAACATTTAAAGAGTTATAAGTGTGATCACACAGACTGTGTTCCAATCTGAAAATAAAATTAATTTCAGTATACAACAGTAGCTTCTGAGAAAGGAAATAATCAAATAAAGTTAAACTACTCACATTTTGAACAGAGTTTGACACAGTATCGCACAGATAGTATTTACCAAGAAACTCCTAAACTTTTCTTGCTTTATACTACTCATTTTAGTAGTTGGCCATCTATAAGAATTTATTTACATGAAACAAATGTTTCTTCCTGCACTGTCCAATACTTAACTCTGTATTTCACTCTGCAGAGAAGTAAACATACTGCCTGTATGACTTCATTTCCATTTAAGTGACCCATGTGACCAGAGCAAATCCCAGAGTTGTTGTCCAGGAAGAATTCCTATTCATCTCAATGAAAAAGACAGACTCTGCTACTCCTAAGTGCATTACTTTTTAGCTTATTTGCTCCCAGTGATTTTAATGAGAATGCCTACACACCAATGAACTGACAGCAGTACAATCTAGTCATCAAACTGTTAGCTGAGCTCCGCAACTCTGTAATGAGATTTATAAAAGTCTGTACCTTAGTTGCACGAGCAGAAACTACAGTAGTAGTCATGTCAGACTTCACTGTCACACTATAGGCTTTTTTTTTTTTTTTTAAGATCTATTTTTCTCTTTTTATCCAGCATTCTACTTTCCATATATATCTGGATCAGAAGAAGATAGGACTAATAAATTGCTTGAAGTTGATCACTCATAGCAGACTATTTTCTTGCACTTTGGAAAAATTCAAATCAGCATGGGCGCTAATGCCAACCTGTCCTCATTCAAGATTAAAGTTAGAACAGCAGGCCCACTAAGGCAGAGATGAGAATTTTCCTTTCTTTCTTCATTCCAATGGAGAGGCACACAAATCAAGCTAAGAGAAAGGCAGAAGTGAAAGAATAAATAAAACCTTGGTTCTCCCCTTTTGTTTGGGCACTAACTAGTACAGTTAGATAGCTTGCACAAGCCAGGAGATACATCATCTGTGTAGATACTGTAACACGTACCTTTATGAACAAGGACAGCAGGAAAAAAAAAAGAAGTGATTAGTAGGTGAAGGGAAATGAGACCAGAATCCCTGAGGTTAAAAGGCTTTGAGTATGTGTGTGTGCGTCTGTATGTTGATACTATGGAGATCCTTAATAATTGCTTTGTAAAAGCTTGACCTTGTGACAAGAATTAGACTCTCAAGGATCTCGTAATACCCCAAGGTTAATGGTCCTGACTTGTTTCTCACAATCTTTTCTATCTCCCCACCCTCATTAGGGATGGATTTTACAAGCATTCTTTGAGAGGTACACGGCTCATTAAGCCTTTTTTCATTAATCTGCTCCAAACTGGTCTTGATGTGATCCCTGCTTTCCACTGCAATTGGCTTAGGAGCTGAATTATCCCTGAAATTTGCTCCTTACAGCAGGATCTTAGCGTTAGGGTACCATGGATCAAGTGGTTTATAGTGTTAAGACTCATGCATTGCTTGGGTTTAAAAGTGACAGAACTGCCCGATACCATTGTTTTCCTAAGATTTTTGTCATTTGAACTTAGTCTTAAACAATTGTGATGTACAGAATTTAATCATTCTGATTATATCACTAACTTGATTGAAAATGTGGGTTTGTGTAGGAAAATTGCTGTTTCAGTTTGCTTACATTTAACAGTAAGTGATTTAATCTGGACTATAGGAAACTTTAAAAGATTTACTTATGTTTAGTTTTTATGTGAAATTATTCAGTCTGGTTGAAGATTTTTCTTTTAAATCCTCTGTCTGAACTACACTAAAATAATTACAAATAAATCACAAGCTGAAGGTTGTTACTTTCTAAAGAAGTACTATAATTAAATTGAATTGATTAGTTTGAAGGAAGCTTTATGATAACATTAATCTTGGAAGCTACTGCTTTTAAATTTATTGCTTTCAATACAGACAGTAAGGGTTATTTACATTTTCAGTGCCAGTAACTGAAAGTAATTCCTTGTTCCTTGTAATGAATGCTCCATTTGCTGTAATTAATAGCATAGTGTTGCTAAGTAGCAGGCATTTTTTGTTTTTACTAACCCTTGTTCCTCCTCAGCAAACCAGGGATCTAGTGGGAAGTGTTTTTCTCCCAAATACATTCACATGTCATGTGAGGTACTCATTTCTGACTTGCTCGGTATGAGCATTCTTTTCATTCATTGCCTAAATTACAACTTTTCCATCTGTTTGATCAGTTGTTACAGTCTCCCAGCCATAAATTCCGTTACTAGCAAGCACCGAATGTTATTGCTACATAACAGGCAAGAATAGATATTAAACTGGCTAGCTGATACAGCTAACACCTCCAAGCATGCTGCCCCAGCGCTGCTTGGGATGCAACTTCCTCCTCTTTGACTTACTTTACAACAAGTAACTGACTGAAGTCCAGTTTTCAAAGTAATAGATAATTATAGAAAAGACATGCAATTCCAGTTAGGACTTTTTTTTCAATTGAAAACTGCACCTTTCAAGTGAATTCGAAGAAGCATTTGACAAATGTATGCATTTCTCAATAAAGATGGGTTTAATATACTAAGTCTAGAATCAGTGTTCTCATTTCTATGGCCTTGTTGCAGTTAAAGAATAGGTGCAATTACATCACCTACTAAATAGATTACAAGTAACAGATTTGATGCACAGTTCTCAACAGAATTATCATTTGATTCCGTCGGGATCTAGTCTTGCCACTCACTCATCAGAAGGTGTAAATGGCCTTCATAATCCTTAAGAACATTTACAGAAGAAATCCCCAAAAATGAAACTGTTAGTCAGTGTTAGCATACATCATCCAATTCAAGTGGATCAAGAATATTTAAAACTTATCCAGGTTCCGAATGCCTTACTTTGGAGAAGCCTGAAAAAGCTGTATGTTTGTTTATTAAGAGGAAAAAAGTAAAAGGTATCCTAAGTGCTGATAGCAGCCTAAGGAGAAAACCTGCATTAATTGAGAGCTTTTAATATGCAGAAGGCCACTGACAAAACTGAAATCATTGGTATCCAATTTGGAAATAAACACAGTTTAAAAAAAAACAACAACAAAAATTAAAACTAACTACAGTAACTATAGAAGTAACTAAAGATCTGGTGGATTTCCCATTGCCCTGAAATTTACACATCAAGTTTGAATATGTTTCTGAAACAACTACATTTTATTTATAACACATTAACAAGCTTTGTTAAGGATTTACCATGCGGTAGCCTGTGGTTAATGCTATGTAGAAGTTCAGACTGAGTTATCACAATTTTAGTTCTTAAAACCTAGGAAATACATGAAACTTCAAAATACTACCAATACAAAAACCAAAGCACCTAACAAGGCTTACTGTGTAGGTTTTTTTGTTTTGTTACAAAGGAAGGAGGCTTATCAATCTGAAAGCACTTTGTCCTAATTACAAATAATGAAATAGAGACAAATAGCCTTCACAGACTATGCAAATCATCTGTGTCTAAGACTCATTGAAGAGTGACTTACCTAAGATTACACTGTTACGCTACTAATTAACCTCCAAGGTTGAAAAAATTTGGAATTTAATAAATCCCTTTTTATTGCTTGCTAGTTTGTCTTTATGTTTTTCTTATATTGTGGTTATTATAGCTTTCAACAAGATATTTGCTTTAACAAAGAACACATTTCTTACTTTTTTAGCTACTTCTCTGTAGCTAAAAAAAATTTAATAATAATATCAATTGTTGGAGCAATTTTGTTGGAATAAAGACTTTTTCCAGTGGAATTTGAAACAGGTTAGTAAGCCTGGTGGTCAAACAATTGAATGGCTTTTGATGAAGTAAGCAGAAGGCTAGACACTATAGAAAGCAAATTTCATTTTCAGAATTGCTGCCTTGTTTTCAAAACTTGTGTTAGCAAGTGAGTTATTTAATTGATTCTGTAAAATATTTACAAGTAGTTGGACAACTACAAGATATACACTATTGACTTTTCAAATGACATATCTAAAAGGCCCATGAGTCACACTGACTCAGGGACTGGGTCTTATCTTTCTTGCTACAGACTTAAGAGTTTTGCTGATGAAGTCACTACTACTGGCTGGCTGCTTTGGGCTGCATAAGAAGTGTCATCTTCTTTCTTGACTTCTGTGCTGGTAGATACAATAAAAACCTTGTAGGCCGTATATTCACTATCTGTGAGGAAAGACACCTGTTTAATTTGGGTTTTCTGAGAGGCATTGAGGGAATCATACTTGTAGAGTAGCATCCTACTGAGGTAGAGAATGACAACCCATTCTGCAAGGAATTTGGACTATGAGGAAGCATGTAAGCCACTGAAGCCAAATCTGAACAAAAGGTACAGAACTAGTTAGCTGGCTCCTGTCTGGTTTCAGCATAGAGACGCATTTTTAGCACAAGACAAAAAGATCTTTCTGTTATTACCAATACAGTTACTTCTTGTATTTTATTCTACTGTAAACATGTCCCACTGCAATATCTTCTGCCTCAGTAACTAAAAAAAAAAAAAAAAAACACCTGCACAACTAAGTTGTGGCTTTTAATTGTTCTTTCTTTAGAATCAGTGCTTATTCTTTCTTACCACCAGTGAGTATATGCTTATCCAAAAAATAAACCAGTAAAGAGATTCACAATTCAGGAGGTTGTTCCAGCACAGAGAATGGATTAAAAAAAAAAAAACCAACATAAAAGCCACAAAGAATTTATGTCAGGTAGACACTTGATGTTGACAGCCAATAAAGATACATCCACTAGAGAATAAAGAAAGAAAAGAATTCATTAAGATAGCAACATCACAAAAAAAAATTAAATAACATATGTCTATCTCTGTTCATCACAGCGACTAAATAGTTACAGATTGAGAGCTCAAAATGACACAGTTTCTTTACATGTGGGAACAGATGGGTAAATTCAAGGGCAGCAAGTAGTCTCCCCTAGATATTGTCAGGCAAGTATTTTGAAGTACAGACTGTAGAGACTACTATCAAAAGCCAGAAGACAAGAGGAAGAGTCAGATAATGGAGATGCATGGATATCTGAACCAGAAGTTACACAGTTTCTGGAAATGATAGAACAGTGAAACTTTTTTTCAACTGAATGAATGTAATATGCTTTAGAGTCTAGAATATTAATAATTCCAAACCACCCTTGTAGAGGAAAAGCATCTCTGTCCAGAAGTTCTTCAGAATTTCTTAATCATGGGTCCCTTCCAACCCAGACTCTTCTGTGATTCTCTGATTCTGTATCAACAAATTCTTGGCTTGAAAATGTAGTTGAAATGACTTATTCTCAAGGCATTCCACAGAAAGTTGCAAGGGAAATTAAAAATAGTAAAAAGGCAATGTAGTGCCTCAACAGATGGCTAAAAGAAGAAAGACTGGAAACAAATACACAGTTTGAAAAGTGCAAGAGCAACGACAATAGAATTTGAGGCATGGAAAGGCTGTGAGATATACTAACAGACTGAACAGACTGGGATGATTTAGTCCCAATGTATTTATTAAGCAGTATTGGCAATATAAATCAATTTTTAAGCTTAGCTGGTAGGATCAGTCTCAGCAGTTCTTTTAACAAGTTTTTAATATAGTTAATGTAATTAAAACAAACAAACAAACAAACAAACAAAGTTTTAGGATTCAGATGATTCTGTTTCTTTGAGAATCACTGTCCTTGTGTATATAGTATACCTACTTTGCTACTGAAATAAGATCCTAAATTGATTGTTTTTATGTTCTAGACATAAGTATATAAGTGGATATTACAGAGTGGCTTCTTATTTCTTCTCTAAAATACTGGCTGATTTAATACCCAGCAGGACTTTGCCAAAGAATCATCTTCACATGGATAAATTATTTCACAACAGACAAGTATTCTGCAAAAGTAAAATGCATCAGTACAATCCTTACCTATCCAGCAGTTTTGTGCAACCACGTGCTATTCTAATTACTGTTCCTTACACAGAAGCAGCCCTCCTCCCATCTTTATCTTCTTTCTCAACAAGCTTCAATTAAAAATAATTTTTTGAGTGTAAACAACAACAAAAACATGCAACACTGCAAGCCAAACCAGAAAGCTCTGGCCTGGTGAAAGACCAACTAATGTTTTTATTTTAAAGGTTTCAAGCCAAAGTTGCAGACTTCTTCACCATGATGATTACTCTCATCCTAGCACCTCTACAGCCAGTTTGATGGCTCTAGCAAAAGCATCTGGACAAAATGTGGTGAGTGTTGCTAATTTCCTGATAAACATTTACTTTGTTTTTATGATTGTGAGTGCTAAAAGATTTTTCAGTTTCTTCCCCTGCATCTTTGATATGACACACAATTAGACTACTTGAAAAAATAATTTCTAACATACACTTTAAAACAACTCAGTGCAACCCCCTGGAAATTTGCAGTATGTTTACAGTATTATTTGGAACAATGTCTGACATCGCTGTCACATTTGCCACACTGCAAATCTGACGCCTGTAATACTTGAAAAAGAGCATGTCAAAAGGGCACAGGTGCCTTGTGCAGAAGAAAACTTATATTTGATGCTCGGGCCTTGTTACTGCTTCTGCAGTCTCTGTTATTTTACACTTAGGCCTTTGATGAAAGCACTTCACAACCATATCACCAAGGCTGTGCAATTTCTGAAGTGCTGCCATACCGTTGAAAACCATCCTTATCCAAAAAGATAAAGACATTGCATGGAATTGAAATAATCACAAAATGAGGATAAAAGAAGTCATCAGACATACTGATTAACCCATACAGCTCACGAACCCAAGATTAGGCAGGTCAAAATGTGTTCATAGACCCAGACACCTTCTATCAGTTCTTGCCCCAGTTTTTGAATGCATTCCTGCTGCAGAAATCCAAACATCACTAGTGCCTAACCTAGCCTGTTAAAATAAATGAGCAAATCGTGCTTCTCCAGTCTTATGTATATCCTTCATACTTTGAGAGAAATAATCTTTGCCTTTTGAGTCATGCTGTCTAAGCAGACCATTTCATTCTCAAGAAAGCTGCCTTGCCAATATTCTAGGCACCCTTCTTCTTCAAAGAATACAACACTGCAATTGTTCCCTCACTCTCCAGTATTATGAAAGAGCCACCTGCCTCCTGTAACGCACTGATTATATTTCCATTGACCTAGTGGGCAGAGAGTCACATGCTTAGGATGCAATACCCTGCTCTGTATGACTGCAGACAGGCACCTCAGGTAATGTGATGAAAATTGTTTCTAGACGCAAACTGGCATCAGTCCAAGGTGAGTCAAACCTCTCCAAACAATCCCTGTTATGGATTTGTAGTTACATATTTTCTGTCTGCAGATTTTCTCTGGGATGCTGATAAATTTTAGAAGCATTCAGATTTTTCTTTCCTGGATGAAAAATTTCAACATTCCTTGCTACAGCCTAGTAGTGCTAGCTTTTCTGCACATTTTATTAAAATAATCTTCCATAAGACACCACCATTTAATTTGGAAAAAAAAGGGCAATGGTTTTCTAATATTAACTGGTAAATGCTATTTTCATGAACATCAACTTGCTGTCTCTTGAACATTCAGTGAAGTGCAATCACTCACTTTGTGTTTAGCTGTGTATTTTTACACAAAAGGTATAGCACAGGATGAGAAAGTACAATCTGATAACTTAAATAGTAGCAATGCCAACAAAGACTTCTGGAGTTGCTCCCCTGTATCTTCCATGTGACACACTTCTATTTTCTAAATAATCCGTGTCTGTGGGATTATGGTTCTTACAGACATGAACAACTTCCTTCAATCTAAGTATTTCCCTCCCTTTTTAAATGAGTTCTCCTTCTGTCAGATAAAGCTTACATTCATCTCACCGCTAGCTATCAAAAAAGAGAAAAGTCTTCTGAACATAACATAAATGGTTTTTCTCTCCCAGTCTGAGTCTCCCTCCTATTGCTTGCTGGGCATGAATTAATAGCCAGTTAGACAGTTAACACCCTTGCCAAACCTGTTTCTTCACTTAATTGTTTTAAACAACTAAACCAGGAAACCCAACTGGCTTTTATTATACAGCTCTAACATCATAAGAACATTGAAAGAAATGGAAATTTCTTACTGGGAGAAATGTGCTACTCGTGCAAGGATTCCTTCCCTGCCTTCTGGGGGTCGCAATGACAAAGCAATCATTTTTCCAAAATGGAACCTGGAAGTTCTTGCAAGGGGACTTGCTACCTGTCTAGAAAAAAGGGGAGAAGTGTCACAGTTTTTAGGCAAATTATCTGTGCTCGTTTCTAAAGCCATGCTTCAGTAAATCCACCTCAGTCCTTGGTAAGCATTACTATGAAGAAATGGATCATATTGGGAAAGGAATTCCTGCTAAAGGAATCTCCTTCTCTTGACATTTACCTGGCTTAGCAGGACTAATGGGCCAAGCACAGCTAGTATCTTAGCAGTAACAGTATTCAAAGCTCAGTAACATATAAGTTTTAAAACCAGAACAGCTGCATGCCTTTTCTATCTGGTAAATGTGAAAACCCACTTCAATCAAGAGCTTTTCAGGTCTGGGGCTGTCTCCTCCTGCGTCAGGAGATGGTTGGGAGGGAGCGAAGAGGCTGAGTGCTGCCAGCTGGGGAAGGAGACCGCCCGGCAAGCCCCAGGGCTGTGTCGCTGGCTGGAGTCCACTCTTCCTCGGGGTCCCCAGCTGTGGCCCCTGGCAGCTCACAGCTAAATGCTGAGCGTTTCCAACACTTGCCAGGTCTGCCTTCCTGGAGCTTAAGGTTTCTCACCACCGCATCTCTCGGCATACAGCTGTCTGTAACTGGGGAGTCGGGGAACTTTCAGCGGCCGCCTCAGCTGCAGGGAAAGCTGACAGCAGTACAAAAGCATGCTAACCTCAGATGTTGGAATGAACCGGTAATTGTAAGTTTAGCCTGAAAGTAGCATTTTTTTGTTTTGAGTGTTTCTTGGAGTTTTCATCATATCGCTCTCCATGTGACAGTGAAAAGCAGCAGCCTGTGCAGGCACACTTGGGCATTTCTGGCAGTCAAGGCACTGTTAAGAGTATTTTGAAAAATACCTTAAATGTGACTTACCTGAAAACAAAGCCCAACTCTTCTCAGTGGAAGGATTTTTTTCAAAAGTAGAAGTTTTAAAATCTGGACAGCAATTAAACAAATTCTAGCTCTATAACAGTTTAATATTGTTGATTTTTTTTTTGCATGAATAGTCTTTCAACGACCACTTAGACCTTGTGAATATCTGCTAATCTTTTTTTACTCATTTCAAGGCTTTGCAAACGAATGAATTTACTAGTCTACACTTTTGTCAAAACATCACCAGCAAAACTGTGGCTGATGCAAATTGTCACCATCAGTCCCTTGGCAATCTAAGTATTGCATTTATTACTAAGAACTTTTTGAGAGCCACACAAACCCAGTACACTCCCTGAGTCTCAAAAAACTTCTTGCTCTCTTCCTAGCATCCCACTGCTGGTAGGCCTGCTCCAAAATACCCGAACACCTGGCTGCAGAAAAGCTACTCTCATGCTAAGCCCAAATTCAGGTCTGTTACAAAAGGTCCAAGTTTTCTGCCTTCAGGCCTGCTCTTTGCTTCCTGGGATGCAGTTTCAGTCTCCCCAAGCATTCCTTGGAGTAGAAGCAAAGCAGAGGAGCTGCCAGAAATCTCCAGTCCAAGCGTTGAAGAATAAGTCAGAGATTTAGAATGGTCTGACTATTTTGTGCAAGGTGTATTTTGTATATATCAAATTAACAAGTAAGGCCGTCATCAGAAAGGCACACCGTTGGCATTGATAGAGTAAGGACACCCCAGAAAAATTAGGCCTTGATGTTTTGAGGATGCTTCGTGTGCATTGCCAACTTGGCAAGAATACTCAAGGTACATCAGAGAGAAAAGAAACGTTAAGGATAATTGGACCTAAGAAACATGTAGGATGTGACTGATAAAAGGAAACATGCTGCCCCAGAAGGCGCCAAAGGCCAGATGATTGCCAAAGAAGCATGAACTGGGGAAAAGGTAAACGTGGTAGGGGGAGAGCACAACCTCCAACTCAATTCCAGGCTGGAAGAACTTGTTCCCCCACAGCTGCAAGGAGCATGTGTGCTAATCTATATAGCAAGTGAGGCTAATTTAAATATAACTGGCCAATAGTAAATGAGATGGTGACTACTAACCCATGAATGTAAATTTAGGTGGGTTTTTAATAATGATGTAACAGAATAAATACATTGTTTTTCTTTGGTATGGGGTGCTAGCTTTGTGGAATTACCACCTAGCACCCATCTTTGCGCAAATATGAAATAAATAATGTCTCTGAGTGTGTGATTATTGGCTCGCTGCACACTAGGTAACGAATCCACTTTTCAGACAACACAAGGAAAACTTCCTTGTGATCCCACTGCTGTTTTAGCGTTACTGACACTTAAGCACCAGCACGTCTGTAACAGTCCTTTTTTGAACCAAGATGGGACCAGTTGAATTTGTGTATTAATGCATCAGGGTGAGGCAACACATATAAAAGAGAAAAAACTCTTTTGAATGTCAGTCTACCACCCAAATCATTAAGCTGTCCCTCTGCCTTTCTGTACCTATTTTGCACGATCAGTGATTAAAACCCAGAAGGACCATTATGGCACAGGAGGTACTCAGACTTACTGTGAAATCAGAATCAGAAATCTTCTAATGCACTCCTACATTCCTGAAAACAAGTCAGAATCCAAGCTGCTACTTTTGTTAAGATTGCACAAAGGGAAAAAAGTTTGACAGCTTTTTTGCATTTCTCCATTGTAGAAGATTGGTTTGTTTTGCAAACTGTTTGTTTTCTTTTGAAATAGAATGTTCTATCTTTTATGGAAGACCCAGAGCACAAACTAAACTCTTACTGAAGGGGTATATAGCAGTGATGCTTTATTCTATCTAGCATGCTTTAGTAAATTATATTTCATTATTTGTTTGCTAGCAATTAAGAACTGATTTTTCTTCCAGCCATCCACAGCATCTTTCAGGTATAAACAGGGCATAATCTGAGTTACTACTAAAAAAATGTGCAGAAGACAACTGCACTTCTGAATTAATTCAGTTTGTGTGCAGAAAGGGAAGAAAGGTTTGCAAGCATCAGAATTTCAGCAATTCAGTTGGGAAAGAGATTGACACAACTCAAGCGTCTCTGAAATGTTATGCTCTGCCTTCCCTCTTGAAAGTGGTGCTGCTTATGTATCTTCCTGCTACCGATTACCTGTGTTTCCTAGGAGGCTTGTTGCTGCCCTGGGGACCCCAGCAGGGCCAGAGATGCTGTATGGGGAGGGGCCAGGGACACAGCATAAACCTTCTCCTGAAGGAGTGCTTGTGAATGGACCCTGGAGAAGGACTCCTCTACCTCCAGTTGCCATCCTCTTTGCTCACACTGCATGTTCTATATAAACGAGGAAGCAAAAAAGCCCCATGGGTGCCTAAATATACAAATAAAAATTACTTGCAAATGTTTTATCATAATGTTAACTTTTTTCCCTTTTTCTCAGGTTTTTTTCCTGTTTAGATTTACTGGAGAAGAGTATTTGAACAGACAAGGCATCCAAATGATGCCCATGGGCTGTGGAAGAATTATGTGGCTCTTATTCCAAACATGCATCTGAAACTGCACTTCCTGAAGAGATTTTCAAAAAGTCAGCAACACTGTAGCACACACACGGTATTAAATAAAAAAAGCTTCCCACTTCCCACACACTGTGACTTTTATAGTGCACTAACTAAAGGCTTAATATAGTTAATAAACTCAGTATGTATGTATTTCACTACTGAGATGGATTTACATTAAGCATTCAATTTTCATTAATACGGTGTAATTTTGACCTGGTGAGACAACTGCCCAGACAGAACGATGGGGCTTATATGTGAGCCTGGGATTTCCAAGGACCATTCAACCCTCCAGATGCTGTAGGATTCCCTGAAACAAAGAGAAAAAATAAAAGGGAATAGAGAAGTTTATTACTTCACAGTTGCTGTGTAAGTTAAGGGACAAAGTTATTAGCAGTCAGAGCTGCTACCTGAAATAGCAGAAAATAGACCTGTGCATTTGCACAAATGCAAATGTGAAATAAGGTGTTAAAAAAAAGTACTGTTTGGTCAATGAAGCAGTAGGATCAGCCCAGTCCTTTCTGTTCATTTACACCCTGTACTCCCTTTTTACATTATTAGGTAATCTGAGAATAAGGTATGGGATAGAAGTAACACACACAAATAAAATGTAGGATTCTTAATGTTTCGTTATAAACAAACCAACTGTATGGCACAATGTTTGCTTTATAGATTATGTAAAATGTTTATTAGGAAGTAAAGTGCTCAGTTTTACAGATCAATACATTCTTGATCATTGTAGAAGACTTGCATAATTAACAGCTTCCTAATAAGACCAAACACTGTAAATTACTATGCAAAAACTTTACCTTTGTAATAAGTGACAAATGATATTATAATCTGAAGTTGAAAAGTGAAATAATAAAATGTTTGTAACATTTGTCAAGTGGCCATGCACTTGCTGCAAGGCCTATTGTCAACACACACGGGTACCCCATGAAAACTTACTGCACTTCAAGATGAAGTTTGTTATTAAGTAACGACACGTTACAGAAATATACCTCAACAAATACAGCTATGAATGCAAACATTTCATAATAAACATATACTACAAATAAAAGATGAACTGCCTGATTGAATTTACATTTTGAAAGATACATTTTTACAGGAAACCTATTTAAAGCCATACTGATTGGTTTAGTTTTGCTTTCTTTCCCCCCAGGAAGGCCCTGCCTCACCAACAGATGACCACTAGATCACTTCTGCACACTCCCCAGTCCCTGCTGCCATAAGCTTCAGTATGCCACAGGCTTTACAGGCCACAGGCACAAGCCATAACACAAGATATTCTTAGTAAGGTTCCAGCTGACGGCTGCAGAACTCAAGTTGGGTCATTTGGCCGAAGTCATTGATTTTAAGTACATGATTATTTAAATACTATCTTAGCATTTAGGTAACCCTTGACCCTAGAAACCCAACATCAGTTACGTTACACACATGTAATTAGCTGGCATGCCTCAAAGTTTAAGCTGTAAATCATGTCACATACCAACACACTACACATTTTGGATATGAATATAAAGACAAGGCTATGTATATTTAAATTGCTTTATATTGTATTTTCTGTTTTCCTTACACACCAGCTAGCCATGTGTACAGCTAGATTTTTTTTTTTTTAATTTGTTTGTTTGTTTGAAGTCAGAAACACCAGTTCAACACAGAAAAGCTTTCCTCAGGAAGGTCTGTAAGGTCCAAAAACTTTCAATCAAGGCAAGACAGAGCTTAGTCTGAGTGTCTCTCGTTTCACACAAATGCCCTAACCATTGAGCTGTGCACCATTTTCAGAAGTTAACAGGGTCTCTTGTGAAAGAGTATGAATTTCTTCCTAGTACAGGACAAAATAACCCACAGAAAGAAAAAATACTTCACAAGAATCACAGCCTGTTTTCGCACTTCATTCTGTTCTCAAGCCAAAGCTACTAAGAAATTCCAATGTCCACTGTCCTGGTTTTGGCTGGGATAGAGTTAATTTTCTTTCTAGTAGCTGGTAAGGTGCTATGTTTTGGGTTCAGTATGAGAAGAATGTTGATAACACACTGATGTTTTCAGTTAGTCTAAACACTACTTAGCAACAAGTCAAGGATTTTTCAGCTTCTGATGCCCAGCCAGCAAGAAGGCTGGAGGGGCACAAGAAGTTGGGAGGGGACACAGCCAGGGCAGCTGACCCAAACTGGCCAAAGGGATATTCCAGACCATGTGATGTCATGCCCAGTATATAAACTGGGGGGACTTGGCCTGGGGGTGCGGATCACTGCTCGGGAACTAACTGGGCATCGGTCAGCAAGTGGTGAGCATTGTGCATCACTTGTTTTGTATATTCCAATCCTTTTATTATTATTATTATTATTTTCATTTTATTATTGTTATTATTATCACTATTTTTTTCTTCCTTTCTGTCCTATTAAACTGTTCTTATTTTAACCCACAAGTTTTACTTTTTTTTTCCTGATTCTCTCCCCCATCCCACTGGGGGGCGGGGGGGGAAGTGAGTGAGCAGCTGCGTGATGCTTAGTTGCTGGCTGGGCTTAAACCATGACATCCACCTTGGACTTCCTCCTGCTCCACCTTACATTAATTAAGTTTCTGGGCATATGGTTTCTTGTAAACTTAAAACAGGAAAGGCATGAAGTCTATTTAGTTTTAGCAAATTCTCCGGTTAGAGGGAAGGCATTCTGGGTCATTGTACATCCAGCCAATGCAGTTGTACGAACATACGCAAGATGTAAGCTTTGCTTAAGCAGTACTACCACAAGAATGAGGTGCTAACCCTGGCAACAACTGCTTTTTGAAACAGAAGGCACCAACATAACATACACAAGCTACTTATACTTTGTTAAATAGGCATTTTTTCCTCTATATACCTTACTAACAGCTAATATGTGTTCGACTATGTAGCTTTCCATTTTCATTTACACCAACTCTGTCTTTAAATACAAGACAACTGCCATCTTCAGGAAAAATGCACAATTGACAACCTCCCTCCTAAATCGGCATTCCACATAGCGAATATTGCTAGGCAAAACTACAAACTCCATGCCTCAATGCTTTCTATAGGAAGCCAATGTAATTTCAGTGTTGCAATTCCTTTCAAAAGCAAAGCTTCTTTGACACGGAAAGCAGAGGAAATGAAATACTAGAAGTCATTGATTATACTACAAATACCTTTCCAAAGGAATCACATGTTGCACCTCAGTAGAAAAGCCTATGTAGAAATATGCCTAGTAATTTTACAAGCAGTTCTGTTAAATGTAAATACAGACTACATAGTCGAGACATGATTAGAACTTCACGAGATTAGATTTTCCCAACTGTCAGCAACTTCTCTGCCCCCTTCCCTGTCACACCCAAGGAAGAGTGTCCTTCAATTTTGCGTGCTTTTAAATAATGTATTTTCTGCAAAGCAACCATATTTACCTAAGAACCTGTGGAATGTTTATCCCAGGAACACCGAGATCATGAAAGCATAGCATTAAAAAATGGGCACTTTGCAACAAAGCTGAAAATGATTACGTTAGTTGGGTGTGAAGAGGCAGTTCTCAAATATTACTTCTGAAATGCTAATGAAATGCAAAAACATGTAATGCATACAGTTTCCATTGCGGAATAACGTGATTTACAGTTGTACAAGCTAAGTGCATTTTCTTCTGTTTAAGAAACATAGTATTTCTCAAAACAGACATTTAAGTTAATCAAAATGTTCGTACACCAAGAATAACTCAAAAAAATAGGTAGAAACTCAAAATTAAAAAAAAAAGTGCTGTTTTATTTCTTTGAAAAGTGTCGGCTGTTATAATGAATGAAACAATAAACTGATGCCATCTCCTTTTAAAAACTGCTTTAAAAAAGCATTTAAAAATCCTGTTTTCTAATAGAAAACAGAAAACACACAGCCTTTCATTTGAGTGTTTTAGCCACAGCGCATCATTTTGTCTGAAGCTTGCTGCCCTCATGAAAGTATTCCCCATAATACATGTATGGAACCAAAATTCTGTCTAGGTGGATTTTGTCATACCTGGTTTCCATTCTGTCTCCTCCATTTTCATTTCCAAGGCTGACAGTCTCACTGTTGGTAACTTGAATATGACACATGGCTTACATAGGTCTGAAAATGCCTTATGAAGACAATATTTACTTTTGCCACCAGTGAAAATTAACCTTAGTGGTTTGATCAGGATGATCACCTCATGCTGGGAAACAGTGAAGGAGCATATTTGCTGGCTTAATACTGACCTGAAACATTTAGAATCACCTACAAAGTTAATCCTACACATGTATGTTATTGCCCCCATTTCCTCCTCCCCCATCTATACCATCTGACTGGGAGGAAGATGGCCGAGAGTTCCTCGAGCGAGGCTGGCCGTTCAGTCCGAGTGGTGTTCCCAAACGATGGCTCATTTGGGATGCCGTATCATCCGATTCCCATCGCTCCAACTCCTCTCGCACAAGTCGCTCCATTTGTTCCCTGTGGATTTCATTGTCACGACCCAGCCTTTCATCCTAAACAGATTAAAAGGCACAAGCTGGAAGCACAGCTTCCAAACTGCAGTCTAAGCAAAACCCTATACAAACATGGGAAATTCTTATACCACTCAAATATTTCCATAGGCTAGTGAAGAAATGCAGCTATTGCAGTAAATTGTTTTCTTTCCAGTGATGTAACAGGTTGTCACCTTCCCGTATGAAAGTGCAAACTGTATTAAAGTTTCTAATATTTAAATCCACTTCCAGAAATGTAAAATATACTGAGGAAAGCACACCCACAAGGATGCTCCATAGCAAGAATCAAGCAGAATTATTGACTGGAACAACAGTAACAGCCAGGAACACCGTTATGTATGACAGGGCAGCTACAAGTCTGACCTACAAAACCCACAAAGACAGGCCATCTCACCCACCTCTTAACAGTCCGGTTCTGGCTGTTCTTGCCCCATCAGGAAGCTGACAGGTTTTTGCATCCACAGAAATAACACGTTTGTCCCACAGGCCACTTCCAAAGGGCCCTCAAGAAAGAGAGGGTGGGAGGGGAGGCAATAGAAGCTAGATATTCCTGGTGACAGAAGTGACCTGCTTCCACCTGCCATACGCAATCCCAGAAGCCACATGGGAGAAGAAGAGCAGGTTGCACAGTCCTGCTGGGCTGGATCCCCCAGACTCTTAACAGACTAGTCCATAAAAAGCTTTGTATTAATCCCAACAGACACCAAGGGATAAACAAGCTGATTCAGCAACTACCGAACACCACTGCTGTTCAGTTCAGGGTTTAAATGGTGCTCTATTGCCTGACTGTGACACAGTCCTGCTATAAGATGGGTTGTTGTATTTGAAACTTGCATCATGTCCCTAACATTTCATCTTTTAAATTTCATGTTTTCCTAACACAAAACTGAAATCACTTGGCCACTGCCAAAGCACCCTCCTTATCTTTACCACCACTCTCTCAACCCTCCCAAGCAAAGAAGCGCTAACAGCAGGCAAGCTATGCAGGTTGTGACCAGACAGGAGAGAGTGGACTTCTTACCTCTGTCACTCCATCTAACAGTCTTCCCAACACATCTCTCCTTTTTAGTTTGGCTCTCTCCATTGCTTCGAGCTTCACAATAACTGCATCAATCTTGGAGACAATACTGCCGATAGAATGCTCCATGCGATCGACCCGCCTCATGAGTCTGAGGGCAACAAGTGTGAGCTTCAGTGACATTTCTGAGTCAGTATCATTCCAGCATGTCAACACACAAGAGCAGATAAGGATGAGACAGCATTTTAATTCAAGCACACGTGACCTTCCACAAATGAGTCCTAATGTCCAGAAAGGGACAAAGTACACAAGGGCAGGAAGGTAACACAGGGTAAAGCAGATGGGGAAAAAAAGTACATATTCCACTCTGTTTTTCCTGCTTTTAGGTCATCCTTAGCAAAATTTGTTGGTTCTAGTCACTCAAATTCTTCATTCAGCTAGTGTTGCTATAATTAATTAATATTGAGATCTATCATTTTAGACAAAATACAAACAAGTAACTTCAACTTATTAAAAACAACAGCTGAAGTTCTCACTGAACCTAAAACCACCTCAAGATTTTACTACTAAAACAAAATCAGAAAAGTCTACTGGCATTATTGTAGCATGGCCGTTTTCTCTGTCTTTTCAATGACCAGGTTTTAAGGATAGGATGGGGTTTGTTGAGGTTTTTTTGTTTGCTTGTTTTGATTTGGTTTTGGTTTTCTAACCGATTCCCATGAGTCTCTCTAAAGTACTTCCAGTTCAGATATTACTTGAAAGCTACTAAAAGGAGTGACTTAAGCACCTTAAAAACATAATATTTAGTTTCATGAATAATTTGATTAATATTCAGGGTTATAGCAGAGACTACTATATAACTGAAAGAAAAAAGCCCACAAGGGAAAAAAAAAAAAAACAAACAACCAAACCCCGAAACAAACCACCATGAAGATTCATCCCCCTCAGAAGGATAAACTTACACTTGGAACTCTTCATAGGAAACCCCACTAGAGCTGCTGCCCCTCCTTCTGGAGCTGTGTCCGCTGTCTTCATCCTCATCCTCCTCAGAGTCGTCCAAGCTCCGGGGGAAGCTGCGGCTACTCAGAGGACGTGGCAGAGAGCTCCTATCCAGGTCCAGATCCTCCTTTGTGAAAACACAAGCCACAGACAGAGAAGATGTACAGACTTTCACATGTACATGGGGGATAGGGGTGTCAAGGTCAAAGACCTACTGCCCTCCACCAGCTGCCCCTTGCTTTTTTTACAGTTCTGCTCAGACAGCCAGGGATGAGAGCAAATGTGAACAGAAACAAGAGGATTCTTCTGAGGCAGCAAACCAGCATGGGGAGAAGACTGGCAGACAGCACTGGTGCAATACCACTTCTAATGCTAGGCTCACCCTCTCTTTCTCCAGGTCATCTCTCATCTGCTGATGTTCATGCTCTGTCAATTCCTGGTCCCCATCCTGGTCATATTTGGTAAATATTGCTTCAATCTCTGCATCTGTGTGCCCCTTCCTGAAAAGGCAGCAAAAGCAGTTCCCTTACTTTCCATTTTTCAGATGCTGAACGAACTTCAAGTATTAGAAAAACACTTCGCTCCAAACAGACTTTCATCCCCAAGCCAAAGACACAACTGATCCCAATGCTGTCTATAAATTCCCAACACTGATAACAAAGAGCTCAGCCCTCAACTTTCATTAGTTAACAGCACAAATCTCTCCTAGACTGTACCCTGCTCCTTCACAGCCATCCCTTTTATACCTCCTTGATTTGTTCCCTTTCCTTGGATTCCTGCCTGTTCACAAACTCCTGCAGTGGCTGATAGAAACATTACCGTTTCCTCAAAGGCCTTAGATCTCTCCTTGCTCAGACCCTTTCTATTCCACAACACAGCAACTCAAGGAGGTTGGGCCCCAGAGTGCCAAATCCTTCCTCCAGTGTGGGATGCCAGCCCTCTGCAGCAACACCAGCCATAGTGCAGACTCCAGGGGCCACAGCGCAGCAGACCTCCCTTAGTTAAGACTTCTCTTCCACCTCAAACTGACCATTCTTTTCCTACTCCTCTCTTCTTCTGCAGTTCCATGCCACAGTTTGAATTTTCCTTTGTACAATGCCTGCAGACCCATATGCAAAGATGGTTTACCTGTACACATCTGTTTACATAAACCTCCCAACAGATACAGGAAAAGCACATGCTTTGTTACCCACCAACCAAAAGAAAAGCACTCTGCTGTGTTGTCTTTATTCACATTAGCTTACTCTTGCCACATCACAGAAGAGAGAGAAACTCACATCAAAGACTTAACATCACATGTCTCTGGGAATACTATTCAAGATAAGAAGTAACAGCTTCCTTACCCTTTTAGATCTTGCCGGAGTTCATCAAAATTTAGTTTTCCTCCACCTTGTCTCAGACTTTCTGAAATGTCATCAACAGTAGTTTTCTTCAGTTTAAGTTTGATCATGGCTTTGTTGTAGCCCTAAAAGAAAAAGTGATATTTCATGTTTTACTTGTCATGAATGTTAACACTTGATTTCTTATAACTTCTCAGATTACAAAAATCATCTAGTAAATACTGTCATTCAGTGTGTTCCAAAAGCCCTGCAAGAATCTGTCTTTTCCTCCAGTTTATCCATCTTTTATTTCAGTGTTTAAATGGGCAACATACAAATACCTTTGCAGTTAGAGGTAAGGCTTTCATCCTTCAATTTGCACTGGAGGTCAGTAGAAATGGAGTATTTTGTCCCAGTAAGACACCTTTAGCAGTTACTGACAGTTAAGTGACAGTTTTAAATAAAGCTGACAAAACAGGTACAACTTTCTGCAGTCATTTTGCTTATGTCTCATTCTTTGCTTTTAGGAATGACTTTTTTTAAAAGTCCTCATCCCAACAAAGTAGCACTTTTCATTTTTCTCTGCTCTGTTTTAATAACCAGTTTCCAGGTTTTACACTCTGAGTTACTGGTCATGCTGAGTATGTGTTTAGACATTTCTGACCATGTTACAGCACTGCATCCATGCCAGAGTGCACACACGTGCACATGTTTTTCCTAAACTGGGATTCAGGCCAAGCTCTTAACTTTGTATTCAACAACCTCAATGGCAGCTGCCCCTGGGAGCTCCCAACCCATTATCCAAGACTTGCCTCATCTTATTGTCTGAAATGAGGTAATGCCAAATTCTGTGACCAAACCAAATAGCAGTTTAGCTTCATCAGTTCAATATTTCTGTACATACCTAGACACACAAATCCTGTGTTGTATTCAGTAGGCTGATAATTCAACACAAAATCTCAGATGACTAAAATACATTGTGATGGAATGTTTTCATTCATTTCATTTACACTCAGCTCAGATTCATTTATTTTAACTAAGAGATGTGTATTTTCATCACCTGCTGCCAGCTTTACTTTGTATGGTCTATACAGTGTTTTATAAAGTAAGTTCAGATGTGAGGAATGAGGTGTCAAACAAAACGTTACTTTTACCTTTCTGATAAGATCAGACAGTTCCATTTCTGCCTTCTGTTGTGCCATATCCGATTTGACTTCGGAGTATGTATCATTGATAATGGCCAAAAACATGTTCTGTTCATGAAAGAAATGAAAAAGCCCACTTAATGTCAACAAGTCTGAGCCCTACCACTCCTATGACCTTCATGTGCAGACCTATACATGAATTTTTTAAAAAGGGCCAGGAGAAAATAGTGGGCTGTTTAAAAAGCACTAACATCAAGAGCTTGAGATATTGAAATATGATGCACTGCAGTATAACAATTTTTAATCAAGACTACTGGTTTTTCATGTAACTGGACAATTACTTTCCAGAGAGGGTTCATGCCTACAGACAGCAGTGGCAATAAAGCATGCCTGTTTAATGTTATACATGTAAGTTTGGCCTTCTACCTGCAAGGCCAAACTTATACAGATAACAACTTATACAGATAACAACTGTGAATTAATCTAGGCAACACAGCTGGTAACAAAAATGTCTGTGGAATCAAGTTAACTATTCATCCCGTAATAACCAGCACAAAACACAAGGTTCTTACCTAGTTACAGCTCTACTTGCATTTCAGACTGAAGATAAAAACAAAAAAAGCTTAAAATCAGACACTTTGGCATGTATGCCACCAACTCCAAAAAGAGTTTGGTCGCTTGTTCAAACAAAAGAGAAAATATTGGTCTCACTAAGCCTGTGCGAAGCATATCATTTACTTGAGCCATGCTGTCATTACTGAAAGGGTCCTGCTGAACTCGGAGTAAACATGACTGAATTGCAAGCTTGACATTCAAGTTCAGAAATAATTACTCAACTTATTGGCACGTTCAATGTCCCACTCTCATGCAGAAAGGCAGTGTTAACCTCTATTTCCTCATGGACTTAAAAAAATGCTTTAGGAGAACAATCTTCCAATGCTGTACCTTCATGCACTCTTGCCCAACACCAGAGAATTAAGAGGTAACTTGACTACTATTTTGCTTTCAGCTGCCCAACATTAAGAGTTGGTGCTTTCTGCCCATCTTCCCTAACTTGGTTTCCAGGTCTCTGACTGGTATCACGGAGCTTATGGGAACATTTCACTCCAGCCAAATGACAGGATGTGCGGGTATTAATAAGCACACAAATAGCGAGTATTTTGGATAACCTGCTGTGCCTTCACACTCCAGTGCTTTTCTGCCACCCCTTAGACAAAAATATTTCTTTCCCTTACTGGACACTAGCCTCTGGATTTTGTGAGGTGCTTCAAAACAAATATGAAACCTGCTTCATGTGCTTCTTCAGCCAGAGTGACCCATATGTTATTTTACAATAGACTACTGCTCCATCTCACTGAACACTGAAGACTCTCCGCTTCCTTACCAGCAAATAGCCAAGTTGAAGTCTTGTCCCGTAAATAATACCTGAATGCCACTTCTCCTCATCTCAAAGAATAATAAAAAGTCTCATTAACTACAAGGGTCATTAAATAACTCTAAAAGTTATGATGATACAGGACTGCTGTACCATTTTAAGCTTAGTAAAATCCTGCTTTAATGCTTGCCACCTTATCAAATCACCAGAAGATACACAGTTTGGGGAATAATCTGAGGATTTCTTGCTTAGATAACAGCTTCCGTTTGGTGATATCATCAGAAACAAAATTACTATATATTAATGTTAGTACCAAACTAACTGAAAACTACATCCAGGTAGAAGATACCAGGGCTCTTCACTTATATCGACATAAAAAATTAATTTACTTGGTTTCCTAGACTTCTAAGAGAGAGGTCTCCTCCCTCCACCTTGTCATATAAATTATTAGTAAGATTGTAATATGGATTCAGTACTAGTATTAACAGAGAGTATACAAAAGATGAGTACTCACTCACAATATACTCACTGTTTGAATTTATTTGTCATAGAATCATGTCTACATACTGCCTCTCAGAGAAGCTGAGCTTCATATAATACTGTTTGTCAAAAAGTGTACAGGCAATCTGCACTGGGAAGGTGAGAAAGACAGGGCCCAACTCTGCCCTGGGGAAGGAAAAGAGGATAGGAAAGAGGCCTTTGCAGGCAAACCTGCATATCTGAAAGCTACTGCACTGCTGAAGAATTAGGCTCTTCTAGCAGACAAGCTGTGTGTCACATGCATGAACTAGGCTGTTGCAAACACAGCCAGCCACGCATTAGAGCTCTTTATAACTAAGAGCCTGCATGGAACATTACAGCTACTTCTTACCAAAAGATACAGGCTTGCTGTGTATGCCAACCAGGCACTATTCAGATTTTAGAAATAAAAAATTCTTTATAATAAAAAGCAAAAGAAAAAAAGGTAAAAAACCCACAACATGGAGCACTATACAGGAATGACAACAAACATACAATGCAAATCTATTTTAAATGAAGAAAAAAATGACAGTGTGTTGTGACCAGCTACATAACAGTCAGGCCCCTAAATGAACTGCACATTCACCATTATCAAAAAAGCCCCAGGTAGCAGTAGGAATCAAAGAACAAGAGATGCAAAAACGGCCACCTACCCACCCCGCATAAAAAAAGGCGTACATACCAAAAGAATGAAGAACATAAAGAACACAAATGTAGTGAAATAAATTGGTCCCAAAATTCGATTAGCTTCTTCAACCTCTGTGAAGTTGAAGTCTCCCAAAATGATGCGGAACTGAGTAAATCTTAAAAAAACAAAACACATCCAGGAGTTGAAAAAAACCCCACTTTTGGAGCTGTGCAAGAATTCTCAAACTATTTTACCCTAACAGTCTGACTATGGCCAGCAGAGAAGTCTGCACTATTGTAATACTTTATCAGGCACTGCAATAGTCAATTCTCCAAGCCCATCTCTAGGCATAACCAAACTTGCAGTCAGACGCCACACACACAGAACAAAACTAGAGTGGTTACTTCTGGCTTTCGATCACAGCTGATCATGGGGGAAACAGGAAGCAGAGCAAACCAATGATTACCACTGTGAAGCTTTAAGACCCACTCTGATCGCTCTCCTACTCCTTCTGCCTCTCACATCCATACAGCCCCAACCCTCTCCCTCTAAAGCTGTCTGTACAGGGCCAAGGCTGGAAGAGGCTTGGCACTGTACAGCACCATCAGCATATTTCAAGTTCCTCCGCTTCCCTACAAGAAACTGTTTGCACCACTGCCCCAGTGTAAGGGGTCGGGGGAAATCGTTAACTGAACAACCTGGTAATTACCTCAGAATCAGGTTATGTTGTACCAAATCAATAAAGGAAAAACTGATTAACAACCCTATATCAAGTCCTATCTCTCTCCTGGATTCCAGCAGATACTTACAAATTTACTAGTTTCTGAGTCAACCAACGACACACACTATCAGGAACATAGGAATGTGACCCACTTATAAAAACGATGTCACTTCCATTAATCAAAAACTGCCATTTTTAGTTCACTGATCTAACTATAGCATATTCTTAATCTCACAGCAGAGACAGTTTTTTGAAGTAAAAACGTTATAAAAAATGCATTTGCTACTGAACTACATCAACAGTGATATGTCTGCAGCTTATCTGTTTAGATGGATGTTGTAGGATTTGTTTGGTCTCCGATGAGGCAACCAAATCCATTTAGCAATGTACTGAGAAATTCTTTGTATTTTTTATTCTTGTACTTACATGCAATCCTGGAAAGTGCTGAAGTCATCGATTTGAGTGCCAAAGACAAGATAGGCCAACTGAGCATACGCTAAGAAAATAATAAAAAACATAATAGCAAAGCCAATGACATCTTTGACGCAGCGAGACATGGTAGTGGATAACTGACTCATTGTTCTGTTGAAGTTAACAAATTTGAAAAGCTGTTAAAAGAAAAACAAACAACAACTGTAAAGACAAGGAAGACAACAATTTCTTAACACAATCACTCTCCAGCCTTTTACACATGAGATCTTACTGAATTTGCCTGGAGACAAAGTCAGTTAATTTACACTTAGAAATACATCACTTACTAAAAACCACTGAGGCTTGAAATGTGAAGAAAATTCTGTGAGAACACCAACTTCTTGTTTGGATGTGGGGTTTTGTTTGTTTGTGTGTTGTTTCACTCCCCTGTTTGGCACCCTGGCTTCAAAGCAGTGTTACCAAAATGCTTCCAAAAGCCTATTTATTTATATTTATCTTCAATGAAGATGTTAGCTATGAAGTAGTAAAATGTGAGAAAAGAAGATCTCTCAGCTGACTTTGCTCTGAGCAAGTGGTTGGAGTAGAGACTTTCCAAGGTCCCCTCCAACATGCATTATTCTGTTACTCTGCGGTTTACCATTATTTCTTACAATGAGCCACTGTATTGCTTAAGCCATGATGCAAAAATTAGATGCAACTTTTGTCTTATAAAACAGTAAGAGATTAGCTCATTTGCTTGATAAACCTAAGTATTACTCTGGAGTAACAGAGTGGAAATTCACTTATTGGTCTTATATTTTCCTGCTAGGCAGTTTATTAACTAAATGTTCCTCTGCAACTGTATACATACAGAGGACAGGAAAATGACTATGGACATGGAAAGAAGTATCACTAGAAAGGCAGTAAAATGGAGAAAATAAGTTTAACTAAAGTAATATATCTAGTTTTCAAATGAATTGGACTAGCTTTACCAACGCTTCTAATGATTCAGAAGTTTTGAATACATAAAATGGGCACAGTTAAACCAGGCTAGGAAAAAGCAGTACCCAGTAAGAATTACTGACTTATCAATTCAGGAACAATAAAAACATTTATTTATGTGTCTGCTGTGACAAAGCACTAGCACTGACTAAATCTTCTAGACTTAAACAAGGACTGTCTAAACCTGTGGCAAATTACAACCTTGCTTTTAAGCTGCCAGAAGTCACCCCCGCGCTCTCTTTCTCGCATGACTGATTTTAGGAGAAATGAGTAAATCTCAAATAATGTATCATGCAAAACTGAGAATACTGCTTGCATTCCAATGTTAGAATAAGGATGTGTGCCTTGGAGTTACCTTAATCCAGACAAAAAACACAGTGACTGCAGCAATGTTGTTGAATTGCATTTGCCAATATGCCAAAGGCTCAAAATTGGGGAACGAGTTCTGATCTTCCAGCAGCTTCTTCAGCAGCATATCAACAGTTGATGTCCTATAGATGCTAATTCCTATAGCTACCACAGAGAGCTGAGTACAAAAGAAATACACAAATTTATGAAAGGTGATTAGAATTTTAAAACAACTTGTTTTAGTCAC
Organism: Buteo buteo; assembly: GCF_964188355.1. Taxonomy (NCBI): domain Eukaryota; kingdom Metazoa; phylum Chordata; class Aves; order Accipitriformes; family Accipitridae; genus Buteo; species Buteo buteo. Next base: position 66,807,199 of record NC_134171.1, on the reverse strand, counting down.
ATACATCAGGTAAAGTTAAGATATGAGGAACTTCATGTTACTTATAGCACTACCATAATATGAGCTTTAAATAAAAGCAAATACACTGTTTTCAAGCTGTCCTGACTACAAAGCTAAAGTTTCAAACAGGAAAGTAACAGCTAGGGATTGCACAGAGCCTAGAAAAAAAGAAATCACTATATACAAGCTTTTCACACTCCTTCAGGGTTAACCCCGCTGGTCACCGATCACATTAGTGCTTAGGGCCAGGCAGTTGTGTGGGCTGGAGGGGGCCAGGTTGCACCACTTTTCACTCAGGAGTTAGTTTAACAGCCCAGTGGCTGCTGTTTGAGATAGGATCCAAACTTGAATTTCTGGACATATCAGGAAATGCATTTCACAACAAAACCACTGTAGTCCTAGACTATATACAAATAGCCTGGGAGTTAAGAAGATTTAGAAATCTTTTCCTTGCCACAGTTGAAGAAAAAGATGATGGTAAAGCCTAGCAGGTTCAGAAAAATGAAGCTGTCACAGAGAAAGAAAAATAAGGAAAGAAAGATGACAACTCAAAAAGACAAAGGTGAAAAGAGTAAAGAGCAGAAAGACAGCAGTAGCCAAAAAGGTACTAGAGTTTCTCTGGAGCACAGACTGACCAGTGTTGCCCAGAACAAGCAACAGAAGAGAAGCTGTAGTTTTACCATACAGGTAAGGTTCTTGCTTTGACGTCTACAGATGTGCTTTTTATTAGTGTAAGTGAACACTTCACCATGTATATGGAGTCATAAAGTACATAAACCTAAATTTAAAAAATGTCCCTCAGACAAGGTATAAACACAGAATTTTGACCCTTGGTGTGAACTGAATTTTACACGCACACTTGAATACACTTCACTGACTGTAACAGCAAAGCATCTTATTCCCCTACACCGTTAAGTATAACAAACGGCACACAGTCCCTGTAAACAACCTCCTAAATGGTCCTTCATTTACAAAGCACTATGATGCAAGTATGATTTCTCTAGATTACTGATACTAACGTGAAGACTTAACCTTTAATTCATCCAAGCCTGAAGATGCAAAATGAGTGTGGGACTGGAACCTTTTCAGCACTGCCAGCTTTGTATACTTTTGGTAAGCACAGCTCGATATAAGTCCAGAGAGAGTTTTATTATGTAGCTTTAAATTCAAAGCTCAGATTTTCTGCTACACCATGATAGTGTCCACTTAACCAAGAAAGCAGCCCTGACAGTTGCTAGCCCTCTACAATTCTGAGACACTTCTTCAAACTTGGTATTAGCTGGTATTTTAATACCACATTAAATCTCTTTGTGGTTCTTTGCAAACATTCAAATCCCAGTCCCATTCCTCCAAATCCAAATCACTACTTTAAAACAGGTGATTTTCTTACTTGAAAGCCGCTGCAATAATCTGTATCAGATATGTAGGAGAGAAACGAGGGTGAGTTTGTTACCTCCCATAATGGCTGTGTCTTTATAGATAAAAACTGCGAAAAAGCATACTGGACAAATACTCTAACTTCTCACCAGGACATTGTGCTGGTTTTGGCTGGGATAGACTTAATCTTCTTCATAGTAGCTAGTATGGGGCTGCATTTTGGATTTGTGGTGAAAACACTGTTGATAATACAAGGTTGCTTTCCTTACTGCTGAGCAGTGCTTACCCAGAGTCAAAGCCTTTTCTGCCTCTCACGCCACCCTACCACCAAGGAGGCTGGGGGTGTGCAAGAAGTTGGTGTCAGCTGTCCCAGCTGTGTCCCCTCCCGACTGACCAAAGGGATACTCCATGCCATATGATGTCATACTCAGCATATAAGGATGGGGGAAGAAGGAAGGGGGGGATGTTTGGAGTTACGGCGTTTGTCTTCCCAAGTCAGGGTTACAGGTGATGGAGCCCTGCTTTCCCGGAGATGGCTGAACACCTGCCTGCTGATAGGAAGTGGGAATTCCTTGTTTTGCTTTACTTGTGTGCATGGCTTTTGTTTTACTTATTAAACTGTCTTTATCTCAACCTGTGAGTCTTCTCACTTTTACTCTTCTGATTCTCTCCTGCATCCCACTGGGGGCATGGCGGGGGGGGGGGGGGGGGGCAGGGGGGGCAATGAGTGGCTGTGGGGGACTTAGCTGCTGACTGGGGTTAAACCATGACAGATGTGAAAGATTTGAAACCACCAAAGACAGAACAATCAACTTTGTAATGTTGGTATGTTTTGCAACACAGACTAAAATTTTCTTATTCAGACTGAATAGCCCAATAGTCTGTAAGTATCCTTCCTAATGATGGCTCTATCCCTTAAAACCACAACAGGAATACTGAGTCACTAACGTCTCCCGCTAAGTGCATTTCAGAAAGCAATTATAGCCTCATTATAAAGATTACTTACCACAATGATAAGGATATCAAGGCAATTCCAGAGACTTCTGAAGTAATGCAATCTATGAATGTGAATTTCTAAGATCTCTTCCACCATATAATAAAGAACAAAAAGACAAAATGCCATTTCACAGGCTGCCAGGAAAAAATCAAATGTGGAGATGTAGTGAATCAGCCTCACTGGCTGAAACTGCCAAGACGTAACAAGGCCTCCAGTTGCTGGAAACTCCACTAACAGCCTGCATTTAAAAAAAGGCAAAGAAAAAAAAATCACTTACACAGTGCTGATGAAAAGCACTACTAAAAGATACACAGTTTTATTTACATAATTATTTAAATAATTAAAACAGGCAAAAGCCCACATATGATTCAGAGAAGACACTACACAGAACAGAAGGTATAAACCTGACTGCACTCAATTTTGCCTAAAACCCAAAGCATTTCAGGAACAGTGAGACAACAGAGGCAGAAAGACCTGTCTTCATCTTGCACCTGTTTCATCAGTCTGAAGACTGATGTTGTATATCCACATATTTACTTCAATAAGCCAACTCGCCAGAAAAGTTGCCTGCTAACTGCACCCAAGCCGTTGCAGCATCAGGAAAGTCAGAACTGCCTCCAGATGGTGAGTGCAGCTGCCATGTTGAGTCCCACTTTGACAGGGAGGCACGTCACTTCAGTTGTCCGTCTCCTTTATACAAAACATACGCTTACCCATGTCCTCAAAACAAAGCAATCAGAAGAAAACCCCAAGTCTACAACCTACAGTGTGCAATGTGAACACTGTCATGGTTCTCTTCATACCTGACAACGCAGAATAGGTTGATATTTGCATTGTATACGGAGAAATCAATGAAAGCTGCTCTGGTCCCTCTGTCCAGCCACAGGTTCTTCTTAAGGCTAGCAATCTGCACAGCTGTCACTTCTCTGGTCCTTGAAAGGTCTTGGTAATAACCAGCCCCACTGTATGTGGCAATCAAGCCCCAATGGCTGCTCCCATTCAAGTCTTTCTCATTGGTGTATGTCCAACTAGTTCAGAAGTAAGTGAAACAGAGCATGTTGGTCTTTCCACTTTCAACTTACAATTAACAAAACAGACTCCAACCAAATCTGACCAAAGAAACATATCAGTAACTTAAAGCTGCTTTCACTTAAGAGGTACTTGTAAAAAGTTTTGATGTACCCTGAAGAAAGAGCTTACAAAGTTCCTTTGACTAACACAACAAAATTAAGATAGGAAGATGGGTCACAAATATATTAATTGTGAAAAGAACACATCAATCCACTCACACAGAGTTTCCATCCTCAAGGAAAGAAAGAAAATTGGCATTTACATAGTTATGTTCCACTTCCAAAACCTTTCACAGTTCAACACGCACATCGTCCCAAGACAGGCAGTGCTGTTCCTATTTTTAGCCAGGGACGACAACTCAGTGAAACCCACTGCAGTAATACAATCTGGAATTACAGAACAGGTGCTCATGAGTTGCAGTGCTGCACTCAGACCACAGCATGTCTCCCATGCATAACAGCTACCAATGGCACAATGACAGCACCTAAACTCAAATGGATCTATAGCACAGTCCTCTCCAAGTTCGGTAAGGTCTCTTCACAAGCAGAACTGGCAGCTGCTCTGGATTTACCTGGCTTTACAGACAGAACATATAGCAAATGCAGAGCTGCTTCTGCCAAGTGACTTATTGTGTAATTCAGCATAACCCAGGTCAGGAGAAAGAAAAAAAAAGTGTCTACAGGAATACTACGTACGCTGTTCCATTTCGAAGTCCAAAAGGAGCAGTATCTTCATTAGCTACAGAATAGACATCATAGCAATCTTTGATTTCATCCTTTAAATCTTCAGGTATCGAGCACGAACCATTTCTCACTTTCAGCTGTCGAATGCGAGGCACCCCTAGGAGCAAGTTCTCATAATAAATGAAGCTTTTGTTTTCTGCCATGGTTTTGTTGTTGTACCACATCTCCCAGTAAAGACCATCCAGCAAAGGGCCTTCTGTGAACTGGGGAAGACGACAGAATTTTAGTTTGCTTGCATGTTGCCAGCACTGTTTTTATAGATCTTCATTCTATGGATGTATTAGAATTGCAGTTGATAATTTTTCTGACATAAGACCTTATTGTTACCTGTCCTCCAAAGACATTCCACAACCTTGCCCTACCTTGCCCCACTAGCATTACCTGCGTTCTAAACTTTCACATATTAAAGGTCTACTTTGTTCCATAGCTTTGACATTGTGCACATAGATCTTCATGCACAACCCCTATTGCACGAGAAAAAAAGATCCTGCAGGTTAAATTTACAAGCCATGACACGACAAGCAAATCACGGCAACAGAGAGATAAAATATTGGTTTTAGATTACCTTCCAGAAGTCATCCATTGTGGACAAAGTTTTGAAATCAGTTTTCTCCATTTTTGATACAGGTGTTTCCAGGAAGAGCTGCGACATAACCCTGGTGTAATAGTACATACTGGAACTCACTGTCCCATAAGTCACTGCAAAAGATTTGGTAAGGAGAGGGGGTGAAGAGCAAGGGCAGTGGGGAAGGGGGGTGGAAAGGGGGATGGAGATAGAAAAATAGAATATAAAAGAAAAGAGGACTTCACTTGTTTTGAATACATCAAGCTGTATTTATATCGATTTTGCACTGAAAAGTTTAAGCTTCAGAACAAAACAAAATGCACACCAAGCAGCATTTGTCTGTGATTAAAATACAAAAAGCAGTGAAGAACAGACTGATCAATCAGTTTAAAATACCCAGTTCTCCCTCCTATACCTCATTCTATTATTACTGCTTCCACAAAAGCTAACTTCAAGAAAAACAAAGGCACAATTCAGCAATCTGAAGAGAGGCAACTAGTGCTTTTTTAGGTGACTTGTGCTATCCAAGGCAACCACACAAGACACGAGAGCTGGCATGGGTGGCACAAGACCTCAGGAGAACTATGCCCTGCTTGAGCAGATAATGACAGTCAAGTGGGATATCGCAGAGCACTGTGAATGACATTAGCCACCTATGGTTGGACAACAAAGCTCCACCCAAGATGTGCAGTGCTTCTGTTGAAGATTAACCTAAAAATGTGAAATTATCTGTTCTTTCTATGCAAGATGTTATTTGTATGTATATTAAGCTGACAGTCTAAAGACACTTCATCCACATCATTTGTAATCAGAAAAGAAAGCAGCTAGCATTCTTTAACCAAGGACATCCTGGAGTAATTGGGCCTTGAAGAACCTCAAAAAAGAATTAAAAGACCGATAAGAAGGAAACATCCCGCCCTAGAAAGCGCCGAAAGTTGAGTGATAGATAATGGGCATGAAGTCAGCGGACATCTGCGGTAACTAGGGGAAAGGTAAAGGTGGCAGGGGGAGATCACGACCACCAACTCAATTCAAGACCAAAAAGACTTACCCCCCCACACACTCCTTGAGCATGCGCTGTAGAATAAAAGAACACTGTACTTTTAATTCAAAGCAGAGAAAACCTTAGCCCAATAGAAATGGTGACAGATTAGTGACTACCAATTATGATTCTGGGGAAGGACTTTGGAAACTAAATGGGTGAATCCAAAACTGTGTAAATTGCTTGTTTGTTTAACTGTCGGGTGTGCTACATTTGTGGAATTACCACCTAGCACCCCTCTTTGCACAAATATGAAATAAATAATTTTTCTTCTGAGTATGTGATTATTGGCTTGCTGCACACTGGGTAATGAATCTGACTTTCAGACAACACTTCTAAGAGAATCTCCCCACAGAAAATAAATGACTGCATGTTTCTTTTCCTCACACGGGGCCGAGCTGAGGACCACACAGCATAAATTATAAAAGGACGTACAAAGCCGAGATGGCTTAAGAGAACAGTCTCTGGCACTGATACTGTTACTGCCTGTAAATACTTAAAACCATTTTATGGCTAAAACTCAGACAAGCCTGAAAGACTGAGTTTACACCAAACAATCTCCATCAGTTTTGACAATTTTATAAAAATATTTTATCACAGGGAAGAGAATGCGTTTTCTTTAGCAACCAGAGAACAAGAACTATTTTTAATAGACTGCTGTGGCACATGGAATGTATCACATGACTGTGCAATACCTGGTTTCTCTCTAAATACGTACTCTTAAAAATACAAGAGTACAAGAAATGCCCATAGCATTTAGCCTGCAGCAGAAAGCTCACTCCTAGGGCATGCCAAACCACAGACCAGTCTGTCCCAGAGTTATTGCTTACATGTAAAATTAGAAAGAATAGTACTTAAAAACACTAATGAGTAAGCAATATCTGTAGGTATTTAACACAGTATACTTCTCCTTTATTCTGTTACCAAAAATCTTTTTCTATAGCAAAACAAATTGTTAACAGCCTGCAGTCAATCTTTTCCCACTAAAACCAATTTCACTTTAATTCAGGTCCCTCACTGCTACACCTCTCCTGGTGGTACAGCATACCAGCCACAAGCAGTCTTACACAACTTTGCTCATAAACCCACACTAAGCATTCTTAAAGGACTTGGGAAGGGAAAACCCATTATATTTAATATATAACCATGCTTGCAGTACACCACCAAAACAGTTGCGTCAACAGTATAAAGTTTGGGGATTTGGGGTTTTTGGTAATCCTACTCCAGACAAGCAAGGCAGACTTGCTCTCAGAACCCGTCTACCAATGTAGTTTTGCATTTTCTTTTCCACTCCAAGATTCTCTTTCACAAAAAAGTAAAACTTCACCTTGTTCTATTGCAACTGATCATAAATGACAATTTAAGCATCACTGACGTTTCAGGCATTTAGAACAGAACTGCCCACACTAAAAATTGGAGACTTGAAACATATCGGCTAACAATGCATACAGATTTTGTTGTTATTCTCTCTAGTTACCAAGTAAAACTTCTATTTCACAACTCCATAGTTAAGTTCTATTTTGCACTATCTTACTAATTTTTATGCAATTATATGAACATGCCTTGTTTTGACTATCAACTTAAAAAACCCTAGAAATCTTGAAATAGAATTGTGTAAGGGCTTCAAATTCCCAAGGCCAGAAAAGAGGACTGGTCTCAGAACTGTTACATTATATCAGCCACAAGTGTTCAGGGTGCTGTGAGTACATCCTGTACTATCTATGCTCCAGTACCACTAAGGTTCCTCACCCTGAGAAAAGACCTGCAAACTCAGTTCAGGCTGTTGGGTCCAGGAATATTGTTGTGCGTGAGGCTGGAGATCTGTCAAGCGCCTCACTTCTGTACTAAGACTGTATTTAGTAGAAGCTACTAATATTGTCTTCAGTGTTGATTCTAGAGCACCTACCTCAAAGTAGTCACCTACTTAAGAGCCAAACAAAATTTAAAAAAAAAAAAAAAAAAAAAAAAGAGTAGGTTGAATGTTAAACTGTTCTGTGTTCTATAGTGTTATGATAATTCATATGATATCACAGACAACAAAACAGATGACACACTTAAATCATGGAAGTCTCCAGCTGTGATCCATATACCCCTGACTATATAAGTCCCAGATGCATTTAAAACATCCAGCATCATGCAAACTCAGATTATCAGATATTTCTAAGTAGTTAGCATTATCTCTGCCTTTCCACCTACTATCAATAACTTCTACTCTTAGAATGATCTGTACATAAGCTTGGTGATAAATTTGGTTTAATTTAATTTTTTGTCCTAGATGACTAACTCTTACTCCTCACATTTAACAGTTCTGTTCAGTTATTTCAAAATGTATAGCAGAAGCATTACACTGCAATGTCGTGCTACATTAAAAAAATGCTCCCTAAAAACAAAGAGTAAGTATAGCCTGCTTAAATGTTCAAAGCTTGTTAAGGCACAGAAAGTTGCAGTATTTTCAACCTCAAGCAACAATGCACGCACAGAAACAAGAGAAACATTTAATTCCAAATATTTGCCTACACACCTGCCCATTAATTCTTCTCCCATGTCACTGAAACAACCTTCATTCTGGAATCACAGAGAGCAAGCAGATAGTACAGAACAGGATGCATTAGTGCTGAATGGTACTTACGGACACACAAGACCACAAGGAAAATCATGTATGTAACCAACTCCCGCAAAACACTTTTTAGATATCGTTCTCTGCTGGTGTTGCTTTCTTCCATGAGTCTTGTCCCCCACAGACCTTGAAAGGAAATCAGATATAATGATGTACACAGATGTCTGATACTAGACACAGAAGTGACATAAGTTAAGTGGTTTTGAAAGCTTAACCTATGTCATGTCTGCTGCAGGTTCTTCTGTGGATTTTAAACTGATCTAAGTTCAAGCAAGAACAACTTCTTCTGTAGGCTGAAAGGGGCCCAAGGCAGTTATTTGCTATTCATGAGATACCACAATAATTTAGTAACAGCTCAGCAGAACTCTAACAGAATCTGCTGAATATTTGCCAGAAATGGTGTCACTTAAAGCCATATGGTATGAAAACAGATGCAAGTATACAAAGACATGCACAGCCAGCCATCCTTCAAAAAATGAAGTGCAGTGTTTTGATTTTTTTTAAATATGAAAAGCATTGTTAGATGAATGAAAATCCACGTTCAGTATCTAACCTTTAATAGCAGTCTTAACTAACTTTCTACCTGGAAGGAGGACGCATCAGTCAAACGTATTTTTAAAGAAAACAAATCACAACCCTCCTCTCCCAAACAGGCAAGGCATATCCAACAGACACACAGCAGGGATCTTGGTGAGTATTTCTACATGATTTCTTTCCCTGCGCGACAGTTATCATTGAAACATCAGCAGCGTCCTAAATGAGCAACCGCCATCTAGGTGTCAAAGTGGGTAACTGCATTAGCTGAACTATTCCTGCCTCTTACTAGCTTCCTATTTGTACTGGGTTTGTGTGCCAAGGTTTTGGTAGTGGGGGGGCTACAGGGGTGACTTCTGTGAGAAGCTGCGAGAAGCTTCCCCTATGTCCCATGAAGCCAATGCCAGCCGGCTCCAAGACAGACCCACCGCTGGCCAAGGCTGAGCCCATCAGCAACAGCGGTAGTGCCTCTGGGATAACATATTCAAGAAGGGGAAAAAAGTTGCTGGGACACAGAAACTGCAGCCAGAGAGAGGAGTGAGAACATGTGAGAGAAACAACCCTGCAGACACCAAGGTCAGGGAAGAAGGAGGGGGAGGAGGTGCTCCAGGCACTGGAGCAGAGATTCCCCTGCAGCCCGTGGTGAAGACCATGGTGAGGCAGGCTGTCCTCCTGCAGTCCGTGGAGGTCCACAGTGGAGCAGACAGCCACCTGCAGCCCAGGGAGGACCCCACACCAGAGCAGGTGGATGGCAGGAGGAGGCTGTGACCCCGTGGAAAACCCACGCTGGAGCAAGCTCCTGGCAGGACCTGAAGATCTGTGGAAAGAGGAGCCCATGCTGGAGCAGGTTTTCTGGCAGGACCTGTGACCATGTGGGGGAACCCACACTGGAGCAGTCTGTTCCTGAAGAACTGCAGCCCATGGGAAGGGCCCACATTGGAGAAGTTTGTGGAGGACTGCCTCCCATGGGAAGGACCCCACGCTGGAGCAGGGGAGGAGTGAGGAGTCCTCCCCCTGAGGAAGAAGGAGCGGCAGAGACAAGGTGTGGGGAGCTGACCCCAACCCCCATCCCCTGTTCCCCTGCGCCGCCGGGGGAAGGAGGTGGAGAGAACCGGGAGTGGAGTTGAGTCGCGAAGGAGGGAGGGGTGGGGGGAAGGTGGTTTAAGATTTGGTATTACTTCTGGTAATACCAAACCCTACTCTGGTTTGGTTGGCAATAAATTAAGTTAATTTTCCCCAAGTCAAGTCCGTTTTGCCTGTGATGGTAATTAGTTGAGGGATCTCTCCCTGTCCTTACTTGACCTACGAACCTTTTGTTGTACTTCTCTCTCCTGTCCAGCTGAGGAGAGGGAGTGACAGAGCAGCTTTGGTGGGTACCTGGCACCTAGCCAGGGCCAACCCACCACACTATTATACCTGACATTCTCAAGAAGACAGTGTAAGAGAAGTTACTGAAGTTTGGTGATCCCTTCCAAAAAGGTAACAGAAAAGCAAAAGGATCTTTTAAATGGAGTCTCTAAAAGAAACAATCATCTGAGAAGAGAAAGCAGTTAGTAACCACCATACTTATTTCCTATGCCTAACACAGAACAGAAAAAAAAGCTGAGAACAGCTGCTGATGCTCAGACCAGAACTGCTACCTTCAAGGTACTTCTCTTCATTTAAGCCTAAATAAAGCAAGGCAATTTGAACTTAGTTTATGGTGGGAAAGAAAGCATATGAAAATAAAAACTCACTCATACAGAAGTGCAAACTTCCACCCTTTTCAGGTATTTTAAATAGCCAGCCTTTTAAAGCATCCTTTATGTTCTCCGTAGATGGAAATGGAATAACCTCAAACTCCCTAGGAAAAAATCTTGGATCCATCAAACATACCACAGTAATTTTAAGTCAAATGGAACAGCAACAAGGGACAGCCAAAACATGTTATAAATCTGACAATGAAGCAAGAGTTCAGCTGCTTTGCAACCACTGCTGTAAGACTAAAACAGACAAAGGGCTAATCTGCCTGCTGCAGAACTTCATTTGCTAACAAAGAGATGGGAATAAGGAAGCTCTTCCCTCTACCTGCAAATACAAGGTGTATTCAGAAAAAAAAAAAAGTGTGTCAGATGTTTTTAGAAGCCTTTCAGCTACCACATTTTTAAGTTGTGACCTAACGACAAAGTCAACCAGGAAACTTCTCTTGCATAAGCACAGCAAGCACTAATAGTCTTAGCATTAATCTCTGTTCACACTCCTTAATTAGTAACTTATAACTTTTACAGGTGTCAGCCCCCAAAACAAGAAAGCTTTTTCAAAGCTGTTCTTTAAGGCTAAGTCTGAAAATTTACAGATAAAGACTGCAACTTCACTACACAGAATGCCAAATCCTCACCATTAGGTCATTCTTGAAGACAGAAACACAAAACCAAAAACATTTACAGAGTCACTAATGATAAAGAACTCAACAAATTCAGCCTCTAACACTGCACTACGTTGCACTAGCAACCCTCATAATAAAGGGAGGAAAACATTGTGGAAGAGAGGAAGAAAAGGCTGGAACAGCCAGTGAGCTAAGCTGGCAAGAGAGCCGAGTCCCAGCTGTCAGCACATTACTCACCAATAAGAAATGTGGTGAGCAGAAAGCTTGCAAGCTCAAATTCTGTCATATTAGAATATTGTTAGGAGTCAGTCAGCAAAAAACCAAAAGAGCACCAGAGATCATACAATGATCTTTGTGTTAAAGAAATCTGGATTTGCCCATCAGCTAGATTGAAGCTTTCATTAGTTGCCACATTTTTAGAAGACATGTACACTACTCCCCTTTTTGCAATATTAGAATATTGGTTTAGATGCATCAAGAATAGTGGCGGTAAGCAGTGCTGGATTTAAGCTGACATCTACTGCAAGCACCAAAACCATTTCGTTTCTAGCCTCAATTGATCGTTTTCAGTTAATTCCTTATATAAATTTGCTATTCATCAACTTTTTGACAGAATCTACGTACTCTTTCATTCAAAGAAATCTGCAACTAACAATTCTCTCATACTCATTCTGTAGCCCAAACGGCTTAGCCAAAGAGTACATGAACTCAGAATAGTTGTCAAAAAATAATGATCAAGTGCAAATAAAACTACAGATGAAATTTCATCTTACAATAAAAAGTCTGGCTTGTTAGGTAACACAGGAAATTAAAATCTTTGTTTACACATATATAAAGTGTTAGATACATACATGTAATATACATAATGTATATGTACTTACATATACATATATACCTACATAATCATAAAGCCAAGTTTATAAGGTATAGAATGCCTATTAAGTAATTCAGATAAATGTAAAAGTCTTAAATTCTGAAAATGCTCAGCCAAGATAAGTATCACTAACTAATCTGCCTAAACAGAAATTCAGATGCTGGGGAAAGAATGCAGCAGGGGGAAGGAGAGGAAAGTGACCCTCAGGCAAAGATGCTTTGTCCCAAAACAACAACAAAACACAGGCTCACAATCCTTAGTTCACATTCCTTTGTGACGTACAATCAGAGCCTGCACTAGTTCAACTCAGTAAAAATGTCATGATGCATTCTTCATGAAAGTAACAATTAATGAGTGACTGGAAATTACATTTGATACATCCATTTAACAATGGCTAAGAAAACCTTTCAAGAAATGCCCCACATACACTCCTTAGTATTGACACACATGAGGACACAGTAGCACTGGGTCACCAAAGTACAGCTCTGAGGGGCAGATTACCTTTCCAGCCTGGTTCTGGAAATGGACTTTGCTCTTATTCATCAAAACTTTTGATTACTCTCTCCTTAACGGAGTTGAATAGTCATTCCCTCCTCTCCCCTCAGCATCTGGGATATTTGCTGAAGAGATCTGCAAAACTAGAGGGACTAAAGCTACTTAAACAGAGACTCTTGTTAAAATCTGAAAAGAATCCACAAAGAGAAGAAGCTAAAATACAGATAGTCTGAAGTAGTTGACTTTCTATTCACTTAGTAACTCCTGTTACAGTCACTCCAATAGTTGCAATTACCAAAATTCCATTACCTTAAATCCTCTCTGCATTTTTATTTCACAGCTGACAGTAAGAAAAGTGTTAAGCAGTCATTCAATATCCTTCAGCTGATGAAAGGCAACTTGTTTAGCCATGGTAACACTTTTGATATCCAAAGGATTAATCCCTCTTATTGAATTGTTTAGTGAAATGGAATTTCATTAAACAAATCTATGCTAACTTTCCTCTAGTTATCTTGAAATAAAACCGAGTACTGAGGATTTCATTTTCCAGTCTTGAAAGATCCTCACAGTTATCCATGAAATGTCAAAAGAACTACTGAGTGCTCTTTCCAGTATTAAAACCTCACTTATCCTTCAAGTGCCCTATATTAATATCAGGCTTGAAATCAGCCCTTTTGCTGTGTAGCCTGCAGCAACCACATTCTTCAGGGAAGGTTAGTTACTTAGGCAGCAGGCAAGTACAGCACCCTGCAGTACCTCCACAGCATGAAAGTCACACCTACCCATTTACGGTGTCTATGAATTAATGGCAATACTCTCATGAAAGAGCCAGAAAAGGATTTTTCTACTACAGCAACTTTAGCTACACTTGCCTATAAACACAAAATGTATGCAGGTCAGAAATCAACAGAAACTGTGGATAGTAACCACAGGGATAAATCCACTCCAAACATGCCTAAAACATGAAACCAAGCCTTTTCATTTTACAGCTAAAAATAGAATACTACCAGCGTACACTGTCTCGAACAGCAACAGGCAGCTTTGTCCACAGCCATTATTGAAAATATTTTTTTTTGTTTTCTTGCACTGCAAAAACGTGTAACTTTGCACCATTCTCCACACAGCACACACTTGATTAATAATAGGCTTACACACACCCAGTAGTGTAAGGAGAACCACACCAGTTGAAAGGATACATAACGTTACCATGTCAAAGGTGGTCCTCCCGGTGCAGTCTGAGAACAGAAATTAAAAGTTCACGCTACGGATGTGCATCAGCTCCCAAAGTGGTCATTCTAGCCCAAGATAGATTGCTTCTAGGCAGCAAGACAGGCAAGGGATCCATCTATCAGAGCAGGGCCAGAGTATCTTCTCTGGCAACATCAGCCTGATACTGATGCCACTAAAGGCCCAGCTGCATTTATTCTGCCCAGCACAGAATGCAGCTTCACCAAAAGCCAATTCCTCTTGGTTCTGCTGCTTGCTCAGAACAAGGTTAAAATACATATATAGGCTTAAAAACAAAAAAACTGCTAGGAAAAAAAGCATACTAAAAATAAGCAACCTTCCTCCACCTAAAACCAACCCGCAGCTGTAGATCCAGATAAACTATAGATGATTCAACAAAGCATTTTACTAAGCCTTTGTTAGAACAGTATCTCGGGGTGTGTGGGGAAGTCTGTCTGATGGCCTTTCTTTCTATCTGCGAATACTCTGACCTCACAAAAACCACTTGTTATTAAGGTCTGCCTTCACACTCAAAATGGCTCAGAAACCAGCACCAAAATCAGTCCTAGCGTAGATAATCCATTTTTGAGTATTATGGCAGAAACCACGATGGAGAAGAAACAGTAGCAATTTATGCCAGGTCATCACCAAGTCACTCTCACACTCACCTCATGTTAAAACACCACAATTTTTCACCACAGTTAAAAGCATATACAGGAGCTTCCTTCTCAGCAACAGCTAGTACGAAGGGAGCATCTGAACAGTCTACTTAGATAAGCACTTTTGTAAAAGGACTTTACTTTCTCCACATGAAGCAGCTCCTTTCCTAGGCATTTATGTATCTCAGTGACTGACTAAACTAAACACACCATTGAAGTCTCCAAACAGAGCAGTGCCAGTTCATGCACAACATAATTATCATTTATATTTTTTTCCTGGCCATTCTGGTCTTGTTATGAAGTGACTTAGTTCACTGAACACTCTCCCAATAAAATCTGTTGAAAACATGCTCTATTCCATAATCTCTATGAGTCTGACCTGTATCCAAGTAAAACACTGCAATGATCAAGAGGGATTTATTTTGGTGCAAGACAGCTGAAGTCACAGAAATCATTACAGCAAACAATTTTTGAATGCACATGAAAATCAAAGTGACAGTATACAGGACATACAATAGCCTAATGTGCAAGTCCCTGCTTAAAATCAAGTTTGTTTTGACACCTCTGCTGATGCTGTGCCAGCCAGTAGCAGTACTATCTATCACTTCAGAAAATCCACGTTTTTAGAAGAAGAAACCTTACTTTCTAAATACGGTTTACTTTTCCTGCAACTTTATAAAGATTTTGTCTGACATTTAAACAAATCCTCATGATTTGATGCTGACATTTTAAACTTCTCTGAAAAGGAAGGGGGGGGTTTCTCACATGTGCTCCCACAACCTTGAATCCAAAGAACTCCCCATCCACCATTTTCTCTACTGTGTCAAACCAACCCCGTACAGGGCCAGCTCAGCACAGAGTTAACGCAGTAAGCTTAGAATGAGACTCCAAACGCTCATACGATATGCTCCCACTTACGCTTCAAACTACATCTCTGGTCACCAGCTGCATGTCAACAGGCAGCTCTCAACAACCGAGGGCAGCTCCAAGGCACTGCGCAATATTGGAGAAAAGCAAAAGTGAATAAAACACTCTCCCAACAACCCCACTCTAAGCACAAATGCCATCCTAACCACCTCTTTTATAGGACAGAGGATGCTGAAAAGACAAGTATTCTGCTCCAACTCTCCAAAGACCTGGTGTTGGGTCAGAAAAGCCACCCGTATCTAAAAACCACTGACGAGAGCCTCTTACACTGAAAGCAGCCAGGATTAATACCCGAGGGGCAGAAAGCTCTGTGATCCAGAGGAAAAGGAGAGAGGTGTGCGTGCGTTTGTGCGTGCTGGGTGGCATAACCAGGACAGAGATCAGAATACGGATGTGCCTGAAGAAGTGGCGACACAAACAGGGGCAAAGCACGCACGGACAGACGGGAGATGGGAAAGGAACACGGGCAGAGGAAAAAGAGGACGGAGAGCAAAGGGGTGGGTGGGTGGGTGGAAGAAAAGGCAGAGGGACTACAACCTCCTCATACACGCTCCTCTTGGCGACAGTCTGCAGGAAAAGGCAGCGAGCCGCGGAGGCCGAGAAAGACTCGGAGCCTCGCACCGGCCGGAGGGGCCCGGGCAGGGGGTGGCGGGGAGGGGGGCAGAGGCCGGCTCTCACCTCGCAGCCGCCGCGCCAGGCGCTTGGCCCAGGCCGCTCGGTGGGGCGCGGCGCCGTCGGGCGGCACCTGGTGGCGGCCCAGCGCCTCCGCCCCGCCGCGCCCCGCGGGGAGCCGCCGCTGCCGCCGCCCGCCGTCGCTCTGACCCGCCGCGCCGCTGCCCAACGACGACGAAGCGCCGGCCGCAGGGCTGCCCCACTCCACGTCCATCTCCAGCACCGGCCCTGCCGCCGCCGCCTCCTCCTCCTCCTCCTCCTCCTCGGGCTCGAAACCCGGGTTGTCCCGGCTCCAGGCCTGCCGCGAGCAGGCGGAGAGCGGCGGCGACGGCGGGCAAGAGCCGGCCCGCGCCGCCTCACCCAGCCGCTCCAGCTCCAGCTGCTCCCGACCGCGCCGGCAGCCCCCACGGCCCGCCATCAGCACGCCAACGCCGCCTCCGCCCCTTCCCCGCCCTCCGGCGCCGGCCCGGAAAGCCCGGGGTACGGAGGGAGATGTAGTTGCCCTGCCTCCCAGCGGGAGCGGCGGACGGCGCTTCCTTCCCTCCCTCCGCCGTGCCCTGAGAGAGCGGTGCGGCCCTGAGAGAGCGGTGCGGCCCTGAGGGCCGCGCTCCCGCCGAGTGCCTTCCCCCCCCGCGAGGCCTGAAGCCCCGAGCCGAGCCGTGAGGCGGGAAGCCCGGCGGCGCCTCTGTGATAGCGGTGGCCGGGCATTTCAGGCCAGCTCGCCGCTCTCCCTCGGTACAGGTGGAAGGAGGCCCCCGCGGAGGGGTTTTACCCCCTTAATAAGTTGCGGGGGGAACAGCTATTTCACACAATTTTAAGAAAGAGAGACGTTAAAGCAGCCAGAAAGCTCCCCCCCCCCCCAAACCCCACCCCAAAGCGGCAAACAGTAATGGAGCCCACAGGTACAGGGTCTTGTGGTTTTTATTTAAATCTGGTTACAGCAAAATACAGGCTGGCAGTAGAGAGAGCAGCATGCCAGGGAGGTAACGCTCGCTCTGCGTGTCCGACAGTGTCCGTCTCGCTTCCCCGCACCTCTGCCAACGGCATCCCCTGAGGCCGGTGCGACGTGCGGTGTGGAGGGCTGGCACTGCTGGCAGCCAAGGGGAGGCCACGGGGTAAAGAAGCTGCCCCAAACCCCAAAAGTCACCACGCGCTCTACACTTACAAACAGTTACCCGAAATGAAGCTACTCCCCCCTCCCCTTAGGTAGGAATTGAAAAAGAAGGGAAACGTTACATTTGTCTCCCTTTAAAGGGTGACTTCGTTATTTTCAATGCTGTGATGATCTCGAGCATCCTCAGCGCTCTCCAACGTTTGATTGCTGTTATCGTCAGGGGTCTCAGCTGAAACGCGGACCTGGCTCTCCCTGCTTTCCATGGTCTGGTAGCTATCCCCTCTGACACCAGCCTTGCTATCATCTCCTGCCTCATGGCTATCGAATTTCTGCCGGCTGTCGTTTTCCATGCTCCGGTCATGCTGCTTGCTGTCCACCTCGCTGCTGTCCTGCCCGTGGCTCTTGTCAGCCCATTCCCTGCTGATGGCGTGCTTCTCCCGGGAGAGCCCCGTTTGCTGGCTGTGTGCATCCAGGGCACTCTCATCCTCCTCACTGGCATCATACACAATGAGCTGTGTTAGAAAGCAAAATAAGAAAGAGCCACTGTCACTCCTGAGAAACTGATCTTGCAACGGGTGTTGCCGGACTGCACCAAAGCAAGCTGCATAGGCTGCGGGGACACTCAAAGCCTGCATGATACATCTCTGCCTGGAGACACGGTGGTCTTTTATGGAGTTACGTGAACATTGCACATTACGAGAAACTGAAGTTTGATCCTGGCCTCGCATTTCATGTGTGCAAGTATATCATGATAGCGCAAATTGCAGTGTTGCACAGCTAGCAGCAGCAGGCAACACTCCTCCCTCGGCACATCGACAGCCATCAATAACCCCTAGTTTGGGGTATCCAGAGAAAGGAAATGCATTCCTTCACTTACACCTACTTTCCCCTTACCAATCCTTTTCAAAACTGACTCCCATAAAATAACGTGTCCATTTTCAAGTTCCCTACCCTTTTCCAAAAACCTCAGTACCATTGCTCAGAGCTATTTACCTTTTTTGCAGCTTTGTGGAGTTTGCCAGACTCCACCACTGTGGCTTTTGCCCTCACCCTGTAGGCCACGCTGTCGCCTCTGCCACTGTTGTCTCCTCGGGTGAAAGGGAAAGGAGGGAAGGGTACAGTTACTGGAATGTCTGTGGGAAAAGTCGTGACAACCTCATCAGATTCATCCGTGTCATTGGAATCATTATCATCGTTGTCATCATCCACATCTTCATGGCTCTTGCTTGACACATCAGGAAAGTGCTGAAAAACATTTATTATGCATCAGGCAAGTGAACATATATATGAGATGTGCAGACTGGTATCTGCCCTGCTCACCCAGGGCTTATGCACTGTTGAGGAGCGATGTGCACTAATTGCTCTGAACTCGCCTCACCCTGCCTGAAGCTTTTGATTGAGGAAAATAAGTGCTGCTACACACTGGCTGCCCCGCAGCACTCAGCTGACATTTTGCTGTTCAAAACACTTACCGGTTGTACTGGGACATCCACGCTTTCTTCTGAAGAGTAAAGAGTCTGAAAACAACATAGAATAAAACTCACTATTAGCACACTAAAGCATATACAGCAGAGCTGATCAGCTTGTTAACTGTTCTTTAAGCACTTAATCCTAACTTGCAAATCTTGCCATTGAAAGGTGCTCTGCTTTCTCTTCCCATTAGTTGCCCATACCTGCTGAGGTGACATCAGGTCATTCTGTGTGTGCTGCAGACTCTCCAAAGACTGAGAATTCATGTGGTGGCGGTGGTATCTGTGTGAGTGATGGCCCCTGGGATCCTTCAAGAGAAAAAAAAGGGGGGGGGGGGTTTAATCCACAAAGGTGCATAAAGGAGTACGCAAAGCTGCCTGCATCACAACCTTTGTTTGCACGCAGATGTGGCATCTGCAATACATACTCCCTTTGTACAGCATGTGTCCTCAGCAATTCATTGCAGTAGGAAGAGGACTCAGAACAAGCCATGATCACAGATGAACATTATACCCAAACAATGTAATACAGAAGATGTGCCTCTCCCACTGGCAGAGCCTGGGGAATTTCAGATCAATTTCTCCAGCTGGTTTTTATTGAGTGAAATTTGGAGTTATATCTAACAACCATCATTCTGCTAATTCTCAGGTCCTTTTCCCAAGAGTGATTTATCTCCCACATCATGAAGACTCTAAACTAAATGCAGTAGCTGATTCTCAGAGCAAAGAATTTATTTTACATGGGTGGTAGCTGGCGATAGAGTATAAATCAAATAGCTATACACGAGACTAACACAGTTCACTTGCACCACTCAAAAAAATCATGGGAATTGAAGTGCTCTTTCAGCACCAAATATTGTCATCTGATCCACACTAATGAAATGTAGATTATAGTAGTTGTGCCATGCTACAGTCCTTTTCTCTTTTTAACTGGCAGCTTACACATTTTTCATTTAGAAAAGAAGTTTACGGTGCTAGTCTGGAGATACAACTAATGGAAGTCCACAACCAGGATGCCTAACATGGCAAAAGTCTACTGACATCCGTGGCACTCTGCTTTGGCTGCCTAAGAAACTTGCTCATAACAGCCAGGTGAGGACACATTCTGCAAGCAGCTACAATCATAAAACAAGTATGAGACAATGTGTATTAGAGAAAAAAAAATCAAAAAGCATTTATTAAAGAAAATTAATAGAAAGACAAAAGGAGCTTACATGTTTTTCTTCAGAGCTGGCAGAAATGGCATGCTGCTTGTATTTACTCACCTTGAAGGGAGAAAAGAGAAAAAGCATTTGTCAGTATTAATTTCTTGCTAATATGCAAAGAAAATATGCAAGTGATTACTGATACACATTTGTGATTTACTCACTGGCCATGCAGCGGTGATGCTGATAAGGCATAAACACAGAACTGTCGCCTTCATTGTGATTTTTTACCTAGAAAATATTTTGGAACAGTGAGTCAACAAGGTAAAATACCACAAAAATGCAATAGACTTTTTCTTTCTCCTGGTGTCCTTCACTGTGCCAAGACCAGCTCTCTGCTAAGGATTCATTCTGCCCACGCCAATCTTTTTCTTCTGTCCTCCACCACCACCCCACACCCATCTTTTTTGTAACTCAAAAGCTACAAGAATTTTAAAGCCAGGTACGAGAAGTGCTGAGCAGTGGTGAGAGTAGCCACACTGAGGAGAGCAGACTCCTTCTGTCATCTACTGACTTGCAGTGGCAAAGGAAAAGCTTTGTGAAAAACAAAGTGCTATAAAGATTAGCTTTGGTTTATCTTCCTTCATTTAACATTTTGTCAGAAGAGACAGGACAAGACAAACTCAGCTTGGATTATCTTTTCAGTTATTTTAAAACTAGTTTTCAGGGTTATTAACTGAAGTCGCTGTGAGTAAACTCAGTTTATATGAATATAAACTGCTCTTATTGATAGACCTTTATTTCCCCCTCAGGAAGTTTGAACAGAATAACCCGTGTTTCCAAGCGAGAGGTGAAGTAAAATATCTGCCCACATTGCCATTTTAGAACTTTAATAAATGAGTGATTCCTGCTGAATTAGGAGAGTGCTGAGCTACAGTAAATTTTGGTGCTGACAGACCAATTCCCAGGATAAGGAACATTCCTGAGAAATTAAACCGATTTACTGATGAACAAGAGGCATTTAAAACTTTAGTAAATCATAGCAGAAAAGAAAGGCTAGTAAGGGCACATTTAAAATACATTAATAAGGCTGGCCCTGAGGCAGGACACTCTATTAGAGGTATTGCAATTTCAAGAGTTACAGAGAATGTAACTCTCTGTACAGTGTTACAGTGTGTGTCCCATCCAGTCAGTAGTGTGCAGCACAAACTGCAAGCCTGCCAGGAAAAACAGGGACACTGCCAGGCAGTGGTTACACGACAGAGGAAGCTTTCTGTGTTCAAGTACCAGCTTTGAGTTTCCAGCACTTGATTCAGTGGCAGGGTTTTCAGTAACCTCCTCCTGACATCTATCAGCACACAGTTTTAAATTGTGACTATGTATAATACCTTGCATCACTAGAGCAATGTTGCTCCTATAAAAGCACACCTTCTTCCACAGAGAAACATCAAATGTCCCTGTCCAGTGAAGGAGTTTTCAAAGATCTCCTGCCCAACACTTCCTTGACTAAAGCTGCAGACAAAATGGCACGCCAGGTAAAAAAGCAAAATATTACCTTCTCTGGTGCTGGAGGAGTCAGCTGCGACAAGAGCGCTCTTAGTGATCCCAGCAGCAGCTCCAGCCGGTTGGCTACCAGCAGATCTGGCTTTCTCTCCTTATCCCCTGACTGCCCGACATCTCCGACCTCGGGGAATTTAAACCCTGTCCCAGGCACAGCCACCAATCCCCATGTGGCGGAAAAAGATGAAGTCATGAGGCTCCTGGCCACCGTCCTGCCCACGTTCTCCTACACTTCCTCTTTGGCTTTGTGGCTTTTGAAGCAAACAAAAGCTACTCTATGGTTAAAACATTACTTATGGGCAAGATCATTAACCAGCAGGTTTGTTGAATGCACAGCATTTGGTATCATGTAGGAGGACTTCAGGGCATGTCTGTCCTCCTTTTGTGGAAAGGCAGTGCCCAGTTTCCCAGAAACCTTTCATGCCCTGTTGCATAGGGGGTAGGAGTATGTAATGTGTGCAGAAAGAAAGAGATGTGAACATAAAACTCCCCCAAAAAGTCTTAATGCTTCCACAAAGTTATAGATTTGCTCTCCAATGTACATATATTGTAACGGGAATTGCAAAGACAGGGTGCAGAATATGGCCTTTTGCCTTCTTGGTCTGACCTAGGTAAAAAAAATAAATAAAAAAAAAAAAATTAGCGTGTCTCAATAGGCATTCTGCATCCAGAAACTTGTTTGTAAAGGTATACAAGAACCACTGATAGTTTAGTTTTAAAGGGTTTGTGCACCATTATTAGAAATTCTCACTCCTTTTCTATTCTTTTGTATCCTTTCTGGGTCCTTTCTGGTTTCATTCACTCTCTTAGGTGGTTCGGTTGACTTACCTGCTACAGCTGTCTGCTGCACCAAACCTGCTACAGAACCCTTATCAGGGAGCAGATGCTAGAAATTTTTCAAGCTAAAAAGAAGAAATAGGAAAAAAATATAGCAGCTATAGCTCCACTATGAGGAGTGCCATGACTAGCATTGGGAAGCAAGGGACACCATGGGATGAAATTCCATGTCTGCTACAGAGCAGTGCATCAGCCCTGATGATGGGCAACAGATCTATTCTGGCAGTGCCTCGTTTGGACAGCCACAGCTTTGGATAGATGCTGCGCCATCTGTGATGTGCTGTAAGACTCTCAGACCCTCTTCCATTCAGTGTTTCTTTAAAATGACAATGAGGTGTCATTCAAAAACAGGAAAACATTCCAAACGGCCCTTTTAGAAGGCAGAATATTTATAACTGTTTCAAAGTGGTTATCTTTGTCCTAATTTCTGATACCCAGCTATTGTTTGATGTGTCCTTAGTCAAGCAGCAATGAAATACAGACCCTGTTGTCCCAGCCCATGTTACCAATTATCCTGTGCTTACTAACAGTTCTGTGGCATGTTTAGAAACACCATGAGAAATATACCCAAGTTAGCTTGGCAACTGCCCATCACATCATCACACAGACCTATCATCTAATTATATTTTTGAGCTGAGATCAGCAACAGTGAGAAGTTTAACTCAGTGTGCTTAATAGAGTATTCTAATATCCTAGGAGAAGAATTGGATAAAAAGATAGTATATCATTAATAGTTCTGCATGTCCATAAACCCATGTGTGCATCCACCTGAATGAGGACTATCCTAGCTTTTCTTTTTGGAGCTATGTGACCATTATTATTTACTAACTCAGGAAAGACTTTTCAAGCAAAAAAGCCTTCAGTAACTAGGATTTCAGCAGTATGATCTTCTGCAGGTTTAGATAGCTTATATCACCTCCCATCATATTTGCAGCTCAGTGCTTCTGCAAACCAGACAGTTTATTGAAGCCCTTGAATGCAGATGCAGGACTCAAGCTGTGAGTGGGTGCTATTTAGAAGTTTCAGCTTGAGCATTATGTAGTAGCTGATATACCCAGATTATAATACATCACTATTACGTAGTAACTAGGACTGCTTCAAAAGGCCGCTGTTGTTGACTTCAGGGAACCCCAAACCAGGTGCTTAGGTAGCCGAGTACCTTTGATCCCAAACACCAATACAAATGAGCAGTGTGACTTGCAACTCCCCTGACTGGTAAGAAAAACCTACTTCCATCTGACAGAGCGAGAAACTGAGGCAGAGAGAAGCTCAGTGGCTCGTACTGCTGAATGTGGGACTGGGTATGCTGGGTCCTGCTCTCCTATCCACACATTGGATCAAATTTTAAGTCTGCAAAAACCTACTTTCTCTACCAACCATTCATCAAGAAACAGAACTGAAAAACAACATTATACTGAAAGATACCCTAGAGCTGTTGTCTGGCCAAAACAAGAACCTTCCAGCACCCACAATCTGCATAATCGCATATTACTGTCTATCAGACTTTCAGGAAAATACATATTATGTCGGGATTTGTAAACAACCTTTTTCACCAAGTTCAGCAGCAGTTATCAGTCATGCTGATGGAGCAGCCCAGAGCCTTTAGAAACACAGTCTTCCTGCAGTTTGTTAAAGACCTTCCTGTACAGGTCAGTTATCACTGTGGCTTCTCAAAGCAAATGTTTTGCAAGTACCTGGAACACTTGTCTCCCAGCAGAGACAGTATGTGACCCCCCCAGGGAGTTGTTTCTGGCAAACAGCATGCAGCATTTCTGAGTACCATTGCCAAAGCTATATGGTTGATTTTGTAAGAACTAAGGAAAAACAGTGATGTTTTGCAGGACGTGAAGTGACTGTTATTACTAAATGGCTTCATTTTATGCAAGATCAGCCCGTACAGAGCTGTAGCAAATATAGCATTTGTCTCATGCCTGTCATTATGTGGTTATTCATCCTGTAAATCATTTTGTCTAGCTGAGAAATCCTTTGCCTTGGTAGGAGGTAGTGCTTCTCGTCCTCTCAGAGATAAGGAACAAGCAGGGCAGAAAGGGGGGAACTTTCACCATTTTCACTTCCCACATTAAAATGCTTAATTCTGGAGAGAGCACTTGGCTGGTGGTGGCAGAACAGAACCAATTTGCTTGAATTTGTACAAGTGGGAGGGTACATGATTTCAGCTTTCAAGAGCTGTCAGGGTCTGTGAAGAGCATGACAGTGACAGGCTGTAATTTTTTGCACTTCAATGACATTTTGTACATGGCTATCCTGTCAAACAAAGCTTTTGACCACAATATCTTCCATCTTGGGCTGCGTTAGAAACATGTGGT
This sequence comes from Buteo buteo, assembly GCF_964188355.1. Classification (NCBI taxonomy): domain Eukaryota; kingdom Metazoa; phylum Chordata; class Aves; order Accipitriformes; family Accipitridae; genus Buteo; species Buteo buteo. Next base: position 66,782,582 of record NC_134171.1, on the reverse strand, counting down.
TAGGCTGCCGTTTCGTGTCATCGAGAAGTGCTATCAGTGCCTCCCCGTGCAACCTCCAACACATACCTAAGATCCTGAGCTGAGACATCAGCTCGATGCCCAGTGATACCTCTGGCCAGTGTGGGAAATCCCAGCCTGCCTGCAGTGATCTGTAATGCCCAGTCCTTCAGGGAAGCTGGCTTTTGTTTAGATTTGTTAAGTCTTGGGGAGACCAGAGCAGCATCTTCTAGGTGGCAAAGACTAAGACTGGGAGAGAAAGATTAATTTCTTCAGCAGCATTAAGAGTACTATCAAGTAAAAGCCCCAAGAAATCCAGCTTGGCAGTATTATTAGAAGCAACTGCTTTACAACTAGAATGTCCCAAAGAAAAGCAGACTTAGTAAACAGTGGTTTCTGTGAAAAACAGATGAAAACCAAAACTTTCTTGCATTGCTACCATAAAATACTCCTGAAAAGTACCTTGGAAACTCATCATGTCAGCCAATATAATATATCCCCCAAAGCCCTTAAATTTTCCCAATTATAGCTTCAAAAGTGGGGAAAAGCTTACATTCAGCAGCTGGTAGGCTTCAAAACACCTTCTGCCTCTTAAATAGACTACACAGACCACCACAGCATTTGTGTCCAGGCTTAGGAGAGTACTTGGTACGCAGAAGGGATATGGGTATCAGATCCATTCAGTAAAGAAATTTGAACAGAGATTTGCTTCTTACATGTAAGCAGGGCACCCCAATAACACATGCTGTGTGCAGCACAACTGTGTATCTTTTGCTTTGAACCACTTAGAGCATTTCCAAAACAGAGCAGCAATCAAACAAGCAGCAGCAAGTTTCTCCCAAGCAAAACTTCTTGTGGGGTGACAGGGCAGTTCAGAACAACGTAGGGTCCATGACCTTCCAGCCTCCCTGCCACTTCTGATCTGCAATGCAGCTCAGATGACTAGTTGGCGAGGTGAGCTCTATTTAACCCTCATTCAGGCAATGAAGGGGGTTATGGTATCTTACTTTCCCAGAATGAGTCTTAGTCGCTCCTGGGGGGGGGTTGCAGAACTAGGCACAACGCCAACCTAGAGTTGCAGTAGGTGATTAATGGGGACAGAACAGAGACTTTCTGGGAAACAACCCCACCGTAAGCAGTCAGCATATTAGAAAGTGCCAGTGTTTGACAGATAGCACGGTCTTTTGGTCTGTCCTTATCTCCTTCTGCATAAAAAGAGCCCATTCACTTGTCACTGACTTCTGAGACTAGTTGCTACCTGTTCACATCTTCAAATGCCTTTTTAGGAACAGCTTTGGAAACTGAAGAAAAAAAATGAATATTTGAGAAACTGCCATACAGCTGTGGCCCACAAATCCTGGAAGCTGAACAGTCTCAGTCAGATCTCAGCTTTCACAGAGCTGAGTGGCTGCTCCTACTACAGCATAAATACAGTCCAGCTTCCTAAAATGGAGCCCTACTGGCGTTTCCTCCCTTGACTTTTACAATCAGCTAGAAAAAACAAATTTTCCGGATCTTTTTTTCCAGTTGAAATTAATGTATTTTAATACTGAAGTCCATGGAGCAGCAGCAGGAATTAAACCAGCACAGAAACATTGCTCTTTTCAGGTCATGGTAGTTACCAGTGTGAAGAGTAAAACACCAGATATTCCAGTGCTGGTTTTGTGGCTGCGTTTCAGCTCTGAATTGACAGAAAAAGAATTAAATTTGTTTCAATTGGAAAAATTAATAAACACAATACTAGTCTGAAACTATTAGAAACAAAATCAAGCAGTGAAAGTATATATGGTGTACATCATGTTTTCATGACTGTGCCATTTTATGATGTATGTAACCCTCAAAAAGCAATTGTTTTGAGAACAGGAGGATGAGACTTTCAGCATCTTAATGGGAGCTGAGCTCAGTCTGCTTTCTTAAGATGCTGGTTCTGAAGCCTGAACACCACTGCAGAGATAACACTCCTGGATGGAGGAAAGCACACAAGGTGTGTGTCCTTAAATCCTCTATATGCTCATAAGAAAATAACTATCAGTTTGCCAGCTCAGGGCTAACAGTCTGAGTACTGAGGGGAATTTGATGGTAGGAAATAGCTTCACAGAAGATTGCTTTTAGGACAAACATTGCAAAAACTTTGTGACAAGTTATTTCCCTCTCTCCCCCCTGCTATCTAAGTTCCCTGTTTCCTATCCTACTGCAAAATTTTCTCCTCCCAATGAGAAAGGACACTAATGGAAACATCTGAATATGCAGAATGAGTATGGAAAGAACAGCATCTTCTTGCTCTGCATTGTGAAACTGTTGGAAAGTCACAAGATGCCTGTTCCACCTAGTGCAGGGACTTTTGGCAGATACTGCACACCCAGCACCCCTCCGCTCACATCTTCACTAGGGTCTGCTGGCAAAGCACAAAGAGCTGCCTCCTCACTGCAAGAAACAGAACAGATTACAGCACAGCACGACAGAGAAGAGGTAGACAGGGAAGATGATGGGCCAACTCCTCCTCCGCAGTCACCCGTGCACTGCTTCTGTGCATAACTGAGATGAGCACTGCAACCCTATACTACACAACAGAGAGAGAGTCCTAACTGTGCCCTGGTAATCCTTATCACACAGCAGCCTTGATTTTGCATTCCACATATACCATGTTGAGCTCATGTCACGTTTCCACACACAACCACACAAGGGTCACAGCATGAGGAGCAGAGAGTCCAAAACCGATTTCTATCAATCGCAGAGACGAGCCTTTTACAAGGCATACTTTCTGACCACCTCCTGGAAGGGGCCAGTACAAAACAAATAATTTGGAGAGGTGCCAGGCATTACACAATGCAAGATTGCAGCCTGCATATCTGTGGTTATCTGTACACAAGGCATCTGCAGCCTGCCCTGACTTTTCTATCTCTAGAAGGTCTGGGGAAGGTGAAGGATGTGCTGTACAAGCAGTGCAGGACTGCTAGGACAGGTTGTGACCCTGTCAGTAAACCTGACCTCAGACCCAGGCTGGGCTACGCACCAGAAACCCTTCCGACTTCACGTGGCTTCAAGTTTTGTTGTGAGCAGTTTTCTTAACTCAGTCTAGGGCTGCTGTGGTCTGAGGTGGGATGGATGCAGAACTTGAGTCAGTGTGAAAGCAAACATCTCCCAGGCACTGAGTGCCAGGGTGTGGAGCCCCTGCCAGTGGAGTGGGAGGAAAAACCCATCTGTGGGCCTGATGAAGGGAAATGAAATAGTTGAGGACTGGATTTGGGGAGGAAGTTGTTTGGCCGAGAAGCTGATTTGATTTTGTGGGGGAACCAAAAACCAGCGGGCAGGGTCAAGGCCTCTGCCGTCTCGACTGAGTCATGGAGAGATTCCCTACAGCTTGCTCAGGCTTGGAGGTGATGAGGCTGTTTTCCCTCGAAGCCCATCCAGGCAGGAGCTCTGCAGGAACCAGGCTTCACTGCAGCAATGGATCATTTTGGTTCTGGCTTGGAAAGGCCAGACATCTGCATGTCAGGATACTTCATCTTAATTGGTATTGGGGTTGCCACCTCTTGTTCAACAAGCAATCAACATGCCAATGGAGAACATCACTCAGACCCAGCAATTTCTCCTTGTTTTGTGTATTAAAATTGTATTAATCCTTCCAATTTTTAAAAATGGGCAGGGGGGTTGATGGAATGGGAAGTAGTAACTCACACCTGAGAGGTATTACCACCAGAAAGTCAAAAGAGATGTTAATTTTCTTAATTGTAGTTTTTCAAGTAAATAGGATGAATTGATACCATCAGATGATGGATAATACAAGTGTCTGGAAAAATGTAAAAAGGTTTCTTTTCATTAGAAAGGTACCTCTCCCCCCCTTCCCCCCAGCTCCTCTCTTGTTCAGTCAGTTTTCTTTTTCCTTCCTGGCTTCCCTTTTGGCAGGACTGGAATGCAAAAATATTGTGTTTTGTAGAGTACCTGTGTACTATCTGCTGAACTGGCAGCTCATATACATGGGGCAGGTGCCCTTACTGCCCAGATTTGTCACCTCCTTGGACCAGCCAGTCCCCGACCCTGTCCAGCACCAAGGACCAGGAGCCCAGCAGTCTGCGATACAAGGGAACTGCCCAGAGGCACACTGAGCTTGGCTAGCCAGGAGGACAGACAGCCTGCTAGGTATGGGAACACAGCAGCACAAACACTTTTGGTAAGCCCCTGCTCTCCTTCATTGCTTACCAGCTCTCTTTGGAAGGGAGATGCTTTTTTTGGAAATACACAGTTGAGAGATAATCACATCCAGATTTAGGAAATAACATTTTGCACGTAATTCATACTGGCTACCTAGACAGATTATTGGTTGAGCATGTAGCTATAAATTTGGCAGAATAAATGGCAAACTGTGGTTGACATATGGATGCAAAGCAGGAAACAAACCACAGCTATACACTAACTAGAAGAAAGGAAAGCCTAAGAAACTGGGTTAATCAGCAGGCTCTGAAGCAAACAGTAAGAAGGGGCAGCTGATGGGGCAACTAACTCTTGAGGAACATATGCAGCATCAGGGCTTTTTGCATAAGGAAGAATATTACCAGTCAATAAATAACAAGCCAGAACTGCTGTTTTGCTCACTGAGTCTTGTTTATCACAAAGAAGTCAAATGACTTCTCCTCACCCATGGAAAATGTGAACACAGAGGATGACAAGTAATTTTGGGAAGCAACATCCGTTCTGTATGGAGAAACTTGATCTACTATACCCAAAATAACTGATGTTGAAACACAGACTAAATCTCATCTAAGCAATTGATTAGACAAAATGAGGAAGCACAACTGCTTATTGGAGCTGTGTTGGTCTCACCTCAGGCAGCAGGGCAGTAACAGGGCAGAGGCAGATGGGCTAAGCCAGACTGGAAATCACAGATCTAAGGAGGCAGGTTGTCAACAGATAACTCTTTGCCCTCAGCAGGCTGCTGAAAAGCATTTATTATGGCACCCGATCCCTGAAGGAAGCACTACAGAAACTCTGGCACTTGTACCTTCATTGGCACTAATGCAGTCGCAGCCCACAGGAATCTGTTTGAGCCCTGCAGGACCACACCACTGCCTGCATCCCTGACACATCCTACTCCTGGGCTACCCCAATAGTGCAGTCAACTACGTATTCACTCAGCTATGCTACCTGGCTCCTTGGGTGTGCTAAACAGACAAAAAGAAATAATGTGGTGGCTACAACAAAAAACAGAGCTGGCTGCAGGTCAGCATTCAGCTAGCAAAGCTGCTTAGATAAATGACTTCTGCAGAATGTGTTCTTCTGTATTGACCTTTTGCAAAAAGAAGCTAACTTCCCCCGGGACAGGCTTTGGTATGGGGATACACCCCAGTGTTTGCTTCCATGCACAAGGTGGCTAGAATTTTACTGATTAAAAATTGGAGGCATAATTACATCCCAGGCTGAAAGTCTGATCAGAGCAGGCTTTCTGCAGCACTGCTTTGCTTTGGCTCAGCCACAGCAATACATGCACAGAGATGCACATATATACTAACAGACATACGCACATACAGTTAACATTTTAAATTCCACTTTCTGGACCAAATGAAGTTCTGGAGTTCTGAGTCACATGGACATAACACAAAACCCCCAAAATCAACAGCAAAAGAGAGCACTGGACCACAGCAAGTCCCAGTGAGACTAGTCCAAGCCCCTCGTTTCAGACTTGAGTAAAGATGGAAAGAGGAGGGCTTAATTTCGACAAATACTCACTGCCATGGATGACTCATTTGCCTCTGCCCCAGGCAAAGAAGCCAGGCTCACGCACTGGGCATTTTTAGGTATACCTTCCAATCTTTTAGATCAGTTGATTCATTCATCCTACCTCTTTGCTAGGTGGCTGCTATCATGAGAGGGAGCAGCGTAACACAGTGGCAGTCACATTGACGTGGATTCCTACAAGAGGAAACGCAGGACTGTGTGTCAGAGCAAGGGCGACAGGAGGTGGGCTGTCCAGGGAACACTCACCTTGGCTTTTTTTGGCCAGTGCCGTGAGTGGCATTGCTGAGATATAACACTGCTGCTTTTACAGGCAAGTTACAAGGCTGGCTTATCTGGGGGTCTTAAGATGATAGGAATAATGTAGATTTTCCAATGATAACTAAAGAAACAGTAGCATCAAAATAATACGAAATGCAAACTACCATGACAAGATTATTTTTAAATAGCCTTTCATTTAACTTCAAGCCTACCATACCTGCCCTTCCCATGTTGATGTTATAGCATGTAACTTAAATCATTTTCAGCAAAAATAATATTCATTATGGCTCTGATCTTGCAAAGCTACTGTATGGGCACAAGCTTTCTCTATTGATCATACAGTTATCGGGTTCAGTTATTGGGTAAAGACTATGAAATATATTTTTTAAAAAAGGAGGCAACTGTAAGACTTGGTGCAATAATAATTAGCCCATTTTGTTTATCAGCTCCTGGCTCGATACTGCCCACACATCAGACAAGGCATAGATGCCTGAGAGATACTAAAAATTTCACTCTGAACTCACAATTATGCTAGCATTTCTCCTAACACATTGATTTCCCATCATTATTGTCATGGAAAGCAAGGAACAATACAGAAGAAAATAATAATCAATTAACCTGGCCAAGTAATTGCATTCTCTGGGTGTAGGTTTTAATAGCTTTCTTAACAGGAAGTCTTCCCCATAGACTTCAGTGGAAAACAGCTATGTTCTCACATACAGAGCTTGTGCATTGGAGGCAGGGAAAGAGAACAGCTTTTTTTATTACGTGGGCTACCCAGACACTGCAAATTGAAGCTTAAGACCGCATGGCTGTTCCTGTTTCACCACGGTATGGCCTGCCGACAATTATCCCATCTGCTTGGGCTGCTCTTCTTCCCTACCCCATCCCTGCACAGCAATTAACAGGAGCGAAAGCAAGCCTGTGCGCTCCCTTGTTACATGTTGGAACAGCTGCTTGGGCTATCCAGGGGGTCCAGGTCAATACCCAGGTGATCTTTCCTGGAAAGCCAACAACTCCACCAGGCCTGAATTTGTAAGTGAACAGACTAAAACAGTCAGTTACCACAGTGTACAGATGATACATACCAGAGGGTGAGGATTTGTGGATTTTTAAAGCTAAAACAGACCATTGTCTACTTTAACCCTCTGCACAAATCAGACTGAAGGACCAACTCCAGATACTACTGAGCTTAACAGTTTGCATTTGGCCAAAGGCAGTTATTCCTCCTGAATTGGGGTTATTCTCTGTTTGTTAAAGCCATTTACATAAAGTCACATTGATGAGCACTAACTACACCCCCCATCCGTAACTCTAAGAATTAAATTATGCATAGGCTTTCCCATTGTTTTTTGTGGGTGAGGGATTATTCGTGCCATTTACACAATCCAGCCTTGTATAAACACAGCAGCCTGGCTCACAATTATCATTTGTATTTCAGCCCCTCCAGCACTGGTATTAACAAGTCATATTCTGGTTTTAACAGAGATAACCCTGATGGCAATGCTGGTGAGGTTTTCCCAGCACCCTTCTGCTCACAGCTGAGAAAGCCTCCCCAGAGCATTGGCTTCTCACTCCGCTCCAGTTTCAGACTTTGGTGCCCAAGAAGTCTTTGCTTTGTTGTACGGCAAACAGGTCTGTGCCCTCTAAGGAAACAGGAGCTCCCCCAACCCCATTAGGCTGCATGCACATTTCCTGGCTTTCTGGAAATAAGATTTCTCCTCCCAGTGGTCAACTCTGAAAGAGAGCAAGATGGTCAAAGTACCTGAGCCACTGATGGAAAAGGGATTAGGAACACACAGATATTAAAAAAACCTAGAAATTAGTTCTGGAAGTGACCAGTGATGGTATCTCTCCATTCCTCTCTCAATGCAATACAAACTCCCTGTTGTCCACTGTGTTTTTATCCCACTCCACTGTCATAGAAATCCAGAGGAATAACTTTTCTGGATTCGATGGAATTAAAGCAGAAGTGTGGGGGAAATCCCCAAGTGGAGGATCCTTCCTGCCTGACACCTGTTCATTATCTCTGTACATAGGAAGCAACACCACAGCTTTTCAGGTTACTCAGCATGGTGTAACCCAACCGCTGTGTGCAAGGTGCCCACCTCAGTGGGGTCTCACCCATGTATAAGCTCCTTCTTGGTGAGAACCTGGTAGGGTCAGCATCTGTCATGGTGGGGCTACCAACACTTCTGTATGTTGTCATCATGCAGGGCCTGTGCCCAGCAGGAGCAATTCTTTGTACAGGTTATTCAGCTATTACTCTCCAGGAAATCTCTTCATCGGCGTAAGCCCTACTCTAATGAGCAGCAAGGTGGAAATTAGGCTCTCCAATGAAAACAGCTATTGGTTTATTTGTTTGGTTTTTTATTTCAACAGAGTCATCTCCTTACAGAACGTTCTAGGAAAGCACAAGAGAAACGTTTCTTCTGTGAAATGTAATTAACATAGTTTTCTTCCCGTTGCAGAGTATAATTGCAAATATAAACCAAAGCACAAGAATGGGGTTATTTTGAGCAATGGTTTGTGCATCAAAATACTGTGACGGTTTGGTTTGTCAAACTGAAGACAGGGCAGATGTCTCTCTCCCTTCCTGTTTAAGCCAGTGGTCTGGGAAGGGCTGCCATAACCTATAATGATGGTTAGCTCACTGAAAGCAACTTGTTTCCCCCAATCTATAAATGCAGTTTTCCAAAGACTGAACATATGCTACAACATGCACATGCTTTGTGATCCTGTTTGACATGGCAAACCCTGTTCTGATCTCAAGTAATATTAAAACTTACATAGAAATACTCAGTTCTGACAAACCTGATACATATACTTTCTCATACACAGCTCACACAAAGATGTGGAATATTCCTTCAAAGTCAAAGAAATGAGTCAAACTTTCCTCTGCAAAAGCATTTCCTAAGTGTGGAAGGGCTTGACCAAACATAAGACCATTTTCATGTTTCACTGTGTATTTGCAATTGCTCTTGAGGTGGCAAAGCATTTAAACACTTAGCTGAGCCCCAGGAGCTGTTGAAAGAAACTGAGTGAAGCATGATGTGGCTGCATGGTCACAGCCTAGGAAAGCAGTGGTAAGACACCTCCTGGCCGGAGGTCATTTTACCCAAATGGGTAATTCCCTGCAACGTGTCCCCACATGCAAAACGTATAATCCAAGACGGAAATAGAGGACTGAAATAACAAATGGTTTACTTCCCCCTGCTCTCCAAACCAGGTCAATCATTAAACAAAAATAAAAAATTACGTTCTGTCAGTGGAAAGCCCCACTAGTATAAGTAGGTACAACATACTTACTGAACTTGTTTGGATCTGGGCTCAACAGTCATTACTATAAATCTTTCTGAGCCAATGTACCTTAAAAAAATATCAGCTCCTTCCTATCTTGTTTTCCTAAGTCACTGGAGGAATTTACAAGTAAATACTCTGGCCTCCATCCAAAAGCAAAGACCCTGCAGCACGATTGGCATGGCTGAGTAAACCACTGGGCAAAAGCAGGCAACAACGTCGCACAAGCAAACTCCTCACATTGTATGTGGCTCAGGTGAAGTGAAACAAGGCTGGTCTGGCAGGGACCACAGGGAAGCCATATCCATTTGCCTGAGAGCTGCTCTCCCCTGACACTTGAACATAGGATTGCACTGCTGTGGCCCTCTCCTCTCCCTGCAGAGCTGTCTGGCCATCCCTCTGTGCTATCAGGGCCCGGGGGCTCTGGGCAGACTTGCACATCTTGGCGAGAAACGTGCTGAGCCTTCAGCAGCAACATCACCACCACTGCCCAGGGAGGGGGCAAAGCAACCTAGGGACATCGAGGGGTGCTTCTCCCAGCAGTCAAGGCATGTGTTAGAAGGCTGTAGAAGTGCACATGACTAAGCAGAAGTAGTATATGCACATAGCATATGTTTTTTAAAATTAATTTTCTAGATATCAGAAGATATCTAGGTATCTATCAGAAGGTATCTCCATCCTTCCTTGAAGGTGTTTGTTAAGATCTAAACCACATTTTCAAAGACAAAAGGAGCAACACAGGAGAAAGAAGGGAAGGTGGAAAGAAGACTAAGTATTTTTATTTCCAGGTAATTGCACAAAGGCCACTGGACAAAACCTGAAGAGCTTCTTGAATCAAATTCCTGATGAAAGCCAGGAACCTGAAAAGTGTGTTTTACAATGTTTTGGCCCATTCAGTCTGGTGACTTACTCTATCACAACACAACTTTGATAGCTATGGCCCAGCAAGGGTTTTCCCAGAGACCTGACACTTCCAGTGAGCATTTAGTACTGGATTACTCTTCTAGCTCTGTTTGTGGAGCCTGTGACAGGTCTAGCCTTGCATCAGGAGCAGATGTCAAGGATGGAGATGTTGAGACTCTCTCACCGCAGCCAATGTACAGCCCTACCCTCCGAAAACACCATCAGGGTGCTGCTATGAGCAGCTGCCCTCCTGCCCACCCCAATTCTGGCCACCTATGGCTGGGCAAGTGCCAGCAAGCTGCATGCAGCCTGAGGCATCAGATGCATTTCACTCTTGCCTGCCAGCATAAACCTGCGAGGAAAATCCAGTCACAAGCACGTAGAGTCACTTCCTTCCTTAGCCACACACACGAGGCACCAAATCCTAAACCAGCCCCATTACTCGGTAAGGCTTTGAGGTCCTGCTGTGTTTTGCACTCACTCAAGCAGGGTGCTGACAGCAGAGCATGCATCCGTAACACCCAGGGCCGTGGTGGCCTGGGTCGTTCTTGCCTGCCCAAAATGGGATAACACAGGCAAGCAGGTCGAGGAGGCTGGGAGTGCTGAGCACAGCATGGATTTAGTATTCATCTGACACTGACCATGATCACTGGGATTGCTGCAGGGTTGCAATCACAAGCACATCTCCCCGTGGCCTGTCAGGGTATACAAAAAGGCTTGGAGGTTTCTTAAGGAAAAACAACCAGGGAAAGGCACAGAGAAATTGTCAGGCAAATCATGGAGCCAGCCAACTCATGGAGAGATGGTTTAAGCCAACCATTCCATGCATTTGCCAGTGTAAGGGTTCTGCCTCATGCACAGCACACAAGGAGCTCTGCTTGCTCATGACCCCATCCGCAGGCTCTGTTTGCTTGAAGCCTATTGCAGGTACACATCTCTCAGACCAAATACCTGGCACACCTGCAGGATTTGGAGAAACAACCTGACCATCAGGAGGAGCTGAGGTTCAAATTGCCCCTTTGTGTATCAAACACAAAGAAATACAAATTAATTCTGAGCAGCTCCAGAGGTGTGACAGACTGCTTTGCTTCAGGAACACGTAAAACTTTTAAACTGGGATTTTCCAGCAGCTTTCCAGTGCCAGACTGGTGGCTTGTGAATCATGTTTTGTCTGTCACATCAGCAAGGTGTGTCAATTCCTGCAGCAAGGGGGATTAAAGCTCTCTCTTGCTCACCCTAATGAGAGCAGGCTCCAGGCTGAGCAGTGCTTTACTTTCTTTAAAGAAAGAGGAAGATGTTCACACCAGCCACAGAACATCTCTCCAGTACAAGCTTTGCCTTCCTGGGGGTCTTTAATGACAGCACACCATTACAAGACAACAACAACCCCAAGTAAAAGTCTCTCTCAAGCACACAAATACTGAATATCCAGCAGTGTTAGGAAAACACAAGTAGCTATTAGTAGGTATTTGTATATGAACTGAGTTGAATTGCACCAGCACTTTGCTACCTACACTGCAAACTAATTCCTTTATGGTTTATGCAAGAAGGGGAGGTAAAAAGAGCATGCCATGCCACATACCTTGAGCAAAACCTTCCCCTTGTGCCTGGCATGCTGACTGGTCACCAGCCCTTGCTAAGGGTCAGAGCCTGTGGCAGGCGCTGGAAATACAGATCCTACGTGCAAAAAGGGTAAGAAACATCCTACATCACCATTCCCCTTCTGATACAACTCACACCAAGCGATTGGTTAGCAACAGTGGAGGATCAGACAGAAAGAAAAGAAGTAAAATACTTTTTTTCCACCTGTTTCTCATCTCCTGGAAAAGCATATCACAGTAGCTGCTCTAGGTACTTGGGTTGTCACCTGCACGCAGACCCACACTGAGCCATTTACAGCCTCAGGGCTTTATCTCCCCTTAGAGAGGTTAGCTTTTGACCTGCACCCTTGCACCTCCTATGTCTCTGAGCACTTAAAAACCTTTTCCATGGTCCTCATGGCTATTGGAAATCTTCTGCCAACTCTGAGAAGCAGAATAGCAGTTTTGAAAGCAGCCTGACAGAGCAAGTCCATGCCAGAACCCTGCACAGCCCTGCCTCCTGAGCCCAGCATCCCTGGGAAGGGGGCCCCTTGCTTTCCCCTTTACAGTGCCCTGGATAAGGCCCTGACATGAAGTGGTGTACTAGTCACTTTGTCCCTGACAGTGTGCTCTTTGAACGGGAGAGAAACCAAGGCTAACATCAGCTACTGGCGAGGCTTTTGTACCATGGGGCAGAAGTATTCAATTGTTGTCATTAAAAATTCAGAGATTTAATCTCACTGGTGTCCTAATGCATACTTTGTTAATTTAATCTCATTTTCTAGTTAGTCATGAAGTCTCAGGCTGCATTCATGCTTTTAAATGAACAGGACTTTCCGGGATGAAGTGTGATGCATACCTTGTTGCTGCCAAACCCAGCTAGTACCTTTCCATCTCTGTAAGTATGCCAGAGCAGACTGCCCAGACAGCACAACCCAGGACAGTGCCCGGCCACAGAGCTCAGTCCCTGGGGCATCAGTATCTCAGTTTCCCCACCCGAGAAGTGGGTGCAGTGGCCATGGGTTGTGGCAGAGAGGATGAAATCTTCTCCCTTGCCACAAAATTCTGCCAGATGACATGGATGCGCCCCAGTTCCCCTCCACATCCCCAAGTGGAGAAACACAAGCTCCCACCCCAACAAACGCCTCCACCTACCAACTCGGGGGATGTTTCTCTAGCTCTGAAACCCCGGGCCTGGGCAGTGTTTGAGCCACATGGAGAAAGGGCCTGGTTTTGTTTTTCCAGTGACCGTAGCGATGCTCTGCTCTTTTCTGGGGTCTGGCCTTTTGTTTTAAGTGGCCTAGAGCCCAGCAGCACTAGTTAAACAATAGCAAAACTGCTCTGGTCTAACACAGTCCCTGTTAAAATCTTATGCCTGGCTCAGCAAACGGGAAGCTAAAAATTAACTACCTCCCTTGAGCTCACCTCCACAAAAGCGTGTTTTGTAGTGCACACCGGTAAGGGCAGGCAGGACAACATGGGGACAGGGGGTGAAGCATCCAGGGCTTACAGAGAAGGGCTGTGCAGAGTGGCAATAGGGAGCAGAAACATCCTCCTGAGCAGGGACCTGGAAGAGGGCGAGAACATGTTAGACTTTGTGTATGGCAGCATCTTACCTTACACACATTTGGTACCCACCACAGCCATGGCTGGTGACAAGGGAGAGGGCACCCAGGGGGGAAAGAGGTCACTTTTTCCCCAGAAGAAAGGCAGAGTTTCCTGCCACGTGTTTCCAGGATGACTTACTCATTGCTGGGAAGTGCTGAGAGCAGCAGCTGTTCCCCAGTTCTTGCAAACCTATCTTGGCCCCAGGCGTGTGTCAGAGCTGGTTTCCAGTGACCAGAGGAAGCCCACGCAAGCTGGGAGGCAGCAGGGCAGTCACTGGATCCAAACGAGGTGATGAAATCATCAGCTGCTTGTGACCCACCTCAAGCAACTTTGCTTCGGGCAATTAGCTTGGTGACCAACATACCTGCCTGTTAGTGATTTACATTCATAATACCTTGACTTCTGTGCATGAGAGCTGTCTGTGAAACCCAGGGAGCCCACCCAGGGAAACCTAACCTGAGAGGTCCGTCGTTATCTGTAGCACAAGCCTCCCCCTCCTAAGCGGAGACAAGACCTGTGCAAACTAACCTACAGCTCTTCAACCTCCGACTTCTCTCATCACCAGTGTAACAGTTATTTACTTTTTTACAGGTGACAATTTCACAGCAAGAACCATTCCTTTGCACTAGTGATCTTGATTCAGACACATTAATAATAAACAGGAATAAAGGCAAAGATTTTCCAGGCAGCAAATGAGACTCTGAGGAGGTCTGCCAGGCCACAGCGGTGCTAGGACTCTTGAGTGTCCCCCACAGCGTTGTCCTTTCACTCCTGTTTTGGCTCATTTCAAAAAGCAGAAAATGAAGCTTGGAAGCATAGAAGAACCAGATACACTGAATAAACAGGAGACTATTCCACAAAACTGATATCTAAGGAATTTCATTAAGGAATCCCTTGACCTTGGTTTGGCTGGGGATTTTGGACAGTTGGAGCAAGAAGCCAGCATGAGTTTACTCAGGATGGAGCAGAGGTGAGCATTGGCAGAGGGCAGAGCAGGGAGAAATGAAACACCAGGGTGGAAATGCATAGCGGAAAAGGCAAGGCTGGAGAAACAAGAGTGGAAAAAAGGCCTAAAGGGAAAAATGCAAATAGAGGAGAAAAGTCAGAAGGCTGACAGGGAAGAAGGCTTGAAGCACAGGTAGCTGAGGAAACTGAGCTGGAAAGGGGGAGGGAAAGCAAAATAAGAAAGAGGAATCCATGGCCAAAGGCAGAGCTGCTTAGTCAGAGGCAGAGCTGAAGCAGAGGGGAAAAGCACGGCCCCGAGCCACCCTGTCCCTAACAGCACTACACAGCCTTCTGCCCAAGTCTGTGGCAATGGTCCCTGCTGGGGCATGTCTGCCAGTGTCTATTCTCCTGCATCAGCTCTGCTTTCATGAGCTTGATCACTTAATTATATGTTATCCTCAGGGAATCAACTTGCAAGCTCTGCCTCAGAGCTTGGTGTGATGTGCATAAAAAAATTTAGAGTGTAAACTGCTATTTGTGGCACAAATCTTGGTGCTCACACAGCGCTCTGAATTTCTATAGCTTACCTAAAGGCGTCCCCGATATTGCTGGCACGTACAGTGTACACTGTAGGCAGGACTTCACTCAAATACGCTGCCAACAGCAACTATATTATCCAATTTCTCCCAAGGCATTTTCCACACATACCAGCATCCCCCATCCTGCTCCTCTGCCATACGCCAGCAAACCCTGTGCTGGAGCATCACCTCATTTCTGCACAGGCTCTTGGGGATGTGCCACCTCCTGCCAGCCCTGCTGGGTGCCTCCAGCTGCCCTCACCTGCCTGGAGGGAGGCAGCTCAGCCCCGCTTTGTTCAGGATACAGCAGTGATCAGCACTTTGCTGCCATTAATGTATGCATTCAGTTGCTCTAATAGAAAATAAACAGGAAAGAGTCAAAAGCTGGTGTGTTCCTCAGCTACATGATGGATCTTGCCCAAGCATAAGCATGCCCTTTCCAGCCCTACAGATTCAACCCCCTCTTTACTTTCAGTTGAGAAAGATGCTTTTCACAGTGTTGCTTTGCACTGCTAAATCTTTGGCCTTCAAGAGTTAACACTCAACTAAAGCCCATACATATATTTAATATATATTCCCAAAGCATGCTCTACAGCTCAGATAGAAGTCAGGTGTTCAATGCAGGAATTAGTGGCTGCGGACCTGTCAATGCAGTATGTTGCAGCAAGCAACACTAACTCCTTTGTCCATAACTTTTGGCTACAGGTGGGGTAAGGCAGATGACAGAAGTATCATAGAATACCAGGTTGGAAGGGACGTCAAGGATCATCTGGTCCAACCTTTCTTGGCAAAAGCATGGTCTAGACAAGATGGCCCACCACCCTGTCCAGTCAAATCGTAAAAGTGTCCAATGTTGAGGAATCCACCACTTCCCTGGGGAGGTTATTCCAATGGTTGATTGTTCTCATTGTGAAAAATTTCCTTCTTGTGTCCAGTTGGAATCTCCCCAGGAGTAACTTGTACCCATTACCCCTCATGTTTTCCACGTAACTCCTTGTAAAAAGGGAGTCTCCATCTTCTTTGTAGCTACCCTTTAAATACTGGAACATGGTGATAAGGTCTCCCCTAAGCCTTCTTTTCTCAAGGCTGAACAAACCCCGTTCTCTCAGCCTTTCTTCATATGGCAGGCTTCCCAGTCCTTTGGTCATCTTTGTGGCCCTTCTCTGGACCCTCTCCAGCCTGTCCACATCTTTTTTGTACAGCAGGGACCAAAACTGAACACAGTATTCCAGGTGTGGCCCAACAAGTGCTGAGCAGAGTGGGATGACGACTTCTTTATCTCTGCTGGCGATGCCCTTGTTGATGCAGCCCAGCATCCTGCTGGCTTTCTTTGCCGCAGCAGCAGCACACTGTTCACTCATATTGAGCTTGTTGGACCTGGGGGTTCTGCTGGACCTTTCCACTGAGCTGCTCCCCAGCCAGGTAGATCCCAGCCTGTGCTGCGCTCTTGGATTATGTTTTCTCAGGTGCAAGACCTTACATTTGTCTTGGTTGAACTTCATAAGGTTCTTGTTAGCCCACTCTTCCAGCCTATCCAGGTCTTCCTGCAGGGTGGCTCTCCCTTCCGAAGCATCCACTTCCCCACTCAGTTTGGTATCATCGGCAAACTTCATCAGGGTACACTTGACCCCATCATCCAGATCACTTATGAAGATATTAAACAGCGTTGGGCCCAGTATCGATCCCTGGGGGACCCCACTCGTGACAGGTTGCCGGTTTGAAAAGGAGCTATTTACCACCACCCTCTGGGTGCAGTCTGTCAGCCAGTTTCCCACCCACCGCACAGACCACTTGTCTAGACCGTAACGCATCCATTTCTCTAGGAGGAGGCTGTGGGAAACTGCACTGAAAGCCTTGGAGAAATCCAGGTAGACCATGTCCACCACTCACCCCACATCAACCGAGCAGGTTACTTTGTCGTAGAAGGCGACCAGGTTTGTCAAGCACCATTTGCCCTTGGTGAATCTGTGCTGGCTTTTCCCAATCACGTGCTTCATCTGACTGGTGGTAGCCCCCAGGAGGATTCATTCCATAACTTTCCCAGGGACTGAAGAAAGACTGATGGGCCTGTAACTCCCTGGATCCTCCTTTAAGCCCTTCTTGTAGGTGGGGGTGACATTAGCCTCCTTCCAGTCCTCTGGGATGTGCCCCAATCTCCACGACTTCTCAAAGATTATGGAGAGCAGCCTCACAAGGACGTCCGCCAGCTCTCTTAACACTCTTGGGTGGATATTGTCAGGGCCCATTGATGTGTAGGGGTCAAGCTCCTGTAATAGTTCACATACCAACTCTTCCTTCACTGACGATGGGTCTGTGTTTGCATCACCCTGGACTGTTGTTCCCAAGGCCTGGGGCCCAACAGTGCTGGTAAAGACAGAGGTGAAGAAAGTATTGAGAACCTCTGCCTTTTCAGTGTTGTTGGTGACTAATTCACATCTCCTGTTTAACAGTGGGCCAATATTTTCCCTGTTTCTGCTTGTTGTTTACACACCTGAAGAACCCTTTCTTGTAGTTTTTGACATCTCTGGCCAATTTCAATTCAAGCTGAGCTTTTGCTTTTCTAACTGCATCTCTACAGTTTTAGTAGTAGGAAGAGATGCTCCTCAGCAAGGATGTGGGATCATGACCTGACCAAAACCAACTGTGTTTAACATGCGATGGCTGATCCACATCACTGCTTCCCGCAGCAGCATCCCCTCGTCCCTGCCAGACAACCATTACATGCTTTTGTTAAATTTCTATATATGCTCTTTTCTGTAAATTTAAAGAGGACCTTCCCTTCCGGTAAATTACAGCTTTCTTTTGGCTTTCAGGCCAGTCTGCAGCTCATGTTTTCATACAGTCTGAGTTGCTCGTGTTTGGCTTTTCTGAGGCACTGACTGCGGAGAAGGTTAAGCGGTTTAGTGGTTGAATCGCTGGTACAAAAACAAACCTAGAGATTTCTGATCCAGAACACACACCAAAACAACATGCTATAGAGAAACAGCCCAGCTGGAGCCAAGTATACATGCTATCGCATTACACCCCGCCAATGTTTATTTACAAAGCAAGCCAAGTAGGACTGCCATCCCTCCTGGTTTCCTTAAACGTGTACTTTTTGTGCCCAGAAATTGTCCTTGGATCAGGATTTTGGTGGGAGGGGGCTGTAAAGCAGCCATGCGTCCAGGACCTGTGGACAGCAGGCTTC
Organism: Buteo buteo; assembly: GCF_964188355.1. Taxonomy (NCBI): domain Eukaryota; kingdom Metazoa; phylum Chordata; class Aves; order Accipitriformes; family Accipitridae; genus Buteo; species Buteo buteo. The sequence continues at coordinate 66,764,493 of NC_134171.1, read as the reverse complement.
TCCAGCACATCTACCAAGAGCTGAAACGCAGGTGTGCATGGGAGGGCTTGTCCACAGCTGCTGTGGGCTCTGAGATACCTGAGACAACAGTGGATTTTCTGCACCTGCGCTGTGGCTTTCATCCCAGAGAGCACACCCATCATCCCACCCAGGGGACTTCGATTGTCACCACAGAAGAAAACGTATTTCCAGGGACTCTGCAGCTTCACACAGCCACTATACACACCACAGTCCACAAGACATAGCACTGCACTGATCTGGATCAGCAGCCCCCGAAATCTATGGAAGCATTTCCAAATTTTGAAGTGGACTGGTCCAAGGATTGTGAACACTAGCAAGGGGAGGAAAGTGGTGGCAGAAATGCCCCAAAAAGGGGAATTTCCCCTAAAGGCTGGGGAACTTGATATCAGTACCTGGAGCTGCATACCAAAGCCTCTGCTAGCTTTTTACAGTTTCACAAAAGCCTGAATTTTTCTGCCCTCCACACCCACCTTATTAGGAAAAAAGCACATTCCCTCCCCTCTCAAGAGAAGAGATGGTTTAATTCTCACTTCAGCAGGGCTATACAAGCCACAACGCAAAGCAGGTGAAAGCCCTTCACTTTATAAAAATGCCTCTGTATCCCCTAAGACCTGAAACAGGCTGTATGCTAATAACAGTTTTCCGAAACTCCACTGACATTCATTTGCACTATTTGTCCAAGAGCTCAAAGTCCTCTGCTTCCAGGGCAACAGGTTCCTAATTACCTATGTTACAGCATCATCACTGACAGATTAACAAAACATTAGGAGGTGACTGAGGCCATGTTACAGACCGAGAGGTGACAATTCACCGAGTGTGGCCAGGGAGCTAAGGATGTCTGCGAGGTTCCCTGCAAGCTCACAGCCACACAAGGTCCAGCTGCAGCATACTAAAGCACAGCAGCTCACTTCATATAAGCCCTGATGCAGCCCCAAGGCATAAAGCCACAAAGAGTAATTACCAAGGGAACTATTTTTAAGACATGTAGCAAAGGTTTAGCTTTTTTTTTTTTGTTATCCCCCCCCTCCCCTTTTTACAGCAAAGGCACTGGGGAGTCAGCCAGGTTCCCAGTCCCCGGACCTGTCCAAGTAAAAGCCTGTCCTAGGCAGGAGGGCTCAGGAAAGGCAGGGCAGGGCAGGCTAGCCCTTGCTTCCTCTCTTGCCAGCAAACCCAGGGAGACACAGCCTTGCTGACATCCCACTGCTGGTGTTGGTACCTGCAGTGGTGCCAGCCCCACAGCCGGGAGCACAAGATGCTGCTTCCATCCTGCTCCAGTGGCCTTGGCAACCACAGCTCCCTGGGCAGGGCTGTGAGGGGTTGTAAACAGGCTGGTACCAGCGCCTAGGACAAGGAAGAGTCCTTCTCTTCTCTCCTGGAAGAGATAAGGAGGCTTCCTTAAGGGGCTGAATGCCTTAAGGCTAGGTTCAGCAGCTTTTCTTAATGAGAATGCTGCTTCAGGATACATCACTGGAAGACCTTTGCAGCTGTGTGTGCTTTGGGGAAAGGACCTGACGTGACCCTTGCCCAGCTGGCCTGCTGTGGCAATCCCCAATTAGGTGTCATGGCTCATCCTCCACTCATCTGGCTCACTTGACTCATGAGAGAGCTGACCCCCTCTTCACCCAGCGCTTGCTTTTTCCAGTACTGGTGTACATGCTGGCCCATGTATAAAAGCAACGTTAACAGAAATCCACTTTTGCAAAATCTGAGGGGTTTCCACTGCTACAGCTGCTGCAGAAAAGCCTCTGCACCTCACGTGCAAGAGCTTTTAGACTCTAGAAATCAGTGATAGCCCACAATAGTATATGTTTTTCCTCTAAGCATGACATTTACCTGAATAAACAACCACCCATACCCACCTGGCCACATCCCCACAACTAGTATTTGTAAGGGAAGCGGGGATTTTTAGGGACAATTTCTTTCTGCTTCTGTACCCCCAGAAGGTACTCTAGTGTACATATCACTCTTCACTTGTGTTCACTCACTTACGGAGGGATGAGACACCCTAAGGAACTTCAGCAACAGCCTCTGCTATTCCTACATGAAGAAACGCCTGATGATAAATCACTGCTGCCTTTCAGTAAAAAAACCATAACAACACAGAGGAACAGGAAGTAAATGCATATATATTAAAGGTCTAAATTAAAGTTTTCCCTGAAAATACACAGCTCAGCAGAGCCAAAGACCAAAGAGCCACAGAAGAACACCTCCCAGGCCTGGTGGCCACCTCTAGCCCAGCTGTAAGCTTGCTGTGGGTGTTGCCATGCGAGGGGTGGCAGTGAGCCACCCTGCCAGCGCTCATCAGCCCAGCCTTCACTGCAAGGAAATACCAGCTCCCCACTTTGCTCCAATACTTCAGGAAAATCCTTTCCATGGGAGACTTGGAGTTTGTCTGTTCAGTGGCCACTTGTGCTATTTGGCAAGGGAGTTTTGGAAGAGCAGAGCCAGGCGCCTTGGTGGTGGTGAGGAGGGGGCTTGGGGTGAGCATCCCAAAATGCCACATGCCTCAGGATGTAGAGCCAGGGTCACCGCACAAAAATTCCAGGTGCTTTAACAGCAGCTGTGCAAGGAGGTAGTGCTGTTTTATAAATGTATGCCATTTATACCTGAACTAGCCAGTTTTATACCTGACCTTGCCATTCAGGCAGGGTTCCGTGGGAGCTCCGGAAAGCAGAGGGTCAAGATGGCAGCAGTGCCCATCCTGACACCAAGCAGAGCTGGGCGTCATTCAACAGGCACAAAACGTTCCCAGCAAAAGACTTTTTATTCCACTAGATGGTGCCAAGGACTTGCTTATGGATGTTGCTCAATGACGTGGACAAGGATGTGGTCAGGACCGGGTATGGAGGTGGCTTGGCACCATGCTGGGGTCCCCATGAGGCTGCAAACCTACCAGTCCCAGCCCTGCCAGCGGCGAGACCCCAGAAGCACCCCCTTCGTTTGCCAGGCAACAGCATATGCCGAGCCCGAGCACCCTGGAGCATCACCATGGTCCGTCAGACTTGGGGTGGGATGTGACGTGGCAATTCCTGGGGCAAGTCACCCAGCCCAGGCTGCCAGCAGCCTTGCAGCCCCTTCTGCTCTGAGCCGGGTGGGCCAGCACAGGAGGTCCCTGAGCCTTTGAAGGTCTTGTGCATGCTGCCCCACACCTGGGAAGCTGCAGTCTGCTTAAACCTCCATGTCCCCGTGGCACTGGCACCAGGCTGCCTGGTGCGGCTCCCCTGGGGGCACCGGGGCCTCATGCCCTGGGGTGGGGCATAGTGGCCACATGCAATTTTTGATCCTTCCCGCTGGAGAGCATGAGCTCTAGCAAGGCACAGCCCCGACTGTCGGTGCTACTGACAGCACCAGTGCGATACACAGTGTTATCCTTGTACTGGTGCTCCCAGCATCAATCACCCATGCAGCGATCCACAGGAACCAAGCGGCCCGAAACAAGACCTGCCCCTTCCCTGTGTGTGGCCACACAGAGGGCAGGGGAGCAGGCGCTCTGCGGGTACGCTGCTGTCATCGTAGCTGCTCCCACCCCTTCTCCCCTCATGGGCACAGCGCCGGCAGGGAGTCCCTTCCCGAGCGTGGCACCTCTCCCTGCGAGGCACGATGCCGCTCCCACTGTGCCGTTTGATCTGGCATGCTGCTGAGCCGGCCTGTTTTAGCAGCTTCTCGGACAGAAAAGGCAACCTGCAATTGCATAAACAGTGATTAACTTTGGGCACCACCGGCGGCACGGCTCCAGCGTGTCAAAGCCCGGGCTGGCTTGCGTGCAGGGGACAGTGGTGGGAATGGCGGCGGCACAGCCAGGGTGTTGTGGTGCTGCTGGGAGGGCGGTGGGACCGGCAAGCGTGCTGGCAGTGTGCCGGAGGGCGTGATGGGGATTTCTCACTGCAGGAGATGGATGAGCCAAAGTGGGTGATGTTCTGTGGGGCTCCCCAGCAACAACAAACTGCTCAGGGAGGCGGGTAGCCCTGGGCAGGAGCCAGTGGGGTTTGGTACCCCAAGGGAGGGATGTGCAGGACCAGTTGCCCAAATTGCAGCCCCAGAGGTGATGCTTGGGCCAGGGATGTGCTGGGGGACCAGCCACCCCGCAGCACACTGCTTGTGGCAAAGCAGCTGCCTGAAGTCCTGCGGCAAACAACAAAGTCAGCAGAGCCTTAGGTACAGAAATGCTTTTATTTCTCCATTAGGCTGGAAGTGAAACTGTGATGACAGAGGCTTTTTCCCACCGTTTATTTACTCGCTTCGCATCAGTGCACGAACAATGCTACCCTATGCCGTGTAGCACGATTGCCGTTACATGGCTGTCTAGCACAGCAAACCCATGTATCGCTGTAACAGCGCTGGATGCAGCCCCCTCAAATTAACAGCAGGATTGCATGAGCCAGTGATTTTTGGCTCCTGGGCTGCGAAGCACCATGCAACCCCCAGCAATGTGCAGGGTGCCTCTCACCCAGGCAAGAGCAGCGCCCGCAGCAGGGATGCTGGGGGGGACACAACGTGTGGGACCCCCCCCAACTCCACTGCTGGAGCCCACCGTGGTGGATACCGGCAATCCCTCAGAGACCCCCCTGGCTCCAGTGGCCATGGGGGTGCCCTGGGGCTCCCCACCCCGAGGGCCGCAGCCCCGTCTGTCGGCTGTCGCTCTGGCTGCCCTGCTCCCCCTCGGAGGACTGGCTGCTGTCGGCACTCCCGAGGCTGGTGTAGGAGCCACGGGGGCCGCCCCCCGCCCCACCAAGGGCATAAAAGGCCCGCTCGCGGACGTGGAGCTCGTCGGCACGCTTCACCTGGTCCACCTGCCTGCTGTGGCCCAGCGCCGCAAATGCCCTCGGTGCCCCGGACCCCGGTCTCCTGCCACGGTGCCTGGGCAGGTGGCCCCTCCGGGCCCCCGACACCGCCGCCTCATCACCTCGCCCTCGCTCCTGGCCTTTGACCGCTGCCGTGCTGCCCCTGGCTTGCCCTGCCGGCGGAGGGGGACTGCCCCCTGCTTCAGTGGTGCGCGGCCTGCCCCCGGCATCACCGCCACGGCCGTCAGCCCTTATCTGGGCTCCGCTTGACGCCCGGCTGACGGCTTTTGTGCGTGGGGACAGCGCTTTGTCCATCCTGGGTGTCTTGTCCAGCCCTGCTCCCCCAGGCCGGACCCTCACCCCCACCCTGGGCCATCCCTCCCCACGGGGCTGGGGGGTGGCTGGCCCCACTTCCCCGCTGCCCCCTCTCCCTGCTACGGTGCTCTCACCCGCCGTGCGGCCACCGGCCATCTCCACGGCAGTGGTGCAGTCCCCCTCGCTCACCCCAGGGGAGGCCACGGTGGTGCCCAGGCGGATGCTGGCCCCCTCGGCCGGGACAGCGGCAGTGGCCTCCTTGTCACCCACCTGGCGGGGGGTGGTGACAGCCAGGTGGCCCGGCCTCCTGTCGAACCTCTGCCCCTCACCTTTTGCCTCGTCATCACCGTTCCCATGGATGCCAGCCTCCTCGGGGATGGTAGTGACACCATCAGCGACCCTCCAGGGGCTGGGGGCCCCTTGTCCTTCTTCATCACCAACGGCGGCGGCAGCTTCCTCGTCATCTCCTGTGGGATGGCCATCCCCAGGGCTGCTGGTGACGCTGTCCGCATGGCTCAGCGCGGCTGTGGTAGTCAATTCTTCAGGCTGCCTGCGAGCAGGGGTGCCATCATCATCATCGCTGTCGCGTGCAGCAGTGACACCCAGCCTGGGCAGGGGGCTGCTGGTTCCCACAGCGTGCATGCCATCATCCTTGCTTCCTACAGTGGCACCAGCCTGGGTGGCTTCTTGCTCCCCTACATGGATGTTGGCCCTCCCAATGAAGATGTTGACGTTGTCATCCTTGTCTGGAGAGATTTGGGTGAATCTGGTGGCCCTCACTGTGCTGCCCACCTTCCCGTGGGTGACGGTGACGCTGCCCGAGTCTGGGATGTAAGCGTATTCATCCACACCTTCAGCATCAACTTGAACATCCTCCATCTTCTCAGTTACAGAGGCGAGAGTGGCGCCTCCTGTCCCTGTGCCCCGCACGATCCCCTCCTGCCCTTGGCCAGGGATGGTGGCCTCACCACTGCCCTCATCATCCCCAGCCCCTCCGGTGGCAGGGGCCCTCTCCCTCCCAGCTGTCATGGCCCCCTCCACTGGAACCCCACTGGGGGCACCATCATCCCTGTCCTCACTCCTGACAGTGGAGATGTTCCCTGCCACGGCCTCTCCAGGGCGTCCACCCTGGGGGAGAATGGAAACACCACCATCAACTTCAACCACCAAATCCAGGTCGCCACTGCCCTCTGAGCTGGCCGAGGTGGGACCCACGACACCGACACCACCACGCGCTCGCGTGCCGGTGCCTGGGCGAGGACTGTGAGCATCCCTGCCAGTGCCTGGGGCACTGCGGTTTTCGGGCTTGAGGCCAGTCCCGTTCTCCATTGTATCAGTGCTGCTGTTGTCACCTTGCTCCGGGGCCACCCGGTCCTCCGTTGGCCCCTGCCTGGCTTTGTCGTCACCCAGCTGGCGGCCGGGGGCAGCAGTCTGGCTGTCGGCCTCTTCCTTCTGTGCAGTACACACAAGGGAGAGGTCGGGCACAGCCCCAGCACCTCCTGGCTGCGTGGGGTGCCGCAGCCAAGCCAGGGTCCTGCTGTGCTACCTGGCCGCCTCCTCACCTTTATCTGTGTCTGGTTCCTCCGCGTCGAAAATGAGTAGACATATTTGAAAACGTAGAAGCCGTGCTTGGCATTGCAGCCTTTCAGCAGTATCTGGGGGGGAAGAAAATACCCAAACCCTACAATTTTCTTATTAAATGTGACAGTAGGAGCTTCCCTTGCTGTGCCTGGCACTGCAGCAGGGTCCCACAAGCACCCGCTGGGGCCCCAGGGTGGGCGGTAGCTCCCACCACCTTGTGGCCGACAGCATAGGCAGCAACCTGGGCAGGATGCGTGTGCTCGTCTCCTGGGCTCCAGGGTTTGGTTTTTCCTTGGGGTCGTTTTCTGCCTTTGCTTGCTTACAGGAGCTGTAGGGGGTTTTTTTGCAAGGTAGCTTATGACTTGAATAAACAATCTGGTTGATGGTCCCATCAGACATGAGTGATGGGACTGAAGGTGACCTAAGCACTGGAAGGACAGCAGCTGGCTTCCAATAGGCAAAACCAGGCATTTTCTTCCACATTACTCATCTGAATTTTGCTATTGATGTATTTTACACTGGTACACCTTGAAAAAAACCCGTAGCAGCTGGGCCTGGGACTTTTACAACCTTACCTGTGGATATACCAAGCATTTGTGTTCTGGGGCTGGACAGGGGCAGAGGAGCAGCTGGTGGGGGGAAGCCTTTCCCTTCCCTGAGCACATCACACCTTTGCTCTCCCCTGCTCTTTGTAAGGGCTGCTTAGGTGCGAGGGGACCACTGGTCTTTTTCTGCAGCTCACTGGGCCTTCCCTCCAGAAGCGGCTTTTTCTCCCTGCGCCCCCAGTGCAGGGCACCCCACGGGGTCTGGATGGGGCAGGGGGGGACATACCCGGTGCTGTCCCACACAGTTCCCGGCAGCTCTCCCAGGCAGCGGCGGTGGCACCTGCGGGCAGCAAAACACAACCGAGAGACGAGGTGTCAAATGCTGCTCCAGCATCCAGGCACCTGCCAATGCCCCCTGCCAGCCACCCAGCCTGCCCAGTGTGATGGGCACGCCATGATGTCCAGGGAACGGTGGGAAAACTGTGTTGATAAGCCAATAAATTTCCAGGTACTACCTCGGGTGCTGGCTTAAAGCCAGCAATAGTAGGAAAGGTCAAAACCCCATTTCCAGGGTCTGAAAAGTATTACTTGCATTGCATGCTACTTTTGATAGGATATTGTTTGTTTGCAAATACCCTTTTACTGGATTCTGCTGCAGAGTATTTTCATTGCAGAGCAGTTTTAATACATGGCACCACTGCTCACACCACAGTGCTCCAGCTTACGGTTGGGATCTGACTGTGACGGGAGCCAGGACCTGGTTAACTTGTGGTGATTCCCAGTGTTTACTGGGCAAGTGAGCAGCAACACCTGTCCCCTCACAGCCAGGTTTTTGTACATGCTTGCAAGCTTTCAGCTTCCCCCAGTTATCCTGTCATCTTTTGGGATGTATTGGCCAGTGCATCCATCAGGGATGGGGGACCTGGAGGTGGGAGCATCCTGTGAGACCCACCAAACCATTTCAGGGCATTCCTTACGTGCCAGAGGGGCAGAGAGCTCCATGGAGGGGAGGCCCCTCAAGTCTCAGCAAAATCAGTCACTGAAGCACCTCAAGCCCAGCTGAAAGGGGCAGAAACATGCCCCAGAGTATTAAATATTCCTGGGCTGTTCCATTGTTTGTGAACAATGTCAAAGGCTGGATTACTGCCCTGGTTATGCAGCAGAGTATTAACCCACTCTCTTCTGTGCCTCTATCTGAAAAGCAAATCTGGGCTGATTTATTGCCTTTCCCTGTGCTGCCCTGTGACAGATCTGGTTGTGCAAGCTTGTCGTGGGGGCTAAAGGACACACGGCTGGGGTCCAGCCCTCAGGGAAGACGTAGTTTGCCTCCTCTTTACCCTGCTGGAAAAGCAAGACTTTGCTAGGAGCAGATTTTCACTCTAGCTGTATATTTAGTATGTTGGGCAGGAGTTATGCAGGACAAAAATTGCTGCTATTATATTTATCTTAGTTTGCCCTTTGTTTCACTTATATCTGTTCAAATTTCATATTAGGAGAGCTGGAATATAATTGCAGACACCCCTCTGACCCCTGTTACCCACGTGGGTAAGGCAAGCATCCTCCCTACGCCTCCCTTCTTGTGGCTCTGCTCAGGCTGTTCCCAGGCCAAAAGCTCTGGGCAGATTCCAAATCTGCAGAAATCAAGGGGAACAGTTACAGTGGCCCAGACCAGCCCTTGCACAATGCCCTAACTGCTAAATTAAAGCGACATGATCAGGCACCTCAGTGCTAATCTATATTTTTCCTGCTGGGTTCACCTCTGTGCCAGCACCTCAAAACCTCCACTAAGCCCCAGAGGTGCTACACGCAAGTACAACTCATGTTTTCCTGCTGCTGAAAGCATGCCGGGGCACGCTGTGTGGTATACCCCACACTTTCGGTGGCACGCTGGGAAGCCGGAGAGAGCCATACTCACGGGTGTTGAGAGGGCCGTGCTGAGCAGGCACAGGCACAGGCACACAAGGGCTGTTTGCATCTTGGGCAGCTCCTGGGGGCGCAAAGCGAAGTGTCACTGGAGTTTGTCTTCCCAGGACTTGCAGTCCCCAACAGTCCCAGTCAGCAGCAACCCAAAAACTCCTGCTGTCCCAAAGCCCCCATGGCAGCGGGGTTATCCAGCGACCCCATCTTTCCCCAGCCTCTGAGGTGGCCCTCGGCATCGCTCTGCCTCTCTGCACTCTTCACAGCAAAGGCGATGCTCTCGTCATGTGCATGCAGTGGTGAGGCAAGGACACAGGCACAGCCAACAGCACCGAGTGAGTGCTCCGGCACCGGGTGTTAAAGCTTCTTAACTCATACCATCAAAGCAGCTTAGGTGGATATTTGCAATAAATGACCACCAAAACCACTGCAGGCTTAGCCATACATTCGTAAGTCTGAGTTAAGAAACTTGCGTGCTGCTTTCAGTAGCACTGATAAATGGCAGGAGACAGTAGTTCTTTTGGCTACTAATTCTCACATCACCCATCCACCCTGGCTTGGGCTCACAGGTCTGTCGGGAGACTATTTTTAGCCATGCAAGTGTTGCTCCAGAAAACATCGGGAGGAAATTCATGCACAAGGATCAGCAATACAAAGCAAGGTAGGCTCGAGAGTGCAATGCAGAGATGCACACAGCCGAGGCTCGGGCTGTCTCCCCGTGCCCACCGCGGCTTGCCTGGAGTGAAAGCAGGAGATGCCTTGCTCAGGGAGGGCAGAGCCAAAGGGCTGGGGAGAGATAGGGCAGGCAAACTAGGTAAGAAGATTACCTTTCGCTGTCGGAGACAGGTCCCAGCAGCAGACCGTGGAGGCTGTGCCCACTTTGCTGAAATTTAAAGTTGGCCCCAGGCACGCAGAGCCAATCAGCTCCTGCCCAGGGACATTTGTCAGGGCTGGCAGTGCCCGCAGATAACCAGGGGGAGTAATTTCCAGCTAAAAATGTGTTTGTGGTGGAAGACAGCTATCAAATGTTCCACCTGGTTGGATAAACAGAAAGCACAGTTTATAAATATCTGTTCTGAAGGCGAAATTGCTCGATGATTAACACAGATCTTAGCATGGAACACATCCAGCCTGGTTATTGATAAGAGGGGATGCAGTGGGTCGTAGCATGCTCACCGTGACTGATATGGGAAAGCTGGCAGGGCTGCAGAAAGGGAAGGCTGATACACTGACCCCAGCCCAGTTGCAGCCATGACTGCTCCACAGGGCAGTGATGGCCAAGTTGAGAGCCACCACCACGCCATAGCCTCCGACACTTGCTTTTTGGGTTTCAACCTCAACCCCCCTGAGGTAAGACCAGTGAAAGTCCAAAATAGAAGAGTAGTAAAAAAGGAAAAAAAAAAGCTTTCTTTCCTGCACTGCTTGCACGGGTCCCTTTGAGCCCACCTTTGCTGTGGGAAGGTGCTACGAGGATGTGCACAACATAGGTGCGTACTCTCCTCCTGACCCCTCTAGCTTTGGTGGTATTGCTGGTCGCCTACGTGAATGCCGAGGGGGGTTCCCCCTGCTGTGGCCAGCCTGGCTCAGCTGCTCGCTGTGGTGGTGGTGACAAGACCTCCCATCCCACCTGCCACCCTGCCCCGACCCAAACCCTGGGAGCAAGCATGACCTCTGCATTAACGCCAGAAATGCTTAAACCATCAGCATCCAGCCTCAGGCAGCAGCAAATCTCAGAGCCAGGAGGAAACTTGACCTCTCCCACCAGCCGGGGAGCCATGGTTGGATGCTGCCCCACAGGTACTGGAGCAGCCAGCCGGTGCCTCTTGGCTCAGGGAGGCAGAGTTTTGGCCGGATGCCTGGGGGGGCTGACGCACATGGGACCGGGCTGGGTGCCCCGTGGGAGTGGGACCCAGCCCCTGGCAGCACCAGGGCCCTTTGTCCATGCTGCTTCCCTGACGTCTTTGGGCACCCCCTGGGGATGTGGACGATGAGGCTCTCGTGTGTCCCCCACCAGCTGCGAGCATGTGCGGGGCACCCCGGTGCCACTGGAGGGATTTGGCCCCACGGGTGCCCACCCTGCAGGCAGCACCCCCTGCCACCCCAGCAGCCGCAGCCCAGCTTTGGCACACAGAGGCGGTTTTGTACAGTGGCCAGCAGCTTGCTGCTGCAAGAATAGAAACTTGTTTCGCAGTTGGACCTATACTGGGTTTACCCAGTATGGTAACTTGTTTACCAGTTGGACCTATACACAGGTTTCCTTTCCAGCAGTGCAAGGGCAGTGCGGTACCTGCCGTAAGCCATGCATGAGGGCCATTGCTTTTCCTAAATGGCAGCAACTGCCTGGAACCCAACGGGATTTTGTCCTTCCCGGTCCGTGGTGCTGATCCCCAGTTGGCCAGGGCCACAGTCATATGGGAAGGTGATTCTGGGCAGGGATCCTGGGGACCACAAGCCAGGCATCCCCATCCCTCACGCAGGAGGTGAGTGGATGCACTGCTGTCACTGTGACAGCCCTACCTTACCCTGGGGATGAGGCTGTGTGGCAGGGAGAGTTGTGGACCATTTTGGGCTGCAGCACCAGTGTCTGAAACACATCCAAGGTGCCCAGCCTCGGTGGGACCCACATGCCTGGTGCAGGGATGCAGAAGAAAAGCTGCCATGACAGCAGTGTGCATCTACAGCTAGTGATGCACAGAAAGAGAAATTAATGTCTTTATTAATATTGCCTGGTGTGTGGTCAGGCCATGGGAGACATGCTACTGAGGAGTGGAAGACATGGTAAAGTTATCGTCACCCACATATTGCAAATTCACGTCAACTCTACAGCAGTAACCCCACAGCAGTGACCCTAAAAATGCCCTTCCATTTTTCAGACAGGACTCTACAGAGGCTTTCCTAGTTAGCCTTTCTGTTCTTCCCCCCTTTTATGTGCATCTGAGCCAGAACAAAGAGATTTTACCCTGAGCAGCATGAGCACCCGTAGCCCCTCAGCCCACCAATTGCCATGCCACCCCGCTGACCCCAGCAAATTTGGCAGCAAACCCTTCGTCACCAATGAGCTCAGTTCAGTTGCTTTATTTCATTTCGCTTTGTGAGATACAAAAAAAAAGCCTGGGACAGAGCCGGTGCACACCGCAAGCCTCCTGGTGTCCCCTCTGGCATGCAGCAGCTGCAGTGAGCCTTCGGATATATGTTCCTGAGTGGGATGGGGCAGTGATGATGCCCACTCACTGGCTGTAGTAATAATCCTGGCCGTACACGTCATAGCCGTGCCCCTTGTAGTAGCCATATTCATCCTCGTAGGCCCGGTAGCTGTCCCCACGGGTGTACTCATCCTGATCCCTGTAGCTGCCATCGGTGGTGCCCTCCTCCCCCCGCCTGTGGTCCGCAGCCGTCACCTCATACTCCCACTGCTCCCCAACTGTGGTGGCATCTGTGGGTCCCCCATCTCCCATGGTTGTTGCCTGGGACAGCCCGTCTTCACCGGTGGTGCTGGTGATGGTGGTCGCTTCGGTTTCCTCCTCCTCCTCCTCTTCCTCTTCTTCTTCTTCTTCTTCTTCTTCCTCCTCCTCTTCCTCCTCCTCCTCAGCTGTGCCAGTGCTCTCCTCAGCCACCGCGGTGCCATTGCCGTGAGGTCCATCTGCCTTCTCAGTGGTGTTGGTGCTTGTGCCATTGATGCCATTCTCATTCTCGGCCACCTCTTCCTCCTCCTCCTCCTCCTCCTCATTCTCATCGCTGTCTTCATTTTCAGAGTCACCCCCCTTGCCGGCAGTGCTGCTCCTGCCCCCCTTCAGGGGTCCTTGGCAGCTCTTGCCCTGGCGGGGGGAAAATAACACGGCATTAGTTGGGTGTCAGGAGGTTGTAGCTTTTCAGTGCCACGTGGCGTGGGGCAGGCATGGGCACAGCTGAGCATCCCCTCCATGCCTTGCATGGCAAGGCTGCCTTTTTGGGGTGCCCCTTCTGACCCTCCTGCCTGGTTAATGCCCAGAGCTTGGCCCAGCTGTGGGCATATTGCGCAGCAGACCCCCCCATGCAGAAACAGGGTACAGGGCATCCCATGGGTGCAAGTGGGCATGCAGTGAACATACCCTCCCCCCGGGTGCTCCCCTCCAGCTCCCCAAACCACACCTGCTGGGGAGAAATGCTGTCTCCTCCCAGCCTGCCCTGGCTGTCCCCAGGGGCTGCTCCGGCGGGGTGGCCAGCTGCCTCCGTGCCAGCATGGGATGGCTCCTGCTGGGACAGGGAGAGGACGGGGCAGGTGGTCAGCGGCAGGAGTGGACCGCAGCCCTCCCAGCAGTGAGGGGGGCACACAGCATCCCCACGTGGTGTTTGGGTGCTGCTCTGAGTTTCCTGCTTTCCCACGGGTCTCGCCCCAGGCTGAATTTGAGAAGATGCAGCAGGGCAGCCCAAGCCTTGCAATTAAGTTGTGGTGGCTGGAGTCGGGTGTTCCCATTCTGGCTACACATTTTGCTTTACAAAGCACCTAAAGGTTTGCTTTTGAAGTTACCTCTCCCAGTTTCCAATAAACAAAGCAAGCCACGGGCACACTACATGCAGACACGCTACACACCAGGTGTAGATAGCTGGCAAGAGCGTGACAGCTCAAAGCCAGGCATGAGCCCAAACCCTACCAGCAATAAGCCATCAGCACCACTCAGCCCCAGAGACCACGCAGCACAGTGGGTCTCTTAGCAGGGTGCAGAGCAGTCCCTGCCGCTAAAAACAAAGCAATGAATAACCCAAATGCAATCAGAGCCTGGAGCAACCACTGAGGAACTGGTGGGGCAGCTCACCCTGTCCCCAGCCTGGGAGGACGAGCACCTTGCCACTGGCAAAGGAACCCAGCCGTGGCAGAGAGACACGGGGTCACTGCCATCCCTGCCCTGGGCAATCCCCGCTGCTTGTGCGCCAAGACCAAGGATGCTCACCCTGGCGTTTTGGGCCAGCTCGGACACTTAAAATATGGGTGCATATGATGCCAGAGAAAACCCAGGCTGTTTTCGTCTCCACTGGAGGAGCTACCAAATTGCACGGTGTAGCCGGCTGTGCCAATGGGAGCGATGCCCCCCCCATCTAGCAGCCGCTATACTAGTGCTCTTTACATACCTATAACTGACCTTGGGGCCTTTCATCACGATTTATCTTGCTGACCACCCCCTGCCAGTGAAGGCATGCAGCATCCCTGCCCAGGAATGGCCACTGCTCTGGTGCTCTTGAAGCAAAAGGGGCAGCCCCAAACAGCAGCTGCATTCCTGCATGTCACTTAATTTCTTCCTTGGGAATGAAATTCCTCTTTTGGCTGTCTCATCCCACTACTCAAAGTTATCCCTAGTGTTTGCAGTGGTAGGGGAGAACAACAGGCAGAAAGCGGCAAATTGCAGGGAAGTGCCAGGGCTGGCAGAGGCACCTGGGGGACAAGGCCACCTTGTGCTGCATCCCAACCCCAGGCAGGCCTCCAAAGAGGGTTTTAGGACCAGATGCCCAGGCTTACACTCCTGTTAAAAAGACCCCTGAAATTAGCATTTGAATCATTAAAAAAAAAAAATAAAAATAAAAAGATGTGATCAGAGCTGACACACAGGTTTCCAAGCATGCCAGATCCCTGTCTCAAAGCACCTGTGTGCCTGAGACCACTGGATTATTTTTGAGCATTTGCAGCCCGGTGAGGCACAAGAGATCTTCGTAATCCCTGGCATTTAATTTTGGACCTGGATGACTCTCGCAAAATGCAGCAGTGCCTGAGCTCCTGTTGACCCAGCAGACAGGAGCAGCATTACTGGCTGGCCTGGTACAAACATGCAATTCCCAGTATAGTGTCAGTTTGTGTCCCTCCGCATGCACGCGTGCAGAGCATAACCGTATTTGCCATAGCAATTTTATCAGCACTCTGGAGGGAACGCACCCTGAAAGGAGGAGGTAAGAGGAGTCCCTAACAGTGCCTTTTGCCTTGCAGGTGAGCACCCCTGCTTCTGCCCTTTGAACTGTCCTGCTCCTTTCTGAGCCATCTGAAAATGGAAACCCAGAAAGTTTGTCTCAGGGTTGTTTAGTGCATTCCCTGCCCATCCTCTTTAAAAAAAGAAGAAAAAGGAAAAAATATACAAAAAATAATAAAATAAAGCCCAGAGTAGAAAATCCAGTCACATCCAGAGTGCAAGGCTGTGGGCGGTCAGCGGCCACAAATGCTGATGAGCAGACACTACAAACCCAAAGAAAGTTCCCAAATTCCCATATTTGTTTTGCAGGCTGCTGGTTTGCCATACTCACCCCCCCTTCCTCCTCCTCATCCGAGCCGTCCCCCTCTTCTTCTGATGAGTCAGTGCCCTAAGGAGAGGGAAAACCAAGCTGTAGTAGGGCTGGTGGGTCTCCGTCGGTGTCATGAGCACAACGGTCTTAGCCCAGCCCTACAGGCCAGTGTCAGAGGGGGCACAGAACATGTCTCTGTCTCATTTGGGCTGATATCTCTGCATTTGGTGGGCAGTGAAGCGTCAGCAACCCTTCTGAAGCACCCACCTGGTACCGTTGCTGCAGGGGATGCACGTAGACATATCTGTACAGGTAATACCGGTGCCTGTTCTTGAACACCTACCAGGAGAAGAAGGGGGTAAATCCCACCAGCCCGTGGGCTTGGGTACAGGAGTGACTGAAACATCCTCGTCCTCAAGGCCAGCACTGGGTGGGGCTGGGCACGCAGGGTGGGGGGGAGACCCTACCGCGTTTTCGTCCGAGTCATCCGACTTGGCTCGCCACAGCCAGTTCTTGACCTGGGGGAAAGGCTGAGTTGGCACGCGCCCCACACCAGCCCCAGCGAGGCTGGGGGGTCCCCCCACTGCCCGGAACTCACCGAGAAGGCACACGCCATACCCACCAGGCAGGCAAAGACCAGGGCAGTCCTCATGGCTGCTTTCTCTAGGAACAGTGAAACACAGTGAGGCCTTGCTTTTCTGCTAGAAAGCACCGTCACTTCCCTGAATCTTACAGGTGTTTGTGTCCACCTGGGTGAGCGGGGAGAAGAAAGGCTGACCTCCAGCCTCCTCTCAGTGGGGTCACCCAACCCCTCTGGAGACCCAAGTCCTTCTGCCTCAATTTCCATGACTACATTTTGGGTTTGCAAGAAGCCACAAAATACCAGAAGAGCAAGTTTCACCCATTAGTGGACACGTTGCTTTCCCTGAGCAGGACTACTTGCCCCTACTTCCCCATCACCTGCAAGCGAGTGGGGACACCTCCCGTTGGAGACGCAACAGTGGCCACCCTCCCAGAGCCCTGCAACCTGCTCTGGCTCTGCCCAGGGAGCAACACCCCTGGGAATTACACCATGGAGAGTTTAACCTCATTGAGGAAAAACAAATAAGCAAACAAATAAATGAATATAACCAGCTTCTACAGTCTGCCATTGACAAAAATAGCAGCAAGTAATGCAAGGAGACCCCCGTAGGCATATCCAGGGGGGAGGCTTGGCTCTGGACGTGTCCAAGATGCACCCCCTAAGCACCAAAACTTGGCTTGCCCTCCTCCATCCCAGTCCCAGCAAGTAGCATGCCTGACCCTCCCTGCAGCGTCCCAGCTTCCCCCCAGGGAGGGATGCTCCTGGCATGCCCCCAGGCTCAGTCAAGCCTACTAATCTTCCTTCTTCCTACCCTTGTTCCAGCTAAACCCACCATCAGCTGTGCTGAGGTTTGGGGGGAGTTATTATATTTATTTGCACTTGAAGTTTCTCCATCTTTGTTTAACTCAGGCTAGAAAACAACTGGCTACAAGCTAGCTTCCCTGGCCATGCAGCAAAGCTCTGGATGCTCATCCCCTCCATCTGAATGCTTCATGAAGCCACAGACGCAGGAAAGGGCTAAAAGCAGCATCCAGCCCTGCCAGCAAGCTGAGCCCCCCATTCCCCTGCAAAAAGCAGATGGCAATGCACAACCTGGCTGGGAAAAGCAGCAGCAAGCTTACCCTGCCACAGCACCGATGGCTACCCGTGGAGTCAGCCGGCACAGATTTCCTCCTGCCGCTGCCCTGCTGGGATATAAGGTCTATTTTTGCCCCCTCCCAAGCCAGTCACCGCCCTGCCCAGAGTGACGCCAGCCCGGCAGCGTGTGCCAGAAAACCCCCAAACTTCAACGCCGGCAGATTTGGTGCACAAACATAGCACCCCGCGCCGCTGCCAAACCCGGGGAGGTTTGCACCACGCCACTTAATTGAGGGTCTGGCCTTAGAGAAACGGCCAGGAGGCCAGAGGGTATAATAACACTCTGGGTTTAAATTAAAATAAATATTGGGAAATCTGTTCTCGGGGGGTGTCTACCTCCCTTTTGGGGAAATTCTGTCACTGTTTTTTCAAGAAGACAAAAAAGACCAACCTCAAAGGCCCAGCTCCACAGTCACTTGGGCATAGCCATTAGACAAAAAAAGGCTAAATCCAAACAAATCCCTCTACAGGCTGCCTGCAGAGGTGAAACGGGCCTTGGGAAGGGCAGGGAAAGAAAAGGGGACTCGGATACAGGTGTCACCAATCCTCCTTTGAAAGCCATTTCTGCCACAGCAATGCTACAAAATGCACGTCTGCTTTGTTTCTTGTGCCCCCTGAACCACACAGACCCACAAAGGGGCCGGGGCGGCCCCTCACTCTCCAAAATCAGCTATTGCCCAGCTGAAATCTGGCAGCTCTGTACACAACCCCAGCAAAGCAGAATAATTGCCTGGGGCAAAAAAAGGCAAAAAACCCACCCTCGTCATCATCCAAAGCTCAGCAGGGACCTTGGTGGCAGGATACAGCCAGTGGTCGGAGCCCACCCCTCTTGTCCTGCACCTGGCAGCAGGGGATGGGGGCACACGGGTGCTGCAGCTGCCCCCCTACATGCGCCTCTGCAGGGACATCCTTTCTCCTTTCCCTATATTTATCATTTCCCACTGGGATTTCAGCTGCCCAGCTCCTCAGTGCACCTCTGCTCCCTCTTTCCCAGATTTTTCTTACACTCCTCAGCAAAGGCCCCTTGCCACTCCTGCACGTGCCTGGGCTGCAGCAGCTCAGGGGACCGATTCTTCGCCGAATGAAGCTTTAGTTTGCACAGGGGCGAGGAGAATTGCAAATCCCACCCGATGCAATCAGCTCTACAATCCTCAAAGAGGGAACAGCAGGGCTGGAAAATGCCTGCCTTCAAGCAGGTTGATGATACACAGGTTAGCCAGTGATAAAACTATGGTTATTTAGGGCAGAAAAATCCGCTTTGCAGTGAAAGACCTAAACGTTCATGTTTCTGCTCAAAACTGGGGGCTGCGCTTGTCGAAAGCCTCACCCACATCCAGGGGAGCCCAGTTTGAGCCTGAATTTGATTGGGAAGCAAAGGATTTCCAGTTAACCAAATTCCCAGGTTAGGACCAGAAAGACAAAGCTGGTTTTTGTTGTAGTTATTTCGTCTTCTTGCTCATTCACCACATCAACAGGTACTTGGTGGGGAGTTGCTAACTGCTGATGAAACGCCACGCACATTGCATGCTTTTGGGGAGGGAGAGGTCCCTTGCAGCCCCCCAGGGGTCCAGCAGCCTTGGCAGCAATCTGGGCCGCGTCCCCGCCATGCAAACCCTGGGGCTGCACTGCGCAGCTGTGCCTGCCCCATGGGCTTCAAAGCCCGTTGTGTCACTGTGAGGAACCATAATTACAAGGGAGGCCTGGAGCTGGCCGTGGCTTTCAGCTGGCGCCCCAGGCCAGGAAAACCCACACACAAAAAAAAAAAAAGAGAAAAGAAAAAAAAAAAAAAGAGAAAAGAAAAAAAAAAAAGAGAAAAGAAAAAAAGAGAAAAGAAAAAAAAAAAGAGAAAAGAAAGAAAAAAAAAAAAAAAAGCCATGCAGTTTTCCGATGCCAACACAGCAGCCTCCGGTAAAGAGAGACACCAGCATCGTGAGGGACCCGGCATCCCCCCAGCTCCGTGGGGCTGGGGTGGCTGGAGGTGCTGCCCTGCTGGGGGGTGATACAGGGGGCACAGGACAGAGACAGCCCTGCTTCCCACTGCCCCACACCATCACGGGCTGCCCTGCACAGGAGAGCAGGGAGCATGTGCCTAGCTTTGAGCTTAAATTTCATCAGGGCTGAGGAACAGAGGGTGCTGGTGGGAGGCAATTTTTAATGTAATTAAAGGGCTGCTGCTCCAGGCTGCTTAAAAAAAGAAAACTGACTATAAAAACGCATATTTCACCCAAGATCCCTAAAAAGCACCAGGATAATTAACATGTGCCGAAGTGACTCGCGCAGCCGGCACCTATGTTTAGCTCCTGGGCCTGAGACCGGGTGCTGCCTGGGCAGGCCACCAGCAGCAGCAACCTCCCACCACCATGCAGGGACACCAGCAGGGAAGTCGGCCAAACGCATCCAAAACGTTTTCATTTAAAAAAAAAAAATAAAAAAATTTAAAAGCATCACATCTCAGGGTTGGAGCATTGAGCTCTCAATGCTTTTGCAAGAACTCTGGCTCTCCAAAGCAGCAGGGCTTGGAGAGGTCACCCATTTGCCCAAAGCAGTGTTTGGTATCTGTTATTAAAAGTGATCTCAGGATCTGACAGCTTCATGAAAATAATCTCACCTTTGTAGATAAACAGTTGGAAACAAAACACGGAACAGCTCGCCTGCCTCCAGGGGATGTGCCAACAGGTGACAGCAGCAAAAATGCATTTTTCGGGAGCATGTTGAGGCGACGAGGCAGACATGCAGCACGCAGCCCACATGTGCAAATGCAATGGTTTCCCTTCTGCACTCCCATCAGTTTTTTAACTTGTACAAGTATGCTGCTGTGTTCCTCATTACGCGCTTTGGTGAGTAAGCTGGGGGTTACGCAGGCAGCCCCCTCCCCAAGCCCTGCGTGGGCGCATCGCTGACCTTGCCCAGCAGGCAGCGAGGAACCCCCCAGGCAGCTGCTGCTGCACTCGAGCCCTGCCCTCGGTCCCACGACCCGCTGATGGGGTTTGCACCGACCGCCGGCACCAGCTTTGCACCGCAACTGGGTGGGCTTCCACCCAGCACGGCCCAGCAGGGGCACTGCATATGGTTTTGATGTAACTGCCCGAGCCCGTGAAGACCTCATGGTCAGAGCGTCCCTGCCTGGTGCAGGCTGACACGGCTCCTGTGTCCAAATTTAATTATTATTTTGCAGGGTGGTAAATGAGCAGAGCAGCGTGCTCCGGTCCTGCCCGGGTCCACCGCAGGGCCGAGGCTGTGGTCGGGGCTACACTGTCCTATTTCCACGCCCTGGAGCTATTCTTGAACGAAACCTCAGGGCCAAAAATAAGTAAAGAAAACAAAACCAGAAGGACACTTTGAGCATGGTGGGGAGAGGCCAAGGTGCTGCTGCAGGCAGGGAAAGGGGCACCCCTGCCATGCAGCACAGTGGCCAGGGCACCTTCAAAATGGCAGGGGGGAGGCACCAGAGGCAGAGCTTTTCCCGGCTCCCACATCTCCCTACACGCTGTCAGGGACAGGAGTGTGTGCGCCACGGCCACGAACTGGGGAGCAAAGTGATGAGCAAGGAGAGGGTGTACCACCAACAGCACAAGAATAAAGGATCCATCTCCAATCCCCCTTACCTCTCACAGCACAAACCCAAATGCAAACCAACATCAGCTGGGCACGCAGCTTGCTATTTTTTTGCAAGCAGTCAATTTTAGAATAAAAGCGGGAGGGGAGAACACCTAAAATGCACCACATATCAACCTGTTATCAGTACACAACCTTTGTATATCGGCCCTCTGTAACTAAACGTTTCATATGATTTTCCTTTTTCTCTGAGGCAGGAAAACAGATAAAGAAAATTAATGCTATTTACATACCTGGCAAAACATGGGCCACGAGTAGCTCTGTTATGCCAGCACTTTGAGGCAGCCTGAACTCTGGGGAGCAGAAACCCAGCAAATCACTGAGGCAAGGTCACAGCATTATCACAAAACCCAGCACTCGCCGCCGCCACCCAGATCCTCACATGTTTGAGCAATATCTGTATATCAAATTTCCTCTGTTTTTTCGCTTGGGGTTTTTTTGTTGTTTTGGTTTTGGGTTGGTTTTTTTTTTCAGGAGGAAGGAACTGTGCACCAAGTAGGATAAGTTACCAGGACTGGTCCCACCACCAGTCTGCTGCCTCCATCCACATGTGAGAGCCCTCAAACACAGCCACATGACAGAAACAGGAGGAAAAAAAACCAAATAAACCCCCAAAAAGGCTCCATTTTTGGGAGGAGAGCAGGCAGACACCCTGGGTTCACTGCAGAGCCACCCACTAACAACCTGCACACTCAGCTCAGGTATTGAGCTCTCTGCGAAAGTCAAATCAGTGTCCCCGGACAGTCAGACATCTGGATGGCGTGGAGGCGTGCTGCTCCCAGCACTACGCTGGCGATGACTGCCTACCTCCCGGCCACTGCACACACTGCTTGAACCTGCAAAAAACCCCACGGTTGGGCTTAAAAATTTGCCATATGCAACAGAGGCAGATGGCGCTGTGTGTCAGCACAGAACTGCTGCACTTGTACTGGTTTTGTTATTTTGAACATAGATGAGTTGCACAACACTTGTGTATGTATCCATATATACACAGACAAGTCCATGTCTGTTGCAATAAATACCTTAACACTCAGGCACTCATTTTATTTTCCAAAAAGAAGGCTTTGAAAGTTTTCACACTATAATGAACATACTTTTTGCTCTAGGTGAAACAGCATCAGGCCTGGGACAGCAGAGGGCAGGTGCTGCCTCCGCTCCCCAGTTGCAGGTTCAGCTCCTGTTTTCAGAAACTTCATGCGTTCTGCTAACACAAAACGCCAGCTCTTTGCAGCTTTGTATTTCAGTGTGTGAAAACAGAAAAAACTGAACTGCAAACCACTTGCTTGCTCTGCAGCTTTAAGGTCTCTGTAGCAATTTTGGGGGCACAGTACAGGTGGCTGCTAATGCTTGCACTTCACGTGCCATCCTGTATGTTTGACTCCTTGGGACAGTGCTGGGGAGGACGACAAAACTCCCAGGACATGGCTGAGCTGGGCTGGGGGTGTGGGGGGGGTGTAGTTATTTCCCACTGAAGTGCATGGCAGTAAAGGGAGCTGGAAGAAAAATTTCCTTAGAGCATTCAAAAGGTTTGTAACATTTTGGGGTTTCACTGAGGTCAGATGCTGTTTTCCCATGGTTGAGACATTTCTTCTGTTCACATTGATGGCAGCAGCAATTCTGTCAGAAGTTTTTCTGATGGAAATTCTGACGGAACTTTCTTCCCATTGAAAAGGGCAGAGAAACACAATCAAATTCTCCTGGCCTCACCACGTGCTTGGCAAGGAGCAGTTCCTGTCACAGAAATCCATCACAAGGGGCGCAGAAGAGACAATCCCATCGGACTGTTTCTTCCAGAGTTATTCCCATTTTGCTAAAGACAATCAGGGGCCAAGGAGAAGCCCTGCAGCTGGCTGTGGTGCTCAGCCCAACATGGGAAGCTCAAGGCACTTGGCTGTGCTGCAAAAAATGCCACTGCTGGATGGAGAGGTACTCTGAGGATCATGAGGGTCTCTCTGTTTCTCCCACCAAAGCCAGGAAAATAAGGGGGTTGAATAAATGCAGCCTGCGTGCTGTGGCCGCCCCAAGTCCAGCAGCTGTAGCTGGGCTCAGCGCTGCTCCCTCCCACTGCTTTGGCCACACCGGCTACTTATTAAAAATAGATTTTTTTCTTCTTGGAAAGGACAAAAATATAAACAAGAAACCTTTTTTTTAAGATGATGCAAACTCATGTTTCCAGAAACCTGAATGCAAGCAAAAATATCTGCTTTAAACCCCAGTGCTGATTCCTGGGTAAATCACCACATTCAGCTCTAGAGGCCACCCCGAACGCACAAAAAATGCCATGTGGGTGGATAAGAAAAACCTATACGTTGACGTGGCCATTTTTTATCCTTACCTAACCCACTGGGCAAGCTGACCCTTACAACTTCATTGCACAGTCAGCCCAAAACAGGATGCAGGAACACCTCCAGCGATGGCAGAGCCTGCAGTCAACGCTCCCAGCTGCTTTTCTTGCCTGCCCTACAGCAGAGAATGGGAGTACTCCCCTCAGATGCTCACTGCGCAAAGGCACATGCTGCAAAAACCAAACACGCAGGCTGCTGCTAAAAAATGTCTTAAAACCCTCAACGTGAGCGTCTTTTGCCCACGCTACCTCTGGCCATCCAAAACCTCACCCTGTGAAGCGCTGCCTGCCACCAAGCCCCTCCAGACGGCAAGTGGGATCCCCTGCTCGCACACGGATGAACAGCATTTGATGGGGACAGCCCAGTGCCACCAGCGTCCCCAAAAACCTGCCCATCCTCGCAGGCACGTGCTGCCAGGTGCTGGGCACATCCCCGCACAGGGCCAACACAAGCGGGTCCCTCCCTGCAGCCAGGCGGGAGGTTTCCCCAGCCAAGGGCTGAGTTTCCCCCCCCCCCCACCATGGTCCCTGGCAGGGACAGTCCTGCGGGAAGCTGTCCTGGCAGGACCAGCAGGCAGCAGCCAGCTCTGGCACTGGCTCCCTGGCCTTTGGGGAGCAGCCAGCCAGCGGGAGGCAAATTTCAGGCATCGCTGGCGGGGACGTGCGTGCAACCGCAGCACATCCCTGGGAAGGCACGCGAAGGGGACCCACGTGCAGCGGGAGTGCAGCCAGCTACCCGTCCAGCACAGGGTGCAGCAGGGTGCCACATGCCCTGTTTGCAAGGAACACGCCCCTGCCGCTCAAACTAAAGCCAAATCAACCCGGTTTTTCTCTCTGTGCACGAAACAAGGAGGGCAAGCGCTCGTTGTCCCCTTTGGGGAGGGGGCAAAGGCAAGCAGCCCCCTCCCCAGCTGTGCCGTGCTGCCGCTCACCCCAGTGCCACTTCCACAAGGATGAGGGTGGACAGGGGGTCAGGCATAAAGTGCAAGAAGCAGTTTCACAGAGCCCGTTCAATCCCACCCTTTGCCACCTCTTGGCCATCCTGCTCACAGGCTGGGCTTACCACAGAGCTGTGGGGCACCCCTCACTTTCCCGGACAGACCCGAAAAAAAAACACCTCCCGATCCCCATGCCCAACAGCTGTCCCCAGGCAAACACCACCTCCGATGGCCCTGGGGATGCAAACCAGCCCCGCGGCAGAGCCGGCACCCCGGAATGTCCCCGCTGCCGGAGCAGCGGCACTGCTTGCTGGAGACGGGAGAGTTGGTGCTGCCGTGCAGAGGAGCCGGCAAACACATCATTACTACAATTTTAAACCAAAGCGGCGGCTGTCACCCAGCCCTTTTTGCACCTCTGGGCTGCAGCCAAATCCGTGCTTGCCATCTTTCACCCCAGTGATGGGGCTGTGCACCAGCGTTTTTGTACCCACAACCCTGACGGGCATCGTCACCATCACAGCACCCCAACTCCTCAGGCAACGAATGGAAGGGGTCCAAACAATATGGGGCAAGTCACAGCCGAGGTATCCGCTGTGAAGTGGGGACCAGTGGGGTGAAGGAGGCAGGGTCAGGAAAGAGGATTGTTCCCAGAGCAGCTGCATGGGGAAGCTGCGCTTTTCAGAGCTGATCTCATACAGAAGCAGAAAAAGGTTACACAAGGCAGAAATTAAAACATAAAGTCCACTAAAACCAGGAGCTGTTCAGCTCCCAGCTTTTGTAGTGGTGGTAAGAGTCTACAAATTAAGTGCAGTTTTGCTATAAGTAGTAAAAAATTATTTAATTTCTTTACTGGTTCTTGAATTCAGTATTGCAATGCCCAGCAATGATACCACTGACCCCAGTCAGCTGAAAAGCATGCACCCACTCACACTGACCCTTTGGAGACTGTCCCCTGCAGAGCCACAACTCCATACTGTAAAACTGTGCAGCTACGCAACAGCCCGCGGCTTCCTCCGTCAGCATCAATACCCATGCTGTACAGCTTGTCATACACACATGAACGAGAAAGACGGGCCTGGAAGGGATTTTAAACAAATAAGGTGTTGTTTACTTGCTTGCTGGTAGGAGAAAAAAAAAAAAAAAAGGCACACTGAGTAAAAGAGGCTTTACCCAATATGTACCAGCCCACAATAAGCCCTTTTGCCCTGCTCACCTGCATCTCTGCTGCAGGGCACCTGGCACCAGGGGCCACTGTGGGCACCCAGAACCAGTGGTCTGGGAGAGCCCCCACACCCTGTGGCATCTCCTTTCCAGCACCTCAGGAAGAGCAGAGCAACCCTTGCTCACACTGCAGCAGGTGATGGCCATAATATAGCAAAGCCCCAGGCCCAGCTTGCTGGGGTCATTAGCCAGCTTTTCAACGTCACTGCTGGGTCACCTAGGGGCAAGGGTGGCCCTTCAGGTGCCTGGAAATAGGGGGCTAGGAACACCCCTCAGCCTCTGCTTTCCCCCTCAGCCCAGCATGCTGCGGCTCCCCATGCAAACAGCCTGCCCTTTGCTCCCTGCTCCCTCCAGTCCAATCCCAAATCGCAACATCCGACTCCCCCAGGAGAGAAAAACAGCAACACCTCAAACCACACCATTGTGGAGTTCGTTGGTTTTAATGGTAATTAAAGAAATCAACAGGGTACCTTTCAGCTTTGAAATACAAGTGCAAAAAGGATACAATAGAATGTTTTCTGTACATTTCTTACAAAATATTACATACATCCCATTCTGAAGTGGTACTTCACACACCGCTGAGCCCACGCACCGCGTGTGCACGCCAGCTGTAGCTTTTGCTGCTTATGTGCAGGACATGGAGCTAACGGAAAGCTCCCATTGGAGTCTGGACAGATGCTTTTAGGGCAGTGGTAGGTAAATATAAGAGGTGAACACAGGGATCTTTCTGCCCAGTATGCTCAGGCAGGGCTCCCAGAGAGCCGAGCCACCACTGTGCCCTTGTGGCAAGTGGGCAGCATCACCCTGCTGGCACTCACAGCTCTCAGCTGCTCTCTGGTTTGGTATAGGAAATGGTTTTTCTTGCTGTGGTTTGGCATTTTCCCCTGTGTCTGGCATCACCTCCCACTTTGCACCCTGTGTAGTTGTGCCCAGGTTGAGCTCTGGCAAACCTGCCTCCATTTTATCCACAGCATCTTCTCAGAAAGAAGTCAACCAGGCTATATAGCAAATAAATTAAACCCCTCCTCCCCCCGTACCCCCAGCACCGACGAGGCTGCGAGGCACACGTCAGTACCCATCCTGGCAGTCGTTGTCATCGTAGTCAGCAGCAGGCTTGTGGTAGGCACCCGGCCGCCGTTTGCGGCTCCTGCTCTCCAGGCTCTGCAGCGAGCTGTCATCCCCGCGGCTGCTGGACTCACGGGTGGCATCCTCCTGGGAGTGGCTCTCGTCCTTATCATCATCGTCGTCCTCCTGGGAGTCGCTGTTGTTGCTCTCTGTGGACCTGCTGTCCTCGCCTACGTTATCCTCTTGACTGCCGTCATCTTCCGGTGACGCGCTCTGGCTCTCCGCTGATGTGCTTGGCATGTCCCCATCAGGGTCAGAGTCATTCTCGTCCTCCTTTGACTGCTCCACGGTGTCCTCTGCAGACTGGCTCTGGTCGTCCTCATCTTCCCCGGACTCGCTGTCAGGTGCGGATGGTGCACTCCTGTCCTCGGCAGACTCCCGGTCCTCCTGCCCTTCCTGGGACCGGCTACCACTGCGCTCGCTCGACGTGCTCACCACTTCCTGGGAGATGTCCTCCGGGGACTCTCCCGGCTCTTCATCTGACTCCTCATCAGTGCCGTCCCTGGACTTGCTGCCGTCGTCCTCCATGGAGGGGCTGTCCTCCTCGGAGCGGCTGGCACTCTTTTCCTCTGACTGGCTGGTGACAGGCTCTTCCGACTGACTGTTGTCCTCTGTGGACAGGCTGTCTTCTCCTGAGTCGGTGTCCTCCACCTCCGGGGACTTGCTGTCACCATCCTCCCAGCGGCGGGAGCCAGCCCCCCAGCCATTCTCTCGGCTGCTCCCCAGCGCGTGAGGGCCAGCACGGCGCCCCTTGTAGCTGCTGCCCGGGCCATCGAAGATGGAGGGGTCGTCACCCTGCATGGCTTCGTCCTCAAAGTCGTAACTCTCCTCCTCCTGGCTGCTGCTACTGCCCCCTCCCTGCCTGTAGGTCCGCTCATACCGGCTGCTGAGGTAGTTCCTGTACTGCCAGTGGTCCGACCCAGTGCTCTCGCTGCTGCTGCTACTGCTGCTGCTGTCTCCGTGCCCTCTGCCAGCCCCGGCGTCCCCACGGCCAGCGTCATGGTCATGTTCGCCTGCCCCATCGGCACCAGCTATGTAAGTAGGACCTTCACTCCCCTCCTCTTCCCCATTCATATCAAAGGTGTCATCCCCACTGTCATCCTCCTCATCCAGGAGCCCGCCAGCGTGGGAGGGAAGCCCATTGACTCCAGTGCCACGGTGTTCTCCGTTGTCACCATCATCAGCATCACGTGCATCCTCCTCCTATGGAGGTGACAAATGAAGACAAATGCAAAGGCTTGCAAGTCGCAGGCACTATCGGCACTGCTCACCATGCAGGCCAAGCACTACCCTGACCAACACCAGATTTGGGGCTAAGTGTGCTTTCCTGGCAGAGCAAAACACCTCTCTCCGCTCACTTACCAGGAAACCAAGGCTGTTCCCATCCCGGGCACTTGTGTCCTTGTCGTCCACCCAGTTCAGGCGCTGAGTGTCCTCAACTCTGTCTCCCTTCTCTCGGCCACCATGCTCACCCAGCTCCTCACCCACGGCATTCCCACCTGCCAGGTCCCCGGCAAGGGCATTGTCCCCTCTCTCGGCACTGGCAGGAGGATGTCTGCCATCTCCACCACTCAGAAGGTTGCCCAGCTTGTTGAGGTAATCTTCACTTGCTGTGTCCTGGAGGCAAAACATGACACGGTGCTTTGGTTTGTTAAACACTACTGCATGTTTACTGTTACTGCTGCAGGATGATACATCACTCCTAAGCCATGCAAGTGCTCAAGCCTTTTTCATTGCTCACACCTCAGCCCTCCCGTTTTTTCTGCTGATGCAAAAAAAAGTAGCCACCAACAAAAGGACAACCCAGAAAAGCCCAAACCATGATGGTTCAGAGCACAGAAACTCCTTTTTTCAGCACCAACACGGGTGAATTGGGAATGTGCACAGGGAAGCAAGGTAACATGATGTGAAACCAACCCAGCTTGAAAAGACTGAGTAGATGGACAAAGCCCAGAGACCAGCAGAAGCAGCAGCTCTTCCCCCAGGTGCCTGGTCCAAAGATGCCAGCTGGCTCCCCATCCCAGACTTGCTCTACAAGCAGCTGCCACCTGTGGGACTGGGGCACCCACCCCCACACCCCCCCGGCTTACCTCCTGCTGGGCACTGCGACGGAGGCGGGCAAGCTCACGGCCAGGCACCTAAACACATCCAGGAAACATCTGATCAGCGATCCACGTGCCTTGGCTGGGCGAAACTGCTGGGGTTTGGGGTTTGAGTACCTGCCCGGTGGGTACTTACGGGGTGAGCGCAGGCTACAGCCCAGAGGAGCAGCACCAGGAACGTGGCCCTCATGGCAGTTTTGGTCCCTGTGGCTGCAAAAGGAAGCAAATTATTTGCACGCTAGAGCAAAGCTTTGCACGTGCCCCTGGCTGTAACTTGGCCCCATAAAGCCCTTTCAACTGATACAGCCTTGCTGTGCCGGCACACGGTGCTCAGCCTGGCACATCATCCAACAAGCCAAGGATTGTCCTCGTGCCACCTCCTGGCATGTCCTGTACAGGAACTTCCCTTTAGTTTGGGATTTGAAATACCTGGCCATGTTCTTGCAGATTTTTTGTCTAAGCATCATTAAAGAGTGGGAAAGCTCCTCCGTAATTCCCTGTTCCCGCAGTAATATCACCTAACACCCAGCTGAGCTTGGTGACCATGACAGGAGCTGGCACCACAGATGGGCAGCACCGTGAGACCGCCGGCTGCAGAGCTGCGCCTCCCACCCAGTGCGGTCCCCACAGCCCTGTAAGACCTCCCACCATCCCAAAGCGGAGCACCCCGGTAAGATAACCCTGTGGAGCGGTCTCTGGGTCAGTCGGGCAGCCCAGCGGCACTGCTGCCTGCACAGGCAGGTAAAGCAACGGGGCGATTTCCTCCAGCTCTGCTCTCATTTTCCAAGTCTCTTAAGCAGCCCAGCACTGCATCCCCGTGGGGCACGCTAACCGCACTGCGCATCAGCCTGCGCCCGAAATGCACTGGAGCGGAGTATCACGCTTCTCATTTCTTCCCTTAGGAAGCAACACCTACATGCCAGCTTACAAGTTTCTCCTGCTTTGTACCAAAACTTGCAAGGAAATCTACAACCCCTATCCCCAGAGGCTGCCGTTTTCACTCCGTGCAATGCCAAAGCAACCCAAAGAAACCAAAACCTTTACCTTGAGGTGTGGTACAAGCTGGCATCTCTTCCGGTGCTCGGGATGGGACGAGCTGGCTGCCTGTGTTGGGATGCCCCGGGCTGTGTGCCCCAGCGTGGCCGCACGGGCATTTAACCACTGGCTGGCGCCGGCCCCGGGCAGGGGGCAGCCAATGGCACCGGCGGGCAGCGCTGCCACGCGTGGAGGTGTCACCGGGAACTGGCCTCCCACGCTTCCTCCGGCCTCCGCCGGGACGCCAGCCCTAAAAAAAGCTCCTTGTGGTTGCAGGATGACGAGACGGGCTGGCAGTTAATGACCAACTGTGCCGGCCCTGTGTTTTGACTGCTAAATTTATTCCATTCACACACTTCCCGCCATGACACACACAAACAACTACAGCGTCACCCACGCCGAGCACCGGACCCCGTCCCGGGGACGGCATCCTCCTAACACGTGCACTTCGGAGCGGCATTTGCCCTGTGCCATGCACCAGGGTTCTGAAACCCACGTGGGACTGTTCACCTGCTGGGACTCGGCCTCCCCCAGCACCTTGGGGCAGGAGCACAAAACGCTGTGCGAGGAGGAGAGGACGTATCTATTTTCATGCCCACACACGCACTCTTACGAGGGAGAAAGGAAATACTAAATGGAGGTGCGCAGGGAGGATCCCACCCCCTGTACAGAGGGAGTGTAGCACCCCCAGCACTTCTTCCAGCTGCTGGCCAGGGGATGAAACCGCTGCTCTGGAAAACATGGGCAACACGTGCACAGGTGTATGGGCATGTATACACACAGGCATGTACATTCAATTATATATATGAATACATATACACGCTCCACATACACCCTAGGGTTTCTTGGCGTAGCATGAATTTATCTACTCCAAACAAGGCAGTAAGGAAGCAGTGCGGATAGCCCCTGCTCACTCACAGATAATGGGAGAGGGAGTTTGCAAACCTCCACGTGTGCACACATGCACGTGCCCTGACACAGCGCAACTGCACCTCTTTGCCCGTGCAGTTTAGGACAGGACCAGCACGTCCCAGCTGTACGCCCGGCTTTTCCCTCTGCCCTAACTTGGGTGGAAGGAAGGCAACTTCCTTGCCTGTATTTGGGCATTGCTAAATACTCCATGCCTGCAACATCCCCTCTCTGCTAATAAAAACATGCCACAAGCGCAAATAGGTTGCTTTGAAGCAGGCAACGAATCTCTGCTCTGCAAGCTGGGTACTCCCCACAGCCAAGCCACAGATGATGGGCACAGCCGCAGGTGAGGGGGCCAGGAGGAGGGTGCCTACGAGTGGTTTATTGGGGGAGAAGCGTAAATGACGACATTGATGCGCTGTGAGGAGCATTTGCACGTCCTCCCTGGGTGGGAGGAGGTGTTTCTGCTGCCCTGGGTAGAAGAAAGAGGCCTTCACACAGCAGAGCCCCACTCCGGGGAGCCACCGTGGCAGGGGAAGCCTGCGAAACACAGTTCACTTTCAGCAGCAAACAGCTCCTGGCCTGCCCTGCTGTAAAGCCCTGGCAACCACAGTCACCTGCAATGGCTTCTCGGCACGGGGCCCCAAATTCCCAGAGGTGGGGGTGCAGACCAGGAGACATGGCGAGGGCTGTAGGTTTACAGGAATTCACAGGAGATGCTGGTGCTGCAAAATCAGTGACTATAGGAAACTTGAGCAGGGTGAAGATTGTGCCAGGGTTCTATAAACTGCAGATTATCTGAATTTGCCTGGGATGTATCATCCGCAGACAACAGAATCCAGAAAGCATCTCCCGTGCTGTGACACCACCACGGCTCAACAGAGCATCTTGTGAAACCAGACAGGTCAGTCTACTGTTGCAGATGCCCGCTTAATTCTGTCCTCCAAAATCTCCTGCCTTTTGCCCCCATCATTACCAGCCAGGGGACCACGCGTGTCTGCCCTGTGAGGACCGTGCAAGGACCACGCAGGTGCCGAGTGCGACAAGCATTTTTTTTCTCCTTCCTCCTGCCCCCCATGCAGGGAGGCCCCAGTGCTGCCCCGGCCCCGCTGCTCTCCCCACAGCCCCTCGGCCTCGAGACGGGCACCATTAAGCTGCTTGCTCTCACACATGCGCACACCTTCAGCAGATGTTTTCCCTCTTCTTCCCTACCCGACCCCTGCCGTAGATACCGTGGGATGTATTTTCCTCTCAACCTGTGACAAAATTATACCCCTGTCCCTGGCCAGATATGAGTTCACATTGCCAACCTTTTTTAGGCACCTCCAACAATTACCATGTTTTGTTGTTTGGGGTTTTTTTATGTCAAACCTGCATTTAACTCAGCCCCCAAAGACCTGGTGCTGCCTTACATACAAGGGCCGCTGTGCGAGAAGGGGATAAACACCAAGCTGCGCGTACCCAGCTTCTTTATAACACAGGTCACTCACTGCCCCACCAGCCACCCGCCCTGAGGTCACCTCCCTCCCCTCTGGTGGCTCCAAAATGCCCATGGCACCAGCACACCCAACAGCACTCGCTGCCAGCACCCCAACCTGACCCCAAGTCCCTGCGACCTCCAATAGCCCTGGGTCTGTCCCCCAGATCCCTTCCCGAGAGCACCCCACAGCATCAGCCAGACCACCCAAGCAGCTCTGCCTTTGTTTTGCAAGGAAAAGAAACCCCAGCTCACACATTGTAACCTTACAATACACCTTTTAAAAAAAAAACAAACAAAAACAAACAAAACCAAAAAACAACAGTAATATTTAGGATTATTGTTGTTACAGCAGAGGTCAGAAATGGACTGAGGGTGGGGGAAGCAGCTGTCTGACTCATGTTTTAAATGCCACTGTGCATTTCCTCAAGTCCTACTCTCCCGAGATGCTCGGTCCCTGCAGATAGCTGGGTCAGGAAGCAGTGGGGCAAGGAATATGGGGGGGAACCTGGCCAGGCTAAAGCTGGCACCCTCAGGCTACCGGGGAGGAGGTGGCTGAGTCAGAGATGAGAAGACTGGCAGGGCTGGTAAAAAGATGCAGGAATATCACTTTTTGGTTTGACAAGTTGGACTGTGCAGTGTTCATGAGGACAGAGAAAAGATGAGCACAGACAGCAGGAGGGATTAGAGACACCAAAACCAAGACAGAAGTTGGCACTGCAGAGAGCAATCTGATGGTGGAGGCACATAACAGCTGCTCTCCTGCGTTAACTGAGACACCTCAGCATTGAAAACTCAGGAAATTAATATTGTTCCAAAAAAACCACTGTTCCCTCTCTTTTTTTTTCAGCCCAAGGTATTTTTGTAGTATTTATGTTTCTGGTGCGCTTCTCTCCTGATTATACCTATGGGTTTAACAGCAGCATCGAACGGAAAAAGATCAATGAGTGAACTGGAGCAGGAGAGACCAGTACGAGAGGAGGATTCAAGGCATACATCCTCGGCCCTTTCCCAGACACTCAACACCAGCTCCTGCCTTATGCTCAGATCCAAATCCAAATCCCTTTGCTGAGCGCCTACTGGTGACAGCTGCTACAATGCAGTGCTGCATTTTCAGTTGGGAGCAGGCAGGAAAAACCTTGCCTCCTAAATATTCGTTTCCCCACTATGTGCCACATTAGCACCAGGAATTACCCAGCGCCCAATCCCAGGGGACTCAATCCCACACCGCTCCTCTAATAAAGGGCGTTCAGCCTTGCAAACCAGCCAGCTTCCCACATTGCTACCTGCTTTGCAAGTGGACAGGCTACAGCTGGCAGCTGTGGCCACAGAGGGGAGAAGCAGCCTGGCTTTGGCTCCCCTGCACATGTGAGGGATCTGAGCAAAGGCGTCATGCCCATTCCCTGAAGTCTGAGTAAATATTACCTGCGCTTCATGGCATTAATGTGACACATAATGCAATAGCTAATGATAACATTTTAGGTGTTTGAAGAACAGAATTGATATTTCAACTCTTCCCGGCAGCAAGCCTCAAAGTTAGAAACACTGCGATATATGGCAGATGGAAGTTACCGTCGTGTTTTTCACAGTGTGGAGGTGTGCACAAGTTTGGTTTATGCTAAGCCTTTAAAATATGCAATTTCTCCTCACTGGAAAAAAACACATCATAGGAGCCTGAGTCCTGGAGCCTTGAATTGCACACACAGGGTCCCCCTAATGCTAGACCCCTGCACATGACCAACAGCCCACTCCTCTTGCCCCCTGACGGCACAGGGGTAGGATCATTAACCCACCCTTAGGTGTCTAACATGGAGTTTCCTTTACAGCCAGTGAAAAAAAGCACTTTTAAGGCACCAATCATTTACCCTATTTCAGGTGCCTATTTCAGGCTAAAATGCATCGCAGACTTTTTGAAGTCTCCATGATGCTGTCAAAGGAAGGTGACCAGCGTGCTGATCTTGTCCTACCAACAAGATGCACCATGCTCTTTCCCAACACACATGCAAGGCGAGTTCCCAAAACGCCTCTCTCCCCACCTCCCATGCCAGCCCCATGCTCCCTTCACTTCCATTTCTAGCATTTTTATACCACCCTCCTCTGAGCAATGGGCTCCAGGCTCTTCACAAATGTTTTTCCCTCAGAAGAAAATGCCACACAGAGGCACTTGTCAAAACTAAACCTGTGTGGCCATGCCCATCTCTCCTGGAGGCACACGGGCTGGACAGCAAGGACCCAGCCTGCAGGCTGGGCTCCACGCAGAGAGAAGTGATTAACTCTTGAAATTAAAAACAACTACAGGAGTAACAATGTGATTACTTTTTCCAGATGCAAAATATGCTTGCCTAATAGGTGCCAGCTCCCTTTCTTTTACAGGAGCCAAAAGTGCTACTTGTGAATAATTGGGTGTGCTCCTATTGCCAGCTGCTGGTTTTTGGGCACACTCAACCATCACATGCAAAAGCCTCTTCCCAAATGCCTGCAGCAGCTGGGAAGTACAAACAGAGCCTGCTCAGCACCTTGTACCTACATTTTTGGGGGCAGGACAAAGCTGGTCCCTCTGCAGCCCCCATCCCTCCTCACTAGCATCTCCACACACACAGCTCCAGCCTCTTCTGGGCAGGGGAGCCACAAAACCAGCACATCACCTTGACAGTCTGTTTGGATGAAGGTTCACAGGTGTTGTACGTGTTCTGTGCTACTTTGCAGTTTGTGCTTCTACTTGTTGCTGGAGCGAAATGCATGGAGCAATAATTGGTATTCACATTGTGCCCATTGCAGCTGCAAGTCGTGGCTGGGCAGGTACCTTGTGCCATCTCTGCCAGATGCGTGATAACAGATCCTCAGGCCCTATAAATCCATATTCATCAGCCAGCTTGTCTGAGTTCTCTAATTGGAGGCCATGACTTCATCAGCTGTGGACCAGGTGCCTGGTTTCTCTCTGGCTGCTGTCAGATCTAGCACATCTTCCTGCACACAGGCACCCCTGCAGCTTGCTGCCCTCCGTCAAAATAAGGGCAGGGACAGACGCCCAGCTCTGTCCCACATCGGGGACCGGTGTTGACACTGCTGGCACAGGCACCGGGCAGCCCCAATAGCTCAGCACTGACAGCAGTAATCATAGTGACAGCAATGGGTAATTACGGCTCCTAAAATTTCATTCAGAGTACAATATCTTCTACAACCATTCCCTGCTCAGAAGTCAGTCCCTTGGGATGTGGGAGCAATAAGTATTTGTCAATCACAAGCTGGAAATGGAGCAATAACAGCCCTAACGTGAAAAGCTCTCTTCAGCCATCTCCCTGTGCTTGCCCCCGCTCCAGCTGGAATTGCGGAGATCTGTGCCAGACACCAGCAAAGCAGTGCGATGTCAGTGCTCTCGGGAAATAAAATACAGCAATGAGCTGGAGCCAGCTTTGCCCACACATCAGCTGGCAGCTTGGGGTAACCTGGTCCAAGTTGCAGGTATGAAATCTCGCCAGCTGCACTGTGTGTACCTGTCAGATCTATAAATGTTTCACAGTACCCTGATTTCTTGTTTCAGAGGAAAAAAACACTAGAAGGAAATAACTGATTGAAATGATCATATGAAATAAGGACTGCATGAGTGCAGAGGCACAGGCTGCCCAGAGTGGGCAGAGGGGTCAGGATGGGGTTGGCAGCTCGAGGGATGAATACATCTGTACAGAGAGCCAGACCCTCCTCCTGGAGGGCGGTCAGCACTCCTCTGGTTTGTGTGCTGTCATTATGGCTCACTTGGTCTAAATTTATCACTGCTTGATGTAGCTGGACAGGAAGCATTACCACAGTCCCCTGGGAGTCTGGAAAAGCTGGATAGACACCATCAACATAGCCCTGAACAAGAGACCAGCAGTAATTTGGCTTATATCTCCAAAGGACAGAAGCCAGTTTGCACAGTTTTTCCCACTACGAGCTTCATCCCATGAAGATGTTGAGCAGCTGTGAGCTGGGGCAGCCCAGCCTTCAGCCAGCCTTCTGGGTGCAGAGTGCACAACTCCATCAGGGAACAACAGAGGAAGATGGTCCCCGTCACTGACTAACCCTGTGAGTGGAAAGCCTGCCCCACAGTCAAAGCATCATCTGTTGTGACAAGGTCTGCAAACTCCTTGCAGATGTGTCCTGTGCCAGGCCCCATTGGAAAGAAGGTTACCAGACCCTTGGTCTGGCTTGGGATGATAAATTGTATCTCCAAGTTTGTCCAGTTTGCAGTGAGCTAAATCCCTGAAATACTTGAGCTGACATGTTCTGCCCTAATGCTGACAAGGTGCCTTTCCTTACTCTTAGTCATCTTTGTTTTAATCTTTACAATGTTAATACCTTTTCTTTTTAAAACAAGACCGAAAAAGAACCAAAAAGCAAACAAAAAAAACACTACCAAAACCCAAACAACCCCCAAAAAAGCCCAAAACAGAGAAGTCTCAACCAATAAAACCACAGAAAATAAAAACAAGACAGAAGATATTAAATCTCTGGGACAGCAGAAGTGCTTTCCATCAGTCAAGAAGACTTATTTCTTTATATGCAAATTTCCTCCTGTGCTTACAAAGTAATTAAACCCTCACTGTTCAAAACCCAGCCCAAGCCCAACTGTAGGACCACATCACACATTGGGTGAGTTTCCCTTTGAGCTGAGCTCATTCAGCACAGCACCCGTGCTGCACACAGCCAGACTGCTCGTCTGATGGCAGAGAAGGGAGTCAAACCTTCCGCAAAAGGATGCTCAGGGCAGAAGAGGCAGGAGAAAAGAAAGTCTGAAGCTGCCTGCTTCCTTGGTGTAGGAAGGACAGAGGAGGAAGGTGGAATCCAGATGGGTCCTTACCCACAAACACTCTAGGCAGGTGTGAATCCTACAGCTTTGCAATAGCTAAGGAGCCCCATCACTGCCCTTCTGCCCTCGCCAGCCAGAAAGGCAGTGTTTCTCCGATTTAACTCACCAGGAACAGTCTCATTTCCAATGCCAAAATGCTTAGCAAACCCTAAAGGCGTTTCACAGATGTTTTGGCAAATCCTCTTCACTTAGTTGATGATCTAACTATTAACTATTACTACAT
Source organism: Buteo buteo (assembly GCF_964188355.1). Lineage (NCBI taxonomy): Eukaryota > Metazoa > Chordata > Aves > Accipitriformes > Accipitridae > Buteo > Buteo buteo. The sequence continues at coordinate 66,727,532 of NC_134171.1, read as the reverse complement.
GAGTCCTGTAGGCACATCTTCCATGATATTTCATAATGTATAAGGATCTATATAATAAAAATCCCATAGAAGTTATTCTACATTATATAGGAATCTACATGCTTACATTAAACTGCTTTCAGTAAGAAACAAGTATTAAATCCAATGAGATGTTTCTTGGTTTTCCTTAGTTCCTAAAAGAGCGATAAATATGGGGCGTGGGTGGGGGTGGGTGAAGCAGTGTTTTGAATGTCAGAAGGACAAAGGAAAACCTGGAATGATTAACTGGAAATACTTTTCCTGAAAACAACAAGTGGGGTTGTAGGTGACAAGTCCACACGAGCGCTCAGCCAGCAGCTCAAGCGCTGGTGTGCATTTCCCAGGGAGGCTGTGCACAGTGCACTGCCAGTGCACTAAAAGGCAGCTCAGGAACATCACCCCAGCACTTGACAGCAGCCGCCTTCAATCCTGAGACAGACATCTGCATTTGTACTCCACATTCACATGGACTGCAACAGGAATTGAATCTTACTGCTTTTAACACCTAGATTTAGAATCAGTTTACCCAATTCAGATACCATTTATAGGTCTGGATCAACCATTCATTCTCAACAACATGATGACTTTAACACTCCTCCTCGTTTGATCTATTCATGAATAAAGCTTCCACCTCCCCCCATTTGTTCTTTGTAATTCTGTACCAATCAACTTAAATGACCACACTGTAAATGACAGACTGAAGTCTTACACAACAGACTAATTCTGCTGGACAAGTATATTCACACTCTGTTAAACTTCCAGCTGAATTCAATGGTACACCTCAAAGGAGTTAAGTACGTGTCATTGCACGTGCTAATCGCAACCTTTTGATTCAGGCTATTTCATCTTCACTATTCTGACTGGAAACCCCTCTTGTCACACAATGCTTTTTTTCCTGCATGCTGAATGAATAGAAGAATATTGCACAGGCCATAATACAAGCAGAAATCTTAAAAAAAAATTAAATGCTCATAAGAAATGAATACTGGATAAGCAATTACCCTCATGCACAGAATTCACACTTTTGCATAACCGGTCACAAACAAAAAAGATGTGGAGATATGTTTGATAACCAAGCAGGGAAGACTGATGCAAACAAATGCAGGCAAGGTACTGGCTGGGGAAGCAGGGCCAAGAATATCTGCCTGTTCCCAACCTGCGTGGTTCCACAGCTGGAGCAGATACACAACACTCCCCTGCAGTTTGGGGGGATTTTTTTGTATCTTCAGGGCTCAAGTCACTGACAAAAGTTTTCCTGAGGGTTTGTAGTATTTGTGCCTCTTGAAATGTATGCAAGCCCTGGCACTGCCTGCCTTCTCAAGTCACATATGCTAACTGTAAGGTGCCTGTGCTGCGGGAGCAGCCCTGCTCTGCCCAGATGTAATTACATGGTACACTTTGGGGCTTTCTGTAAGGAAGTGGCATCACCAGCTCTGTCTTCCACCAGGCATCTCTCCAGAAGCAGCCCAAATGAGAATGCAGAGCCATGAAAGGACTTCCTCCATCCGCCCGGGGAGAGAGTGGGAGGATCCCTGGAAGCATCACCCCAGCTTACATGCCAGGGCATCCTCTGTCTTCAGCAGAGTCTGGCACTCCTCACTGAAGAAATCAGGCCAGAATCACAAAAACTGATCCATCTCACCCATAGTCCTCTCAGCATTGTGAGCTTAAGCACTTCACTACCCAGCCCACACTCAAATCTTGCCCATGCCCACAGCAGTCATCTCTTCATATGACTAATGTGCTCTAGCAGGTAAGCTCAAATCTTTCCATTCCCTCCAACGTCTAATCATACAACTGAAAAATAAATGGAATAAAGGAAGGTTTTGGTTTGATTCTCCTCCCAATTATTTTTTTCCTTTTAATGAAACCAAACCCCAAAATAAAGCTAGTAACAGCTGGCCGAGTATTAATGCAAACTGTGCACTCAAACAGGCATTGTGAAAAAACACTCAGTTTTGTGAGCTTTTCAAGAAAACCCATTTTCCAGCATAGATCCATTAGCAAAAGCAGCCCATGCCAGCTGCGTATTGTACCAGGGCAGCCCTGCAGCACAGCATCACTGTTGCTGGTGGCAGACATAAGATTTCTGCTGAGCTGGTGCAGGCTGGGGACTGACGCCAGCCAGGCTTGCTCTGTCTGAGCTTTTCCTGACCTGCCTGCAGCATGTGCTGTATTAGGTTTGGCTATGACGGCCGTTTTTCTAGCTGACCAGGCACTTACAGCCACAACTCCAATGCAGTGATACAGCGTAGGGAAATGCTGCCGTAACGGAGGTGCGGGATGCAGCACAGAGGGGCACAGGTGTGGGGGGCAAGAGATGGGCACAATCTGTGCACAGCTCACTGATGCTTGGCCTTGGAGCTTTAGGGGTAACAAAATAGTGTTATTGAGAATTTTACATGTAGAAATATTCTAAATTAATATTCTTTCTTTCCGTTTCTGTCACAATTACATCCTGATGCGACAGCCACGGAGATCTTGCTCTACAACGTGTGGTGCTGCTGACAGGCTGTTTTATTCTGGCTGTGGACCTCAGCAGCTGAATTACTGGGGGAAGGCAGGAGACAGTCACAGCTCCCTGCAAGATGGTGCCTCTGCACAGTGCAGTTTGCTCCTAGTTTGAGTCCTGCTTCCCTTTGGGCACAGGGAGACAGGCACCCATGCCCACGCAGGGAGAAAGTGCAACATCCTTCTTCCCACCACCTCATCCTATGGTAAAACTATAATTTAATTCCTCTCCCCACAGCTAATTTTGGTGTTTCAGCACTGAAATTAGTATAACTCGTTCAGAGAGGAAGTCATTGCTACAGCACTAGAGGAGGGTAATTGGAAATGAATACCAGTCTTTGATTAAAAGATAGATGTCTAAAACCCTTTTAATAAAACATACCAAAACAGACATATAAAAAAGGCCTATCAAAAGAACACTCTAATCCCTTATCCTTACTCCATTTAGGCAAAAGGCAATGGAAACACTTTTATAACAGTACTGTATAATTTACCAAGGAGTTTCTGCAATGGCAAGGAAATGATCAAACAAAGCTCTTTAAATAAAAGTAAATAACAAGAAAATGAAATAAGTAGAAATCAAAGTTTTACTATGTAAGACACATCTTGAAAGTCCAGAGTAAACACAACCATCTGGAGTCATCCATGAAGCCTTCACTCAAAAAAAAAAAGTTCAGAACACATACAAAAGAGGTGAGATGGATTTGTGTAAAAATCCAAGGAATTAACTGAGGACCAGTCAGAGACACATCTTAAACCAGCTCAACTACATCAAGCCTTTACTAACCCAAAACCTCTCCCCAAAGGGGAAACAAGCCCACGTAAATGCCTTGTGCATTTCTGGTGCTGGGAGAGCCAAACACAATGGACATCTTATGACAAGAGTGTTTTTCTCTCCTCACTCCTCCCTTCTTGCCAGAAGGTCCCTGTCACCCTCTGACAAGCAAGCTGCCTGCTTATTCCCCTCCCAGCTCACCCCATCTCATTGCCCCTTTGCTCCCCTCTCCCCAGTACACATCCAGTGACCTGAGCTGCCCCAAAGAGGGATTGGGACTGCAATGAAAACAACCAGACACTGCAACACTGATGCTGCTTGAGTCCACAAGATATTTATTTCCTCCCAGTGTCCTGTTCCCTTCATGTTTAGTTCATTTTGGTTTGAAATAAAGATCTCTCCAAATAAAAACGTGCGGGGCGTGGACCGCCTTCTAAAACTGCTCCCATCAGGTAATTCACAAGTGGTATTTTTAAATCCATCACTCGCTGAACAACAGATGTTACACCCACCCACCCACAGACACTTCTTCGCCGTGTGAGAGGAGGCTGTAAGCAGCGAGACGTCACACACGCAGATGGCAGATTTGATAGGAGCTTGACCTTCGTGCTGTCACGGATAACACACGCTCCTCAATATTTATTTTTATTTGAGGAAAAGGCCATTGCGCAAAGTCAAGGATGCATGCAGCAAGGGAAAAACGTGAGGGAGGAGAGGAGCAGTCAACCTGGGCAAAAGTCGGGGGCACAATGCCGTGGGCCAAAACCCCCCAGTGCACTGCAAAACCCTGAGACCAGCTGCCTGCTCCAGGGCGATGCCTAGCTGCCCTCAACCGAGTGAAAAAAGCCCTGAAAAAGAGCTCCCAGCAGCAAGGGAAGCTCCCTGAAATGCTGCCTTGGAGGCAGGGTAAGAGGGGCCCAGGAGCAGGGCAGGGCTTGTTTAGCTATACAAAACCACACTTAGTTTTTGCTGGTTCCTGAGCAAGAGGGAGCCAGCATTAGAGCTGAAATAAGCCACTTGCAGGCTATATGGAATATTAGCAGCAGAACCAGGACCATGACGGGAGACACTGATACTCCAGGCTAAGGCCACGCTGTTCCTGAATCAACAAGGAACTGTGCAACATTGCACAATTTTTATGTCTCCTTTCGGACAAAGGCTTTGCTGCTTGTCATCACCAAAGATCAGAGCATTTACTAAATAAACAGTCTTGACAAACTCCTTTGTGAGTCTTGACATGCTTTTTACATCAGCTTCCCCATCACAAGTGGATATGGCTTTTTTTTCTCCACTTACATTTGTTTCTTGGTGTTCCCAAACAGCTGCAGAGCCATTTCATGTGGCATTAGGGTTCAATACTGAATGAAGCAGCATCCATCCATAACATGAAACGTGTTTGATCTCCTGCCCTGAGACTTAAATCCATCTACACAGGCAGTCTTAAGGCAAGTACTCAGTAAAACATCAGCAACGAGGTAGATGAGCCACAACAACATCCAAAGCTATTTGGACAGCAGTCTCCACTGTGTAACTGTCTGCTTCTGCGTTACGCTTCCCCAAAAGCCTCTAACTGCACTGTGTGTCTGAAACAATTAAGCAAAGTAACCACCAACTCTTGAGCCTCACTTGAAGATTGCATGATTTGTGCAACATGAGTGCTTTCAGCAGAATTGCCCTTAAAACATCCACGCTGACCTCAATCTCTGAGTCTCCTTATTAAAGCAAAGGCAGCCTTTAATATGGCAAGATGAAGCACACCTCTGCAGCCTCAAACTACAGAAGGGTTCAGGTACAGATAAGATCACTTCAGTTTAGAGCCATGTCTACCTCTTGGTGGTTTAAGGACTTTTCCTGTACTTTTTTTCTTCTTCTTTTTAAGAATTTGGTCAACAAAGCATTTTGAACAATACAGACCATTAGCTGAGTCTGTCTGGCTGAGGGGCAAAAATAGCCATCCCTCAGTCTGAGCTTTAAAATAGCTCCTCCCCAATGGGAGTCAAATGTTCCCCAGCTGGGAAAGATGTTTATTTCCCTCCCTTTTTTTAAAACATTTAATTTCAGCTTATGTAGGCAATGTGGTCAAACATGACACAGCCCAGTGCAACAGCTCTCAAGAGACAGTATGAGAGTCTCTAATACACTGACTGCATCATGCCTCGAAAGATGAAAGCCTGATTTAGCAGCAGTACACACACAGCCTCGTCAGAGCCTTGGCCCGTTTTGGAGTCAACTCCCGCACATTATAAGTGTGATTCATGTCCATACATTCAGGCGAGAAGAATCCTGGCTGACACTTGTTCTCTTCTCAGGTTATCATGAAAATCATACACAGAAATACACTCAGTACAACATTTAATAAAGATAGATCAAGAAATAAAGAGCAGCAATATTTAAAAAAAGCAATATATGGTTTTGACACATCGAGATTGCTGAAGGATTGGAAAACACCAATAAAGGAATTGTAATATGCAAGTAGACAGAACTCTTGCTATATGGAGTAAGATATTGGTGGTTGGGAGCTCCTGGTCTAGTGCATAAGATAAACTGTGAAACCACGTAGTCTGTATGGCTCTTGAACCTGTTTTTAGATGCAGAGCTGACCAAGTAACAGGCTAAAATGAACACATGGGATGACTTTTAACTTAGTCTCTCTGTGATTTTTTAAATGTTTTTAATGATATGCCACACTTTTGAGACTTTTCACTGAAAAACCTCTTAGGAGATAGCTCAGTTTCAAAATATTCATCATCAGCTCACATGCATTTATTATTACACTCCATCTTAAGAGATGCTTGTTAATCTTGAAAGGACTCAGGGCATCGCTGATCTCTAATTGAGAAGGGCAGTTTTTAGAGTCAAAAAAGCTGTGCTGGGATTTAATTTTTCAGAGCATAAAAATTTCAGTCCAGATTCAGTACAAGGAGCCTTCAGAAGACAGCTGAATTTTCTTTTGAGGTAAAATAGAAGGAAGGAGTAATGTACTAATACTATTTCATCCAGAGGATTCAATATATATGCATACATATATATTATATAAACACTATAATTATCAGTGATTTATTTTCAGTAGATAATTAATTTAGAAAGCAATGCATGCAAAAATACTTGGGCAAACTTACCTGTCAGAATATCTATCATGACATACCTGATGAGCCACAACTAGCCATACACCAACATATCTAGATATTCTGCTGCCTCCTCAAGAAGGCAGCACAGAAAACCCCTCACAGTATCGCTTTGGTGCAGCACAACTGAACTAAGGTTGAACAGAGCTGCTCAGAGGCACCAGCTGCCTCCTTTCCCCAGCACTGTCTCCAAACAGTTTTTCTACCTGGCTAACTCAAGAAAACTAAACTCCCCATAAAATACATCCGTGGTCCACACAAACCCAAACAATTATTTCCAATAGAAAAGGACAAGCAATACTTACCAACCTTTCCACTAGGAGCTCGTACAGGCTGTGGTCTTTTGAGACTCTAAACTATTTATACAGGTATCCTAAATGAAGATCATTTCACAGGCTCATGAAAGGCTTCAGGTGCACCATTTGGTAAGGAAGTTACACAGAGAATTCCCTTAATTTCCTGATCAGCTGTTAATTAATAACTTAACAGGCAACCAGAGATACGCTTAGAGCCCTACCAACACCATCTGGCAGACTATGATCTGCAACAACCTGGGAAGCCATGGTACATCCACATCAGCACTCCATGATCAGCCCTGGCTGTAATCAGACTCAAACTGTTTCATGTCTGTCTGTTGTTTTGTGGTTCTTTTTTTTGCCCTCCAGTAAAAAGAGAAAAAGCAAGGACACGTAAGCTAGGTACGATATCATGGATACAATAGCCAGTATATGTGCATAGTTTCTTTATCTACTCTAAAACCTCCACTTGAATTCCAATTTGCTTACATTTTTTCATTTCAGGGTAAAGCATATTTGGTGGAAAAGTCAAACTTTATTTGCGAATCAGAACTAGCACCGAGGTTAAAACATACTTTACATTTAAAAAAACCTGTAAATTCAACCCTTGTACCTGGTATGGAAGTGGATGGCTCAACACCACTCTCTTGTGGGCAAAGACCTGAAGGCCTACGGCTGTACCGAGCATGCAGATGTGCAGACGGCTCCAATAAAACAAACACCTTTTCAGTCTAACTCCCTCTCCCCCACAGTCAGTTATGCCCACAAACCTTTTCTGCCAGGGAATACAATGCAAGGCAGGCATATTAATAAATGTAACACAAACTTCTCTGAGCTTTTCCTCTGTTTCAAGTGTCTGTTTAGCAGCTGTCACAGAGAGACACGGATAAATCAGATTTTCTCACCTCCCTGTACTCATTTGTCTTCTTTCTTCCATGTTTAATCTTTCTTTATGGTTTGCTTCAATATTCTCCCTTTGACTTTCCTCTACATGTAGTTGTTTTCCTTCCAACAGCCATGCTCCTCCTCACTGCAGGTTAGACTCACTGAAGACCGGCATGTAATATTCACCAGTAAGCACTCATTTTGCCTGAAAATACTCTTAAGGAGAGCCCCACATGTCCAGTTTTCCCATCCTCCTGCTGGATAATGCACGACTTCACCATAACAGTGTAGGCTGCAATTAAAGAGCCAAAGTCTAAAATGAAACCAGGCATTTCATGTGAGGTACATCAATAATTGCACAGTACAGCAGACAACCAAAACAGGACCCACTGATGCTCCAATCAGTGATACATCAATGCTTCCCAAGCACATGTTGATGGAAGCTGTCACGTTCACTGCTGTCTAACAGCCATGCATGGATCAGGCAATTTGGGGAATATCTGGTCTTAACTAATTAAATCGAGGTCTAGTCCAAAGTCTACTGAAATGAGAAAGCATCTCTCCACTGACATGGCTGCTGAGATGCGTCCCACGTTTTTGCATGCAGCACACAGGCTACAAGCACAGCACTGAAACGCAAATGGAAACCAAAGCAAAGATCAAGCCGGGATATCAGGACCTCTGGCATAATACTGGTATTAAATTAATTCATGCCCTTCTATTGTTGAGCCAGAATTGATGCAGCCATACACTTCATTAAAAGGTCATCTAGCTGTCAAACACACTAGTCCTTCCTCCTGAGTAAAACAGAGGTGGGGACAAGATATAATTATTCTTTTTCCAAATGAAATCATCTAATGCCTCACAACAATAATTTCTAGGTTGCAGTTTTCCAGCACAGTGACTACTTGGCTTCCCCCTCGCCTGCATACTTTACCACGATGGTACAGCACCTCTTTCTGGTGAGAAAGCTATTAATTCATCAGTGAAAGCGTTTCCAAAAATTATGCTACCTGACAGAGTGAGACTGGCTACAGACTTCCTCGCTAGTACTGATGGTTCTGAGACAAGCTTAAGCTGCCTGCCTGATGACACTCATAAAACAACCAGGGACCTCTTCCAGGCCAAAGCGTTTTGTCATCAAATGCAAACCCAGAAATTTTGATTTAATGAAACATTTTGCTAAAATGTAACAGCTTTGATAAACAATGTATAATCCTTCAACATCCTCAAAACCAAAATGTTTCCTCCCCCACTGCTCTATAAATACCAGGAAAGCTCTTTAAGCACAGAAACAGGCAAAGCTTAGAAATCACATACGTGTTTTCCAGTTATAACCTTCAAACCCCTACAAATTTCAGCTTCAAGTTCCTGCACAGTTCTTCGCAGTCTGACACTTTTTTGTGAATTAACAATTTCAAGACAATGTTAATAGCCATTATCTTATAATCTTACGAGTAAAAGAGATAAATACTTATCTAGCATAAGATTAGCATTGGCGTATTTGTCCTAATTTCTGGGGAGCCATCTGAATATCTTTCTTCTATTAGCTGAGGATCTCTCCATACCTGGAATATCTAAAAATCACAGAAAAACACTTATCTTTGATCCTCCTATAAAACTAATCTGATAGTACAAAGAGGGATGCTCATGGCACACAACAAAGTTTTGAATAGATAAAACCAATCAACTTTTAGTAATGCACAACAAAAGAAAAAACAAATGGGAAGTTCTGAAATATCACCACTCCTTTCAGACGCTGTCTAGCTGACAGACCAGCAGAATTTCAACTCCAATAGGCATGAATTAGTTTCCAGGCAAAGAAGCAGAGATAAAAGGGGAAGGGATTTAAAGAATTTCTCATGGGGTTTTGACAAAGTTTTATTTTCTGCTTGGTCTACAGAGGGAGGGTTCAGCTGTGATTTCGGCCTCTCTATTTTTTTATTTTTTTTATTTTATTAACAATAAACTTCAGAGTTGGCCACATAAAACATGCTAAGTTTTCATAGATTTCTCACTGTGTCCTGACTAATCACCTTCACAATGTCTATTACCTTTTGGGATGAACAGAATAGAAGCTAGTAAAACTGTAACCTTAAAAAAAACGTATTAAAACGTTATCTAAAATGACTGAATTTTCAGTTATTTGCACTACATTCTTACCATTCATATACTTTATTTCATTTTACTTTGACCTTTCTACCAATCGTGTCATCACAATATGCAAAGCGTCCTTGTTAGCAAGACACGATATTGACAGAATGGAAAATTGGAGGCCTGATCCGCTGACTTTACCACATATGCCCCTGGAAGTGCCTCTGGTCTTAGGCTGGTGCATCAGCTCCTCTATTTCTGATCTGAGAACCTCCCAGAAAGTATTCCAGTTCAGGAGGTGCGTTTTATGGAATAATGAAATGAGAAGGAAAAAAAGAAAGATTAAACTCCTTAATACTGAATCATTACAAAACCAAAAGCCACAAGGCATCTGTTGCAGGCAGACACCACTTGTAGAGGTTTTCGCACTTATACCAGCTTGCTCTGTACTGTTGCTATCAAACAGACGGTGCAGCCATGGCAACAGCTTCAAAATAGCTAACTCCTAAGAGTTATGTAAGTCTCTCCGACTGATCCTATTTTCTACATTTTTTAAATTAGAGCTTTGCTCTTCACTCATCTACCTTCTTGCTTTTTACATGCTTACACATACCACGTACAGTATATCGAAACAACACTGAAAAGTTTAGCAAGGACCAGCATCCTCTGTGCTTTCCTTTCCCCCAGGCCCGCAATGTGACTGCCCCGGCTGATCCCTTAGTTCAGCTCTTCTGGGGACAGCCAATGCGGCAGAAACTATTGCACCCGCTCCCTTGGGCTCCCCTCCCCACAAAAGACTAAATATGTCCTTCCCACACAATGGCTGAGCTCCACTGGCCCAGAGCCTGTGAACACTGAATGGTCTTTCTGATTCAATTAATTCAGCAGAATTACACTAGCCCATTAACCCCCGCCTCATCCCATGGAAGCCTAGAAGATTGTTTCCTTTAGTTTTAACAAGACCCATAGAGTACCATCTTCCTTCACTGAAGCTTACGGCAAAACACACTTGCTGAGAGAGTCTATATCAGACACCAAAATATATCACAGGAAAAGCAGCAACATTTTGCAAGGCTCAAGGATTTCCAGTTCATCGGTGGCTAACCAAGAAGGAGCACCTCTTCTACTGCTATGGTACTGTTTCTTCTTTATTTTTAATTAAAACCTTAGAATGCCTTGTATCTAACCCTCTGCAAATTTTTTTTTTCACTTACTGTGAAATAGCTGAAGCTTTCAAGAGTATTGTTGTTTGTTTAAGGATAAATAATTTCAGACATTTATGCCTAGAACAGAAAGAAATTTCTTTGTATTAGAAAACACTATATAGTTATTGTGTTGAGGAAGATGACCTTTATTTTACTGCTGGGACCATTATTTTCCCTGTGCTCCTGCAAAAAAAAAAGCATTATGCGATGGCCAACAAGAGTCAAGCAAAATACATGCCTCTTGGAGAAGCATACAATCATCCAGCTGAAAGCCATAGTGCGATCTGATTTCCCAACACTTGTCAGAGTCTCCTGTAATATCGGTTCAGGAGCCTTAATCCAATAGACAAGGCCACAAAAAAGCAGATTCACCTTTCTGTTTTCCCATAACAGAGAGGAGAGATAGAAACTGTGGCTGGTCTTGGAGGAACCTTTCACAAAGACATTGGTAGAACTGGTAAAAACCTGTAGTAAACAGGACATCCATGAAGGAAATGCAGATTCTGGGAGACAACAAAACCCACCAATTGTTATAAAATATAGAAAATAATTCTGGCTACTAAAGAGGTCTCATTTTGACCCTTCTCACATTAAATCAAAGCAGCTCGCTCTGAAAAAATACCCAACAACCTAAAAACCCAGATCTCAACAAGTAAGAAATAAAATCAAATGGTAGAAGGGAAGTATAACAGATCAAACAATTACATTAAGTTAATGTGAATGGTTTATTTAAAAACTGTTTTAACATGTCATGAAATACTGTTGGGTTGGGGTGTTTTGCATTCAGCCATCAAGGACTTACGGCCAATGGCTTCTGCAGCTGTAAAACTGGTAGCATCAGAGGGATCGATTCTCATTAGCAGCTATTTACTGGTACAGAATGAGTGGGATAGTTTTATGCTTTGGAATTTATTTTTTATTACAATCTCTTCTTTTACTCAGATCAGATCTCTGCCTTTTATTTTTATATATGTACACACATAAGCCAGCTTATACACATATATAACATGTATACACACACACTCTCACAAGGGCTTTTGAAACAGACCTAGACATAAGAATGTGCTGTACCAGTTACAATTCAAGAGTATGTGTACATCTTGGTTATAGAAAGAACAGACTTTGCACAGAGGATTCTCCATTTCCACACTCATGAGTTCGCCCTTGCACACAAATACTCGTACACAACACTCCATCCACTCGGAGTATTAGTGCTGTGATCACCACCTGGCTATGAGGACTACATCTTTACAGCATTTATCAGTGAGAATGTGGGCATCAGCATTTCTTGCTAACAAGCTTGACACGGCACCAAGCAGAGACCTTTTACAATAATTACAAGACATCCAAATTTATTGCAGTCCAAAAAAGTTTCAATGGGGTGATTTAAAAAAATCACATTACATGGTTTCTCAGTGACACTTTGGGTATATATGAAAGAAAGCTCAATTCTAAAACTTCTCTATCATTTTAATAATTAGGAAAATAATTTCACCTGGCTCAAGATTTTACAAAAGCTTATTACCCAAGTCTCATCCTCATGAAATGAGCATTCATGCCCATTTTACACAATGAGAAACGGAGTTCCAAAGTTGACCTGTTGTCTTCCAGATCTCTTTTCTAAATTCCAGACAACATCCACACTCATTAGCGATGGCAGAGTATTGGGCAACTTCATCTTCTAGAGTTAGGTCTAACAACAAAAGCCTACACAGACTTTTCTGCCAATGGTACAGCTGAAAGTAGGTCAGTCTGCACAATTTCTTTTGTTAAACATAAGGCATTTGTCACCTTCCGCCACAGCTTTTGCAAGTTAATCACTTCAGGGTGCCATTTCAAAAGGCAAGAGAACCTGCTAGGTCACAGCTGCATGAGGTTTGCTATTTCAGTGGCTGACAACAATGCTGAATCAGAAACAAAATACAGAGACAGCAGGAAAAACTGCACTTGGTACCTCGTCTACTCTTGAAATTCTCTCTAATTTTCAACTAAAGATGCAGACTTCCTGCTATGAGCAATGAGAAACAGTGAACCCTGGTGAAATTCCTGGGTGATTGAGCTAGGCTGGTGTACAAATTGCATGTGGTGCAGCATAGCTGAGAAGGACAGGCAAGACTAGCAGGCATGCCAGATGCCATTACTTCAAGCCCTCTAGACAAAAATAGTATCATTGATCAGTGTTTCAAGCGGCTGCTGACATACTATTAGAATGGCAGCCCTTGTGCGGGCTTGCTTTCTGTCAGGGATAAGCTCACAAGTAGTCTCTCTGATCCCCAAGAGTGCATTGCTTGAGGTTCAGCAAAGATGCTGGCAACTGCAGAACCCCAAGGAATGAAATAAGCCCTGAGCAGCAGTCTCCGCAACTGAAGGTCACAAGCAGTCATCCGAGATGACTGCTAAAACTTGAACGGTTGAGTTATAACCTTTGGGTTTCCAAACAGAAGACACACAGTCATGAACCTTTAAATGGCACTTTTTTATGCACTCATCTTAAGGATAAACTGATGTTTAAGTCGTGATCCATTTTTCCAGCTCTCCTTACTGGAGGGGAAAGCGTTATTGTTTGCAAGTTCAGCAAGCCAAGTAGATGGATAAGCATTCAATCTTTTAAAACCTACTGATGTATCAGAGGTTTCGGTTGCCCCATCATACACTTCTGTAAGCCTGATCATAGGCTGGGACTGATCTTTGCCATGCTCAGCAGGCCCTCAGACGCATACAGAGATGACAGGGCAGGACTGCTGCCTGCAGCCCGTACTCAGACAGGCAACCCTTCTCAAGTCCTGGCAGAGGCTCTCCAGAGCTGGACGTACTTTGCTGCGCAGCAGCTGCAGGACCCTACCTCGGAGCAGTCTAACGGGGCCCACTGCATCTGTGTTCAGTAAGACTGAGTGCACCAAAGCACCCGTAGCTCCATCTCAGCTCAGCAGCTGTGCACTGTCCTCTGAAAAAGGGTCATTCAAGGGTTGTTTACTTAGAGCAATTATCACATCCACATCAGGAAAAGCAATTATTTTTTTTTCCCCCATTTTAAGCTGAGCTACATGTATCCTGCTGGGAACCCACTGCAATGGAATAAACAACTTGGAGCTTTTGCCTCCTCCAAGTTTCAGGCAAGACTATTCTTCTTTCCAAGCCTGAAAAAGGGGTCAGGGCCTAGTTAGTGTTGCTTTCTCAATACCCGAAGCTGAAGTATTGTTAAATTCTTCATTTCTTGGTTAAAAAAAAATCATACTCAAGAAATTTCATATTCATCTTTCAGCTAAGTGTTCCTACAGATTTTCCTGCAGAGTATAGCAACTGCCTTTTTCCAGGGGGGTGTCTGCTTGCTTTTAAAATAGCTTCTTGTGTAATTGTTCTTTACTGACAGTTCTATTAATCTTATATGTCACAAAAGCTTCTTTTTAGAAATTCTGTTCTGTAGGACAAATTGGTAAATTAAAGTAAGAACAAAGTATCTTCACACTTAGATTTCAGTGTAAAAAAAGTGAACACCACAATGCAGATCCTTGCTGCATATGACAGTTAGCTAATGCTTAATTTCTTCCATTGCCATAATCTTAGTTGCCATATATTACATACAACCCATTTCTCATCTCTGCACCTGCTCAGGCTGGCTATTCTATTACTTCAGCAAAAATGACTTTTTCTTTCTAACACTGAAGGACTAAACGAGCAAGTACCAAAATCCCATTGCCATGAGCCACAACCTTTGCAGCAAAAAGGGCTGTAGGCTTGCAGGAAGAGTTGTGGGGTTCTTTCCCCTCACTAAGAGCTTTACCCTTCAAGCTGAAAATCCCTTGGCTCCTGCTCCAGCAAACCACCTAAAACCCTTCACATGGATTATGTATAGCAAGCAAAAATGTTCTCCTGGATTCTGGCAAAAGGTCTTGGCATATTGCGCAACCAAGCCCCCAGAGGCTAACCAAGCACGGAGTGACACCAACAGAAACACTCCTTTCACCCCTGGAGGACAGAAGGGACCACACTCCCTTGTACAAATATATTTTTTTTCTCTGCCTGTTGAAGCAGCTGTTGTGATTGATTTTGCAGCTTTTATAACAGTCACCCCAACTTCCCCTACTGGTCTCCCTTCATGAGTACTGTCAGCATTGAAAAGATCTTTGTGACTACGGCTATTGAACTTGTCTGGCAGTTTCCAGCCACGAGTCACAAACAGCTCCCTGTACTGGCTGCACAATGGGACTGGTATCACAAGAAGGAGACATAGAATTACATGGTTAGCTTAGAGCAGTCAGGTCCACTACGAGGCACCATCGAAACCCCAAAACTCCTTGCTCTGAGAACAGTGGGAGGAGACACTTCTTGCACAGGAACTGGTAGTGCTGCCATATTCATAAAGGCAAAACCCAGCAATTAACACTGGCAATACTTGCACATGCATTACAGTTTAAGCGTGTGTTTCGAAATGCTACTTAATGTTTGGGGCAGATTATCCTACTAAAGGAAATATAAATCCTTGCAACTCATTTGGACTATCGTGACTAGAAGAAAAAAGATACTCAACTAGACTATGTTCCTATACTCTATTCAAGGTGGTCAGACTTCCCCAATAATTAGACTTATGCTTCCTATGGGCCACTGTGGGCTAGTTACTAAGAGAAAAATACAAAAGCCCTGTCCTGCCACCTTCACTCAGGTTTATTGCAACCACTTTTTCATTATTTGGACAAAGGTGGTAGAGGCAACTTTTACAGCCAGTGACAGAGCCAAATTTGAAAACTGTAATTATAAATAAAATACAACTTGCAGAGCTTTTCATTTATTTCATTTATTTAGCTTTTCATTTCATTTCTCAAACTAGTTTACCAAAACAAATATGACAAATGACATTTTTAGAAAAAGAAACTCAGTTAAGTGACATGCCCAGAGCTGTGTTGCTCACCAGGAGCAGAGGGAAACAGAAATCAAGACTACCTGACTAATTCAAATAACTTTCCTCAGGCACTTGCCAGGCCTTCAAAAGCATGGTATACAGTTTTTAGGGCTGTACGTGAAACTGGATTATGCCCCTGCATTTCTGGCAAGTCGCCTGCATGACCCTCAGTCTAACAAAACTTGCCTTAATCTGAAGTGACTGCCCATACACAGTCCAGTGAGGCATTTTGTATATGCTCATTAATGGCTTTTGTGGTATTCTGTCTTTCCCTCTGAAAATATCTTAAACAACTAACTCTTGGATGCCAAAGAGATAATAGATAATTAGATAAGAGATAATGTGGGGACTAAATCAGTTAACTGCAAGAAAAATAGTTTGCATACTAGATATGCCCCACTAATGAAGTATTTTGCTCTTCATTAGCTAAAAGATATTGGCATTAAATAACATATAACTTTTCCAAAGTATACACTTCAGATCTAAGCACAGCAGTAGCCAGGATGCTTTTGTAAGCTTCTACACAAAAAATCAATGTAATGCTCAATGTAATGCTTCCTTCTTGTTTCGCCGTTCTGGCTCCCATAAATACAAGCTCCCCTGGAATTCTCCTTTTCAGGTTTTGGGTTCCTCTCCCTCCCCGGGAAAAAACATCTAGGTGACCAACATTTTAAAACCATACATTGAGTGTCATGTGATTGAATACAGTTGACCTAACTGGCTGAAACCGCTGCCAGTTTCTTCATATGCCAGGGAGTTCAACCAGCAAAAGACAAGAAGTTCTTCAACTAAAGCAAGAAGATAGGTGTTTCATTAGCAAAGGGAGAAGCAGTGAAAAAGGGTATGTGTTAGGTGGAAAGTGAAAATATTTTAAAGGGCAAGGGGGGCTGAAGACCAAGAAGACAACTTCCAAGGAAGAATAGCCAGTAGAATGACAGCAGAAACACAAGCAGAGTGAAAATCCTACTGATTCCATACAAACACAGAAAAAAGAACAGGAGAAAATTAAAAAGAATAAGAAAGGAATACAGTAAAAAAAAAAAAAGGGTGGAAACAGAAAAAATATGACTTGTTTATTTTTGCTTTTACCAGTGATACCACTACAGCCATAGAAACTTTCAGTTCATGTGTGCTGCAAAAGTGAGAAAATTTGTTGGTGACATCCGAGGTAAAAATGAGTTGCCTGTCTCACTCACATGAGGGTACTAGCATAGACTGAAGAAGTTCCTAGTGCATTGTGTGTTCTTCCAGCCATTCATCTTGCACACTACTGCGCAGCAGAGTTGGGTCTGTTGCTTCCAAAGCAGGACTGCACCTGTCTGTCAAGCAGCCCAGACAGCATTTCTGGGCTTTGAGACCTGCTGAGCAGAACTTCACCACTTAATTCTTCCTACTACAGCCACAAAGGAGAGCAGCCAGGAGACACCTTGGCTGTAGAGATGACACAAATAGGCACTGTCTTAGAACTAAATAAAAAGGGACATTTTTCACAAAGTATCTCAGAAGAGTGGATAAAGATTTACAGGGCTGAACCTATGTACATTCATAACTCTGCCTTTCAGTAACACCACTAGACTTTGTGAACACAGTCCTGTAAAAGAACTAAGACCAAAGTGTCCTCTAGATAAGCTGGTCTAACACCTGAGTTGACATAAAACTGAACACTGCTTGGAAATTTTGTGGGTCTTCAAACTAAGCAAATTACAGCAGCCACTACATTGCTTCCATCAGTCATTTCTAGATCATTATACATAAATTCTAACTTTATTTCTTTTCATATTGCTTGCAGAAAGGAAGCCTCTAAACCCTACCACTGTACCATTAACTATTGTCCTCCACGAGATCTGAAAAGCATGAAGGCTGTAGCTCTCTTCATTTGTCTTATAGGATCAGCTTTTGCTATTCCAGTAAGTCCTCATCATGCTGTTATTACTGGGCACTTAATTTCCCATTCTGTGTTATCCCATTGACCTATACAAGATTTTTTATTTACATGCAGATATTGAATATATTTGTCTATTCTAGACCCATCCCTTAAACTACAAACTGGGAACCCATGGACAGAAAACTCCAGAAAAGGTACTCTTCTTGTTCTTTAAACATTAAGAGGCAACCTATATTATTAATCTCAAATATATAAAACACATTAGCACATATGTAGTGGTTGGCAAATTGATTTAGGTTAAAAAAAAGTAGGCCCTCTCACCCCAAGAATTAGTACCAAGCATCTCATGCATTGCATATTACATAGACAGAAAAAGAACAGGACAAAATCTAAAGCTCACAACAGAAGTTTCACTTATTTGAAAAAACTACCTTAAATGAATCCATATAATCATTACATCCATATCCATACAAACAATAAGCTCCACTGACAGCCAAATCTGTGGTTATCGCTGCTCCAGTAAAAAAGGATGCAAACCTCAATTTATCACACCAAGTGATCATATGCAGTCTCAAACATGTTAAAATTTCAGCCATCATATGTTTCATTATTCACAAATACAGCATTAGATACAGCTCATCTTGCAAAGTACAGTGTGGCTGACAAGCCAGATATACAGCCCTGATGCTAATGAGACAGATGAGTTCACCAGCCCTATGCCATATATGCATGCTAATGACAGAGCTCACAGTTTTGCGTTCATGGTTGACCCAATTAAAATTCCTTTTTATTGCACCATTCGGGTGAGCATTTGTGGTTCAGATACAATGGACCTTGGCTCCAAGCCAATGGATGTTTTGGGAAAAACTAAATTCAGAGCATGCTCTGTAGTAAAAAATGCAAAATCCCAACTCTTATGCTAACCTTTTTTTTTTAATTATGAATTATATGCCACTCTGCACAGCTTTCCACATCCATTTCATTTCAACCCCAATGGTGCTCTGCATTATGAAAACAAAAAAAATTAACTTTTCCTAATGAAGTATCCAGCAGAACAAATTATGGTATAAACACTAGTTTGCAGCCTACAGCTGTCTCCCAGAAACGACTCACACAGAAGACACTTGCATGAACACAAAACGTTGTAATACCTGACAAATCACCAGTTCCAAGTGAATATGCAACATCTATTAAAGTCCAGTTGTCCCCTAACAGTAGCTAATTACAGCTACATTGACCAAAATTTGCCATCATATTAAGAGACCCAAGTATCTTCACGAGCAACCGAGTTCTAAGTATATTCTATCTTGGGGACAAAGGTATAACAAAAAGCAGCAGCTGAAAGCCACATCCAGGCATGTCTCTGCATTGAAGTTGTGGCACATAACAAGGCTTCCTGTCAAGACATGAGCCACATCTTTCTCAAACTACTGCTTCAAATACAGGCACCCATAATAGACAATTTTAATGACTGTTTGGTCTTACATTTTCTAACTCTATAGAACTGGAAGCCCTTCAAAGATGACTGCTTTTTGCTTAAAGACATATAATATGTTGTACACAGTGGTGCCCAAAAACACATGTAAAAAAAACCCCTGCTCTTGAAACTTTTCAAATGTTTTAAAATCAGCTTGAGATGCTTGGTAACACATAGATCACTTTTTATAAGGTCTTCAGGAAATGTGCATTTAATCTGGAAAAGCTCTTCACTGAATTTTATTAGATTTGAGCAAACACAGAGTCTTTCCCTGAAAAAGTTAGAGTTGGAAATGACAGAGCGCATATATTGCCTAGTACTTCTCCTGCATCAGCAAATACACTAGGCAAAAGACAAATTTGTAGAACATTCAGATGCCACCTGACATTAGGAAATACGATATAGCTGATCTGCCAAGAGCCAAATTAATATTTCTAATCCTACCATTTAAATTTGTATCAGTATTTGTTAGTGGAATGTTTGTTTCCAAGCAGTCATGACTCTGCCCACACTAAAGGAAATGCTATCGCAGCAGCTTGGGCACTGAGGTCTCATCTTCACAAATAAACCCGGCAAAAGCTTTAAGGAAAATCAGCATCAGGTGCTATATTTTATAAGCAATAAGCAGCACTGAACATCCATAGGTGTTGTTCAGAAATACATCGGATGTTGCTGCTGTTGGAAGTGCCTGTACTCACGCAGCAGCTGCTGTGATGCTAACAGCAGCAGAAAGACAATTGCTGCAGCAAGAGCTAACAGTCATTTTAGTACCTGCTTTCTCCCCAAGCATTTGAACCTTTTCCACTGAAGTTACTCTTTTGCTATTGGCTTGACAGCATGCAAAAAAACAAAAAAAGCCACTCAGCAAATACCTACGACTCCTGCTAGTGAGCTTATGATACAGTAGTTGCCACCAAATACAATAGTTCCTGACGGAAGGAATGATGTATCATACTCAAAGTAGATGAATGCATTGATTGTGAAATAGTTAAGATGCAGTGCGCTCCTCAGGAATTGCTACGATGACACCTTGTGAAAGGTGCTGTCTCTCTCCCCTGCCCCTCTTTTCCCAGGCCTCTAATTTATCTGTGTAGGAAGTTGAGTATCACATCCCTCTTCTCTGAGGTAAGTGATAATTACTGCAGCCTACAAGTACCTGAAGTTATGACACTAAATTATTAGTTAAGCATTTTGAGATTTCACAAGACACCCGTATGCATCTATCTCCTCTGAGGTCTTAAACATAGGCTTCTTCAGAAACTCCAGCAATAAAAGAAGGAACAGAAACAAATTTGCTGAGAAATAGAAATGACATCAGCTGTGAATTTCATGTTCTGGACTACCTTAAGAGGAGCATTTACAAAAAAACAGTCAGTGTCATGTTTTGCAATACAAGGCAAAAATAACATTGACTTCAAATAAATTCTAAGATTTATTAATCTACTTGTTAATTTTTATTTTTTTTTTTTTAAGACTGAAGATATTCATCCTGAAGCCCCAGAGGAAGAGAACACAGGGTATGTAGACAAGGGTGATTTGCTGCCCAGTCACAAAAACCTAAAACCAGAGGTATCAGTACCAGAAGCTGAGCACAGGGCTGAGCCCCAGACCACTAGAAAACAAGGAAGAACTGGTAGCGAGCATCCAGTGAAAAATAGCCTAAAAAGCATCAATTTCCTTGCGCTGCACAATAAACCAGGTTTGGCTTCTGGTAACCAGGACAGTGACTCTGGAAGCAGTGGCAGAGGACAGTCCAGCTCCGAGCATTACCAGTTCAGGAAGCATGAGAAACACAGCAATACAGCCAATCGACATGTTCTGGGCAATGCAGAAAACCCCCTGGATGCTCTCAGTCTTGATCGTGAGCATAACATGTGGAAATATAATAAAAATACAGTTGGCCTATCTGAAAAAAACAGCGAAAGTGATGAAGAAGAAGGTCTGGAAGAAGAGGATGAGGAATGGGGGGAAGAAACTGATTACAGAGATACGAAGCACAAAGGCCACCAGAAAAATCAAGGTAACCAATACAAAAGACAGCAAAATGAAAACCATATGCAATCCGATGAAATCCTGAGAGATTCCAGTCAAGCAATCCGGATAACCAAGAGACATGGTGAGAAAACTGACCTAGAGGAAGAAGAGAAGGAGAACAGCCAGAAGGCGGCCTATGAAGAAGAAATCCCCCTCTCTCAAAACCCCCATAATGAAGATCAGGATGATAAACAGCAAGGACAAGAGAGGAAAGACAATATTCAATATCAGAGTGATCATGACACAGTGGTGAAAAGACAAGATATGGAGGACAGTAATGTGGATGATGATGGTCACGACAGTGGTGATGTTGGAGGCGAGGAAGATCTCAGCAATACCTGGAAAGAAGCAGCCTATGAGGAAGAAGAGAGAATCCAGAGTAATGACCAGGAGAGCACCAGTACTGAGCATGAAGAAGAAAGAACCACTGAAGATGACACTGCAGTTCATAGAGACACCAAAGATTACCAAGATGTCAAGATTAAAGACCTTACTCACTCTGAACAAGATTATTATGAACATGACCCACCTAATTCTGGCAGCGAGCAACAACTGGAAACGAGTAGCTCTGTTCAGAGCATGAATTCAATGGAAAGTGAAGATAAGGTAAATCCTCTTTAAAATAAAGTTGGAATACTAGAAAAAGGGGGGAGGGGACCAGTCTCAAATTTAAATTCCTGATGACTGAATGGACATTTTGGAGAAAATGAGATCTAATAATTTATTAATATGCAGAACTCTCATCTCCCCTCTTATTCACTATTCATCTGGTTCATGCTGTGTCACTTCACATGTAACATTTAGATGAATCGTACTAGAAAGGAAGTGAGCACAACTCATGTAAGAGCTCCAGCCCTCATGAGCTGTGTAACGAAACATACAAATAA
This sequence comes from Buteo buteo, assembly GCF_964188355.1. Lineage (NCBI taxonomy): Eukaryota > Metazoa > Chordata > Aves > Accipitriformes > Accipitridae > Buteo > Buteo buteo. The sequence continues at coordinate 66,705,443 of NC_134171.1, read as the reverse complement.
GTATGGACACACAGACACAAAACCTGGAACCCAGTCTCAAGCTGACTAGGAAAGCCTGTTTGCTCCTCTCTCCCAAAGATTTTTAAACACTACCATACAAAAATGAACAGCTTGGAAAGGCAGGGCTAGAGTGCCTGGAATAATTACCATCCTGGTGGCTAGGGCACTTTCACACAAGATGAAGGATGTGGGTCCTGTCCCTTCAAAGGAGGGTGTCCCATACCCTGGTCAGCCATTAGATAAGTAGTGGACTATCAGGGGTGTTCTTCAAAAGAAAGGAGTGAGTTTTCCCATGGCTGCTAAATAAGGATAATATTAAAAAAAACGATGGGACGCATCCATTTGAAAGAGGGCAGGCACCTCCCCACAGCAACAAAGAAGGGTCAGAACTGAAGATGTGTCCTTCCCTTCTCCTCCTGCTTCACATGTCTGGCCTGGCAGCTCCCGGTGCTGCTGCTCCCAGGCACCATGGAGAGGCAGTTCATGCTCACTCACCTGGAGGGCCTAGTACAAACTAAGACTTGAAGCACCAATTCTGCCAACCTCAAAGCACCATGCTACTGTATGTCAAATACTGCAGAACCTCCAGATGCTCAGGCCCTTACTGAGCTCCTGTTTCACTCTCTCCACCTCCTACTTTTTTTTTTCCCCCAAATAACTGAGTGCCTTAATACTACCAGAGGCTTTATGTACTTCTCGTGTATTTTGCATAGCAAGCTCTTTCTGCTGAAAGCCAAGCAAACTGTGCCTCAGTCAGCTCTATATTTGTACCTGAAAAAATTTTGTCCAAGTATTTTTTTCTTCCCAAGATTTACTACAACTTCTGCTTATGTCTCTGTGACTGTACAGGTTAAGACTACAGGCAGTTCCTATGGCAAGATGGAAAGTGCGAGCAACAGGAGTGAGAAGACTTTCCTGGGTAAGCCACAAGCAACGCCATCATGTAACTGCTAACTCTCTGCAGCTGGGGAATCTGCTGGTCTGCATTTCTTTTCTGCCTTTGGCAGCACATGATTTCACATGACTGAACTGTGCTTGTGCATAATCCTGCATTGCAGTTATGTTTGCAGAGAATCCTTTCCATACACCCTTGGATTTACCCATTTGTTTGTGAAAAACATGTGTAGACAGTGCACAAATTTGTGTCAGTTATACAGGAATGGGAATTACCTTGCATTGAACCCATTCAGTTTCAGAATAGTAGCTTGAATTCACTAGGAGTGGGACAAGTACCAGTGCTGGATTCAGCAAGGCCAGATGGGATATGTTTCACCAAAGGAAGCTGGAAGTAAATGTCAGTCCTTACAGAAGAAACAGCTTTTTCTGAGAAATTTATTTCCCCATCCAACTCAAACCTGGGACTGCTAGAAGTCTCACAAAAACCCTCATTTAAAGTTTGGTTTGCTTTATTCAATTCAGTTGCATTTTAACAAACTTAGAAAAAGCACTTGACTTCCTGGTGAATATCGGGCTCTATTTTGCTTTGACTGTGAGTAGTACCTGACAGAAACACTTAGCTTGTCCCATCCCCTCTAACAGTCCCTTCTTCTTGCTATGATTGCTAGACCCATGTAGGAACTTCCACTGCAAAAGAGGTAAAGTCTGTCATGTGGACAAACAAGGGAAACCCAGCTGTATTTGCCAAGATCCTGCTGCTTGCCCTTCTACCAAAGACTATGAGCATGTAAGTATTTCATTCAGTGCCCAGCATGGGGGAAAGCCAATAAAAATGTTTACAAGTTAACACATTCCCCTGCTATTATTTAGAATAATTCTACCCTAAAAAGCATGCAAGTAGGTTTGGATGATTCCAGTAATTGTAGAAGTATAAAGTAGCCAAACTCACTGACTATAGCTTGATAATAGTATGAACACATGTAGATACATTGTACCTAAAGTGATTTGCTTCACTTAGTCTCTCAGGGATCATAGCTTTTCCATGTCACTAAAAGTTCTATTTATCCATTTGATGTTTTAGCGCATATATCGAATACTAGTACATATCTAGTGTAATAATCCTGTACCATCTCAGAAACCATATTACTGCCACACTTGTATTTATTTTTGTGTCTCGAAACTGGGTAAGTACAGACAACTAATCCTTACATAAGCTTATAACAACTACAATTTTTAATACTTCTAATCATATGTATTCCCTGTGGGTATTCACAACTGCTACACCACATGTTAATGATACTTTTATTATTGTAATGCCTAGATGAACGACCAGAATTTTTCTCAACACAGTGGTGGTGGTGGTTTTGGTTTTCATTCCTCCTCTAGGTTTGTGGTACAGATAATAAGACTTATGATGGCACATGTCAACTCTTTGGCACCAAATGTCAACTTGAAGGGACAAAAATGGGACGCCAGCTGCACCTAGACTATATGGGCTCCTGCAAATGTAAGGCTTGATTTTCTATGAAGAATTCACCTAGGTATAAAGAGTCAGTAACCTTAACATCCAGCTAGCCCTAAGTTATCTGCTTTCTTCCTGTGCTCTCCCCCTTCTCCATCAATTATCTGCTAATTAAGATCTTCAAACCCTCAACATGTCTAAAAAGTCACTTTTTCTACAATTGAGGGTATTAAGCATCTGAATCCTAAAGACATCCCTCCTGTGCTTACACCAATTTGTCGTCAACTCTGTCTTCCTCCTGCACTGTCTTACACACTCCCATTGTTATAGCATCTGAAGATGTTTTTTAATACCTTGACCAGAAAACCAGTATTTACAGCCAGTTAATAAATGAAAGTGCCAAGTCCAAAAAAAAAACCCCAAAAACTACTTAGATGCCAAATGCAGAAGTCAGAATCTAAAAGCCAGAATTGATTTCTAAGCTCTTCAATTGCTGCGTACTCTGGGAGGAAAGTGCATTCCCAGCCACAATATTCCTTTGCTGTTGAGAACTCTGCTTTCATGCAACTGACTGGTAAGTTTCACTGCACAACTCTGCTCAGAAGCTGCACAGATATAAAGGTTGTGGCTTGTACAACTGGTTAAAAGTGTGCACCAAAGAATTGTATATTCATAATTCAACCCATTAGTTGCATTCCCAATTTTATGTATGAACAGCTCCATCAATTTTAAGTTTAACTGGAAGTTTGCTAGTGAGAATCAAATCTAACTTGGCTCAGAAATGCTCAAATGGGGACTTAACAGATCACTTACTAACAAAAGCTTTCCTGTTTGGCACAGACATCCCCTACTGTACTGATTATGAAGTGGATCAGTTCCCCCTCCGGATGCGAGACTGGCTCAAAAACATCCTTATGCAATATTATGAACGTGATCTGGATACTTCTGGATTTCTAACTGAAAAGCAAAGGAGTAAGGTCAGCAACCCCTTTCAAATAAGATCATGCAGTTACATTGTTAAAGCTGGACTAACCATGTGAAAAAAAGTGATTCACCTTTTATGAGTTCTCCCATTTCCTATGAGCATTCACTTTCTGGTTAAGGCAATTTAGACTCAATTAGACTCACAAGTTGCAAAATACATTTACACATCCCCTCACACACATTTAAGCTGAGACATTTCTGCTATGTTTCTTTTGTCCAAGCAAATGCGAGCCAAGTGTATTAACCTGAAGTCAGTGTCTACAGACGAGAGGCACAAAAGTCAGAATTAGTGCACACTTAGATAAACATCATTCACTTGAGAAGACACGTGTCACAACCTGGACTAGACAGACCAGGGAGTCCTGCTGAATTCAGAATTCCCTCAGGCTAACTTAAGGTGAAATGACACCAATCGATCATCAGTTAAACATTTTATTCATGACAGAAGCAAACTGAATTTGGGCAGCATAACAGTAGGTGGTGTGGTTTCTCACAACAGGAATTGGCATGGAACTACCTCAGTGAACCCTGTAACCCGTGGTAACCATGTACATCAATTCATGGAAGACAGTAAGGAGAGCCCTCCCGTTGAGTCAGGAGGTTCAGAGCGGACCCCCTTGCTTTCCAGACTCCTCCTCAGAGAGGAGCCTAGGGACGGCTGGATCCACTCCTAGTCCCAGACTTGGTCAACAGTTTGTGTCTAAAGGGATGAGGTGTAGGGATTATGGAAAAGGAAAAAGAAAGAGAGAACAAGACAGGAGGAAAAAAAGGAAGAGAGAAAGATTTCACCGGTCCTGGGTCCAGCATTGGTTCAGTCAGCCGAGGGGTCCAGTTCTGGTGGGCTTACACACATAGAGTTTCAGTTTGTGTCCTTTTATTATCCTTGCCCCTCCTATGGGTGGGCACTCAAACTCATTAAGCTAATTAGGTGTCCTGATCAGTTTGTGAGCCTTTGGGAAATGGGTCAGTGAGCTTGGGGGTTGTTTGGGGAGTAACTTCCCCTTCCCTGCAGACATGATCTTTTGCCATGCATGGTGACCTGTCCTGCTCAGCATATCAGAACATCATATCAAAACGGCATGGTGAATTGCCCTGTTCAGCATATCAGAACAGGAAACTGCACCCTCCAGCATGCACTCCCCATCCTGTTGCTGATCAGCTGCTTTTCACCTGTGGTTCCTTACTAGGCAGGGTTTGTTATGTAGAGATCGTAGTTAGGCAGAACTTGCCCCACCGCGATGTTTGAGATGTAAGAGACTGAAAGAGTTAACAACATGAAATGGCTTCTGTTCAGGGAAGTGCTTTGTGACAAACCTCTTGGAAAGGTCAACTAATACATAGATAAGGATGACCCAATTCATGCAGTCAATGCCATTTTCCAAAGGACTTGAGGAAACTAAGCAGTCATAAGATTGAAGGTCTCGATATGGGTAACTTATTAAGAGACAGAATAAGAGGGAACAGCCAGCCAAGAGCTCACCTGTGAAGTCCCATGAGTTGAAAAGACTTGTGCCATTCAGCTTTCGTTAAGTGACCTGGAAGATGAAGGTAGGTGAGAAAGTCTGAATACCTGTGTGTTGCCAGCAAAGGAAGGAAGAAAGGCTTGGACTCACCATCCAGAAAACTGCTCAAGGACCTCACAAGGTTGACTGGGCAGTCATGCAGCAGGATTTGAGACAGAATTACAATAGAGAGTTTAGGGGACCCTCATGGGGGCAGGGGATCCCTGCCTTGGACCAACCAAAAGCAGCTCCTCTTCTGTTCTTGAGACACACCTTGTACTTGGCCATCAATACTCAAATACCTGAAAATGCACTCAACAGTTAAGGCTATTGTTTACACTTCTTAATGCAGTCACATACACTGTCCATCTACACCACGATATTCGAGGGCTATAAAATTACACAAGTCTGACACTCAGTTTTAAAAGACCTGCTTTCTACCATCCAGTTAGACCTCCAGCATCACACCACATTGGCTTATAGCTGAGTAAGCATCTATTACCATTAGGCCTTTTTTTTTTTAGAGAAGGATTTATGTCAAGTGAATTGGTGACAGTAGTTTGTTTTTGAAGATAGAGATGCCATAACTGCCTAAAAAGCCATAACTGTTAGAAAATAGTTTAAGTTAAACCAAGACCTGGGCTGCTTTAACTCAGGAGTAGGAGGTGCACGCACTAGGTCACAGCAGGTTTATAGCAAATATGCTTGAGCAACACCAAAGACTACTTACACAGTTACCAAGAGGGACATTGACCTACCCAGAACATCTCATACTAAGTATATGAATTAGATGACTTCTGAGATGGCTTATTTCACACCAAAAGCTGACTTGCTTCCCTTGGGAGAGAAGATCAACAGATGACAAAATTGGTTTTATCTCCTACTAACCTGAGGCTACTGCCCTGCTTAGCTGGGTCTGACAATTAGGTCACAGGAATTTCACTTCCTTTCTAGTTACTACCAAAGTTGACGTGGAGAACAACAAAAATCATCTGGACTACTTGAGGCAAGCTTTTCATGCTGTGCATAGTCACAAACACTAAAACACATTTCCCATGGTATTTTATCAATTTTCATTTCTCCAAACCACCTCCTTGCTGGATAGTTCTCTTCAGGACAGATCTTCATCCATAAACAAAAAAAAAATATCAATTTCTCTGTTGTGTTCAGGTCAAAAAAATCTACCAGAATGACAAGCGCCTCATGGCTGGCGACCACGCAGTTGAGCTGCTCCTGCATGACTTTGAGAAAAATTATCACATGTATGTGTACCCTGTGCACTGGCAGTTTCATCAGCTTGATCAGCACCCTGTTGACAGGTAAAAAAAAAAATCTTTGCATGTTCAGTCAAAGGATTCTCTACAAACAGGACCAGTCCCTCAGCTGATAGCAGCCAGTATCCCCCTCTAACACAGAACTTCTCTCATTGTTCTGCTAGAGCCATGTCTTAGGTCAGAACCTCTTGCCTTTCATAATCATCATGTATCACACCTTAAGCTATACAGTGTCTTAATAGATACTAATGCCCTGATCCTGGAAGAAAACAAGGCTCATGAAATCCTGTTATTACTGAAGCTAAGAGCTACAGGCTAAGTACAAAGGGCAGAGGTCTGTCAGCAATAATTCACTAGTGAGGTACCCATAGTTTTCAACTAATACAACAGAAGTCTCTCACTTCACGAAGCAAATATGGTAAGGACAGCACCAGTGTCACAGTTCAGAGGAAGCCCCCAGCTTCTGAGAACGACTCAGATTTCAGGCTTTTGGTCATGACACTCAGTGGTGCGATCCATGTTTCAAGGCTGCAGGCCCTCAATAACTCATGCTGATCACACTTACTGTCTTAGAACAGAGCTAAGCACCTTTGCAAGCTTGGTTTCCTGAAGATTAATGGCAAAACTCCACAACTGATGAGTTGTGAACAAGTCACAGTAATACTTGTTCTAGAAAAAAGTTAGTGAACAAATAGCAGTTAAAACATTTTAGTTCATCAGGTATTACACATCATTGTCACAACCTGGGACATTCACTACAGAAGGAGCACAACAGAATCCACTGGGGCATCTCTGTCAAAGCCATCATTGTCAACTTCTAGCAGCTTAGATCTTTGATGATCCTGATGATTTATTAATGAAATACATACTAATGAAATGCTGCTCTTTGTTTCAGATTATTAACACACTCAGAGCTTGCACCTTTGAGAGCTTCCCTTGTTCCCATGGAACACTGCATAACCCGTTTCTTCCAAGAGTGCGATGGAGACCAAGACAAACTCATTGCTTTGAAGGAATGGTGCCACTGCTTTGGGATTAAGGAAGGTAAACCTAAAAGAACAGGCAGATGTACAGGACAAAGCGTTCCTATCAAGACTAGGCACATTCTCAGACCACAACATAGGGGAGAGAAGTTGTAGCCAGAAGCTCATGGCTACTGTGCACAGAGGCAAATGGAACAGTAACAAGACAACTGCAAAAGGTGCAACGTTCATGAATTGTTTTATGAAGATAGGAAAAAGTCATGTTTTCCATGAGGAAAAATTTGGGACATAGTTTGTAGTAAATACCAAATCATTCCTGTGTGGTGTCTGACCCTATGCTCTGCATGTCTCGCTCTCAAAAAAGTCTATTTTATCCTTCAGTACCAAAGGAAAGGCAAAGCGAGCTTGTACTATTAAATCAGTGGTCAAAGCATATTGATTGAAAATGCATTTAAAGATCTCAAGCCAAGTAGGGAAAACAACCAAGATCTCTCACTGATTAAGTAACTATGCTCACCTCTAGATTACTATATACAACACAAATGTTGTCATCACAGTGTAGTTGCAGGTCAAACCATCTATTAGCTAACCTGCCAGATGCAACACGTGCTCAGATGGTGCCCAGCAGACTGCATGCATCAGGAGGCTTAGGCAGGGACAGTTTCCAAATCCTAAATGGGTTAGGCATATGTTTGGTGCAGCTCAAACCATATCAAGACATCTCTAGGAAAGCAAAATGCTAGGTACTACCATGCTGGTGATGTCTCTAGAATTAGGCAGCAGCTGAACAGAAGCTGTCATGACAGCAATTTGAGATTTACATGACTACATTTAACCTAAGGCATTCTTTTCCAATCTACCTTCTTCTGATCTAGCTCTGAGTAATAGCTGAACAATACTGCCAGTCATTAAGCAAGGGTAGCGGTAGCACAGGTTAATCCTAGAACAGTTACATGACAGAAGGCATTTAGCTAAACATGCAGACTAAAAAATGTGTTCAAAATCCTACTAGCAACTCCCTAATTTTAAGTGGAGGCTGATTCTGGTCAGAGGTCAGACATGCAGAGCCTTCACTGTGCCCAGAATTTTTCCAGCTCTTCTGAAGACAATTTACTTCCACATGTGGTTTGTGACTGGTAAGTTGCAAGGAGTTATCATAATACACATGTACTCCTGCCAGTAATTGTTCATCCAAAGAGGGGTTTAGGGTCAGTCATTTATGAAGTGGGGGGTGGAAAGGATTCTTGGCTCACAAACAGATCAAGGAGACCTAACACTAGAAACACCTATCAAGAAGGGACTAAATGAGTGGCTCCTGAATATGACAGCAGCAACCACACTTGTTTTTTGTTATGGATAGTGTTCCCCTACATAAGCCCTCTGAAACTTTAGTGTATCACTTTCTTGATAGTGGTACAGCATAAAAATGTCTCTTTGGCATCAAACATTAATAACATTTTCTTCTTTGTTGCAGAAGACATAAATGAAAACCTCCTGTTCTGAGCCTGGCTGAATAGAATCCTAGTGCTGCACTAAAAGTGGTGAAATATGTGAATCCTGTTTATTTCTGTAATTAACGGCTTCATAGTTTTCAAGATAAAGGTGGCATAAGGTCAAATAACACAAGTACAGAGAAGTTCTACATTCATAACAGCAGAAAAATTTAACTACTTCAAGTGGTACATAGACAAACAACCAGTGTTTTCTCCCACATGTACCCCTGATCTCTGAACCAATAAATAGTACTAACCTGATGACTTAGCTGTTCACAAAACCCTTCAGTAGAATTATAGGAAGTGGATTTTACCATACGCTGAAGAAAGTTACCTTGAAATAGGACTTGTTTCCTTTAGTTACTGTATTGTCAGTTTAACATGCTGCATAGAAGCCTCAAATAAAATAGAAGTCTACCTAGATATATGGTTTTGTCAGAACTTTGTCAAAGAAAAGGTATCAAGGCAATGGTTCAATGGTGTCACAACCCATGCTGGACAAACCAGGGAGGGGTTGTGCTGAGTTTGGAATTCCCTCACACTAAATTCAGGTGAAGTGACACCAAACAATCAGTTAAACATTTTCTTTGTGGCAGAAGCAACCTAAACTTGGAAGACAATAGTAGGCAGCATGGTTCCTATTGAAACATCTGCAGAGGTAAGGAAAAGAAAGAGAAGAAAAGAGAGAGGGAAACAAGAAGGGGGGGGGGGGGGCAGGGAGAGAGAGATCACCACCTTTGGATCCGGTGAAGTTAATGGTCAATGACACTGACAGTTGTGGTAATCCTCCAGCGATCGGCATGCAGAGGGCTCCTCCTGTCTGCATCTTTTATAGCCCAGTTCCCACCTTTTCTCACATCAGTCATGCTCCTCTTGGTTTTCTGCACACCAACTGCTAAGTACTTATATAAGTCTCAATTTTCTGTGCAGGCACCATCATGGGGGGTGGTCATGAGCCCCTTCCCCAAATAAACTCTGGGTGACCCCTGGCCATATACAGTGAGTTGTTCCACCCAGTTCATCAGGACACAGGACTGCGCATCCTCCAACATGTCTCTGACAGTGCCTTGTGAGCAAGTTCAGTTCCTTCCCTCAACCACAAAAGCCAGGCCCCGGTCTCTGTCCATCACTACAGGTGTTTGAGGCATTAACTCTGTCCAGTCTCTCACAAATGGAAATTTAATTTTAGATTTAAAAGAGGAGAAGAAACTAGAGTGTAGGTCATATACACCAGTCCTTAAACCATAATTCCTAAAATACATTAAAAAACCCATGCTTTTCAGTTACTTCTTCCCTCACCTCTTGAAACATAACAATAATAGTACCAATGCCACACAGCAGAATTCCTGCTGATAAACTGTGTAATAAGGTAATTGTATGAGTATGGTGAGTGTGGATACATGTCAAAAGACTGATTAGCAACAGGTCCACCATCACAAGTAGAGGATGCAACAGCTCCAACACCTCATTCTCCTTAGCAAGCACATTCTTTCTTCCCTCCACAGAAGAACCAACTACTGCTACCATTTTTCCTGAGAAAGAAATGCTAACTATTTCTTTCACCATCTCCCAACTTTTCCTTGCCTGAAGACAGGCACAACTTAGGCATAAAAAAACAGGACAGAATAAGACTATTCCTGAATCTCATTAACTTTGTGATTTTAAGCCAAGTACTTCACCAAAACCACTCCAGGCATGCTCTGCTGTAAACAAGAAGCCCCAAATGCTATTCTTACAAAGGAGGATCAGAAAACACCTTTCACTTGAACCATGTCACCTTTCCAATGAAAAGAAAATGGGATTCAGAAATGCTGTTTCGGTAGCTCCAATAGTGAAAGTCCACTTGCACGTTGCTAATTTGCTCTTGAGCCAGCAAGGGCTGCTAATTCTAGTCCAACTCCAGTCTGATGCCCTGGGAGACAATGAATCAAGCTATGATTATTTTCAACACAGGAACTTCCTACACAAAAGATTATTTCCCACCAAAACCAGTTTCTCTGACAGTTTCTCTTGTAAGCCTGACTTGTTGCCCACTTTACATTCTGTAACATCACACAACAGTGTATATAAATCAACCTGGATTGCAAGTACAAAAGCGTATTCTCTGTGCTAATTCCATCTGAAAAAGATCCTTTCTCTGGAACTTCAAATGTCTCAGGGAAAAAGTAATTTTGACAGCATTTTTTCTGCCTGAGTGTAGTCTATTGCTTATTTGCTCTTTCTACAGCCAAGAGTCAGCTACCTTAAAACAATCAAATGTAGTTCACACAAGGGCAACTCACAGGGGATTGACCTATTCTCCACTGAGGCTAACACTCACCATTGCTCCACTCTAACCAAGCACTAGAAAGAGATACAATGAAATTTAATTTATCAGGGCAAACAGGAAAGATTTTCCTTTAAACAGTCCAAGTTCTGCAGGACAAACAACCATCACCAAGATGATTATAGCTGTGGATATATGAAGCATCTAACTATTAGGGAGCAGATCAGCATCCCACATGTTTTGAAATTCTCAGTGGTGCTGCCACTTCTGCTTTTCCACTGCAAGACACAGAAAAGGAGCATTTGCTAATGTATGCAGATGTAGATGCTACAGTACAGTCACAGTATGAGAAAAATTTTCACCTGAGCTCTTGGTCATCTGCAAGGGGACAAGCACCACCAATATTTAATCTACAAATTATAAGACCATTAAGAGTAAGGATGACAAGTGAAAGCTAGTTTCCCGATCAGTACTTTAACTATATTGTTACCATTCTAGCTTAACTTATAAATATTTTAATCTTTATTATTTCTTCATTTTGTGAAGTAGATAAAGTTAGTGATAATTTTATTGACCTTCTGCAGATGTGATTGTTCCCATTTAGTTTTAATGAACCTAAATTAAACATCTGTTTAGTCATAAGTATTTTCCCTCTCTACAAGGGAGCATATACAGTGAAATCACATTCCTACCAAGACTCAGGCACCCTTTGAGACACACACAGATATTCATATACATATGCACATATAGAGAGTACAGTCACAAATGCACTCACTGCTCACACTTAAACCATGGTACAATCTTATATGCGTGCAGCTGGTTATAACGTGAACGGGACTAAAATTATCTGACCTACTGACCTTCCCTCTATTTCAGCTAAAACAGCGGGTCAGTGTTAAGTGAGAAGAAAAGCAGATGGGGATAGATGTTTTTAGACAGGTACATTAAGGTATATCAAAGCCCAGGATGCAGCCATAGCTTCCAACCCTAATGGAAGCCTGACAGCACATGGGATATTCAATGAGAAACATGAACCTGCACTTCCCCTCTCCTCATATTCTAAGCCAAAGCACCCACTGCTACAGACATAACACCCAACCAGACAATGCTTCCCTCTGATCCAGGACAACCACTGCCAAGTTCTCTGTAAATCAGGTCTGTCCTCAGAACCTAGAACTGTATGTGTCAGGGCAGGCATCATTATCAGCTACATGCACTAATCCTCACAATAATAAATTCAACAGAAATGGCCTGCTCTCATCCATTTAGGTCTCATCTGCTACGAGGCAGGACATTCAGCTCAAGGCAAGCATGAGCTCCTCCTCCATTAAATGGGGTTTCTTTGAGTCACTGTGAGTAGAGTTTTCAAGACAACACATAAAAACAGAAAAAAAGTTTAGCTATATTTTGTTAGCTTAGTCTTAAGAACAGACAGAACACCATAAATACCACAAATCAGCAACACCAACTCCGTCTGGTTTCCACCAACTGGCACCAAACAGCAGTTAACTCACAAAATCTTTCCTCCAAAATTTAGTGAAATTGCTCAGTTAAGTGGGTTCCCTCTGTGCGAAGAGCTGCAAGGATCTGATCCAACATTAACAAACAAGAAGGCTACAGTTGCCAAAGGCAAGCTGGCTTACCTCTTCTCACTGACTTGGCCATCTGAATCTCCTTTTCAAAGGAGATCAATCTCCTTATCACTGCTCTACTGATACCAGATGTGTTTGCATTAAGTTTAATTTTCAGTCCTCCTGCACGGCCACATGGAAGACTCTGAAAAGGAAATACAGGTGACCACTATCCTGCCTGTGGATTCTGGCTCAACAGTCCATGCCAACAGGCATGGGGTCAGAATTTTACACTTTGTGGCAGAACACTGATCAGCACTACATGAATGCTTTCCCAAAAAAACCATCTTTATGCTCTAAACTCTGGATAACATGTTCTTACTCTTGATGGCCTTGCATGTACTCTATGGGAAAAGAACCTATTAGCATTTCAGCACATTTCCCAAATATATCTGAAGTGTATTTCCATTTTGTGTTTTGTTTGGGTTTTTTTTTTGTTTTTGGGGGGTGGGGTAGGAGTGGTGGGTTTTGGTGGTTTTTTTTGTTGTTGGTTTTGTTTTTTGTTTTTCACAGTCACTGTTAATAGTTATTTTCATTGAGGATGAAGACAATCTTTCCAACTAGTCAACAAATAACTATGCAAACACAAAAAGAGCTAATGTAGAAAAACCTATAAAGCGCATGGTTTCTTTCTTTCTGCTCTTTCATGAGCAGTATGGTATGATTCATGACATCTTGTGGTTTTCTGATGCAAGTGATATTACTCAAAACTCTGTATATAGACACCAGCCAGTCACACAACACTGTCACTGGACCCAGACAACTTAATCTGATCCACTGACCAGCTGTTCAACATGCAGTCCAAAGGTAATACAGATGCTTTAAAGTTACCTGGACCAGATTTCATAACAAAAATCATTTGGGGTGTGGCTGTAGACTGCATGACTGTGAATGGGAAGGAAAAAAATTTTTCCATGGTGAGAGCGGTCAAGCACCGGCATAGGTTGCCAGAAAGGTTGTGGATTCTCCATCCTGGGAGATGCTCAAAACCTGACTGGACAGTCCTAGACAACTTGGTCTAGCTGACCCTGTTTGAGCATGTATGGGGAATGGACAAAATGATCACCAGAGCTCCCTGCCAACCTCAACCATTCTGTGAGTCTGAAGAAAAAGAGCATGTGACAAGAACTACTCAGAGAAATAGCAATGCTCTGCTGCTGTGCCTATTGCTTAAAACAAAAAAATTGCAAAAGGCTTCCATAAGCATTGTTAGGAAAGAATAAAATTAGGGAGAGGTAAAATCAAAGACAAAAATAACGAGAAGTAAAATGCTGTCAAGATCTCAAAGTACAGCAGGAAGCAGAAGCATAGCAAGCTTTATTCCATAATGACTTATCCTGACCAAGTACGTGAGCAACTAAGATAGAGATGACAGTTAAGGTCATGCCACAAGCCATACTCAAGAAGGAACAGCTCCTGCTGTCTGATTTTACTTTCTCTCTACATCGAGATCCATACGCCCCACAGGTCTTTCCTTTTGCCAAAACCAGGACACTGTAACTTTGTTTTCAATCTGCTTCACAGGACTCTCTCTCAAGTACTAAAGAAGAAACTAAATGGGCATCCAATGGGGGAAACATTAACATTGTAAACTGGAAATCACATGCTTTTAAACTAACACAGCAGCCTTAAAAATACTCCTGTTTGCTACAGGCCTAAACTCATTTGCATTATTACCATTCCAGATTCTCAACTTATTATTGAGCCCTCCTTAAACTTTAAAGAAAAAAAAAATAATTGTAAGCACTAGCAACAAGCTCATACCCAGCCCAACAACAGGGATGGTATTTTCTCCATTAGCTGTTTCAGCTGACAGTATTACAGATGTTGAAGATTAGTAAGTTCCCTTCGCAGGACTATCTTTGCTTTCTAACAAGAAAAGAAAAAAATCAAAATCAAAATGAAATACTTTCTATTTTTTTTAAAGAAATACAAACAGCAGGAATTACACTGTACTCTAAAACAAATTTCATTCTTTTTCTGTAGGGTGGCAGCAGTGAAAGCTCTGGTACAGACAGTATGGAGGATGTAAGTCTTGTCTTTGTAAATTAACAGAATCTCACTAGTTCTAACATTTGTATTTAACTGGGGATTTTGGTACTGAACAGGAAAATACTGACACAAGATGACTTTCTTTCCACAGCAACCAAACAGGTTCATGAAAGCTCTTCATCACTTCTTTGGACACCCAGGCTGCACAGCTGCTCTGCAGGCTTATCAAGCTCAAGTCTGAGGTAATTAAACTGTCTGGTAGGACAATGGGACATAAGACTGCAGGAAGCTCTAGCTGGCCAGGGAACACTCCATCAGGGATACTGAGAGAACAGCTTCCGAATGACAAACTACCATAGAAGGGAGCTGGGGAGGGACTGCAATTTATCTTTGAAGCTCGAGAAGAATAATCCACTTTGCTTTCTAATTAGTAGATATGCATTCTATGGGATAACTTTTTTTAATACAAAACCCCTCTATTTCTTCAGCTTGAAAAAAGGTTACAAACTCTCTCAAAATTCTGCTGCTGTTCCTTAGATACTCTGAGTATTTGTCTGGGTATCCCAGTCCTTGAGGGTAGATGATCTCTTAGGTATTTTTAAAAAGTAGTTTAGGATAAGTTAGAGGCACAACACATAGGACTGAAAAACAACTTTCCAACATATCTAACTTGTATTAATATACAAGCTAACATCACCCACGTAAAGAAGTTGACCATTTTCCACAAGATTTACCAAATGAAAAAAAATGCCACTACATTTGACTGAAAGAAAAATAAATAACTCTTAACATTACCTTTTCCTTTGAAAGGAATATAATAACTCTACAAGATTCCCAGGGTTCCCCATATAAACATATGTGACTCCTCCAGATTTCATTAACTAATTGGAAGGGGTAGTGATGAAAAGGAACAAGCCCTAAAATCATTCGTTAGTTAAGCAGGATGTGGCCTACAGTCTCAACAATGCATGAGCATGTCACAGTACCATTACAGAAGGTAATGCCATACCATGACATTTATCAACACCTTACTTCAACACATGGATCAAAATTCATTAATATCCCCTCTCCACATCTCAACCACAACTTTTAGCTGTTGCTGTCACCAACTCTTGACACTTTTAATCAATTAACATCAATTATCCCTTGGTTAAAAACACAGGGAGAAATGTCAGCAATTGCTGTGCAAGCTCTTATCAGCATAAATGCTATAGAAGGCTCACATCAGCCTCCTGACTGCAAGTTACTCACATGACCTGAACTGTAAAAAACCCACAATTTACAAGATTATACTTTAAGGCTGCTCTTTCCAATGATCCTGTTTATGGCACAGTCTCCCAGCAGCTGTACTGCTATGAGCAGTGGGGAGAGAGGAACCTCGAAATCCAGCTCCTAAAATCAGTCAAGTCACATCCTCCAACAGTTATCTTTTTCAACAGAGGCACTGTCAGACATTCAGATGTGAATACCATCCATACTGTAAACTAGAAAGCAATTAAATGTGAAAACCAATCTCTCAAAACAGAAAAATCACTGAAAAGACATGCTAAGTGAAAAGAAACTTCACTTTATTTTGTAGCACTTAATTTAAGTCATTATTCAGGCTATCATCCTACAAGACTCACTTCCCTTAAGGATTCATACTCCTGGTGAGAAATCAGTGCAAAAATACAGAGCTGAGGTGAACAGCCTCTGAACTACAACCAGGCAGAATCCCAGTGCTGTCACGCAAGTCTGCAGATATGAAATAGCTGCAAATAATGAAGACAAGAAACCAAAACAAAGTAATAGCTCCACATTCATCTCACTTCACAGTAGCTGAGAAATCAAAAGCAGCAATGTGAAGTCTCTGAAAAAGCCTCTATTTATCACTGCCAAGTGTTTTTGCCAGCTGAATTTCATGGATTTTTCACTGAATTTCCACTGAAAAGGACAATGTCATCTGTTTCAAAGCTGGAAAACATATTCTCCCCTTGGTGCCTCATTTACATCACTCTCAGCACTCAGGACCAGGATCCTCACTCCAGTGGGCTCCCCGCTTCTCAGTCACAAGCTTAATGAAGTAGCTATGACTTGCATACAGCTTGATCTTCTCGCTGATGTCAACCCACTTCACTACTCCAGCATCATCACCTGCTTCCAGAGGCAAATTATCCATTGTCTCACCTGTTCACAAAAAAAGTTAGGATATGCTGTTACATTCTTTCCTGCTTTTTCTTCTCACATGTCATCAGTTCTGCCCTTCCACATGGCTCCTTCACAGGCAGCAAACTTCAGCTGCTTCTCAGAGAAACCAACTAAGTTGCACACTGATACTGTGCCAGAAACCTTTTTCATACTTGCACTATTTTAAGGCAAATCTGAGTGGCAGAGGTGGCATTAACTCCTTGTTACTACTCCTAGGGTACCATCAGCAGCACAATAAGTTACTAGAAATCATTATGACAACTTGTATAGACTACCACAAATTTAGCCAATCCCTCTGCCTTGATTTTTGACTAACATTTGACTGCTTTCTTTCTCAGGTACTGTTCTACAGGACAAACTGAATTCTGAAACTTATATATGCTTATGGAAAACCAGAATAATTAAAATTTTACTAAAGGCTCCAAAATAAAAAAATAGTACTTCAGGAGCAATGTAGAATTGCTCTCTGAAGTTTCTTACTCTGTTTCCAAAAAGTCCCAGGAGTTCACAAGACAACAACCAAATAAATACTTTTAAAAGTATCATAAAATGTTGTATTGGGTCTGGCTGAGATGGAGTTAATACTCCCCACAGCAGCCCTCATAGCACTGTGCCCTGCATCAGTAGCTAGAAAGGTGTTGATAGCACACCAGTGTTTTGGCTACTGCTGAGCAGTGCTGGCACAGCATCAAGGCTGTCTCCCCAACATTTTTGCCCTCCCCTCAATGGCAGGCTGGGGCAGGGCAAGATCTTGGGAGGGGACACAATCAGGACAGCTGACCTAAACTAACCAAACAGATATTCCATACCATATGACGTCAGCTCAGATATAAAAGCTAAGTAAAGGGAGACGGGGGGGGGCATTTTGTCTTCCGGAGCAACCACTACGCGTACTGAAGCCCTGCTTCCCGAGAAGTGGCTAGACATCGCCTGCTGATGGGAAGTAGAGAATAACATCATCTGTTTTTTTTTCTTTGCTTTCGCACGCGCGACCTTTGCTATCACTGTATTAAACTGTCCTTATCTTGACCCACGAGCCTTCTGTTATATTTTCTTCCCCCCCAGCTGAGGAGGGGGAGTGATAGAGCGGCTTTGGTGGGCACCTGGCATCCAACCAGGGTCAACCCACCACAAATGTATATTAGAAACAAAGACCGAAGGATCAGTTTCTTCACTGTTTCTGGGGACTTAGAAATCAAGGACCAGCGACATGTGAAACTTCACCACTGGTATCTACTACCCAAATCACAGTGGAAATGTCACTACATGAAGTCTCTGACTTGAACAAGTCAGACACACCTAGACTGATTTATCTTAAAAGGTGAGAGATGAGAATCCAAGATAACAGGTCAATCTAAGAACTAGCAACATATGCCCATTCCTACTGATTTATAGAAACAAAATAAGGTCCAACAATTACTCTGGCAGAGTAACTGAGATAAAAGGTCTCAGAGCAATTACAACACCAAACCAATAAATGCAGTGAAAATCTGCGAGCAGCCAGAGGCAACATTCCTGAAGCACACACTAGCTACTAAAGGAAAACTAACAAAAGAAACAGACTATCCTTCCACCTCAGACTCATTAAAAAGAGAAATTAAACCAACTCAAGATAAATACAGTGACAAGGAACCCTTGTCCAATGTTCAGTCTCCATACAAAGGTACATGGTCCATAGCTTAGAACTAGCTAACAAATGAATAAATAATTTGCAGCCAAAGTCCATATATTCTTTATTTCAAGACCAACAGAAACCAAACTGTCAACAACAGGGAACAACTGCCTGTCACAGCTGAACATCTTGGGAGACAAGAGACCCCCACGCCCATTGGTTTTAGCCCAGTATTTTACACCTGACTTGCATGCTCCCCCAATTTCATTGCCAACCTCAGCCCAACATACATCCCAACTTCAAACCAACATATAAAGTAAAAGGCAAAGACGAGCACATGTGGAGATACCCACCAGTTTCATCATGATAGTTCACAGCCTCTGTCTCCATCCAGGCATTATCAGTGTTACGAGGGTCATCCACATATCCTCTGTACACCTAAGGCCCCAAACAAACCAAAACAAGCTCAGTGTCACAACAAACAAGGTGGAATGAATAAGATTTTTTCTTTCTCTCCAATACATTTGCCTTTAGAGTTTTCAATAGTCCCTTCCACTTCCTACACCATGACAACCCTAGCATCACAGCTTATTTTCATTTCAGCTACATTTTTTCAAGTTCCATACAGCTGCGAGTTACATGCATAGCTCAAGAGGCTATCACAAGAGACACAAAGCTCACCACAAAGTGCTCCTGGCTGAACAGCTTGTGGAGCCGTTTCTCCAATTCTGCTTTCTCCTCAGGTGATTTCTGCAAGGAGTTCAAGGCCTCCTCCTCAAATTCTCGCTTCAGGGTAGTGCTAATCTTCTCCCCTGGATCCACCATCCCCTTAGAGGGGGGAAAAGAAAAAAAGAAGTGACTATCCCTCAGATTCCACTTGGGTTTACTCCCCTTAGACTGGCTCTTGGTATATTACATCCACTTGCATTATACTCTGGACATGGAAGGAACTTTACATGCAGTTGTAAAGAGCAAGCACATACATCCTTCAAAACCTGCAATGGATTAAATTGTGCCTACATTAAGCAAGAGACATGGTGAGAATCAAATACGAATACTGCCTTGCAATGCAGAAACAGCAGAAGGCATACCAGCTGATGCTTGGGCAAAGCTAGTTTAAGGAGCACTTCTCACCTCTGCAACATGAGGTTGTTCAAAAAAGCACAATTCTATCACACACACACCAGTTATCACCTTGTGGCCTTACCAGCAGGGAAACATCTACCATCTCTGGAGCTTTGCTCTTACCCCTGGAATGGCCCACTCCCCACAGTCTCTTCTCTTGATAGCTACAAACTGTAAGATGTTTTTGCCAGTAACTGGATGAGCAATTTTATTGCCACTTCTGTCCCTCTTCCACCTGCAGCAAATGACAAACAAGAACATGCTTTGCTGCTTCTTGACACAAGGGCCTGGGAGAGGAACAGCAAGGCACCCATGCTGTTACCTGTGCAAGGGCAAACAAAGCAGAGAGAACAGTCACGGGCAGGGTGGGGACAGGACCAACAGATGGCATCTGGCAAGATTGCCACCAAGGGCACAACACCGAGCTTTTCACGCACCTCCACCAACTGTGTTTTCCTCAGCCAAAAGGGCAGAACCACCCAAGAGCCACATTTCTGTAGCCATGCTGATAGCAGCAGCTCCTTTGAGAGCTATGTCCAGCACATCCTACCAGCTGTGATGCTCACCAAGCTGCACTTGTGCCTATCCCTCACAAGCATGCCTTCTGCTAGAACAGAACATACATGCAGGCTGCAACACCTCCGAAGCACCTCACCCAGCACCAGCGCACCACCACAAACACCCACTGTTGTCTTCAGTATAGAATTAAGAAGAACTACCAATAGTTAAAGCAAAAAGCTATCTAAACAAAGACAAAATAAAAGCAGCATTTATTTTACTTTCAAGGAAACAACTCAACAGCATTGGCAGCCTTCTGAAAAGGGGAAGTAGTAAAATGTATTAGGATGATTTTCACAATGGTTCTATCTTCAGCATGGCACTTCTCAGCTTGCACCTTTGTTAACTATGCTATCTTTTCTGAACGCTTTCTGTGTGTACAATTGTTAGCACGTACACACAGATCCTGGCAGCAAAAGCACCACTAAAACAGAGCATACACTGACAAAAAACAAAAAAAAACAAAAAAGAGAAACATAACCCTGCCTCCTCCTATAACATACTAGGCCAAGTTAGTATTTCTTACAGAGCAAAAGCAGGCACACTGCCTTTTTTTTTTTGCAGTTGAGTCATTATGACAGAAAAACCTATTCTTGCAATTTAACATGCCTCATCTAAGGCCTTTTGGCATATTATGCATATGATATCAAAGTAACACATAATCCTTTCAGTTTTTACATTTGTTACTGAAGATTATTTGTAAAATGTATTTCTATTGAATTATGCTTCCTGGTTTGTTGATTTTCTTTTTAAATCTGCTTCCTCAGCATTTCAGAAGTGACTGCCTGTCATTAGCAGTGAGTCCTTACTCTTTTCCAGAGACAAAGACTAAAAAATTATGGCATTCATGTTCTACATGTCTATGTATCTCTCCAGACACCCATACCTGAATAGGCTTACACATAGAGGAACACACACAAAGGGCCTCTGAAAAGTAATAGCCTGTCCAGAGATGCACAGAAAAAGCTAAATGCATGGGGTTTTTTTGCTGTGCTGCAGGGCGCCTTTCAGTCACCTGACACTTACCTAGTTACAATAGGATCAGCAGCATGGTTTGGTCCCCAGCGCCCTAGCAGTCCTCTGCCTGTGAGGCCAGTCCTTCCCACCGGATTTCTGAAATAAGCGGCACAGTACATTAAACATATTTACCTCCCCACATTCAAAATATACTGCAAGTATTCTAAAAGAAGCAGCTTCCAAGAAGCTTAAATAACAACAAAGAAAAGGATAGCAACATACATTTGGTGCCACCATATGCTTTAAAGAGCAAGAGAGACAAAGCATGGTTTTCTCCATCAACCTCTTTGTGTCTGATTGTACAGGGAAAGGAAATATACCCAATGGCTTTGTCACTTCTCAGATCTTGTGCCCCAAAATGCTCCTGATCAAACATTACTCTCATTGCACGCACAACGTTGTCTGAAAATGGAATCTAGTTTCCAAGACTACAGATGAACAGAGCATTCAATTATGTACAAATGGCAGAAAGAAAAATTATTTTTAGGTGAGATTACCCATCTGTGCTATGCCAGGATTTGTCAATGGAAGCAAATACTCTTCCACTCCGCCATAGCACACAAGTGGTACAAAAGCTTCAAAGCCCAACACCTGGTCAAACTGTGGAAAAAATTAATACCACAGACCCTACTATTAACAGTGTTAGACCTCCTCCAACTCCAGTGTCACCGCAACCCTCCGTTGTGGTACTGCTGGCTAACCTTTTAGTGCCTCTTTGACACAACCTTCTTCCAAAGAAAGAACTCTCTGGCCCTGAGGTAGCATTTTTCCTGTCCCTAGGGGAATCAGGTACCATGCATCAAAACTGATAGACCTGAAACTACATCACTGAAATGAATATGCAAACAAAAAAACACTCACCGGGGCCTCCCATTTTCAACCACATACAAGCCGTTCAGACTCCTCCTCTCCACTTCTCCATTTCTCTCATTGAATTTGGGAGAAAAACCTTTATCACTGTGTGGAAAAGAATAATTTAGTAGAGATAAGTTATAAAACGCAAAACACCCCTCTGCCCCACAAAAGCTTGCAGGCCAACCACCAGATCAGCAATACCCATTTGACCGATGAGCAGTTTTTACCAGAATTTAAGTTGCAGGCCCTCCCTTTTCTAGAGGAAGCTATAAAGTCTCAACCTTTATTGACGACAGTCTCCCTGTATTTAGTTCTGCAGACAGAAGCACGTCCCTCAAGAATTTAACGTTGTGTCTCTCTAGGTTTTCATTTAGACAAAGTGTTTCAAAGGTGCTCTTGTTAAGGTTAGAGAACACAGAAAGATGTTATCCATTGATAAAACTAAAAAATATTTTGCTAATAAAAAGATTGAGCAGAAATTTATGAGATATGATTTATCAGAGTTACAAGCTAATAATCGCTGATTTTTCAAAATTAGCTTAATGCCTATGTATAGCTCTGAAAACCAGTAGAGAAGCAGCTGTCTACAGAAGTACATTTACTTTCCCAAAAGCAATTCCTCTCAAACCATCACAGGTTTCAAACTACTGATTAGCTGCTTCTACACAATTCATTTGGGAATTTACACTAATACCCAAAAAAATGACACTGTATTTTCAAGTATTACTAACGCCTACTAAAAGATTACCTGACACTTTTCCAACTATGCCTTGACAGAACATCAGCAGACCTACAGAGCCTAAGGAGCAGTGTGCCTTGCAATCAGCAGAGTACTAACAAAATTAAGAGCAAACAGAAGCACACGTTCACACAGCAATGGGAAAAGAGGAAGGTAAGGCTGAAACCTCAAGTGCCATTTTCTTCTGATTTTTCTACAGATGTTCATACAGAGGAATCACCATTTCACATTATCACAAGTTACACTAGATGCATGCATCTAACTTCCCAGCCAAGAAGGATACAGCATTCCTTGAAAGGAGAATGTATTCACAGAATC
Source organism: Buteo buteo (assembly GCF_964188355.1). Taxonomy (NCBI): domain Eukaryota; kingdom Metazoa; phylum Chordata; class Aves; order Accipitriformes; family Accipitridae; genus Buteo; species Buteo buteo. The sequence goes on along the minus strand of NC_134171.1, from coordinate 66,682,548 downwards.
AATAAAAAAAATAATCAATATACACATTCAGAAAAAAAAGAAATACAGTCATGCATTCAACCTGTCACCTTTCCTGAGTCAGAGCACTCAACTCAAAAACTACAATTCTACTTTAATTCTTTTCTCATCTTGCATGCAATCCATGAACGAACAAACAAACAAGTATATTATGAAATTGTTCTCCCAAATTCTTAAGGAGAATTAGGAGATTTTTACTTAGCTCACAACACAGAGAAGCACCACTCCACAGCATCAACAGCTGTCCACTATTCCAATTAACATTACTCTTACCTCAATCACCAGCTCAGTCAACTCATGTGTCAAAGACAGTCACAGCTAATCCAAACCATTCAGTTCTCTAACCACCATTTTTCTAGGTCTTGACTCTCACACATCACTGTAGAATCACACTTCACTTAAGCTGATGATCTTCTTAACTCTGCTGATCCCTATTTCCTGCTTCCATGTTCACAGGAGAAAAGAGCCACAATTTACACTCACTTGATTTGGGGATCCGCCCAACTGGGTCCAGCCAAAACAGACATTGCAGTGTATTCCACAGGATTATAATCTTTCCACTCAATTAGCCAGCCCACTTTATCTTCAGGCACTTGACTACGCTCAACAGGTGATCCTGGATAGGGGGAGGTGAGAGCTTTGCTGTGGTAGAACTTAACATTGTAACTGTTGAACATGTTAACTGGATGCAGGTGGGACCAACAGTTTGCAGACAAGTTACTGAAAGAAAGAAAAAAACACCTCAGGCTTTAACCCTGTTATTTAATCCCAGGTATACAGAGTACATTACAGCAAGTGGAACAGACTAGGCTTTTTCAACAAAACAGCTCTCAGTGATATATTATTGCTTCTTTCAGACATCCTGCAAATGTACACCTGGACCAACAAATTCTGAATTTTACCTTCAGCTTCTTGAAGCAGAAGAGTACTCTACTAGACACACAGGAAGATTTCATAGCAGCGTGAGTGAAAAAGAACTGGAACTGCCCTTCCAGGCTATGTGGGACACTGACCAGTTATTAATCATATAAAAGGAACACCTCAAAGATTTTTACCATAAATGCAGAAGGAAGGTCTGCTTGAACATTAAATCTCTGCATGGGCATTTCATCAACAAACCAACCCAGCCTTACAAGAGTCCTGCTGTCACATCCAGTGGTAAACCAGATAAGAGCAAGAATGAAATATCCAAGCGCCTGAGCAACACAGCTCTACAAGTTGCTATGACCACCAAAATATTATTTTGTGCAATGCTGAGTAGGATAACACATACCTTGTTTTTCAATTTTAAAGAAGGCTAGAACTATCAAACTAGTTAAGTTAAAAGAAAAAAAATACTTGAGACTCCTAGTGATTTTATTTTGCCATGGGTTTTCTGGAGCTGAAAGACCAGTCAACAATAAAATACTTAACAGCAGATTGGGTGACAGTGCCCGATCGTCAGCTCTCCAAAATGCTACACAGATTTCCTTCAACACACAAAGTAGCCTTCCTGTACTCAATATTTTTTTTTAACTATTACAAAAACAAAGATGATTACTCCAGAGAAGAGGCTCAAAGCTCAGCAAGGGGCTATAACCTACAATAGTCCTCTAAAAACAAGATATTTGTAAGTTCTTAGTGAAAAGCTTTGTTTTTTTTAAATCAAAGAATCACTTCCAGCATGTAAGGAAACATATCATCTCTGCAAAAATGCATCCAGGTTTTAACAAGTTAACATTCGAGCAAAGTGATGGTGGGACCAGTGAGTTTCTGACAAAAAAAAAGAAAAAAACAACTCGTACACTAGTATTAACCCTGCTATTTGAACTCAGATATGCATATTAGGTTATAACGAGCAGAATGGGCCAGGCTTTTTAAAAAACAGCAGTTCCACTTCTAAACTCCCCACTCATGCTATGAAATCTTCAGGTGCCTCTACGAGAGTAGGTTCTGCTTCACACTGAGGTTGAGACTTCATTGGTCACAGTTACAGCACACGTGTGCCGTCACATTTGCTGCTGAGTTGATGTTCTCAAGCACAATTCAGTCCACAAACCACTGGAGGCTCATAAAAATCTTTAACAGATATGGGGAAAAGGGCATACTCAATAGGGTGCCAACCTCCACAGGCAGGCCAACGTTACGTCGCTTTCGTATTCTTCAATAACTGCATCAGTTTAGAGGACGGCCTGATTTTTGCTTCTGCTGTTACAAATATTCTGATAAGTTAAAATTTTATATATAAGCTGGGTTTGATCAAAAGGTAAAGACTGTAGAATATAGGGGTTTGAAGCTCGCAATGTAGTCATCGAAACTTAGGAACATACAAAATGTGCTGTATACAGTCATAAGAAAATAAGTATTGTCTAAAATTAGTTAACCATAGCAACTTCGACCGATTTGTTAGTTTGTAGTGTTTTGTCCTAAGAAACTAAGAGAGATCGTTATGGACCTTAGTTCTGTTGCTTAGAAACCCCACTTTGATCAAGATTCCAGTTAGTGGAATTAAGTAAGATTAACCAATGAATGTTTTAGTATAAGAATATTGATAAGGTGGTGTGACTGAGGGCCAATCACTAGAAACGTTAAATTCAAGAATTAACATTAAATGTACTTTTATGTAAATCTAATACATGATGGCGAAAATCATACTGCGCAGAATCACATAAGAGAGGTCAACTATTGGACAAAGTGAGGAAGACTATGGAAGACCACCAGAGGGCTTCTGAAGACCACCAGAGACATCACCACGCCTGCGTAAAAGGGACATTTACATATGCTAATGATTTATCGGACAGTTGATGATTATGTATGACATTTTCCGGAAATTTAGTGAATATGTATAACAGGTGTATATTTAACCTGCATGATTAAACCAGACAGGTGCACACACTAGGTGGAGTGATCCCCCGTGTGCCCAGCGCTGCAATAAAGGAGTGCCTGCTTCTTAACGTCTCATTGCTGTTAAGGAGTTTTATTCCGGATTTCGGCAACACTGCCACGTCCAAAGGCGACGCTGTCAGCTACGCAGCACGCCCCACGCCAAGCTCCCCCTCAGCAGCAGGGCATGGCAGGGCAGCCCCGAGACCTCGGCCCAGCAACAAAATGGCCGCTCCCTCGAGAACCGGCCACCACCTCAGCGGGCCAAACACCAGCAGAGCCACCCACTCGGCAGCACCACCCCGGCCCGGCCCAGCTTCGCAATCAACAGGCCACGGTACCTGAGGGGAGGACGGTGCTGGCGAACGCACCGGCCAGGCTGGGTGGACAGCGCAACGGCGAAAGAAAACACGGCGACTGCCCGTGCGAAACCGGGCCCCGCCGCTGCACGAAGGGCGCCGGCAGGAAGCGGCATCGGCGACGACCCCACCTCGGCAGAACCAAGCGTCGCCTCAGCTCCACAGGGCCCGGCCGGGCCTGAAATGCTGGACCGGCTGGGCGAGGCAGCCAGCTCCGAGCTGCCGCCCTTCCCCGAGACGCCGGTTGCCCCCCCCCCCCCCCCGAGCGCTGCTGCCCGCTACCTGCCGGGACGGGCCGCCCCGGGCCCCGACCGACCGGTCGGTCGAGCCGCCGCCGCCGCCGCCCTCTTTACAAGCTCGCCTCTCATTGGGCGGAGCTTTTCCCCTCCCCGGACACGCCCCGTCCCCAAACGCCGCTCTCTGACTGGTCGCTGCGCCGCCGGGAGGCGTGGCCGCGCCAGGGGCCCGCTCGCGTCCGTGGTGGCGGCCGCCGCTCCTGGCGCCCCGGTCGCCGTCCGGCCCCGGCGATCGCGATCCCCGCGGTTCACGGAGCCCCGCGGGGCGAGGGAAGCCTGGGGCGCGGCCGGGGAGGGACGGGGCGAGGGGCGGGTTCCTGCCGGAGCCGGCGGAACGAGCGGTGCGTGTTCGGGCGGGCCGCGGGCTGCTGGTAAATCATCAATCCGCATCCTCGTCAAAAGAGGCTGAAGTTCGGTCGGGTGATCCGAGGCCTGTCAGCCGAACGATGAATCCGTTTCTGGACCTGCTCCTGTTCCTGGCTACGCTCATCTACTCCTACCTGGAGGCTTTCGTGAAGCTGTTTGTCCCCGTGAAGAGGAAGTCTGTCGGCGGAGAGCTCGTGCTCATCACGGGTGCTGGCCATGGCGTGGGGAGAGCGACTGCCTTCGAGTTCGCCAAGCGCCAGAGCAGACTGGTTCTGTGGGACATCAATAAGGTAATGGCACCCTTCGTGTCTTGACTTGTTCACCTCTGAGGCCACCGGGGTTTCGAGAGCGTGGCAAGGGCCGCACGCAGGTTGCATCCACGTCGCCGCCGCCTGCGTCCGCTCCCCTCGGCTCGCGGTCAGCTCCCTGACCGGGGCACTGAGCCGCCAGTACAGGGTTTGGCCCCACTCGCACCGGGGGACGCAGGTGTCTGGGTGTCTTACTGAGTGCGAATCAGCGAGGCAGCGCGCACGGCACAGCAAAGTGTGCCTGCAAGAGGGAGCGCAGCGGTCAGCCACCTGCTGTCGGAACCACTGCCAGGGCTGGCAGAAAAAGGCACGCCCAGACCAGAAGCCTGTTTCTATGGAGAAGCAGGTTTTTACCTTCTGCTCGCTGTCTCTCTAGCCTCAAGATGCTTTGCGTACGTTGCTGGAGGATGTGTCTCTACTCATATTGACGGGCATCGCTGCGCTGAGTTGTGTGTGAGCCCTGCTGCCCTCTGGCACGGTTTGGTGTGTAGACGGTGCCTTGCTAAATGTTTGCACTAGCCCAAACTCTTTATTTCAGCTCACTTGACTAGAACGCAAAAAGACCTTGGCAAGCGGAGGACGGACAGCTGCAGACATGCGGAATGTCATTCAGGAGGGATCAAGGCGAAGTGCTGTGTGTGGGAGTGATTGGCTGTACAGAGGGGTGCGTGGCTGGGCAGCAGGGTGCGGGAAAGGTTTCTGACACAGCTGATCAGAAACTGCAGAGCAGTTCATTATGTCATCCTGAAGCTGCGAAAAAACCCCAGCGCACCACAAACAAACAAACAAACAACCCAAGACAAGCCTAGCGTAAAGGAATGTATAAATAGGGAGGATATTGTCAAACATGTTCCGTGTCTGTTCCTGCCACCCATTACGGCTAAGGCCAGACTCTGGAGGGGTGGGAGGAGGCACGGCACCTGTCTCCCGATGCATAAAGGGCTGCTGCCGAGTAGAATGTTGTCCATGTTCACTGGAACGGGGGAAAAGGAATAAACTTAGTAACGAGCAAGACCTGGCTTTGGTGCTGGGAAACAGATTGTAAGGGTGGGTGTAAGCAGGCACTGAAATACAATGCCAAAGGAGGTGGTGGATCCTGAAGGTTTTAGGAGTATGTTCCCCAATCCAACTGCCTTGACAAAGGTCTCGTTTCTGGGGGGCCATCAGCCTTAAGCAGCAGCTGGGGCTGAGGGGAGCTGCCCAGTCACCCACTCCAGCCACCTGCACAGCTTCTGTCAAGTGCTGAGCTGTCCCGGGCCATTTGTGAACTGGGGCTTTTCACTGCACAGGTCCCCATTGGCATGGCTTACTGGCACCTGGGGACAAGGCTACAGCAAAGTCACGTCTGCCCTCACTTACTGGGCTGACAGAATGACGTGGGGGAGCTTCTGTTCTGTGTGCGTCAAATGCTGTTCTTGGAAGAAATGTCTCTCCGCATTGTGCACTTTGGAGCACACCTCTCTTCTCGCATGCAGCCTGTGAATACAGAAACATATAGGGCCACTTTTCATATCTCGGGGGTGTCGGCTGGGCCTGTGTTTTACGAGCTCTGCGTACAGTCATGGTGTCTGCCTGCCGTGCTGTGAAAGTCACCGAGTGCCCCCTTTCTGCAGCCTAGTTACGTGTGCTTTACCAAGGCAAACTCGCTCTTGTTGCCACGTTCCCTTTCTGGCAGTCACTCTACTCTGGTCCAAAATTTAGGTCGGAATACTAGCCCTCCCTCAGGTGCTAGCTACAGCTCTTTCCCTGGGTAGCCGTGAACGGTTCAGGGGCTTGGCAGTCGGTTATGCAATCAGGACAAATCTTCAGCCTCTAACTGGTCTGCCATGGTGCCCGAGCAGCAACACGCGGACAGGGTACAGTTGCGCATGCGTGTCTGTCTTTTCTGCCTCTTACAGCATGGCGTTGAGGACACGGCAGCAGAATGCGAAAGGCTGGGAGCCACTGTTCACGCCTTCGTGGTGGACTGCAGCAAAAGGGAGGAAATCTGCAGTGCTGCAGAGAAGGTAGGGCAGCAGGGGCACATCCAAAAGCTCACCCAAACATGCTCGATTTTCAGAAAAGTCAGGAAAACAAGAGAAGGGGTAGCGTACGCAAATTGTACAAGCCCTTGGAATCTCCCCACTTCTTGCTGCTTTCTATATGGAGAGTGAAGCAGCACTTCTGAGATCGCAGGCAGTCTCATCCTCTTCTGGGGGGCTCTGGCATATCACACCTTGTTGCCAAGTTTGCTCTTTAGACTTCCAGTCCCTGAAGGAACTTCAGCCTTTTAGTTTCCTGAGCACCACGCAGACAACACTGGGGACATTTGAAATATTTTATTGTAAAGGATATGGTGCAGCTGGCTCAAAACAGTCTGCACATCTGTAGTCCCAACTGTGACTACACGGAGCACACTGTGTCTGTAGGCAACGTGTGGAGGAAGACTGTAAGCACTGGCAGTAATTAAGGGAGAAGCCTCAGATCTAAACCAGATTTCATGGTATTACTGCACAGGTCCTACCACATCTGGAAACGTGGCGCAATCTTCCTCTCCCTAAAAGAAAGAACATTAACAATTAAATTAATTGTCGCTCATCCTCCACAGCCTTGCATTTTTTTGATAACAAATGACATGCACCTTTCTGTTTTTTTCTGTCCAAAAGGTGAAGAAGGACATTGGGGATGTCTCCATCCTGGTGAATAACGCCGGTGTGATTACAGCTGCCGACCTGCTCTCGACTCAGGACCACCAGATTGAAAGGATGTTTGAAGTCAACATTCTTGCTCACATGTGGGTAAGGGCCACTACTATCTTCACACCTATGTTTTTTGGGGAGCGTTGCTGAGGAGGCATATCTAGACTAACAGTTATTTTCAGCTAGCAGTGAATTACAAAAGCGTCTGTCGGACATGTACAGCACAGGGGCACCCAGCTAGACTGACTGTTGGGAAACTTGATTAGCCTCTTGCTGATCGGAGCCTGGCCCAGTTTTTTCATTCTCCCTTTCCTCTGCATGAGCTAGCCAGCGACGGCCTCATCTGCAGCACGGGTGGGTCTCTGTCAGAGGGGTATTAGGGTTCCCTCTTCACATTGGGTAGTTTGGGTGCCCGCAGCTGAGCGCTGAGACCCTGCAAGTAGAAGATACGCAGCTGAAAAATACAAACCAATGTTTTTACCGGCTCACCCGCACAAAAGGCAGCCGGTACGTGGCCCGAATGGCTGGGCAGGTGTGGGTCGGGCAGAGCAGGAGAGGGGCAGCCCCGCAGCTCCCAGCACAGCCTGGCTACAGGGCGCAGCAAGGCCTGGCCCCTCCCTGACTGCACCCACCAGCCTGGCCAATCTCCCCGGGCACTCTTGCCCTCATGGTTTGTACCCCGCTGGGTCACCGCCTTCCCTCCTGGCTCCTTGAGCTCCTTCCGAGCCCGTTTCCCATCAGTGCTGCCTCTTCTTACGATTTGTACCTCTCTCATCTCTCTGTGGACTTTCTCACAGCTTTCTCCCAGCAGTCTTGAGTCATGGTAGCACAGCTGGGCCCTGTCAGGTCTGGGCTGTGGGTCCTTGGCATGCCCACAGCTGACTCCTGGGGTAGGGCAGCTGCCAGCAGGACTTACAGAGTGGGAGGGTTTCACCTGTTAAGGACTTGTTTGCAGCAGAAGAAAAGAGAAGCTACAGATTGATGAGTGTTTTTATGGTACATGCTGAGGTGAGACACTGGCAGCGTCGCCGCTGACACCTGAAACCTAAAAAGCAGCACAGGAAAGATGTGAGAATCAGCTCCTGTTTATAGCCGACTTCCTGAAACATTCCCGCTTGGAATTGTTGCAGTTGTACCTGCTGAATGGAGAACGGGTATCTCCGTGGCTCTCAGAATCCGAGGTGCTGTACAGCACATAGCATTAGCCATAGCATTAGTCGCTTAATTAACGATAGTCAGGGTCAGTGTTGAATATGCCTAAGAAAACATTGTTCTTTTCCCCCTTTCCTCTCCCCCACATTTTTGCCTCTTGGTTTAAATGACTCTCAAGACCACAAGAGCTTTTCTGCCAACCATGATGAACAACAACCACGGTCACATAGTCACGGTGGCTTCGGCAGCAGGTCACTTTGTGACTTCTTTCATGGTGGCTTATTGGTAAGTGATTTTAAAATCAGCTCTCTTCATTTCTTTATTTTTAATTGCGTCTTCTCCATCAGCAAGCACAGAGCAACCAAAATGTCGTGGTTTCAGCCCAGCCGGTAGCAAAGCACCATGCAGCCACTCGCTCACTCCTCCCCACCGCAGCCACGGTGCGATGAGGAGAAAATACAAAGAAAGGCTCGTGGGTCGGGACAAGAATGGGGAGGGATCATTCACCACTTATGGTCACGGGCAAAAGACAGGCTCAACTTGGGGAAGAAACAAAATCAATTTAATTTACTGTGAATCAAATCAAAACAAGGATATTAGGAAGTAAACACAAACCTTAGAACACCTTCCCCCCACCTATCCCTCCTTCCTTACTCAACCCCACTCCCGGTTCTCTCCACCTCCTTCCCCCGGCAGTGCAGGGGAACAGGGGATGGGGGTTGGGGTCAGCTCCCACACCTTGTCTCTGCCGCTCCTTCCTTCTCAGGGGGAGGACTCCTCACTCCTCCCCTGCTCCACCGTGGGGTCCCTCCCATGGGAGACTTTTCTTCATGAACTTCTCCAACATGGGTCCTTCCCACAGGCTGCAGTTCTTCACGAACTCGTCTGGCATGGGTCCTTTCTGTGGGCCGATCTTCAGCCACACGCTGCTCCATTACAGGCTTTCCCATGGAGTTGTGGCCATCTTCGGGGCATCTGTTCCCCCACTCCGCTCCATGGCCTGGGGGGACACAGCCTGCTGTCTTACCACGGGCTGCAGGGGCTACACCTCCTCCGGCACCCTTCCTCCCCCTCCTTCTTCACTGACCTCAGTATCTGCAGAGGGGTTTCTCTCACTTTCCAATCCCCCTACTCACTGCAGGTTCCCCTTCTTAAATCTGTTCTCCCAGAGGCGCTACCACTGTCACTGATGGGGTCGGCCTTGGCCAGCAGCGGGTCCGACTTGGAGCCAGGGAAGCTTGCAGCAGCTTCTCACAAGAGCCACCCCTGTGGCCCCCTCCCCCACTACCAAAAAACCGTGCCACACAAACCCATAACACAAAATAATCCTACCACTGAATACGGTATGTCCAAAGGGCCATGCTAAGGAGGAAAAAAGCACAACAGCCAGCACTGAAGGATGCCTGGAGGTTCCTGCCAATTTGCTTATCAGCTCTGACTGAATCGGGAGCAATGCTTGTATGAAGGAATAGTCATGGGATACATCAACTGATGAAAGCTGCTCTTTTTTTCTCCCTTACCCATCCAGGCTTCTGCTTAGCAAAAAAGGTATTCTCTTCCCTTCTCCTTCTTAGAAAGTAGCACTCCTGTGAGGTGTTGTAGTGTTGTCAGGTAAACCCCTATTGAGTAGCTTTTTAATCTTTCTACCATTGTGGCAGTGACTGTAGTGTACAGAAATACTTATGCCATCCTGAGATAAAATTGCTTTTCTACTTGAAACACCTCTAGAAAGTCACAGTGCCTGAACAGAAAAACTGTTAGGTTGCATATTGTCATTCTGTGTCTCATCTAGCCCTCTGTAATAGCAGCTCCAGGTGGACCAATCTTCCCCTGGGAACACTCCTTAGAGAGTCACTCACTGTTGGCAACATGAGAACTCCCCAGCCAGGGATTTTACTGGGATTACACTCTCCAAATCAATAGCAGTCAATAAACTGCTTCTCTGGTTCTACTTCTGTTTGGTGTCAATTTATACTCCTGGCCTGCACCAATTTCTGTGGCATTACTTTCCTCAATATTCCATGCATAATGCTCCTCCATTTCAAAACTCACACACGAAAGCCATGAGACACTCCTGTGTGGTACAAGAAACAGAAGAGAGTTGTTCTCCATTTCTACCCTGCCCATCCTTCTTGATTTTAGAGATTCAGGCTGTGTTCCTTCGAAGCATCTTCTCACATGGGAAAAAAAGGGAAGTCCATCGATTGATGCACATTACTTCTCATTTTCTAAGAATTCCTGACATTCATCTGTCTGTTAGCAACTAAGGTGCCTTTTTATGAAAGACACCCACTCCACATGCCACCATTACTCCCCCAGGCAGCAATATCTAATCCAGCACTCCACTCTGGGAAAGTCAGAATTATTCCCTGCCCTCTCCTCTTAGCTGGATTACATTTTTTTTGCCTCCTAGTCAGTACTGTGTGATCTTTTAGGCCATTTCTAGTTGTAGAAAGTTAGAAATAGTATTTCTGCCTTCTCATTTGTGCTTTTTCCCTTCCTGCAGTTCAAGCAAGTTTGCTGCTGTTGGATTTCATAAAGCTCTGACAGAGGAGCTGTCTACCCTGGGAAAGGATGGAATAAAAACTACGTGTCTTTGCCCAGTTTTTATAAACACCGGATTTGTCAAAAACCCCAGTACAAGGTAACTATCAGAACTCTGCCTTCCTGTCCTTCCTTCTTTGCATCAAGGCACTACATATTAGCCCCAGCTTTAGGCCTTGTATTCTGCCTGACTATATAATACTGGAGATAAACTGGTATATAGGATTGGCTAAAGAAAATCTGCAGTGTCATTTAACCTACATAATGGTTGCATTGGAATTACCCAAGTCTGCGCGTATGTGAAGCATCCTACCTCAGCTAGTACCACCTCTGTTTTACTGCCGTAGCTCTTACATGTATGCTTTCCTGTGTAGGCTTGGAAAGGTTTTGGAGATTGAAGAAGTTGTAGAGGCCCTGATGGAAGGAATACTGACCAATCAGAAAATGGTTTTTGTTCCATCACATCTAAGCATTGCTTTACTATCCGAAATGTAAGTAGCAAAAGAAAACAAAAAAGGGGCAGGAAGGGGGAACATATCAATGCTAACTACCTGAGTATAGAACCCTCAAACTTGTAACATCTGATTCAAGATTAAGTTTTATTTTATAAGGAACTGCATTTTGCACTCATGGTAGTAAATGATATGGTTTTGCAGCCTAGAGAAACCCTGGAATGACAGCTGGGCAGACATTCACATTCAACCTAGTTTCATTTATTTTGTATTATCTTCAGTGTTTGACATCACTATACTCATTTATCAGTCCAGATTTGACATCTATATGCCTAGAGTAACTAGATAATGTGTAACTGTCTGCAGGAGAGAATATTACTTTTTAAACAACCACCCATCTGAAATATTTTAGTATGAGAAGAACATATAACAAGGTAATGAAATAGCAGTGGTTCCTTCTAATGACAACAGCCGATACCATACACAAAGATTTTTTTGAGCCCTCTCATAGGTCCTTGTAATCCACTTTCTGCAGCTAAGTGTTCTCAGTGGAGAACTCAGCCGCTCTACAGGCTGATTGGGAAGGAGAGGGAGAACAAGAGCACACTTTTTCTTCACAGATTGCTATTTTCCTTGGGCTTGTGAACAACAGTTTCTCTGAACCAGCAGCACCAGTGTAGTTCTAGAAAGAGCTGAGCACCTGCTGCTTATTAGTGTTTGTTTCTTCATGTCAACAGCAAAGACTGAGGTCATGGGGGCTGGGAAAGTTGCTTCAGAAGGGCTCTATTGCTTAGCTCTACTGCTTAGCTCTACCATGGAAAGCACGGATCTGCCCTCTCACATGTCCTTAATAACCAGTGCAGCTGCTCTGCTGAGGAGGTGTTTTCATCAAGCTCAGGTTCCAAATCTGGAATTCATATCAGAACAACTAAATTAAGTTTTCAGTTAACTTCTGCAGTATGTCATGAAACACTTGGTAATATCTTGTTTGCAAACCTGACACCAGACAGTGGGGAAAAAGCTTTTAAGTCTTTTTGCATCTCCAAGAGCTGCACGCTGACAGTGCAAGTCTGCAGAAGCATAGAGAAGTCAAACCTTATGCTGTCAAAGCTCTTAAGATAACTTTGCTTTTTTGTCTTAATGTGGGGCAGTGGGACACAAAGAGACATGACTCAAAAGAAATCCTAGGAGAGTAAACTGCACCTCAGTTTTAACATCTCATCCTTCCATAGGCCTGCTGCTTTTCAGAGCATAAAACACTCAATATGTACCTATCTCTGTTCAATATTGATCCTTCTTGGATCCTGTAGAAATATTGCAACCAAAATACTGCCCAGTAGATACCCAGCCTTAGAACTGTCATAAAAGCATATGGGTGGGATTGGAGTTAAAACAAGTCAGAGATTGATGGAGGCTATATGTTCTTTGGAGATAATGCCCAGTTTAAGCCTTGGTCTGTCTGTGTGCACACGCTTCTGCTCCCGGACCAGCTCTTTCCCTCACCTGTGGTGCCACTTTTTCCCATAGTTTGTTTCTTATCCCACATTTGATTTCACGTTATTATCTCTTTCAGGTTGTTTCCAGAACGTGCCTTGGCTTTTCTGAAAAAGCTGACTGATACCAAGTTTGACGCAGTTGTTGGGCAGAAAAGCACTCAGTGAAAAGCAAAAATTGATTCTCACTTCCCAGTGGCACGAGTGAAAACAGAACATGTGCTGAGCGTAGTTCAGCTGGTTTGATTCAGAGCAGAACTAAGATGCTTCCAGGCCACCATCTCCAAGTGCACCTAAGGGTTTATCTCACACCTGCAGCAGGGACATACCTGCATAACATGGAGTGTCAACAAAGCAGAGATGCAGCTCTACAAGTCTAAAGGGCTGCTTTTGCTGTATGTTGTATCACCTCTATCTCCTAGTGCTGAGGCAGAAAGGAATTCCTGCAAAGCCCGTCTGTGGGACAGCACAGCTGCCTACTTGAGTGCAAAGGGATTGCCTGAGAATATGTTAATTTGGACACATTCCCGAGCAAAAGTATCTTGCAAGAAGCCATTTATAGGAGGTGGGTGGCCTGTTTCACCTTAGTTTATCTTTTTCAATTTAAAAAAATGTGCTCTAATAAACACTCAGTTTTGTGTGCTTTTCTAGTGAGTACCTGAAATAATACAGCCTTGTTTCTACTGTAATACCCAATTATATCAATTGTCAGTTATGCATTAGCACCATCAACATGCCTTATTCTAAATAAATACAGTTCTCTAACCCAAAGGTGTCTCCCAACAATGAAAGTGGTAACGAGGTCCGAGCAAGGACAGCGGAGCAGGTGCTAAAACGGTGAAAGGGTCAGCCAGAGTCTGCTGACCACCAGACCAGGCAGCAGGGACGAGTCGGGTCCCCCGTCACGCTGGGAAGCCACATCAGGATCAGTGTGGTACAGGCCAGGCATGGCACACTGACAGCACAGCCCACGCAAGGGCTGGGGCCAAGGCCAGGGCTTAAATGCAGGTGCCAGGCCAGGCCTGAGCAGATTGTGCATGGGGGAAGGCTCCAGATGAGCCCTCTCTCAGCTCCCCATCACAAGCTCGTGGCCTGCTCTGACGGGACCCACCTTGACCAGGAGGTTAAACCCCCAAAGGTCTTTGGCCTGCAGTACAAGAGAACAGCATCTGATGAAACATGTGTCAAAGACCTCTTCAGAGCACAGATTATCTTTCCGCCCACTTGTGCAACTCCAGCTGCACCAGGCACTCGCTGGCTCACAGCCGTCCAAGGGAGGCCTGAACATGCTACCACCTTTGGCACAGCTGGAAATGGGTGGCTTCCACTAGAATCCATCCCACTCACCTGAGAATTTCATGTTGTTCTCCACACTGAGGTTCTTCAGAAAAGGGAGAGCTCTCATCACCCAGCTCCTCCTGCTCTTGGGTGGCAACAGGTAGAAGTTTGTGCTGCCGGCAGCACAAATGGTTGCTAAATGACACAAAACTGGTTTCCTTTTTGCCATGTAACAGTCATGTAACAGGACATTCAGGGTGTGTCAGACCACGGGTTCCCAGCTTGGGAACTTCTGCTTCACGGTGCAAGATTCCTGTAGCCAAGGAAGGAAAAGAAAGAAGGGGTTTGCAAATTTCGGGGAAGGTTAAAAAAAAAATGTTAAAAGCCAATTAAAGACTGTTAGGTTGTATTTAAAACCAAACCCCTAAACATTTAAGAAGCATGCTTTATGAGTCCTGCAGGATAAAGGAGGCCAACTTGCATGCATGTTCAGGGAGTTATTTTCTAAGTCTGTTTTCCCTGCCACAGTGGCATCCCCCAAATCTGATTTATTGTGATTTAATGTCATGTCTACTCTGAAAGAAGTTTTTTGTTTTGTGCTGCTTCTGCTTTTATTTGAGCTACATATTCAGCTCTTGCTAAGAGGATGGGCCTGTCACAACTGAGAGCCACTTGCTCTTCTCCATGTTGCCTGAGACTGCAAGTCTTCTGCTCAGCATAAAGAAGCAGATGCAAGAGGAAGGATTTAAACCTTCATCTCCTGAACACCAGTGACAGAATTGAACCATCAAGCCTTCTGGGCTCCTCAGTTCTCTTTCTGGCCACAACAGACAACTGAAGCTTATCCCAGAGTCTGGTCATTATGGGTGCCTAGCAGGAGCCTATGCGAACAAGCTTCATACAGCTGCCTACAGCCAAGTCCCAAATTTGAAGAGTGGTACCTCACATCCTGGCTTAGAACTCGTTATGAGTCAGGTTAGCGATTCTGGCCTCATGCTCTGCCTCCCTCTGAGGTGCCTCTTGGAGTCGGCGCTTCTCTGCCCTCCCTGCCTTCTCTGTCTCAGCCACAGCACTGACTGGAGCCTCGTGCCAGGAAAATGACAGCACCGCTGAGCTGTGCAATTAGGGTCTGGCCCAAACGCCGATGTGTTAATTAAGAACAGAATGAACTTCCAAGAGAAAAGTAGGAAGTGCCTAGCTCTGAATCTCTCTGCTGGAGTCAACCCAGTCTCCCACAGACAAGATGAGCAATGGTGCAGCTAAAGCTCTGGGACATTGCCTAGAGGTCTGCAGAGCTCCTTTCCCAGGTCTTGCAGCTGTTCCATTTTTAGGATCTGAGGACCCCACAGGGATTTTATGTACCAGGTGCACTATATATTCCCAGAACTGCTGCACGCAGCATGCAGATGCCACTGCTGTGACTGCCCTGCTAGCTGACAGAGGCTCAGTTCCTCAGTGTGGGAGGCATGAAAGAGAGCTATTGGTATTACAAACCTTATAGCTGTGTTTGCAAGCTACATGGCCAGGCACCACACTCATGCACCATTTTGCAGTCATCCCTACTGTCGAAGTGTTAGCATGCTTCCTGGCATAGTTTTGGCCCATAACCGTGCCTGCCAGCACACACTCTGGCATAGTGGCGGGGGGGGCAATGTGTCCATGGGTAACAGAGCTGCTGGGCAGGCGGTGTGGGTGAGACCATCTGCTTTGCAAGAGGAGTGGAAGTTTATGCACATAGAAGCATTCCGAGGACACCATCAATATCAACACTGAACAAAAGAGCAGCTGTGATAAGTTTCCCTTTGTCCACTATATATGCAGACCTGACTGGTCTGAAATTTCAGAGGCTCATTATTAGAGGAAAGAACAACATTTAACAAGAATATTTAATGACAATATTTAGCATTTGTAATTACTGTCTTCATCATGATAGGTAAAATTTTCAAGAGTCTCGATAAGTAGCTTCAGCTCATCTTGGTCACATCAAGTCTTACTGAATTTCTGATAGCATGGTTTAAAGCTCATCACAGCACTGTAGCCTGATCTGTCTCTATAGCAAAGTCTGAGAGTACTTCTTTGTAGACTGGCTCTGCTGCATTTTTCCAAGTCCTTGAATCCTACTCAGAATGTTAGGAGAGTCATCCCAAATTGTGTTTCTTGTCACAAACCTAGGCTGCTCACAAGTGAAAATCATGGCTGTACATCTTATTGCCACTGGCTGCTAGCACTGAGGCCCCAACCTCATGATTTGGGCAAGACTCATAGTATTTTAATGCTTGCAGTAATGCCAGTATGCATAAAACAATACGCAATTTTACACAGCATTTCAGAACACGGATTTCTAAATGCACAGAACTTCTTGAACCCAGCAGTTCAATGAAAGGGGGTTTTGGTTTGGTTTGGTTTTTTTTTTCCTACTGCTTTACTGAAATGAAGCACCTGAGATCACTGGCTGTTCACAGTGTGATAAATGAATTTAGTCTCAAACAGGATTCCACTCAAAATTTACAATTTATTAAATGAATAAAGGCAAGCAAACAGCGCTGGGCATGCCGGGAGCTTTTGCTCTACCAAGACGCGCGCTGTGAAAAACAACCCAGCTTCTTTTATAGTCTAACGTTAGTTACATACTTATACTAGGCGTGTCCTTCCAAAAGACTCTCCACCTCCTGGTTGTGCAGGTGCAGTAGTTCTAGAAACTTCTCGAACTCTCCTCATCGGCTGAGGGGTCCTCCATGCAATGTATCTCCCACCAAGCTCCCCACTGCTGGGGCATGACAGCAGACACCCTGCACAACACCAGCTGCGATCACCAGAACCCAAACAAGTTCACAACAGACACCTCCCCCCTAACAAATGCATATAACAAATTGCTCATACACTGTTATTTTAATACACCCTCTATTTATATATACTAAAGATCACCCCGTTCATAACCTCGCTTAATACTATGATAAATGCCTCAGTTCTCCCCTAGGATCTCTTGTTTAACACTGTGCAGTTAACAACCGGTTTTGGGCTGGCAAAAAAGAACTCTATAAATATCATCTGTCTCCTCCTGGCCTGCGGTTATACGAGGACCGACAAAATAGTTAAAGATTACAAATACAGTGAGGGTCACATTTTATTATGTGGCCCTAGCATTGTTTATATTGACACGAATCAGATGAACAGATTTCACAACAGTGTTGCAAAACTGTCTGCAAAATTCTGAAACACATTTTTGGTACCCTAAACCTTTCAGATTCTTTCTTTCTGCATCTAGTATCTGGCCATACATTTTGCTCTTTTCGAAGCAGGTATCTTGCTTTTTGTAGTTATGCTACAGTTTGAGCTCACCCCTAAAAGGATCGCAGTTTTACTGCAAAGCCTCTATTAGAGTATGAATAAGCTTACATTTATCCGGCAAGCCAGGTGTTACTAGGAATAAACATGCTTTCATGCAAACTATTTCCCCTCTGTGTTCTCAACTAGTAGCTGATCATTTTCCAAAACATCACAATCAAAATGTTTTTCAAGAAACATTCTAGTTAAACAGATGTTGCAACAGGAAGATATGCTTATTGCTCAAAAATCACCCAGTGACAATAGTGACTGTGTTTTTATATAAAGCTATTCCAGACACTCATGTTCACTAGTGCCTACCAGCTTGCTAGTCACGAGGTAATCTCTAATGGGAAAAAAACCCAAACACTGAGCAGGAACTTGCACTAATCTTCTGATGACCACATAGCTTTGATGATGAAATGCTGCTGCTTTGTTTTGAAGAGTTGACCTGGGATACAGTAAAAAAGAAGTTCTTCAAGCCTTATAGCACTGACATCTGCACTCTAAGAGAGGTGAAAAATTGAAGAACATGCAATAATCGTTTTTAATATTATGCAGAGGCGGTGGTCTGCATTTACTCTAGTGATTTCTGTGTAGTTACACTGAAATTATACTCGCAAAAGACAAGATTCAAGTCTCTCTTGTTATAAACGCTCGTGACAAATTGGAGGAGCCAATTTGTATTGAATAAAAAAATCGAATTTATTAGCAAGCGATAAGAGAGCAAAACAGCGCTGGGCGGCAGGGGAGACAGTGCTCCGCCACAAGCTCGTAACTTTATGTTACAGTTACATTCCTTATATACATTTCATGTACCCCTTTCTTGCAAGTCTCCGCCTTGTCCTTCTTCTTCTTTCTTCACTTGTGCAGGTCTGTTACTAGGCTGATTCGGTAAATCTCAAGGGTGAGTGTTTTTTGATGTAGAATGTCTTTTGATGTGGAGAAATACAGTCTTGGCAGAATTAATCCCTTTCTCTGGTAAGTTGTAGCTGTTGTCTTTTCCTCCTTATCTAGTAAGTTATAGCTGTTGTTCTTTTCCCTCCTTATCTAGTAAGTTATAGCCGTTGCCCTCTTCCCGTGACCTTTACGCATCATTTAAGTAAGCCTTGTTATTTACACAAGGCATATGCTAACTTTCAATATGTCTCTTCCCCCTTCTCGATTTCATGAACAAAGTTAACCCGTTCATTACATCTCTGGTATAAAAAACAATGGGGGGGGGATTATTTATCTGGACCTCAGTTCTCAAAGCCCTTAAAGCATACACGTGCAGTTAACAACAGTTATGGCTGCACAGCCTAATCATTAGTGTTACCTTCCCAGTGAAACACTTGTTCATGTGGCACATTTCCACTTCCATCCTTCTCTCTGTCTTTGACATAAAACAGTATCAAAAGCCCTTTTAAACACAAGCACAATTCCAAGGGGATTTTAATGAGCTTGTCTGGGAGGAGGCTACACCATGATTTACAGCAAACAAAGTAATATGGGACAAAAAAAGATAAAACATTTTAGATGAATTGGTTATTTCCTTAGAAGTACCCTTTTAGGTAACTCAGAGCTACACATCAGTTCCTGTAAATTTAATGAATACTTTCAGCCAAAAAAAAGTGTAAAACATTTTGAGGAAGATAAATTGAGCCAAGTTTAATTTTACAGGGGAAAAACAAATGTAAACTTTTTTTTTTTTAATTAAGTCAACAAGACAAAATATGTGATTTCCATGGCTCTGATATGGAAAAGACAAAGAAAACCTTTACTCTGGGATATGACGATGCAGATCCTGCTTCACAAAGGCTCTGCTTTTTATACATACAGGCTAGTTGTTACATAACAGATCTCTGTTTGGCCAAGGAAGCTCAGCTTGGGCCACGCAGCTAACATTGGCCACAGGACACATCAGGATCGCAGTGAGCCAGTTTAAAATGACACATTTGATAACTTTCTCATTTTAGGAAGTTTAGAAGAATACAAGTGCCGTAAGAACATTCTACTGAGCATGAGCTACATTTATTCCTCACAAGGACAAAGAACATTGAGCAAAACCAATCTGACATTAGCACACTAATTAAGAGGCACAGTTACAGCTAACACAGCGATGTTGCTCCTGAGATTTAGGTGAGTATCTCTGCACAGGACTACGGAGATACTTTGTAAAGGATACTCCTTTTATATCTGTTAATTGTAATGGATGCAAAACCAGGAATGAGTGGCTGAGAATCATTAAAAAATGCAACATTTTATGAAAGGAGTTTATACTTACTTATCTTTTTATACTTATCTTCATTTTCTAGATAAAGAATTCCTGACTCACAAGGATTATTTGTTCCTAATCCATATGGTTAATCAGTAACCAATTCGGGGCAGGAGTGGCTGTAGCTCACTTCATGCTCTTTCTCCTCAGGAGCAAGGAACAGATAAAAAGGAAGGAATGACAGCATGTGCCAAACAGAGGTGTATTCTCCTTTAGCAGGATGACATTAAGTCCATGTATACCCCAGGCCTATAAGAAAGCAGCAGCACAGATTTTTCAGATAGTTATTTTTCAAGCCATGGATTGTTTCAGTCTTGCCCTGTCACACACAACACTGTGTTTTACATTTGCAGCCTCAGAAGTCATGAAACTTAGGACGCCCCAAACACAGTTACATAAAGCACAGATCCTCTCAAGTTCTTAAACACATAATATGGGTCACAGACAACCAAATCCTAACGCATGATCCTCAAAACTCTAAAGGTAGTTTTCGATAATGTCTGTGCTGTGCAATGCTGAGTTACCTGAGCGCTAGGTCAAAGGCACTGAGAGATATGTTTTGCATACATAGGTAGCCCCATGCTTATCTGCTATCTTGGAGCCCAGCAGTGGTACAGCTGTTAGTGCAGCTCTGTAGTAATATTTTTGGGAAATGGAATTTTCTTCATTCAGCAGCTAACTCAAGGATCTCTGGACAATACCAAGAGACACAGTGCAAACCTATACTCAGTGCATTACACCTTCTTGGCAAGATACAACCATCTGGCATTCAGTCTCTATCTGAAGCCTCCTCAAGGTAGGTGTTTATGCTTCTGTGGGATCTCTCCCTGTAGGCATATTTGACACACACTGATTTAGCTGAGCTTAACACACAAAGCCACAGTCACTCAACACCCAGAAATCCTTTTCACCCAAGCTTATGTCTTGTCTCTGAGCTGTCAGGTCATGATTTCTCTTTTGGACCAAGTGAACTTCATTTTTCCCCCTGAAGAATAACACTGGGAAAAAAAAATCAGCTACGTAAGCTTTCACAGATGGCTCTTTAGTCACATATCTGCTTCTCTTTCTCTCTCTCTCTTTTTTTTTTTTTTTTTTAAGAATTGTTACTATCAAGGAATAGCAGTATTTTTAAATTAGTTTTTCAGAGGGGAGTCGTGTTCTCATAGCATCCCATCTCTACCCCTTGCCTGACTGACCACAGTTGGAAACTATTTCTTAGTTTATTAACATTAATTCTGAATACAAGATTGTCCTGGGTTCAGCTGGGATAGAGTTAATTTTTACAGGAACCTGGGAGGTGGCGGGGGGCACAGCCGGGACAGCTGGCCTGAACTAGCCAAGGAGCTATTCCATACCATGTAACATCATGCTCAGTATATAAATGGGGAGCGGGCCGGGGGGGGGTCTCCCGACTTTCGGTGGGGAAAGTGGCGGAGCGTCGGATTTCGGGGGGTGAGCAGTTGCACTGTGCATCACTCGTTTTGTATATTTTTTTATTAGTACCGTTGTTGTTGTTGTAGTAACTTCTCTTTTTTGTGTGTTGTCCCAGTAAACTGCCCTTATCTCAACCCTCGAGGTTCCGGGTTTTTTGTTGTTTTTTTTTTCTTTTTCTTTTCTCTCCTCCGATTCTCCTCCCTATCCCACCGGAGGGGGGCGGGAGGAGTGAGCGAGCGGCTGCGTGGTCCTTTGTTACCAGCTGGGCTGAAACCACAACAAAGATGTATTAAAAATAGACAGCAGAAAGATACATGAAAATAAAGGCCGGTTTTAAGAATCTATGTTTTAATTTGTTGTGTTTCTCGGTTTAGTAAGTCAGCCTTTACAGCAAGGAGATAAAGTATCGAAGTCTTACAGATCCCTTAAAGCCAATCAACCAACCAAGTAGCTTAGCAACCATCCAGGCTTTATTCTTTTGTTGTAGATTATTTTAAATGATCACTAATCCTGCTACAAAACTTCCAATTCCATAGGCTCTACATAGCCTAACTTCAGATACAGTCCAAAGCTTGGGAGTCTGAGGTCCCTTTCACTACTAATATGCATCGTGCAGCATAGCATACACAGGCTAGTCTTTTGTGTTCTTAAATTATTGTTGCAGAGCTAAGGAGATGGCTGAATAAACTTAATTAAATACATAAGGAGACTAATCAGATTTCCATTTCCTAAAATGTAATTCCTGACCAGTGCAATTTTATAAACATTGACTGCATTTTCTAGAAGATGTTTTCTGATTCTACAATTGCTAACCCAGCAAGCCAGTATAGTTTTAAATTCAAGTCTTTAAGAGAAGCCAATCACATAAGTTATTTTATATTTACTAACAGAACAGAGGGAAAGCATTTACCAGAACAGTCACAATGGATCGCCAGGAATCCAGCCTCAAAGTCTCTCCACGTTCAGCAAAAGGTAACCTCTTTCTGTCATCAGAGATTATACATCACACATGTAAATCACTACTTGCAAGGACTTAGTAGATACATGTATCTGAGGGCAGGAAGGGAGCACTGTGCCAAAACCCCCCAATGACAGCAAAACTAAACAATAGTGTCTTTGTGGGTTTCAGGCCTGATCAAACTATTATGGAAGTCAATGGGACCCTTTCCGGTGGTTTCCAGGGACATTGGATGCGAGCCACAATACATTGCAAGCAGTATCACTAACTCTCAAAACCAGAAATAAGAGCACACAGGCATTAGCTTCTCATTTAGAATAGGAGTCTGTCCACTGATTCCTCCTACCTTTTTACAGAACAGAGTGATGAGCTTGCTGCAATCCCCGGCGCTTGTCACAGGAAGCTGGGAGGTAAGATTTCCTACAATTTCTTAAGTGTCAAGCTTTCATCTTGAAGAGAACCAACCTGGGGGAAATAAAGCAGCTCCCAGGCTGGATGTTGTGGACATGCAATGTAGAAAATACAAGGCCAATAAAGAATAAAAGTGGGCACTACAATAGAAGGCAAGGAGAAAACTGCAAAACACAAAGCTCTGACAAACTTGTTCCCATCAGACCATTGGCTGTGTGCCTGTGGTTCCCGAGGCCCACTGGGAAGCCCCCTTCTTAACCCTCTGACCAAGAGGTCTGTCTGTATGGGTCAGTTTGTCTGATCTCAGCCTTCTAGAAATTGCTCATGGCTAGCAGTGTCTCTGCCACGTACATACAGGTTAGTACCTTTCAAACACATGGATGGATTTGGGGAGGATTGCTTGGTTTTTTGTATTCAGAGAAATAGCCACTAAGGCATTGCTGAATTGGAATTTTCTGAGATGTATCTATGCAAAACCTAAAATGTTTTGGGTTGATCAAAACTAGTGCACTCTGGACAGTTCAGCACATCATGTAACCATTTCAGCTGTTTGCTACTGAATTTTCACCACCTCTGACCTCTATGAAATACAGGGCAGGGTGTGGGGAATAACAACCCAAACCCATTAAATTGTTATATTTTAGATAATAATGATTATCCTCATTTTCCCATGGATGGTGTTCTGGTTCTTTCTCAAACAGGACAGCTCAAATAGCAGTGTTACTTAGTTGGACATTTTTGCTTTTAAACCCCCCCCAAATAAATGTGCATCTCCCCATAAACATAGCATATGTATATTCTGTGTGGAACTGTAAACCTCCAGCCACTCATTCTTGGATAAGCATGGATTTATAAAACACCTTCCTGCTTTTCAGCAGAATTGTGTTGTATTCAGGAAAAAAGGAAATCCTAGAATTATTATGCAGATCTATAGAGGTGAACTTGGCATGCAGCATGAGAGTCCAGCTTTCAACTTTGCAGTATGTAACTGGAAAAACTATTGAGCTATTTAGCTGTGGGGCTGGAGGCGGAGGGCATTTTTAGTTGGCTAGCTGTGCTTGCTTTTGTGCAGGATAGTTATTTAAGAAGACTTTGTACTTCCCAGGGCATGTATTTCTTTAATAAGGTCTTTCTTCGATTCTAACAGCCTGTAAAACATTCCTAGCCAACTCTTTCCAAGTTCTCAAGTCAAGCTTTAAGCAAAATCAGACCAAGACTCACCCTTACTTCTCCACAGGCAGAGAGAGGCACTACAAACTAAGAGACTGAAACAATCCTGAGGGAAAGTGTGTAATGGGAAAACGTGTAATGGCAACATGTATTCCTGCACAGAAGGGGGTATGTGGCAGCACTGTGTGAGACATATATATATGCTGTACAGGCCAGAGCTGGTGGCCAGGTGGGAAGGAAGGAGCTGGTCCTGCCTTTTTCTCTGTCTCTGAATTCATGGAGAGCAGTTCCTCCAAAATCTGAAGCAGGATCACTCTCATCTGTATTACATAGGAGACTGCACTAGTTCAGATTTTGGAAGGACAGGGTGATGGCATTTCTCAGGAATTGTTCTGCCTGCCTCTGCTTCCCATTGAAGGGCAGCTTTTTTACATGCCAAGAAAAAAGGAGATAAGCTTTGGTACATGGCATTGAACCAGAAAAGGGAAACATGGTTATGAGAGAATAGCAAGCCAATAGACTCATTTTCACTGTGAAACTGTCCTGGAATGCATGCCTAGCATAAGCTTCAGCAGCACCTGCGTGCAAATTTTGGTTGTTTTTTTTTTTTTTTTCCAAATTGGCCTGGAAAACATGGTTTTCACAGAAACCGTTCTCTAATGGCATGAGAATAGTCAGAGACCAACTATAGCAAGAAGAATAACTATTCTCATATGCTGCTTGATAAACGAGTGGAGCTGGCACTGAAGGATTAGCCACCCCACAGAGCCATCAGCTCTTGCTGACCCCTGCGGTTCTCCTCTGCCCAAGAAGATGAAGCAAAGCACAGCCAGAGCAACTCACGTCAGCAACAGCGCATCAAAGCCTGGCAGCTACTTTGCGCAGTCACTGTGAACTGCCCAACCTAAAATAAACTCTGCTGCTGGCCTACCATTCAATAGCAACGGAGCGCACATCCCCATTTTTATTGCGAAGCTTCCCTTCTCCCCTTCCCTTCCAGCGCATCGTTTCACAGCGGCAAAACCCCCACGCGTGCAGCTGCCTCCCCTCAGCGCGTCGCGTTGCCGACGTTTCTTAAAAGGCGGCCCGGGCACTCCAGCTGCTGCAGCACAGAACTCCTGCCCCCTCAGGTACAGCGTGGGCCCGGCGAAAGGCCCAGAGAAGCCACCAACGCGGTACCGGCCCTGGCACGGACCCAACCCTTCCTTCTCGGAACGGGGGTCGAGGAGGGGAGAAACGCGGGACCCCTCCCAACGCCCCAGGCGGAAGGGGCGTTAAACCGGGGAGCCTCGCCGCAGCGCGGTGCGTAACGCGGCTCCCCCTCACGACCGCCGCTGGGGCGGGGCAGCCCGCCGCCCACGCGCGAGGCAGCGGCCCTCAGCCCCAACGGTCGCCCCGCCCCGCCCTCCGCCGCGCATGCGCTCCGGCCCGCCGCCCTGCCCCGCGCGGGCGCGCCCGTCCCCCCCCCCCCGCCTCATCCCGGCCGGCCGGCCGGCCCTCCGCCGGACCCCGGCTGTCGGCGGCAGCGCAGGTGAGCGGGGCGGGCCCCGGGAGGGAACCGCGTCTCTCGTCGCAGCCGGAGGGGCTACCACCACCGCCGCCCTCCCCCCAGCCCCTTTCGCCGCAGCGGGAGGGCTGCACCCCGCTCCCGGGCCCCTCGCCGCCATGGTGGGTTGCCCCTGCCTTTATGTAAGTCGCCCCCCCTCTCCCCTCAGGTGTAACGGGAAGCGGTCCCGCTTGCTTTGGCGCGGGCGGGATGGTTTGTCCCGCTCCTTGCAGTCCCCCGCGGCCGTTCTTGACCCCTGAAACGCCCCTGGCCACCTCGCAACGCGCCGACGGCGGGAGGGGGGGACGGCCCGGACCCCGCTCCCGTGAGGGGCTCCTTCGGCCGCGGGGCGGGGGACGGGAACGGGCCCGGCTCCCTTTCGTTGCGAACGGTTACTGCCGCGGCCGGCCGCGGAGACCCCAACCGAGCGTGGATTTCTTGCAGGTTAACCTAGAATTGGTGGAAACCACCCAGAGCTGGATTACGCCCCTTGGAAGAGCGCACAAGGGTGGCGCGCTGCCTGGGCTAGCCTCAGCATCAGAGGGCTCATTCTTTGGGAGGCACCCGTGGGGGTCCTGTGCTCACGGAGCTCTTAGTTGCAGTTCAAGCACAGAGACAAAGCCGCGCGAATAAACTGAGCTGGGGATCCACACATTTCAAGATGGTGCATGTAATTCGCTACTGTGGAGACCGCAGCCCAAGAAGCTAGCACTCTGGTCAGCTTACTGGTTGGCATCTTGCAATGGATAACAAGTAGAGTCACTTCAGTTACCCCAAACCAAATATTTCTTGTGTTAAAAAAACAGCAGGAAATTACCTCTTGCTGCTGGGGAGAGCTTCAGGAGTTCCTAACCTCTCCTTCCTTCTCAAATAGATGAGAATTTCAGATGCCACAGCCCCACCAGCTCTTTATATTGCCCGCCTGAGTTTCCTTCCTGCTTTGATAGGTTCCACCTTTCCATCTCCACTCAAGCCAGTTGCTTACTGGCTGCTGGGAAGTCTCAGTTAATCAAGCTCTTACCCATAAGGGGTGTGGAGGTAGTTCACAAACCAGATAGAGCCTCCTAGTTCGTAGATCTGCATTTCCTCCTTTGCCTAGTCACTCCTATGTATTCTGCAGTAGTAAAAGTTATAAAACTCAGAGATACCTGGCTTTCTGTGCCTGTTGCAAATGCTTCTGGAAGTACAATCAAACAATTTACACGTGTGACTGTAGAAAAGTACCGCAGCAGGTAAAATAGCTCATCAACTGTTAATAAGCTAAAACCACAACAGGTGTGTCACATACAGCTTTGATTGCTTGTAACTGAGGTTAAGCTGCAAAAGGTTCAGCCACCTTCTTTAAGCAATTGGGTCTGAGGCTTTTGAGTTAGTTTGGGCTGATTCCCCTATAATCTGTGTGAACTCGCTGTGTAATGTAAGAAGTGTATTGGCTTT
Source organism: Buteo buteo (assembly GCF_964188355.1). Lineage (NCBI taxonomy): Eukaryota > Metazoa > Chordata > Aves > Accipitriformes > Accipitridae > Buteo > Buteo buteo. The sequence goes on along the minus strand of NC_134171.1, from coordinate 66,656,205 downwards.
GTAATGTGCCAAGATTGTACCTGTAGTTTCTGTGCAGCATGTGATTAGCAGTGTACTTACGACCTTGTTTATTTTATAAATTATTAGTGAGATGTCAGTAGCCTGGCATCCAGTTTTCTAGCTGGCCATTTATTTGTAAAAGCAAGTTTAATCAGTGTGGTCACAAGAAGACACAATCATTGTGTAATTACTGCCAGTAATTTGATGCAAGGCAGCATAGTACCATGTTAGCCAGTGTCTTAGTTCTTCCTCAGCAGGCTTCACCAAACAGATTTTGTAATAATGATTTCCTGCATCAATAGTTGTAGCTTCTTGGGTTGTGAAGCCTTTTATCTTGTATTACCTCTGCCCCCTCCTGATTTCAAACAGATTTTGAAGGAGCCTCACAGCTCTGGGACAAAAGGAAAATGATATTGCTTTATGGTTTGAGCCATTTGACTTGTGAGTGTACCATGAGGCTGCAGCCTCAGTGAATCTCGACTCTAGATGAGAGAATATGATGACGGTTGGCAGCTAAGGCAGAGAGCTCTGAGAGGATGGGGCTGGTGGGTATATGGGAAATGGTGTTTGGCTACAGCTCTAGGATGTGCTGGTGGGTGCCATGCCTTGATTTATGTGTCCAGGATAAAGGGCAGCTGGCAAATGACTTCGAAATTATTTTGCTCTCTGTTAACACTTCCCAGGAAGGGCTGGACTAAACACTGCTGTGGAGACCATTAAACTATTGTTATTTTAAATCAGGTCCATCAGAGGAGACAATAGTGTCTCTCCTTGGTAAGGGCCTGTTCTGTGTTATTAGGAATGTAAAGTACTAGTTAAAATTTTCATTACCTATCTACCAACACTTCACTATGGTCCCAATAATTGGACTCATTTGCAGTGTTTTTTCTTTTGTGTTCTACTTTTTGGATATTGCCAAGGTTACCTTGCATAAATAAATCACTCGAGTGCACCTGTATCTATAAAGCAGAGTCCTTCTTCACTGTTTTGGGGCTTCTGATACGTTTTGCTGATTGTTCTGAAGCAAAAGTAAATCAAGCAGAAGTAAATCATGGCATATTAGGTTGTTTGGTTTTGATTATGCAAAATTGAACAAAATTGTCAACCTGTCATCCCATAAAGCTCAGAGGACAGTTGGCCTTTCTGCTGTTCGATGGAAACTGGGATTAAACCTCAGTAGAACTTTGTTGAGCATAATCATGTATTATATCAAAGGAAGCAGGGAAGAAGCTATCTCAAAACAGGATTAAGGGATTGCCAGGCAGAATTCTTTCCAAAGTGAGATTTTATCTGTGCTTTTCATGCTCTACAAGACACCTTTTCTGTCACATTTTTCCAAGAAAGAGCAGTCTGTATTCACTGTTTGTGCGTCTACAGCACCGATGGGGTTTTAGTTACAGAAGAAGATAAAAGATGGTGGCAGCTGTACCCATTTCACTGTTTTCTGAACTACCTGTGTGACAAGTAACACAGAACAATAACACATGTCAGTTTTTGCTACAAAGAACCTTTGAAATTCTGAAAGGATCTGGAAATTTATATTCATGTTGTCTTAAGAAATTTTTTTATTAATTTCTACAAAAGGAAGCCTGGTGGTTTTAAACAAGCTAAACCAGTTAGATACGTGGTTTCTGACTTTTTTTTTTTCCCTGTTAAATTAACTTTCTGCTGAAAAGTACAGTAGGCTTAGGCTTGTATTACAGTGTGTAACTTGAACTTTCCCATGTTTTCCAACCTTGTCTGATTTGACCTAATTAGCATGGGCATCTGAGCAGTTTTGCCTGAGGTTGCAATAACTCCTGTGACAGAGTTGGTGAATGGAGAAGGGGAGAGCACTGACGTTTTTCTATGCTATTTTGTCAGGTTTTTCCCCCCATGTTCCTTCTTGGTGATGCAGCTGTAACCAAACTGAACAGCGAACAGCTGCTTGTGCAGTCCCTGCCAAAGCTGCTGCTGGGCTGCAGTTTGCACTGCAGCTGCCTCCTGCCCTTCCCACTTCTGTCCCTCTGTCTCTTCCTCAGCTCTGCCAGCTGCCCTCTTTTCAAATGTTCAGGTTTTCTTAGTACAACACAAGACAACAACTAGCCTTGTTCTGTTAGTGTCCTGGTTTTAGCTGGGATAGAATTAATTGTCTTCTTAGTAGCTGGTAAGGTGCTATGTTTTGAGTTCAGTATATGCAAAGAATGTTGATAACACACCGATGTTTTCAGTTGTTGCTAAGTAGTGTTTAGTCTGAAGTCAAGGATTTTTCAGCTTCTCAAGCCCAGCCAGTGAGAAAGCTGGAGGGGCGCAAGAAGTTGGCACAGGACACAGCCAGGGCAGCTGACACAAACTGGCCAAAGGGGTATTCCATACCATGGGACGTCACATCTCGTATAGGAACTGGAGGGGGGAACAGCTCGGGGACTAACTGGGTGTCGATTGGCGGGTGGTGAGCAATTGCACTGTGCATCATTTGTACATTCCAATCCTTTTATTATTACTGTTGTCATTTTATTAGTGTTATCATTATCATTATTAGTTTCTTCTTTTCTGTTCTATTAAACCGTTCTTATCTCAACCCACGAGTTTTACTTCTTTTCCCGATTTTCTCCCCCATCCCACTGGGTGGGGGGAAGTGAGTGAGCGGCTGCGTGGTGCTTAGTTGCTGGCTGGGCTTAAACCATGACAGTTAGCTGCATTAAACTGGAGAAGATCTCATCACTGCATATGCTTATCTAATCTTGTGGTCAGCAGCACCAGCGTGTCATCAGGCTCTGTATTAGACAAGTTAGTTTTATACAGCCACACATACAAGCTCGTATATATTTATATGCATGCAGTCTGTTTGTACTCAAGTCACTTCCAAAACCTCCCTGTTCATAGGGCTACAAACTTTGCATTTACAGAAGGCAAATTTCTTGTCTCCTTCAATTAAAAGGCCCTTTTGTTTTCTGAGTGAGTGAGGCTAACTGTCCTTCTCTGTACAGACCATGATGTGATTTTTTGTTCATCTTGTGAGTTGGTAACCAAAATTACATACAGGATACTTGGTGAAACTTCACCTGTGTCTTGATTTCTCCTGGACTTCTGCCTTCTTTTCTCCAACTTACTTCAGTACCACCGCTCATAAAGAGCATTGGATTTACGGGTATCATAATACTTCTCACCTGAACACTGCCTAGTTGTGGTTATAGTGGGGGTCTTGGTTTTGTTTCTGTTCTGTATCACTGAAATGTCTTCCTCCCTTGTGTCAGTGGAAGAATGAGGACAATCCCCTCTTTCTAGGTCACTGTCTCCCAAGGTACGTGACAGGTGGAGCAGGCCATGTACTCCAACATCTAGGTTGGCTCGTCGGCCAGCATTCCTGGGGTTTCATTTCATGACACAGGAAAACAGAGCGATGTTCATTCATGTCCTGCCACTGTCTAGTGTCTTCATTTCTCTTTGCTTCAAAATTATATTGTTTGAGGTATTTTACCTATACTGAACATAAATACTCTATGATGTGACTTGACTTGAGTAATGTTACACTTAATTCCGTTTCAGACTTACCTAGAATGTCTGAATCAAAATTGCTTCACTTCAGGGTGTTACTGTTATCTGAACTGTAGCAGATATAAGATAACGTGCTTGTGCTCTGACCTCCCATCCCTGCTTGCTTTTCTAAGTTTGATAGTGAGGAATAGCTAGGAGGGGATCCTCAGTCCCTTGCCTGAAGACCAGAACACCAACTCTGGGGTCTGGAACAGCTGCGCTCTGGGAACAGCAGATGCAATCAATATTTCTAAATATTTAACTTGAACAAGAAAATTGCTGGCCTGCTCTCAGCAAACAATGGTGAGCTATAAACAATATGTGGTTTGTTTTTTTATTCAGACAGTTACTCCTTCATTGAAAGTGTCAAACAGCTGTCTACAAGGAATAACAGATGATGTTATGAATGAGGCACTTCCTTTAGTTTCCTTAGAGTCGGTCACTTTCTGTGATGGCCACTTACATTCTTAGTGTAGTTGAAATACTAGACTGTACCGAGGCTGGAAGACTTAATTGCCAAGATGAAAAGGGAGCAGACGTTACTGAGGTTTTGAATGGCCGTGGCAGTGTTTCGCCCTAGAGAGGGAAATAACTCTGTGTGTGTCCAAGTGTGCAGCATTCACCCAGTACTAAACTAACCTCAAGTAGTTGGATGTTATTGTTGCATTACTGTTGATTTGGGGAGCAAATCTGTAAATGGCTCTTCTCTCTGTTTGTGGATTCTTAGTACATAATTAACAGAGCATCATGCACGCTAACCTAAATGCTGATCAATCCTCCTAGCTAGTGGTTCTTAAACTAGTGAACTTCTATATAATTAAAGATGTGAAAGTACAACTTCAACTTCTTGCCCTTTTCATCTGCTGTCCCTTCAGGCTGTGCAATGACAAACCTATGTACAATTCCATTTCAAGCTGGAAGGAGGAGTAGGTTTGGACTTGAAATATACTGACGTTCATGACTTCTGTGTGACCTTCAGATTTCCAGAGTTTAGTATCTTGATTCAAGAAGTGCTACTAAAACTCATTTCTGTTCTGTTTAAAATCGGAGAACAGTAAAAGCCTATAGCTAAGCATTCAGGTCAGCCCAAACCAGTATTTTCTGCCAGTGGAACATCTGTTCTCTCCTTCTGTCTGGATCGTGATCAATTCTATCACACACTGCAATACATTATCTTAATATTGTGTTTTACATCTGTAATATTACATCTTTTCATCTTTAACTCTAGTAGTGCATCATGTTGGTAAGACTGGCTCTTGACTTACCTTAAACCTCTGATTGTGAAAATCCCTTGATTTTTCAAATAGATGATATAATTCATAACTGCTGTTTCTCAAGCCAGATACAATTAACAGCCAACTGGATATATACAGTGACCTGGCTCTCCACAGCTAGTTTTACAACTGTCTGATGGCTATAGCTGGTACTTTCCATAGTAGATGATGATTTGTTTGAAGGCTCAAACTGTGAGATGCTGTAATTAAGACAAGTGGAGGATTTGTGGATGGATATCTAAAAAGATTTGGACGATGTATCACGGAAGCTCCTGAAGCGGTGACTTGGGAGAAGAATAAAAATATTACCTACGATATTATTATCTGTCACAAAGTCTCATCAAAATTAAACTGAAGTGTGTCCGACTATTGCTATCTGAATATTTCCTTAAGGTTATAGTAAACATGTTAATTTTTAACATGTTGCAGAAACTTCTTTTTACTTGAGGAGCAGTAACTGACTTGTTCTCATGTTCCCATACACTTATTTGATATTGCCATACTGGGAGCTCCCTTGTACATGGGACTCCCCTATCTACGGCTATGAGCCTGAGTAACGGCCTTGGTCTCCTTTGGTGTGATTTCTGGCTTCTTCCCTTGAAATATCAAGTGTGTACTTAGTATGTACTAAATATATTAATACAAATACGTGCTCAACTTCTTTTCTTACAGGTGAGAGCTCAGCATCTCCAAGAGCTTCATTTGATACAAGCATCAGATACAGATGAAGGATATTGCTTAAAATCAGTTATGTTTGGCTTTTGTGTTATTGCTCAGTTTTTTTAAAACATAAAAAAAAGCCACCCCAGCAGCAGTGATTTATCTTAAGACTCAAGGGTTTTGTGTTGGTGTTTACAATGGCATACCCAGAATAGGTAAAATGTACACCATCAGCCTCTTTTACAGTGAAGCACAGAACAGTTTTGGAAAGTATGTGAGCAGTTGCAGTTAAAGCATGAGGATAAATATAGCATATGTCAGATGGAAAACGTTAAGAACTTGGGAGCTGCGAACTATCGTTTAGTAGTCAGTGGCAGTTCTGTCTGACAGCAGTGTTTCTACTTGGCTGCAAAAATACTGTTAGATGTGAGTAGCTAGGGAGTGGTGAAGTGAGAGTGTCAGTTAAGGAGCAAAAATAAGCAAGAGTTCCCTAGAAGTGTAGGCTAAAGATGCTGTATCTTACCTCTGAATGAATAATACAGGATGCTTTTCAAAACCCTTGTACAGCATTTCAACTTCTTTCTTTTTCCTCTTGCTTGTCTATGTTCCCTTTTGTAACTTCAGTAGGTTGCCTCTGAAGCTCTGTGTTAGCTTCGTATCCCAATGGTAACAGCGACTTCTTCGAAGGGCATGTTTGTTGTGGTTTGAACCCAGCTGGTAACAAAGCCCCACGCAGCCGCTCGCTCACTCCTCCCCACCCCGGCCATGGAGGGATTTGGAGAAAATATGAAGAAAGGCTCGTGGGTCGAGATAAGGACTGGGAGGGATCACTCCCCCTTATGGTCACGGGCCATAAGGTGTTCCTCTCACATTCCAATCCCCCTACTCACTGCAGGTTCCCCTTCTTAAATCTGTTCTCCCAGAGGTGCTACCACCATCACTGTTTGGGTCGGCCTAGGCCAGAGGCAGTGGGGAAGCTTCTAGTAGCTGCTCACAGGAACCACCCCTGCAGCTCCCTCCCCCACTACCAAAAAAACCCCCACCACACAAACCCAAAACAATGTTAAACAAAGCCAAGGTAGTTAAGTACCAGTAGTGGACGATTAATTTGAAGTTAAAAGAGGACAACCAAAATATCAACATTTTTTCCTCCTAATGAACTGGAAAAACATCTTAGTATAGTAATTTGACAAGTCTGAGAAGTTGTTAAGTTTTCAGCAGAAAAAGGTATTCCTTGCTATAAACAATATAAATATACCGTGATCTGTAATATCGTGGAGCTAGTTTGTGGTTTTGGAAGAAGTAAGATATTTCTCTTAGATATATTTTAAAAGAATACTTCCCTTGCTAACAGCGCTATTAGTGAATATTCTAGGCATGTTTGATCTTGCTTTAACCTGCCTGGCTCAGTGCAGTGAACAGCCTTGTCACTGCACAGGACATGGAGCTGACAACAACCCTGTGAACTACAGCAGAAATGAGTATGATCACCCTCAAGTCACTTCCTGCTCTTTCTCTGGTACCGATGCATGAGGAGTTATAAATTTAGTAATAGGCACAGACACTCTCAAAATACCCTGGAAGAAAACCAGTTCTGCTCCCAGACATGTGACTGACTGACTTACATTTTTATTGTAGACAAATTTTTTGTTCCTTCAGTCAGTCCACTTCCTCTAACACCAGAGTCCCTGAGCAGAAATCACTGAGCTACAGCAATCGTCAAGTCTTAGGGTAGACTGGAGAATGAATGCATAATAAATTAACCAGAAACCATGAAAACCAAAGCTAGCCAGTGTAAGAGAGAAACACACTACTAAATATGCTCTCCAGAGACTTTGTCTTAAAACCTTACAAATCCTTTTTCTTCCCTTGCCAAAAATCTAACAGAACTCTTGCTTGTAAGCTGAATCAGTAACTCCATGCTTTCAAATAGTATTTAATTTTTTTCTTGTGGACTTTGTAATCATCCTCCACAAAGCATGTGGATTAACAGCCTAAATCTCACTGAGTTGGCTTTCGTGGCTTTTAGACACACAGAACAAAAACTTAAAATATGCTACAGAACTGGAAAAAAATTTGCACTGCCCCTACTGCTTAACTTTTTTTTTGCAAATAAAAAAGGTCAACTTCAAGCTGAACCTAACTGATGCTCACAGTAGCAGGAAGAGTAAAGTATTTGAGTGACAGGAGCAGAAAAAGCCTTCTCCCCATTGTCTGTGGTATCCCAGATTTGTCGTTCAGCCCTGGGAAAGCTGTGATGTCAGTATAGCTAAGATTCCTTTAGTCTGAGCTGCATAAATCTTAGACACCTTAAATATCTTCAGCTAAGCTGGGCAAACAGTCTAAAACAAAAGCTAGCAAGCAGGAGCAAACTTTTGCCTAACACGCATTGTCATGCTTTAAATACCAATATGTTGGATTAATAAACTTGCTAGATAAAAGGAGATAATTTTCATTCCACAATTTTTCTGTAAGTGTAAATTTTGTTATCTAGTTCTGTAGAAGCTTGTTATATTTTGCTTACATTTGCATAAATGGATAAAACACTTAAGGATTGCTTTAGCTTTTGAAGAGACCTAGGAAAGCTGAGTGGTATGTACAAAATAACCGGCAGGGTCAGATCAATAGTCTGTCTGTGGCAGCAGTGATGAGAGATGCTACTTAGGGACCAAAGAAGCACAGCTGTCTGCAGGCCATGTCCCTTCTGTTCCTCTGCCATCCACAGCAGTGAGATCAGCAATGTTAGAAGATACATTCTTGGCTTTTCTTTTTTATGTCTTTTTCCAGAAGCGTGGGCAACAAGTTCACAGACAACGGCTTTTCCTAAAGGTACCTGCATAGGATTCTTGACTGTGGGTCTTTTTTCCCCTTCTCCCATATTCCCCAAGTCAGATTATAGGTAGTATTTATAACACGTAATCAAAGTGTTAGGTACTAGCAGTACCTAATGTCTCATCTGCTTTTTTTGTGTTTTCTTAAACAGGAAGATGAACAGAACGTAACAGCACTTTAGGACTTGACTTCTGATGGGCTGGATCTTTTCTTGGCAGGAGTTTTTGAAGATTCATGCAGTGAAAGAAGAAACAGCCAATGGCTTCAGAATCCATGGTGCCAGAGCAGGCAAAACAACATCTGGTAAAGGGAAAAAGGCGGCAGCAGCAGCAGCAGCAGCAGCAGCAAACTAGGTCTTCCAACAGTGATGGTGAAGATGACATCTTTGTATTTGAAGCAAATGAGGCTTGGAAGGATTTTCATAGCTCTCTTCTTCACTTCTTTGAAGCTGGAGAGCTCTGTGATGTTACACTGAAGGTGATATTGTCACACATCCATTTCATTTAACAGTCTGAAGATTAAGCTACAAATAGGTGTGCTGGAGGTGGCTGTGAATTTAGGCAGGGGTATTGGAAGCCATAGAATAGCTGTTGGATCCGAGGTATCTCTAGATATGCTCATGGGGTTTTTTTCTTCTTATTTAGGAAGTTTACAACTGAAATGTAAACATTTAAGATATTGACAGTCTGAGAGAGGAAGTACATGACTTTGACGCCACCCAACTTGCCTTCTAAGCAAGTTCCCACAGTTGATCAGTGTATTACTGTGCAGTTTCAGCTCCTCGTAGCCTCTTTGTTCTCACACATTTTCATCCCCAATTTTATCTCTATTTTTGCATTCTCTGTTGCTCTGCTAGATCTTTCCTGGCAAACAGGATTTCTGCAACAAATCCAACTTCCAGCATTCTCAAAGAAAGGAAAAAAAAAACCAAAACAGGCAATTATGTTCTACAGTTGATCAAAGAGTAAAGGAGGAGGAGGAAACCAGTTTTATGATTCTTGCATAGCATTGCTTTAATGCATTCTTTGTAACTCAGCTGTATATTACTTATATCCTGATCACAATAAATTTATATCTAGCATCTGTAACAGTGGTCGCCAGCACCTACAAGTATTAAGTATTGCTTAGCTAGACATCTTAGTAGTGCAAGATAGTTATGTAAGAAAAATATACCTATACCAAGAACAAATGACAGATGCCTTTAAGAGAAATTGTTTGCCTGCCACTTTTACTATTAGATATTAATATGGAAAATCCTTGACAGGTGTGTGTCTCTTGTGCCCCCCCCAGTAGGCATCTCATCTTTCTAAAACGCTTGGGAGACAATGGAGGTCTCTGAGAGGAAGAGGGTTTCTGTCCTGCCCCAGTAGACAACAGGAGTAGAACAAGCCAGAACATTTTTCTGTTCTGCTTTGCAGCAGGTATTAAATTGCCTGTCACCAGCCATGGAGCAGGCACTAGATGCAGCAGCAAATAGGTCCAGTGCCTCATAACAGTTGAGTTAATGCTCATAGGACACTGAATGACAATACTGAAGCTGCTCCGGCCAGCACCAACGCCATGAAACAGAACTTGCCTGAGCTCGTCATCAGGTCTTTTTACATCTTGTCATTTTAAAAGGTGTTTTGGGGAAGAAGGTTCATGTCAGAGCTCTTTAACAACCCTCCTCTCTTCCCTTTTCTTGCCCTCATCCTCGCTTTTCTCCCTTTCCACCCACCCTTGCGAAAAAGGCAGAAAGTCTTATTTTATAAACGTAGTTAAACGTATACTTGTGCTAGGGAGCTTGGCTTGCAAAATACACTTTACTGTGGCTGCAGCTTAACTTCCCCTGAGTTAGGCTTGTATTGTTCATATGTATTATTTGTGTGAAGCTACTTCAGTAATTTAAGAATATTAGATTGCATGACTTGGCTTCCAGTCCTCAAGTAGAGAAGATAATCTATGGAGGCTAGAGCAACCTAGGTATGTACATCTTACCGTAAGGCTTCCTAAAGCAGTGATTTTCAAGTAACCGTTAACTCCGTCTTGAACTAGAATTTTCTGGAGGGCTTGATTTTTCTTTCTCTAGCGCTCAGGCATTTCTTGTGTTTTAAGAATAATGATTTCTCTACTGAACTTTCTGCTTTTGTGCGTGACCTCTGACAGTGAGCAATTCTGGCATTGCTGTTGTCAGACCAATTATTGATTTAACTGCTGGATCTTAAAATATGATAGTTAATAACTGGAGGGGAACTTTGATTTCAAAATACCAAGAACATACTAGATATTTAAAGTTAAGCAGATTTGGGTAAAATAGTGAAGCCACTTAATTCAAAAGAAAGATGCAATTAGAGAGTGGGATGATGGACAGAATAACAATCTCTGAAGGTGAGAATGGCCTAGGAGCTTTTCCTGATATAGCAGGCCAGCTGGTACCATCATTTTGCATCAGTACTATAATTAGTTGGAATGCTGACATTGTGACAGTGATAAACCACGGGAGACTTCCTCTGCTCCAAAAAGTTAAAATCTGGAATGTCACCTACTGTACTGCTACTGTCATATGAACAGCTCCCTGTTAGAAGGCGGAGAGTGGCAGTTGCGTACCATCTATCTGCTTTTCTCCTGTTGGTCTGGTTTTTTGTTTGTTTGGTAGGTCTATGAATTGTTCCTTCTGGAGTGATCTAATTAACTCACACTGAGCCATCCATCTTTTCCTCTCTTTTAATGTCCATACTCTTCCATGTGTGTTTGCTTTCTGTACTCAACTCCCTGGTCACCAGGCAGGTTACACTTGTGTTGATAATACACACTTTTAAAAAGGGTAGAGCAATTGTGTATTGAAGCAGAGGTAGAAAAAACTCCAAATTCTCCGTTATAATTTAATATCCTTTTTTTTTTTTTAAACTGCAAGACAGCTCAGTGTAACACATTCATCTGGAAATGAACATGTAATTCGAGTCTGTCAGGGAAACTGGTTGCTTAACTTGGCCATGTGCTTGTTAGTGCAGACTGCAGAATGACAAAGGCTGTAAGAAAGCACTCTTGTAACACCAATAAGTAGTAGATTGTTCATTTACCTTCAATAGTTACATTGTCTTGTAATGTAATTGAATTCTAGAATTTTGTAAGTGAAAAGCTTATTTTGCGCTTTCTGAGCAGAATTTTGAAAAATGCCACATCTTTTGTGGCTAAACAGCTTCTAAAAATCCTTGAAGTGATTGGTAACTCTGAATAATCCCTGTAATAGCTGTTATTACAGTAGTTTTACATGAAGTTGCTTCTATAAACAGCATTATGAATTCCTCAACACTAGTAAAAGTCCAGAGGTTTAAATTAAGTAGTCTAAAAATGTCAGTTTACAATTCCCTGCCCCCCCAAACCTCTGAATACACATAAACCAAACAAGTGCCTAGCAGTCTCCTCCTGTCTCCAAGATGTATCTAGAAGGTTCTTAAGGATGTTTCATTTAAAAAATAGGACACAGCTCTTAAAGAAAAGCAAGTTACGTACATCAGTGCTATTGCTTCCTTGTGTTATTGCCTTGCCCTACTCTGACGGCCAAGTTACAACTCAGATCCGTTTGGGATACGTTGATGTAATGTCAGAAGTACAGGGCAAGTGGAGTTAATTTGTTTGAACAAAATACAGTAGCTCAATGCATACTGAGTTCAGAATTCTTACTTCAGCTTAACTATCCCTCCTTTCACAGCTGAAACTGACATTCCAGTAAAAGACTGGGTGTTTTTTTGTTGTTCTTTTTTCAGGTTGGTTCAAAGCTTATCTCCTGCCACAAACTGGTGCTAGCTTGTGTTATACCTTACTTCAGAGCCATGTTTCTTTCAGAAATGGCTGAAGCCAAGCAGACGTTGATTGAGATCAGGGACTTCGATGGAGATGCAATAGAAGACCTAGTGAAGTTTGTGTACTCCTCCCGGCTTACTCTGACAGTGGATAACGTCCAGCCTCTCTTGTACGCTGCTTGCATTCTTCAGGTGGAACTGGTAGCAAAGGCATGCTGTGAATACATGAAGCTGCACTTCCATCCCTCCAACTGCCTGGCAGTCAGGGCATTTGCAGAGAGTCATAACCGCATTGACTTGATGGACATGGCTGATCAGTATGCTTGCGAACATTTTACAGAAGTGGTGGAGTGTGAAGACTTTGTGAGCATGTCACCACAGCACCTCCATAAACTCCTGTCCTCCAGTGACCTGAATATTGAAAATGAAAAGCAAGTTTACAATGCTGCTATCAAGTGGCTGCTAGCCAATCCACAGCATCATGCTATGTGGCTGGATGAAATACTTGCGCAGGTAGGGCAGACCAAGGTGCTGGGCGCCTGTCTTGTCACTGGTTTAGTTGTATAATCAACTGTTTGTACTTGGGTAGATCTCAAGAGGAAAAATATTCTTAGCAGTCGGTGCCTCATCTGGTATTCACAGCTGTTCAGTTGACAGTGGAAGCAGGTTAGATCTCTTGAATATTAGGAAGAAGTTGTATTCTCCAGTTTCTGTAGAGAGAAGAGTACTCACTTCATGCTCGTGGCTGGGGGGTAGGGAGCCAACAAAAAGCTGTATCTGCGTTAGAGCAGAAACTTCTTAGATTTACACATAGTGGAGAACATAAAGCCATCACTTCACTTGGTTTGATGCTACTACAGCCTGAAATGCTCACTTCCCCTGCTGGTTAAGTATTTGTACTTAAGAAAGGAGAGTAAAGCTGTTGAGGAGGTTTTTTACATGATTAGGAAAGTAAAACTGTAATGGAGATGTGTCACATAAAGTTGTGCTAATTCTAGAACTTCCTGTATGTTTAATTAACAAAAGACCAAGATGTATTAGCCCTATGAGCAGGCTAGGAAGCTGTTGTGGTTTAAGCACAGCCAGCAACTAAGCACCACGCAGCCGCTCACTCACTACCCCCACACCCAGTGAGATGGGGGAGAAAATTGGGAAAAGAAGTAAAACTCATGGGTTGAGATAAGAACGGTTTAATAGAACAGAAAAGAAGAAACTAATAATGATAATAGTAATAAAATGACAACAGTAATAATAAAAGGATTGGAATGTACAAATGATGCACAGTGCAATTGCTCACCACCCGCCAATTGACACCCAGTTAGTCCCCGAGCTGTTCCCCCCTCCAGTTCCTATACGAGATGTGACGTCCCATGGTATGGAATACCCCTTTGGCCAGTTTGGGTCAGCTGCCCTGGCTGTGTCCTGTGCCAACTTCTTGCGCCCCTCCAGCTTTCTCACTGGCTGGGCTTGAGAAGCTGAAAAATCCTTGACTTCAGACTAAACACTACTTAGCAACAACTGAAAACATCGGTGTGTTATCAACATTCTTTGCATATACTGAACTCAAAACATAGCACCTTACCAGCTACTAGGAAGACAGTTAACTCTATCCCAGCTGAAACCAGGACAGAAGCATATGCTAGACCCCTTAATGCTCACTAGACTAGCACTGCTGGTTACCTGTAGGATCGGAAAGGAGTTTGGAGTTTAATCCTCTAGACTTGATGCAAATCCACTGCTTCTGAAAGAAGGTATCAAAAGGTCACTTAGCTGAACTTATTTAAACACCCATCAGACCTCCTCCTGTCAAAACGTTAGTTACTTCAGTTATTCAAGCTCCATATGTGCTGGTTATAGGAGTTTAAAATACAGTATTTGAGACAGGTATGGAGAACCTGTGCTGGGGAGGAGGGGGTACATGCCATGTGCTGCAAAATGCCCTATGTATCTTAGCAGGTAGGATCAACTGTGCTGTTTCAGTTGTCACTGAACTCCAACTTAAATATTTTGCATTTAGCAGAATTGCTAATATTGGCATCATGTGAGTAACAAGAGGTGCACTAACATGCTGCTGTCATTGTCTTCTTGCATCATTTTTCACACTTCCTGGTAAAAGATCACAAGTGTTTATTAACTGTCTTCCAAAAACGTTCACTTTCATCTAGACTAGCATGAGGTTTTAGGTACAAAAAAACACTTCAGTACACTGTAATTAAATTCACAGGCAATATAATTTGAGATTAAAAAAAAAAGATTGATTTTTATTGCCCAGTTTTGCTAGCAGATGAGATGATTAACAGCTTTATTCTATTCAGGGAAACCAGAGTCTGGAATGAAGCAATGAAAAAGTAAATGCCTTCCTGTAAACATGGGTTATTTGCCAGAGTACATGGAGCCATCAGTTGATTTGGACATTACTGCTGGCAGAAAACATGACTGGGCTTCTTGACAGTTACTATCCACATCATAATCAGCCATACAGGTTTTGCTGTTATAATGAGGTTCTGAATTTGTGAGCCTTGAGTTCTTACCGCATCACTAACCTTATGAGTATTAGCAGGGCTACGGTGGTGCTTTTAATTAGCCTAAAATAAGCTGGGCCACGCTAAAGGAAGAAGTGGGACTGAAAGTGAGTGGGCAAGGAAGAAGTGGTAGAGACACGTGCTTACGTGAAGACAGGGACACTTTGTCAGCGATTTTAAACCACCATGCTGCTGCTCTGAGAAGCACCAGAGATACTGGACTTCTTCACCATTGCTGCTGAGCTAACTGGGAGCTGCCTGACAGCATTGACTCCAAACCTTAGGAAGTCAGATGGTGATTTACTTCAGTCCCCCCCCGCTAACACCTGTCCCACCTTTGCATCTGATTGTACTTCATATTCCTCACTGTTTCTCTCACAAGGCCAAAGGAAAGGCTTGGTGAAATAAATTGACTGTGGGGAGGAAGGCATTTCAAGGCAGTCTTGGAGAGGCTGACCTTATTTCAGATCTGCCCTGTCACTGGGGATTGCTCTGGGCAGTGACCACCTGTAGCCTTACCCAGAGCAAGCCTTCTGTTCCTCAGCCTGGTCACCAGCACTCTTCTGGGGAACCACAGGAAGGATTTGAGGAAGGAAACAATTAACTCTCAACCTTTTTTTTTTTTTTAATCCTGCAGTCTTGTCAAGTCCACACTAGAGAAAGGTGTTACTGCACTAGCAATACCTCCTTAATAGACACTTAGTTCATGCTGACAGTGTTTCCTTTTTGACTTGCCACCCAAAGAAAATGAACCATTCTAGCAAAAGCCCTCTATACGCTGGTACAGCAGTGAGCTGAAAATTCATACCCTCAGCAGACTACCTGACACAGACTATTCTGGTACAGTCACAGATGCTGCCTGTGTCACGCCAGGCAGGCGCAGTTGCAGTACAGGCAGCGGCACTTCTTCCTCTGCTCAGCCTGGGCCAAGGGACAGTTCTCCACTGCTGCTTAAATGCAAATGGTTGTAGCAAACGTTTGTCACTAAAAAGAACTGTTCATATCACTGTTATTCTGGAAAAAAAAAAAAATGAAAGCTGCTCTTTTTAGTGAAGAGTGTGGGGCTGGCAGCTGGCTCAGAAGCTGCCATCTGTTACGCGTGCATCACTGTAAATGGTGAGACTCAGTCAGTTCAGCCAGTTACTCCAACTGTGTTCATTTCTGTCAGGTACGGCTGCCTCTCTTGCCCATTTGTTTCCTTATGGGTGTTGTGGCAAAGGAAGAGATTGTCAAGCAGAATCTAAAATGTAGGGATTTGCTGGATGAAGCAAGAAACTACCACCTTCACCTGAGCAGCAGGGCAGTGCCAGACTTTGAGTACTCCATTCGCACAACACCAAGGAAGCAGACTGCTGGTAATTAAATGTGTGTCTGATTATCCAGTAAGGAGTGTGGAGAAAAGGTGGTGCATCTGTGCAGGCTTAGATAGCTTGATATAAATGGTTGTTAATGACTTAATGCAAAATTGTGAAAGCCATGGTATACCTCTGGGAATTAGGAAATGTGCTGCATTTTTTCCTAGCAGAACGTTAGCAGTCATTTTCTTTCTTTGAAGCATTATTTATTTGTCATGATCGGCTCTATCTGTATTAAAGCTAGAACTGTTAAGTATGTTATGACCAGGCAGTATGCTCAAAGTTATATCAAAAACAGTGGACACTTATCTGTTGGTGTGAGAAGGTTGAGCTAACTTTTAAACTCCTTGGCTAACCTACACCAAAAGTGACTGATGAATATTAGACTGCAAATCCTAATTTTTACTTTGTTATCTTTAACAAACAATCTGTTCATCACCCTAAACAAAATCACAAAAAGCATATTTAAAATATGCATTGTTTTTGCAAGAGCATAGATAGTTAATTGCCATAGCATCATGCCAAGCAAAGGCCAGAATCCAGCATCCAATTATACAGGGCAATGACTGTGCCCCTTGAAGTGAAATACCACTTCTCCTGGACTACATAATTTTCAGTTCACTCTGCTATACAACTTTATCTGCCATCTTCCTGCTGGTTTTCTGGAAACCCGTTTTGTCTTCTTCAGGTGTGCTGTTCTGTGTTGGTGGTAGAGGTGGATCAGGTGATCCATTTCGCAGCATTGAATGTTACTCTATCAGCAAAAACAACTGGTTCTTCGGCCCTGAAATGAACAGCAGGAGAAGGCACGTGGGTGTGATCTCTGTGGGAGGTCAGTAACCCTATTCAAGTAACCCTATTCAAAAGGCACTTGTTTACTCCTTTTGCTGGAATTGGTACTTCTACTAAATAAATCTGTCTTGCAATGGCTTAACTGTTGGATATTCTTCAGTTTAGCAAAGCTTCTTCTTCATGAAGGGGTTTTTGATTCTGAAATGATCTGAGAGCATGCTTACTGAAAAGACATTATTGCGAACTGAGAAAGTTAGGGTTGTTCAGCCTGCAGATAGCTTTTTAGTAGGGCTTGTAGCAATAGGACAAGGGGTAATGGTTTTAAACTAAAAGAGGATAGATTTAGACTAGATACAAGGATGAAATTTTTTACAGTGAGGGTGGTGAAACACTGGAACAGGTTGCCTGGAGAGGTTGTAGATGCCCCATCCCTGGAAACATTCCAAGTCAGGTTGGACAGGGCTCTGAGCAACTTGATCTAGTCAAAGATGTCTCTGCTCATTGCAGGGGGGCTGGACTAGATGATCATTAAAGGTCCCTTCCAACCCAAACTATTCTATGAACTGTATATAGCCGCTTGCTTTAATAGGCAATTGAATTTTTTTTATTCCATTTATAAAGAAACAGCCTTACACAGCAGAGTCGCCCAGCATTTGCTATCTCCCTTCATACTTAAATCCGTTCAGGCAAGTCACTAAGACCATAACTCTTCCAAGAGCAGACCTACCTTTATTTTTGGGTCTCCATCTTCTGAAACCATGTCTGTGCAATCTAGAGCAGCTTAGCACCCATGATGCAAATTTTCCTTGTACATGGTAGCCCCCGTGTTGCTGCAGCAGAACAGGTATCTTTATATCCCCATAGAAAATCTGGAGAGACTGATACAAATGTCCAAAATTGATCTGACCTGCAGGACTGAAGTTATGGGAAGATCTTTTGTCTACGTATCTCAAGCTTTGTCTAAGTTCATGTTAGAACAGATCTCTGGTTGAGTACAGCATGTAAAAATATAAAGTCTGTACTTATTAAAATCCTGATATTGAAAACATTTGAAAACTTTAACCTTTGTTTGAGCTTTTGTCTTCACATAGGCAGGGATATTGCATAAATGAAAACTGAAATGTTGCCAAGCAATCTCTGTACCAAAAGATGTGTTTGTGTTTCAGGTAAAGTCTACGCAGTAGGTGGGCATGATGGAAATGAACACTTAGGAAGCATGGAAGTATTTGATCCTCTCACAAACAAGTGGATGATGAAGGCATCAATGAACACAAAGAGGTACCCGTCTCATGATCCAAAATATAAGTCCTAGTCTGTGATGTATCATTTCTTGCTGATGCTGAAAAACATCATGTCTGTCCTGTCTTTATTTGGGTTCCCGAACTATGTTATTTTTAGGAAATTTGTTTTCCTAGTTTGGGGCTTTATGCTATCAGACACCTTTATTTACCACCTGTAA
The DNA here is from genome assembly GCF_964188355.1 of Buteo buteo. Taxonomy (NCBI): domain Eukaryota; kingdom Metazoa; phylum Chordata; class Aves; order Accipitriformes; family Accipitridae; genus Buteo; species Buteo buteo. The sequence goes on along the minus strand of NC_134171.1, from coordinate 66,638,013 downwards.
AGCAAACACAAATCTGCATCACATACTTGCATACATCACATATTTGCACAAACACAAAGTTGTGTGTAACGTAATATTTCACTGCAAAACTGCATAATCCCTCTCTCTAGGGAGAGGCCCTGGCTGGTAACATTGGTTATGTTTATGCTTCGGCTTTCTTTTGTTGCTCTATCCTTTTCTTTTTTTTCTTTTTTCTTTTTTTTTGGGGGGAGGGGAGGGGGGCACAGTGTGGCTGGCTTCTGGAGCAGAGAGCTCTTCTACTCCAGCTGTGCTTACATTCTGACATCTAGGGCCTTTCTGCTGTGCCCAGTAAAGAACTTGAAACTGATTAACTGGTTCTGTGGGTTTTCTGCTCTTTTTAAGAATGAGCAAGATAACTGCCATCAGAACATGCACAGTGAAATATTTCATGCCCAGGAAACAATAGCTGCCTATGTTCTTGCCACAAAAGGCCAGAAGCACTAAAACACTGACAGTCAGATTGAGGATTTTTCTTGCCTTTTGACATTTAAGATTCTTTTAAGGAGCTACTGGACTCACAGATCTGTATTTTTTTTTTCTGCTGTCATTTAAATCAGCCTCCATAATTCTACATTCCATTTTGTTATTTGTTGTTTCTAAAAGCATCATGTACAAGTAGGAGTAAAATACCGAGTTTGGCTAAGTCCTAAAATTATTTGTAGCTGTGACCTAATCAAAATAGAAGACCCACACTCCTGGAAGTGGCTTCTTGCTCCTCTTCCTCCCTCCGTCATGCCACCACTCCAGGGCATATTTTTGGCAACCATCAGTCCTAGACTTCTGTGACATTTCTTACTCGGTACCTTGGTAAATGAAAGGGCTGCCATGCCTTGGCTACACTCCACTCCTCCCATTCACCGAGGTGGTGTTGGAATACTTAGTTGACAAAAAACTGCCACCATTGATGGTGTCTATGCTGACAGCTGAGTAGAAAGATTGTGCCTCCCTTGCTCCTGCTTAGGTATCTGTGAACCTGCCCTCTGTGTAATGAGACAAGAATGTTCTCAGTGAAACAGTAAATCACCTGTCTTGGTAGTTAAAACAGAAACTTAATGCTCCATTCACTTAACTCCATTCTAGACCATACTTTTCATTTTGTAGTAGTGACTGTACTTTCATATTAGCAGATTCAGTAGAAAAAAATCTGACAGCTATTTTAACACAGACTTAATAGAAAATAACAGAATGGAAGAAACTGCAATTAAATCTTGCTAGAGTTCTGTCATCTAATATCCAGCTCAGGTTTGCCTTTTAATATATATTAATCTCACCCCCCAAAAAATCATTCCCAAATTGTAGCAGCAGCTATACCAGTTAAAACCAGCAGGTTTTGGTTCCCCATCAGATTCAGTAAAACAAGATAGGAAGTGTAAAATTAAGTACCAAGACAGAGATATCAAATAACTAAGACAATCTCATATCTCCAAGCATGTAAGTAGAGGACTTGGGCCTTAGGTGACATTCAGTCAAAACAATATTCCATGCACCCCACCTTTATTTTTTTTTTTATTTTTTAAACAGGAGCTTTGTCTTTTTGCAGTCTAAAAAAATTCTAGCTGCAGCAGTCCTAACAAACAGGTGCCTGAGAAAGCTGAGGTGAAGTAAAGATAAAACTCTAGAGTCCCTCTAATGGGAGGCTGCAAACATACAAAAGGCTTTCAGGATAAAGCTGCAAGACTGATACAGGTGTGCAGAGGGCCAGCCACAGTTACTGGTCATTATTTATTATAAACTTCACTTTTAAAATTTTCATTACTTTTTCCCCATAGTTTAAAACAGGTGCCAGTCACTTGATCCGTCTTTCCCATTCCCTTTCCTTAAGGATTTGCACTGAGGTATTGATCCTATGGTTTTCTTAGGAGAGGAATTGCTCTTGCCTCCCTTGGTGGCCCCATTTATGCAATAGGAGGTTTGGATGACAACACTTGCTTCAGCGATGTGGAAAGATACGACATTGATTCTGATCGATGGAGTGCAGTTGCCCCAATGAACACTCCCAGGGGAGGAGTCGGCTCTGTAGCCCTTGTGGTAAGTGACTATTTCCTCCCAAGTCAGGGCCAACTGAGGAACTGACCTGCTTTTCAAATCTGCTTTTACAAAGTGGAACACAAGGATTTTAAACAAAATGCACCTGGTGGGTCTGAGCACCTCCGGTCATCAAAATTCTATGGAACTGTGCAAAAGGTGAGGTATTTAGGATAATACTCATAGCAAATTGAACCACGCTCCCTGTTTCAACAGTACTTGAGGTACTGGGAGCAAGTACCAGGACCCTTCTAACAACATCAAGCTAATGCTTCAGGTCTCATTCAGAAGACTCTGGTTTGTCATGGTTACTATGTTTAAAGGTACTGAGTGCCTCTGCACTTTAACCCCCTTCACCATATATAATCTGCAAGATGTCTGCAACACTATGTAACTTTTTCACTTCTTTAACTGGAAGATGGCGTTTACAATTTGTTGGATAATTAAGTCTGTTGTTGGAATTATTAAATAAAAGTAAATGATTAGCAATGTGTGGATATACCATGTTTTCCTATCATTCTAACATTGCTTATGAAAAGCTGAGTAAATACATATACATGACAAATAATCTTTCTCTATACAACTGTTTTCCAGAACCATGTTTATGCTGTGGGTGGCAATGATGGTGTAGCATCTCTTTCCAGTGTGGAGAAATATGATCCCCATTTGGATAAGTGGACAGAAGTGAAAGAGATGGGTCAGCGAAGAGCTGGCAATGGTGTCAGTGAGCTCCATGGCTGCTTGTATGTTGTTGGTGAGTAGGGATGTGACATTTTGTAGTGCTGTTTCTGCCAAGTACTGGTATTTGGAAGAGGCTGTTTTTGCTAGAGGAACTGGGGAACAGATAGACCTGACCTGTACTTTGTGTTCCTGGGCAGGAGAAGAAAGCAAGCACAACCAGGGCATGCTTAAACCAAGGTATGTTAGTGAGGAAATAAAAAGCCATTCCTAACCCACCTTTAGGGTGGCCTATACTGTTCAGGACAGTATGTCTATATAGAAAATCCTCTCGAGACTCACTAATCTTGAGTTTCCTTTTAGGAAAATTATTCTGAAGTTCATGCACTTCTAAAGCACTCTAGTTCCATTTTGAGTGTAGACGACAGTAGCTTTTTCACATGGTGATGATACTTATTCCACAGCCTGTTGTCCTAGGCCTGTCTTGTTCTGCTCTACCTTGCATTTACCTGCTCTCCTGAGGGGGGAAGGTGCCAGGTAGGTATGATGTAGTAATAGGTTGCAGAGCTCTGCCTTGTCTATTATAATAAGTGATTTCAAAAGTTTCAAGTAAAATGCTCATCTGACAGCTGCCCCAGCAAGGGGAATGCATCACTGAAGTCTTACTTGAGGATTTTTTTTTCCTACTCAAGTATTCAGCAATGCTGTAATTTGAAAACAACGCAAGAGCGTGTTTTACTTAAGCCAAAATAAGATCAGGACCATCCTTTTACTGGTCTTAGTTTTTTTTTCTATTTCAAATTAGAAGCTGTTTCATTATAACTATGTGTAAGATGAATTCAAGGAGAAAAATAAGAGAAATACCACTCCTTGCAACTTGAGTAGAAGAAAACTGTCACTCTGGGTGATACAGGAGGGAGAGCTGTTAATTTTTAGGAACTTGTAAAATTCATGTAAAGAAATAGAGCTGGACACTAGCCCACTGAATGCTGAGAATAGCATGATAATGCCAGTCTTGGATATCACCAGCACTAGGAGTGGCTAAGAACTGATAATGTGATGATTCTTTGCAGGTGGCTTTGATGACAACTCTCCACTGAGCTCAGTGGAGCGGTTTGACCCACGCAGTAACAAATGGGAATATGTAGCAGAGCTTACAACTCCGAGGGGTGGCGTTGGCATAGCGACACTGATGGGTAAAATTTTTGCAGTTGGAGGTCATAATGGCAACACGTACCTGAATACAGTGGAAGCATTTGATCCCATAGTGAATAGGTAATTTAAACTTTTCTATTTGGCTTAGTAAGACAATGAAGTTTGCCTACATGAAAACACAACATAATAGAAATAGTGTGCAGCAGGAGTTTCTCTGTTGTTTCCTCGTCATAATTGAGTAATATCCATGACTAGTGATGCAGGAGTGCTGCTTATGCCACTAGGTTCTTGTAAATATTTAAGCACCTCCTCCTCCCCTCCATCCCTTGCCCTCTTCCTTTCATTCAATAAGAATCTACATTCTTCTGGTTGTTTCAGTCTGATTTTGCACTAAATTTACCAGAGAAATAAGAATAAACTAGCAGGGTGTATTTTTGTGCACAGTAAACAGCTAGGCTGTATAATAGAATTTCAGACACAGAAAAGAAATACTTTCAGGTTGCTCAGAAAGGACAGGAACTTACTTTTATTTTTTTTCTTCTGCCGTCTTCTTAGATGGGAACTCGTCGGCTCTGTGTCACACTGCAGGGCGGGGGCAGGCGTGGCTGTGTGCTCTTGTCTCAGCAGCCAGGTCCGGGATGTGGGCCAAGGATCCAGCAACGTTGTTGACTGCATGTGAGCTCTGCTGCCTCCTCCAAATTCCAGAAGAATGATAGTAGGGAGGCACTGCAGAGCTTTTAAACACCATGTTTTGTACGGTAGGTTAAGAAATAAAACCAGCACATTTTCTTTGTGAAAATGTTACCTTCTGCAACTGTAAAGCTTTTGGTGGCTTTCTATCAATAGTGATACAGAAAAGCCTGTGAAAACATGGAATAAAAGTGGGACTTACAGGAGAAGACCTGCCAAGAGCTGCAATCATCCCATTTTTAAGAAGTTGCAATTTCAAAATCATTTGAGGCAGCTGTTGCAAGGACTCATTATTGAACCATAAACCAGGCATGGGGTGAGGTGAGAGCGCGGCAGTTAGGACTGCTGAGCCTTACCCAACAGCCCCGCTACTTGTTTTCTGGAGGACTTGAGTGCCATTTAATAGAACTTATTTTCAGGAATGTAGTCTTAAACATTTCCTAATTGTACAAGAGCTTTGTAACACAAAACACAAAGTGTCTCAAGTTTTAGAAGGTAATGATATCCCTGTTGCACACTAAGATAACTGGAGCAGAGAAGTTCACTGCCCACCTCCCAAGGGACTTATGGCAGCAGTGGCAATTGCAGGTACTTAGTCTGAAACCTGTCTTTCAAAGTACTTTCTCAAGCTAACACACTTGTTAGAAAGCTGAAAAAATTCTTGACCTGAGTTTACTGGAAGTTTCAAGTCTTCAAAAAAATTTATAGTAACTACCCCCCCAAAAGGCAACTTTCTGTTGAGAGGTCATTCCTGAAGTAACCAGTGTAATTTGTCCTACTTTGAGATGATACAGTGTATGAAAATGTAGGCTTCAGTGGTGTCTGAGTCACCATTTTCATATGAAATAGAAACATAATAAAAGTTGCAGTATTCTGGAAACACCTTTAAATGCAACTCTAGAAGATGGCATGTCCAATTTCAGTTTCCAGTAGCAACTCTGGGGTAATTCTAGAGGTACTGGCTCTTTTTAAGATAGTTAAGCCAGAAGGATCTAGCCTCAAAACAGGTAGATGACTTAAAGCTTACATCAACCAAAGAGAATCAGCAACAAAAAGAATTGGAAATTCACCAGTTCTTACATCAAAAATTGAAATAGGAAGTTGACAAGGCTGTGTACAAAGACATCTTGTTATGCAGTCAGACACCCTGAATGCCACGTAAAGTCCAGCTGGAAAGACTGCAGATTCTTGTTCTGGCATCACCTTGAACAGACCAACAACTGACAATCCTTTGTGACCAAAGTTTCACGTTACCAGGTTGTTACAAGTGACTAGGGAGAGCAGCAAACTTCTCTGCCTTCAGTACCAGGTGAGAGGCAGGACAGTACGAGCATAAGGCATAGTCATGTTTTGCTGTTGAGTTACCATAATTTAGCTTTTCTGTTTCAAATGGCTTGCACTTTGGTAGCACCCAGGGTCAAAGTGAATGGTACTGTAAATAATGAAACATTGCAATAAAACATTTGTACTTCAAAGCACCTTGTTTATAGTATGACTGGAGCATGCTACTGTGGGGAAGCATTTGAGTATTTTTGGTTTCTGCAGAGTGTAATTCTCAACAGGAAGCCTTTATCAGCAGGGAAAATCCTGCGTTAGAGCCATGAGCCATACCACCCTGCTACTGCCCTTGTCCCCATGCGAGGATGTGGTCACCCTTGTGGCTCTTGATCTTGCTAGGAGGGGTGGAAAGAAGAGGTGCAGGTTCCCTCTCTGGAAGCAGACAGGTTCTTCTATGGATGTCCTAGCTAACGAGAAAACTTAAGAGGGAAAAAAATGAAAAAAGAAAAAAAAAAAGGCAAGTTTTCCACAAAGTAACACTGACCATGAAACCAAGTAGCCTGGCAGTGCTGCTTGCCAGCTGATACATTTCTCCTCTTGGTGGGAAAGTGCTAGCACCCACAGGTACAACCTGTAACTCACACATCTGGACCACACTGACAGCAATCACCTTCCAGGCACCAAAGGGAGGCGTGTGTGTTCAGCACGTTAAGGGTACAGCAAATGCACTGGGATTCTGTACAGTGTGGGAGGAGCTCTGCTGCCAACCCTGTAGCTGGAAGTCAAACTATACTAGGGCTGAAGACAATCGTGAGACAGACACTTCTGTTGTATTTCAGTTTGTGCACCCTGCCCCCCAACATTTGTGCTCAGGCTTCTGGAGGCATATCTTTTAGGGCTGGCAGGAAAACTGCCAAAAAGGTTTACAAGGAACAACCCTGTTGCCAGTATAGTGGTGTCCACAGTATTAATCTTAGATGGCACCAGAACTACAAATATTTTGTGCAGAACTGTTTTTAGGAACACTTGCTGGAAATGTGATAATGATGTCAAAGTATATTAAAAAAAAAAAAGTATAGGATTACTGTGGCAACAAACCGTAATGACTTACCTGCATATAAAGCTGCTGTGATTTAACGCCAGCAAACTCGTTTTTCTTCTTCCAGTACTGGCAACAGGATAATGGTAACAAAGTAACCTCCCCCAGGCTGGGGAAACAGAGCAGCCTGCCCTGGTTCCCCGTGGGGAGGCAGCCCTCCAGTGGCAGCAGGCCCTCACTCCCACTGCCTCTTCTAATTTAAAAGTAAACTCGGGATTTGCAATAGCAAAGTCTTTAAACATTCAGGCTCATGAAATCATTGCATCTAAACATGATGCACGTCTCATCCCAAATGTGGAATTGTTACTGCTTCTGTTAATGATGTTTTTCCTGTATCCTTGACCTCACCCATAAAAATCATAAACCCGAAGGTGTCTATGAGTACCTCCCTTAAACACAAAGAAAAAATAATTTTGGAAGACTCGCGTGTGGTTACAGTTACATCAAAGTTCCCGGCCTGCTGATTTTAACCATGTCACGGGCTTCCTGGAAGAGCAGGACCAGATTCTGGACCACTCTTGACCAGCCCCCTTGGCCGTGCATCTCCAGTCATGTGTGTGCAGCCAGTGCTGACCAGCCACCCTGCTGCCTGTCCACCCTGCTGCCGCCCCAGGTGCTGGGACACGCTGCCTCCCCATCTCAGCTCTCCTGCTGCCCCACAGCAGCCCTCAAGCATGATGCTGCTCCTCACCTCAGGACTTGGAGCAATTCTTCCCAAACCATACCGCTGCCAAGGGCAGCGCATCATCTGCTGTGCCTTCCACAGCCGTGTTTGTCTTCAGGAAGTTTTCATCTCGGCACTTTTATTTATGGAAGATCAATACGAAGACAAAGATTTCCCTTTAAGTTAGATTTCTTATCACTACATTAAAATAGTAATTTCTGATGGTATTTTTTTCAGGACATGCCGTAACACCATGATGATGCAAGGATCTTGCATGTATTACTGTTTATTTCAATTTTGTAAAATACGTCCTTTCAATAAAATCTTAAATTCGTATCTTATTATTTACGTTCAAAGTGGATTGTGAGAATTTGGTTATACTTTCACAGCTTTGAATACTTTTTAATATTGCTCTTCCCCAAAGGCATCTCATTCCTAATAGAGCCATGCTTGCAGCAAAACTGTTTGGCTTAGACATTCTGCTGAAATATTCAGATGCGGACAGAAGACTTCAGAAGGTGATGCACATGCTACTTGCATATTTTAAAACGTAAACAAAATATATGCATGCATTCTTACTCCCATCAGAAAGACTACAGACTTTCCTCCTGCTGAATACCAGCTGAGAGAAAATTATTTCACTGAAATGTCTGCCTGTAGAGGGGGATGCAGCCCAGCAAATAACCAAGCCTTCGCAGAGGGCTTTGCATACACTTCTATTTATGCCACATAACCAACAGGTAATCAACCAACGGCCTCGGGCTGCTGCATGGAAGCAGGAGGTAACAATGACCCCAGCCAGGCACTGGAGGGATCCTGTGTCTGTCTCCAGGATCTTCCTTCAGGTGGGGTGGGATCTGGGAGCAGTTATTCCAGTGTCAGAGTTCTTAACCCATGTAGCATGCACTCATGTAGGGCAGACTGAACATGTCAGAAGCAATTGATTCATCAAAATCAAGGAAATGCTCTTGCTTGTGATCTGGAAAGACACTTCTTTATTTAGAGCAGTGGAAAGGTAATTAAATAAAAGCATGACTGGCAGCGGATTCTGAAACCAACACTCAGGCTGAACAGCCTCTTTATGCTCAATCCGACTGCATTCAAGTGCTAGCAAGAGAGATGCAGACCAGCAGCAATAAGATTATCAAAGCCCCAGGAAATTTTACAAGATTGCTTTGCTGCTCTGAACTTTTCTGTGAACTTAACTAAAATCAGGCTTCCTTCCTACGTCCTGACTGCATGACTTCAGTTCTGTGTCTTACCTCCACTTGCAACAACATTTTCACTCCGGAGTGATTCCATTTCTTCTAAGTGTTGGAAACGAGCCGCATGAGAAAATTCAAGTCAACAGGCAAAAGCATTTACAAACAGCAAACACTGAGGAATGGGGGGCAGGCCTCGCTGACTCAGGGAAACTCCTGAGTAAATAAAGGTTTGTTAAAGATAAAATTGGGTGCTCAGAATGCAACACTGATTACGCAGCTTCCCAACAGCTCCAGCCCAACGTAACTGCCCTGAACCACAATGAGTAACAGAAGTGGTTGCATTTACCTCGTTTTCTGTGTGTCCGCTCTGTTTGCCAAGACAGCTGCAGGATGCTCAGTATGATCTTGCATGATGGGACCACAGCTCCAACACAAAATGACACTGAGATTCATTTTACAAACAAGTTGTCATCAGGCGATAAAAATTCAGCCAATTAACCTGTCCAAGCTTAATTAGAACAAATGCCTGGAAAGTCCATAACTCCAGATTACTCCCACAGTTAAATAGAGCTTTTTAGGCTGAAACTGCTTTTAGAACTATTTTCAGCATCGCTGCAGTGCACAGTTTTGCAAACCCAAGTACTTTATTCCAGATGCTCCACTTAATTTTTTTTGCTGGCTGCTTTTATCACATCTGTGTTTGTTTTCTAAACCTTTGCATGTTCTCTCAACTGGAACTGGCAGCAAAGCAAAAGCACTCCTAGCCAGGAGATGAAACTTGTATTTGTAATTCTTTCCTGGCTGTCAGCATGGTTGGTGTTTCTGTCACTTTGCAGCATTTCAACGCAATTCCTTGGATTCCAGACAGTTTCATTTTAAAGCTGTTCCAGCACAAAAAAAAAAAAAAAAAAAAAGTCAACAGGGAACTATGTAATTTCTGCCATCTGACTTGTCTGGTCTGCAGGCGTTGTTGTGTTCCATCAATACAAGCAAAAAGCCCATGCAAATACATACCTGCCGCAAGTTTTCCACTGAAACGGTAACTTGATCTTTTAATGAGTACACACAACCTACGTTAGATGGTGCGGCAGCCAGCATCCAGACAGAGATAGTAAGAGACGTGCACTGGGCTGTGATGCAGAGAACACATGCATGGCTATGGCTGCCTGCCTGGCTTCTAAAGCGCCCCTGCTACCTGGCAGTGCCCCACAGGAGAATTTCTCTGATACTCATTAAATAAATGGTCCTGAAAATTAATACTCCAAGCAGGCAACTATGCAGCTATAGCTGTTCTGGGAGTGGTGGCGAGGCTTGGCTCTGGTTACATAGCCAACGAGAAACATTTTTGTGTCTTCATTTGTTCGATGGGTAAGACTTAACTTGGGCCAAGAACCATAAGCAAATTATCTTCCCCTACACACATTTTCCAAGAAAGAAAAAAAAATTGGACAGTGCAAGTCAGCACACCTAACTCAGCACAGGCTGCTGGGAGAAAGTAATTGCAAATCCATGCACTGTACTGACACAGTCCTAGTCAGACCTCCAAGTGAACGGCTGCCAGATGAAACAAATGGCACGTTACAGCTGCCAATATGGTCGCATTTAGGTGTCACGTTGTCACCGCGTGTTACGCCACATGGCAACTGTCTCCTCCCGCTTCTCACTTTTCTTTTGTATGAGCAGCTACCAGCTCCCCAGCCAAAATCTTGGTCAATGCAGGACAGAAAGGACAGGAGTAGAAAAGCAGAGCCAAACAGCCCTTCTTTCTTCCCGTCCTCAGTGGACATCCCAGCTGCTCTCACTACTGCTGTTTGGTTCCCAAGGTCTTCCTTTTACCTCCAAGAGACCACCATGCCTCTCTCTCTCTCTTACCTTTTCCTTTCCCAGCTCCTCACACCTGGCTCTGCTTCCCCCAGCTGGTTTCCTTGCTTTTTATCACTCCCTACCCAACATGGGTTGCTGGAGCACCCCTAGGTCAGCTAACTGTAATAATCCATCCTACCTAATTACCATCAAAGATCTACAACTCCATACTCCCTCCCGAGGACCAGCTCCTCTGCTCCACACACTCTTTTCCTGCTTGCAACGTCTGCACACACACGCACTTCAGCTTTCAGATGAAGCCCATTTCACCTGGCACCAACACCACTCCAAGGCTTGCCAAAACTCCCTCCAGTGGAGCCTGTCCAAGAGGAAAAAAGGAAAGCTGGTATGGGCAATATGGGCATACACTTGCCTTGGTCTGTAAAGACCGTGGCCACAGAAACACACAGCACAGCCCTACTGGAGTCCTTAGCTGGGTTGCTGCTATGTCCAACTCTTGGGGTCAGGCTGAGATTCATCCCTCTGCATGCGTGTGGTGCTGAGTCATGCCCACTGATGACTGGTTTTTAGCAGAAGGTTAGCTACCACCCTTAATTAAAGTTTTCCTCACTGAAAGAAGGTCAAAGCTGCCAGACAAAATGAACAGGTAAAACAGAAGAGTAATTCTGTTCTCTTTTTCATGTTATCAACCAGAAGACAGAGGCAGCGTTGGACCACTATGCATGCAGTCATTAGGAGAAAGGAAGAAAAGGAAAATACATACGTACCAGGTATCCAGAGCTCCGGAGGACACTTGGCCCAGTAGAACATGCCCCAGTCTCAGGCAAAATAAATGGGATTTGGAAACATGCTTGAATATTTTGCTGAAGTAGTACTTACAAATGAATCCCTGCATCAGAGTGCCGTCAGGATGGACGCCTGAATTTCAAACTTCAAGGTTAAAAAACTTGAAACACACCATTTTGATATATTCCCTCAAAAGGTGGCAATGAGGTGAAGACAGTGGCAAGTTCGTGCTGTTGAATATTTCAAGAAATTCAACCACATACCAATCACACATTGCACAGCCACATCAACCCTCACCTCTGAGCAAAGCTGCACCCAGCGGCTGTGCTTGTGCAACTTTGTGTGAGCAAAGCACGGGGGAGGGTGAGACATCTCAGCTTCAGATCAGGAAAACAAGAAATTGCCCCTCCCCAGGCAGCTTGTTTTTCATTTCATCTTTACAATTTTGACCAACATCCCTTTCATCTGAAGAACTTGAAGACAAGCAAGTCAAAATTCATATTTTAATTTTTTTTTATATATATATATATACACACACACGTGCAGCAATTCATCCTCAGTACAGAAGACAAACAAACAAAAGATCTGTGGCACAATTTCTTTGGAGAGGTTTTCTTTCTTTTTTTACTTTTTTTTTTTTTTTTAAGCTGTATCACAGATCTGGTTTTTGTCTTTTTCAAGGACTATAAAAGGCAGCTACTTCTAATTCACAGAAGCCTTAGAGTGCTGATTCAGTGCTGAAGTCAAACACATCAGTCTCCTCCTCTCACTTATTTGCACATCTTTTCCCACTGGAGACTCCATTTTGCAAGAGGTTTGGCATCCTCATTTCTCCATGGGGCTCTAACACTTTGCACCTCTCCCATGCCCAGGCCACTCCTGTGTCCCAGCACATGAAGAGCTGCTGTGAGTGGGGAGGACTAGCGTGTCACTCCCCACAGGACGAGGACCATTTAACAGATTTAAGACCAATGTTCTGTGTTCAAGAAACCTGACAGTTAATTTTTAAGGACGTTTTCACTGAGAATTGCAGATTTTATTTACGCTTGAAAATGATGAGTAAAGCAGGGTGAAAAAAAGAGAAAAAGCCAACCCTGTATGATAATAGTTGAAATAGAAATCCCACAGAAATAACCTAGAAATGCAAGGACAGAGTGGCTGGCAGCTGAACAGACAGGCAGTGGTTTGACCAGTGCGCCACAATTCACGTGCTGCCTGGAGACCTGATGACACGAGCCCTACTGGCACCCACAGCACTACCGTACGCATTCACGTCTCAAAGAAAATACCACCCGTGAAACCTTCAGCTCCTGCCCTCCTTTCCAGATTGCATCTTGCTCAACCCCATTCCCCAGGGACCCCTGGAAAAACAAGACAAAGCAAAAGCCTGACACCAAATCCTAACTAGCTCTTCTCTGAACAGCAAGGAGAGTTCATGAGCAAGTTCAGAGCCTGCTGCACCTCATGTGTAACAAGCAAAAAGTTGCACAAGTTGGAGCAACTTTCAGAAATACCTTTCAGCTGCCACAGACCACATACGGGCTGGTACGTGCCTTCAAATACTGAAAGTGAACAGAAAAAAGCTATTGGTTGGAATGCAGTTTTGCTGGCTCAACAGAAGTGGACAACATTGCCATTTTGCTATGATATGAAACACTGGACCCAAAGAAAACCTTAAACTCAGCAATACTGAGTAGGAGAGGAGAAAAACACAGCAGGAATTTCAGGAACCCTGTAGCTTGGCAAAACACATCGCAAACCAGCAGTGATCGCATGCTGTCATTGCAACATGCACAAGTCCTCATTTCAGGAACATAAAGTTTAAGGAAACACAATCAGAAATGCTGATGGTGGCCCAGGAACACTGTCGGTTTCAGGTAGTGACAGGGCTTACTAAAAGCGCAATTAATATAAAGCAAGCATAGGCTGTCAACGGGCTATTTTAGTGTTTGGAGAGCAGCATAGGGCTGAGAAAGTGTAATCAACTTTAATGCAGCTGTTTTGCCAAAAATAACATTTGTCTCTGAAAAGGGTAAGCCAAGCCAAAGAGAGAAAGCAAGCTAATCTATAATGTATAACAAATCTCAGAATAAATTAAATGTGGTTGCAAAATTAGGTTTGGTCAATAAAGGCTCAATAAATAAATAAACACCACCACAGTATTATTGGAAAACAACCCCAAAATATTTTTGGCAGTTTTAGCCCAGGGTGGGCCGCTGCCCCAGGCAGAAATCTGAGTGGGGTGGTCAACGCCTGCTGCAGCCCTGTGGCCTCCTTCTCCCCCTTCTCCCTCCCTGGCTTGTGGATGACCTCCCCTGCTGACATGTTGCACCTCCTTCCTCTGCATCCCTCCCTTCCACTCCCCATCTCCACTCCACCTCCAAAACTAATCCTCCTTGCTTTTGCCCCAAGCAAGGAGTCTGGGAAACATGCCTTTTGGGGTGGGAGGGGGAAGGAAATGGAGGGACAGAGGATCCGAATAACCCAGGAAAAGCAGCTCCACCCTGACCAGCAGACAGGACAGCTCATGTCCAACTACGCCTCGCACCCCACTGAAACCGGAACAAAAGTCACAGACGCTTAATCCACATGTGTATGGCCACAACCACAAGCTATCTTCCTATGCTCTTCTTACCCTCTGTGCATCTTGCAACCAGCCTGGGGCCAAGCTGGTTTCATGCCACTTGGAAGACTAATTGATGGCAATGAACTGAGTCCCAGTCCCACCTCGCCTGAGCAAACGCACCACCAAGCTCCTCCTGTCTAGTCTGTAGCTAAAAATCCCACCAGATGCTCATCTGGGGATGTTTCACATTTCTTTTTTTATGACTAACTAGATGTTTTTTCCTTTTATTCTTACTTCAATACCAATTTTGCCATTGGGATTTTAAGCATGCAGTGAAAAAGTGCATTGACCCCCAAAAAGTGTACATTCCTATGTACAACATCTGTAACAGCAACATATCTAGCGGGTATTAAAACAGGTTTCAGTGTCGTCTACAATTTACATACTACATTAGAAAACCACATCCATTATTAGCAAACAACTTAGGTGCAATGCCTGTTGCAGAAAGGACCTGAATTATACACACAAATTATATCACAATAGTGCATAGAGAGATGCAAAAATCATTCTTCCAAGAAACAGTTACATTGCCCGACATAAAACAAAAAGTGGGAAAAGCCCCAAACAAGAAGTGTAAGGCCATTGCAAAGAGATCACCTTGCACAACCAATGAGAAGCAGAGCTACCACGGGGCATGAAATCCTGCAGGATTACCCAAGGGAATTCCTCCTTGCAGCACTTTAGAAATGTATCCGTGAACTAGACCTGAGCAGACTCTCCTCCCAGCACCGAGTCCTGCAGCACCTTTGTGGCAAACATGGAGCAGTACGCTTCAACTACTATTTTTGTGCCTTGTCTCCTTGTTTTCTTATTTAACTTGTTCACCTGCATGAAACCAATCCATGGGATTTTCCTGTCAGCAAGCGCTTAGAGCCAGGCTTTGCTGGCTGTCAGCGGCTGACCCCAGCACAGTCTTCCTTGAATCTGTTTCAGGAGGATAGGAGGTAGATTTCTTGAGTCGTGACCCTCCTGCCACTCTGAGCATCTAGATTTGCACACATTCTTGTTCCTACAGGAAAGGGCAAGGGGCAATAAACAGGGGAGCAATTGAAACAGAGGCTTCTTGTACAGAAATTCATGCTTAAACCTCATTCAGAAGGGAAACACTAAGACCATTCAGAGAGAAAAGGCAAATTACAATTTCTCTACAAGAAGCTGAGAACATGAGGACTCTTGCAACAACTCATAACAAATAGGCTACTTCATTTATTGTTTATTTCCCCATATGAATGAATCAACCATCTTGGAAACTCCATCACACACAGGGCAGAAAAAGTTATTTACAAAAGGGACATACATCCCTAAAATAAGTTTAAGATGTACAGATTTATAATGGGAACCAAGAGGGAGGGGAGAGGACAAAACCAAAAACAATGACATTGCAGTCAGACTTTGACTTTCAGTTACAGAAGAGATCTCTATCTCCATGTAAGTAGGGTTTTCAACTATTAAATAAATGGCATCTTAAAAATAGAACATTTGAGAATTTCAACACATGTATTATTTCTTCTAAATAAATATTGCATGGAAATGATTCTGTTTTGCCACCATAGCTGCCTCCTCTCCTCCTGGGACTCAACCACCACCTCTGTTTTTCCTTGGATTCATGGTTTTGTTTCCTAATGGCAAATGCTATTTCCTCCACTGTTATGTTTTGGTTTGGGTTTTTTTATTTATTTTTTTTTTGTTTGGTTTTTGGTTTTTGTTTTTTGGGTTTTTTTTAAAGGCCTGAACAGGCCCAAGTCAAAATGACGAGCATCTTTCCTAACCCTTTGCAGGCCTCTGACCTAGCTCAAGGTTGAAATACGATGGCTTTTCAAAAATTTCCTATTATTTAAACAGTCTTCTCCATGACCTGAAACAAAACACAGCTTCTTGCTATGTAGCTTAGTCCTGAGGCTTCCACTGATCGCTTTTGAAATGAGAGCCCCCAAATAGCCCCCCACATGCCCGTAACACAAACTGCCTGTGATCTCATTTCCTCCGAAGCCTGGGGGAGCAGGAGCAGTTCTCGCACAACTGTCTTTGCATGGTAGCAGAGCACGTGCTGCCTTTTCCCAACTGTAAAGAAGCAAATGCCAGTAGTTCATCTGCCTTCGCTGGGTGTCTTCTTACCAACTTTGCTCACCCGGCACCCTTGCACGAGCTTTCCTAGGAGCAGGACAACAGATTATCACTCTCTGGGCAGCAGAGTGCCCAAAGAGCAGGCGAGGACAGGACCTGGTGCACCCATGGGCTGCACCAAGCTGGATGCAGGAGCGGGGCAGCCGCACACCCTGCCTCGCAGGTTGTGGCAGGCAGTTGCCCCGGGGCTGGCAAGCCATGAGCAAGCGGCTCTCCGACAGGAACCTGGCCTGGCAGCAGGGAGGGAGATGGGTGTATGCGAAATGAAGTACCAGGGGTACCCGTGTCCCTGCTTCACCTTATGCTTCCCCCTAAGACTTTGCTATCATTCTTACAGACTCCCACAGCGGTTTTCAGGTTCAATAAAGCTTACTGCCTGCCTTCCTCCTCCTCAGCTGGTGATCCTAAAAACAGCTTTGTTTGAAGACAAAGTCAGAAGAAGGCATCGTCCCACTAGTATGGAATCAAGCTCCAAAGTGCACGTCGAGCCTTCGGGCCGGCTGGCCATCGCTGCGCTTCCTGAGAACAAAACAGTTAACACTGAGCCTCTCTCTGTCCCTGGCTTATTCAGAGCAGTTGCTCCTCCAGGGAGGAGGAGTACAAGTGAAGTTTGATAAGGAAAATGGGGAGGGGGGGGACATGGACCTTCCTTCCATTGGTTAGGACAACTTATCCCTGAAATGCACTAAGGCTTTTGATAAAGTGAACGTAAAAGGACAGCCTCTTGAAGCTGCAGGAAGACCCGGCCATGATCCCGGCAGTCCTGCGCTGCCAGGGGAGACAAGAGGAGAGCTCCCTTGTGCTCAGGACAAGGGCAGGACCACAGCACACTCCTGCCAGCTCCTCCCAGAGGCAAGAGGACTCCAGGCTTCCTTGTGGCAGGGCTCATTTCTACAGAAACTACTTCTGGAAATGCAGACCTTTTGTTGATATTTATTTACTGTCCATTTTCGGAAGCCTCAAAACCACAAGAAGGTACTTTACAAAGGGGGTACTGCTACATGCATGCAGACCTGTTCCTCCATCCTGAAATTATGTGGAAAAGGGAGCTAATTCTTTCCTGTAAGCACAAGTATTTTGGGATACCATCCTTCTCTTTGCCACTCCCACGGGTTTGTCAGAGATAGGGCGAGGGATGCGAGAGGGGACCAGAGGGCTAAGGCACACTATTAGATATGAGGACGGCAGGACGCTGCTGTCATGCAACAGGAAATCTTTGGGTAGAGAAGGGTGTCATCTTACTGCATACACTAATGCCATGGATGCTGCCTTCACTGTTACTGTCACCTGCAAAATTGCAATTTCAAAACTGCAGCTCCTGACAAGGAAAAAATGCTTGCAAACAGTTAATTATCCCTTTTGTGTTCTCTTGACAGATTTCTAAGTTGCTGGGCCCATCCTGTAGTTTGGCTGAGAAAAAGCACAAGTCACCTCCCCCATGAAGGATGCCCTACTTTGGTACCAAATCCTGCTCTTAGATATTCACTGAGACCAGCAACGGTTGCAGGCAAATACCCAAATGCAAAATTTGTCTTATGTTCCACATTCAGCCACTTAGTCCCTCCTTAAACAGAAGTGATTCCTCCCCATGTAAGCTCTCAGACTCAGAACCATGCCCAAGCAATCCGAGTGACCCAGTACAGCTGTCCACCCCCACCCATCGGAATGACAAAAAGCAACCAGTCAAGGAGTCCTCAGTGTGAGTGACATCCCTCCACCACCGAAGAAAGGCAGAGCTGTTTCCAACCACGCCTGGTCATTTTGCCACCCCAACTGTTTCTGGCTTACAAGGCTTAAACCGAGCAAGACCCTAAGTAATACAGTTCGAGTGCTAAGGGCTTCTGTGTGCGTGAGTGCATGGCAAGGAGGAGGACCAAAGCAGCGACGACTTAAAAAGTGAACTTGCAGCACTGAAGGCAGTGGCTTCCCCCGCTTCTCAGGACAGCAGCTGGCTGAGAAATGCAAGAGGGTGGGGTTGGAAAGCAGGCAAGGCAGACCACTTTGCTGTTTTTATTGTAACATAACGCTTTTCGGTGCTGCTGAGGTTGTTGCTACTTGCCATCTGAGGAACAAAGACACCAAAGATTGCATCCATGCTTGGAAAAACATTTCTCTGACATGTCTTCTGGGCACACAACTGTTGCAGACTGTGGGATGTTGCATAATAACCTCTGGAGGCAGATTTCCTTCTTGTCGGCACTTCTTCATGTGTGATTATTGTCCTGCTGGTTATTCGTAATAGAAATGTTTATAGACCATCAATACATTAGGCCATTCAGACAATTCATTGCACTTCATTGTTTGAAAGGAAGGTGCCATCAACGCCGAGGCTTTCCTCCATCTCTTCTTTTTCAAGGCAGCAAAGCGCTACCCTAAAAATGCAGTTCAAAGTTTTTCCAGTGTAACCAGATCCCTTCCACCTTGATTTATTTTCCCTTGCAGGTGCTTTGTATCCAATGATTCAACAAGTTAGACTGTTTCTGAGGCTTCAAAAGTGCAAAAAAGTTCAAGGTATTTGACCACCTTGAGCACCAGTTAAGGCGTATTTGTTTCCAGTCTCAGCCACTGTAAACCCTGTCTAGCGTAGTGTACCAGTTCGGTCATGCTACTGTTCAGTGCCAGAGTGCACGTCGCTGTGCTGAGTTCAGCAAAAAACTCTGGAAAAAGGGGAGGGAGAAAGAAAACATTTGGTTGGTTTCACAAAACAGGCACATCCGACAGGCTAGGGGGCAGTGAGGAGCGACAACAGCAGCACACTGACAGTTGGCAAGTCCCATTAAACATTGTTCATGCAGAGAGGTCAGCAATAGTAGAAGGCTGGGAAATGTAATAAGTGCACGAGGCACAGCACGCAAGAGGAAAATCACACTCACACACGCCTACACACACTGAACCGCCTCCCCAGGTGCTGGCTTTAAAAGGACATCGAGACTCCATGGTAGGTGGGCAAAAGTTTGGGTGTTCATACCCCAGTTACTGCTGTGTGCTTCCCCCAGATTTTAAACAGGCCAAATTTGAGTGTCTTTCTGAGTGATGCCGGGAAGCACACACAGCCGTCATCAGACTGGTCCCTTTCCTTCATCCATCCTCAAACCTTGGAGACATCATGATTTCTCAGCTGAACAGGTTTAAAAATTTATAGAGCTTGCCAGGCTATACAGCTCAGATTTGGGTTGCCTTTAGCTGGGCATGTCAGGCAGATTTCACAGAGTCCTCCTACCCTGCCACCAGCTTGAGGCACCACGCTCCTCCTCCCACATGGGCAGGAGAAGGCTCTTGCAGCATATCTGAATCTGCTGGGAGATGCCGGCAGGCTGCATGCCCTGCTCTGTGCTGGCAATCATCTGTGCAGGTGACAGTGAGTTACAGGAAATTATCACACCTATTCCTTTCCAGTCACCTTTCCAAGATATTCCTGCATGACCTGCCTTCTAGGGACATGGGCTCGTCCCAGTCCCTCGGTCCCTCCAGCCTTGATCGTGTTGCCAGGTACCTTTTCAGAAACCGCCCGTTCTCAGCTCTCCTTATTTACACACAAAGATTGAACCTGGAGGCTGAAGATTTCTGCTTGGCTGTGCAAGGAACTCTTCAGCAGCAGAGAGCACAACACTTTCATTCTAATACTTTCCAATTCAGAAGCAGAGAACACATTTCCCCTGATTTCCCTCCTTTTGTGTACAAAATGGGTATCCATTCCCTCCACAGGAAACAGAAGAGCTGTAAGCAGGGACAAGGAGTCTGAACACCCTGCCTGGGCAACCAGAAGATAATCTGATCTGGGACCACAGTACTTTGTGAAAGGAGAGTGACTTCACATGCACACGTGCAACCTCAGCTTGTCCTTGCTGTGGGAAATCAGAGGCTGAAGACAACCTCTTACAGCCTCATGATCCACGGTGCTACTCTGCATTACAGTGAGGAGCTGGGTCCTGTGCTGGAAGCAACTGGTTGCGGACCCGCCAGAAAGCACTTCAGCTCTGCACAAGTGACTTGGACATAGTTAGAACTAACTGCTTTCCACTAACTTATGACTTCCCTGTTTAAGAGAACTCGATAACTGAAGGCCACTGCTCTTTCCTCTTCTTATGCCCTATGAATTGCACAAAAGAATCAAGGATATGGCCTTTTTTTTAGTTTTAGGTACTCACTCTCCGCACCTCTTAGCATCTGTACATTACACTGAATATCAACAAGTTCCAGTTCTGAAATTCCTCCACCATCCTGAACAGTGACAACAACTGCTAAGCCTACATGAGTATTTACTCTTCTGCACAGATCTACTCCCTAAGGAGTATTTACTACCCCGGTCATCATTCCCCTACATCAAAACAGCAACACATAGCAGGTTCTGAATTTAGTCTTGATTGATGCAAGATTGTGCTCAGGCTGCCCTCCCACAGGTTTTCCTCCAGGACTCATTCCTTTGGCTTACCAGCAGCATCCACTGCTCCTTCTATGTGACAGTCTTTTCTCAGCCTTTAGAGGCTAGAATCCAAAATACTACACATGAATTGCTGCTGTGAGCACAGATTTGCTCAGAGGACAGCCAACAACTGGAGTTACTTTATTCAAAGGTGACTTGCAAAGCCTTTTGAATTTCAGCAACTGCCTCATTAGTGTGACTATTTTTACAGCCTTCCAACAATTCAGCCAGGCACATCGTGTTTATTTTCTTTCGCAAGTTTGCCAACAGATCATGGCAAAACCTCCCTTTGCCCACAGTAGCTCACAAAACTTTGTGTTTTACGGAAAATGACACTGCAAATGCCACATGGGATGGCAGGTTACAGACTGAACTGCATCTGCTCTAGGGCTTTTGCTTATCCACCACTGCTTGTACCACAGGACAACACAACATTTTTAACTACAAAACTGTAAAATAAAAAAAAGTAGGAGCAATTTTAGAAATGCTGCTTGGCAAGGACTCCAATTGAAGTGCTGCTCAGCTTCTCTGTTATGGAGAGAAGCCAGCTTCACCGTTTTCAAGACAAAAATACCTGGAAGTTTGACAAACAAACTGAAACACAAGGGTACAGGCCAAAAAGATGTTTTTAAAGAAAACGGACCAATTCAGAAAAGCTAAGCGCCCCAAAGGGAAAAACAAACAGAAAAAAAACACCCTTATGCTTCTTGTGTTACCATGGAGCGAGCTGGCTGGTTTCCTGCACTTGATACCCTCATGCCTTAGCTCTTAGACATTTGAGGATGCCAAGACAACCTTTTAATTGGAACACTCATCATTATATCACCACCAAGTATCTCTGCCAATAACCTGCCAATAAGCCATAGCTGTCTATTTCGACATTTTTACTGCTTTGTTCTTTAGGTATGGTGTTTGCTACACTGAGTGTTAGGATTTAAGCAAGTACATACACATAAACACAACACATAAGACAGAAAAGCCAGAGGGCAAAAACTTACCCTTATTCTTCCTGACCAGTGCGTCAGCCCGTTCCCAAATATCATACGCATAGAGGATATAGGAAGTAATGTTGACGTAGGAAGAGGTGATGCTTGGGATATTATAAGGGACAGTGACTGAAGAGCCAATGCTGTTGCCGCTGCAGTTGCTAGCATTCGATCCTGGCTGAGAACTCACAGAACCAGCAGGAGAGGCCATTGGAGAAAGAGAAGGCATGCCTGTGCTTCTGCAGGAGAAAGAAACACCACCACAAACATTTCATTTCAGAGTCGAAAGTCTTGCCACAAGACTGGCTTATGCCAGGAGCTATCCAGTATCATCTAGGCCTGCAGCATAGAGTGTTAAAAACTGAGATGCATTCAGCTACATAACAGGTAATTGTCCTCTGAGTGCAAGGCCAAGGTTTTTGAATTGATTTGCGACTCTAAGGACTCCTCTTGACAAAAGAAAATGTGGGACCAGACATCAGAAAGGGCCACCCATCCACCTTCCAAAATCTACACCTCCTCGTGCAAGCCTTCACCAGATTCTCTAAGTGTTTTTTGCTAAAGACTTCCATTTCAGGCGTGCTGAAGCTCCCCACCTACAGAGGCTGGAGCTTTCTGACAGCTAGTCAAAGCAGCCAGGTCAGCCTACACACACTTATTTATAGACCTAGGGAAGCTAAACGCAGTCAGCTGCCCGCCTTCCAGACACAGGCTGGCTTCATCACATCGCTTCACCCCCACCACTTCAACCAACCTCATTTCAGTCACTGGTATGAGCGAGCTTCCACCACTGCTCTTGGGAGACCATTTAATTCCCAATAACCTACGCTGTCCAAGGTGGCAGAAAAATAACTGGAATTTCAGCATCACTACTGAAGACCAAACCACCTTCTCTCAACTGCAAAGTTTAAAAGGGACAGATGTGGAGCTGGATAGCTATCTGCCAAATGCAATTACCACAGGATAGAGAAAAACTCTTACTCATTGTCATTAAAACACAGCACCAGTCTGCCAGGCATTGGGCCAAACACTGTTATGGGACATCTTGCCTTTTACTTTTGCTGCCACATACGCAGCAACACTGCTGCAGATACATAGAAAGGACAAAATGCTCAATAACTCACAAATTAGAAAATTAGTTTCTTTTTCTTAATTGGTGACTGAGGTAAAGAGAAAAATATTAAAGTATCACCTCAAAGTTATGCTACCACAGGCTGAAGGCATAATCCTACTGGACAGTGGCCAGGGAGATGGGGATGGTACCCTCTTAAGTCTGAAACGATCTCTAGATGAGAGCGACAGAACAGAACAAAGATGACAACAACAGGGACTCTGAAATAGCATAGTGATGCTACCTTCCTTGCTCCTCTGGCCTGTTTCTCTGGTGGAGAACTGCTCTGCCTGATACACAGTAACTCTGGACCTCATAACAAAAAAAACCCAAACCTTTCCAATGAGAAAAGACAGGAAAGAGAGAGCAGAAACCTACTCATGCCCCCTAACAATATGATTTCAGGTGGTACGAAAGAGCGAGCGGTGAGGCACTCAAACGCAGCCTGCAACTCAAATACTCCGGATACTATTTTCACTCACACCCTTATAGACACATCACAACATACATCTTTTTAAATCTTACCTTGCAACACATGGAGAAGGTGCTTGTGTTACTCTGGAAGAACTCTGCAGTAAGGAACAGAACTCTTGTTAGGTATGGGCTATTCAGCCAACATCAGTAACTACTGCAGCCAGCCAGCTGGCAGCTTAGTAATACGCATGCCCTACCTTGAAGTGGTCATTCAGGATCCTGGAATACTTTATTGCAGTGTCTTTTTTGTAACGAAACATTGCCATGTGCAGAATGGACTGGCAGCGCATGCTGTGAACAGAAACACAACCAAGAGTAAGAGTTCACGCTCACCGCTGCCTGCTCAGCAGTCATCAGCCTTGTGGGATGGAGGCAGGCACTCATCAGCTGTATTGCAAAGTCAAGAAAGCTCAGAATTTCTCCTCCTGCTCATCTTAAAGAAAGACTCTGTAAAAAAATCACAAGGGGGAAAAAAAAACCCAACAAAAAAACCAACCAAACAAGGAAGGGCCATGTCTGGTCTTTTACATAAAACAGGTGCCCAGCCTCTTATAGGTGCCGCAGGCTGAGTAAGCCTCTGTCCAGAAGTGCCTCAGCTACGTTCAACTACAGCTTCAGTTACACAGCTCAAGCACGGACAGCCAAATCGCATTCTTTCACCTTAGGTGAGAGCCCTTATGTGCTCTCAAGTTACCAGCAGATCAAATTTTAGAGCCTGTGCCTTCCACATGTAGTCCCTTGTGATATCCCAGCTCACTTTAGAGATGTTCCTGTTCATTCTGGTTTTTATATTGTGGGGTTTTTTTCCTTGCAGAACTCTGATTCCCATTTAACTCATTCTTTTGCCCCTGAAAGTAACGGGTCTTTCACTCTATCAAGTCTAAAAACAGAATATGAAGGTGCAGAACAACGGTTACGCACCATAACACAGCAAAGATTTTTTCTTGTGAAGATGCTGAGGAGTCCGTAAAGGATTTCAATGTCATGGCGAATCTAAGGAAACAAACAGAATCTTGTCAGTCATCAGGGCTCTGAAGTCCTACTGTTTATGAAAAACCAGTGCATGCCGTTATCTCAAGCACTGGTCCAAAAGTCAAGAAACCTGCCCCGAGTTCTTAGTCCTGGCACCAAGTGCTTTGTATGATCTTGAGCAGAGGACTGTCTCCAAATGCCTTGTTTTCCACGCAGCAGGAACAGATGTGGCCCCTTATGCGACTCGCTCTCCTCTTACACTGATTAATGGGCAACATCCCTACAAGTAGATGCCCCCCGTGGGCCACCTACAGGCCTGAGGCCCAGAAGAGGTGCCCCCACCACTGACTACAACACTAATTCAAGTGTTTCTGGACAAGACAGACATCTCAGTGGAAATGTTTCTTTTGGCAAAGAACAAATAAGCAAACCTCCTTTTTGAAAACAAAGCAACAGTAGCATCTTGGAAATGCAGTCCCTCAAGACCAAAAAGCAAACAATGTCATTTAAAAAGTTTGAAGTCTACCACAAAAAAAACTCTGACAGCTCTTTCAGCTCTAAGGTCAGAAGTCAAATCAGCTCTCGAAAACTCACATAACCTGTAATTTCCATATGAATAAACCGATACCTGTCTCTCTTCTATCCAGTACATGGTTCCTTGGATTGCACTGCCTGCATATGTCATAATGTCTACTATCTACATGCATCTACTATGGCTGTGAAACTAAACAGGGAACGTTGCTAAAAGAAACCCCAATAAAGTGCACTGGTACAAAGACACATGGGAGAAACCAGTAAAATCTGCCTTCAATCAACCTGCAAGAGCTTTGGGGCACAAACCGCTCTTCCACGTGCTAGATTGTTGCTTTGATTTTTTTTAACTGACATACTATTGAGCTCACATGCAAAAGCAACTTCAGTTCTGGATAAAGTAAAAACTCCTTCCTGTCCTCGATTATCTGAACCAGTGTCCTCTGGTGTACCTCAACTGCAAGGCTCAAATGCTGAGGAGGACATGGTGCCTACTTCTTCTGATAAGCAATGCTGAAACACATTTCAAAGGATTTGTCTCTGGTGCCTCTGGATGGTCTGTCTGATGCTTGTACAGCAACCCAAACTCTGCTCCATGGTGGGAATCCAGAGCTGCCACAGTTGCAAACAAGCAATGCAACTAACCCTTCCCCTCCAAACATGCTGCCTAACCATCATGCTTTGAAAACCACTTACTTGAGGAGATCTATGGTGCCCCTGAATATGCTGTAAGCTGATTTTGGTGCTGGTGCATCCGATTCCAAGGCGATCCCATACTCAATGAAGGAAAGGGCAGCATCTAGGTACTGAAAGGCCTTTCCAGTCTTGTCGGTCTATTGGGAAGAAAATTCTAATTTTTAGACTAAGACAAAAACTGCTTCTCTCAAGTGTACCTGAATTCCCTTTTTTTCCCCTAGTTAGGCAGGATTTGAAGAAAGAAAAAGATGCAAGTCAGGCCTCCAGGTGATAATTAAAGGATTCTCAGCAGAACCCCTAATGTGGTCCCAGTCATCAGCTTTGTGGGCTCTGGCTATTCGTATCTCTTCCTCTTGCTCAACATTTTCCTTAAGTAATTTATTACCTTCACATTTTTGGATATTATTGTCTCATCTTGGGGGCCTGCTTTGGGAGAGGCAGATGGGGCCTTCCCATTGCAGTATTCCCTCACTTCATTTTCACAGGTAAATGGCAAGTAGCAAATGTACATTATCTGACTGAGCCATAATTAGCAAAAAAATAGGTTCATTCATGCATGCTGTTAAACTGCACATAGTGGAGAAAGCTAGTTACATCTGCAAAGGGCACTTCCAAGTCTTGTCCACCAACACAGGATCCTGACGTTTCAGAGTAAACTGTCTTAAAACTATCTTCCAAGGACTTTGTGATAGCTCTGCAAAGCAAACAGGCCTGCTAACCTCAGACAACATCAGTTCTGAATCCTATTCTCTAGGCACATTCTCTAGATGTGTTTACAACAAAGGGAAATGCCTGAACATTTGGCAAATAAAGACAGCCTCCCCACATATGACTTGAACATGCTCCATGTAGGGAGTATGGAAGTAACGTTAGCCAGCGAATCTTATTCACGTGCATGCAAGTATCAGGTCTGAATGCAAGAGCTGGTTAACATTTCTAGCACAGGGCCATGACTTACCATTGCATCAGCTTTGTGCTTCAGCCTCTTGGCCACTTCTATGTAGTATTCTATCGGATGCTGCCTGAATTGGGGACAGAAAGAGGAAAAACAGAAAACAGAGAAAAAGAGTAGGATAAATTTTACCTTCTTATCTACAGGATGCTATGAGTCCGAACATCCTGTTTTGGTAAGCTTGTTACAGCCTTATCAAACACACGTTACAGTTATGATAGTCACTAAATGAATGTTGTCTGCATGTTCAGAAATACATAGCAGTTGAATGGACAGATAAAATGAATTGATTTCTTAAAAAATGTATGTTAGAATAACACTGAAAACTTACATTTCTAAGTAGAAAAAACACTGGAGGTTAGGCTACTATGAGGCCAAGTTTACTTCTTTGCTCCCATGGAAAGATAGTAGTTACGTGATGCCCTATCATTCCTCAAGTACAATACCAGCAATACATTTTTGATTGAAGCATACAGTAAACTCTGCAGTATGACACACTCAGACCAAAAGAGCTTGCATTCAAGTTATCTGCTTACAAGAGATATGGTGTGCAACGCTTCTACAGAGCTGGGTCTCAGTCAACACATAAATGATGATAAATTTGGACTGCACACATTTCTGCGCATTGGGATAATCTATTCACCATGGAAATGGCATACAGCCACCTGTGCGCTAACAAAAGGAGCAAGTAGAGTCATACCCTCTCAGAAAAAGTCAGTTGCCTGCCCAGCACCCTGTCACAGAGGAGTTTGCCACTTGTCAAGAATCAGACAAATCAAAACCCATTACTTGTAGGCAGGCACAAGACACCTCCTCTCAGAGTTCAAAAGTACTTAATTTCTAGAGTAGCTTCCCTCAAACCAAGAACTGTTGTAATGAGACCTTTGCTTTGTGGTGGGTGGGCTAAGTCCCAGACACAAGAAGGCAGTACAGGGCAGGTCTCAGACATCTCTCTCTCTCTTTCCTCCCCAAAGAAGTGATCAAGAAGCAGAAGCCTGGGTGGCTGCAGGGCCAGCCTTGTCTGGTGTATTCAGAAAGTACAGGTGATGGGTGTAAAACAAAAACTTACTTTTCAAACGTGAGTTGAGGTCCCCTTGGCTTGGAGGCACCATTTGGCAAAGAAGGCACTGGGAAAGGATTTGTGACATCCCCTGGAGATCCCTGAAAAAAACACAGAGTGGAGATAAAGCTGGTTAGAGAGATGTCTAAATCAATTCCAAAGCTTGGCTTTCCTAAATTTCAAGAGAAAATGTTTATTTGTCCCAGGCATAATCTATTCTCCAGGCTCTCCAGCTCTTCTTACTTTCTTCCCCAGTACCCCTTTCAATAATGGAAATGGAAACTTGGCATCCTACCTGACTGCTAGCAAGGCTTAATACCATTCAAACTTCTCCCAAGCATGGAGAAATTAAGTAGCAGGTTTCCTTGCACAATGGCTAAAATAGCAGTAAGGCTGCAAGCAGCACGTTTTTCATGGCCACTAGCCAAGGCAGAAGGGGTAATATCCATTCACACTTATTTCCAGCTTAACCACATGGAAATTGCTGATTCTCCACTACTAACTACATTATCAGGAAAAAGCAAGCAGTTAGAAGCCAGCTAATACAGCATGCACAGTCTAGCTTAACACACACAGCAACATCCTAGATCACACACACAGAGCCATGAGTAAGCAGCAATATAATTGAATTTTATAACCTCAAAATGCAAAGATCCAGCTGCAAGGATCATCAACAATTTTGTAAGCAAGCTATAAAACCTTATACCTAGGTCACGGTCAAAACCACAGGTTGCTTGTTTCTTATTTTTAAGCAATCCACTCTTTCTTTCTGTAAACACACTTATTTTTACACCAATATTGTACTTGCAGTTGCCTACAGTCAGAAGCAGTTACTACCATAAACACGATTCTCTTGCCTTTGTTTTTCACATGGTCACCCCTTCTCACTATGTTTCACTGGTAAGATTAAAACAGATGATGGAAAGTCAGCAGAGAAGTTACAACACAGGCTTTTGAGCTAGCAACATAAGGTCACAGATAGCCATTAAAGGGGTAAAAATGCTTCAAAGAGCTTTCTCTGGTGGCTTGTTTATCTTCCTTCCTTTTTAATATCCTCAGAGCATGTTTCTCAAGAGAATCACACAGCACCCATGGGTTGCAGGAAACATCCTGCCAGTTATAATGGATACCTACTTTGATGCCCTTTGAGAGCTCAGCGGGATTTCTCTCCACTTTCTTGTGCTTGGAGAACAAAGGATCCTTGTGGTTGCTCTCGTCCCTGGCAGTGTTATCCACGACAGGCAGCTCGCTGCTCTCACTTTTGGGTCTCTTTTGGGCCATCTTGGTTGACTTTGGTGGAGGATGTACAGGAGACATGGGTGGCAGTGGTGGGGGTAGCAGGAGATCTTTCTTCTGGGTTTCAAGTGAAGTTTTTGATGCTCTGGAGATGGGAAGCAAATTCAGCAATTGGGATGAATATGGTGTACATATAAGGTAGGGATTTTTTTAAAAACATAGTTATATCATGTGCCAGTTCTCTTTAAATTTCTCTGGAAGTGTGAAATGAGTGGTTAACATAAAGAATCCAACAAAAGCAAAACAAAACTTCAGGGACTTCACTGGCATTAGGTAACACATCTTAAGCCGCCAACAACACACAAACAAGTTGGTTTTCAAGTAGGAATAACCTTCAGGACTTATCATTGGAGTAAATGCTTGCAACCAGAATACGAGGATGTTGCAAAAAAAAGGCATCCCTCCAACACAGCCCCTTTTCACTGAAAGAGGAAGAGAGGCAATCACAGCAACTAAAATCCCTGGCACAAATCACCCAACAAGGCAAATGAACTGCAGCACTACCTCTCTTTCCCAATTATGGTAGAAGATATCTTCTATGGTCAGAGATACTCACCTAGACATTTGATCCTGTATGTGCTTTGACAGAATTCAACTGAGTCATTCCTTGCCAGGACTCACCAGCTCAACTAGACAACACTATAAAGTTGAGAGGATTCCAGTGATAGAGACTTAAAATGCTGTGCTTTCAAATGGCAGAGACTATCACATTTAATAGGATGGTGGCACATCAGATTTCTGATCATTTGAAGTTAGGATTACCAGGGAACTCTGGCAGCTGTAAGCAGCACCAAATAGCTCTAAACCTTGTTTCACTACTGCTCATTTACATCATTTTTATTCAGCTTCTCAAAGTTTCCAGGAAAACACAGAGCAGTGAATCCCAACTCATGGACTGCCTTATCAGAAGAGGAGGAAATGAAGTTAAACCCAGTGAGAAGACTGAAGTGTAACATTGCACATCTTGCTTCGTTCTGCTGTGCGTGCGACAGTCCTCTCCCCTCTTCCACAACCCACTTTTCCCGTGGCACAGTCCCTACTCACTGCACACATGCTCCCCAGCTTCACTACAGCTGACGCTCCAGAGAGGACTGTTTGACGCAGAGCTCAGCGGCATCCCCTGACCTGATCCAGAGCCCTCTCTCCCCAAAAACGCATCCTATTCTTCCCACTCTGAAAGCCAGAACATGGCTAAAAGGGGTGCTCGTTTTCACTGAGAAAAAGGGAGGAATGAACCACAGAAGTAATGCCCTTCCATTATTACCACAGCTGAAATATCCCTTCACCCAACTAAATGTTAGCCCTAACGCCTAAGTGCTTTCAGAGTACTTCAATGTTTTCTCTGCAGAAAAGCAGTTTACTCATATTGTCAGGACACAAACCTCAATGCTACATACCAATGCAAGTCAATACCTCAAATTCAAGCCACAATCAAGCAGGAATTGAATGCAGTAGCCCAGAACTGACACAGGAGCCTCCCCTCTCAGGAACACCGCCCATTTGAAGACATGCTCTTGGAAGCGTTTGCTCTAGCAAAGACCTAGCCAAAATGCTGGCAGTACACTGGTATGCAAATTATGGGGTAAGTTTCAGCAGATCTACCAGAAACACTGCAAATGCTATAGTGGAATACATGAGAAATTCCTGGCCATAAAGGCCATCTGAAATTCTAGAAAGACCGCAATTCAAAAGGCACACTGGTTGCGTCCCCATTAGGTCACATACAAAAAAGACAAAAACAAGATGATGATTTTAGTGGAGAACGCAAATGCTCCCTACCCACCTATACATACAAATCTGTTTTCTGGACTGGGCTTTGCACATTTCACCTCTATGCAAATCTGGGCTAGTCAAAGTAAAAAGCCTACTGGCACTGCGGCATCTTGGTTTGGTTAGAGAAAGGGGGAGCTGCATATCCACGTGCTTCTGGAGCATCCCAGCTCAGCAGCCTCCCATGGCAGCAAGGTGAGAAAACAGAGCTCTGCAATATCCATCACATTCACCTCTGCATTCTCAGCTGGGAGAAGACAAGTTCCACCTAGCACAGACACTGCGTGCACCAGCCGCTAAGTGCTGTTCAAAGTCTGTAACCGATGACAGCAAAAGCAGCTGAGGGAGTAGAGAGTATCAGCATTAACATCTGACTTTTTTCTTTCATCAGGACCTGTCCAATTAAGAAAACAGCAATGATCACCGAGTCAAAATTTATGGACATACAGTTGCATTTAGTACAATATCCTTTCCCAAGAGGCTGCCAGAACTTGCTCTGCTGTGGACGTGATTGCTCAATCATGGGAATAAGACTCACGACTTCGGGGCCACCCTTTCAGCTATTTCACCTGTTTGCAGCAGGAGCCTGAGCAAGCAACTCAAATTTGTCTGCATCTCAATTTCCCCATGTGCAAAACACGTTCACATCATCTTCTCACCTTACAAAGACTCAGAGCTTTAAATGCATGTGAAGTACTATGAATCTGCTAAAAAGCTTTCTGCTGCTTCCCATGCAGTGAGACCACGAACTTCCCCAAAACAAGTATGACAGTAGAACCCAGAATGAGGAAAACATGCGCAAAGAAAAAGAAGTTCGTAAGAATCATTGAATGGTTTGGGTTAGAAGGGACCTTTAAAGATCATCTAGTCCAACTCCCTTTTTAAAAGCATTTTAAGGCTAGTTCCATTTCTCATGAAAGCAGAAATAATTGATACTTGAACTCTCAAGTCTTACTCACCTAGAGTCATAGAATAGTTTTGGTTGGAAGGGACCTTTAAAGATCATCTAGTACAACCCCCCTGCAATGAGCAGAGACATTGTCAACCAGATGGCAAGTTCTCTTGCCATCCCCTGAAACACCTAAGCCATCGTGCAGAACAAGCATATGCTACTCCCCACAGAACAGCTGCCACCTCCCAGATCACCTGGGCAATTGTCTGCTGAGAGATTACCACCACTGTAGTTTAGAGAAGGGGAAATGGCTCCTACATCCCAGCGTGCAATCTACCACACTGTTTGCAACTCAAACAACGTCTAATTTCTTTGCACAAATTTGTTTCCTGCATCTGGTCTGAAAGAGAGCAGTGCAAATGGTTGCCTACCAGCTTAGAAGGAAAAGTAGTACGGGCACAACTGGCAATTAAATTTCTTGCAGCATAAACAGATTCTTTGAGCTACATGTAGTATATGGATCAGAGCATGCAGCAACATAAGCTGCAGGATGGACAAGTTTGTGTTTAAAATGGTGAAGTCTTCATTCCCATCTCAACTGTTCGAAATCAGGACAAATGCCACAACATTCAACGCTTTTGCAGCAGTGTAAACCAGGTATAGGAGGATGATCAGCCACGGAAACGTCAGCTTATGCTTGAATGATTAGAACCATAATCCTCAGCGTTAAGGGAGAGGAAGATAAGTGACACCCAAGTATCACTTCACATCTGCAACAAATAAAAAGGCGAATAAATGACACTCCCATAGCCACATGGTTGGTTCCAGGATGTAAAGACAGATTGCAGCAGATTAAGTTTCAGAAGGCACACGATGTTATAAGCAAACTCAGAAGTATAAGGACAGGAGATACAGTTCCTCGCCTTAACCTTTTTAAAAAAAGACTTAGTTTTATGCATGTCTGCCATCCCACCACTGTACACTCACTTCAATTTATTGGAGTCTTTGTTAGCTGAAGACTGCAATGATTTTCTTTCTTTTTCTGATTTCATTTTCTTCCTATCAATCTCCTTCTCCACTTCCCTCTAACAGGAAGAAAAAAAAAAAAAAATCACTCACGTTTTGAAAGTTGGTGCAAAGTACAGACCAATACAGCTAAGTTTGATTCTGGTTAAAAAAAGAAAAGGATAAGATATTAGAACTGACAAAGCATAAACCCAAAACACAGCGGATATAGATTTCAGGCTCGCTGACAAGTATCCTAAAATGACATGTTACCTACATTTGCTTGGATAGATTAATTATTTTGTAGTGATGGGGATGGAACTGCTAAACCTCTTGTTGCTAATAGTAATCAAAATTAAGGCATCTCCACTGCTGAAAATAAGCATTCCATCTGTTCTAGATGGGCTTTTTTTTCCTACTCAGTACGAATTATACAGAAATGTATTCAGATTCCTCCTGGCAAAGTCATGAACTGCAAGCAATTGTGTTTTGTGGTATGCCTTATCAAAGGGAAGGAAAAAAATGCATTCACAGGAGAGTTAGATCCCTCCGATTCCTCAGATGTGCAGGGGTTTTTGGTTTTATGAAGAAGAGTCTGATACAGCTGAAATTTTAAACAGGCAGTTAAAATCACTGCCATTGTCCTCCAGAAGAACAGGAACCATTAAGGCGGAGAGGTAATAAATAATACTTTTTAACTGCACTCCATAGGTCTTACAATACAAAGCGTGCAAATCATCAGCTCACCTGAATGAAAAACTTTAGAATAATTTGCTACAAGCCAAGAAAATGTAAAAGAAACTGCACTTATCAGTCAGTGTTACCCACAGTGTGCCTGGTGGCAGCCAAAAGCATTCCAGGACTTTCTGTCTCTCTCCCAAGAGTACATGCAGGTTTATGTCACTGTGATGGAGCTCAGTAGATTGTGCTCGGCAGAGTCGACCTCTGGCAGTGTGCTCAGGGCAAGGCTCCAGCACCTAGATCAAGTTCTTAAACTGTTTCTCAAGTTGAGCTCCACACTGCCGCAAACGATGTCTGACAGCTGTACCTGACCTAGCTGGCTGTTACGAAGCCTGAGCCTCCAAGGACACTGATGCATGCTGACATAATGCAGACAGCAAGGCTCTGAGGAGGGGTTTCCTGCAATCAGACACTCAGGCTGCAAGGGAAGACATGTCTAATATCAAATAGCTCCTCTTTTGGGTCTTTGAGATAACAGGAGAAGCAACAGATTTGCTGCCTGTTTACCCTCTTCCACTGCTCCGCAAGAGGGGGACTGCTGTGGTCTCTCCGGTTTCTTCACCCTTTCCCTGCTCTTCTGAATTCTCCCCCACAACTATGGGAAGTTCAGAAAATGACAAGACTAACTGAAACCCACACGGGAGCCAAGGTTGTTCACCCACATGTGCTAAGCCACCTGCTCTGTGAGGAGGACCAAGAAGGTATACAGGCACTGAAATATCCACAGTGAATACCCATTCACCACAAGGCCTGCAACCAACCCTGTGCAGCTGAACCAGCTGGCTAGAAGTATATTCACAGCCCCCTTTGGGACTTAGCTTTCCAAAAACCACTTGTGAGCAACTACCATCTCAGTTAAATAAAGGGCTGTCTTGTAATTCAAAGCAAAGCAACTATTCTAGCTGAAGGACTCTGGACACATGCATCTTTTAAGCACCAGCATCGCTGCTAGCACCTCAGCAGCTCCAGGGGAAACCAAAGAAGTTTTCTACATAGTTAGCCAACCGCTGAGATCCAAAGCAGGGTTTAGCGACACTTGTTACTCTCGGTGAACCTGGTTCAGTTAAAAGTCTGCATTTATGGAAAAGCAAAAACATGGGGCTGCTGCCATCATCCCTAGTAATAACACAATTCACACCTGCAGAATTTGTTCCTCTTTGTGTAAGCAAGCAATCACAACTGTTTCATGGAAATGAATGACTCCACACAGGAAAAGACTACGCTACGCAGCCTAAGGCTGCATGGCTAAAGGCAGCAGAAGGTCCACGCATAGACAAAACCAAAAACCACAGACCAGGGCAGCCTGTGTCAGTTCTCCCCACAAAGTGCAGGCAAGGTGCTCTCCCACAACAGACATTAAATGGATAGTGTAGATGACTGCACAGTCTGGGAGGTGCTTCAGATACCATGCTGCATTTAAAGGGGTTGCAGGGGGAGGGGGCACCACAGCCCTACAAAGCTCTGCTTGGTTGAAAGCCAGGGAAACCCACAAATGCTACCAGGGGGCTGGCCAACCACATGCTGACACAGCCTGCTGCTGAAAGCTCCTCCAATATAGGAGGGCTGGGGTTTTGTTGTCTGAGAAAACTAGTATTTCAAGAAAATACAGCAAAAAGTGTTTTCAAATACCAAAGCGTTTGTTAGCTCACGAGGCTTTTCATTTGCTCAGCAGGGCATTTGTGACCAACAAGAAACCTCTATGAACGGCTTTGATACACATTCCCTTTAGAAGTTTGATAACACCTTTAAAGGAGGAGCGCAAGGGATCTACTCCCAACTTAGGAGCAGAAATGAACTCTCCGCATGGGTTTTTCAAACACCACCTTGGTCCTTGTACAAACCCACCTCCACCTCTTACCTTCCTCTTCTGAAGGGACTTGTCAAGAGTATCCGTGATTTTTCTCTCCAAGTCCTGCTTCCTTGCACCAGGGGGTTCCTTGGCTTCTGCTCTCTTCTGGTGACTGCCTTTCCCAGGGGGCTGGGGGACTCTTGACAGCAGAGGGAGATCTATTTTCACCATGAGGGACTGAGGGGCAGGGGAGTCCCTCACTGGCGAGAGCAACTTCTTCCCCCTGATAGGCAAGGGAAGTTTCTCCTTGTGAAAATCCTCTCTGGCCACGATGGCAGGCCTGTGGCCGCTAGTCCTGGTGGGGCTTGTGCCCTGGCCTTGAGGAAGGGGACTGAGAGCGAGATGCTCCTGGACACTGCCAAGCAAAACATCTCTCATGACCTTGGGGTCCAAGAAGGGTTTGGCATTGGCCTGGTGGGAGCTCTTGTGCTTTCTGTTCTCAGGGGGCTCTTGCAGTGCCGGGGTCAGGTCTTTTCTGTCACTGGATTTTGGCTTCCCTTTCGTTTTGACTTTTGGCTTGTCTCTGGAAGACTGGTCTCTGACCTCAAAAGGACCAGGGTCACTCTCCACCTTCAGGCCTCCTTTGGGCCCCTCGTGGACAAGGCCCTTGCTGGGCCCTTTGATGCCCACAGTCTGCCTGGGTGAGGGCCCCTCGGCCCGCACAGGAGACTTCTGGCAGTTGCGTTTGGTCAGAAGATGAGCGTCCTGAGGAGCCCTGGCCGCTCGGCCAGAGCTCTTGTGATGAGGCTCCCTCGGCTCGGCACGCTGGTGGGAGGAATTGCTGCTGACAGCCTGCCCCTGCTCCTTGCCCTCTTCACATCCATCCCCATGGGCAATTTCGCTGAGACTCTCTGTTGGCACTGCTGGTGGGTTCACCTTGGTTAGCCAGTTGTCAAGCTGCCACTTATTAGAAGTCGGTGGGTCAGGCTGCACACAAAAAGAGAAAGGAAGGATGCAAGACTTTATGATGCCTTTATGGGCTATTTTCATCCTAGCATGGCTTACCAGAGCCCAGTAAAATTTCCCCTTGATGTTAAAAGAGCTTGAAAGTGAAAGACCATGTGTCAGTGGTGATGCTTTAGCGTGTGCACATTGACAATTCAGAAACACAGACCTCATCTTCGCACAGGATCAGTCAAACGTATTGCACAGCACTCCTGGATCTCTGCTAGCCTTACCTGTTGCTCAGCAAGAGACCAGTCTACATGAAAGCTTCATCTTGGTTTGCCACTAACCAACACCGTTGTGCAATCAGACAACATATAAAAAAAGCAGCAGGTGTAGAAATGGATTAGGTGCTGTCCTCGCAACACTTTTGGAAAGTTAGTTGCACACAGCACTACTTTCAAAACAGATGAGCAGCTGTGCCAGCTAACACATCTCATTGAAGTCTGACAGGTAGGCTGTCAGGCTCCTGTGGTTTAGCCAAAAGCAAACCATTTACCAAAATAAGTTGTATGGCTAGCATGTCAAGTCCGGCCTCTTCTGAGTCCTCTGCCTACACAACCCAACACTCGCTTCCCTCTGGGTCAAGCAAGGCGTGAGCAACGACTGAAGTCTGAAGGCCCCTGGCATCACGGTCAAATAACATAACGTGGTTGCTACAAGCTCTGCCTAATCTAACAGCGGTCTGACAAATTACGAGAAAAGCAAACCCAACTAATGCTAAAAGAGACAACAGAAGCTGCAAATCTGAGGCATTATTCTCTGGGGCCCATTCTGAAAATACCATGTATGTGGCAACACCACTCAAATGGGTAACTCATTATCTGGGCACCATCAGAGCACAGCTAAACTCCCGCACTCACTGATTCTCCCCAGTTACCACTCTCACTTCTGAGAAGAGCCACAACCCTTCCCCAAAAAGAGAAAGCCCAGTACGTGAAATGTTTTCCGAGACTAATGAATCCCTTCTGCCATGATTTTCTTCTCTATCCAGACTCAACTCACTGTAGAACATGCAGATAAATAAGACATGTCTTCAACTGTGTTTAAGTCAGTCCATCTAGAATCCTGGTTTAAAAAACAGTGCTTGGTTTTACCATGGGTTTGGAAGTAAAATTAAACCACGAATTCCATTAGGCTTTTCAGATAACACAAATCTGCTTTATTTTCATCATAATTTTAACTTACTAGCCACTGAAGAACATTTTTTTTTTTGGTCAAACACTGTAAAAACATGGCTAAAAGACTTAGTAAACTTTGGTTTATAATGTACGTAGCTATCAGACAGTGGCATACTCTGATCCTTTTCTAGCACTTCTACCATCGGTTATCTTGTTTGTGATCTACACCATCATACAGGTTTTCATTAGGTTTCCAAAACCAAAGGATAGTAAGAGATTTTTTAAAAAAAAAAAAAAATAAAAAAAAAAATAATAAAGGAACTACTGCCTATAGGTCTTAAAGTCTGTTCTTTTGCATGTGAAGAACTGACTATAAACAAATGGGCCATGTGCACTAACTTACTCCTTGAGCACCATGGATGAATAGTTTGCTGAATAAAAAAGGATAAAATGGTCAATGGCAAATAGTTAGGACTTCACTAGAGCGAGAAGGATCTTACAATCTAGTATTTTCAGGACAAACCAGGCAGGATTTGGTAAAAGAGGAGAAGTATAACATCTGTCCTTCCAAAGACACCCACATTGCAGAGGGCAAAGTCTGTAACTGAACTGCTAGAGGGTGAAGTGTAGTAGATGTGAGATGAAAAGATACACCTTCTCAAAGCTTGTTTTCTGCACATAAAATTCTCCCTGTTCATGTGCTTCTAAGGTAAAAGAAAGGAAAACTAGGGCTGGAGGAGGGGGCGGGGAATAAATTACACGGTTTCTGTGTTTTGTGAGAGTACCTCAAAACTGGCAGCAGATTGGTTTACATCAGCTGTGGTCCACAGGATATAACTATGTACTTCCCACTGGCCCAAGAATGTTTTGCAAGCTGGAGGAACTGTTTGAAACCATGGGACATGAGCACTTCTGCAGCAGATTTTCAAAAAATGCATGGTCTCAATTATGAAACTTTAAGGCGCTAAGTTCTGGTTGTCTGCTTTTCCCAGTAAAAGCCTCAGAAATGCCAGTGCAGCACTATCTGAGCCAAATTCAACAGAAGCAAGTCTAAGCACATTCCAGCCCTTCCTGCAGGTCTCATCACTTCAGCTGTGATCTGGGAGAAGCTGAATCTGTCACTCACACACAGGAGCTGCAGGGAGGCAGTGGCTCCTCTTAATGTATCAGGAAACTGGTCTCACCCCGAAGCAACCCATAGCCTTGGCACCCAGGAAAGCTGCACGGGCAGACATGGGCCCCAAACACCCCAGACAAGCTGTGCTTCTCATCTGCACCTTGCTTGTGTCTCACCCGTGAAGGCACTAATTCCTCCAGGAGTGCTAGACAATGATGCCAAAGGAGAAGGGGGCAACACTTCAAGGTTAGGCACGTAGACGTCTAATTATGCTGTTACTAAGGGTTATTTAATTGACAAACTCTAGAAGGGAAACAAAGGGCAAGATAAGCCTGATGATGCAGCAAAGGTGTCAAGGGGACACCTGAACAACGACAGTATTTCAGGTCTCCTGTCCTGAATGCATTCAGACAGCAGAGAGTCTGAGGCAAGAGGCTGCATTAAGCAGCCTCTACGTTTTATTTGCATTCAACTCAGGTGCTGACGCTCTCGGAGGGTCGTTTGCTTCACTGTCACTCGAGTTGCTCTCCGTCTCTGAGTCTGAAGAGCTGTCTGAGTCACTGGTGCTCCCTGACTCCGAGCTGCTGGAATGTGCTGATGCCACACTCTTGGGCTGGGACTGTAGGGCACTGCAAGGCCACCATGAGATAAAATTAGAAAGCAGCATGGGTGAAGGTTACTTACTTATTCTATTGACATGGCAGGATTCAAAAATAAAACTGAAACCCTGTGTTTTGGCACTGAGAGGGGAGGGGAGAAGGCCAAAGGAATACATTGCCATAGTCAAAAGATAAAGCACTGGAATAAAAAACCTCTGGAAATAATAAAACCTTCAACTCCAACCCAGTCGGACAAATACGTAAGCAGGACATCACTGCTACAGTATGAAGCTGCATTTAGCCAACCAAAGTTTAAAAAATAACCCAAACTAACGAGTGTTTTTCTGAAAGCCCCAACCCTCAACGGAAAAATTTCCAATAAAGGCTAACAAGACAGAAACATACATTCCAGGATGGTTTCTCTTTTTTGTGTTCTCCCCCTTAAGTTTTTACTTCTTCATCTGTGTTACTTGGTCAAGGTGCTGTAACTGTTTCATTAACGGTCATGTCAATCAGTAGCATTTTTTGCAACACCCTCCCCTACTCAAAAGTGTTTTCCTCTAGCACTGACAATGGGAGTGGATGGAACTGAGGGAGAACTGTGACTTTTATGCACACCTTCTTTTTGTTTTGAAATGGGCTTACAAAATGTTGATTATTTTTTTTTTTGCTTTGAAAACTGTTTCCCACATTAGTATCAACACATTTGTATGATCTGGAGGCAAGCTCCTTGCTTATCCAGACTGATACTGTGAGAACACTCTATTTCAAGAGCTTGCAGAGACACAGATCACACCAAGAACTGACGTGCCCTTCTGCCAGTCTGACTTTGTAGACCATTAGCCTGTGCTTGAAGAATATAGATATCAAGCCAAAAACATATGTCGGTGCTCTCCTATAGGAAAAATTCTGGGCTTCTCCACCTTTCTTCCTCTAATGCTGGCGTGTGGCTCTTCAGTCTACCTTGAATACTGCTTCTGACTAACAACACATGGCAGGAACTGCTTACAGCCAGCTGCCTTATCAGTAGGAGCTGAAATAGCCTCCATGAGCCTACCTAACCCTTTTCTGTTCTTCATCCACTTGGCTTTTTTGGGCTTCCTTCTAAACTAAAACTGGACTCACACCTCACTTGTCACTACTACAACTGAAAATCCCATTAGATCCAGTGTGATCTACATATACACTGGTGGAGAGGAAGAGGAGAAAAGAAGGGAACAGTTGGGGAAATCAGTTCTGGTTCACAGACAAAATCCAGCATGTCTGGATTATTACTTTCTAATCGGAGCTTTCCGTAAAACTCCACACAACTAAAGGCGATTTTCAACAGCAGCTTCAGGCAGCTAGAAACCAACACCTGTATCTACAAGAGAAACCAGGAACCCTTACCCATCTTCTACCCCATTAGTTTTGTTTTTCCTCCTTATTTGGTCTAGCTAGTAGTTTGGGAACAAACCTGTACCTTGGAGGAGCAAGTGAAGAAGGTGGCTTTTCAACAACCTGTTTTGTTCACAAAAACAAAGAGGAGAGGGGGAGGAAAGGTTAGCTTAAGGAACTCGGAACAACACAACAAGTTGTGATGATTTAAAGGGAAGTCTGTGTGCCTAGTGTATAAAACATCTAAAACTGACTTGGTCGTCACCACTCTCTTCACTATCACTGAGCTGCAGGTCGGCCTGGAGCATTCTGAAAGACAACCAGAAGACAAATCTCAGCCAAGGCAGACACATTTTCAAGCAGCAGACACTGAGAAAGACTTAGTTTGCACTTGCCAAAACAAACAAACCTCCCACATCCTTTTTGAACATTTAGCATGCTCAATCTGCTAAACCTTGTCATTACCTGAATGAATGATAAAATGATAACACACAATCTAGGGATTTAACTGTGCTTTCCAACTGATCTCAGGACACTTTGCAATGGAGGTCAGTATCCTTGGCTGCCATCTACAGACAACAAAGACAAAGTTCCGTGAGCGGAATTCTAAACGAAGGTTACCTAGCACACTAACACAGCCAACAAAGGTTACCTAGCACACTAACACAGCAGGGCAGGGTGGAAGAAGTCTGATCCTTGTACAGCAAGAGACTAGCATGCTACTAGACTGCACTGGCTCCCCAAGGGGCAGAAAGCATCAACTTTGCACCAGAAGCTGTGCATGTTCACTCTCTCTGCGAATATTTCTTCTGCCACAGGGGTTCTTTTTTTGCTGCTGAGGTCTCCTACACAAGACGTAAGCAAATGCCAAGGTCAAGCCTATCTCCTATTTCGTGCCCAAATAAGAAAAATAAGCTGTAACACATTTTATAGCAAGAAAACAAATACGAAAGATCCCCAGTGAACCACATCACCTGGGAAAAGTGAGGAGAGAGTTAGTGTTCCTGATGCTTGTTAGGAAAAGGAAACCTGCAGAAACTCTCACACTCTTGCAAGCCTTCATGTCAAATTATGAACAAAGCAAAAAAGATTTACGGCTCTGTGGGTCACCTCTAATGACTCTGAGCAGTTTGCTTTTATGATTCTGTGACAACAGAGGAGTAAAAACCTTGAATAAAAAAGTGATTCCCTTATTTAAACACTATCCCCACCAACTACACAAATTATTTTACACTCATACCAAAGCAACTGACATGCACGGAGATACTTTCATTGAAATAGGACCGTGTTTACTGCCGAAGGTGGCCACCATCTCACAACGAACAACAATTTCACAAACCAGAAGTGAGAAATCTGCTCTTGTCCATGGAGCAGGACAACATGAAGAAACCCCAAAGGTCTCCTGTGTCTACCAGTACAGAGCCAACCCCTCCTGCACAGGTGACACCTCCTGCAAAGGTACTGACCCCACAGTCCCGGAGTACCTCTCACTGATGCAGAAGAGGTTCTCAGTGCACAAGGGCTCTGCCAGATTACACTTGTGAAGACGTACGTGCTTTCTTTGTTCAGGCATTTTGACTTTGCCATTCCCCTGTGACAATCCTCCTCCATCTCTCAGTTTCTACTGCCTCATTTCCTTACACACCTTCTTGGTGAAAATCACCTCCTTCCTCTTCTTTTACAGTAAACACTGAAGGGAAGCGCTATGAGACATCACCTTGGAAAACGAGGCCCCTGAATTTCCTACAGAAGGCAAATGGCACACAGTCTGCAGCAATCCTGCACACACCAACTTCACATGTGGGCTACAGCTGAAGCTCACTGCCAGTCCACCAAGGCTTTGATGCAAGGCAGCATAGTACCATGCTAGCCAGTGTCTTAGTTCTTCCTCAGCAGGCTTCACCAAACAAATTTTGTAATAATAATTTCCTGCATCAATAGTTGTAGCTTCTTGGGTTGTGAAGCCTGTTATCTTGTATTACCTCTGCCCCCTCCTGATTTCAAACAGATTTTGAAGGAGCCTTACAGCTCTGGGACAAAAGGAAAATGATATTGCTTTATGGTTTGAGCCATTTGACTTGTGAGTGTACCATGAGGCTGCAGCCTCAGTGAATCTCGACTCTAGATGAGAGAATATGATGACGGTTGGCAGCTAAGGCAGAGAGCTCTGAGAGGATGGGGCTGGTGGGTATATGGGAAATGGTGTTTGGCTACAGCTCTAGGATGTGCTGGTGGGTGCCATGCCTTGATTTATGTGTCCAGGATAAAGGGCAGCTGGCAAATGACTTAGAAATTATTTTGCTCTCTGTTAACACTTCCCAGGAAGGGCTGGACTAAACACTGCTGTGGAGACCATTAAACTATTGTTATTTTAAATCAGGTCCATCAGAGGAGACAATAGTGTCTCTCCTTGGTAAGGGCCTGTTCTGTGTTATTAGGAATGTAAAGTACTAGTTAAAATTTTCATTACCTATCTACCAACACTTCACTATGGTCCCAATAATTGGACTCATTTGCAGTGTTTTTTCTTTTGTGTTCTACTTTTTGGATATTGCCAAGGTTACCTTGCATAAATAAATCACTCGAGTGCACCTGTATCTATAAAGCAGAGTCCTTCTTCACTGTTTTGGGGCTTCTGATACGTTTTGCTGATTGTTCTGAAGCAAAAGTAAATCAAGCAGAAGTAAATCATGGCATATTAGGTTGTTTGGTTTTGATTATGCAAAATTGAACAAAATTGTCAACGTGTCATCCCATAAAGCCCAGAGGACAGTTGGCCTTTCTGCTGTTTGATGGAAACTGGGATTAAACCTCAGTAGAACTTTGTTGAGCATAATCACGTATTATATCAAAGGAAGCAGGGAAGAAGCTCTCTCAAAACAGGATTAAGGGATTGCCAGGCAGAATTCTTTCCAAAGTGAGATTTTATCTGTGCTTTTCATGCTCTACAAGACACCTTTTCTGTCACATTTTTCCAAGAAAGAGCAGTCTGTATTCACTGTTTGTGCGTCTACAGCACCGATGGGGTTTTAGTTACAGAAGAAGATAAAAGATGGTGCCAGCTGTACCCATTTCACCGTTTTCTGAACTACCTGTGTGACAAGTAACACAGAACAATAACACATGTCAGTTTTTGCTACAAAGAACCTTTGAAATTCTGAAAGGATCTGGAAATTTATATTCATGTTGTCTTAAGAAAATTTTTTATTAATTTCTACAAAAGGAAGCCTGGTGGTTTTAAACAAGCTAAACCAGTTAGATATGTGGTTTCTGATTTTTTTTTTTTCCCTGTTAAATTAACTTTCTGCTGAAAAGTACAGTAGGCTTAGGCTTGTATTACAGTGTGTAACTTGAACTTTCCCATGTTTTCCAACCATTTGACCTAATTAGCATGGGCATCTGAGCAGTTTTGCCTGAGGTTGCAATAACTCCTGTGACAGAGTTGGTGAATGGAGAAGGGGAGAGCACTGACGTTTTTCTACGCTATTTTGTCAGTTTTTTCCCCCCATGTTCCTTCTTGGTGATGCAGCTGTAACCAAACTGAACAGCGAACAGCTGCTTGTGCAGTCCCTGCCAAAGCTGCTGCTGGGCTGCAGTTTGCACTGCAGCTGCCTCCTGCCCTTCCCACTTCTGTCCCTCTGTCTCTTCCTCAGCTCTGCCAGCTGCCCTCTTTTCAAATGTTCAGGTTTTCTTAGTACAACACAAGACAACAACTAGCCTTGTTCTGTTAGTGTCCTGGTTTTAGCTGGGATAGAGTTAATTGTCTTCTTAGTAGCTGGTAAGGTGCTATGTTTTGAGTTCAGTATATGCAAAGAATGTTGATAACACACCGATGTTTTCAGTTGTTGCTAAGTAGTGTTTAGTCTGAAGTCAAGGATTTTTCAGCTTCTCAAGCCCAGCCAGTGAGAAAGCTGGAGGGGCGCAAGAAGTTGGCACAGGACACAGCCAGGGCAGCTGACCCAAACTGGCCAAAGGGGTATTCCATACCATGGGACGTCACATCTCGTATAGGAACTGGAGGGGGGAACAGCTCGGGGACTAACTGGGTGTCGATTGGCGGGTGCTGAGCAATTGCACTGTGCATCATTTGTACATTCCAATCCTTTTATTATTACTGTTGTCATTTTATTACTGTTATCATTATCACTATTAGTTTCTTCTTTTCTGTTCTATTAAACCGTTCTTATCTCAACCCATGAGTTTTACTTCTTTTCCCGATTCTCTCCCCCATCCCACTGGGTGGGGGGAAGTGAGTGAGCGGCTGCGTGGTGCTTAGTTGCTGGCTGGGCTTAAACCATGACAGTTAGCTACATTAAACTGGAGAAGATCTCATCACTGCATATGCTTATCTAATCTTGTGGTCAGCAGCACCAGCGTGTCATCAGGCTCTGTATTAGACAAGTTAGTTTTACACAGCCACACATACAAACTCGTATATATTTATATGCATGCAGTCTGTTTGTACTCAAGTCACTTCCAAAACCTCCCTGCTCATAGGGCTACAAACTTTGCATTTACAGAAGGCAAATTTCTTGTCTCCTTCAATTAAAAGGCCCTTTTGTTTTCTGAGTGAGTGAGGCTAACTGTCCTTCTCTGTACAGACCATGATGTGATTTTTTGTTCATCTTGTGAGTTGGTAACCAAAATTACATACAGGATACTTGGTGAAACTTCACCTGTGTCTTGATTTCTCCTGGACTTCTGCCTTCTTTTCTCCAACTTACTTCAGTACCACTGCTCATAAAGAGC
The DNA here is from genome assembly GCF_964188355.1 of Buteo buteo. Taxonomy (NCBI): domain Eukaryota; kingdom Metazoa; phylum Chordata; class Aves; order Accipitriformes; family Accipitridae; genus Buteo; species Buteo buteo. Next base: position 66,593,172 of record NC_134171.1, on the reverse strand, counting down.
ATTGGATTTACGGGTATCATAATACTTCTCACCTGAACACTGCCTAGTTGTGGTTATAGTGGGGGTCTTCGTTTTGTTTCTGTTCTGTATCACTGAAATGTCTTCCTCCCTTGTGTCAGTGGAAGAATGAGGACAATCCCCTCTTTCTAGGTCACTGTCTCCCAAGGTACGTGACAGGTGGAGCAGGCCATGTACTCCAACATCTAGGTTGGCTCGTCGGCCAGCATTCCTGGGGTTTCATTTCATGACACAGGAAAACAGAGCGATGTTCATTCATGTCCTGCCACTGTCTAGTGTCTTCATTTCTCTTTGCTTCAAAATTATATTTGAGGTATTTTACCTATACTGAACATAAATACTCTATGATGTGACTTGACTTGAGTAATGTTACACTTAATTCCGTTTCAGACTTACCTAGAATGTCTGAATCAAAATTGCTTCACTTCAGGGTGTTACTGTTATCTGAACTGTAGCAGATATAAGATAACGTGCTTGTGCTCTGACCTCCCATCCCTGCTTGCTTTTCTAAGTTTGATAGTGAGGAATAGCTAGGAGGGGATCCTCAGTCCCTTGCCTGAAGACCAGAACACCAACTCCGGGGTCTGGAACAGCTGCACTCTGGGAACAGCAGATGCAATCAATATTTCTAAATATTTAACTTGAACAAGAAAATTGCTGGCCTGCTCTCAGCAAACAATGGTGAGCTATAAACAATATGTGGTTTGTTTTTTTATTCAGACAGTTACTCCTTCATTGAAAGTGTCAAACAGCTGTCTACAAGGAATAACAGATGATGTTATGAATGAGGCACTTCCTTTAGTTTCCTTAGAGTCGGTCACTTTCTGTGATGGCCACTTACATTCTTAGTGTAGTTGAAATACTAGACTGTACCGAGGCTGGAAGACTTAATTGCCAAGATGAAAAGGGAGCAGACGTTACTGAGGTTTTGAATGGCCGTGGCAGTGTTTCGTCCTAGAGAGGGAAATAACTCTGTGTGTGTCCAAGTGTGCAGCATTCACCCAGTACTAAACTAACCTCAAGTAGTTGGATGTTATTGTTGCATTACTGTTGATTTGGGGAGCAAATCTGTAAATGGCTCTTCTCTCTGTTTGTGGATTCTTAGTACATAATTAACAGAGCATCATGCACGCTAACCTAAATGCTGATCAATCCTCCTAGCTAGTGGTTCTTAAACTAGTGAACTTCTATATAATTAAAGATGTGAAAGTACAACTTCAACTTCTTGCCCTTTTCATCTGCTGTCCCTTCAGGCTGTGCAATGACAAACCTATGTACAATTCCATTTCAAGCTGGAAGGAGGAGTAGGTTTGGACTTGAAATATACTGACGTTCATGACTTCTGTGTGACCTTCAGATTTCCAGAGTTTAGTATCTTGATTCAAGAAGTGCTACTAAAACTCATTTCTGTTCTGTTTAAAATCGGAGAACAGTAAAAGCCTATAGCTAAGCATTCAGGTCAGCCCAAACCAGTATTTTCTGCAAGTGGAACATCTGTTCTCTCCTTCTGTCTGGATCGTGATCAATTCTATCACACACTGCAATACATTATCTTAATATTGTGTTTTACATCTGTAATATTACATCTTTTCATCTTTAACTCTAGTAGTGCATCATGTTGGTAAGACTGGCTCTTGACTTACCTTAAACCTCTGATTGTGAAAATCCCTTGATTTTTCAAATAGATGATATAATTCATAACTGCTGTTTCTCAAGCCAGATACAATTAACAGCCAACTGGATATATACAGTGACCTGGCTCTCCACAGCTAGTTTTACAGCTGTCTGATGGCTATAGCTGGTACTTTCCATAGTAGATGATGATTTGTTTGAAGGCTCAAACTGTGAGATGCTGTAATTAAGACAAGTGGAGGATTTGTGGATGGATATCTAAAAAGATTTGGACGATGTATCACAGAAGCTCCTGAAGCGGTGACTTGGGAGAAGAATAAAAATATTACCTACGATATTATTATCTGTCACAAAGTCTCATCAAAATTAAACTGAAGTGTGTCCGACTATTGCTATCTGAAACAGAGGCTTCTTGTACAGAAATTCATGCTTAAACCTCATTCAGAAGGGAAACACTAAGACCATTCAGAGAGAAAAGGCAAATTACAATTTCTCTACAAGAAGCTGAGAACATGAGGACTCTTGCAACAACTCATAACAAATAGGCTACTTCATTTATTGTTTATTTCCCCATATGAATGAATCAACCATCTTGGAAACTCCATCACACACAGGGCAGAAAAAGTTGTTTACAAAAGGGACATACATCCCTAAAATAAGTTTAAGATGTACAGATTTATAATGGGAACCAAGAGGGAGGGGAGAGGACAAAACCAAAAACAATGACATTGCAGTCAGACTTTGACTTTCAGTTACAGAAGAGATCTCTATCTCCATGTAAGTAGGGTTTTCAACTATTAAATAAATGGCATCATAAAAATAGAACATTTGAGAATTTCAACACATGTATTATTTCTTCTAAATAAATATTGCATGGAAATGATTCTGTTTTGCCACCATAGCTGCCTCCTCTCCTCCTGGGACTCAACCACCACCTCTGTTTTTCCTTGGATTCATGGTTTTGTTTCCTAACGGCAAATGCTATTTCCTCCACTGTTATGTTTTGGTTTGGTTTTTTTTATTTATTATTTTTTTGTTTGGTTTTTGGGTTTTGGTTTTGTTTTTGTTTTTTTTTAAAGGCCTGAACAGGCCCAAGTCAAAATGATGAGCATCTTTCCTAACCCTTTGCAGGCCTCTGACCTAGCTCAAGGTTGAAATACGATGGCTTTTCAAAAATTTCCTATTATTTAAACAGTCTTCTCCATGACCTGAAACAAAACACAGCTTCTTGCTATGTAGCTTAGTCCTGAGGCTTCCACTGATCGCTTTTGAAATGAGAGCCCCCAAATAGCCCCCCACATGCCCGTAACACAAACTGCCTGTGATCTCATTTCCTCCGAAGCCTGGGGGAGCAGGAGCAGTTCTCGCACAACTGTCTTTGCATGGTAGCAGAGCACGTGCTGCCTTTTCCCAACTGTAAAGAAGCAAATGCCAGTAGTTCATCTGCCTTCGCTGGGTGTCTTCTTACCAACTTTGCTCACCCGGCACCCTTGCATGAGCTTTCCTAGGAGCAGGACAACAGATTATCACTCTCTGGGCAGTAGAGTGCCCAAAGAGCAGGCGAGGACAGGACCTGGTGCACCCATGGGCTGCACCAAGCTGGATGCAGGAGCGGGGCAGCCGCACACCCTGCCTCGCAGGTTGTGGCAGGCAGTTGCCCCGGGGCTGGCAAGCCATGAGCAAGCGGCTCTCCGACAGGAACCTGGCCTGGCAGCAGGGAGGGAGATGGGTGTATGCGAAATGAAGTACCAGGGGTACCCGTGTCCCTGCTTCACCTTATGCTTCCCCCTAAGACTTTGCTATCGTTCTTACAGACTCCCACAGCGGTTTTCAGGTTCAATAAAGCTTACTGCCTGCCTTCCTCCTCCTCAGCTGGTGATCCTAAAAACAGCTTTGTTTGAAGACAAAGTCAGAAGAAGGCATCGTCCCACTAGTATGGAATCAAGCTCCAAAGTGCACGTCAAGCCTTCGGGCCGGCTGGCCATCGCTGCGCTTCCTGAGAACAAAACAGTTAACACTGAGCCTCTCTCTGTCCCTGGCTTATTCAGAGCAGTTGCTCCTCCAGGGAGGAGGAGTACAAGTGAAGTTTGATAAGGAAAATGGGGAGGGGGGGGACATGGACCTTCCTTCCATTGGTTAGGACAACTTATCCCTGAAATGCACTAAGGCTTTTGATAAAGTGAACGTAAAAGGACAGCCTCTTGAAGCTGCAGGAAGACCCGGCCATGATCCCGGCAGTCCTGCGCTGCCAGGGGAGACAAGAGGAGAGCTCCCTTGTGCTCAGGACAAGGGCAGGACCACAGCACACTCCTGCCAGCTCCTCCCAGAGGCAAGAGGACTCCAGGCTTCCTTGTGGCAGGGCTCATTTCTACAGAAACTACTTCTGGAAATGCAGACCTTTTGTTGATATTTATTTACTGTCCATTTTCGGAAGCCTCAAAACCACAAGAAGGTACTTTACAAAGGGGGTACTGCTACATGCATGCAGACCTGTTCCTCCATCCTGAAATTATGTGGAAAAGGGAGCTAATTCTTTCCTGTAAGCACAAGTATTTTGGGATACCATCCTTCTCTTTGCCACTCCCACGGGTTTGTCAGAGATAGGGCGAGGGATGCGAGAGGGGACCAGAGGGCTAAGGCACACTATTAGATATGAGGACGGCAGGACGCTGCTGTCATGCAACAGGAAATCTTTGGGTAGAGAAGGGTGTCATCTTACTGCATACACTAATGCCATGGATGCTGCCTTCACTGTTACTGTCACCTGCAAAATTGCAATTTCAAAACTGCAGCTCCTGACAAGGAAAAAATGCTTGCAAACAGTTAATTATCCCTTTTGTGTTCTCTTGACAGATTTCTAAGTTGCTGGGCCCATCCTGTAGTTTGGCTGAGAAAAAGCACAAGTCATCTCCCCCATGAAGGATGCCCTACTTTGGTACCAAATCCTGCTCTTAGATATTCACTGAGACCAGCAACGGTTGCAGGCAAATACCCAAATGCAAAATTTGTCTTATGTTCCACATTCAGCCACTTAGTCCCTCCTTAAACAGAAGTGATTCCTCCCCATGTAAGCTCTCAGACTCAGAACCATGCCCAAGCAATCCGAGTGACCCAGTACAGCTGTCCACCCCCACCCATCGGAATGACAAAAAGCAACCAGTCAAGGAGTCCTCAGTGTGAGTGACATCCCTCCACCACCGAAGAAAGGCAGAGCTGTTTCCAACCACGCCTGGTCATTTTGCCACCCCAACTGTTTCTGGCTTACAAGGCTTAAACCGAGCAAGACCCTAAGTAATACAGTTCGAGTGCTAAGGGCTTCTGTGTGCGTGAGTGCATGGCAAGGAGGAGGACCAAAGCAGCGACGACTTAAAAAGTGAACTTGCAGCACTGAAGGCAGTGGCTTCCCCCGCTTCTCAGGACAGCAGCTGGCTGAGAAATGCAAGAGGGTGGGGTTGGAAAGCAGGCAAGGCAGACCACTTTGCTGTTTTTATTGTAACATAACGCTTTTCGGTGCTGCTGAGGTTGTTGCTACTTGCCATCTGAGGAACAAAGACACCAAAGATTGCATCCATGCTTGGAAAAACATTTCTCTGACATGTCTTCTGGGCACACAACTGTTGCAGACTGTGGGATGTTGCATAATAACCTCTGGAGGCAGATTTCCTTCTTGTCGGCACTTCTTCATGTGTGATTATTGTCCTGCTGGTTATTCGTAATAGAAATGTTTATAGACCATCAATACATTAGGCCATTCAGACAAATCATTGCACTTCATTGTTTGAAAGGAAGGTGCCATCAACGCCGAGGCTTTCCTCCATCTCTTCTTTTTCAAGGCAGCAAAGCGCTACCCTAAAAATGCAGTTCAAAGTTTTTCCAGTGTAACCAGATCCCTTCCACCTTGATTTATTTTCCCTTGCAGGTGCTTTGTATCCAATGATTCAACAAGTTAGACTGTTTCTGAGGCTTCAAAAGTGCAAAAAAGTTCAAGGTATTTGACCACCTTGAGCACCAGTTAAGGCGTATTTGTTTCCAGTCTCAGCCACTGTAAACCCTGTCTAGCGTAGTGTACCAGTTCGGTCATGCTACTGTTCAGTGCCAGAGTGCACGTCGCTGTGCTGAGTTCAGCAAAAAACTCTGGAAAAAGGGGAGGGAGAAAGAAAACATTTGGTTGGTTTCACAAAACAGGCACATCCGACAGGCTAGGGGGCAGTGAGGAGCGACAACAGCAGCACACTGACAGTTGGCAAGTCCCATTAAACATTGTTCATGCAGAGAGGTCAGCAATAGTAGAAGGCTGGGAAATGTAATAAGTGCACGAGGCACAGCACGCAAGAGGAAAATCACACTCACACACGCCTACACACACTGAACCGCCTCCCCAGGTGCTGGCTTTAAAAGGACATCGAGACTCCATGGTAGGTGGGCAAAAGTTTGGGTGTTCATACCCCAGTTACTGCTGTGTGCTTCCCCCAGATTTTAAACAGGCCAAATTTGAGTGTCTTTCTGAGTGATGCCGGGAAGCACACACAGCCGTCATCAGACTGGTCCCTTTCCTTCATCCATCCTCAAACCTTGGAGACATCATGATTTCTCAACTGAACAGGTTTAAAAATTTATAGAGCTTGCCAGGCTATACAGCTCAGATTTGGGTTGCCTTTAGCTGGGCATGTCAGGCAGATTTCACAGAGTCCTCCTACCCTGCCACCAGCTTGAGGCACCACGCTCCTCCTCCCACATGGGCAGGAGAAGGCTCTTGCAGCATATCTGAATCTGCTGGGAGATGCCGGCAGGCTGCATGCCCTGCTCTGTGCTGGCAATCATCTGTGCAGGTGACAGTGAGTTACAGGAAATTATCACACCTATTCCTTTCCAGTCACCTTTCCAAGATATTCCTGCATGACCTGCCTTCTAGGGACATGGGCTCGTCCCAGTCCCTCGGTCCCTCCAGCCTTGATCGTGTTGCCAGGTACCTTTTCAGAAACCGCCCGTTCTCAGCTCTCCTTATTTACACACAAAGATTGAACCTGGAGGCTGAAGATTTCTGCTTGGCTGTGCAAGGAACTCTTCAGCAGCAGAGAGCACAACACTTTCATTCTAATACTTTCCAATTCAGAAGCAGAGAACACATTTCCCCTGATTTCCCTCCTTTTGTGTACAAAATGGGTATCCATTCCCTCCACAGGAAACAGAAGAGCTGTAAGCAGGGACAAGGAGTCTGAACACCCTGCCTGGGCAACCAGAAGATAATCTGATCTGGGACCACAGTACTTTGTGAAAGGAGAGTGACTTCACATGCACACGTGCAACCTCAGCTTGTCCTTGCTGTGGGAAATCAGAGGCTGAAGACAACCTCTTACAGCCTCATGATCCACGGTGCTACTCTGCATTACAGTGAGGAGCTGGGTCCTGTGCTGGAAGCAACTGGTTGCGGACCCGCCAGAAAGCACTTCAGCTCTGCACAAGTGACTTGGACGTAGTTAGAACTAACTGCTTTCCACTAACTTATGACTTCCCTGTTTAAGAGAACTCGATAACTGAAGGCCACTGCTCTTTCCTCTTCTTATGCCCTATGAATTGCACAAAAGAATCAAGGATATGGCCTTTTTTTTAGTTTTAGGTACTCACTCTCCGCACCTCTTAGCATCTGTACGTTACACTGAATATCAACAAGTTCCAGTTCTGAAATTCCTCCACCATCCTGAACAGTGACAACAACTGCTAAGCCTACATGAGTATTTACTCTTCTGCACAGATCTACTCCCTAAGGAGTATTTACTACCCCGGTCATCATTCCCCTACATCAAAACAGCAACACATAGCAGGTTCTGAATTTAGTCTTGATTGATGCAAGATTGTGCTCAGGCTGCCCTCCCACAGGTTTTCCTCCAGGACTCATTCCTCTGGCTTACCAGCAGCATCCACTGCTCCTTCTATGTGACAGTCTTTTCTCAGCCTTTAGAGGCTAGAATCCAAAATACTACACATGAATTGCTGCTGTGAGCACAGATTTGCTCAGAGGACAGCCAACAACTGGAGTTACTTTATTCAAAGGTGACTTGCAAAGCCTTTTGAATTTCAGCAACTGCCTCATTAGTGTGACTATTTTTACAGCCTTCCAACAATTCAGCCAGGCACATCGTGTTTATTTTCTGTCGCAAGTTTGCCAACAGATCATGGCAAAACTTCCCTTTGCCCACAGTAGCTCACAAAACTTTGTGTTTTACGGAAAATGACACTGCAAATGCCACATGGGATGGCAGGTTACAGACTGAACTGCATCTGCTCTAGGGCTTTTGCTTATCCACCACTGCTTGTACCACAGGACAACACAACATTTTTAACTACAAAACTGTAAAATAAAAAAAAGTAGGAGCAATTTTAGAAATGCTGCTTGGCAAGGACTCCAATTGAAGTGCTGCTCAGCTTCTCTGTTATGGAGAGAAGCCAGCTTCACCGTTTTCAAGACAAAAATACCTGGAAGTTTGACAAACAAACTGAAACACAAGGGTATAGGCCAAAAAGATGTTTTTAAAGAAAACGGACCAATTCAGAAAAGCTAAGCGCCCCAAAGGGAAAAACAAACAGAAAAAAAAAACCCTTATGCTTCTTGTGTTACCATGGAGCGAGCTGGCTGGTTTCCTGCACTTGATACCCTCATGCCTTAGCTCTTAGACATTTGAGGATGCCAAGACAACCTTTTAATTGGAACACTCATCATTATATCACCACCAAGTATCTCTGCCAATAACCTGCCAATAAGCCATAGCTGTCTATTTCGACATTTTTACTGCTTTGTTCTTTAGGTATGGTGTTTGCTACACTGAGTGTTAGGATTTAAGCAAGTACATACACATAAACACAACACATAAGACAGAAAAGCCAGAGGGCAAAAACTTACCCTTATTCTTCCTGACCAGTGCGTCAGCCCGTTCCCAAATATCATACGCATAGAGGATATAGGAAGTAATGTTGACGTAGGAAGAGGTGATGCTTGGGATATTATAAGGGACAGTGACTGAAGAGCCAATGCTGTTGCCGCTGCAGTTGCTAGCATTCGATCCTGGCTGAGAACTCACAGAACCAGCAGGAGAGGCCATTGGAGAAAGAGAAGGCATGCCTGTGCTTCTGCAGGAGAAAGAAACACCACCACAAACATTTCATTTCAGAGTCGAAAGTCTTGCCACAACACTGGCTTATGCCAGGAGCTATCCAGTATCATCTAGGCCTGCAGCATAGAGTGTTAAAAACTGAGATGCATTCAGCTACATAACAGGTAATTGTCCTCTGAGTGCAAGGCCAAGGTTTTTGAATTGATTTGCGACTCTAAGGACTCCTCTTGACAAAAGAAAATGTGGGACCAGACATCAGAAAGGGCCACCCATCCACCTTCCAAAATCTACACCTCCTTGTGCAAGCCTTCACCAGATTCTCTAAGTGTTTTTTGCTAAAGACTTCCATTTCAGGCATGCTGAAGCTCCCCACCTACAGAGGCTGGAGCTTTCTGACAGCTAGTCAAAGCAGCCAGGTCAGCCTACACACACTTATTTATAGACCTAGGGAAGCTAAACGCAGTCAGCTGCCCGCCTTCCAGACACAGGCTGGCTTCATCACATCGCTTCACCCCCACCACTTCAACCAACCTCATTTCAGTCACTGGTATGAGCGAGCTTCCACCACTGCTCTTGGGAGACCATTTAATTCCCAATAACCTACGCTGTCCAAGGTGGCAGAAAAATAACTGGAATTTCAGCATCACTACTGAAGACCAAACCACCTTCTCTCAACTGCAAAGTTTAAAAGGGACAGACGTGGAGCTGGATAGCTATCTGCCAAATGCAATTACCACAGGATAGAGAAAAACTCTTACTCATTGTCATTAAAACACAGCACCAGTCTGCCAGGCATTGGGCCAAACACTGTTATGGGACATCTTGCCTTTTACTTTTGCTGCCACATACGCAGCAACACTGCTGCAGATACATAGAAAGGACAAAATGCTCAATAACTCACAAATTAGAAAATTAGTTTCTTTTTCTTAATTGGTGACTGAGGTAAAGAGAAAAATATTAAAGTATCACCTCAAAGTTATGCTACCACAGGCTGAAGGCATAATCCTACTGGACAGTGGCCAGGGAGATGGGGATGGTACCCTCTTAAGTCTGAAACGATCTCTAGATGAGAGCGACAGAACAGAACAAAGATGACAACAACAGGGACTCTGAAATAGCATAGTGATGCTACCTTCCTTGCTCCTCTGGCCTGTTTCTCTGGTGGAGAACTGCTCTGCCTGATACACAGTAACTCTGGACCTCATAACAAAAAAACCCCAAACCTTTCCAATGAGAAAAGACAGGAAAGAGAGAGCAGAAACCTACTCATGCCCCCTAACAATATGATTTCAGGTGGTACGAAAGAGCGAGCGGTGAGGCACTCAAACGCAGCCTGCAACTCAAATACTCTGGATACTATTTTCACTCACACCCTTATAGACACATCACAACATATATCTTTTTAAATCTTACCTTGCAACACATGGAGAAGGTGCTTGTGTTACTCTGGAAGAACTCTGCAGTAAGGAACAGAACTCTTGTTAGGTATGGGCTATTCAGCCAACATCAGTAACTACCGCAGCCAGCCAGCTGGCAGCTTAGTAATACGCATGCCCTACCTTGAAGTGGTCATTCAGGATCCTGGAATACTTTATTGCAGTCTCTTTTTTGTAACGAAACATTGCCATGTGCAGAATGGACTGGCAGCGCATGCTGTGAACAGAAACACAACCAAGAGTAAGTGTTCACGCTCACCGCTGCCTGCTCAGCAGTCATCAGCCTTGTGGGATGGAGGCAGGCACACATCAGCTGTATTGCAAAGTCAAGAAAGCTCAGAATTTCTCCTCCTGCTCATCTTAAAGAAAGACTCTGTAAAAAAATCACAAGGGGGAAAAAAAAACCCAACAAAAAAAACAACCAAACAAGGAAGGGCCATGTCTGGTCTTTTACATAAAAAAGGTGCCCAACCTCTTATAGGTGCCACAGGCTGAGTAAGCCTCTGTCCAGAAGTGCCTCAGCTACGTTCAACTACAGCTTCAGTTACACAGCTCAAGCACGGACAGCCAAATCGCATTCTTTCACCTTAGGTGAGAGCCCTTATGTGCTCTCAAGTTACCAGCAGATCAAATTTTAGAGCCTGTGCCTTCCACATGTAGTCCCTTGTGATATCCCAGCTCACTTTAGAGATGTTCCTGTTCATTCTGGTTTTGATATTGTGGGGTTTTTTTCCTTGCAGAACTCTGATTCCCATTTAACTCATTCTTTTGCCCCTGAAAGTAACGGGTCTTTCACTCTATCAAGTCTAAAAACAGAATATGAAGGTGCAGAACAACAGTTACGCACCATAACACAGCAAAGATTTTTTCTTGTGAAGATGCTGAGGAGTCCGTAAAGGATTTCAATGTCATGGTGAATCTAAGGAAACAAACAGAATCTTGTCAGTCATCAGGGCTCTGAAGTCCTACTGTTTATGAAAAACCAGTGCATGCCGTTATCTCAAGCACTGGTCCAAAAGTCAAGAAACCTGCCCCGAGTTCTTAGTCCTGGCACCAAGTGCTTTGTATGATCTTGAGCAGAGGACTGTCTCCAAATGCCTTGTTTTCCACGCAGCAGGAACAGATGTGGCCCCTTATGCGACTCGCTCTCCTCTTACACTGATTAATGGGCAACATCCCTACAAGTAGATGCCCCCCGTGGGCCACCTACAGGCCTGAGGCCCAGAAGAGGTGCCCCCACCACTGACTACAACACTAATTCAAGTGTTTCTGGACAAGACAGACTTCTCAGTGGAAATGTTTCTTTTGGCAAAGAACAAATAAGCAAACCTCCTTTTTGAAAACAAAGCAACAGTAGCATCTTGGAAATGCAGTCCCTCAAGACCAAAAAGCAAACAATGTCATTTAAAAAGTTTGAAGTCTACCACAAAAAAACCTCTGACAGCTCTTTCAGCTCTAAGGTCAGAAGTCAAATCAGCTCTCGAAAACTCACATAACCTGTAATTTCCATATGAATAAACTGATACCTGTCTCTCTTCTATCCAGTACATGGTTCCTTGGATTGCACTGCCTGCATATGTCATAATGTCTACTATCTACATGCATCTACTATGGCTGTGAAACTAAACAGGGAACGTTGCTAAAAGAAACCCCAATGAAGTGCACTGGTACAAAGACACATGGGAGAAACCAGTAAAATCTGCCTTCAATCAAGCTGCAAGAGCTTTGGGGCACAAACCGCTCTTCCACGTGCTATATTGTTGCTTTGATTTTTTTTAACTGACATACTATTGAGCTCACATGCAAAAGCAACTTCAGTTCTGGATAAAGTAAAAACTCCTTCATGTCCTCGATTATCTGAACCAGTGTCCTCTGGTGTACCTCAACTGCAAGGCTCAAATGCTGAGGAGGACATGGTGCCTACTTCTTCTGATAAGCAATGCTGAAACACATTTCAAAGGATTTGTCTCTGGTGCCTCTGGATGGTCTGTCTGATGCTTGTACAGCAACCCAAACTCTGCTCCATGGTGGGAATCCAGAGCTGCCACAGTTGCAAACAAGCAATGCAACTAACCCTTCCCCTCCAAACATGCTGCCTAACCATCATGCTTTGAAAACCACTTACTTGAGGAGATCTATGGTGCCCCTGAATATGCTGTAAGCTGATTTTGGTGCTGGTGCATCCGATTCCAAGGCGATCCCATACTCAATGAAGGAAAGGGCAGCATCTAGGTACTGAAAGGCCTTTCCAGTCTTGTCGGTCTATGGGGAAGAAAATTCTAATTTTTAGACTAAGGCAAAAACTGCTTCTCTCAAGTATACCTGAATTCCCTTTTTTTCCCCTAGTTAGGCAGGATTTGAAGAAAGAAAAAGATGCAAGTCAGGCCTCCAGGTGATAATTAAAGGATTCTCAGCAGAACCCCTAATGTGGTCCCAGTCATCAGCTTTGTGGGCTCTGGCTATTCGTATCTCTTCCTCTTGCTCAACATTTTCCTTAAGTAATTTATTACCTTCACATTTTTGGATATTATTGTCTCATCTTGGGGGCCTGCTTTGGGAGAGGCAGATGGGGCCTTCCCATTGCAGTATTCCCTCACTTCATTTTCACAGGTAAATGGCAAGTAGCAAATGTACATTATCTGACTGAGCCATAATTAGCAAAAAAATAGGTTCATTCATGCATGCTGTTAAACTGCACATAGTGGAGAAAGCTAGTTACATCTGCAAAGGGCACTTCCAAGTCTTGTCCACCAACACAGGATCCTGACGTTTCAGAGTAAACTGTCTTAAAACTATCTTCCAAGGACTTTGTGATAGCTCTGCAAAGCAAACAGGCCTGCTAACCTCAGACAACATCAGTTCTGAATCCTATTCTCTAGGCACATTCTCTAGATGTGTTTACAACAAAGGGAAATGCCTGAACATTTGGCAAATAAAGACAGCCTCCCCACATATGACTTGAACATGCTCCATGTAGGGAGTATGGAAGTAACGTTAGCCAGCGAATCTTATTCACGTGCATGCAAGTATCAGGTCTGAATGCAAGAGCTGGTTAACATTTCTAGCACAGGGCCATGACTTACCATTGCATCAGCTTTGTGCTTCAGCCTCTTGGCCACTTCTATGTAGTATTCTATCGGATGCTGCCTGAATTGGGGACAGAAAGAGGAAAAACAGAAAACAGAGAAAAAGAGTAGGATAAATTTTACCTTCTTATCTACAGGATGCTATGAGTCCGAACATCCTGTTTTGGTAAGCTTGTTACAGCCTTATCAAACACACGTTACAGTTATGATAGTCACTAAATGAATGTTGTCTGCATGTTCAGAAATACATAGCAGTTGAATGGACAGATAAAATGAATTGATTTCTTAAAAAATGTATGTTAGAATAACACTGAAAACTTACATTTCTAAGTAGAAAAAACACTGGAGGTTAGGCTACTATGAGGCCAAGTTTACTTCTTTGCTCCCATGGAAAGATAGTAGTTACGTGATGCCCTATCATTCCTCAAGTACAATACCAGCAATACATTTTTGATTGAAGCATACAGTAAACTCTGCAGTATGACACACTCAGACCAAAAGAGCTTGCATTCAAGTTATCTGCTTACAAGAGATATGGTGTGCAACGCTTCTACAGAGCTGGGTCTCAGTCAACACATAAATGATGATAAATTTGGACTGCACACATTTCTGCGCATTGGGATAATCTATTCACCATGGAAATGGCATACAGCCACCTGTGCGCTAACAAAAGGAGCAAGTAGAGTCATACCCTCTCAGAAAAAGTCAGTTGCCTGCCCAGCACCCTGTCACAGAGGAGTTTGCCACTTGTCAAGAATCAGACAAATCAAAACCCATTACTTGTAGGCAGGCACAAGACACCTCCTCTCAGAGTTCAAAAGTACTTAATTTCTAGAGTAGCTTCCCTCAAACCAAGAACTGTTGTAATGAGACCTTTGCTTTGTGGTGGGTGGGCTAAGTCCCAGACACAAGAAGGCAGTACAGGGCAGGTCTCAGACATCTCTCTCTCTCTTTCCTCCCCAAAGAAGTGATCAAGAAGCAGAAGCCTGGGTGGCTGCAGGGCCAGCCTTGTCTGGTGTATTCAGAAAGTACAGGTGATGGGTGTAAAACAAAAACTTACTTTTCAAACGTGAGTTGAGGTCCCCTTGGCTTGGAGGCACCATTTGGCAAAGAAGGCACTGGGAAAGGATTTGTGACATCCCCTGGAGATCCCTGAAAAAAACACAGAGTGGAGATAAAGCTGGTTAGAGAGATGTCTAAATCAATTCCAAAGCTTGGCTTTCCTAAATTTCAAGAGAAAATGTTTATTTGTCCCAGGCATAATCTATTCTCCAGGCTCTCCAACTCTTCTTACTTTCTTCCCCAGTACCCCTTTCAATAATGGAAATGGAAACTTGGCATCCTACCTGACTGCTAGCAAGGCTTAATACCATTCAAACTTCTCCCAAGCATGGAGAAATTAAGTAGCAGGTTTCCTTGCACAATGGCTAAAATAGCAGTAAGGCTGCAAGCAGCACGTTTTTCATGGCCACTAGCCAAGGCAGAAGGGGTAATATCCATTCACACTTATTTCCAGCTTAACCACATGGAAATTGCTGATTCTCCACTACTAACTACATTATCAGGAAAAAGCAAGCAGTTAGAAGCCAGCTAATACAGCATGCACAGTCTAGCTTAACACACACAGCAACATCCTAGATCACACACACAGAGCCATGAGTAAGCAGCAATATAATTGAATTTTATAACCTCAAAATGCAAAGATCCAGCTGCAAGGATCATCAACAATTTTGTAAGCAAGCTATAAAACCTTATACCTAGGTCACGGTCAAAACCACAGGTTGCTTGTTTCGTATTTTTAAGCAATCCACTCTTTCTTTCTGTAAACACACTTATTTTTACACCAATATTGTACTTGCAGTTGCCTACAGTCAGAAGCAGTTACTACCATAAACACGATTCTCTTGCCTTTGTTTTTCACATGGTCACCCCTTCTCACTATGTTTCACTGGTAAGATTAAAACAGATGATGGAAAGTCAGCAGAGAAGTTACAACACAGGCTTTTGAGCTAGCAACATAAGGTCACAGATAGCCATTAAAGGGGTAAAAATGCTTCAAAGAGCTTTCTCTGGTGGCTTGTTTATCCTCCTTCCTTTTTAATATCCTCAGAGCATGTTTCTCAAGAGAATCACACAGCACCCATGGGTTGCAGGAAACATCCTGCCAGTTATAATGGATACCTACTTTGATGCCCTTTGAGAGCTCAGCGGGATTTCTCTCCACTTTCTTGTGCTTGGAGAACAAAGGATCCTTGTGGTTGCTCTCGTCCCTGGCAGTGTTATCCACGACAGGCAGCTCGCTGCTCTCACTTTTGGGTCTCTTTTGGGCCATCTTGGTTGACTTTGGTGGAGGATGTACAGGAGACATGGGTGGCAGTGGTGGGGGTAGCAGGAGATCTTTCTTCTGGGTTTCAAGTGAAGTTTTTGATGCTCTGGAGATGGGAAGCAAATTCAGCAATTGGGATGAATATGGTGTACATATAAGGTAGGGATTTTTTTAAAAACATAGTTATATCATGTGCCAGTTCTGTTTAAATTTCTCTGGAAGTGTGAAATGAGTTGTTAACATAAAGAATCCAACAAAAGCAAAACAAAACTTCAGGGACTTCACTGGCATTAGGTAACACATCTTAAGCCGCCAACAACACACAAACAAGTTGGTTTTCAAGTAGGAATAACCTTCAGGACTTATCATTGGAGTAAATGCTTGCAACCAGAATACGAGGCTGTTGCAAAAAAAAGGCATCCCTCCAACACAGCCCCTTTTCACTGAAAGAGGAAGAGAGGCAATCACAGCAACTAAAATCCCTGGCACAAATCACCCAACAAGGCAAATGAACTGCAGCACTACCTCTCTTTCCCAATTATGGTAGAAGATATCTTCTATGGTCAGAGATACTCACCTAGACATTTGATCCCGTATGTGCTTTGACAGAATTCAACTGAGTCATTCCTTGCCAGGACTCACCAGCTCAACTAGACAACACTATAAAGTTGAGAGGATTCCAGTGATAGAGACTTAAAATGCTGTGCTTTTAAATGGCAGAGACTATCACATTTAATAGGATGGTGGCACATCAGATTTCTGATCATTTGAAGTTAGGATTACCAGGGAACTCTGGCAGCTGTAAGCAGCACCAAATAGCTCTAAACCTTGTTTCACTACTGCTCATTTACATCATTTTTATTCAGCTTCTCAAAGTTTCCAGGAAAACACAGAGCAGTGAATCCCAACTCATGGACTGCATTATCAGAAGAGGAGGAAATGAAGTTAAACCCAGTGAGAAGACTGAAGTGTAACATTGCACATCTTGCTTCGTTCTGCTGTGCGTGCGACAGTCCTCTCCCCTCTTCCACAACCCACTTTTCCCGTGGCACAGTCCCTACTCACTGCACACATGCTCCCCAGCTTCACTACAGCTGACGCTCCAGAGAGGACTGTTTGACGCAGAGCTCAGCGGCATCCCCTGACCTGATCCAGAGCCCTCTCTCCCCAAAAACGCATCCTATTCTTCCCACTCTGAAAGCCAGAACATGGCTAAAAGGGGTGCTCGTTTTCACTGAGAAAAAGGGAGGAATGAACCACAGAAGTAATGCCCTTCCATTATTACCACAGCTGAAATATCCCTTCACCCAACTAAATGTTAGCCCTAACGCCTAAGTGCTTTCAGAGTACTTCAATGTTTTCTCTGCAGAAAAGCAGTTTACTCATATTGTCAGGACACAAACCTCAATGCTACATACCAATGCAAGTCAATACCTCAAATTCAAGCCACAATCAAGCAGGAATTGAATGCAGTAGCCCAGAAGTGACACAGGAGCCTCCCCTCTCAGGAACACCGCCCATTTGAAGACATGCTCTTGGAAGCGTTTGCTCTAGCAAAGACCTAGCCAAAATGCTGGCAGTACACTGGTATGCAAATTATGGGGTAAGTTTCAGCAGATCTACCAGAAACACTGCAAATGCTATAGTGGAATACATGAGAAATTCCTGGCCATAAAGGCCATCTGAAATTCTAGAAAGACCGCAATTCAAAAGGCACACTGGTTGCGTCCCCATTAGGTCACATACAAAAAAGACAAAAACAAGATGATGATTTTAGTGGAGAACGCAAATGCTCCCTACCCACCTATACATACAAATCTGTTTTCTGGACTGGGCTTTGCACATTTCACCTCTATGCAAATCTGGGCTAGTCAAAGTAAAAAGCCTACTGGCACTGCGGCATCTTGGTTTGGTTAGAGAAAGGGGGAGCTGCATGTCCACGTGCTTCTGGAGCATCCCAGCTCAGCAGCTTCCCATGGCAGCAAGGTGAGAAAAGAGAGCTCTGCAATATCCATCACATTCACCTCTGCATTCTCAGCTGGGAGAAGACAAGTTCCACCTAGCACAGACACTGTGTGCACCAGCCGCTAAGTGCTGTTCAAAGTCTGTAACCGATGACAGCAAAAGCAGCTGAGGGAGTAGAGAGTATCAGCATTAACATCTGACTTTTTTCTTTCATCAGGACCTGTCCGATTAAGAAAACAGCAATGATCACCGAGTCAAAATTTATGGACATACAGTTGCATTTAGTACAATATCCTTTCCCAAGAGGCTGCCAGAACTTGCTCTGCTGTGGACGTGATTGCTCAATCATGGGAATGAGACTCACGACTTCGGGGCCACCCTTTCAGCTATTTCACCTGTTTGCAGCAGGAGCCTGAGCAAGCAACTCAAATTTGTCTGCATCTCAATTTCCCCATGTGCAAAACACGTTCACATCATCTTCTCACCTTACAAAGACTCAGAGCTTTAAATGCATGTGAAGTACTATGAATCTGCTAAAAAGCTTTCTGCTGCTTCCCATGCAGTGAGACCACGAACTTCCCCAAAACAAGTATGACAGTAGAACCCAGAATGAGGAAAACATGCGCAAAGAAAAAGAAGTTCGTAAGAATCGTTGAATGGTTTGGGTTAGAAGGGACCTTTAAAGATCATCTAGTCCAACTCCCTTTTTAAAAGCATTTTAAGGCTAGTTCCATTTCTCATGAAAGCAGAAATAATTGATACTTGAACTCTCAAGTCTTACTCACCTAGAGTCATAGAATAGTTTTGGTTGGAAGGGACCTTTAAAGATCATCTAGTACAACCCCCCTGCAATGAGCAGAGACATTGTCAACCAGATGGCAAGTTCTCTTGCCATCCCCTGAAACACCTAAGCCATCGTGCAGAACAAGCATATGCTACTCCCCACAGAACAGCTGCCACCTCCCAGATCACCTGGGCAATTGTCTGCTGAGAGATTACCACCACTGTAGTTTAGAGAAGGGGAAATGGCTCCTACATCCCAGCGTGCAATCTACCACACTGTTTGCAACTCAAACAACGTCTAATTTTTTTGCACAAATTTGTTTCCTGCATCTGGTCTGAAAGAGAGCAGTGCAAATGGTCGCCTACCAGCTTACAAGGAAAAGTAGTACGGGCACAACTGGCAATTAAATTTCTTGCAGCATAAACAGATTCTTTGAGCTACATGTAGTATATGGATCAGAGCATGCAGCAACATAAGCTGCAGGATGGAAAGTTTGTGTTTAAAATGGTGAAGTCTTCATTCCCATCTCAACTGTTCGAAATCAGGACAAATGCCACAACATTCAACGCTTTTGCAGCAGTGTAAACCAGGTATAGGAGGATGATCAGCCACGGAAACGTCAGCTTATGCTTGAATGATTAGAACCATAATCCTCAGCGTTAAGGGAGAGGAAGATAAGTGACACCCAAGTATCACTTCACATCTGCAACAAATAAAAAGGCGAATAAATGACACTCCCATAGCCACAGGGTTGGTTCCAGGATGTAAAGACAGATTGCAGCAGATTAAGTTTCAGAAGGCACACGATGTTATAAGCAAACTCAGAAGTATAAGGACAGGAGATACAGTTCCTCGCCTTAACCTTTTTAAAAAAAGACTTAGTTTTATGCATGTCTGCCATCCCACCACTGTACACTCACTTCAATTTATTGGAGTCTTTGTTAGCTGCAGGCTGCAATGATTTTCTTTCTTTTTCTGATTTCATTTTCTTCCTATCAATCTCCTTCTCCACTTCCCTCTAACAGGAAGAAAAAAAAAAAAAAACACTCACGTTTTGAAAGTTGGTGCAAAGTACAGACCAATACAGCTAAGTTTGATTCTGGTTAAAAAAAGAAAAGGATAAGATATTAGAACTGACAAAGCATAAACCCAAAACACAGCGGATATAGATTTCAGGCTCGCTGACAAGTATCCTAAAATGACATTTTACCTACATTTGCTTGGATAGATTAATTATTTTGTAGTGATGGGGATGGAACTGCTAAACCTCTTGTTGCTAATAGTAATCAAAATTAAGGCATCTCCACTGCTGAAAATAAGCATTCCATCTGTTCTAGATGGGCTTTTTTTTCCTACTCAGTACGAATTATGCAGAAATGTATTCAGATTCCTCCTGGCAAAGTCATGAACTGCAAGCAATTGTGTTTTGTGGTATGCCTTATCAAAGGGAAGGAAAAAAATGCATTCACAGGAGAGTTAGATCCCTCCGATTCCTCAGATGTGCAGGGGTTTTTGGTTTTATGAAGAAGAGTCTGATACAGCTGAAATTTTAAACAGGCAGTTAAAATCACTGCCATTGTCCTCCAGAAGAACAGGAACCATTAAGGCAGAGAGGTAATAAATAATACTTTTTAACTGCACTCCATAGGTCTTACAATACAAAGCGTGCAAATCATCAGCTCACCTGAATGAAAAACTTTAGAATAATTTGCTACGAGCCAAGAAAATGTAAAAGAAACTGCACTTATCAGTCAGTGTTACCCACAGTGTGCCTGGTGGCAGCCAAAAGCATTCCAGGACTTTCTGTCTCTCTCCCAAGAGTACATGCAGGTTTATGTCACTGTGATGGAGCTCAGTAGATTGTGCTCGGCAGAGTCGACCTCTGGCAGTGTGCTCAGGGCAAGGCTCCAGCACCTAGATCAAGTTCTTAAACTGTTTCTCAAGTTGAGCTCCACACTGCCGCAAACGATGTCTGACAGCTGTACCTGACCTAGCTGGCTGTTACGAAGCCTGAGCCTCCAAGGACACTGATGCATGCTGACATAATGCAGACAGCAAGGCTCTGAGGAGGGGTTTCCTGCAATCAGACACTCAGGCTGCAAGGGAAGACATGTCTAATATCAAATAGCTCCTCTTTTGGGTCTTTGAGATAACAGGAGAAGCAACAGATTTGCTGCCTGTTTACCCTCTTCCACTGCTCCGCAAGAGGGGGACTGCTGTGGTCTCTCCGGTTTCTTCACCCTTTCCCTGCTCTTCTGAATTCTCCCCCACAACTATGGGAAGTTCAGAAAATGACAGGACTAAATGAAACCCACACGGGAGCCAAGGTTGTTCACCCACATGTGCTAAGCCACCTGCTCTGTGAGGAGGACCAAGAAGGTATACAGGCACTGAAATATCCACAGTGAATACCCATTCACCACAAGGCCTGCAACCAACCCTGTGCAGCTGAACCAGCTGGCTAGAAGTATATTCACAGCCCCCTTTGGGACTTAGCTTTCCAAAAAACACTTGTGAGCAACTACCATCTCAGTTAAATAAAGGGCTGTCTTGTAATTCAAAGCAAAGCAACTATTCTAGCTGAAGGACTCTGGACACATGCATCTTTTAAGCACTAGCATCGCTGCTAGCACCTCAGCAGCTCCAGGGGAAACCAAAGAAGTTTTCTACATATTTAGCCAACCGCTGAGATCCAAAGCAGGGTTTAGCGACACTTGTTACTCTCGGTGAACCTGGTTCAGTTAAAAGTCTGCATTTATGGAAAAGCAAAAACATGGGGCTGCTGCCATCATCCCTAGTAATAACACAATTCACACCTGCAGAATTTGTTCCTCTTTGTGTAAGCAAGCAATCACAACTGTTTCATGGAAATGAATGACTCCACACAGGAAAAGACTACGCTACGCAGCCTAAGGCTGCATGGCTAAAGGCAGCAGAAGGTCCACGCATAGACAAAACCAAAAACCACAGACCAGGGCAGCCTGTGTCAGTTCTCCCCACAAAGTGCAGGCAAGGTGCTCTCCCACAACAGACATTAAATGGATAGTGTAGATGACTGCACAGTCTGGGAGGTGCTTCAGATACCATGCTGCATTTAAAGGGGTTGCAGGGGGAGGGGGCACCACAGCCCTACAAAGCTCTGCTTGGTTGAAAGCCAGGGAAACCCACAAATGCTACCAGGGGGCTGGCCAACCACATGCTGACACAGCCTGCTGCTGAAAGCTCCTCCAATATAGGAGGGCTGGGGTTTTGTTGTCTGAGAAAACTAGTATTTCAAGAAAATACAGCAAAAAGTGTTTTCAAATACCAAAGCGTTTGTTAGCTCACGAGGCTTTTCATTTGCTCAGCAGGGCATTTGTGACCAACAAGAAACCTCTATGAACGGCTTTGATACACATTCCCTTTAGAAGTTTGATAACACCTTTAAAGGAGGAGCGCAAGGGATCTACTCCCAACTTAGGAGCAGAAATGAACTCTCCGCATGGGTTTTTCAAACACCACCTTGGTCCTTGTACAAACCCACCTCCACCTCTTACCTTCCTCTTCTGAAGGGACTTGTCAAGAGTATCCGTGATTTTTCTCTCCAAGTCCTGCTTCCTTGCACCAGGGGGTTCCTTGGCTTCTGCTCTCTTCTGGTGACTGCCTTTCCCAGGGGGCTGGGGGACTCTTGACAGCAGAGGGAGATCTATTTTCACCATGAGGGACTGAGGGGCAGGGGAGTCCCTCACTGGCGAGAGCAACTTCTTCCCCCTGATAGGCAAGGGAAGTTTCTCCTTGTGAAAATCCTCTCTGGCCACGATGGCAGGCCTGTGGCCGCTAGTCCTGGTGGGGCTTGTGCCCTGGCCTTGAGGAAGGGGACTGAGAGCGAGATGCTCCTGGACACTGCCAAGCAAAACATCTCTCATGACCTTGGGGTCCAAGAAGGGTTTGGCATTGGCCTGGTGGGAGCTCTTGTGCTTTCTGTTCTCAGGGGGCTCTTGCAGTGCCGGGGTCAGGTCTTTTCTGTCACTGGATTTTGGCTTCCCTTTCGTTTTGACTTTTGGCTTGTCTCTGGAAGACTGGTCTCTGACCTCAAAAGGACCAGGGTCACTCTCCACCTTCAGGCCTCCTTTGGGCCCCTCGTGGACAAGGCCCTTGCTGGGCCCTTTGATGCCCACAGTCTGCCTGGGTGAGGGCCCCTCGGCCCGCACAGGAGACTTCTGGCAGTTGCGTTTGGTCAGAAGATGAGCGTCCTGAGGAGCCCTGGCCGCTCGGCCAGAGCTCTTGTGATGAGGCTCCCTCGGCTCGGCACGCTGGTGGGAGGAATTGCTGCTGACAGCCTGCCCCTGCTCCTTGCCCTCTTCACATCCATCCCCATGGGCAATTTCGCTGAGACTCTCTGTTGGCACTGCTGGTGGGTTCACCTTGGTTAGCCAGTTGTCAAGCTGCCACTTATTAGAAGTCGGTGGGTCAGGCTGCACACAAAAAGAGAAAGGAAGGATGCAAGACTTTATGATGCCTTTATGGGCTATTTTCATCCTAGCATGGCTTACCAGAGCCCAGTAAAATTTCCCCTTGATGTTAAAAGAGCTTGAAAGTGAAAGACCATGTGTCAGTGGTGATGCTTTAGCGTGTGCACATTGACAATTCAGAAACACAGACCTCATCTTCGCACAGGATCAGTCAAACGTATTGCACAGCACTCCTGGATCTCTGCTAGCCTTACCTGTTGCTCAGCAAGAGACCAGTCTACATGAAAGCTTCATCTTGGTTTGCCACTAACCAACATCGTTGTGCAATCAGACAACATATAAAAAAAGCAGCAGGTGTAGAAATGGATTAGGTGCTGTCCTCGCAACACTTTTGGAAAGTTAGTTGCACACAGCACTACTTTCAAAACAGATGAGCAGCTGTGCCAGCTAACACATCTCATTGAAGTCTGACAGGTAGGCTGTCAGGCTCCTGTGGTTTAGCCAAAAGCAAACCATTTACCAAAATAAATTGTATGGCTAGCATGTCAAGTCCGGCCTCTTCTGAGTCCTCTGCCTACACAACCCAACACTCGCTTCCCTCTGGGTCAAGCAAGGCGTGAGCAACGACTGAAGTCTGAAGGCCCCTGGCATCACGGTCAAATAACATAACGTGGTTGCTACAAGCTCTGCCTAATCTAACAGCGGTCTGACAAATTACGAGAAAAGCAAACCCAACTAATGCTAAAAGAGACAACAGAAGCTGCAAATCTGAGGCATTATTCTCTGGGGCCCATTCTGAAAATACCATGTATGTGGCAACACCACTCAAATGGGTAACTCATTATCTGGGCACCATCAGAGCACAGCTAAACTCCCGCACTCACTGATTCTCCCCAGTTACCACTCTCACTTCTGAGAAGAGCCACAACCCTTCCCCAAAAAGAGAAAGCCCAGTACGTGAAATGTTTTCCGAGACTAATGAATCCCTTCTGCCATGATTTTCTTCTCTATCCAGACTCAACTCACTGTAGAACATGCAGATAAATAAGACATGTCTTCAACTGTGTTTAAGTCAGTCCATCTAGAATCCTGGTTTAAAAAACAGTGCTTGGTTTTACCATGGGTTTGGAAGTAAAATTAAACCACGAATTCCATTAGGCTTTTCAGATAACACAAATCTGCTTTATTTTCATCAGAATTTTAACTTACTAGCCACTGAAGAACATTTGGTTTTTGGTCAAACACTGTAAAAACATGGCTAAAAGACTTAGTAAACTTTGGTTTATAATGTACGTAGCTATCAGACAGTGGCATACTCTGATCCTTTTCTAGCACTTCTACCATCGGTTATCTTGTTTGTGATCTACACCATCATACAGGTTTTCATTAGGTTTCCAAAACCAAAGGATAGTAAGAGATTTTTTTAAAAAAAAAAAAATAAAAAAAAAAATAATAAAGGAACTACTGCCTATAGGTCTTAAAGTCTGTTCTTTTGCATGTGAAGAACTGACTATAAACAAATGGGCCATGTGCACTAACTTACTCCTTGAGCACCATGGATGAATAGTTTGCTGAATAAAAAAGGATAAAATGGTCAATGGCAAATAGTTAGGACTTCACTAGAGCGAGAAGGATCTTACAATCTAGTATTTTCAGGACAAACCAGGCAGGCTTTGGTAAAAGAGGAGAAGTATAACATCTGTCCTTCCAAAGACACCCACATTGCAGAGGGCAAAGTCTGTAACTGAACTGCTAGAGGGTGAAGTGTAGTAGATGTGAGATGAAAAGATACACCTTCTCAAAGCTTGTTTTCTGCACATAAAATTCTCCCTGTTCATGTGCTTCTAAGGTAAAAGAAAGGAAAACTAGGGCTGGAGGAGGGGGCGGGGAATAAATTACACGGTTTCTGTGTTTTGTGAGAGTACCTCAAAACTGGCAGCAGATTGGTTTACATCAGCTGTGGTCCACAGGATATAACTATGTACTTCCCACTGGCCCAAGAATGTTTTGCAAGCTGGAGGAACTGTTTGAAACCATGGGACATGAGCACTTCTGCAGCAGATTTTCAAAAAATGCATGGTCTCAATTATGAAACTTTAAGGCGCTAAGTTCTGGTTGTCTGCTTTTCCCAGTAAAAGCCTCAGAAATGCCAGTGCAGCACTATCTGAGCCAAATTCAACAGAAGCAAGTCTAAGCACATTCCAGCCCTTCCTGCAGGTCTCATCACTTCAGCTGTGATCTGGGAGAAGCTGAATCTGTCACTCACACACAGGAGCTGCAGGGAGGCAGTGGCTCCTCTTAATGTATCAGGAAACTGGTCTCACCCCGAAGCAACCCATAGCCTTGGCACCCAGGAAAGCTGCACGGGCAGACATGGGCCCCAAACACCCCAGACAAGCTGTGCTTCTCATCTGCACCTTGCTTGTGTCTCACCCGTGAAGGCACTAATTCCTCCAGGAGTGCTAGACAATGATGCCAAAGGAGAAGGGGGCAACACTTCAAGGTTAGGCACGTAGACGTCTAATTATGCTGTTACTAAGGGTTATTTAATTGACAAACTCTAGAAGGGAAACAAAGGGCAAGATAAGCCTGATGATGCAGCAAAGGTGTCAAGGGGACACCTGAACAACGACAGTATTTCAGGTCTCCTGTCCTGAATGCATTCAGACAGCAGAGAGTCTGAGGCAAGAGGCTGCATTAAGCAGCCTCTAATTTTATTGGCATTCACCTCAGGTGCTGACGCTCTCGGAGGGTCGTTTGCTTCACTGTCACTCGAGTTGCTCTCCGTCTCTGAGTCTGAAGAGCTGTCTGAGTCACTGGTGCTCCCTGACTCCGAGCTGCTGGAATGTGCTGATGCCACACTCTTGGGCTGGGACTGTAGGGCACTGCAAGGCCACCATGAGATAAAATTAGAAAGCAGCATGGGTGAAGGTTACTTACTTATTATATTGACATGGCAGGATTCAAAAATAAAACCGAAACCCTGTGTTTTGGCACTGAGAGGGGAGGGGAGAAGGCCAAAGGAATACATTGCCATAGTCAAAAGATAAAGCACTGGAATAAAAAACCTCTGGAAATAATAAAACCTTCAACTCCAACCCAGTCGGACAAATACGTAAGCAGGACATCACTGCTCCAGTATGAAGCTGCATTTAGCCAACCGAAGTTTAAAAAATAGCCAAAACTAACGAGTGTTTTTCTGAAAGCCCCAACCCTCAACGGAAAAATTTCCAATAAAGGCTAACAAGACAGAAACATACATTCCAGGATGGTTTCTCTTTTTTGTGTTCTCCCCCTTAAGTTTTTACTTCTTCATCTGTGTTACTTGGTCAAGGTGCTGTAACTGTTTCATTAACGGTCATGTCAATCAGTAGCATTTTTTGCAACACCCTCCCCTACTCAAAAGTGTTTTCCTCTAGCACTGACAATGGGAGTGGATGGAACTGAGGGAGAACTGTGACTTTTATGCACACCTTCTTTTTGTTTTGAAATGGGCTTACAAAATGTTGATTTTTTTTTTTTTTTTTGCTTTGAAAACTGTTTCCCACATTAGTATCAACACATTTGTATGATCTGGAGGCAAGCTCCTTGCTTATCCAGACTGATACTGTGAGAACACTCTATTTCAAGAGCTTGCAGAGACACAGATCACACCAAGAACTGACGTGCCCTTCTGCCAGTCTGACTTTGTAGACCATTAGCCTGTGCTTGAAGAATATAGATATCAAGCCAAAAACATATGTCGGTGCTCTCCTATAGGAAAAATTCTGGGCTTCTCCACCTTTCTTCCTCTAATGCTGGCGTGTGGCTCTTCAGTCTACCTTGAATACTGCTTCTGACTAACAACACATGGCAGGAACTGCTTACAGCCAGCTGCCTTATCAGTAGGAGCTGAAATAGCCTCCATGAGCCTACCTAACCCTTTTCTGTTCTTCATCCACTTGGCTTTTTTGGGCTTCCTTCTAAACTAAAACTGGACTCACACCTCACTTGTCACTACTACAACTGAAAATCCCATTAGATCCAGTGTGATCTACATATACACTGGTGGAGAGGAAGAGGAGAAAAGAAGGGAACAGTTGGGGAAATCAGTTCTGGTTCACAGACAAAATCCAGCATGTCTGGATTATTACTTTCTAATCGGAGCTTTCCGTAAAACTCCACACAACTAAAGGCGATTTTCAACAGCAGCTTCAGGCAGCTAGAAACCAACACCTGTATCTACAAGAGAAACCAGGAACCCTTACCCATCTTCTACCCCATTAGTTTTGTTTTTCCTCCTTATTTGGTCTAGCTAGTAGTTTGGGAACAAACCTGTACCTTGGAGGAGCAAGTGAAGAAGGTGGCTTTTCAACAACCTGTTTTGTTCACAAAAACAAAGAGGAGAGGGGGAGGAAAGGTTAGCTTAAGGAACTCGGAACAACACAACAAGTTGTGATGATTTAAAGGGAAGTCTGTGTGCCTAGTGTATAAAACATCTAAAACTGACTTGGTCGTCACCACTCTCTTCACTATCACTGAGCTGCAGGTCGGCCTGGAGCATTCTGAAAGACAACCAGAAGACAAATCTCAGCCAAGGCAGACACATTTTCAAGCAGCAGACACTGAGAAAGACTTAGTTTGCACTTGCCAAAACAAACAAACCTCCCACATCCTTTCTGAACATTTAGCATGCTCAATCTGCTAAACCTTGTCATTACCTGAATGAATGATAAAATGATAACACACAATCTAGGGATTTAACTGTGCTTTCCAACTGATCTCAGGACACTTTGCAATGGAGGTCAGTATCCTTGGCTGCCATCTACAGACAACAAAGACAAAGTTCCGTGAGCGGAATTCTAAACGAAGGTTACCTAGCACACTAACACAGCCAACAAAGGTTACCTAGCACACTAACACAGCAGGGCAGGGTGGAAGAAGTCTGATCCTTGTACAGCAAGAGACTAGCATGCTACTAGACTGCACTGGCTCCCCAAGGGGCAGAAAGCATCAACTTTGCACCAGAAGCTGTGCATGTTCACTCTCTCTGCGAATATTTCTTCTGCCACAGGGGTTCTTTTTTTGCTGCTGAGGTCTCCTACACAAGACATAAGCAAATGCCAAGGTCAAGCCTATCTCCTATTTCTTCTCTACACAATGGAATTCATGCTCCTGCACATCTCAGCAGTAACCGTAACATTGAGCAGTTCAGATACTTAAAGCAGTTTACAAGTGGGGAGGCATGAACTCTGTTTTACTGTTGCTAGAGTAGAAAGCAGGCTGCCTGCAAATGTTTCCAAAAGCATAATTTAGTCCTCTGCCTGCGGATGGCAACTACTGCTGGCAATTTCAATGTATTACCGAGGTCCTCAAAAGGCTGGAAGGGAAGGATTTATGGGGAGGGACCCGAAGTTCTCCCAAATTGCTATCCCCCTCTTTGGCAATGATGCAGGCACCCCAAAAGGAGTTGGAAAACAGACAGGCAAAACTCTTGCTATTCAAAAGTATAGTGGTTTAAATCTTGAAACTAGCTGGAGACCGACTACTCAATGCAAAGAATTACACAAGTGTCATTCCAAAAATGGGATAAAAAGCTTGGGAACAGAGACAGGGGTTTTAATCAATCAGGTCAAAACTCTGTTTATTTCAACCTCATTTCAAACTAAGGGCTCTCTGTGAGAAATTTTTCTCATGCCCCAATAAGAAAAATAAGCTGTAACACATTTTATAGCAAGAAAACAAATACGAAAGATCCCCAGTGAACCACATCACCTGGGAAAAGCGAGGAGAGAGTTAGTGTTCCTGATGCTTGTTAGGAAAAGGAAAACTGCAGAAACTCTCACACTCTTGCAAGCCTTCATGTCAAATTATGAACAAAGCAAAAAAGATTTACGGCTCTGTGGGTCACCTCTAATGACTCTGAGCAGTTTGCTTTTATGATTCTGTGACAACAGAGGAGTAAAAACCTTGAATAAAAAAGTGATTCCCTTGTTTAAACACTATCCCCACCAACTACACAAATTATTTTACACTCATACCAAAGCAACTGACATGCACGGAGATACTTTCATTGAAATAGGACCGTGTTTACTGCCGAAGGTGGCCACCATCTCACAACGAACAACAATTTCACAAACCAGAAGTGAGAAATCTGCTCTTGTCCATGGAGCAGGACAACATGAAGAAACCCCAAAGGTCTCCTGTGTCTACCAGTACAGAGCCAACCCCTCCTGCACAGGTGACACCTCCTGCAAAGGTACTGACCCCACAGTCCCGGAGTACCTCTCACTGATGCAGAAGAGGTTCTCAGTGCACAAGGGCTCTGCCAGATTACACTTGTGAAGACGTACGTGCTTTCTTTGTTCAGGCATTTTGACTTTGCCATTCCCCTGTGACTATCCTCCTCCATCTCTCAGTTTCTACTGCCTCATTTCCTTACACACCTTCTTGGTGGAAATCACCTCCTTCCTCTTCTTTTACAGTAAACACTGAAGGGAAGCGCTATGAGACACCACCTTGGAAAACGAGGCCCCTCAATTTCCTACAGAAGGCAAATGGCACACAGGCTGCAGCAATCCTGCACACACCAACTTCACATGTGGGCTACAGCTGAAGCTCACTGCCAGTCCACCAAGACTTTGATGCAAGGCAGCATAGTACCATGCTAGCCAGTGTCTTTGTTCTTCCTCAGCAGGCTTCACCAAACAAATTTTGTAATAATAATTTCCTGCATCAATAGTTGTAGCTTCTTGGGTTGTGAAGCCTTTTATCTTGTATTACCTCTGCCCCCTCCTGATTTCAAACAGATTTTGAAGGAGCCTTACAGCTCTGGGACAAAAGGAGAATGATATTGCTTTATGGTTTGAGCCATTTGACTTGTGAGTGTACCATGAGGCTGCAGCCTCAGTGAATCTCGACTCTAGATGAGAGAATATGATGACGGTTGGCAGCTAAGGCAGAGAGCTCTGAGAGGATGGGGCTGGTGGGTATATGGGAAATGGTGTTTGGCTACAGCTCTAGGATGTGCTGGTGGGTGCCATGCCTTGATTTATGTGTCCAGGATAAAGGGCAGCTGGCAAATGACTTAGAAATTATTTTGCTCTCTGTTAACACTTCCCAGGAAGGGCTGGACTAAACACTGCTGTGGAGACCATTAAACTATTGTTATTTTAAATCAGGTCCATCAGAGGAGACAATAGTGTCTCTCCTTGGTAAGGGCCTGTTCTGTGTTATTAGGAATGTAAAGTACTAGTTAAAATTTTCATTACCTATCTACCAACACTTCACTATGGTCCCAATAATTGGACTCATTTGCAGTGTTTTTTCTTTTGTGTTCTACTTTTTGGATATTGCCAAGGTTACCTTGCATAAATAAATCACTCGAGTGCACCTGTATCTATAAAGCAGAGTCCTTCTTCACTGTTTTGGGGCTTCTGATACGTTTTGCTGATTGTTCTGAAGCAAAAGTAAATCAAGCAGAAGTAAATCATGGCATATTAGGTTGTTTGGTTTTGATTATGCAAAATTGAACAAAATTGTCAACCTGTCATCCCATAAAGCCCAGAGGACACCTGGCCTTTCTGCTGTTTGATGGAAACTGGGATTAAACCTCAGTAGAACTTTGTTGAGCATAATCACGTATTATATCAAAGGAAGCAGGGAAGAAGCTATCTCAAAACAGGATTAAGGGATTGCCAGGCAGAATTCTTTCCAAAGTGAGATTTTATCTGTGCTTTTCATGCTCTACAAGACACCTTTTCTGTCACATTTTTCCAAGAAAGAGCAGTCTGTATTCACTGTTTGTGCGTCTACAGCACCGATGGGGTTTTAGTTACAGAAGAAGATAAAAGATGGTGGCAGCTGTACCCATTTCACCGTTTTCTGAACTACCTGTGTGACAAGTAACACAGAACAATAACACATGTCAGTTTTTGCTACAAAGAACCTTTGAAATTCTGAAAGGATCTGGAAATTTATATTCATGTTGTCTTAAGAAAATTTTTTATTAATTTCTACAAAAGGAAGCCTGGTGGTTTTAAACAAGCTAAACCAGTTAGATATGTGGTTTCTGATTTGTTTTTTTTCCCTGTTAAATTAACTTTCTGCTGAAAAGTACAGTAGGCTTAGGCTTGTAGTACAGTGTGTAACTTGAACTTTCCCATGTTTTCCAACCATTTGACCGAATTAGCATGGGCATCTGAGCAGTTTTGCCTGAGGTTGCAATAACTCCTGTGACAGAGTTGGTGAATGGAGAAGGGGAGAGCACTGACGTTTTTCTACGCTATTTTGTCAGGTTTTTCCCCCCATGTTCCTTCTTGGTGATGCAGCTGTAACCAAACTGAACAGCGAACAGCTGCTTGTGCAGTCCCTGCCAAAGCTGCTGCTGGGCTGCAGTTTGCACTGCAGCTGCCTCCTGCCCTTCCCACTTCTGTCCCTCTGTCTCTTCCTCAGCTCTGCCAGCTGCCCTCTTTTCAAATGTTCAGGTTTTCTTAGTACAACACAAGACAACAACTAGCCTTGTTCTGTTAGTGTCCTGGTTTTAGCTGGGATAGAGTTAATTGTCTTCTTAGTAGCTGGTAAGGTGCTATGTTTTGAGTTCAGTATATGCAAAGAATGTTGATAACACACCGATGTTTTCAGTTGTTGCTAAGTAGTGTTTAGTCTGAAGGCAAGGATTTTTCAGCTTCTCAAGCCCAGCCAGTGAGAAAGCTGGAGGGGCGCAAGAAGTTGGCACAGGACACAGCCAGGGCAGCTGACCCAAACTGGCCAAAGGGGTATTCCATACCATGGGACGTCACATCTCGTATAGGAACTGGAGGGGGGAACAGCTCGGGGACTAACTGGGTGTCGATTGGCGGGTGGTGAGCAATTGCACTGTGCATCATTTGTACATTCCAATCCTTTTATTATTACTGTTGTCATTTTATTAGTGTTATCATTATCATTATTAGTTTCTTCTTTTCTGTTCTATTAAACCGTTCTTATCTCAACCCATGAGTTTTACTTCTTTTCCCGATTCTCTCCCCCATCCCACTGGGTGGGGGGAAGTGAGTGAGCGGCTGCGTGGTGCTTAGTTGCTGGCTGGGCTTAAACCATGACAGTTAGCTACATTAAACTGGAGAAGATCTCATCACTGCATATGCTTATCTAATCTTGTGGTCAGCAGCACCAGCGTGTCATCAGGCTCTGTATTAGACAAGTTAGTTTTACACAGCCACACATACAAACTCGTATATATTTATATGCATGCAGTCTGTTTGTACTCAAGTCACTTCCAAAACCTCCCTGCTCATAGGGCTACAAACTTTGCATTTACAGAAGGCAAATTTCTTGTCTCCTTCAATTAAAAGGCCCTTTTGTTTTCTGAGTGAGTGAGGCTAACTGTCCTTCTCTGTACAGACCATGATGTGATTTTTTGTTCATCTTGTGAGTTGGTAACCAAAATTACATACAGGATACTTGGTGAAACTTCACCTGTGTCTTGATTTCTCCTGGACTTCTGCCTTCTTTTCTCCAACTTACTTCAGTACCACTGCTCATAAAGAGCATTGGATTTACGGGTATCATAATACTTCTCACCTGAACACTGCCTAGTTGTGGTTATAGTGGGGGTCTTCGTTTTGTTTCTGTTCTGTATCACTGAAATGTCTTCCTCCCTTGTGTCAGTGGAAGAATGAGGACAATCCCCTCTTTCTAGGTCACTGTCTCCCAAGGTACGTGACAGGTGGAGCAGGCCATGTACTCCAACATCTAGGTTGGCTCGTCGGCCAGCATTCCTGGGGTTTCATTTCATGACACAGGAAAACAGAGCGATGTTCATTCATGTCCTGCCACTGTCTAGTGTCTTCATTTCTCTTTGCTTCAAAATTATATTATTTGAGGTATTTTGCCTATACTGAACATAAATACTCTATGATGTGACTTGACTTGAGTAATGTTACACTTAATTCCGTTTCAGACTTACCTAGAATGTCTGAATCAAAATTGCTTCACTTCAGGGTGTTACTGTTATCTGAACTGTAGCAGATATAAGAGAACGTGCTTGTGCTCTGACCTCCCATCGCTGCTTGCTTTTCTAAGTTTGATAGTGAAGAATAGCTAGGAGGGGATCCTCAGTCCCTTGCCTGAAGACCAGAACACCAACTCTGGGGTCTGGAACAGCTGCGCTCTGGGAACAGCAGATGCAATCAATATTTCTAAATATTTAACTTGAACAAGAAAATTGCTGGCCTGCTCTCAGCAAACAATGGTGAGCTATAAACAATATGTGGTTTGTTTTTTTATTCAGACAGTTACTCCTTCATTGGAAGTGTCAAACAGCTGTCTACAAGGAATAACAGATGATGTTATGAAGGAGGCACTTCCTTTAGTTTCCTTAGAGTCGGTCACTTTCTGTGATGGCCACTTACATTCTTAGTGTAGTTGAAATACTAGACTGTACCGAGGCTGGAAGACTTAATTGCCAAGATGAAAAGGGAGCAGACGTTACTGAGGTTTTGAATGGCCGTGGCAGTGTTTCGTCCTAGAGAGGGAAATAACTCTGTGTGTGTCCAAGTGTGCAGCATTCACCCAGTACTAAACTAACCTCAAGTAGTTGGATGTTATTGTTGCATTACTGTTGATTTGGGGAGCAAATCTGTAAATGGCTCTTCTCTCTGTTTGTGGATTCTTAGTACATAATTAACAGAGCATCATGCACACTAACCTAAATGCTGATCAATCCTCCTAGCTAGTGGTTCTTAAACTAGTGAACTTCTATATAATTAAAGATGTGAAAGTACAACTTCAACTTCTTGCCCTTTTCATCTGCTGTCCCTTCAGGCTGTGCAATGACAAACCTATGTACAATTCCATTTCAAGCTGGAAGGAGGAGTAGGTTTGGACTTGAAATATACTGACGTTCATGACTTCTGTGTGACCTTCAGATTTCCAGAGTTTAGTATCTTGATTCAAGAAGTGCTACTAAAACTCATTTCTGTTCTGTTTAAAATCGGAGAACAGTAAAAGCCTATAGCTAAGCATTCAGGTCAGCCCAAACCAGTATTTTCTGCCAGTGGAACATCTGTTCTCTCCTTCTGTCTGGATCGTGATCAATTCTATCACACACTGCAATACATTATCTTAATATTGTGTTTTACATCTGTAATATTACATCTTTTCATCTTTAACTCTAGTACTGCATCATGTTGGTAAGACTGGCTCTTGACTTACCTTAAACCTCTGATTGTGAAAATCCCTTGATTTTTCAAATAGATGATATAATTCATAACTGCTGTTTCTCAAGCCAGATACAATTAACAGCCAACTGGATATATACAGTGACCTGGCTCTCCACAGCTAGTTTTACAGCTGTCTGATGGCTATAGCTGGTACTTTCCATAGTAGATGATGATTTGTTTGAAGGCTCAAACTGTGAGATGCTGTAATTAAGACAAGTGGAGGATTTGTGGATGGATATCTAAAAAGATTTGGACGATGTATCACAGAAGCTCCTGAAGCGGTGACTTGGGAGAAGAATAAAAATATTACCTACGATATTATTATCTGTCACAAAGTCTCATCAAAATTAAACTGAAGTGTGTCCGACTATTGCTATCTGAAACAGAGGCTTCTTGTACAGAAATTCATGCTTAAACCTCATTCAGAAGGGAAACACTAAGACCATTCAGAGAGAAAAGGCAAATTACAATTTCTCTACAAGAAGCTGAGAACATGAGGACTCTTGCAACAACTCATAACAAATAGGCTACTTCATTTATTGTTTATTTCCCCATATGAATGAATCAACCATCTTGGAAACTCCATCACACACAGGGCAGAAAAAGTTATTTTCAAAAGGGACATACATCCCTAAAATAAGTTTAAGATGTACAGATTTATAATGGGAACCAAGAGGGAGGGGAGAGGACAAAACCAAAAACAATGACATTGCAGTCAGACTTTGACTTTCAGTTACAGAAGAGATCTCTATCTCCATGTAAGTAGGGTTTTCAACTATTAAATAAATGGCATCTTAAAAATAGAACATTTGAGAATTTCAACACATGTATTATTTCTTCTAAATAAATATTGCATGGAAATGATTCTGTTTTGCCACCATAGCTGCCTCCTCTCCTCCTGGGACTCAACCACCACCTCTGTTTTTCCTTGGATTCATGGTTTTGTTTCCTAACGGCAAATGCTATTTCCTCCACTGTTATGTTTTGGTTTGGTTTTTTTTATTTATTATTTTTTTGTTTGGTTTTTGGTTTTTGTTTTTGTTTTTGTTTTTTTTTAAAGGCCTGAACAGGCCCAAGTCAAAATGATGAGCATCTTTCCTAACCCTTTGCAGGCCTCTGACCTAGCTCAAGGTTGAAATACGATGGCTTTTCAAAAATTTCCTATTATTTAAACAGTCTTCTCCATGACCTGAAACAAAACACAGCTTCTTGCTATGTAGCTTAGTCCTGAGGCTTCCACTGATCGCTTTTGAAATGAGAGCCCCCAAATAGCCCCCCACATGCCCGTAACACAAACTGCCTGTGATCTCATTTCCTCCGAAGCCTGGGGGAGCAGGAGCAGTTCTCGCACAACTGTCTTTGCATGGTAGCAGAGCACGTGCTGCCTTTTCCCAACTGTAAAGAAGCAAATGCCAGTAGTTCATCTGCCTTCGCTGGGTGTCTTCTTACCAACTTTGCTCACCCGGCACCCTTGCACGAGCTTTCCTAGGAGCAGGACAACAGATTATCACTCTCTGGGCAGCAGAGTGCCCAAAGAGCAGGCGAGGACAGGACCTGGTGCACCCATGGGCTGCACCAAGCTGGATGCAGGAGCGGGGCAGCCGCACACCCTGCCTCGCAGGTTGTGGCAGGCAGTTGCCCCGGGGCTGGCAAGCCATGAGCAAGCGGCTCTCCGACAGGAACCTGGCCTGGCAGCAGGGAGGGAGATGGGTGTATGCGAAATGAAGTACCAGGGGTACCCGTGTCCCTGCTTCACCTTATGCTTCCCCCTAAGACTTTGCTATCATTCTTACAGACTCCCACAGCGGTTTTCAGGTTCAATAAAGCTTACTGCCTGCCTTCCTCCTCCTCAGCTGGTGATCCTAAAACCAGCTTTGTTTGAAGACAAAGTCAGAAGAAGGCATCGTCCCACTAGTATGGAATCAAGCTCCAAAGTGCACGTCAAGCCTTCGGGCCGGCTGGCCATCGCTGCGCTTCCTGAGAACAAAACAGTTAACACTGAGCCTCTCTCTGTCCCTGGCTTATTCAGAGCAGTTGCTCCTCCAGGGAGGAGGAGTACAAGTGAAGTTTGATAAGGAAAATGGGGAGGGGGGGGACATGGACCTTCCTTCCATTGGTTAGGACAACTTATCCCTGAAATGCACTAAGGCTTTTGATAAAGTGAACGTAAAAGGACAGCCTCTTGAAGCTGCAGGAAGACCCGGCCATGATCCCGGCAGTCCTGCGCTGCCAGGGGAGACAAGAGGAGAGCTCCCTTGTGCTCAGGACAAGGGCAGGACCACAGCACACTCCTGCCAGCTCCTCCCAGAGGCAAGAGGACTCCAGGCTTCCTTGTGGCAGGGCTCATTTCTACAGAAACTACTTCTGGAAATGCAGACCTTTTGTTGATATTTATTTACTGTCCATTTTCGGAAGCCTCAAAACCACAAGAAGGTACTTTACAAAGGGGGTACTGCTACATGCATGCAGACCTGTTCCTCCATCCTGAAATTATGTGGAAAAGGGAGCTAATTCTTTCCTGTAAGCACAAGTATTTTGGGATACCATCCTTCTCTTTGCCACTCCCACGGGTTTGTCAGAGATAGGGCGAGGGATGCGAGAGGGGACCAGAGGGCTAAGGCACACTATTAGATATGAGGACGGCAGGACGCTGCTGTCATGCAACAGGAAATCTTTGGGTAGAGAAGGGTGTCATCTTACTGCATACACTAATGCCATGGATGCTGCCTTCACTGTTACTGTCACCTGCAAAATTGCAATTTCAAAACTGCAGCTCCTGACAAGGAAAAAATGCTTGCAAACAGTTAATTATCCCTTTTGTGTTCTCTTGACAGATTTCTAAGTTGCTGGGCCCATCCTGTAGTTTGGCTGAGAAAAAGCACAAGTCACCTCCCCCATGAAGGATGCCCTACTTTGGTACCAAATCCTGCTCTTAGATATTCACTGAGACCAGCAACGGTTGCAGGCAAATACCCAAATGCAAAATTTGTCTTATGTTCCACATTCAGCCACTTA
Source organism: Buteo buteo (assembly GCF_964188355.1). NCBI lineage: Eukaryota > Metazoa > Chordata > Aves > Accipitriformes > Accipitridae > Buteo > Buteo buteo. The sequence goes on along the minus strand of NC_134171.1, from coordinate 66,556,149 downwards.
GTCCCTCCTTAAACAGAAGTGATTCCTCCCCATGTAAGCTCTCAGACTCAGAACCATGCCCAAGCAATCCGAGTGACCCAGTACAGCTGTCCACCCCCACCCATCGGAATGACAAAAAGCAACCAGTCAAGGAGTCCTCAGTGTGAGTGACATCCCTCCACCACAGAAGAAAGGCAGAGCTGTTTCCAACCACACCTGGTCATTTTGCCACCCCAACTGTTTCTGGCTTACAAGGCTTAAACCGAGCAAGACCCTAAGTAATACAGTTCGAGTGCTAAGGGCTTCCGTGTGCGTGAGTGCATGGCAAGGAGGAGGACCAAAGCAGCGACGACTTAAAAAGTGAACTTGCAGCACTGAAGGCAGTGGCTTCCCCCGCTTCTCAGGACAGCAGCTGGCTGAGAAATGCAAGAGGGTGGGGTTGGAAAGCAGGCAAGGCAGACCACTTTGCTGTTTTTATTGTAACATAACGCTTTTCGGTGCTGCTGAGGTTGTTGCTACTTGCCATCTGAGGAACAAAGACACCAAAGATTGCATCCATGCTTGGAAAAACATTTCTCTGACATGTCTTCTGGGCACACAACTGTTGCAGACTGTGGGATGTTGCATAATAACCTCTGGAGGCAGATTTCCTTCTTGTCGGCACTTCTTCATGTGTGATTATTGTCCTGCTGGTTATTCGTAATAGAAATGTTTATAGACCATCAATACATTAGGCCATTCAGGCAATTCATTGCACTTCATTGTTTGAAAGGAAGGTGCCATCAACGCCGAGGCTTTCCTCCATCTCTTCTTTTTCAAGGCAGCAAAGCGCTACCCTAAAAATGCAGCTCAAAGTTTTTCCAGTGTAACCAGATCCCTTCCACCTTGATTTATTTTCCCTTGCAGGTGCTTTGTATCCAATGATTCAACAAGTTAGACTGTTTCTGAGGCTTCAAAAGTGCAAAAAAGTTCAAGGTATTTGACCACCTTGAGCACCAGTTAAGGCGTATTTGTTTCCAGTCTCAGCCACTGTAAACCCTGTCTAGCGTAGTGTACCAGTTCGGTCATGCTACTGTTCAGTGCCAGAGTGCACGTCGCTGTGCTGAGTTCAGCAAAAAACTCTGGAAAAAGGGGAGGGAGAAAGAAAACATTTGGTTGGTTTCACAAAACAGGCACATCCGACAGGCTAGGGGGCAGTGAGGAGCGACAACAGCAGCACACTGACAGTTGGCAAGTCCCATTAAACATTGTTCATGCAGAGAGGTCAGCAATAGTAGAAGGCTGGGAAATGTAATAAGTGCACGAGGCACAGCACGCAAGAGGAAAATCACACTCACACACGCCTACACACACTGAACCGCCTCCCCAGGTGCTGGCTTTAAAAGGACATCGAGACTCCATGGTAGGTGGGCAAAAGTTTGGGTGTTCATACCCCAGTTACTGCTGTGTGCTTCCCCCAGATTTTAAACAGGCCAAATTTGAGTGTCTTTCTGAGTGATGCCGGGAAGCACACACAGCCGTCATCAGACTGGTCCCTTTCCTTCATCCATCCTCAAACCTTGGAGACATCATGATTTCTCAACTGAACAGGTTTAAAAATTTATAGAGCTTGCCAGGCTATACAGCTCAGATTTGGGTTGCCTTTAGCTGGGCATGTCAGGCAGATTTCACAGAGTCCTCCTACCCTGCCACCAGCTTGAGGCACCACGCTCCTCCTCCCACATGGGCAGGAGAAGGCTCTTGCAGCATATCTGAATCTGCTGGGAGATGCCGGCAGGCTGCATGCCCTGCTCTGTGCTGGCAATCATCTGTGCAGGTGACAGTGAGTTACAGGAAATTATCACACCTATTCCTTTCCAGTCACCTTTCCAAGATATTCCTGCATGACCTGCCTTCTAGGGACATGGGCTCGTCCCAGTCCCTCGGTCCCTCCAGCCTTGATCGTGTTGCCAGGTACCTTTTCAGAAACCGCCCGTTCTCAGCTCTCCTTATTTACACACAAAGATTGAACCTGGAGGCTGAAGATTTCTGCTTGGCTGTGCAAGGAACTCTTCAGCAGCAGAGAGCACAACACTTTCATTCTAATACTTTCCAATTCAGAAGCAGAGAACACATTTCCCCTGATTTTCCTCCTTTTGTGTACAAAATGGGTATCCATTCCCTCCACAGGAAACAGAAGAGCTGTAAGCAGGGACAAGGAGTCTGAACACCCTGCCTGGGCAACCAGAAGATAATCTGATCTGGGACCACAGTACTTTGTGAAAGGAGAGTGACTTCACATGCACACGTGCAACCTCAGCTTGTCCTTGCTGTGGGAAATCAGAGGCTGAAGACAACCTCTTACAGCCTCATGATCCACGGTGCTACTCTGCATTACAGTGAGGGGCTGGGTCCTGTGCTGGAAGCAACTGGTTGCGGGCCCGCCAGAAAGCACTTCAGCTCTGCACAAGTGACTTGGACATAGTTAGAACTAACTGCTTTCCACTAACTTATGACTTCCCTGTTTAAGAGAACTCGATAACTGAAGGCCACTGCTCTTTCCTCTTCTTATGCCCTATGAATTGCACAAAAGAATCAAGGATATGGCCTTTTTTTTAGTTTTAGGTACTCACTCTCCGCACCTCTTAGCATCTGTACGTTACACTGAATATCAACAAGTTCCAGTTCTGAAATTCCTCCACCATCCTGAACAGTGACAACAACTGCTAAGCCTACATGAGTATTTACTCTTCTGCACAGATCTACTCCCTAAGGAGTATTTACTACCCCGGTCATCATTCCCCTACATCAAAACAGCAACACATAGCAGGTTCTGAATTTAGTCTTGATTGATGCAAGATTGTGCTCAGGCTGCCCTCCCACAGGTTTTCCTCCAGGACTCATTCCTCTGGCTTACCAGCAGCATCCACTGCTCCTTCTATGTGACAGTCTTTTCTCAGCCTTTAGAGGCTAGAATCCAAAATACTACACATGAATTGCTGCTGTGAGCACAGATTTGCTCAGAGGACAGCCAACAACTGGAGTTACTTTATTCAAAGGTGACTTGCAAAGCCTTTTGAATTTCAGCAACTGCCTCATTAGTGTGACTATTTTTACAGCCTTCCAACAATTCAGCCAGGCACATCGTGTTTATTTTCTTTCGCAAGTTTGCCAACAGATCATGGCAAATCTTCCCTTTGCCCACAGTAGCTCACAAAACTTTGTGTTTTACGGAAAATGACACTGCAAATGCCACATGGGATGGCAGGTTACAGACTGAACTGCATCTGCTCTAGGGCTTTTGCTTATCCACCACTGCTTGTACCACAGGACAACACAACATTTTTAACTACAAAACTGTAAAATAAAAAAAAAGTAGGAGCAATTTTAGAAATGCTGCTTGGCAAGGACTCCAATTGAAGTGCTGCTCAGCTTCTCTGTTATGGAGAGAAGCCAGCTTCACCGTTTTCAAGACAAAAATACCTGGAAGTTTGACAAACAAACTGAAACACAAGGGTACAGGCCAAAAAGATGTTTTTAAAGAAAACGGACCAATTCAGAAAAACTAAGCGCCCCAAAGGGAAAAACAAACAGAAAAAAAAAACCCTTATGCTTCTTGTGTTACCATGGAGCGAGCTGGCTGGTTTCCTGCACTTGATACCCTCATGCCTTAGCTCTTAGACATTTGAGGATGCCAAGACAACCTTTTAATTGGAACACTCATCATTATATCACCACCAAGTATCTCTGCCAATAACCTGCCAATAAGCCATAGCTGTCTATTTCGACATTTTTACTGCTTTGTTCTTTAGGTATGGTGTTTGCTACACTGAGTGTTAGGATTTAAGCAAGTACATACACATAAACACAACACATAAGACAGAAAAGCCAGAGGGCAAAAACTTACCCTTATTCTTCCTGACCAGTGCATCAGCCCGTTCCCAAATATCATACGCATAGAGGATATAGGAAGTAATGTTGACGTAGGAAGAGGTGATGCTTGGGATATTATAAGGGACAGTGACTGAAGAGCCAATGCTGTTGCCGCTGCAGTTGCTAGCATTCGATCCTGGCTGAGAACTCACAGAACCAGCAGGAGAGGCCATTGGAGAAAGAGAAGGCATGCCTGTGCTTCTGCAGGAGAAAGAAACACCACCACAAACATTTCATTTCAGAGTCGAAAGTCTTGCCGCAAGACTGGCTTATGCCAGGAGCTATCCAGTATCATCTAGGCCTGCAGCATAGAGTGTTAAAAACTGAGATGCATTCAGCTACATAACAGGTAATTGTCCTCTGAGTGCAAGGCCAAGGTTTTTGAATTGATTTGCGACTCTAAGGACTCCTCTTGACAAAAGAAAATGTGGGACCAGACATCAGAAAGGGCCACCCATCCACCTTCCAAAATCTACACCTCCTTGTGCAAGCCTTCACCAGATTCTCTAAGTGTTTTTTGCTAAAGACTTCCATTTCAGGCATGCTGAAGCTCCCCACCTATAGAGGCTGGAGCTTTCTGACAGCTAGTCAAAGCAGCCAGGTCAGCCTACACACACTTATTTATAGACCTAGGGAAGCTAAATGCAGTCAGCTGCCCGCCTTCCAGACACAGGCTGGCTTCATCACATCGCTTCACCCCCACCACTTCAACCAACCTCATTTCAGTCACTGGTATGAGTGAGCTTCCACCACTGCTCTTGGGAGACCATTTAATTCCCAATAACCTACACTGTCCAAGGTGGCAGAAAAATAACTGGAATTTCAGCATCACTACTGAAGACCAAACCACCTTCTCTCAACTGCAAAGTTTAAAAGGGACAGATGTGGAGCTGGATAGCTATCTGCCAAATGCAATTACCACAGGATAGAGAAAAAGTCTTACTCATTGTCATTAAAACACAGCACCAGTCTGCCAGGCATTGGGCCAAACACTGTTATGGGACATCTTGCCTTTTACTTTTGCTGCCACATACGCAGCAACACTGCTGCAGATACATAGAAAGGACAAAATGCTCAATAACTCACAAATTAGAAAATTAGTTTCTTTTTCTTAATTGGTGACTGAGGTAAAGAGAAAAATATTAAAGTATCACCTCAAAGTTATGCTACCACAGGCTGAAGGCATAATCCTACTGGACAGTGGCCAGGGAGATGGGGATGGTACCCTCTTAAGTCTGAAACGATCTCTAGATGAGAGCGACAGAACAGAACAAAGATGACAACAACAGGGACTCTGAAATAGCATAGTGATGCTACCTTCCTTGCTCCTCTGGCCTGTTTCTCTGGTGGAGAACTGCTCTGCCTGATACACAGTAACTCTGGACCTCATAACAAAAAAAACCCCAACCTTTCCAATGAGAAAAGACAGGAAAGAGAGAGCAGAAACCTACTCATGCCCCCTAACAATATGATTTCAGGTGGTACGAAAGAGCGAGTGGTGAGGCACTCAAACGCAGCCTGCAACTCAAATACTCTGGATACTATTTTCACTCACACCCTTATAGACACATCACAACATATATCTTTTTAAATCTTACCTTGCAACACATGGAGAAGGTGCTTGTGTTACTCTGGAAGAACTCTGCAGTAAGGAACAGAACTCTTGTTAGGTATGGGCTATTCAGCCAACATCAGTAACTACTGCAGCCAGCCAGCTGGCAGCTTAGTAATACGCATGCCCTACCTTGAAGTGGTCATTCAGGATCCTGGAATACTTTATTGCAGTGTCTTTTTTGTAACGAAACATTGCCATGTGCAGAATGGACTGGCAGCGCATGCTGTGAACAGAAACACAACCAAGAGTAAGAGTTCACGCTCACCGCTGCCTGCTCAGCAGTCATCAGCCTTGTGGGATGGAGGCAGGCACACATCAGCTGTATTGCAAAGTCAAGAAAGCTCAGAATTTCTCCTCCTGCTCATCTTAAAGAAAGACTCTGTAAAAAAATCACAAGGGGGAAAAAAAACCCCAACAAAAAAAACAACCAAACAAGGAAGGGCCATGTCTGGTCTTTTACATAAAAAAGGTGCCCAACCTCTTATAGGTGCCACAGGCTGAGTAAGCCTCTGTCCAGAAGTGCCTCAGCTACGTTCAACTACAGCTTCAGTTACACAGCTCAAGCACGGACAGCCAAATCGCATTCTTTCACCTTAGGTGAAAGCCCTTATGTGCTCTCAAGTTACCAGCAGATCAAATTTTAGAGCCTGTGCCTTCCACATGTAGTCCCTTGTGATATCCCAGCTCACTTTAGAGATGTTCCTGTTCATTCTGGTTTTTATATTGTGGGGTTTTTTTCCTTGCAGAACTCTGATTCCCATTTAACTCATTCTTTTGCCCCTGAAAGTAACGGGTCTTTCACTCTATCAAGTCTAAAAACAGAATATGAAGGTGCAGAACAACGGTTACGCACCATAACACAGCAAAGATTTTTTCTTGTGAAGATGCTGAGGAGTCCGTAAAGGATTTCAATGTCATGGCGAATCTAAGGAAACAAACAGAATCTTGTCAGTCATCAGGGCTCTGAAGTCCTACTGTTTATGAAAAACCAGTGCATGCCGTTATCTCAAGCACTGGTCCAAAAGTCAAGAAACCTGCCCCGAGTTCTTAGTCCTGGCACCAAGTGCTTTGTATGATCTTGAGCAGAGGACTGTCTCCAAATGCCTTGTTTTCCACGCAGCAGGAACAGATGTGGCCCCTTATGCGACTCGCTCTCCTCTTACACTGATTAATGGGCAACATCCCTACAAGTAGATGCCCCCCGTGGGCCACCTACAGGCCTGAGGCCCAGAAGAGGTGCCCCCACCACTGACTACAACACTAATTCAAGTGTTTCTGGACAAGACAGACATCTCAGTGGAAATGTTTCTTTTGGCAAAGAACAAATAAGCAAACCTCCTTTTTGAAAACAAAGCAACAGTAGCATCTTGGAAATGCAGTCCCTCAAGACCAAAAAGCAAACAATGTCATTTAAAAAGTTTGAAGTCTACCACAAAAAAAACTCTGACAGCTCTTTCAGCTCTAAGGTCAGAAGTCAAATCAGCTCTCGAAAACTCACATAACCTGTAATTTCCATATGAATAAACCGATACCTGTCTCTCTTCTATCCAGTACATGGTTCCTTGGATTGCACTGCCTGCATATGTCATAATGTCTACTATCTACATGCATCTACTATGGCTGTGAAACTAAACAGGGAACGTTGCTAAAAGAAACCCCAATAAAGTGCACTGGTACAAAGACACATGGGAGAAACCAGTAAAATCTGCCTTCAATCAAGCTGCAAGAGCTTTGGGGCACAAACCGCTCTTCCACGTGCTAGATTGTTGCTTTGATTTTTTTTAACTGACATACTATTGAGCTCACATGCAAAAGCAACTTCAGTTCTGGATAAAGTAAAAACTCCTTCATGTCCTCGATTATCTGAACCAGTGTCCTCTGGTGTACCTCAACTGCAAGGCTCAAATGCTGAGGAGGACATGGTGCCTACTTCTTCTGATAAGCAATGCTGAAACACATTTCAAAGGATTTGTCTCTGGTGCCTCTGGATGGTCTGTCTGATGCTTGTACAGCAACCCAAACTCTGCTCCATGGTGGGAATCCAGAGCTGCCACAGTTGCAAACAAGCAATGCAACTAACCCTTCCCCTCCAAACATGCTGCCTAACCATCATGCTTTGAAAACCACTTACTTGAGGAGATCTATGGTGCCCCTGAATATGCTGTAAGCTGATTTTGGTGCTGGTGCATCCGATTCCAAGGCGATCCCATACTCAATGAAGGAAAGGGCAGCATCTAGGTACTGAAAGGCCTTTCCAGTCTTGTCGGTCTATTGGGAAGAAAATTCTAATTTTTAGACTAAGACAAAAACTGCTTCTCTCAAGTGTACCTGAATTCCCTTTTTTTCCCCTAGTTAGGCAGGATTTGAAGAAAGAAAAAGATGCAAGTCAGGCCTCCAGGTGATAATTAAAGGATTCTCAGCAGAACCCCTAATGTGGTCCCAGTCATCAGCTTTGTGGGCTCTGGCTATTCGTATCTCTTCCTCTTGCTCAACATTTTCCTTAAGTAATTTATTACCTTCACATTTTTGGATATTATTGTCTCATCTTGGGGGCCTGCTTTGGGAGAGGCAGATGGGGCCTTCCCATTGCAGTATTCCCTCACTTCATTTTCACAGGTAAATGGCAAGTAGCAAATGTACATTATCTGACTGAGCCATAATTAGCAAAAAAATAGGTTCATTCATGCATGCTGTTAAACTGCACATAGTGGAGAAAGCTAGTTACATCTGCAAAGGGCACTTCCAAGTCTTGTCCACCAACACAGGATCCTGACGTTTCAGAGTAAACTGTCTTAAAACTATCTTCCAAGGACTTTGTGATAGCTCTGCAAAGCAAACAGGCCTGCTAACCTCAGACAACATCAGTTCTGAATCCTATTCTCTAGGCACATTCTCTAGATGTGTTTACAACAAAGGGAAATGCCTGAACATTTGGCAAATAAAGACAGCCTCCCCACATATGACTTGAACATGCTCCATGTAGGGAGTATGGAAGTAACGTTAGCCAGCGAATCTTATTCACGTGCATGCAAGTATCAGGTCTGAATGCAAGAGCTGGTTAACATTTCTAGCACAGGGCCATGACTTACCATTGCATCAGCTTTGTGCTTCAGCCTCTTGGCCACTTCTATGTAGTATTCTATCGGATGCTGCCTGAATTGGGGACAGAAAGAGGAAAAACAGAAAACAGAGAAAAAGAGTAGGATAAATTTTACCTTCTTATCTACAGGATGCTATGAGTCCGAACATCCTGTTTTGGTAAGCTTGTTACAGCCTTATCAAACACACGTTACAGTTATGATAGTCACTAAATGAATGTTGTCTGCATGTTCAGAAATACATAGCAGTTGAATGGACAGATAAAATGAATTGATTTCTTAAAAAATGTATGTTAGAATAACACTGAAAACTTACATTTCTAAGTAGAAAAAACACTGGAGGTTAGGCTACTATGAGGCCAAGTTTACTTCTTTGCTCCCATGGAAAGATAGTAGTTACGTGATGCCCTATCATTCCTCAAGTACAATACCAGCAATACATTTTTGATTGAAGCATACAGTAAACTCTGCAGTATGACACACTCAGACCAAAAGAGCTTGCATTCAAGTTATCTGCTTACAAGAGATATGGTGTGCAACGCTTCTACAGAGCTGGGTCTCAGTCAACACATAAATGATGATAAATTTGGACTGCACACATTTCTGCGCATTGGGATAATCTATTCACCATGGAAATGGCATACAGCCACCTGTGCGCTAACAAAAGGAGCAAGTAGAGTCATAGCCTCTCAGAAAAAGTCAGTTGCCTGCCCAGCACCCTGTCACAGAGGAGTTTGCCACTTGTCAAGAATCAGACAAATCAAAACCCATTACTTGTAGGCAGGCACAAGACACCTCCTCTCAGAGTTCAAAAGTACTTAATTTCTAGAGTAGCTTCCCTCAAACCAAGAACTGTTGTAATGAGACCTTTGCTTTGTGGTGGGTGGGCTAAGTCCCAGACACAAGAAGGCAGTACAGGGCAGGTCTCAGACATCTCTCTCTCTCTTTCCTCCCCAAAGAAGTGATCAAGAAGCAGAAGCCTGGGTGGCTGCAGGGCCAGCCTTGTCTGGTGTATTCAGAAAGTACAGGTGATGGGTGTAAAACAAAAACTTACTTTTCAAACGTGAGTTGAGGTCCCCTTGGCTTGGAGGCACCATTTGGCAAAGAAGGCACTGGGAAAGGATTTGTGACATCCCCTGGAGATCCCTGAAAAAAACACAGAGTGGAGATAAAGCTGGTTAGAGAGATGTCTAAATCAATTCCAAAGCTTGGCTTTCCTAAATTTCAAGAGAAAATGTTTATTTGTCCCAGGCATAATCTATTCTCCAGGCTCTCCAGCTCTTCTTACTTTCTTCCCCAGTACCCCTTTCAATAATGGAAATGGAAACTTGGCATCCTACCTGACTGCTAGCAAGGCTTAATACCATTCAAACTTCTCCCAAGCATGGAGAAATTAAGTAGCAGGTTTCCTTGCACAATGGCTAAAATAGCAGTAAGGCTGCAAGCAGCACGTTTTTCATGGCCACTAGCCAAGGCAGAAGGGGTAATATCCATTCACACTTATTTCCAGCTTAACCACATGGAAATTGCTGATTCTCCACTACTAACTACATTATCAGGAAAAAGCAAGCAGTTAGAAGCCAGCTAATACAGCATGCACAGTCTAGCTTAACACACACAGCAACATCCTAGATCACACACACAGAGCCATGAGTAAGCAGCAATATAATTGAATTTTATAACCTCAAAATGCAAAGATCCAGCTGCAAGGATCATCAACAATTTTGTAAGCAAGCTATAAAACCTTATACCTAGGTCACGGTCAAAACCACAGGTTGCTTGTTTCGTATTTTTAAGCAATCCACTCTTTCTTTCTGTAAACACACTTATTTTTACACCAATATTGTACTTGCAGTTGCCTACAGTCAGAAGCAGTTACTACCATAAACACGATTCTCTTGCCTTTGTTTTTCACATGGTCACCCCTTCTCACTATGTTTCACTGGTAAGATTAAAACAGATGATGGAAAGTCAGCAGAGAAGTTACAACACAGGCTTTTGAGCTAGCAACATAAGGTCACAGATAGCCATTAAAGGGGTAAAAATGCTTCAAAGAGCTTTCTCTGGTGGCTTGTTTATCTTCCTTCCTTTTTAATATCCTCAGAGCATGTTTCTCAAGAGAATCACACAGCACCCATGGGTTGCAGGAAACATCCTGCCAGTTATAATGGATACCTACTTTGATGCCCTTTGAGAGCTCAGCGGGATTTCTCTCCACTTTCTTGTGCTTGGAGAACAAAGGATCCTTGTGGTTGCTCTCGTTCCTGGCAGTGTTATCCACGACAGGCAGCTCGCTGCTCTCACTTTTGGGTCTCTTTTGGGCCATCTTGGTTGACTTTGGTGGAGGATGTACAGGAGACATGGGTGGCAGTGGTGGGGGTAGCAGGAGATCTTTCTTCTGGGTTTCAAGTGAAGTTTTTGATGCTCTGGAGATGGGAAGCAAATTCAGCAATTGGGATGAATATGGTGTACATATAAGGTAGGGATTTTTTTAAAAACATAGTTATATCATGTGCCAGTTCTCTTTAAATTTCTCTGGAAGTGTGAAATGAGTTGTTAACATAAAGAATCCAACAAAAGCAAAACAAAACTTCAGGGACTTCACTGGCATTAGGTAACACATCTTAAGCCGCCAACAACACACAAACAAGTTGGTTTTCAAGTAGGAATAACCTTCAGGACTTATCATTGGAGTAAATGCTTGCAACCAGAATACGAGGCTGTTGCAAAAAAAAGGCATCCCTCCAACACAGCCCCTTTTCACTGAAAGAGGAAGAGAGGCAATCACAGCAACTAAAATCCCTGGCACAAATCACCCAACAAGGCAAATGAACTGCAGCACTACCTCTCTTTCCCAATTATGGTAGAAGATATCTTCTATGGTCAGAGATACTCACCTAGACATTTGATCCTGTATGTGCTTTGACAGAATTCAACTGAGTCATTCCTTGCCAGGACTCACCAGCTCAACTAGACAACACTATAAAGTTGAGAGGATTCCAGTGATAGAGACTTAAAATGCTGTGCTTTTAAATGGCAGAGACTATCACATTTAATAGGATGGTGGCACATCAGATTTCTGATCATTTGAAGTTAGGATTACCAGGGAACTCTGGCAGCTGTAAGCAGCACCAAATAGCTCTAAACCTTGTTTCACTACTGCTCATTTACATCATTTTTATTCAGCTTCTCAAAGTTTCCAGGAAAACACAGAGCAGTGAATCCCAACTCATGGACTGCATTATCAGAAGAGGAGGAAATGAAGTTAAACCCAGTGAGAAGACTGAAGTGTAACATTGCACATCTTGCTTCGTTCTGCTGTGCGTGCGACAGTCCTCTCCCCTCTTCCACAACCCACTTTTCCCGTGGCACAGTCCCTACTCACTGCACACATGCTCCCCAGCTTCACTACAGCTGACGCTCCAGAGAGGACTGTTTGACGCAGAGCTCAGCGGCATCCCCTGACCTGATCCAGAGCCCTCTCTCCCCAAAAACGCATCCTATTCTTCCCACTCTGAAAGCCAGAACATGGCTAAAAGGGGTGCTCGTTTTCACTGAGAAAAAGGGAGGAATGAACCACAGAAGTAATGCCCTTCCATTATTACCACAGCTGAAATATCCCTTCACCCAACTAAATGTTAGCCCTAACGCCTAAGTGCTTTCAGAGTACTTCAATGTTTTCTCTGCAGAAAAGCAGTTTACTCATATTGTCAGGACACAAACCTCAATGCTACATACCAATGCAAGTCAATACCTCAAATTCAAGCCACAATCAAGCAGGAATTGAATGCAGTAGCCCAGAACTGACACAGGAGCCTCCCCTCTCAGGAACACCGCCCATTTGAAGACATGCTCTTGGAAGCGTTTGCTCTAGCAAAGACCTAGCCAAAATGCTGGCAGTACACTGGTATGCAAATTATGGGGTAAGTTTCAGCAGATCTACCAGAAACACTGCAAATGCTATAGTGGAATACATGAGAAATTCCTGGCCATAAAGGCCATCTGAAATTCTAGAAAGACCGCAATTCAAAAGGCACACTGGTTGCGTCCCCATTAGGTCACATACAAAAAAGACAAAAACAAGATGATGATTTTAGTGGAGAACGCAAATGCTCCCTACCCACCTATACATACAAATCTGTTTTCTGGACTGGGCTTTGCACATTTCACCTCTATGCAAATCTGGGCTAGTCAAAGTAAAAAGCCTACTGGCACTGCGGCATCTTGGTTTGGTTAGAGAAAGGGGGAGCTGCATGTCCACGTGCTTCTGGAGCATCCCAGCTCAGCAGCCTCCCATGGCAGCAAGGTGAGAAAAGAGAGCTCTGCAATATCCATCACATTCACCTCTGCATTCTCAGCTGGGAGAAGACAAGTTCCACCTAGCACAGACACTGCGTGCACCAGCCGCTAAGTGCTGTTCAAAGTCTGTAACCGATGACAGCAAAAGCAGCTGAGGGAGTAGAGAGTATCAGCATTAACATCTGACTTTTTTCTTTCATCAGGACCTGTCCAATTACGAAAACAGCAATGATCACCGAGTCAAAATTTATGGACATACAGTTGCATTTAGTACAATATCCTTTCCCAAGAGGCTGCCAGAACTTGCTCTGCTGTGGACGTGATTGCTCAATCATGGGAATGAGACTCACGACTTCGGGGCCACCCTTTCAGCTATTTCACCTGTTTGCAGCAGGAGCCTGAGCAAGCAACTCAAATTTGTCTGCATCTCAATTTCCCCATGTGCAAAACACGTTCACATCATCTTCTCACCTTACAAAGACTCAGAGCTTTAAATGCATGTGAAGTACTATGAATCTGCTAAAAAGCTTTCTGCTGCTTCCCATGCAGTGAGACCACGAACTTCCCCAAAACAAGTATGACAGTAGAACCCAGAATGAGGAAAACATGCGCAAAGAAAAAGAAGTTCGTAAGAATCGTTGAATGGTTTGGGTTAGAAGGGACCTTTAAAGATCATCTAGTCCAACTCCCTTTTTAAAAGCATTTTAAGGCTAGTTCCATTTCTCATGAAAGCAGAAATAATTGATACTTGAACTCTCAAGTCTTACTCACCTAGAGTCATAGAAGAGTTTTGGTTGGAAGGGACCTTTAAAGATCATCTAGTACAACCCCCCTGCAATGAGCAGAGACATTGTCAACCAGATGGCAAGTTCTCTTGCCATCCCCTGAAACACCTAAGCCATCGTGCAGAACAAGCATATGCTACTCCCCACAGAACAGCTGCCACCTCCCAGATCACCTGGGCAATTGTCTGCTGAGAGATTACCACCACTGTAGTTTAGAGAAGGGGAAATGGCTCCTACATCCCAGCGTGCAATCTACCACACTGTTTGCAACTCAAACAACGTCTAATTTCTTTGCACAAATTTGTTTCCTGCATCTGGTCTGAAAGAGAGCAGTGCAAATGGTTGCCTACCAGCTTAGAAGGAAAAGTAGTACGGGCACAACTGGCAATTAAATTTCTTGCAGCATAAACAGATTCTTTGAGCTACATGTAGTATATGGATCAGAGCATGCAGCAACATAAGCTGCAGGATGGACAAGTTTGTGTTTAAAATGGTGAAGTCTTCATTCCCATCTCAACTGTTCGAAATCAGGACAAATGCCACAACATTCAACGCTTTTGCAGCAGTGTAAACCAGGTATAGGAGGATGATCAGCCACGGAAACGTCAGCTTATGCTTGAATGATTAGAACCATAATCCTCAGCGTTAAGGGAGAGGAAGATAAGTGACACCCAAGTATCACTTCACATCTGCAACAAATAAAAAGGCGAATAAATGACAATCCCATAGCCACATGGTTGGTTCCAGGATGTAAAGACAGATTGCAGCAGATTAAGTTTCAGAAGGCACACGATGTTATAAGCAAACTCAGAAGTATAAGGACAGGAGATACAGTTCCTCGCCTTAACCTTTTTAAAAAAAGACTTAGTTTTATGCATGTCTGCCATCCCACCACTGTACACTCACTTCAATTTATTGGAGTCTTTGTTAGCTGAAGACTGCAATGATTTTCTTTCTTTTTCTGATTTCATTTTCTTCCTATCAATCTCCTTCTCCACTTCCCTCTAACAGGAAGAAAAAAAAAAAAAATCACTCACGTTTTGAAAGTTGGTGCAAAGTACAGACCAATACAGCTAAGTTTGATTCTGGTTAAAAAAAGAAAAGGATAAGATATTAGAACTGACAAAGCATAAACCCAAAACACAGCGGATATAGATTTCAGGCTCGCTGACAAGTATCCTAAAATGACATTTTACCTACATTTGCTTGGATAGATTAATTATTTTGTAGTGATGGGGATGGAACTGCTAAACCTCTTGTTGCTAATAGTAATCAAAATTAAGGCATCTCCACTGCTGAAAATAAGCATTCCATCTGTTCTAGATGGGCTTTTTTTTCCTACTCAGTACGAATTATACAGAAATGTATTCAGATTCCTCCTGGCAAAGTCATGAACTGCAAGCAATTGTGTTTTGTGGTATGCCTTATCAAAGGGAAGGAAAAAAATGCATTCACAGGAGAGTTAGATCCCTCCGATTCCTCAGATGTGCAGGGGTTTTTGGTTTTATGAAGAAGAGTCTGATACAGCTGAAATTTTAAACAGGCAGTTAAAATCACTGCCATTGTCCTCCAGAAGAACAGGAACCATTAAGGCGGAGAGGTAATAAATAATACTTTTTAACTGCACTCCATAGGTCTTACAATACAAAGCGTGCAAATCATCAGCTCACCTGAATGAAAAACTTTAGAATAATTTGCTACAAGCCAAGAAAATGTGAAAGAAACTGCACTTATCAGTCAGTGTTACCCACAGTGTGCCTGGTGGCAGCCAAAAGCATTCCAGGACTTTCTGTCTCTCTCCCAAGAGTACATGCAGGTTTATGTCACTGTGATGGAGCTCAGTAGATTGTGCTCGGCAGAGTCGACCTCTGGCAGTGTGCTCAGGGCAAGGCTCCAGCACCTAGATCAAGTTCTTAAACTGTTTCTCAAGTTGAGCTCCACACTGCCGCAAACGATGTCTGACAGCTGTACCTGACCTAGCTGGCTGTTACGAAGCCTGAGCCTCCAAGGACACTGATGCATGCTGACATAATGCAGACAGCAAGGCTCTGAGGAGGGGTTTCCTGCAATCAGACACTCAGGCTGCAAGGGAAGACATGTCTAATATCAAATAGCTCCTCTTTTGGGTCTTTGAGATAACAGGAGAAGCAACAGATTTGCTGCCTGTTTACCCTCTTCCACTGCTCCGCAAGAGGGGGACTGCTGTGGTCTCTCCGGTTTCTTCACCCTTTCCCTGCTCTTCTGAATTCTCCCCCACAACTATGGGAAGTTCAGAAAATGACAAGACTAAATGCAACCCACACGGGAGCCAAGGTTGTTCACCCACATGTGCTAAGCCACCTGCTCTGTGAGGAGGACCAAGAAGGTATACAGGCACTGAAATATCCACAGTGAATACCCATTCACCACAAGGCCTGCAACCAACCCTGTGCAGCTGAACCAGCTGGCTAGAAGTATATTCACAGCCCCCTTTGGGACTTAGCTTTCCAAAAACCACTTGTGAGCAACTACCATCTCAGTTAAATAAAGGGCTGTCTTGTAATTCAAAGCAAAGCAACTATTCTAGCTGAAGGACTCTGGACACATGCATCTTTTAAGCACTAGCATCGCTGCTAGCACCTCAGCAGCTCCAGGGGAAACCAAAGAAGTTTTCTACATATTTAGCCAACCGCTGAGATCCAAAGCAGGCTTTAGCGACACTTGTTACTCTCGGTGAACCTGGTTCAGTTAAAAGTCTGCATTTATGGAAAAGCAAAAACATGGGGCTGCTGCCATCATCCCTAGTAATAACACAATTCACACCTGCAGAATTTGTTCCTCTTTGTGTAAGCAAGCAATCACAACTGTTTCATGGAAATGAATGACTCCACACAGGAAAAGACTACGCTACGCAGCCTAAGGCTGCATGGCTAAAGGCAGCAGAAGGTCCACGCATAGACAAAACCAAAAACCACAGACCAGGGCAGCCTGTGTCAGTTCTCCCCACAAAGTGCAGGCAAGGTGCTCTCCCACAACAGACATTAAATGGATAGTGTAGATGACTGCACAGTCTGGGAGGTGCTTCAGATACCATGCTGCATTTAAAGGGGTTGCAGGGGGAGGGGGCACCACAGCCCTACAAAGCTCTGCTTGGTTGAAAGCCAGGGAAACCCACAAATGCTACCAGGGGGCTGGCCAACCACATGCTGACACAGCCTGCTGCTGAAAGCTCCTCCAATATAGGAGGGCTGGGGTTTTGTTGTCTGAGAAAACTAGTATTTCAAGAAAATACAGCAAAAAGTGTTTTCAAATACCAAAGCGTTTGTTAGCTCACGAGGCTTTTCATTTGCTCAGCAGGGCATTTGTGACCAACAAGAAACCTCTATGAACGGCTTTGATACACATTCCCTTTAGAAGTTTGATAACACCATTAAAGGAGGAGCGCAAGGGATCTACTCCCAACTTAGGAGCAGAAATGAACTCTCCGCATGGGTTTTTCAAACACCACCTTGGTCCTTGTACAAACCCACCTCCACCTCTTACCTTCCTCTTCTGAAGGGACTTGTCAAGAGTATCCGTGATTTTTCTCTCCAAGTCCTGCTTCCTTGCACCAGGGGGTTCCTTGGCTTCTGCTCTCTTCTGGTGACTGCCTTTCCCAGGGGGCTGGGGGACTCTTGACAGCAGAGGGAGATCTATTTTCACCATGAGGGACTGAGGGGCAGGGGAGTCCCTCACTGGCGAGAGCAACTTCTTCCCCCTGATAGGCAAGGGAAGTTTCTCCTTGTGAAAATCCTCTCTGGCCACGATGGCAGGCCTGTGGCCGCTAGTCCTGGTGGGGCTTGTGCCCTGGCCTTGAGGAAGGGGACTGAGAGCGAGATGCTCCTGGACACTGCCAAGCAAAACATCTCTCATGACCTTGGGGTCCAAGAAGGGTTTGGCATTGGCCTGGTGGGAGCTCTTGTGCTTTCTGTTCTCAGGGGGCTCTTGCAGTGCCGGGGTCAGGTCTTTTCTGTCACTGGATTTTGGCTTCCCTTTCGTTTTGACTTTTGGCTTGTCTCTGGAAGACTGGTCTCTGACCTCAAAAGGACCAGGGTCACTCTCCACCTTCAGGCCTCCTTTGGGCCCCTCGTGGACAAGGCCCTTGCTGGGCCCTTTGATGCCCACAGTCTGCCTGGGTGAGGGCCCCTCGGCCCGCACAGGAGACTTCTGGCAGTTGCGTTTGGTCAGAAGATGAGCGTCCTGAGGAGCCCTGGCCGCTCGGCCAGAGCTCTTGTGATGAGGCTCCCTCGGCTCGGCACGCTGGTGGGAGGAATTGCTGCTGACAGCCTGCCCCTGCTCCTTGCCCTCTTCACATCCATCCCCATGGGCAATTTCGCTGAGACTCTCTGTTGGCACTGCTGGTGGGTTCACCTTGGTTAGCCAGTTGTCAAGCTGCCACTTATTAGAAGTCGGTGGGTCAGGCTGCACACAAAAAGAGAAAGGAAGGATGCAAGACTTTATGATGCCTTTATGGGCTATTTTCATCCTAGCATGGCTTACCAGAGCCCAGTAAAATTTCCCCTTGATGTTAAAAGAGCTTGAAAGTGAAAGACCATGTGTCAGTGGTGATGCTTTAGCGTGTGCACATTGACAATTCAGAAACACAGACCTCATCTTCGCACAGGATCAGTCAAACGTATTGCACAGCACTCCTGGATCTCTGCTAGCCTTACCTGTTGCTCAGCAAGAGACCAGTCTACATGAAAGCTTCATCTTGGTTTGCCACTAACCAACACCGTTGTGCAATCAGACAACATATAAAAAAAGCAGCAGTCGTAGAAATGGATTAGGTGCTGTCCTCGCAACACTTTTGGAAAGTTAGTTGCACACAGCACTACTTTCAAAACAGATGAGCAGCTGTGCCAGCTAACACATCTCATTGAAGTCTGACAGGTAGGCTGTCAGGCTCCTGTGGTTTAGCCAAAAGCAAACCATTTACCAAAATAAATTGTATGGCTAGCATGTCAAGTCCGGCCTCTTCTGAGTCCTCTGCCTACACAACCCAACACTCGCTTCCCTCTGGGTCAAGCAAGGCGTGAGCAACGACTGAAGTCTGAAGGCCCCTGGCATCACGGTCAAATAACATAACGTGGTTGCTACAGGCTCTGCCTAATCTAACAGCGGTCTGACAAATTACGAGAAAAGCAAACCCAACTAATGCTAAAAGAGACAACAGAAGCTGCAAATCTGAGGCATTATTCTCTGGGGCCCATTCTGAAAATACCATGTATGTGGCAACACCACTCAAATGGGTAACTCATTATCTGGGCACCATCAGAGCACAGCTAAACTCCCGCACTCACTGATTCTCCCCAGTTACCACTCTCACTTCTGAGAAGAGCCACAACCCTTCCCCGAAAAGAGAAAGCCCAGTACGTGAAATGTTTTCCGAGACTAATGAATCCCTTCTGCCATGATTTTCTTCTCTATCCAGACTCAACTCACTGTAGAACATGCAGATAAATAAGACATGTCTTCAACTGTGTTTAAGTCAGTCCATCTAGAATCCTGGTTTAAAAAACAGTGCTTGGTTTTACCATGGGTTTGGAAGTAAAATTAAACCACGAATTCCATTAGGCTTTTCAGATAACACAAATCTGCTTTATTTTCATCAGAATTTTAACTTACTAGCCACTGAAGAACATTTGTTTTTTGGTCAAACACTGTAAAAACATGGCTAAAAGACTTAGTAAACTTTGGTTTATAATGTACGTAGCTATCAGACAGTGGCATACTCTGATCCTTTTCTAGCACTTCTACCGTCGGTTATCTTGTTTGTGATCTACACCATCATACAGGTTTTCATTAGGTTTCCAAAACCAAAGGATAGTAAGAGATTTTTTTTAAAAAAAATTTAAAAAAAAAAAAATAAAGGAACTACTGCCTATAGGTCTTAAAGTCTGTTCTTTTGCATGCGAAGAACTGACTATAAACAAATGGGCCATGTGCACTAACTTACTCCTTGAGCACCATGGATGAATAGTTTGCTGAATAAAAAAGGATAAAATGGTCAATGGCAAATAGTTAGGACTTCACTAGAGCGAGAAGGATCTTACAATCTAGTATTTTCAGGACAAACCAGGCAGGATTTGGTAAAAGAGGAGAAGTATAACATCTGTCCTTCCAAAGACACCCACATTGCAGAGGGCAAAGTCTGTAACTGAACTGCTAGAGGGTGAAGTGTAGTAGATGTGAGATGAAAAGATACACCTTCTCAAAGCTTGTTTTCTGCACATAAAATTCTCCCTGTTCATGTGCTTCTAAGGTAAAAGAAAGGAAAACTAGGGCTGGAGGAGGGGGCGGGGAATAAATTACACGGTTTCTGTGTTTTGTGAGAGTACCTCAAAACTGGCAGCAGATTGGTTTACATCAGCTGTGGTCCACAGGATATAACTATGTACTTCCCACTGGCCCAAGAATGTTTTGCAAGCTGGAGGAACTGTTTGAAACCATGGGACATGAGCACTTCTGCAGCAGATTTTCAAAAAATGCATGGTCTCAATTATGAAACTTTAAGGCGCTAAGTTCTGGTTGTCTGCTTTTCCCAGTAAAAGCCTCAGAAATGCCAGTGCAGCACTATCTGAGCCAAATTCAACAGAAGCAAGTCTAAGCACATTCCAGCCCTTCCTGCAGGTCTCATCACTTCAGCTGTGATCTGGGAGAAGCTGAATCTGTCACTCACACACAGGAGCTGCAGGGAGGCAGTGGCTCCTCTTAATGTATCAGGAAACTGGTCTCACCCCGAAGCAACCCATAGCCTTGGCACCCAGGAAAGCTGCACGGGCAGACATGGGCCCCAAACACCCCAGACAAGCTGTGCTTCTCATCTGCACCTTGCTTGTGTCTCACCCGTGAAGGCACTAATTCCTCCAGGAGTGCTAGACAATGATGCCAAAGGAGAAGGGGGCAACACTTCGAGGTTAGGCACGTAGACGTCTAATTATGCTGTTACTAAGGGTTATTTAATTGACAAACTCTAGAAGGGAAACAAAGGGCAAGATAAGCCTGATGATGCAGCAAAGATGTCAAGGGGACACCTGAACAACGACAGTATTTCAGGTCTCCTGTCCTGAATGCATTCAGACAGCAGAGAGTCTGAGGCAAGAGGCTGCATTAAGCAGCCTCTACATTTTATTGGCATTCACCTCAGGTGCTGACGCTCTCGGAGGGTCGTTTGCTTCACTGTCACTCGAGCTGCTCTCTGTCTCTGAGTCTGAAGAGCTGTCTGAGTCACTGGTGCTCCCTGACTCCGAGCTGCTGGAATGTGCTGATGCCACACTCTTGGGCTGGGACTGTAGGGCACTGCAAGGCCACCATGAGATAAAATTAGAAAGCAGCATGGGTGAAGGTTACTTACTTATTATATTGACATGGCAGGATTCAAAAATAAAACCGAAACCCTGTGTTTTGGCACTGAGAGGGGAGGGGAGAAGGCCAAAGGAATACATTGCCATAGTCAAAAGATAAAGCACTGGAATAAAAAACCTCTGGAAATAATAAAACCTTCAACTCCAACCCAGTCGGACAAATACGTAAGCAGGACATCACTGCTCCAGTATGAAGCTGCATTTAGCCAACCGAAGTTTAAAAAATAGCCAAAACTAACGAGTGTTTTTCTGAAAGCCCCAACCCTCAACGGAAAAATTTCCAATAAAGGCTAACAAGACAGAAACATACATTCCAGGATGGTTTCTCTTTTTTGTGTTCTCCCCCTTAAGTTTTTACTTCTTCATCTGTGTTACTTGGTCAAGGTGCTGTAACTGTTTCATTAACGGTCATGTCAATCAGTAGCATTTTTTGCAACACCCTCCCCTACTCAAAAGTGTTTTCCTCTAGCACTGACAATGGGAGTGGATGGAACTGAGGGAGAACTGTGACTTTTATGCACACCTTCTTTTTGTTTTGAAATGGGCTTACAAAATGTTGATTTTTTTTTTTTTTTTTGCTTTGAAAACTGTTTCCCACATTAGTATCAACACATTTGTATGATCTGGAGGCAAGCTCCTTGCTTATCCAGACTGATACTGTGAGAACACTCTATTTCAAGAGCTTGCAGAGACACAGATCACACCAAGAACTGACGTGCCCTTCTGCCAGTCTGACTTTGTAGACCATTACCCTGTGCTTGAAGAATATAGATATCAAGCCAAAAACATATGTCGGTGCTCTCCTATAGGAAAAATTCTGGGCTTCTCCACCTTTCTTCCTCTAATGCTGGCGTGTGGCTCTTCAGTCTACCTTGAATACTGCTTCTGACTAACAACACATGGCAGGAACTGCTTACAGCCAGCTGCCTTATCAGTAGGAGCTGAAATAGCCTCCATGAGCCTACCTAACCCTTTTCTGTTCTTCATCCACTTGGCTTTTTTGGGCTTCCTTCTAAACTAAAACTGGACTCACACCTCACTTGTCACTACTACAACTGAAAATCCCATTAGATCCAGTGTGATCTACATATACACTGGTGGAGAGGAAGAGGAGAAAAGAAGGGAACAGTTGGGGAAATCAGTTCTGGTTCACAGACAAAATCCAGCATGTCTGGATTATTACTTTCTAATCGGAGCTTTCCGTAAAACTCCACACAACTAAAGGCGATTTTCAACAGCAGCTTCAGGCAGCTAGAAACCAACACCTGTATCTACAAGAGAAACCAGGAACCCTTACCCATCTTCTACCCCATTAGTTTTGTTTTTCCTCCTTATTTGGTCTAGCTAGTAGTTTGGGAACAAACCTGTACCTTGGAGGAGCAAGTGAAGAAGGTGGCTTTTCAACAACCTGTTTTGTTCACAAAAACAAAGAGGAGAGGGGGAGGAAAGGTTAGCTTAAGGAACTCGGAACAACACAACAAGTTGTGATGATTTAAAGGGAAGTCTGTGTGCCTAGTGTATAAAACATCTAAAACTGACTTGGTCGTCACCACTCTCTTCACTATCACTGAGCTGCAGGTCGGCCTGGAGCATTCTGAAAGACAACCAGAAGACAAATCTCAGCCAAGGCAGACACATTTTCAAGCAGCAGACACTGAGAAAGACTTAGTTTGCACTTGCCAAAACAAACAAACCTCCCACATCCTTTCTGAACATTTAGCATGCTCAATCTGCTAAACCTTGTCATTACCTGAATGAATGATAAAATGATAACACACAATCTAGGGATTTAACTGTGCTTTCCAACTGATCTCAGGACACTTTGCAATGGAGGTCAGTATCCTTGGCTGCCATCTACAGACAACAAAGACAAAGTTCCGTGAGCGGAATTCTAAACGAAGGTTACCTAGCACACTAACACAGCCAACAAAGGTTACCTAGCACACTAACACAGCAGGGCAGGGTGGAAGAAGTCTGATCCTTGTACAGCAAGAGACTAGCATGCTACTAGACTGCACTGGCTCCCCAAGGGGCAGAAAGCATCAACTTTGCACCAGAAGCTGTGCATGTTCACTCTCTCTGCGAATATTTCTTCTGCCACAGGGGTTCTTTTTTTGCTGCTGAGGTCTCCTACACAAGACATAAGCAAATGCCAAGGTCAAGCCTATCTCCTATTTCTTCTCTACACAATGGAATTCATGCTCCTGCACATCTCAGCAGTAACCGTAACATTGAGCAGTTCAGATACTTAAAGCAGTTTACAAGTGGGGAGGCATGAACTCTGTTTTACTGTTGCTAGAGTAGAAAGCAGGCTGCCTGCAAATGTTTCCAAAAGCATAATTTAGTCCTCTGCCTGCGGATGGCAACTACTGCTGGCAATTTCAATGTATTACTGAGGTCCTCAAAAGGCTGGAAGGGAAGGATTTATGGGGAGGGACCCGAAGTTCTCCCAAATTGCTATCCCCCTCTTTGGCAATGATGCAGGCACCCCAAAAGGAGTTGGAAAACAGACAGGCAAAACTCTTGCTATTCAAAAGTATAGTGGTTTAAATCTTGAAACTAGCTGGAGACCGACTACTCAATGCAAAGAATTACACAAGTGTCATTCCAAAAATGGGATAAAAAGCTTGGGAACAGAGACAGGGGTTTTAATCAATCAGGTCAAAACTCTGTTTATTTCAACCTCATTTCAAACTAAGGGCTCTCTGTGAGAAATTTTTCTCATGCCCAAATAAGAAAAATAAGCTGTAACACATTTTATAGCAAGAAAACAAATACGAAAGATCCCCAGTGAACCACATCACCTGGGAAAAGTGAGGAGAGAGTTAGTGTTCCTGATGCTTGTTAGGAAAAGGAAAACTGCAGAAACTCTCACACTCTTGCAAGCCTTCATGTCAAATTATGAACAAAGCAAAAAAGATTTACGGCTCTGTGGGTCACCTCTAATGACTCTGAGCAGTTTGCTTTTATGATTCTGTGACAACAGAGGAGTAAAAACCTTGAATAAAAAAGTGATTCCCTTATTTAAACACTATCCCCACCAACTACACAAATTATTTTACACTCATACCAAAGCAACTGACATGCACGGAGATACTTTCATTGAAATAGGACCGTGTTTACTGCCGAAGGTGGCCACCATCTCACAACGAACAACAATTTCACAAACCAGAAGTGAGAAATCTGCTCTTGTCCATGGAGCAGGACAACATGAAGAAACCCCAAAGGTCTCCTGTGTCTACCAGTACAGAGCCAACCCCTCCTGCACAGGTGATACCTCCTGCAAAGGTACTGAGCCCACAGTCCCGGAGTACCTCTCACTGATGCAGAAGAGGTTCTCAGTGCACAAGGGCTCTGCCAGATTACACTTGTGAAGACGTACGTGCTTTCTTTGTTCAGGCATTTTGACTTTGCCATTCCCCTGTGACTATCCTCCTCCATCTCTCAGTTTCTACTGCCTCATTTCCTTACACACCTTCTTGGTGGAAATCACCTCCTTCCTCTTCTTTTACAGTAAACACTGAAGGGAAGCGCTATGAGACACCACCTTGGAAAACGAGGCCCCTCAATTTCCTACAGAAGGCAAATGGCACACAGGCTGCAGCAATCCTGCACACACCAACTTCACATGTGGGCTACAGCTGAAGCTCACTGCCAGTCCACCAAGACTTTGATGCAAGGCAGCATAGTACCATGCTAGCCAGTGTCTTAGTTCTTCCTCAGCAGGCTTCACCAAACAAATTTTGTAATAATGATTTCCTGCATCAATAGTTGTAGCTTCTTGGGTTGTGAAGCCTTTTATCTTGTATTACCTCTGCCCCCTCCTGATTTCAAACAGATTTTGAAGGAGCCTTACAGCTCTGGGACAAAAGGAGAATGATATTGCTTTATGGTTTGAGCCATTTGACTTGTGAGTGTACCATGAGGCTGCAGCCTCAGTGAATCTCGACTCTAGATGAGAGAATATGATGACGGTTGGCAGCTAAGGCAGAGAGCTCTGAGAGGATGGGGCTGGTGGGTATATGGGAAATGGTGTTTGGCTACAGCTCTAGGATGTGCTGGTGGGTGCCATGCCTTGATTTATGTGTCCAGGATAAAGGGCAGCTGGCAAATGACTTAGAAATTATTTTGCTCTCTGTTAACACTTCCCAGGAAGGGCTGGACTAAACACTGCTGTGGAGACCATTAAACTATTGTTATTTTAAATCAGGTCCATCAGAGGAGACAATAGTGTCTCTCCTTGGTAAGGGCCTGTTCTGTGTTATTAGGAATGTAAAGTACTAGTTAAAATTTTCATTACCTATCTACCAACACTTCACTATGGTCCCAATAATTGGACTCATTTGCAGTGTTTTTTCTTTTGTGTTCTACTTTTTGGATATTGCCAAGGTTACCTTGCATAAATAAATCACTCGAGTGCACCTGTATCTATAAAGCAGAGTCCTTCTTCACTGTTTTGGGGCTTCTGATACGTTTTGCTGATTGTTCTGAAGCAAAAGTAAATCAAGCAGAAGTAAATCATGGCATATTAGGTTGTTTGGTTTTGATTATGCAAAATTGAACAAAATTGTCAACCTGTCATCCCATAAAGCCCAGAGGACAGTTGGCCTTTCTGCTGTTCGATGGAAACTGGGATTAAACCTCAGTAGAACTTTGTTGAGCATAATCACGTATTATATCAAAGGAAGCAGGGAAGAAGCTCTCTCAAAACAGGATTAAGGGATTGCCAGGCAGAATTATTTCCAAAGTGAGATTTTATCTGTTCTTTTCATGCTCTACAAGACACCTGTCACATTTTTCCAAGAAAGAGCAGTCTGTATTCACTGTTTGTGCGTCTACAGCACCGATGGGGTTTTAGTTACAGAAGAAGATAAAAGATGGTGGCAGCTGTACCCATTTCACTGTTTTCTGAACTACCTGTGTGACAAGTAACACAGAACAATAACACATGTCAGTTTTTGCTACAAAGAACCTTTGAAATTCTGAAAGGATCTGGAAATTTATATTCATGTTGTCTTAAGAAAATTTTTTATTAATTTCTACAAAAGGAAGCCTGGTGGTTTTAAACAAGCTAAACCAGTTAGATATGTGGTTTCTGATTTTTTTTTTTCCCTGTTAAATTAACTTTCTGCTGAAAAGTACAGTAGGCTTAGGCTTGTATTACAGTGTGTAACTTGAACTTTCCCATGTTTTCCAACCTTGTCTGATTTGACTTAATTAGCATGGGCATCTGAGCAGTTTTGCCTGAGGTTGCAATAACTCCTGTGACAGAGTTGGTGAATGGAGAAGGGGAGAGCACTGACGTTTTTCTACGCTATTTTGTCAGGTTTTTCCCCCCATGTTCCTTCTTGGTGATGCAGCTGTAACCAAACCGAACAGCGAACAGCTGCTTGTGCAGTCCCTGCCAAAGCTGCTGCTGGGCTGCAGTTTGCACTGCAGCTGCCTCCTGCCCTTCCCACTTCTGTCCCTCTGCCTCTTCCTCAGCTCTGCCAGCTGCCCTCTTTTCAAATGTTCAGGTTTTCTTAGTACAACACAAGACAACAACTAGCCTTGTTCTGTTAGTGTCCTGGTTTTAGCTGGGATAGAGTTAATTGTCTTCTTAGTAGCTGGTAAGGTGCTATGTTTTGAGTTCAGTATATGCAAAGAATGTTGATAACACACCGATGTTTTCAGTTGTTGCTAAGTAGTGTTTAGTCTGAAGGCAAGGATTTTTCAGCTTCTCAAGCCCAGCCAGTGAGAAAGCTGGAGGGGCGCAAGAAGTTGGCACAGGACACAGACAGGGCAGCTGACCCAAACTGGCCAAAGGGGTATTCCATACCATGGGACGTCACATCTCGTATAGGAACTGGAGGGGGGAACAGCTCGGGGACTAACTGGGTGTCGATTGGCGGGTGGTGAGCAATTGCACTGTGCATCATTTGTACATTCCAATCCTTTTATTATTACTGTTGTCATTTTATTACTGTTATCATTATCATTATTAGTTTCTTCTTTTCTGTTCTATTAAACTGTTCTTATCTCAACCCATGAGTTTTACTTCTTTTCCCAATTTTCTCCCCCATCCCACTGGGTGGGGGGAAGTGAGTGAGCGGCTGCGTGGTGCTTAGTTGCTGGCTGGGCTTAAACCATGACAGTTAGCTGCATTAAACTGGAGAAGATCTCATCACTGCATATGCTTATCTAATCTTGTGGTCAGCAGCACCAGCGTGTCATCAGGCTCTGTATTAGACAAGTTAGTTTTACACAGCCACACATACAAGCTCGTATATATTTATATGCATGCAGTCTGTTTGTACTCAAGTCACTTCCAAAACCTCCCTGTTCATAGGGCTACAAACTTTGCATTTACAGAAGGCAAATTTCTCGTCTCCTTCAATTAAAAGGCCCTTTTGTTTTCTGAGTGAGTGAGGCTAACTGTCCTTCTCTGTACAGACCATGATGTGATTTTTTGTTCATCTTGTGAGTTGGTAACCAAAATTACATACAGGATACTTGGTGAAACTTCACCTGTGTCTTGATTTCTCCTGGACTTCTGCCTTCTTTTCTCCAACTTACTTCAGTACCACTGCTCATAAAGAGCATTGGATTTACGGGTATCATAATACTTCTCACCTGAACACTGCCTAGTTGTGGTTATAGTGGGGGTCTTGGTTTTGTTTCTGTTCTGTATCACTGAAATGTCTTCCTCCCTTGTGTCAGTGGAAGAATGAGGACAATCCCCTCTTTCTAGGTCACTGTCTCCCAAGGTACGTGACAGGTGGAGCAGGCCATGTACTCCAACATCTAGGTTGGCTCGTCGGCCAGCATTCCTGGGGTTTCATTTCATGACACAGGAAAACAGAGCGATGTTCATTCATGTCCTGCCACTGTCTAGTGTCTTCATTTCTCTTTGCTTCAAAATTATATTATTTGAGGTATTTTGCCTATACTGAACATAAATACTCTATGATGTGACTTGACTTGAGTAATGTTACACTTAATTCCGTTTCAGACTTACCTAGAATGTCTGAATCAAAATTGCTTCACTTCAGGGTGTTACTGTTATCTGAACTGTAGCAGATATAAGATAACGTGCTTGTGCTCTGACCTCCCATCGCTGCTTGCTTTTCTAAGTTTGATAGTGAGGAATAGCTAGGAGGGGATCCTCAGTCCCTTGCCTGAAGACCAGAACACCAACTCTGGGGTCTGGAACAGCTGCACTCTGGGAACAGCAGATGCAATCAATATTTCTAAATATTTAACTTGAACAAGAAAATTGCTGGCCTGCTCTCAGCAAACAATGGTGAGCTATAAACAATATGTGGTTTGTTTTTTTATTCAGACAGTTACTCCTTCATTGAAAGTGTCAAACAGCTGTCTACAAGGAATAACAGATGATGTTATGAAGGAGGCACTTCCTTTAGTTTCCTTAGAGTCGGTCACTTTCTGTGATGGCCACTTACATTCTTAGTGTAGTTGAAATACTAGACTGTACCGAGGCTGGAAGACTTAATTGCCAAGATGAAAAGGGAGCAGACGTTACTGAGGTTTTGAATGGCCGTGGCAGTGTTTCGTCCTAGAGAGGGAAATAACTCTGTGTGTGTCCAAGTGTGCAGCATTCACCCAGTACTAAACTAACCTCAAGTAGTTGGATGTTATTGTTGCATTACTGTTGATTTGGGGAGCAAATCTGTAAATGGCTCTTCTCTCTGTTTGTGGATTCTTAGTACATAATTAACAGAGCATCATGCACGCTAACCTAAATGCTGATCAATCCTCCTAGCTAGTGGTTCTTAAACTAGTGAACTTCTATATAATTAAAGATGTGAAAGTACAACTTCAACTTCTTGCCCTTTTCATCTGCTGTCCCTTCAGGCTGTGCAATGACAAACCTATGTACAATTCCATTTCAAGCTGGAAGGAGGAGTAGGTTTGGACTTGAAATATACTGACGTTCATGACTTCTGTGTGACCTTCAGATTTCCAGAGTTTAGTATCTTGATTCAAGAAGTGCTACTAAAACTCATTTCTGTTCTGTTTAAAATCGGAGAACAGTAAAAGCCTATAGCTAAGCATTCAGGTCAGCCCAAACCAGTATTTTCTGCCAGTGGAACATCTGTTCTCTCCTTCTGTCTGGATCGTGATCAATTCTATCACACACTGCAATACATTATCTTAATATTGTGGTTTACATCTGTAATATTACATCTTTTCATCTTTAACTCTAGTAGTGCATCATGTTGGTAAGACTGGCTCTTGACTTACCTTAAACCTCTGATTGTGAAAATCCCTTGATTTTTCAAATAGATGATATAATTCATAACTGCTGTTTCTCAAGCCAGATACAATTAACAGCCAACTGGATATATACAGTGACCTGGCTCTCCACAGCTAGTTTTACAGCTGTCTGATGGCTATAGCTGGTACTTTCCATAGTAGATGATGATTTGTTTGAAGGCTCAAACTGTGAGATGCTGTAATTAAGACAAGTGGAGGATTTGTGGATGGATATCTAAAAAGATTTGGACGATGTATCACAGAAGCTCCTGAAGCGGTGACTTGGGAGAAGAATAAAAATATTACCTACGATATTATTATCTGTCACAAAGTCTCATCAAAATTAAACTGAAGTGTGTCCGACTATTGCTATCTGAAACAGAGGCTTCTTGTACAGAAATTCATGCTTAAACCTCATTCAGAAGGGAAACACTAAGACCATTCAGAGAGAAAAGGCAAATTACAATTTCTCTACAAGAAGCTGAGAACATGAGGACTCTTGCAACAACTCATAACAAATAGGCTACTTCATTTATTGTTTATTTCCCCATATGAATGAATCAACCATCTTGGAAACTCCATCACACACAGGGCAGAAAAAGTTATTTTCAAAAGGGACATACATCCCTAAAATAAGTTTAAGATGTACAGATTTATAATGGGAACCAAGAGGGAGGGGAGAGGACAAAACCAAAAACAATGACATTGCAGTCAGACTTTGACTTTCAGTTACAGAAGAGATCTCTATCTCCATGTAAGTAGGGTTTTCAACTATTAAATAAATGGCATCTTAAAAATAGAACATTTGAGAATTTCAACACATGTATTATTTCTTCTAAATAAATATTGCATGGAAATGATTCTGTTTTGCCACCATAGCTGCCTCCTCTCCTCCTGGGACTCAACCACCACCTCTGTTTTTCCTTGGATTCATGGTTTTGTTTCCTAACGGCAAATGCTATTTCCTCCACTGTTATGTTTTGGTTTGGTTTTTTTTATTTATTATTTTTTTGTTTGGTTTTTGGGTTTTGTTTTTGTTTTTTTTTAAAGGCCTGAACAGGCCCAAGTCAAAATGATGAGCATCTTTCCTAACCCTTTGCAGGCCTCTGACCTAGCTCAAGGTTGAAATACGATGGCTTTTCAAAAATTTCCTATTATTTAAACAGTCTTCTCCATGACCTGAAACAAAACACAGCTTCTTGCTGTGTAGCTTAGTCCTGAGGCTTCCACTGATCGCTTTTGAAATGAGAGCCCCCAAATAGCCCCCCACATGCCCGTAACACAAACTGCCTGTGATCTCATTTCCTCCGAAGCCTGGGGGAGCAGGAGCAGTTCTCGCACAACTGTCTTTGCATGGTAGCAGAGCACGTGCTGCCTTTTCCCAACTGTAAAGAAGCAAATGCCAGTAGTTCATCTGCCTTCGCTGGGTGTCTTCTTACCAACTTTGCTCACCCGGCACCCTTGCACGAGCTTTCCTAGGAGCAGGACAACAGATTATCACTCTCTGGGCAGTAGAGTGCCCAAAGAGCAGGCGAGGACAGGACCTGGTGCACCCATGGGCTGCACCAAGCTGGATGCAGGAGCGGGGCAGCCGCACACCCTGCCTCGCAGGTTGTGGCAGGCAGTTGCCCCGGGGCTGGCAAGCCATGAGCAAGTGGCTCTCCGACAGGAACCTGGCCTGGCAGCAGGGAGGGAGATGGGTGTATGCGAAATGAAGTACCAGGGGTACCCGTGTCCCTGCTTCACCTTATGCTTCCCCCTAAGACTTTGCTATCGTTCTTACAGACTCCCACAGCGGTTTTCAGGTTCAATAAAGCTTACTGCCTGCCTTCCTCCTCCTCAGCTGGTGATCCTAAAAACAGCTTTGTTTGAAGACAAAGTCAGAAGAAGGCATCGTCCCACTAGTATGGAATCAAGCTCCAAAGTGCACGTCAAGCCTTCGGGCCGGCTGGCCATCGCTGCGCTTCCTGAGAACAAAACAGTTAACACTGAGCCTCTCTCTGTCCCTGGCTTATTCAGAGCAGTTGCTCCTCCAGGGAGGAGGAGTACAAGTGAAGTTTGATAAGGAAAATGGGGAGGGGGGGGACATGGACCTTCCTTCCATTGGTTAGGACAACTTATCCCTGAAATGCACTAAGGCTTTTGATAAAGTGAACGTAAAAGGACAGCCTCTTGAAGCTGCAGGAAGACCCGGCCATGATCCCGGCAGTCCTGCGCTGCCAGGGGAGACAAGAGGAGAGCTCCCTTGTGCTCAGGACAAGGGCAGGACCACAGCACACTCCTGCCAGCTCCTCCCAGAGGCAAGAGGACTCCAGGCTTCCTTGTGGCAGGGCTCATTTCTACAGAAACGACTTCTGGAAATGCAGACCTTTTGTTGATATTTATTTACTGTCCATTTTCGGAAGCCTCAAAACCACAAGAAGGTACTTTACAAAGGGGGTACTGCTACATGCATGCAGACCTGTTCCTCCATCCTGAAATTATGTGGAAAAGGGAGCTAATTCTTTCCTGTAAGCACAAGTATTTTGGGATACCATCCTTCTCTTTGCCACTCCCACGGGTTTGTCAGAGATAGGGCGAGGGATGCGAGAGGGGACCAGAGGGCTAAGGCACACTATTAGATATGAGGACGGCAGGACGCTGCTGTCATGCAACAGGAAATCTTTGGGTAGAGAAGGGTGTCATCTTACTGCATACACTAATGCCATGGATGCTGCCTTCACTGTTACTGTCACCTGCAAAATTGCAATTTCAAAACTGCAGCTCCTGACAAGGAAAAAATGCTTGCAAACAGTTAATTATCCCTTTTGTGTTCTCTTGACAGATTTCTAAGTTGCTGGGCCCATCCTGTAGTTTGGCTGAGAAAAAGCACAAGTCACCTCCCCCATGAAGGATGCCCTACTTTGGTACCAAATCCTGCTCTTAGATATTCACTGAGACCAGCAACGGTTGCAGGCAAATACCCAAATGCAAAATTTGTCTTATGTTCCACATTCAGCCACTTAGTCCCTCCTTAAACAGAAGTGATTCCTCCCCATGTAAGCTCTCAGACTCAGAACCATGCCCAAGCAATCCGAGTGACCCAGTACAGCTGTCCACCCCCACCCATCGGAATGACAAAAAGCAACCAGTCAAGGAGTCCTCAGTGTGAGTGACATCCCTCCACCACCGAAGAAAGGCAGAGCTGTTTCCAACCACGCCTGGTCATTTTGCCACCCCAACTGTTTCTGGCTTACAAGGCTTAAACCGAGCAAGACCCTAAGTAATACAGTTCGAGTGCTAAGGGCTTCTGTGTGCGTGAGTGCATGGCAAGGAGGAGGACCAAAGCAGCGACGACTTAAAAAGTGAACTTGCAGCACTGAAGGCAGTGGCTTCCCCCGCTTCTCAGGACAGCAGCTGGCTGAGAAATGCAAGAGGGTGGGGTTGGAAAGCAGGCAAGGCAGACCACTTTGCTGTTTTTATTGTAACATAACGCTTTTTGGTGCTGCTGAGGTTGTTGCTACTTGCCATCTGAGGAACAAAGACACCAAAGATTGCATCCATGCTTGGAAAAACATTTCTCTGACATGTCTTCTGGGCACACAACTGTTGCAGACTGTGGGATGTTGCATAATAACCTCTGGAGGCAGATTTCCTTCTTGTCGGCACTTCTTCATGTGTGATTATTGTCCTGCTGGTTATTCGTAATAGAAATGTTTATAGACCATCAATACATTAGGCCATTCAGGCAATTCATTGCACTTCATTGTTTGAAAGGAAGGTGCCATCAACGCTGAGGCTTTCCTCCATCTCTTCTTTTTCAAGGCAGCAAAGCGCTACCCTAAAAATGCAGTTCAAAGTTTTTCCAGTGTAACCAGATCCCTTCCACCTTGATTTATTTTCCCTTGCAGGTGCTTTGTATCCAATGATTCAACAAGTTAGACTGTTTCTGAGGCTTCAAAAGTGCAAAAAAGTTCAAGGTATTTGACCACCTTGAGCACCAGTTAAGGCGTATTTGTTTCCAGTCTCAGCCACTGTAAACCCTGTCTAGCGTAGTGTACCAGTTCGGTCATGCTACTGTTCAGTGCCAGAGTGCACGTCGCTGTGCTGAGTTCAGCAAAAAACTCTGGAAAAAGGGGAGGGAGAAAGAAAACATTTGGTTGGTTTCACAAAACAGGCACATCCGACAGGCTAGGGGGCAGTGAGGAGCGACAACAGCAGCACACTGACAGTTGGCAAGTCCCATTAAACATTGTTCATGCAGAGAGGTCAGCAATAGTAGAAGGCTGGGAAATGTAATAAGTGCACGAGGCACAGCACGCAAGAGGAAAATCACACTCACACACGCCTACACACACTGAACCGCCTCCCCAGGTGCTGGCTTTAAAAGGACATCGAGACTCCATGGTAGGTGGGCAAAAGTTTGGGTGTTCATACCCCAGTTACTGCTGTGTGCTTCCCCCAGATTTTAAACAGGCCAAATTTGAGTGTCTTTCTGAGTGATGCCGGGAAGCACACACAGCCGTCATCAGACTGGTCCCTTTCCTTCATCCATCCTCAAACCTTGGAGACATCATGATTTCTCAACTGAACAGGTTTAAAAATTTATAGAGCTTGCCAGGCTATACAGCTCAGATTTGGGTTGCCTTTAGCTGGGCATGTCAGGCAGATTTCACAGAGTCCTCCTACCCTGCCACCAGCTTGAGGCACCACGCTCCTCCTCCCACATGGGCAGGAGAAGGCTCTTGCAGCATATCTGAATCTGCTGGGAGATGCCGGCAGGCTGCATGCCCTGCTCTGTGCTGGCAATCATCTGTGCAGGTGACAGTGAGTTACAGGAAATTATCACACCTATTCCTTTCCAGTCACCTTTCCAAGATATTCCTGCATGACCTGCCTTCTAGGGACATGGGCTCGTCCCAGTCCCTCGGTCCCTCCAGCCTTGATCGTGTTGCCAGGTACCTTTTCAGAAACCGCCCGTTCTCAGCTCTCCTTATTTACACACAAAGATTGAACCTGGAGGCTGAAGATTTCTGCTTGGCTGTGCAAGGAACTCTTCAGCAGCAGAGAGCACAACACTTTCATTCTAATACTTTCCAATTCAGAAGCAGAGAACACATTTCCCCTGATTTCCCTCCTTTTGTGTACAAAATGGGTATCCATTCCCTCCACAGGAAACAGAAGAGCTGTAAGCAGGGACAAGGAGTCTGAACACCCTGCCTGGGCAACCAGAAGATAATCTGATCTGGGACCACAGTACTTTGTGAAAGGAGAGTGACTTCACATGCACACGTGCAACCTCAGCTTGTCCTTGCTGTGGGAAATCAGAGGCTGAAGACAACCTCTTACAGCCTCATGATCCACGGTGCTACTCTGCATTACAGTGAGGAGCTGGGTCCTGTGCTGGAAGCAACTGGTTGCGGACCCGCCAGAAAGCACTTCAGCTCTGCACAAGTGACTTGGACATAGTTAGAACTAACTGCTTTCCACTAACTTATGACTTCCCTGTTTAAGAGAGCTCGATAACTGAAGGCCACTGCTCTTTCCTCTTCTTATGCCCTATGAATTGCACAAAAGAATCAAGGATATGGCCTTTTTTTTAGTTTTAGGTACTCACTCTCCGCACCTCTTAGCATCTGTACATTACACTGAATATCAACAAGTTCCAGTTCTGAAATTCCTCCACCATCCTGAACAGTGACAACAACTGCTAAGCCTACATGAGTATTTACTCTTCTGCACAGATCTACTCCCTAAGGAGTATTTACTACCCCGGTCATCATTCCCCTACATCAAAACAGCAACACATAGCAGGTTCTGAATTTAGTCTTGATTGATGCAAGATTGTGCTCAGGCTGCCCTCCCACAGGTTTTCCTCCAGGACTCATTCCTCTGGCTTACCAGCAGCATCCACTGCTCCTTCTATGTGACAGTCTTTTCTCAGCCTTTAGAGGCTAGAATCCAAAATACTACACATGAATTGCTGCTGTGAGCACAGATTTGCTCAGAGGACAGCCAACAACTGGCGTTACTTTATTCAAAGGTGACTTGCAAAGCCTTTTGAATTTCAGCAACTGCCTCATTAGTGTGACTATTTTTACAGCCTTCCAACAATTCAGCCAGGCACATCGTGTTTATTTTCTGTCGCAAGTTTGCCAACAGATCATGGCAAAACTTCCCTTTGCCCACAGTAGCTCACAAAACTTTGTGTTTTACGGAAAATGACACTGCAAATGCCACATGGGATGGCAGGTTACAGACTGAACTGCATCTGCTCTAGGGCTTTTGCTTATCCACCACTGCTTGTACCACAGGACAACACAACATTTTTAACTACAAAACTGTAAAATAAAAAAAAGTAGGAGCAATTTTAGAAATGCTGCTTGGCAAATACTGGTCACATGCCCAGCAAGGACTCCAACTGAAGTGCTGCTCAGCTTCTCTGTTACGGAGAGAAGCCAGCTTCACCGTTTTCAAGACAAAAATACCTGGAAGTTTGACAAACAAACTGAAACACAAGGGTACAGGCCAAAAAGATGTTTTTAAAGAAAACAGACCAATTCAGAAAAGCTAAGGCCCCAAAGGGAAAAACAAAAAGAAAAAAAAAACCCCTTATGCTTCTTGTGTTACCATGGAGCGAGCTGGCTGGTTTCCTGCACTTGATACCCTCATGCCTTAGCTCTTAGACATTTGAGGATGCCAAGACAACCTTTTAATTGGAACACTCATCATTATATCACCACCAAGTATCTCTGCCAATAACCTGCCAATAAGCCATAGCTGTCTATTTCGACATTTTTACTGCTTTGTTCTTTAGGTATGGTGTTTGCTACACTGAGTGTTAGGATTTAAGCAAGTACATACACATAAACACAACACATAAGACAGAAAAGCCAGAGGGCAAAAACTTACCCTTATTCTTCCTGACCAGTGCATCAGCCCGTTCCCAAATATCATACGCATAGAGGATATAGGAAGTAATGTTGACGTAGGAAGAGGTGATGCTTGGGATATTATAAGGGACAGTGACTGAAGAGCCAATGCTGTTGCCGCTGCAGTTGCTAGCATTCGATCCTGGCTGAGAACTCACAGAACCAGCAGGAGAGGCCATTGGAGAAAGAGAAGGCATGCCTGTGCTTCTGCAGGAGAAAGAAACACCACCACAAACATTTCATTTCAGAGTCGAAAGTCTTGCCACAAGACTGGCTTATGCCAGGAGCTATCCAGTATCATCTAGGCCTGCAGCATAGAGTGTTAAAAACTGAGATGCATTCAGCTGCATAACAGGTAATTGTCCTCTGAGTGCAAGGCCAAGGTTTTTGAATTGATTTGCGACTCTAAGGACTCCTCTTGACAAAAGAAAATGTGGGACCAGACATCAGAAAGGGCCACCCATCCACCTTCCAAAATCTACACCTCCTTGTGCAAGCCTTCACCAGATTCTCTAAGTGTTTTTTGCTAAAGACTTCCATTTCAGGCATGCCGAAGCTCCCCACCTACAGAGGCTGGAGCTTTCTGACAGCTAGTCAAAGCAGCCAGGTCAGCCTACACACACTTACTTATAGACCTAGGGAAGCTAAATGCAGTCAGCTGCCCGCCTTCCAGACACAGGCTGGCTTCATCACATCGCTTCACCCCCACCACTTCAACCAACCTCATTTCAGTCACTGGTATGAGCGAGCTTCCACCACTGCTCTTGGGAGACCATTTAATTCCCAGTAACCTACACTGTCCAAGGTGGCAGAAAAATAACTGGAATTTCAGCATCACTACTGAAGACCAAACAACCTTCTCTCAACTGCAAAGTTTAAAAGGGACAGATGTGGAGCTGGATAGCTATCTGCCAAATGCAATTACCACAGGATAGAGAAAAAGTCTTACTCATTGTCATTAAAACACAGCACCAGTCTGCCAGGCATTGGGCCAAACACTGTTATGGGACATCTTGCCTTTTACTTTTGCTGCCACATACGCAGCAACACTGCTGCAGGTACATAGAAAGGACAAAATGCTCAATAACTCACAAATTAGAAAATTAGTTTCTTTTTCTTAATTGGTGACTGAGGTAAAGAGAAAAATATTAAAGTATCACCTCAAAGTTATGCTACCACAGGCTGAAGGCATAATCCTACTGGACAGTGGCCAGGGAGATGGGGATGGTACCCTCTTAAGTCTGAAACGATCTCTAGATGAGAGCGACAGAACAGAACAAAGATGACAACAACAGGGACTCTGAAATAGCATAGTGATGCTACCTTCCTTGCTCCTCTGGCCTGTTTCTCTGGTGGAGAACTGCTCTGCCTGATACACAGTAACTCTGGACCTCATAACAAAAAAAACCCCAACCTTTCCAATGAGAAAAGACAGGAAAGAGAGAGCAGAAACCTACTCATGCGCCCTAACAATATGATTTCAGGTGGTACGAAAGAGCGAGCGGTGAGGCACTCAAACGCAGCCTGCAACTCAAATACTCGGGATACTATTTTCACTCACACCCTTATAGACACATCACAACATACATCTTTTTAAATCTTACCTTGCAACACATGGAGAAGGTGCTTGTGTTACTCTGGAAGAACTCTGCAGTAAGGAACAGAACTCTTGTTAGGTATGGGCTATTCAGCCAACATCAGTAACTACTGCAGCCAGCCAGCTGGCAGCTTAGTAATACGCATGCCCTACCTTGAAGTGGTCATTCAGGATCCTGGAATACTTTATTGCAGTCTCTTTTTTGTAACGAAACATTGCCATGTGCAGAATGGACTGGCAGCGCATGCTGTGAACAGAAACACAACCAAGAGTAAGTGTTCACGCTCACCGCTGCCTGCTCAGCAGTCATCAGCCTTGTGGGATGGAGGCAGGCACACATCAGCTGTATTGCAAAGTCAAGAAAGCTCAGAATTTCTCCTCCTGCTCATCTTAAAGAAAGACTCTGTAAAAAAATCACAAAGGGGAAAAAAAAAACCAACAAAAAAACCAACCAAACAAGGAAGGGCCATGTCTGGTCTTTTACATAAAACAGGTGCCCAACCTCTTATAGGTGCCACAGGCTGAGTAAGCCTCTGTCCAGAAGTGCCTCAGCTACGTTCAACTACAGCTTCAGTTACACAGCTCAAGCACGGACAGCCAAATCGCATTCTTTCACCTTAGGTGAGAGCCCTTATGTGCTCTCAAGTTACCAGCAGATCAAATTTTAGAGCCTGTGCCTTCCACATGTAGTCCCTTGTGATATCCCAGCTCACTTTAGAGATGTTCCTGTTCATTCTGGTTTTGATATTGTGGGGTTTTTTTCCTTGCAGAACTCTGATTCCCATTTAACTCATTCTTTTGCCCCTGAAAGTAACGGGTCTTTCACTCTATCAAGTCTAAAAACAGAATATGAAGGTGCAGAACAACAGTTACGCACCATAACACAGCAAAGATTTTTTCTTGTGAAGATGCTGAGGAGTCCGTAAAGGATTTCAATGTCATGGCGAATCTAAGGAAACAAACAGAATCTTGTCAGTCATCAGGGCTCTGAAGTCCTACTGTTTATGAAAAACCAGTGCATGCCGTTATCTCAAGCACTGGTCCAAAAGTCAAGAAACCTGCCCCGAGTTCTTAGTCCTGGCACCAAGTGCTTTGTATGATCTTGAGCAGAGGACTGTCTCCAAATGCCTTGTTTTCCACGCAGCAGGAACAGATGTGGCCCCTTATGCGACTCGCTCTCCTCTTACACTGATTAATGGGCAACATCCCTACAAGTAGATGCCCCCCGTGGGCCACCTACAGGCCTGAGGCCCAGGAGAGGTGCCCCCACCACTGACTACAACACTAATTCAAGTGTTTCTGGACAAGACAGACATCTCAGTGGAAATGTTTCTTTTGGCAAAGAACAAATAAGCAAACCTCCTTTTTGAAAACAAAGCAACAGTAGCATCTTGGAAATGCAGTCCCTCAAGACCAAAAAGCAAACAATGTCATTTAAAAAGTTTGAAGTCTACCACAAAAAAAACTCTGACAGCTCTTTCAGCTCTAAGGTCAGAAGTCAAATCAGCTCTCGAAAACTCACATAACCTGTAATTTCCATATGAATAAACTGATACCTGTCTCTCTTCTATCCAGTACATGGTTCCTTGGATTGCACTGCCTGCATATGTCATAATGTCTACTATCTACATGCATCTACTATGGCTGTGAAACTAAACAGGGAACGTTGCTAAAAGAAACCCCAATAAAGTGCACTGGTACAAAGACACATGGGAGAAACCAGTAAAATCTGCCTTCAATCAAGCTGCAAGAGCTTTGGGGCACAAACCGCTCTTCCACGTGCTAGATTGTTGCTTTGATTTTTTTTAACTGACATACTATTGAGCTCACATGCAAAAGCAACTTCAGTTCTGGATAAAGTAAAAACTCCTTCCTGTCCTCGATTATCTGAACCAGTGTCCTCTGGTGTACCTCAACTGCAAGGCTCAAATGCTGAGGAGGACATGGTGCCTGCTTCTTCTGATAAGCAATGCTGAAACACATTTCAAAGGATTTGTCTCTGGTGCCTCTGGATGGTCTGTCTGATGCTTGTACAGCAACCCAAACTCTGCTCCATGGTGGGAATCCAGAGCTGCCACAGTTGCAAACAAGCAATGCAACTAACCCTTCCCCTCCAAACATGCTGCCTAACCATCATGCTTTGAAAACCACTTACTTGATGAGATCTATGGTGCCCCTGAATATGCTGTAAGCTGATTTTGGTGCTGGTGCATCCGATTCCAAGGCAATCCCATACTCAATGAAGGAAAGGGCAGCATCTAGGTACTGAAAGGCCTTTCCAGTCTTGTCGGTCTATTGGGAAGAAAATTCTAATTTTTAGACTAAGACAAAAACTGCTTCTCTCAAGTGTACCTGAATTCCCTTTTTTTCCCCTAGTTAGGCAGGATTTGAAGAAAGAAAAAGATGCAAGTCAGGCCTCCAGGTGATAATTAAAGGATTCTCAGCAGAACCCCTAATGTGGTCCCAGTCATCAGCTTTGTGGGCTCTGGCTATTCGTATCTCTTCCTCTTGCTCAACATTTTCCTTAAGTAATTTATTACCTTCACATTTTTGGATATTATTGTCTCATCTTGGGGGCCTGCTTTGGGAGAGGCAGATGGGGCCTTCCCATTGCAGTATTCCCTCACTTCATTTTCACAGGTAAATGGCAAGTAGCAAATGTACATTATCTGACTGAGCCATAATTAGCAAAAAAATAGGTTCATTCATGCATGCTGTTAAACTGCACATAGTGGAGAAAGCTAGTTACATCTGCAAAGGGCACTTCCAAGTCTTGTCCACCAACACAGGATCCTGACGTTTCAGAGTAAACTGTCTTAAAACTATCTTCCAAGGACTTTGTGATAGCTCTGCAAAGCAAACAGGCCTGCTAACCTCAGACAACATCAGTTCTGAATCCTATTCTCTAGGCACATTCTCTAGATGTGTTTACAACAAAGGGAAATGCCTGAACATTTGGCAAATAAAGACAGCCTCCCCACATATGACTTGAACATGCTCCATGTAGGGAGTATGGAAGTAACGTTAGCCAGCGAATCTTATTCACGTGCATGCAAGTATCAGGTCTGAATGCAAGAGCTGGTTAACATTTCTAGCACAGGGCCATGACTTACCATTGCATCAGCTTTGTGCTTCAGCCTCTTGGCCACTTCTATGTAGTATTCTATCGGATGCTGCCTGAATTGGGGACAGAAAGAGGAAAAACAGAAAACAGAGAAAAAGAGTAGGATAAATTTTACCTTCTTATCTACAGGATGCTATGAGTCCGAACATCCTGTTTTGGTAAGCTTGTTACAGCCTTATCAAACACACGTTACAGTTATGATAGTCACTAAATGAATGTTGTCTGCATGTTCAGAAATACATAGCAGTTGAATGGACAGATAAAATGAATTGATTTCTTAAAAAATGTATGTTAGAATAACACTGAAAACTTACATTTCTAAGTAGAAAAAACACTGGAGGTTAGGCTACTATGAGGCCAAGTTTACTTCTTTGCTCCCATGGAAAGATAGTAGTTACGTGATGCCCTATCATTCCTCAAGTACAATACCAGCAATACATTTCTGATTGAAGCATACAGTAAACTCTGCAGTATGACACACTCAGACCAAAAGAGCTTGCATTCAAGTTATCTGCTTACAAGAGATATGGTGTGCAACGCTTCTACAGAGCTGGGTCTCAGTCAACACATAAATGATGATAAATTTGGACTGCACACATTTCTGCGCATTGGGATAATCTATTCACCATGGAAATGGCATACAGCCACCTGTGCGCTAACAAAAGGAGCAAGTAGAGTCATAGCCTCTCAGAAAAAGTCAGTTGCCTGCCCAGCACCCTGTCACAGAGGAGTTTGCCACTTGTCAAGAATCAGACAAATCAAAACCCATTACTTGTAGGCAGGCACAAGACACCTCCTCTCAGAGTTCAAAAGTACTTAATTTCTAGAGTAGCTTCCCTCAAACCAAGAACTGTTGTAATGAGACCTTTGCTTTGTGGTGGGTGGGCTAAGTCCCAGACACAAGAAGGCAGTACAGGGCAGGTCTCAGACATCTCTCTCTCTCTTTCCTCCCCAAAGAAGTGATCAAGAAGCAGAAGCCTGGGTGGCTGCAGGGCCAGCCTTGTCTGGTGTATTCAGAAAGTACAGGTGATGGGTGTAAAACAAAAACTTACTTTTCAAACGTGAGTTGAGGTCCCCTTGGCTTGGAGGCACCATTTGGCAAAGAAGGCACTGGGAAAGGATTTGTGACATCCCCTGGAGATCCCTGAAAAAAACACAGAGTGGAGATAAAGCTGGTTAGAGAGATGTCTAAATCAATTCCAAAGCTTGGCTTTCCTAAATTTCAAGAGAAAATGTTTATTTGTCCCAGGCATAATCTATTCTCCAGGCTCTCCAGCTCTTCTTACTTTCTTCCCCAGTACCCCTTTCAATAATGGAAATGGAAACTTGGCATCCTACCTGACTGCTAGCAAGGCTTAATACCATTCAAACTTCTCCCAAGCATGGAGAAATTAAGTAGCAGGTTTCCTTGCACAATGGCTAAAATAGCAGTAAGGCTGCAAGCAGCACGTTTTTCACGGCCACTAGCCAAGGCAGAAGGGGTAATATCCATTCACACTTATTTCCAGCTTAACCACATGGAAATTGCTGATTCTCCACTACTAACTACATTATCAGGAAAAAGCAAGCAGTTAGAAGCCAGCTAATACAGCATGCACAGTCTAGCTTAACACACACAGCAACATCCTAGATCACACACACAGAGCCATGAGTAAGCAGCAATATAATTGAATTTTATAACCTCAAAATGCAAAGATCCAGCTGCAAGGATCATCAACAATTTTGTAAGCAAGCTATAAAACCTTATACCTAGGTCACGGTCAAAACCACAGGTTGCTTGTTTCTTATTTTTAAGCAATCCACTCTTTCTTTCTGTAAACACACTTATTTTTACACCAATATTGTACTTGCAGTTGCCTACAGTCAGAAGCAGTTACTACCATAAACACGATTCTCTTGCCTTTGTTTTTCACATGGTCACCCCTTCTCACTATGTTTCACTGGTAAGATTACAACAGATGATGGAAAGTCAGCAGAGAAGTTACAACACAGGCTTTTGAGCTAGCAACATAAGGTCACAGATAGCCATTAAAGGGGTAAAAATGCTTCAAAGAGCTTTCTCTGGTGGCTTGTTTATCTTCCTTCCTTTTTAATATCCTCAGAGCATGTTTCTCAAGAGAATCACACAGCACCCATGGGTTGCAGGAAACATCCTGCCAGTTATAATGGATACCTACTTTGATGCCCTTTGAGAGCTCAGCGGGATTTCTCTCCACTTTCTTGTGCTTGGAGAACAAAGGATCCTTGTGGTTGCTCTCGTCCCTGGCAGTGTTATCCACGACAGGCAGCTCGCTGCTCTCACTTTTGGGTCTCTTTTGGGCCATCTTGGTTGACTTTGGTGGAGGATGTACAGGAGACATGGGTGGCAGTGGTGGGGGTAGCAGGAGATCTTTCTTCTGGGTTTCAAGTGAAGTTTTTGATGCTCTGGAGATGGGAAGCAAATTCAGCAATTGGGATGAATATGGTGTACATATAAGGTAGGGATTTTTTTAAAAACATAGTTATATCATGTGCCAGTTCTCTTTAAATTTCTCTGGAAGTGTGAAATGAGTTGTTAACATAAAGAATCCAACAAAAGCAAAACAAAACTTCAGGGACTTCACTGGCATTAGATAACACATCTTAAGCCGCCAACAACACACAAACAAGTTGGTTTTCAAGTAGGAATAACCTTCAGGACTTATCATTGGAGTAAATGCTTGCAACCAGAATACGAGGCTGTTGCAAAAAAAAGGCATCCCTCCAACACAGCCCCTTTCCACTGAAAGAGGAAGAGAGGCAATCACAGCAACTAAAATCCCTGGCACAAATCACCCAACAAGGCAAATGAACTGCAGCACTACCTCTCTTTCCCAATTATGGTAGAAGATATCTTCTATGGTCAGAGATACTCACCTAGACATTTGATCCTGTATGTGCTTTGACAGAATTCAACTGAGTCATTCCTTGCCAGGACTCACCAGCTCAACTAGACAACACTATAAAGTTGAGAGGATTCCAGTGATAGAGACTTAAAATGCTGTGCTTTTAAATGGCAGAGACTATCACATTTAATAGGATGGTGGCACATCAGATTTCTGATCATTTGAAGTTAGGATTACCAGGGAACTCTGGCAGCTGTAAGCAGCACCAAATAGCTCTAAACCTTGTTTCACTACTGCTCA
The DNA here is from genome assembly GCF_964188355.1 of Buteo buteo. NCBI lineage: Eukaryota > Metazoa > Chordata > Aves > Accipitriformes > Accipitridae > Buteo > Buteo buteo. The sequence goes on along the minus strand of NC_134171.1, from coordinate 66,512,024 downwards.
TTTACATCATTTTTATTCAGCTTCTCAAAGTTTCCAGGAAAACACAGAGCAGTGAATCCCAACTCATGGACTGCATTATCAGAAGAGGAGGAAATGAAGTTAAACCCAGTGAGAAGACTGAAGTGTAACATTGCACATCTTGCTTCGTTCTGCTGTGCGTGCGACAGTCCTCTCCCCTCTTCCACAACCCACTTTTCCCGTGGCACAGTCCCTACTCACTGCACACATGCTCCCCAGCTTCACTACAGCTGACGCTCCAGAGAGGACTGTTTGACGCAGAGCTCAGCGGCATCCCCTGACCTGATCCAGAGCCCTCTCTCCCCAAAAACGCATCCTATTCTTCCCACTCTGAAAGCCAGAACATGGCTAAAAGGGGTGCTCGTTTTCACTGAGAAAAAGGGAGGAATGAACCACAGAAGTAATGCCCTTCCATTATTACCACAGCTGAAATATCCCTTCACCCAACTAAATGTTAGCCCTAACGCCTAAGTGCTTTCAGAGTACTTCAATGTTTTCTCTGCAGAAAAGCAGTTTACTCATATTGTCAGGACACAAACCTCAATGCTACATACCAATGCAAGTCAATACCTCAAATTCAAGCCACAATCAAGCAGGAATTGAATGCAGTAGCCCAGAACTGACACAGGAGCCTCCCCTCTCAGGAACACCGCCCATTTGAAGACATGCTCTTGGAAGCGTTTGCTCTAGCAAAGACCTAGCCAAAATGCTGGCAGTACAGTGGTATGCAAATTATGGGGTAAGTTTCAGCAGATCTACCAGAAACACTGCAAATGCTATAGTGGAATACATGAGAAATTCCTGGCCATAAAGGCCATCTGAAATTCTAGAAAGACCGCAATTCAAAAGGCACACTGGTTGCGTCCCCATTAGGTCACATACAAAAAAGACAAAAACAAGATGATGATTTTAGTGGAGAACGCAAATGCTCCCTACCCACCTATACATACAAATCTGTTTTCTGGACTGGGCTTTGCACATTTCACCTCTATGCAAATCTGGGCTAGTCAAAGTAAAAAGCCTACTGGCACTGCGGCATCTTGGTTTGGTTAGAGAAAGGGGGAGCTGCATGTCCACGTGCTTCTGGAGCATCCCAGCTCAGCAGCCTCCCATGGCAGCAAGGTGAGAAAACAGAGCTCTGCAATACCCATCACATTCACCTCTGCATTCTCAGCTGGGAGAAGACAAGTTCCACCTAGCACAGACACTGCGTGCACCAGCCGCTAAGTGCTGTTCAAAGTCTGTAACCGATGACAGCAAAAGCAGCTGAGGGAGTAGAGAGTATCAGCATTAACATCTGACTTTTTTCTTTCATCAGGACCTGTCCGATTAAGAAAACAGCAATGATCACCAAGTCAAAATTTATGGACATACAGTTGCATTTAGTACAATATCCTTTCCCAAGAGGCTGCCAGAACTTGCTCTGCTGTGGACGTGATTGCTCAATCATGGGAATGAGACTCACGACTTCGGGGCCACCCTTTCAGCTATTTCACCTGTTTGCAGCAGGAGCCTGAGCAAGCAACTCAAATTTGTCTGCATCTCAATTTCCCCATGTGCAAAACACGTTCACATCATCTTCTCACCTTACAAAGACTCAGAGCTTTAAATGCATGTGAAGTACTATGAATCTGCTAAAAAGCTTTCTGCTGCTTCCCATGCAGTGAGACCACGAACTTCCCCAAAACAAGTATGACAGTAGAACCCAGAATGAGGAAAACATGCGCAAAGAAAAAGAAGTTCGTAAGAATCATTGAATGGTTTGGGTTAGAAGGGACCTTTAAAGATCATCTAGTCCAACTCCCTTTTTAAAAGCATTTTAAGGCTAGTTCCATTTCTCATGAAAGCAGAAATAATTGATACTTGAACTCTCAAGTCTTACTCACCTAGAGGCATAGAATAGTTTTGGTTGGAAGGGACCTTTAAAGATCATCTAGTACAACCCCCCTGCAATGAGCAGAGACATTGTCAACCAGATGGCAAGTTCTCTTGCCATCCCCTGAAACACCTAAGCCATCGTGCAGAACAAGCATATGCTACTCCCCACAGAACAGCTGCCACCTCCCAGATCACCTGGGCAATTGTCTGCTGAGAGATTACCACCACTGTAGTTTAGAGAAGGGGAAATGGCTCCTACATCCCAGCGTGCAATCTACCACACTGTTTGCAACTCAAACAACGTCTAATTTCTTTGCACAAATTTGTTTCCTGCATCTGGTCTGAAAGAGAGCAGTGCAAATGGTTGCCTACCAGCTTAGAAGGAAAAGTAGTACGGGCACAACTGGCAATTAAATTTCTTGCAGCATAAACAGATTCTTTGAGCTACATGTAGTATATGGATCAGAGCATGCAGCAACATAAGCTGCAGGATGGACAAGTTTGTGTTTAAAATGGTGAAGTCTTCATTCCCATCTCAACTGTTCGAAATCAGGACAAATGCCACAACATTCAACGCTTTTGCAGCAGTGTAAACCAGGTATAGGAGGATGATCAGCCACGGAAACGTCAGCTTATGCTTGAATGATTAGAACCATAATCCTCAGCGTTAAGGGAGAGGAAGATAAGTGACACCCAAGTATCACTTCACATCTGCAACAAATAAAAAGGCGAATAAATGACACTCCCATAGCCACATGGTTGGTTCCAGGATGTAAAGACAGATTGCAGCAGATTAAGTTTCAGAAGGCACACGATGTTATAAGCAAACTCAGAAGTATAAGGACAGGAGATACAGTTCCTCGCCTTAACCTTTTTAAAAAAAGACTTAGTTTTATGCATGTCTGCCATCCCACCACTGTACACTCACTTCAATTTATTGGAGTCTTTGTTAGCTGAAGACTGCAATGATTTTCTTTCTTTTTCTGATTTCATTTTCTTCCTATCAATCTCCTTCTCCACTTCCCTCTAACAGGAAGAAAAAAAAAAAAAATCACTCACGTTTCGAAAGTTGGTGCAAAGTACAGACCAATACAGCTAAGTTTGATTCTGGTTAAAAAAAGAAAAGGATAAGATATTAGAACTGACAAAGCATAAACCCAAAACACAGCGGATATAGATTTCAGGCTCGCTGACAAGTATCCTAAAATGACATTTTACCTACATTTGCTTGGATAGATTAATTATTTTGTAGTGATGGGGATGGAACTGCTAAACCTCTTGTTGCTAATAGTAATCAAAATTAAGGCATCTCCACTGCTGAAAATAAGCATTCCATCTGTTCTAGATGGGCTTTTTTTTCCTACTCAGTACGAATTATGCAGAAATGTATTCAGATTCCTCCTGGCAAAGTCATGAACTGCAAGCAATTGTGTTTTGTGGTATGCCTTATCAAAGGGAAGGAAAAAAATGCATTCACAGGAGAGTTAGATCCCTCCGATTCCTCAGATGTGCAGGGGTTTTTGGTTTTATGAAGAAGAGTCTGATACAGCTGAAATTTTAAACAGGCAGTTAAAATCACTGCCATTGTCCTCCAGAAGAACAGGAACCATTAAGGCGGAGAGGTAATAAATAATACTTTTTAACTGCACTCCATAGGTCTTACAATACAAAGCGTGCAAATCATCAGCTCACCTGAATGAAAAACTTTAGAACAATTTGCTACAAGCCAAGAAAATGTAAAAGAAACTGCACTTATCAGTCAGTGTTACCCACAGTGTGCCTGGTGGCAGCCAAAAGCATTCCAGGACTTTCCGTCTCTCTCCCAAGAGTACATGCAGGTTTATGTCACTGTGATGGAGCTCAGTAGATTGTGCTCGGCAGAGTCGACCTCTGGCAGTGTGCTCAGGGCAAGGCTCCAGCACCTAGATCAAGTTCTTAAACTGTTTCTCAAGTTGAGCTCCACACTGCCGCAAACGATGTCTGACAGCTGTACCTGACCTAGCTGGCTGTTACGAAGCCTGAGCCTCCAAGGACACTGATGCATGCTGACATAATGCAGACAGCAAGGCTCTGAGGAGGGGTTTCCTGCAATCAGACACTCAGGCTGCAAGGGAAGACATGTCTAATATCAAATAGCTCCTCTTTTGGGTCTTTGAGATAACAGGAGAAGCAACAGATTTGCTGCCTGTTTACCCTCTTCCACTGCTCCGCAAGAGGGGGACTGCTGTGGTCTCTCCGGTTTCTTCACCCTTTCCCTGCTCTTCTGAATTCTCCCCCACAACTATGGGAAGTTCAGAAAATGACAAGACTAAATGCAACCCACACGGGAGCCAAGGTTGTTCACCCACATGTGCTAAGCCACCTGCTCTGTGAGGAGGACCAAGAAGGTATACAGGCACTGAAATATCCACAGTGAATACCCATTCACCACAAGGCCTGCAACCAACCCTGTGCAGCTGAACCAGCTGGCTAGAAGTATATTCACAGCCCCCTTTGGGACTTAGCTTTCCAAAAACCACTTGTGAGCAACTACCATCTCAGTTAAATAAAGGGCTGTCTTGTAATTCAAAGCAAAGCAACTATTCTAGCTGAAGGACTCTGGACACATGCATCTTTTAAGCACTAGCATCGCTGCTAGCACCTCAGCAGCTCCAGGGGAAACCAAAGAAGTTTTCTACATATTTAGCCAACCGCTGAGATCCAAAGCAGGCTTTAGCGACACTTGTTACTCTCGGTGAACCTGGTTCAGTTAAAAGTCTGCATTTATGGAAAAGCAAAAACATGGGGCTGCTGCCATCATCCCTAGTAATAACACAATTCACACCTGCAGAATTTGTTCCTCTTTGTGTAAGCAAGCAATCACAACTGTTTCATGGAAATGAATGACTCCACACAGGAAAAGACTACGCTACGCAGCCTAAGGCTGCATGGCTAAAGGCAGCAGAAGGTCCACGCATAGACAAAACCAAAAACCACAGCCCAGGGCAGCCTGTGTCAGTTCTCCCCACAAAGTGCAGGCAAGGTGCTCTCCCACAACAGACATTAAATGGATAGTGTAGATGACTGCACAGTCTGGGAGGTGCTTCAGATACCATGCTGCATTTAAAGGGGTTGCAGGGGGAGGGGGCACCACAGCCCTACAAAGCTCTGCTTGGTTGAAAGCCAGGGAAACCCACAAATGCTACCAGGGGGCTGGCCAACCACATGCTGACACAGCCTGCTGCTGAAAGCTCCTCCAATATAGGAGGGCTGGGGTTTTGTTGTCTGAGAAAACTAGTATTTCAAGAAAATACAGCAGAAAATGTTTTCAAATACCAAAGCGTTTGTTAGCTCACGAGGCTTTTCATTTGCTCAGCAGGGCATTTGTGACCAACAAGAAACCTCTATGAACGGCTTTGATACACATTCCCTTTAGAAGTTTGATAACACCTTTAAAGGAGGAGCGCAAGGGATCTACTCCCAACTTAGGAGCAGAAATGAACTCTCCGCATGGGTTTTTCAAACACCACCTTGGTCCTTGTACAAACCCACCTCCACCTCTTACCTTCCTCTTCTGAAGGGACTTGTCAAGAGTATCCGTGATTTTTCTCTCCAAGTCCTGCTTCCTTGCACCAGGGGGTTCCTTGGCTTCTGCTCTCTTCTGGTGACTGCCTTTCCCAGGGGGCTGGGGGACTCTTGACAGCAGAGGGAGATCTATTTTCACCATGAGGGACTGAGGGGCAGGGGAGTCCCTCACTGGCGAGAGCAACTTCTTCCCCCTGATAGGCAAGGGAAGTTTCTCCTTGTGAAAATCCTCTCTGGCCACGATGGCAGGCCTGTGGCCGCTAGTCCTGGTGGGGCTTGTGCCCTGGCCTTGAGGAAGGGGACTGAGAGCGAGATGCTCCTGGACACTGCCAAGCAAAACATCTCTCATGACCTTGGGGTCCAAGAAGGGTTTGGCATTGGCCTGGTGGGAGCTCTTGTGCTTTCTGTTCTCAGGGGGCTCTTGCAGTGCCGGGGTCAGGTCTTTTCTGTCACTGGATTTTGGCTTCCCTTTCGTTTTGACTTTTGGCTTGTCTCTGGAAGACTGGTCTCTGACCTCAAAAGGACCAGGGTCACTCTCCACCTTCAGGCCTCCTTTGGGCCCCTCGTGGACAAGGCCCTTGCTGGGCCCTTTGATGCCCACAGTCTGCCTGGGTGAGGGCCCCTCGGCCCGCACAGGAGACTTCTGGCAGTTGCGTTTGGTCAGAAGATGAGCGTCCTGAGGAGCCCTGGCCGCTCGGCCAGAGCTCTTGTGATGAGGCTCCCTCGGCTCGGCACGCTGGTGGGAGGAATTGCTGCTGACAGCCTGCCCCTGCTCCTTGCCCTCTTCACATCCATCCCCATGGGCAATTTCGCTGAGACTCTCTGTTGGCACTGCTGGTGGGTTCACCTTGGTTAGCCAGTTGTCAAGCTGCCACTTATTAGAAGTCGGTGGGTCAGGCTGCACACAAAAAGAGAAAGGAAGGATGCCAGACTTTATGATGCCTTTATGGGCTATTTTCATCCTAGCATGGCTTACCAGAGCCCAGTAAAATTTCCCCTTGATGTTAAAAGAGCTTGAAAGTGAAAGACCATGTGTCAGTGGTGATGCTTTAGCGTGTGCACATTGACAATTCAGAAACACAGACCTCATCTTCGCACAGGATCAGTCAAACGTATTGCACAGCACTCCTGGATCTCTGCTAGCCTTACCTGTTGCTCAGCAAGAGACCAGTCTACATGAAAGCTTCATCTTGGTTTGCCACTAACCAACACCGTTGTGCAATCAGACAACATATAAAAAAAGCAGCAGGTGTAGAAATGGATTAGGTGCTGTCCTCGCAACACTTTTGGAAAGTTAGTTGCACACAGCACTACTTTCAAAACAGATGAGCAGCTGTGCCAGCTAACACATCTCATTGAAGTCTGACAGGTAGGCTGTCAGGCTCCTGTGGTTTAGCCAAAAGCAAACCATTTACCAAAATAAATTGTATGGCTAGCATGTCAAGTCCGGCCTCTTCTGAGTCCTCTGCCTACACAACCCAACACTCGCTTCCCTCTGGGTCAAGCAAGGCGTGAGCAACGACTGAAGTCTGAAGGCCCCTGGCATCACGGTCAAATAACATAACGTGGTTGCTACAAGCTCTGCCTAATCTAACAGCGGTCTGACAAATTACGAGAAAAGCAAACCCAACTAATGCTAAAAGAGACAACAGAAGCTGCAAATCTGAGGCATTATTCTCTGGGGCCCATTCTGAAAACACCATGTATGTGGCAACACCACTCAAATGGGTAACTCATTATCTGGGCACCATCAGAGCACAGCTAAACTCCCGCACTCACTGATTCTCCCCAGTTACCACTCTCACTTCTGAGAAGAGCCACAACCCTTCCCCAAAAAGAGAAAGCCCAGTACGTGAAATGTTTTCCGAGACTAATGAATCCCTTCTGCCATGATTTTCTTCTCTATCCAGACTCAACTCACTGTAGAACATGCAGATAAATAAGACATGTCTTCGACTGTGTTTAAGTCAGTCCATCTAGAATCCTGGTTTAAAAAACAGTGCTTGGTTTTACCATGGGTTTGGAAGTAAAATTAAACCACAAATTCCATTAGGCTTTTCAGATAACACAAATCTGCTTTATTTTCATCAGAATTTTAACTTACTAGCCACTGAAGAACATTTGGTTTTTGGTCAAACACTGTAAAAACATGGCTAAAAGACTTAGTAAACTTTGGTTTATAATGTACGTAGCTATCAGACAGTGGCATACTCTGATCCTTTTCTAGCACTTCTACCGTCGGTTATCTTGTTTGTGATCTACACCATCATACAGGTTTTCATTAGGTTTCCAAAACCAAAGGATAGTAAGAGATTTTTTTTAAAAAAAATTTAAAAAAAAAAAAATAAAGGAACTACTGCCTATAGGTCTTAAAGTCTGTTCTTTTGCATGTGAAGAACTGACTATAAACAAATGGGCCATGTGCACTAACTTACTCCTTGAGCACCATGGATGAATAGTTTGCTGAATAAAAAAGGATAAAATGGTCAATGGCAAATAGTTAGGACTTCACTAGAGCGAGAAGGATCTTACAATCTAGTATTTTCAGGACAAACCAGGCAGGATTTGGTAAAAGAGGAGAAGTATAACATCTGTCCTTCCAAAGACACCCACATTGCAGAGGGCAAAGTCTGTAACTGAACTGCTAGAGGGTGAAGTGTAGTAGATGTGAGATGAAAAGATACACCTTCTCAAAGCTTGTTTTCTGCACATAAAATTCTCCCTGTTCATGTGCTTCTAAGGTAAAAGAAAGGAAAACTAGGGCTGGAGGAGGGGGCGGGGAATAAATTACACGGTTTCTGTGTTTTGTGAGAGTACCTCAAAACTGGCAGCAGATTGGTTTACATCAGCTGTGGTCCACAGGATATAACTATGTACTTCCCACTGGCCCAAGAATGTTTTGCAAGCTGGAGGAACTGTTTGAAACCATGGGACATGAGCACTTCTGCAGCAGATTTTCAAAAAATGCATGGTCTCAATTATGAAACTTTAAGGCGCTAAGTTCTGGTTGTCTGCTTTTCCCAGTAAAAGCCTCAGAAATGCCAGTGCAGCACTATCTGAGCCCAATTCAACAGAAGCAAGTCTAAGCACATTCCAGCCCTTCCTGCAGGTCTCATCACTTCAGCTGTGATCTGGGAGAAGCTGAATCTGTCACTCACACACAGGAGCTGCAGGGAGGCAGTGGCTCCTCTTAATGTATCAGGAAACTGGTCTCACCCCGAAGCAACCCATAGCCTTGGCACCCAGGAAAGCTGCACGGGCAGACATGGGCCCCAAACACCCCAGACAAGCTGTGCTTCTCATCTGCACCTTGCTTGTGTCTCACCCGTGAAGGCACTAATTCCTCCAGGAGTGCTAGACAATGATGCCAAAGGAGAAGGGGGCAACACTTCAAGGTTAGGCACGTAGACGTCTAATTATGCTGTTACTAAGGGTTATTTAATTGACAAACTCTAGAAGGGAAACAAAGGGTAAGATAAGCCTGATGATGCAGCAAAGGTGTCAAGGGGACACCTGAACAACGACAGTATTTCAGGTCTCCTGTCCTGAATGCATTCAGACAGCAGAGAGTCTGAGGCAAGAGGCTGCATTAAGCAGCCTCTACATTTTATTGGCATTCACCTCAGGTGCTGACGCTCTCGGAGGGTCGTTTGCTTCACTGTCACTCGAGCTGCTCTCCGTCTCTGAGTCTGAAGAGCTGTCTGAGTCACTGGTGCTCCCTGACTCCGGGCTGCTGGAATGTGCTGATGCCACACTCTTGGGCTGGGACTGTAGGGCACTGCAAGGCCACCATGAGATAAAATTAGAAAGCAGCATGGGTGAAGGTTACTTACTTATTATATTGACATGGCAGGATTCAAAAATAAAACTGAAACCCTGTGTTTTGGCACTGAGAGGGGAGGGGAGAAGGCCAAAGGAATACATTGCCATAGTCAAAAGATAAAGCACTGGAATAAAAAACCTCTGGAAATAATAAAACCTTCAACTCCAACCCAGTCGGACAAATACGTAAGCAGGACATCACTGCTCCAGTATGAAGCTGCATTTAGCCAACCGAAGTTTAAAAAATAGCCAAAACTAACGAGTGTTTTTCTGAAAGCCCCAACCCTCAACGGAAAAATTTCCAATAAAGGCTAACAAGACAGAAACATACATTCCAGGATGGTTTCTCTTTTTTGTGTTCTCCCCCTTAAGTTTTTACTTCTTCATCTGTGTTACTTGGTCAAGGTGCTGTAACTGTTTCATTAACGGTCATGTCAATCAGTAGCATTTTTTGCAACACCCTCCCCTACTCAAAAGTGTTTTCCTCTAGCACTGACAATGGGAGTGGATGGAACTGAGGGAGAACTGTGACTTTTATGCACACCTTCTTTTTGTTTTGAAATGGGCTTACAAAATGTTGATTATTTTTTTTTTTTTTGCTTTGAAAACTGTTTCCCACATTAGTATCAACACATTTGTATGATCTGGAGGCAAGCTCCTTGCTTATCCAGACTGATACTGTGAGAACACTCTATTTCAAGAGCTTGCAGAGACACAGATCACACCAAGAACTGACGTGCCCTTCTGCCAGTCTGACTTTGTAGACCATTACCCTGTGCTTGAAGAATATAGATATCAAGCCAAAAACATATGTCGGTGCTCTCCTATAGGAAAAATTCTGGGCTTCTCCACCTTTCTTCCTCTAATGCTGGCGTGTGGCTCTTCAGTCTACCTTGAATACTGCTTCTGACTAACAACACATGGCAGGAACTGCTTGCAGTCAGCTGCCTTATCAGTAGGAGCTGAAATAGCCTCCATGAGCCTACCTAACCCTTTTCTGTTCTTCATCCACTTGGCTTTTTTGGGCTTCCTTCTAAACTAAAACTGGACTCACACCTCACTTGTCACTACTACAACTGAAAATCCCATTAGATCCAGTGTGATCTACATATACACTGGTGGAGAGGAAGAGGAGAAAAGAAGGGAACAGTTGGGGAAATCAGTTCTGGTTCACAGACAAAATCCAGCATGTCTGGATTATTACTTTCTAATCGGAGCTTTCCGTAAAACTCCACACAACTAAAGGCGATTTTCAACAGCAGCTTCAGGCAGCTAGAAACCAACACCTGTATCTACAAGAGAAACCAGGAACCCTTACCCATCTTCTACCCCATTAGTTTTGTTTTTCCTCCTTATTTGGTCTAGCTAGTAGTTTGGGAACAAACCTGTACCTTGGAGGAGCAAGTGAAGAAGGTGGCTTTTCAACAACCTGTTTTGTTCACAAAAACAAAGAGGAGAGGGGGAGGAAAGGTTAGCTTAAGGAACTCGGAACAACACAACAAGTTGTGATGATTTAAAGGGAAGTCTGTGTGCCTAGTGTATAAAACATCTAAAACTGACTTGGTCGTCACCACTCTCTTCACTATCACTGAGCTGCAGGTCGGCCTGGAGCATTCTGAAAGACAACCAGAAGACAAATCTCAGCCAAGGCAGACACATTTTCAAGTAGCAGACACTGAGAAAGACTTAGTTTGCACTTGCCAAAACAAACAAACCTCCCACATCCTTTTTGAACATTTAGCATGCTCAATCTGCTAAACCTTGTCATTACCTGAATGAATGATAAAATGATAACACACAATCTAGGGATTTAACTGTGCTTTCCAACTGATCTCAGGACACTTTGCAATGGAGGTCAGTATCCTTGGCTGCCATCTACAGACAACAAAGACAAAGTTCCGTGAGCGGAATTCTAAACGAAGGTTACCTAGCACACTAACACAGCCAACAAAGGTTACCTAGCACACTAACACAGCAGGGCAGGGTGGAAGAAGTCTGATCCTTGTACAGCAAGAGACTAGCATGCTACTAGACTGCACTGGCTCCCCAAGGGGCAGAAAGCATCAACTTTGCACCAGAAGCTGTGCATGTTCACTCTCTCTGCGAATATTTCTTCTGCCACAGGGGTTCTTTTTTGCTGCTGAGGTCTCCTACACAAGACGTAAGCAAATGCCAAGGTCAAGCCTATCTCCTATTTCTTCTCTACACAATGAAATTCATGCTCCTGCACTTCTCAGCAGTAACCGTAACATTGAGCAGTTCAGATACTTAAAGCGGTTTACAAGTGGGGAGGCATGAACTCTGTTCTACTGTTGCTAGAGTAGAAAGCAGGCTGCCTGCAAATGTTTCCAAAAGCATAATTTAGTCCTCTGCCTGCAGATGGCAACTACTGCTGGCAATTTCAATGTATTACCGAGGTCCTCAAAAGGCTGGAAGGGAAGGATTTATGGGGAGGGACCCAAAGTTCTCCCAAATTGCTATCCCCCTCTTTGGCAATGATGCAGGCACCCCAAAAGGAGTTGGAAAACAGACAGGCAAAACTCTTGCTATTCAAAAGTATAGTGGTTTAAATCTTGAAACTAGCTGGAGACCGACTACTCAATGCAAAGAATTACACAAGTGTCATTCCAAAAATGGGATAAAAAGCTTGGGAACAGAGACAGGGGTTTTAATCAATCAGGTCAAAACTCTGTTTATTTCAACCTCATTTCAAACTAAGGGCTCTCTGTGAGAAGTTTTTCTCATGCCCCAATAAGAAAAATAAGCTGTAACACATTTTATAGCAAGAAAACAAATACGAAAGATCCCCAGTGAACCACATCACCTGGGAAAAGCGAGGAGAGAGTTAGTGTTCCTGATGCTTGTTAGGAAAAGGAAAACTGCAGAAACTCTCACACTCTTGCAAGCCTTCATGCCAAATTATGAACAAAGCAAAAAAGATTTACGGCTCTGTGGGTCACCTCTAATGACTCTGAGCAGTTTGCTTTTATGATTCTGTGACAACAGAGGAGTAAAAACCTTGAATAAAAAAGTGATTCCCTTGTTTAAACACTATCCCCACCAACTACACAAATTATTTTACACTCATACCAAAGCAACTGACATGCACGGAGATACTTTCATTGAAATAGGACCGTGTTTACTGCCGAAGGTGGCCACCATCTCACAACGAACAACAATTTCACAAACCAGAAGTGAGAAATCTGCTCTTGTCCATGGAGCAGGACAACATGAAGAAACCCCAAAGGTCTCCTGTGTCTACCAGTACAGAGCCAACCCCTCCTGCACAGGTGACACCTCCTGCAAAGGTACTGAGCCCACAGTCCCGGAGTACCTCTCACTGATGCAGAAGAGGTTCTCAGTGCACAAGGGCTCTGCCAGATTACACTTGTGAAGACGTACGTGCTTTCTTTGTTCAGGCATTTTGACTTTGCCATTCCCCTGTGACAATCCTCCTCCATCTCTCAGTTTCTACTGCCTCATTTCCTTACACACCTTCTTGGTGAAAATCACCTCCTTCCTCTTCTTTTACAGTAAACACTGAAGGGAAGCGCTATGAGACACCACCTTGGAAAACGAGGCCCCTGAATTTCCTACAGAAGGCAAATGGCACACAGGCTGCAGCAATCCTGCACACACCAACTTCACATGTGGGCTACAGCTGAAGCTCACTGCCAGTCCACCAAGGCTTTGATGCAAGGCAGCATAGTACCATGCTAGCCAGTGTCTTAGTTCTTCCTCAGCAGGCTTCACCAAACAAATTTTGTAATAATGATTTCCTGCATCAATAGTTGTAGCTTCTTGGGTTGTGAAGCCTTTTATCTTGTATTACCTCTGCCCCCTCCTGATTTCAAACAGATTTTGAAGGAGCCTTACAGCTCTGGGACCAAAGGAAAATGATATTGCTTTATGGTTTGAGCCATTTGACTTGTGAGTGTACCATGAGGCTGCAGCCTCAGTGAATCTCGACTCTAGATGAGAGAATATGATGACGGTTGGCAGCTAAGGCAGAGAGCTCTGAGAGGATGGGGCTGGTGGGTATATGGGAAATGGTGTTTGGCTACAGCTCTAGGATGTGCTGGTGGGTGCCATGCCTTGATTTATGTGTCCAGGATAAAGGGCAGCTGGCAAATGACTTAGAAATTATTTTGCTCTCTGTTAACACTTCCCAGGAAGGGCTGGACTAAACACTGCTGTGGAGACCATTAAACTATTGTTATTTTAAATCAGGTCCATCAGAGGAGACAATAGTGTCTCTCCTTGGTAAGGGCCTGTTCTGTGTTATTAGGAATGTAAAGTACTAGTTAAAATTTTCATTACCTATCTACCAACACTTCACTATGGTCCCAATAATTGGACTCATTTGCAGTGTTTTTTCTTTTGTGTTCTACTTTTTGGATATTGCCAAGGTTACCTTGCATAAATAAATCACTCGAGTGCACCTGTATCTATAAAGCAGAGTCCTTCTTCACTGTTTTGGGGCTTCTGATACGTTTTGCTGATTGTTCTGAAGCAAAAGTAAATCAAGCAGAAGTAAATCATGGCATATTAGGTTGTTTGGTTTTGATTATGCAAAACTGAACAAAATTGTCAACCTGTCATCCCATAAAGCCCAGAGGACAGTTGGCCTTTCTGCTGTTCGATGGAAACTGGGATTAAACCTCAGTAGAACTTTGTTGAGCATAATCATGTATTATATCAAAGGAAGCAGGGAAGAAGCTCTCTCAAAACAGGATTAAGGGATTGCCAGGCAGAATTCTTTCCAAAGTGAGATTTTATCTGTGCTTTTCATGCTCTACAAGACACCTTTTCTGTCACATTTTTCCAAGAAAGAGCAGTCTGTATTCACTGTTTGTGCGTCTACAGCACCGATGGGGTTTTAGTTACAGAAGAAGATAAAAGATGGTGCCAGCTGTACCCATTTCACCGTTTTCTGAACTACCTGTGTGACAAGTAACACAGAACAATAACACATGTCAGTTTTTGCTACAAAGAACCTTTGAAATTCTGAAAGGATCTGGAAATTTATATTCATGTTGTCTTAAGAAAATTTTTTATTAATTTCTACAAAAGGAAGCCTGGTGGTTTTAAACAAGCTAAACCAGTTAGATACGTGGTTTCTGACTTTTTTTTTTTCCCTGTTAAATTAACTTTCTGCTGAAAAGTACAGTAGGCTTAGGCTTGTATTACAGTGTGTAACTTGAACTTTCCCATGTTTTCCAACCTTGTCTGATTTGACCTAATTAGCATGGGCATCTGAGCAGTTTTGCCTGAGGTTGCAATAACTCCTGTGACAGAGTTGGTGAATGGAGAAGGGGAGAGCACTGACGTTTTTCTACGCTATTTTGTCAGGTTTTTCCCCCCATGTTCCTTCTTGGTGATGCAGCTGTAACCAAACTGAACAGCGAACAGCTGCTTGTGCAGTCCCTGCCAAAGCTGCTGCTGGGCTGCAGTTTGCACTGCAGCTGCCTCCTGCCCTTCCCACTTCTGTCCCTCTGTCTCTTCCTCAGCTCTGCCAGCTGCCCTCTTTTCAAATGTTCAGGTTTTCTTAGTACAACACAAGACAACAACTAGCCTTGTTCTGTTAGTGTCCTGGTTTTAGCTGGGATAGAGTTAATTGTCTTCTTAGTAGCTGGTAAGGTGCTATGTTTTGAGTTCAGTATATGCAAAGAATGTTGGTAACACACCGATGTTTTCAGTTGTTGCTAAGTAGTGTTTAGTCTGAAGGCAAGGATTTTTCAGCTTCTCAAGCCCAGCCAGTGAGAAAGCTGGAGGGGCGCAAGAAGTTGGCACAGGACACAGCCAGGGCAGCTGACCCAAACTGGCCAAAGGGGTATTCCATACCATGGGACGTCACATCTCGTATAGGAACTGGAGGGGGGAACAGCTCGGGGACTAACTGGGTGTCGATTGGCGGGTGCTGAGCAATTGCACTGTGCATCATTTGTACATTCCAATCCTTTTATTATTACTGTTGTCATTTTATTACTGTTATCATTATCATTATTAGTTTCTTCTTTTCTGTTCTATTAAACCGTTCTTATCTCAACCCATGAGTTTTACTTCTTTTCCCGATTCTCTCCCCCATCCCACTGGGTGGGGGGAAGTGAGTGAGCGGCTGCGTGGTGCTTAGTTGCTGGCTGGGCTTAAACCATGACAGTTAGCTGCATTAAACTGGAGAAGATCTCATCACTGCATATGCTTATCTAATCTTGTGGTCAGCAGCACCAGCGTGTCATCAGGCTCTGTATTAGACAAGTTAGTTTTACACAGCCACACATACAAACTCGTATATATTTATATGCATGCAGTCTGTTTGTACTCAAGTCACTTCCAAAACCTCCCTGTTCATAGGGCTACAAACTTTGCATTTACAGAAGGCAAATTTCTTGTCTCCTTCAATTAAAAGGCCCTTTTGTTTTCTGAGTGAGTGAGGCTAACTGTCCTTCTCTGTACAGACCATGATGTGATTTTTTTGTTCATCTTGTGAGTTGGTAACCAAAATTACATACAGGATACTTGGTGCAACTTCACCTGTGTCTTGATTTCTCCTGGACTTCTGCCTTCTTTTCTCCAACTTACTTCAGTACCACTGCTCATAAAGAGCATTGGATTTACGGGTATCATAATACTTCTCACCTGAACACTGCCTAGTTGTGGTTATAGTGGGGGTCTTGGGTTTGTTTCTGTTCTGTATCACTGAAATGTCTTCCTCCCTTGTGTCAGTGGAAGAATGAGGACAATCCCCTCTTTCTAGGTCACTGTCTCCCAAGGTACGTGACAGGTGGAGCAGGCCATGTACTCCAACATCTAGGTTGGCTCGTCGGCCAGCATTCCTGGGGTTTCATTTCATGACACAGGAAAACAGAGCGATGTTCATTCATGTCCTGCCACTGTCTAGTGTCTTCATTTCTCTTTGCTTCAAAATTATATTATTTGAGGTATTTTGCCTATACTGAACATAAATACTCTATGATGTGACTTGACTTGAGTAATGTTACACTTAATTCCGTTTCAGACTTACCTAGAATGTCTGAATCAAAATTGCTTCACTTCAGGGTGTTACTGTTATCTGAACTGTAGCAGATATAAGATAACGTGCTTGTGCTCTGACCTCCCATCCCTGCTTGCTTTTCTAAGTTTGATAGTGAGGAATAGCTAGGAGGGGATCCTCAGTCCCTTGCCTGAAGACCAGAACACCAACTCTGGGGTCTGGAACAGCTGCACTCTGGGAACAGCAGATGCAATCAATATTTCTAAATATTTAACTTGAACAAGAAAATTGCTGGCCTGCTCTCAGCAAACAATGGTGAGCTATAAACAATATGTGGTTTGTTTTTTTATTCAGACAGTTACTCCTTCATTGAAAGTGTCAAACAGCTGTCTACAAGGAATAACAGATGATGTTATGAATGAGGCACTTCCTTTAGTTTCCTTAGAGTCGGTCACTTTCTGTGATGGCCACTTACATTCTTAGTGTAGTTGAAATACTAGACTGTACCGAGGCTGGAAGACTTAATTGCCAAGATGAAAAGGGAGCACACGTTACTGAGGTTTTGAATGGCCGTGGCAGTGTTTCGTCCTAGAGAGGGAAATAACTCTGTGTGTGTCCAAGTGTGCAGCATTCACCCAGTACTAAACTAACCTCAAGTAGTTGGATGTTATTGTTGCATTACTGTTGATTTGGGGAGCAAATCTGTAAATGGCTCTTCTCTCTGTTTGTGGATTCTTAGTACATAATTAACAGAGCATCATGCACGCTAACCTAAATGCTGATCAATCCTCCTAGCTAGTGGTTCTTAAACTAGTGAACTTCTATATAATTAAAGATGTGAAAGTACAACTTCAACTTCTTGCCCTTTTCATCTGCTGTCCCTTCAGGCTGTGCAATGACAAACCTATGTACAATTCCATTTCAAGCTGGAAGGAGGAGTAGGTTTGGACTTGAAATATACTGACGTTCATGACTTCTGTGTGACCTTCAGATTTCCAGAGTTTAGTATCTTGATTCAAGAAGTGCTACTAAAACTCATTTCTGTTCTGTTTAAAATCGGAGAACAGTAAAAGCCTATAGCTAAGCATTCAGGTCAGCCCAAACCAGTATTTTCTGCCAGTGGAACATCTGTTCTCTCCTTCTGTCTGGATCATGATCAATTCTATCACACACTGCAATACATTGTCTTAATATTGTGTTTTACATCTGTAATATTACATCTTTTCATCTTTAACTCTAGTAGTGCATCATGTTGGTAAGACTGGCTCTTGACTTACCTTAAACCTCTGATTGTGAAAATCCCTTGATTTTTCAAATAGATGATATAATTCATAACTGCTGTTTCTCAAGCCAGATACAATTAACAGCCAACTGGATATATACAGTGACCTGGCTCTCCACAGCTAGTTTTACAGCTGTCTGATGGCTATAGCTGGTACTTTCCATAGTAGATGATGATTTGTTTGAAGGCTCAAACTGTGAGATGCTGTAATTAAGACAAGTGGAGGATTTGTGGATGGATATCTAAAAAGATTTGGACGATGTATCACAGAAGCTCCTGAAGCGGTGACTTGGGAGAAGAATAAAAATATTACCTACGATATTATTATCTGTCACAAAGTCTCATCAAAATTAAACTGAAGTGTGTCCGACTATTGCTATCTGAAACAGAGGCTTCTTGTACAGAAATTCATGCTTAAACCTCATTCAGAAGGGAAACACTAAGACCATTCAGAGAGAAAAGGCAAATTACAATTTCTCTACAAGAAGCTGAGAACATGAGGACTCTTGCAACAACTCATAACAAATAGGCTACTTCATTTATTGTTTATTTCCCCATATGAATGAATCAACCATCTTGGAAACTCCATCACACACAGGGCAGAAAAAGTTATTTTCAAAAGGGACATACATCCCTAAAATAAGTTTAAGATGTACAGATTTATAATGGGAACCAAGAGGGAGGGGAGAGGACAAAACCAAAAACAATGACATTGCAGTCAGACTTTGACTTTCAGTTACAGAAGAGATCTCTATCTCCATGTAAGTAGGGTTTTCAACTATTAAATAAATGGCATCTTAAAAATAGAACATTTGAGAATTTCAACACATGTCTTATTTCTTCTAAATAAATATTGCATGGAAATGATTCTGTTTTGCCACCATAGCTGCCTCCTCTCCTCCTGGGACTCAACCACCACCTCTGTTTTTCCTTGGATTCATGGTTTTGTTTCCTAACGGCAAATGCTATTTCCTCCACTGTTATGTTTTGGTTTGGGTTTTTTTATTTATTATTTTTTTGTTTGGTTTTTGGTTTTTGTTTTTGTTTTTGTTTTTTTTTAAAGGCCTGAACAGGCCCAAGTCAAAATGATGAGCATCTTTCCTAACCCTTTGCAGGCCTCTGACCTAGCTCAAGGTTGAAATACGATGGCTTTTCAAAAATTTCCTATTATTTAAACAGTCTTCTCCATGACCTGAAACAAAACACAGCTTCTTGCTATGTAGCTTAGTCCTGAGGCTTCCACTGATCGCTTTTGAAATGAGAGCCCCCAAATAGCCCCCCACATGCCCGTAACACAAACTGCCTGTGATCTCATTTCCTCCGAAGCCTGGGGGAGCAGGAGCAGTTCTCGCACAACTGTCTTTGCATGGTAGCAGAGCACGTGCTGCCTTTTCCCAACTGTAAAGAAGCAAATGCCAGTAGTTCATCTGCCTTCGCTGGGTGTCTTCTTACCAACTTTGCTCACCCGGCACCCTTGCACGAGCTTTCCTAGGAGCAGGACAACAGATTATCACTCTCTGGGCAGCAGAGTGCCCAAAGAGCAGGCGAGGACAGGACCTGGTGCACCCATGGGCTGCACCAAGCTGGATGCAGGAGCGGGGCAGCCGCACACCCTGCCTCGCAGGTTGTGGCAGGCAGTTGCCCCGGGGCTGGCAAGCCATGAGCAAGCGGCTCTCCGACAGGAACCTGGCCTGGCAGCAGGGAGGGAGATGGGTGTATGCGAAATGAAGTACCAGGGGTACCCGTGTCCCTGCTTCACCTTATGCTTCCCCCTAAGACTTTGCTATCATTCTTACAGACTCCCACAGCGGTTTTCAGGTTCAATAAAGCTTACTGCCTGCCTTCCTCCTCCTCAGCTGGTGATCCTAAAAACAGCTTTGTTTGAAGACAAAGTCAGAAGAAGGCATCGTCCCACTAGTATGGAATCAAGCTCCAAAGTGCACGTCAAGCCTTCGGGCCGGCTGGCCATCGCTGCGCTTCCTGAGAACAAAACAGTTAACACTGAGCCTCTCTCTGTCCCTGGCTTATTCAGAGCAGTTGCTCCTCCAGGGAGGAGGAGTACAAGTGAAGTTTGATAAGGAAAATGGGGAGGGGGGGGACATGGACCTTCCTTCCATTGGTTAGGACAACTTATCCCTGAAATGCACTAAGGCTTTTGATAAAGTGAACGTAAAAGGACAGCCTCTTGAAGCTGCAGGAAGACCCGGCCATGATCCCGGCAGTCCTGCGCTGCCAGGGGAGACAAGAGGAGAGCTCCCTTGTGCTCAGGACAAGGGCAGGACCACAGCACACTCCTGCCAGCTCCTCCCAGAGGCAAGAGGACTCCAGGCTTCCTTGTGGCAGGGCTCATTTCTACAGAAACTACTTCTGGAAATGCAGACCTTTTGTTGATATTTATTTACTGTCCATTTTCGGAAGCCTCAAAACCACAAGAAGGTACTTTACAAAGGGGGTACTGCTACATGCATGCAGACCTGTTCCTCCATCCTGAAATTATGTGGAAAAGGGAGCTAATTCTTTCCTGTAAGCACAAGTATTTTGGGATACCATCCTTCTCTTTGCCACTCCCACGGGTTTGTCAGAGATAGGGCGAGGGATGCGAGAGGGGACCAGAGGGCTAAGGCACACTATTAGATATGAGGACGGCAGGACGCTGCTGTCATGCAACAGGAAATCTTTGGGTAGAGAAGGGTGTCATCTTACTGCATACACTAATGCCATGGATGCCGCCTTCACTGTTACTGTCACCTGCAAAATTGCAATTTCAAAACTGCAGCTCCTGACAAGGAAAAAATGCTTGCAAACAGTTAATTATCCCTTTTGTGTTCTCTTGACAGATTTCTAAGTTGCTGGGCCCATCCTGTAGTTTGGCTGAGAAAAAGCACAAGTCACCTCCCCCATGAAGGATGCCCTACTTTGGTACCAAATCCTGCTCTTAGATATTCACTGAGACCAGCAACGGTTGCAGGCAAATACCCAAATGCAAAATTTGTCTTATGTTCCACATTCAGCCACTTAGTCCCTCCTTAAACAGAAGTGATTCCTCCCCATGTAAGCTCTCAGACTCAGAACCATGCCCAAGCAATCCGAGTGACCCAGTACAGCTGTCCACCCCCACCCATCGGAATGACAAAAAGCAACCAGTCAAGGAGTCCTCAGTGTGAGTGACATCCCTCCACCACCGAAGAAAGGCAGAGCTGTTTCCAACCACGCCTGGTCATTTTGCCACCCCAACTGTTTCTGGCTTACAAGGCTTAAACCGAGCAAGACCCTAAGTAATACAGTTCGAGTGCTAAGGGCTTCTGTGTGCGTGAGTGCATGGCAAGGAGGAGGACCAAAGCAGCGACGACTTAAAAAGTGAACTTGCAGCACTGAAGGCAGTGGCTTCCCCCGCTTCTCAGGACAGCAGCTGGCTGAGAAATGCAAGAGGGTGGGGTTGGAAAGCAGGCAAGGCAGACCACTTTGCTGTTTTTATTGTAACATAACGCTTTTCGGTGCTGCTGAGGTTGTTGCTACTTGCCATCTGAGGAACAAAGACACCAAAGATTGCATCCATGCTTGGAAAAACATTTCTC
Organism: Buteo buteo; assembly: GCF_964188355.1. Classification (NCBI taxonomy): domain Eukaryota; kingdom Metazoa; phylum Chordata; class Aves; order Accipitriformes; family Accipitridae; genus Buteo; species Buteo buteo. The sequence continues at coordinate 66,490,891 of NC_134171.1, read as the reverse complement.
TGACATGTCTTCTGGGCACACAACTGTTGCAGACTGTGGGATGTTGCATAATAACCTCTGGAGGCAGATTTCCTTCTTGTCGGCACTTCTTCATGTGTGATTATTGTCCTGCTGGTTATTCGTAATAGAAATGTTTATAGACCATCAATACATTAGGCCATTCAGGCAATTCATTGCACTTCATTGTTTGAAAGGAAGGTGCCATCAACGCCGAGGCTTTCCTCCATCTCTTCTTTTTCAAGGCAGCAAAGCGCTACCCTAAAAATGCAGTTCAAAGTTTTTCCAGTGTAACCAGATCCCTTCCACCTTGATTTATTTTCCCTTGCAGGTGCTTTGTATCCAATGATTCAACAAGTTAGACTGTTTCTGAGGCTTCAAAAGTGCAAAAAAGTTCAAGGTATTTGACCACCTTGAGCACCAGTTAAGGCGTATTTGTTTCCAGTCTCAGCCACTGTAAACCCTGTCTAGCGTAGTGTACCAGTTCGGTCATGCTACTGTTCAGTGCCAGAGTGCACGTCGCTGTGCTGAGTTCAGCAAAAAACTCTGGAAAAAGGGGAGGGAGAAAGAAAACATTTGGTTGGTTTCACAAAACAGGCACATCCGACAGGCTAGGGGGCAGTGAGGAGCGACAACAGCAGCACACTGACAGTTGGCAAGTCCCATTAAACATTGTTCATGCAGAGAGGTCAGCAATAGTAGAAGGCTGGGAAATGTAATAAGTGCACGAGGCACAGCACGCAAGAGGAAAATCACACTCACACACGCCTACACACACTGAACCGCCTCCCCAGGTGCTGGCTTTAAAAGGACATCGAGACTCCATGGTAGGTGGGCAAAAGTTTGGGTGTTCATACCCCAGTTACTGCTGTGTGCTTCCCCCAGATTTTAAACAGGCCAAATTTGAGTGTCTTTCTGAGTGATGCCGGGAAGCACACACAGCCGTCATCAGACTGGTCCCTTTCCTTCATCCATCCTCAAACCTTGGAGACATCATGATTTCTCAGCTGAACAGGTTTAAAAATTTATAGAGCTTGCCAGGCTATACAGCTCAGATTTGGGTTGCCTTTAGCTGGGCATGTCAGGCAGATTTCACAGAGTCCTCCTACCCTGCCACCAGCTTGAGGCACCACGCTCCTCCTCCCACATGGGCAGGAGAAGGCTCTTGCAGCATATCTGAATCTGCTGGGAGATGCTGGCAGGCTGCATGCCCTGCTCTGTGCTGGCAATCATCTGTGCAGGTGACAGTGAGTTACAGGAAATTATCACACCTATTCCTTTCCAGTCACCTTTCCAAGATATTCCTGCATGACCTGCCTTCTAGGGACATGGGCTCGTCCCAGTCCCTCGGTCCCTCCAGCCTTGATCGTGTTGCCAGGTACCTTTTCAGAAACCGCCCGTTCTCAGCTCTCCTTATTTACACACAAAGATTGAACCTGGAGGCTGAAGATTTCTGCTTGGCTGTGCAAGGAACTCTTCAGCAGCAGAGAGCACAACACTTTCATTCTAATACTTTCCAATTCAGAAGCAGAGAACACATTTCCCCTGATTTCCCTCCTTTTGTGTACAAAATGGGTATCCATTCCCTCCACAGGAAACAGAAGAGCTGTAAGCAGGGACAAGGAGTCTGAACACCCTGCCTGGGCAACCAGAAGATAATCTGATCTGGGACCACAGTACTTTGTGAAAGGAGAGTGACTTCACATGCACACGTGCAACCTCAGCTTGTCCTTGCTGTGGGAAATCAGAGGCTGAAGACAACCTCTTACAGCCTCATGATCCACGGTGCTACTCTGCATTACAGTGAGGAGCTGGGTCCTGTGCTGGAAGCAACTGGTTGCGGACCCGCCAGAAAGCACTTCAGCTCTGCACAAGTGACTTGGACATAGTTAGAACTAACTGCTTTCCACTAACTTATGACTTCCCTGTTTAAGAGGACTCGATAACTGAAGGCCACTGCTCTTTCCTCTTCTTATGCCCTATGAATTGCACAAAAGAATCAAGGATATGGCCTTTTTTTTAGTTTTAGGTACTCACTCTCCGCACCTCTTAGCATCTGTACATTACACTGAATATCAACAAGTTCCAGTTCTGAAATTCCTCCACCATCCTGAACAGTGACAACAACTGCTAAGCCTACATGAGTATTTACTCTTCTGCACAGATCTACTCCCTAAGGAGTATTTACTACCCCGGTCATCATTCCCCTACATCAAAACAGCAACACATAGCAGGTTCTGAATTTAGTCTTGATTGATGCAAGATTGTGCTCAGGCTGCCCTCCCACAGGTTTTCCTCCAGGACTCATTCCTTTGGCTTACCAGCAGCATCCACTGCTCCTTCTATGTGACAGTCTTTTCTCAGCCTTTAGAGGCTAGAATCCAAAATACTACACATGAATTGCTGCTGTGAGCACAGATTTGCTCAGAGGACAGCCAACAACTGGAGTTACTTTATTCAAAGGTGACTTGCAAAGCCTTTTGAATTTCAGCAACTGCCTCATTAGTGTGACTATTTTTACAGCCTTCCAACAATTCAGCCAGGCACATCGTGTTTATTTTCTTTCGCAAGTTTGCCAACAGATCATGGCAAATCTTCCCTTTGCCCACAGTAGCTCACAAAACTTTGTGTTTTACGGAAAATGACACTGCAAATGCCACATGGGATGGCAGGTTACAGACTGAACTGCATCTGCTCTAGGGCTTTTGCTTATCCACCACTGCTTGTACCACAGGACAACACAACATTTTTAACTACAAAACTGTAAAATAAAAAAAAGTAGGAGCAATTTTAGAAATGCTGCTTGGCAAGGACTCCAATTGAAGTGCTGCTCAGCTTCTCTGTTATGGAGAGAAGCCAGCTTCACCGTTTTCAAGACAAAAATACCTGGAAGTTTGACAAACAAACTGAAACACAAGGGTACAGGCCAAAAAGATGTTTTTAAAGAAAACGGACCAATTCAGAAAAGCTAAGCGCCCCAAAGGGAAAAACAAACAGAAAAAAAACACCCTTATGCTTCTTGTGTTACCATGGAGCGAGCTGGCTGGTTTCCTGCACTTGATACCCTCATGCCTTAGCTCTTAGACATTTGAGGATGCCAAGACAACCTTTTAATTGGAACACTCGTCATTATATCACCACCAAGTATCTCTGCCAATAACCTGCCAATAAGCCATAGCTGTCTATTTCGACATTTTTACTGCTTTGTTCTTTAGGTATGGTGTTTGCTACACTGAGTGTTAGGATTTAAGCAAGTACATACACATAAACACAACACATAAGACAGAAAAGCCAGAGGGCAAAAACTTACCCTTATTCTTCCTGACCAGTGCATCAGCCCGTTCCCAAATATCATACGCATAGAGGATATAGGAAGTAATGTTGACGTAGGAAGAGGTGATGCTTGGGATATTATAAGGGACAGTGACTGAAGAGCCAATGCTGTTGCCGCTGCAGTTGCTAGCATTCGATCCTGGCTGAGAACTCACAGAACCAGCAGGAGAGGCCATTGGAGAAAGAGAAGGCATGCCTGTGCTTCTGCAGGAGAAAGAAACACCACCACAAACATTTCATTTCAGAGTCGAAAGTCTTGCCACAAGACTGGCTTATGCCAGGAGCTATCCAGTATCATCTAGGCCTGCAGCATAGAGTGTTAAAAACTGAGATGCATTCAGCTACATAACAGGTAATTGTCCTCTGAGTGCAAGGCCAAGGTTTTTGAATTGATTTGCGACTCTAAGGACTCCTCTTGACAAAAGAAAATGTGGGACCAGACATCAGAAAGGGCCACCCATCCACCTTCCAAAATCTACACCTCCTCGTGCAAGCCTTCACCAGATTCTCTAAGTGTTTTTTGCTAAAGACTTCCATTTCAGGCGTGCTGAAGCTCCCCACCTACAGAGGCTGGAGCTTTCTGACAGCTAGTCAAAGCAGCCAGGTCAGCCTACACACACTTATTTATAGACCTAGGGAAGCTAAATGCAGCCAGCTGCCCGCCTTCCAGACACAGGCTGGCTTCATCACATCGCTTCACCCCCACCACTTCAACCAACCTCATTTCAGTCACTGGTATGAGCGAGCTTCCACCACTGCTCTTGGGAGACCATTTAATTCCCAATAACCTACGCTGTCCAAGGTGGCAGAAAAATAACTGGAATTTCAGCATCACTACTGAAGACCAAACCACCTTCTCTCAACTGCAAAGTTTAAAAGGGACAGATGTGGAGCTGGATAGCTATCTGCCAAATGCAATTACCACAGGATAGAGAAAAAGTCTTACTCATTGTCATTAAAACACAGCACCAGTCTGCCAGGCATTGGGCCAAACACTGTTATGGGACATCTTGCCTTTTACTTTTGCTGCCACATACGCAGCAACACTGCTGCAGATACATAGAAAGGACAAAATGCTCAATAACTCACAAATTAGAAAATTAGTTTCTTTTTCTTAATTGGTGACTGAGGTAAAGAGAAAAATATTAAAGTATCACCTCAAAGTTATGCTACCACAGGCTGAAGGCATAATCCTACTGGACAGTGGCCAGGGAGATGGGGATGGTACCCTCTTAAGTCTGAAACGATCTCTAGATGAGAGCGACAGAACAGAACAAAGATGACAACAACAGGGACTCTGAAATAGCATAGTGATGCTACCTTCCTTGCTCCTCTGGCCTGTTTCTCTGGTGGAGAACTGCTCTGCCTGATACACAGTAACTCTGGACCTCATAACAAAAAAACCCCAACCTTTCCAATGAGAAAAGACAGGAAAGAGAGAGCAGAAACCTACTCATGCCCCCTAACAATATGATTTCAGGTGGTACGAAAGAGCGAGCGGTGAGGCACTCAAACGCAGCCTGCAACTCAAATACTCGGGATACTATTTTCACTCACACCCTTATAGACACATCACAACATACATCTTTTTAAATCTTACCTTGCAACACATGGAGAAGGTGCTTGTGTTACTCTGGAAGAACTCTGCAGTAAGGAACAGAACTCTTGTTAGGTATGGGCTATTCAGCCAACATCAGTAACTACTGCAGCCAGCCAGCTGGCAGCTTAGTAATACGCATGCCCTACCTTGAAGTGGTCATTCAGGATCCTGGAATAATTTATTGCAGTGTCTTTTTTGTAACGAAACATTGCCATGTGCAGAATGGACTGGCAGCGCATGCTGTGAACAGAAACACAACCAAGAGTAAGAGTTCACGCTCACCGCTGCCTGCTCAGCAGTCATCAGCCTTGTGGGATGGAGGCAGGCACACATCAGCTGTATTGCAAAGTCAAGAAAGCTCAGAATTTCTCCTCCTGCTCATCTTAAAGAAAGACTCTGTAAAAAAATCACAAGGGGGAAAAAAAAACCCAACAAAAAAAACAACCAAACAAGGAAGGGCCATGTCTGGTCTTTTACATAAAACAGGTGCCCAACCTCTTATAGGTGCCACAGGCTGAGTAAGCCTCTGTCCAGAAGTGCCTCAGCTACGTTCAACTACAGCTTCAGTTACACAGCTCAAGCACGGACAGCCAAATCGCATTCTTTCACCTTAGGTGAGAGCCCTTATGTGCTCTCAAGTTACCAGCAGATCAAATTTTAGAGCCTGTGCCTTCCACATGTAGTCCCTTGTGATATCCCAGCTCACTTTAGAGATGTTCCTGTTCATTCTGGTTTTTATATTGTGGGGTTTTTTTCCTTGCAGAACTCTGATTCCCATTTAACTCATTCTTTTGCCCCTGAAAGTAACGGGTCTTTCACTCTATCAAGTCTAAAAACAGAATATGAAGGTGCAGAACAACGGTTACGCACCATAACACAGCAAAGATTTTTTCTTGTGAAGATGCTGAGGAGTCCGTAAAGGATTTCAATGTCATGGCGAATCTAAGGAAACAAACAGAATCTTGTCAGTCATCAGGGCTCTGAAGTCCTACTGTTTATGAAAAACCAGTGCATGCCGTTATCTCAAGCACTGGTCCAAAAGTCAAGAAACCTGCCCCGAGTTCTTAGTCCTGGCACCAAGTGCTTTGTATGATCTTGAGCAGAGGACTGTCTCCAAATGCCTTGTTTTCCACGCAGCAGGAACAGATGTGGCCCCTTATGCGACTCGCTCTCCTCTTACACTGATTAATGGGCAACATCCCTACAAGTAGATGCCCCCCGTGGGCCACCTACAGGCCTGAGGCCCAGAAGAGGTGCCCCCACCACTGACTACAACACTAATTCAAGTGTTTCTGGACAAGACAGACATCTCAGTGGAAATGTTTCTTTTGGCAAAGAACAAATAAGCAAACCTCCTTTTTGAAAACAAAGCAACAGTAGCATCTTGGAAATGCAGTCCCTCAAGACCAAAAAGCAAACAATGTCATTTAAAAAGTTTGAAGTCTACCACAAAAAAAACTCTGACAGCTCTTTCAGCTCTAAGGTCAGAAGTCAAATCAGCTCTCGAAAACTCACATAACCTGTAATTTCCATATGAATAAACTGATACCTGTCTCTCTTCTATCCAGTACATGGTTCCTTGGATTGCACTGCCTGCATATGTCATAATGTCTACGATCTACATGCATCTACTATGGCTGTGAAACTAAACAGGGAACGTTGCTAAAAGAAACCCCAATGAAGTGCACTGGTACAAAGACACATGGGAGAAACCAGTAAAATCTGCCTTCAATCAAGCTGCAAGAGCTTTGGGGCACAAACCGCTCTTCCACGTGCTAGATTGTTGCTTTGATTTTTTTTAACTGACATACTATTGAGCTCACATGCAAAAGCAACTTCAGTTCTGGATAAAGTAAAAACTCCTTCCTGTCCTCGATTATCTGAACCAGTGTCCTCTGGTGTACCTCAACTGCAAAGCTCAAATGCTGAGGAGGACATGGTGCCTACTTCTTCTGATAAGCAATGCTGAAACACATTTCAAAGGATTTGTCTCTGGTGCCTCTGGATGGTCTGTCTGATGCTTGTACAGCAACCCAAACTCTGCTCCATGGTGGGAATCCAGAGCTGCCACAGTTGCAAACAAGCAATGCAACTAACCCTTCCCCTCCAAACATGCTGCCTAACCATCATGCTTTGAAAACCACTTACTTGAGGAGATCTATGGTGCCCCTGAATATGCTGTAAGCTGATTTTGGTGCTGGTGCATCCGATTCCAAGGCAATCCCATACTCAATGAAGGAAAGGGCAGCATCTAGGTACTGAAAGGCCTTTCCAGTCTTGTCGGTCTATTGGGAAGAAAATTCTAATTTTTAGACTAAGACAAAAACTGCTTCTCTCAAGTGTACCTGAATTCCCTTTTTTTCCCCTAGTTAGGCAGGATTTGAAGAAAGAAAAAGATGCAAGTCAGGCCTCCAGGTGATAATTAAAGGATTCTCAGCAGAACCCCTAATGTGGTCCCAGTCATCAGCTTTGTGGGCTCTGGCTATTCGTATCTCTTCCTCTTGCTCAACATTTTCCTTAAGTAATTTATTACCTTCACGTTTTTGGATATTATTGTCTCATCTTGGGGGCCTGCTTTGGGAGAGGCAGATGGGGCCTTCCCATTGCAGTATTCCCTCACTTCATTTTCACAGGTAAATGGCAAGTAGCAAATGTACATTATCTGACTGAGCCATAATTAGCAAAAAAATAGGTTCATTCATGCATGCTGTTAAACTGCACATAGTGGAGAAAGCTAGTTACATCTGCAAAGGGCACTTCCAAGTCTTGTCCACCAACACAGGATCCTGACGTTTCAGAGTAAACTGTCTTAAAACTATCTTCCAAGGACTTTGTGATAGCTCTGCAAAGCAAACAGGCCTGCTAACCTCAGACAACATCAGTTCTGAATCCTATTCTCTAGGCACATTCTCTAGATGTGTTTACAACAAAGGGAAATGCCTGAACATTTGGCAAATAAAGACAGCCTCCCCACATATGACTTGAACATGCTCCATGTAGGGAGTATGGAAGTAACGTTAGCCAGCGAATCTTATTCACGTGCATGCAAGTATCAGGTCTGAATGCAAGAGCTGGTTAACATTTCTAGCACAGGGCCATGACTTACCATTGCATCAGCTTTGTGCTTCAGCCTCTTGGCCACTTCTATGTAGTATTCTATCGGATGCTGCCTGAATTGGGGACAGAAAGAGGAAAAACAGAAAACAGAGAAAAAGAGTAGGATAAATTTTACCTTCTTATCTACAGGATGCTATGAGTCCGAACATCCTGTTTTGGTAAGCTTGTTACAGCCTTATCAAACACACGTTACAGTTATGATAGTCACTAAATGAATGTTGTCTGCATGTTCAGAAATACATAGCAGTTGAATGGACAGATAAAATGAATTGATTTCTTAAAAAATGTATGTTAGAATAACACTGAAAACTTACATTTCTAAGTAGAAAAAACACTGGAGGTTAGGCTACTATGAGGCCAAGTTTACTTCTTTGCTCCCATGGAAAGATAGTAGTTACGTGATGCCCTATCATTCCTCAAGTACAATACCAGCAATACATTTTTGATTGAAGCATACAGTAAACTCTGCAGTATGACACACTCAGACCAAAAGAGCTTGCATTCAAGTTATCTGCTTACAAGAGATATGGTGTGCAACGCTTCTACAGAGCTGGGTCTCAGTCAACACATAAATGATGATAAATTTGGACTGCACACATTTCTGCGCATTGGGATAATCTATTCACCATGGAAATGGCATACAGCCACCTGTGCGCTAACAAAAGGAGCAAGTAGAGTCATAGCCTCTCAGAAAAAGTCAGTTGCCTGCCCAGCACCCTGTCACAGAGGAGTTTGCCACTTGTCAAGAATCAGACAAATCAAAACCCATTACTTGTAGGCAGGCACAAGACACCTCCTCTCAGAGTTCAAAAGTACTTAATTTCTAGAGTAGCTTCCCTCAAACCAAGAACTGTTGTAATGAGACCTTTGCTTTGTGGTGGGTGGGCTAAGTCCCAGACACAAGAAGGCAGTACAGGGCAGGTCTCAGACATCTCTCTCTCTCTTTCCTCCCCAAAGAAGTGATCAAGAAGCAGAAGCCTGGGTGGCTGCAGGGCCAGCCTTGTCTGGTGTATTCAGAAAGTACAGGTGATGGGTGTAAAACAAAAACTTACTTTTCAAACGTGAGTTGAGGTCCCCTTGGCTTGGAGGCACCATTTGGCAAAGAAGGCACTGGGAAAGGATTTGTGACATCCCCTGGAGATCCCTGAAAAAAACACAGAGTGGAGATAAAGCTGGTTAGAGAGATGTCTAAATCAATTCCAAAGCTTGGCTTTCCTAAATTTCAAGAGAAAATGTTTATTTGTCCCAGGCATAATCTATTCTCCAGGCTCTCCAGCTCTTCTTACTTTCTTCCCCAGTACCCCTTTCAATAATGGAAATGGAAACTTGGCATCCTACCTGACTGCTAGCAAGGCTTAATACCATTCAAACTTCTCCCAAGCATGGAGAAATTAAGTAGCAGGTTTCCTTGCACAATGGCTAAAATAGCAGTAAGGCTGCAAGCAGCACGTTTTTCACGGCCACTAGCCAAGGCAGAAGGGGTAATATCCATTCACACTTATTTCCAGCTTAACCACATGGAAATTGCTGATTCTCCACTACTAACTACATTATCAGGAAAAAGCAAGCAGTTAGAAGCCAGCTAATACAGCATGCACAGTCTAGCTTAACACACACAGCAACATCCTAGATCACACACACAGAGCCATGAGTAAGCAGCAATATAATTGAATTTTATAACCTCAAAATGCAAAGATCCAGCTGCAAGGATCATCAACAATTTTGTAAGCAAGCTATAAAACCTTATACCTAGGTCACGGTCAAAACCACAGGTTGCTTGTTTCTTATTTTTAAGCAATCCACTCTTTCTTTCTGTAAACACACTTATTTTTACACCAATATTGTACTTGCAGTTGCCTACAGTCAGAAGCAGTTACTACCATAAACACGATTCTCTTGCCTTTGTTTTTCACATGGTCACCCCTTCTCACTATGTTTCACTGGTAAGATTAAAACAGATGATGGAAAGTCAGCAGAGAAGTTACAACACAGGCTTTTGAGCTAGCAACATAAGGTCACAGATAGCCATTAAAGGGGTAAAAATGCTTCAAAGAGCTTTCTCTGGTGGCTTGTTTATCTTCCTTCCTTTTTAATATCCTCAGAGCATGTTTCTCAAGAGAATCACACAGCACCCATGGGTTGCAGGAAACATCCTGCCAGTTATAATGGATACCTACTTTGATGCCCTTTGAGAGCTCAGCGGGATTTCTCTCCACTTTCTTGTGCTTGGAGAACAAAGGATCCTTGTGGTTGCTCTCGTTCCTGGCAGTGTTATCCACGACAGGCAGCTCGCTGCTCTCACTTTTGGGTCTCTTTTGGGCCATCTTGGTTGACTTTGGTGGAGGATGTACAGGAGACATGGGTGGCAGCGGTGGGGGTAGCAGGAGATCTTTCTTCTGGGTTTCAAGTGAAGTTTTTGATGCTCTGGAGATGGGAAGCAAATTCAGCAATTGGGATGAATATGGTGTACATATAAGGTAGGGATTTTTTTAAAAACATAGTTATATCATGTGCCAGTTCTCTTTAAATTTCTCTGGAAGTGTGAAATGAGTTGTTAACATAAAGAATCCAACAAAAGCAAAACAAAACTTCAGGGACTTCACTGGCATTAGGTAACACATCTTAAGCCGCCAACAACACACAAACAAGTTGGTTTTCAAGTAGGAATAACCTTCAGGACTTATCATTGGAGTAAATGCTTGCAACCAGAATACGAGGCTGTTGCAAAAAAAAGGCATCCCTCCAACACAGCCCCTTTTCACTGAAAGAGGAAGAGAGGCAATCACAGCAACTAAAATCCCTGGCACAAATCACCCAACAAGGCAAATGAACTGCAGCACTACCTCTCTTTCCCAATTATGGTAGAAGATATCTTCTATGGTCAGAGATACTCACCTAGACATTTGATCCCGTATGTGCTTTGACAGAATTCAACTGAGTCATTCCTTGCCAGGACTCACCAGCTCAACTAGACAACACTATAAAGTTGAGAGGATTCCAGTGATAGAGACTTAAAATGCTGTGCTTTTAAATGGCAGAGTCTATCACATTTAATAGGATGGTGGCACATCAGATTTCTGATCATTTGAAGTTAGGATTACCAGGGAACTCTGGCAGCTGTAAGCAGCACCAAATAGCTCTAAACCTTGTTTCACTACTGCTCATTTACATCATTTTTATTCAGCTTCTCAAAGTTTCCAGGAAAACACAGAGCAGTGAATCCCAACTCATGGACTGCCTTATCAGAAGAGGAGGAAATGAAGTTAAACCCAGTGAGAAGACTGAAGTGTAACATTGCACATCTTGCTTCGTTCTGCTGTGCGTGCGACAGTCCTCTCCCCTCTTCCACAACCCACTTTTCCCGTGGCACAGTCCCTACTCACTGCACACATGCTCCCCAGCTTCACTACAGCTGACGCTCCAGAGAGGACTGTTTGACGCAGAGCTCAGCGGCATCCCCTGACCTGATCCAGAGCCCTCTCTCCCCAAAAACGCATCCTATTCTTCCCACTCTGAAAGCCAGAACATGGCTAAAAGGGGTGCTCATTTTCACTGAGAAAAAGGGAGGAATGAACCACAGAAGTAATGCCCTTCCATTATTACCACAGCTGAAATATCCCTTCACCCAACTAAATGTTAGCCCTAACGCCTAAGTGCTTTCAGAGTACTTCAATGTTTTCTCTGCAGAAAAGCAGTTTACTCATATTGTCAGGACACAAACCTCAATGCTACATACCAATGCAAGTCAATACCTCAAATTCAAGCCACAATCAAGCAGGAATTGAATGCAATAGCCCAGAACTGACACAGGAACCTCCCCTCTCAGGAACACCGCCCATTTGAAGACATGCTCTTGGAAGCGTTTGCTCTAGCAAAGACCTAGCCAAAATGCTGGCAGTACACTGGTATGCAAATTATGGGGTAAGTTTCAGCAGATCTACCAGAAACACTGCAAATGCTATAGTGGAATACATGAGAAATTCCTGGCCATAAAGGCCATCTGAAATTCTAGAAAGACCGCAATTCAAAAGGCACACTGGTTGCGTCCCCATTAGGTCACATACAAAAAAGACAAAAACAAGATGATGATTTTAGTGGAGAACGCAAATGCTCCCTACCCACCTATACATACAAATCTGTTTTCTGGACTGGGCTTTGCACATTTCACCTCTATGCAAATCTGGGCTAGTCAAAGTAAAAAGCCTACTGGCACTGCGGCATCTTGGTTTGGTTAGAGAAAGGGGGAGCTGCATGTCCACGTGCTTCTGGAGCATCCCAGCTCAGCAGCCTCCCATGGCAGCAAGGTGAGAAAACAGAGCTCTGCAATACCCATCACATTCACCTCTGCATTCTCAGCTGGGAGAAGACAAGTTCCACCTAGCACAGACACTGCGTGCACCAGCCGCTAAGTGCTGTTCAAAGTCTGTAACCGATGACAGCAAAAGCAGCTGAGGGAGTAGAGAGTATCAGCATTAACATCTGACTTTTTTCTTTCATCAGGACCTGTCCGATTAAGAAAACAGCAATGATCACCAAGTCAAAATTTATGGACATACAGTTGCATTTAGTACAATATCCTTTCCCAAGAGGCTGCCAGAACTTGCTCTGCTGTGGACGTGATTGCTCAATCATGGGAATGAGACTCACGACTTCGGGGCCACCCTTTCAGCTATTTCACCTGTTTGCAGCAGGAGCCTGAGCAAGCAACTCAAATTTGTCTGCATCTCAATTTCCCCATGTGCAAAACACGTTCACATCATCTTCTCACCTTACAAAGACTCAGAGCTTTAAATGCATGTGAAGTACTATGAATCTGCTAAAAAGCTTTCTGCTGCTTCCCATGCAGTGAGACCACGAACTTCCCCAAAACAAGTATGACAGTAGAACCCAGAATGAGGAAAACATGCGCAAAGAAAAAGAAGTTCGTAAGAATCGTTGAATGGTTTGGGTTAGAAGGGACCTTTAAAGATCATCTAGTCCAACTCCCTTTTTAAAAGCATTTTAAGGCTAGTTCCATTTCTCATGAAAGCAGAAATAATTGATACTTGAACTCTCAAGTCTTACTCACCTAGAGTCATAGAATAGTTTTGGTTGGAAGGGACCTTTAAAGATCATCTAGTACAACCCCCCTGCAATGAGCAGAGACATTGTCAACCAGATGGCAAGTTCTCTTGCCATCCCCTGAAACACCTAAGCCATCGTGCAGAACAAGCATATGCTACTCCCCACAGAACAGCTGCCACCTCCCAGATCACCTGGGCAATTGTCTGCTGAGAGATTACCACCACTGTAGTTTAGAGAAGGGGAAATGGCTCCTACATCCCAGCGTGCAATCTACCACACTGTTTGCAACTCAAACAACGTCTAATTTCTTTGCACAAATTTGTTTCCTGCATCTGGTCTGAAAGAGAGCAGTGCAAATGGTTGCCTACCAGCTTAGAAGGAAAAGTAGTACGGGCACAACTGGCAATTAAATTTCTTGCAGCATAAACAGATTCTTTGAGCTACATGTAGTATATGGATCAGAGCATGCAGCAACATAAGCTGCAGGATGGACAAGTTTGTGTTTAAAATGGTGAAGTCTTCATTCCCATCTCAACTGTTCGAAATCAGGACAAATGCCACAACATTCAACGCTTTTGCAGCAGTGTAAACCAGGTATAGGAGGATGATCAGCCACGGAAACGTCAGCTTATGCTTGAATGATTAGAACCATAATCCTCAGCGTTAAGGGAGAGGAAGATAAGTGACACCCAAGTATCACTTCACATCTGCAACAAATAAAAAGGCGAATAAATGACACTCCCATAGCCACATGGTTGGTTCCAGGATGTAAAGACAGATTGCAGCAGATTAAGTTTCAGAAGGCACACGATGTTATAAGCAAACTCAGAAGTATAAGGACAGGAGATACAGTTCCTCGCCTTAACCTTTTTAAAAAAAGACTTAGTTTTATGCATGTCTGCCATCCCACCACTGTACACTCACTTCAATTTATTGGAGTCTTTGTTAGCTGCAGGCTGCAATGATTTTCTTTCTTTTTCTGATTTCATTTTCTTCCTATCAATCTCCTTCTCCACTTCCCTCTAACAGGAAGAAAAAAAAAAAAAATCACTCACGTTTCGAAAGTTGGTGCAAAGTACAGACCAATACAGCTAAGTTTGATTCTGGTTAAAAAAAGAAAAGGATAAGATATTAGAACTGACAAAGCATAAACCCAAAACACAGCGGATATAGATTTCAGGCTCGCTGACAAGTATCCTAAAATGACATTTTACCTACATTTGCTTGGATAGATTAATTATTTTGTAGTGATGGGGATGGAACTGCTAAACCTCTTGTTGCTAATAGTAATCAAAATTAAGGCATCTCCACTGCTGAAAATAAGCATTCCATCTGTTCTAGATGGGCTTTTTTTTCCTACTCAGTACGAATTATACAGAAATGTATTCAGATTCCTCCTGGCAAAGTCATGAACTGCAAGCAATTGTGTTTTGTGGTATGCCTTATCAAAGGGAAGGAAAAAAATGCATTCACAGGAGAGTTAGATCCCTCCGATTCCTCAGATGTGCAGGGGTTTTTGGTTTTATGAAGAAGAATCTGATACAGCTGAAATTTTAAACAGGCAGTTAAAATCACTGCCATTGTCCTCCAGAAGAACAGGAACCATTAAGGCGGAGAGGTAATAAATAATACTTTTTAACTGCACTCCATAGGTCTTACAATACAAAGCGTGCAAATCATCAGCTCACCTGAATGAAAAACTTTAGAATAATTTGCTACAAGCCAAGAAAATGTAAAAGAAACTGCACTTATCAGTCAGTGTTACCCACAGTGTGCCTGGTGGCAGCCAAAAGCATTCCAGGACTTTCTGTCTCTCTCCCAAGAGTACATGCAGGTTTATGTCACTGTGATGGAGCTCAGTAGATTGTGCTCGGCAGAGTCGACCTCTGGCAGTGTGCTCAGGGCAAGGCTCCAGCACCTAGATCAAGTTCTTAAACTGTTTCTCAAGTTGAGCTCCACACTGCCGCAAACGATGTCTGACAGCTGTACCTGACCTAGCTGGCTGTTACGAAGCCTGAGCCTCCAAGGACACTGATGCATGCTGACATAATGCAGACAGCAAGGCTCTGAGGAGGGGTTTCCTGCAATCAGACACTCAGGCTGCAAGGGAAGACATGTCTAATATCAAATAGCTCCTCTTTTGGGTCTTTGAGATAACAGGAGAAGCAACAGATTTGCTGCCTGTTTACCCTCTTCCACTGCTCCGCAAGAGGGGGACTGCTGTGGTCTCTCCGGTTTCTTCACCCTTTCCCTGCTCTTCTGAATTCTCCCCCACAACTATGGGAAGTTCAGAAAATGACAGGACTAAATGCAACCCACACGGGAGCCAAGGTTGTTCACCCACATGTGCTAAGCCACCTGCTCTGTGAGGAGGACCAAGAAGGTATACAGGCACTGAAATATCCACAGTGAATACCCATTCACCACAAGGCCTGCAACCAACCCTGTGCAGCTGAACCAGCTGGCTAGAAGTATATTCACAGCCCCCTTTGGGACTTAGCTTTCCAAAAAACACTTGTGAGCAACTACCATCTCAGTTAAATAAAGGGCTGTCTTGTAATTCAAAGCAAAGCAACTATTCTAGCTGAAGGACTCTGGACACATGCATCTTTTAAGCACTAGCATCGCTGCTAGCACCTCAGCAGCTCCAGGGGAAACCAAAGAAGTTTTCTACATATTTAGCCAACCGCTGAGATCCAAAGCAGGGTTTAGCGACACTTGTCACTCTCGGTGAACCTGGTTCAGTTAAAAGTCTGCATTTATGGAAAAGCAAAAACATGGGGCTGCTGCCATCATCCCTAGTAATAACACAATTCACACCTGCAGAATTTGTTCCTCTTTGTGTAAGCAAGCAATCACAACTGTTTCATGGAAATGAATGACTCCACACAGGAAAAGACTACGCTACGCAGCCTAAGGCTGCATGGCTAAAGGCAGCAGAAGGTCCACGCATAGACAAAACCAAAAACCACAGACCAGGGCAGCCTGTGTCAGTTCTCCCCACAAAGTGCAGGCAAGGTGCTCTCCCACAACAGACATTAAATGGATAGTGTAGATGACTGCACAGTCTGGGAGGTGCTTCAGATACCATGCTGCATTTAAAGGGGTTGCAGGGGGAGGGGGCACCACAGCCCTACAAAGCTCTGCTTGGTTGAAAGCCAGGGAAACCCACAAATGCTACCAGGGGGCTGGCCAACCACATGCTGACACAGCCTGCTGCTGAAAGCTCCTCCAATATAGGAGGGCTGGGGTTTTGTTGTCTGAGAAAACTAGTATTTCAAGAAAATACAGCAGAAAATGTTTTCAAATACCAAAGCGTTTGTTAGCTCACGAGGCTTTTCATTTGCTCAGCAGGGCATTTGTGACCAACAAGAAACCTCTATGAACGGCTTTGATACACATTCCCTTTAGAAGTTTGATAACACCTTTAAAGGAGGAGCGCAAGGGATCTACTCCCAACTTAGGAGCAGAAATGAACTCTCCGCATGGGTTTTTCAAACACCACCTTGGTCCTTGTACAAACCCACCTCCACCTCTTACCTTCCTCTTCTGAAGGGACTTGTCAAGAGTATCCGTGATTTTTCTCTCCAAGTCCTGCTTCCTTGCACCAGGGGGTTCCTTGGCTTCTGCTCTCTTCTGGTGACTGCCTTTCCCAGGGGGCTGGGGGACTCTTGACAGCAGAGGGAGATCTATTTTCACCATGAGGGACTGAGGGGCAGGGGAGTCCCTCACTGGCGAGAGCAACTTCTTCCCCCTGATAGGCAAGGGAAGTTTCTCCTTGTGAAAATCCTCTCTGGCCACGATGGCAGGCCTGTGGCCGCTAGTCCTGGTGGGGCTTGTGCCCTGGCCTTGAGGAAGGGGACTGAGAGCGAGATGCTCCTGGACACTGCCAAGCAAAACATCTCTCATGACCTTGGGGTCCAAGAAGGGTTTGGCATTGGCCTGGTGGGAGCTCTTGTGCTTTCTGTTCTCAGGGGGCTCTTGCAGTGCCGGGGTCAGGTCTTTTCTGTCACTGGATTTTGGCTTCCCTTTCGTTTTGACTTTTGGCTTGTCTCTGGAAGACTGGTCTCTGACCTCAAAAGGACCAGGGTCACTCTCCACCTTCAGGCCTCCTTTGGGCCCCTCGTGGACAAGGCCCTTGCTGGGCCCTTTGATGCCCACAGTCTGCCTGGGTGAGGGCCCCTCGGCCCGCACAGGAGACTTCTGGCAGTTGCGTTTGGTCAGAAGATGAGCGTCCTGAGGAGCCCTGGCCGCTCGGCCAGAGCTCTTGTGATGAGGCTCCCTCGGCTCGGCACGCTGGTGGGAGGAATTGCTGCTGACAGCCTGCCCCTGCTCCTTGCCCTCTTCACATCCATCCCCATGGGCAATTTCGCTGAGACTCTCTGTTGGCACTGCTGGTGGGTTCACCTTGGTTAGCCAGTTGTCAAGCTGCCACTTATTAGAAGTCGGTGGGTCAGGCTGCACACAAAAAGAGAAAGGAAGGATGCAAGACTTTATGATGCCTTTATGGGCTATTTTCATCCTAGCATGGCTTACCAGAGCCCAGTAAAATTTCCCCTTGATGTTAAAAGAGCTTGAAAGTGAAAGACCATGTGTCAGTGGTGATGCTTTAGCGTGTGCACATTGACAATTCAGAAACACAGACCTCATCTTCGCACAGGATCAGTCAAACGTATTGCACAGCACTCCTGGATCTCTGCTAGCCTTACCTGTTGCTCAGCAAGAGACCAGTCTACATGAAAGCTTCATCTTGGTTTGCCACTAACCAACACCGTTGTGCAATCAGACAACATATAAAAAAAGCAGCAGGTGTAGAAATGGATTAGGTGCTGTCCTCGCAACACTTTTGGAAAGTTAGTTGCACACAGCACTACTTTCAAAACAGATGAGCAGCTGTGCCAGCTAACACATCTCATTGAAGTCTGACAGGTAGGCTGTCAGGCTCCTGTGGTTTAGCCAAAAGCAAACCATTTACCAAAATAAATTGTATGGCTCGCATGTCAAGTCCGGCCTCTTCTGAGTCCTCTGCCTACACAACCCAACACTCGCTTCCCTCTGGGTCAAGCAAGGCGTGAGCAACGACTGAAGTCTGAAGGCCCCTGGCATCACGGTCAAATAACATAACGTGGTTGCTACAAGCTCTGCCTAATCTAACAGCGGTCTGACAAATTACGAGAAAAGCAAACCCAACTAATGCTAAAAGAGACAACAGAAGCTGCAAATCTGAGGCATTATTCTCTGGGGCCCATTCTGAAAACACCATGTATGTGGCAACACCACTCAAATGGGTAACTCATTATCTGGGCACCATCAGAGCACAGCTAAACTCCCGCACTCACTGATTCTCCCCAGTTACCACTCTCACTTCTGAGAAGAGCCACAACCCTTCCCCGAAAAGAGAAAGCCCAGTACGTGAAATGTTTTCCGAGACTAATGAATCCCTTCTGCCATGATTTTCTTCTCTATCCAGACTCAACTCACTGTAGAACATGCAGATAAATAAGACATGTCTTCAACTGTGTTTAAGTCAGTCCATCTAGAATCCTGGTTTAAAAAACAGTGCTTGGTTTTACCATGGGTTTGGAAGTAAAATTAAACCACGAATTCCATTAGGCTTTTCAGATAACACAAATCTGCTTTATTTTCATCAGAATTTTAACTTACTAGCCACTGAAGAACATTTGGTTTTTGGTCAAACACTGTAAAAACATGGCTAAAAGACTTAGTAAACTTTGGTTTATAATGTACGTAGCTATCAGACAGTGGCATACTCTGATCCTTTTCTAGCACTTCTACCATCGGTTATCTTGTTTGTGATCTACACCATCATACAGGTTTTCATTAGGTTTCCAAAACCAAAGGATAGTAAGAGTTTTTTTTTTTAAAAAATAAAATAAAAAAAAATAAAGGAACTACTGCCTATAGGTCTTAAAGTCTGTTCTTTTGCATGTGAAGAACTGACTATAAACAAATGGGCCATGTGCACTAACTTACTCCTTGAGCACCATGGATGAATAGTTTGCTGAATAAAAAAGGATAAAATGGTCAATGGCAAATAGTTAGGACTTCACTAGAGCGAGAAGGATCTTACAATCTAGTATTTTCAGGACAAACCAGGCAGGATTTGGTAAAAGAGGAGAAGTATAACATCTGTCCTTCCAAAGACACCCACATTGCAGAGGGCAAAGTCTGTAACTGAACTGCTAGAGGGTGAAGTGTAGTAGATGTGAGATGAAAAGATACACCTTCTCAAAGCTTGTTTTCTGCACATAAAATTCTCCCTGTTCATGTGCTTCTAAGGTAAAAGAAAGGAAAACTAGGGCTGGAGGAGGGGGCGGGGAATAAATTACACGGTTTCTGTGTTTTGTGAGAGTACCTCAAAACTGGCAGCAGATTGGTTTACATCAGCTGTGGTCCACAGGATATAACTATGTACTTCCCACTGGCCCAAGAATGTTTTGCAAGCTGGAGGAACTGTTTGAAACCATGGGACATGAGCACTTCTGCAGCAGATTTTCAAAAAATGCATGGTCTCAATTATGAAACTTTAAGGCGCTAAGTTCTGGTTGTCTGCTTTTCCCAGTAAAAGCCTCAGAAATGCCAGTGCAGCACTATCTGAGCCCAATTCAACAGAAGCAAGTCTAAGCACATTCCAGCCCTTCCTGCAGGTCTCATCACTTCAGCTGTGATCTGGGAGAAGCTGAATCTGTCACTCACACACAGGAGCTGCAGGGAGGCAGTGGCTCCTCTTAATGTATCAGGAAACTGGTCTCACCCCGAAGCAACCCATAGCCTTGGCACCCAGGAAAGCTGCACGGGCAGACATGGGCCCCAAACACCCCAGACAAGCTGTGCTTCTCATCTGCACCTTGCTTGTGTCTCACCCGTGAAGGCACTAATTCCTCCAGGAGTGCTAGACAATGATGCCAAAGGAGAAGGGGGCAACACTTCAAGGTTAGGCACGTAGACGTCTAATTATGCTGTTACTAAGGGTTATTTAATTGACAAACTCTAGAAGGGAAACAAAGGGTAAGATAAGCCTGATGATGCAGCAAAGGTGTCAAGGGGACACCTGAACAACGACAGTATTTCAGGTCTCCTGTCCTGAATGCATTCAGACAGCAGAGAGTCTGAGGCAAGAGGCTGCATTAAGCAGCCTCTACATTTTATTGGCATTCACCTCAGGTGCTGACGCTCTCGGAGGGTCGTTTGCTTCACTGTCACTCGAGCTGCTCTCCGTCTCTGAGTCTGAAGAGCTGTCTGAGTCACTGGTGCTCCCTGACTCCGGGCTGCTGGAATGTGCTGATGCCACACTCTTGGGCTGGGACTGTAGGGCACTGCAAGGCCACCATGAGATAAAATTAGAAAGCAGCATGGGTGAAGGTTACTTACTTATTATATTGACATGGCAGGATTCAAAAATAAAACTGAAACCCTGTGTTTTGGCACTGAGAGGGGAGGGGAGAAGGCCAAAGGAATACATTGCCATAGTCAAAAGATAAAGCACTGGAATAAAAAACCTCTGGAAATAATAAAACCTTCAACTCCAACCCAGTCGGACAAATACGTAAGCAGGACATCACTGCTCCAGTATGAAGCTGCATTTAGCCAACCGAAGTTTAAAAAATAGCCAAAACTAACGAGTGTTTTTCTGAAAGCCCCAACCCTCAACGGAAAAATTTCCAATAAAGGCTAACAAGACAGAAACATACATTCCAGGATGGTTTCTCTTTTTTGTGTTCTCCCCCTTAAGTTTTTACTTCTTCATCTGTGTTACTTGGTCAAGGTGCTGTAACTGTTTCATTAACGGTCATGTCAATCAGTAGCATTTTTTGCAACACCCTCCCCTACTCAAAAGTGTTTTCCTCTAGCACTGACAATGGGAGTGGATGGAACTGAGGGAGAACTGTGACTTTTATGCACACCTTCTTTTTGTTTTGAAATGGGCTTACAAAATGTTGATTTTTTTTTTTTTTTTTGCTTTGAAAACTGTTTCCCACATTAGTATCAACACATTTGTATGATCTGGAGGCAAGCTCCTTGCTTATCCAGACTGATACTGTGAGAACACTCTATTTCAAGAGCTTGCAGAGACACAGATCACACCAAGAACTGACGTGCCCTTCTGCCAGTCTGACTTTGTAGACCATTACCCTGTGCTTGAAGAATATAGATATCAAGCCAAAAACATATGTCGGTGCTCTCCTATAGGAAAAATTCTGGGCTTCTCCACCTTTCTTCCTCTAATGCTGGCGTGTGGCTCTTCAGTCTACCTTGAATACTGCTTCTGACTAACAACACATGGCAGGAACTGCTTGCAGTCAGCTGCCTTATCAGTAGGAGCTGAAATAGCCTCCATGAGCCTACCTAACCCTTTTCTGTTCTTCATCCACTTGGCTTTTTTGGGCTTCCTTCTAAACTAAAACTGGACTCACACCTCACTTGTCACTACTACAACTGAAAATCCCATTAGATCCAGTGTGATCTACATATACACTGGTGGAGAGGAAGAGGAGAAAAGAAGGGAACAGTTGGGGAAATCAGTTCTGGTTCACAGACAAAATCCAGCATGTCTGGATTATTACTTTCTAATCGGAGCTTTCCGTAAAACTCCACACAACTAAAGGCGATTTTCAACAGCAGCTTCAGGCAGCTAGAAACCAACACCTGTATCTACAAGAGAAACCAGGAACCCTTACCCATCTTCTACCCCATTAGTTTTGTTTTTCCTCCTTATTTGGTCTAGCTAGTAGTTTGGGAACAAACCTGTACCTTGGAGGAGCAAGTGAAGAAGGTGGCTTTTCAACAACCTGTTTTGTTCACAAAAACAAAGAGGAGAGGGGGAGGAAAGGTTAGCTTAAGGAACTCGGAACAACACAACAAGTTGTGATGATTTAAAGGGAAGTCTGTGTGCCTAGTGTATAAAACATCTAAAACTGACTTGGTCGTCACCACTCTCTTCACTATCACTGAGCTGCAGGTCGGCCTGGAGCATTCTGAAAGACAACCAGAAGACAAATCTCAGCCAAGGCAGACACATTTTCAAGTAGCAGACACTGAGAAAGACTTAGTTTGCACTTGCCAAAACAAACAAACCTCCCACATCCTTTTTGAACATTTAGCATGCTCAATCTGCTAAACCTTGTCATTACCTGAATGAATGATAAAATGATAACACACAATCTAGGGATTTAACTGTGCTTTCCAACTGATCTCAGGACACTTTGCAATGGAGGTCAGTATCCTTGGCTGCCATCTACAGACAACAAAGACAAAGTTCCGTGAGCGGAATTCTAAACGAAGGTTACCTAGCACACTAACACAGCCAACAAAGGTTACCTAGCACACTAACACAGCAGGGCAGGGTGGAAGAAGTCTGATCCTTGTACAGCAAGAGACTAGCATGCTACTAGACTGCACTGGCTCCCCAAGGGGCAGAAAGCATCAACTTTGCACCAGAAGCTGTGCATGTTCACTCTCTCTGCGAATATTTCTTCTGCCACAGGGGTTCTTTTTTTGCTGCTGAGGTCTCCTACACAAGACGTAAGCAAATGCCAAGGTCAAGCCTATCTCCTATTTCATGCCCAAATAAGAAAAATAAGCTGTAACACATTTTATAGCAAGAAAACAAATACGAAAGATCCCCAGTGAACCACATCACCTGGGAAAAGCGAGGAGAGAGTTAGTGTTCCTGATGCTTGTTAGGAAAAGGAAAACTGCAGAAACTCTCACACTCTTGCAAGCCTTCATGTCAAATTATGAACAAAGCAAAAAAGATTTACGGCTCTGTGGGTCACCTCTAATGACTCTGAGCAGTTTGCTTTTATGATTCTGTGACAACAGAGGAGTAAAAACCTTGAATAAAAAAGTGATTCCCTTATTTAAACACTATCCCCACCAACTACACAAATTATTTTACACTCATACCAAAGCAACTGACATGCACGGAGATACTTTCATTGAAATAGGACCGTGTTTACTGCCGAAGGTGGCCACCATCTCACAACGAACAACAATTTCACAAACCAGAAGTGAGAAATCTGCTCTTGTCCATGGAGCAGGACAACATGAAGAAACCCCAAAGGTCTCCTGTGTCTACCAGTACAGAGCCAACCCCTCCTGCACAGGTGACACCTCCTGCAAAGGTACTGAGCCCACAGTCCCGGAGTACCTCTCACTGATGCAGAAGAGGTTCTCAGTGCACAAGGGCTCTGCCAGATTACACTTGTGAAGACGTACGTGCTTTCTTTGTTCAGGCATTTTGACTTTGCCATTCCCCTGTGACTATCCTCCTCCATCTCTCAGTTTCTACTGCCTCATTTCCTTACACACCTTCTTGGTGGAAATCACCTCCTTCCTCTTCTTTTACAGTAAACACTGAAGGGAAGCGCTATGAGACACCACCTTGGAAAACGAGGCCCCTCAATTTCCTACAGAAGGCAAATGGCACACAGGCTGCAGCAATCCTGCACACACCAACTTCACATGTGGGCTACAGCTGAAGCTCACTGCCAGTCCACCAAGACTTTGATGCAAGGCAGCATAGTACCATGCTAGCCAGTGTCTTAGTTCTTCCTCAGCAGGCTTCACCAAACAAATTTTGTAATAATGATTTCCTGCATCAATAGTTGTAGCTTCTTGGGTTGTGAAGCCTTTTATCTTGTATTACCTCTGCCCCCTCCTGATTTCAAACAGATTTTGAAGGAGCCTTACAGCTCTGGGACAAAAGGAGAATGATATTGCTTTATGGTTTGAGCCATTTGACTTGTGAGTGTACCATGAGGCTGCAGCCTCAGTGAATCTCGACTCTAGATGAGAGAATATGATGACGGTTGGCAGCTAAGGCAGAGAGCTCTGAGAGGATGGGGCTGGTGGGTATATGGGAAATGGTGTTTGGCTACAGCTCTAGGATGTGCTGGTGGGTGCCATGCCTTGATTTATGTGTCCAGGATAAAGGGCAGCTGGCAAATGACTTCGAAATTATTTTGCTCTCTGTTAACACTTCCCAGGAAGGGCTGGACTAAACACTGCTGTGGAGACCATTAAACTATTGTTATTTTAAATCAGGTCCATCAGAGGAGACAATAGTGTCTCTCCTTGGTAAGGGCCTGTTCTGTGTTATTAGGAATGTAAAGTACTAGTTAAAATTTTCATTACCTATCTACCAACACTTCACTATGGTCCCAATAATTGGACTCATTTGCAGTGTTTTTTCTTTTGTGTTCTACTTTTTGGATATTGCCAAGGTTACCTTGCATAAATAAATCACTCGAGTGCACCTGTATCTATAAAGCAGAGTCCTTCTTCACTGTTTTGGGGCTTCTGATACGTTTTGCTGATTGTTCTGAAGCAAAAGTAAATCAAGCAGAAGTAAATCATGGCATATTAGGTTGTTTGGTTTTGATTATGCAAAACTGAACAAAATTGTCAACCTGTCATCCCATAAAGCCCAGAGGACAGCTGGCCTTTCTGCTGTTCGATGGAAACGGGGATTAAACCTCAGTAGAACTTTGTTGAGCATAATCATGTATTATATCAAAGGAAGCAGGGAAGAAGCTCTCTCAAAACAGGATTAAGGGATTGCCAGGCAGAATTCTTTCCAAAGTGAGATTTTATCTGTGCTTTTCATGCTCTACAAGACACCTTTTCTGTCACATTTTTCCAAGAAAGAGCAGTCTGTATTCACTGTTTGTGCGTCTACAGCACCGATGGGGTTTTAGTTACAGAAGAAGATAAAAGATGGTGCCAGCTGTACCCATTTCACTGTTTTCTGAACTACCTGTGTGACAAGTAACACAGAACAATAACACATGTCAGTTTTTGCTACAAAGAACCTTTGAAATTCTGAAAGGATCTGGAAATTTATATTCATGTTGTCTTAAGAAAATTTTTTATTAATTTCTACAAAAGGAAGCCTGGTGGTTTTAAACAAGCTAAACCAGTTAGATATGTGGTTTCTGATTTGTTTTTTTCCCTGTTAAATTAACTTTCTGCTGAAAAGTACAGTAGGCTTAGGCTTGTATTACAGTGTGTAACTTGAACTTTCCCATGTTTTCCAACCTTGTCTGATTTGACCTAATTAGCATGGGCATCTGAGCAGTTTTGCCTGAGGTTGCAATAACTCCTGTGACAGAGTTGGTGAATGGAGAAGGGGAGAGCACTGACGTTTTTCTACGCTATTTTGTCATTTTTTTCCCCCCATGTTCCTTCTTGGTGATGCAGCTGTAACCAAACTGAACAGCGAACAGCTGCTTGTGCAGTCCCTGCCAAAGCTGCTGCTGGGCTGCAGTTTGCACTGCAGCTGCCTCCTGCCCTTCCCACTTCTGTCCCTCTGTCTCTTCCTCAGCTCTGCCAGCTGCCCTCTTTTCAAATGTTCAGGTTTTCTTAGTACAACACAAGACAACAACTAGCCTTGTTCTGTTAGTGTCCTGGTTTTAGCTGGGATAGAGTTAATTGTCTTCTTAGTAGCTGGTAAGGTGCTATGTTTTGAGTTCAGTATATGCAAAGAATGTTGATAACACACCGATGTTTTCAGTTGTTGCTAAGTAGTGTTTAGTCTGAAGGCAAGGATTTTTCAGCTTCTCAAGCCCAGCCAGTGAGAAAGCTGGAGGGGCGCAAGAAGTTGGCACAGGACACAGCCAGGGCAGCTGACCCAAACTGGCCAAAGGGGTATTCCATACCATGGGACGTCACATCTCGTATAGGAACTGGAGGGGGGAACAGCTCGGGGACTAACTGGGTGTCGATTGGCGGGTGCTGAGCAATTGCACTGTGCATCATTTGTACATTCCAATCCTTTTATTATTACTGTTGTCATTTTATTACTGTTATCATTATCATTATTAGTTTCTTCTTTTCTGTTCTATTAAACCGTTCTTATCTCAACCCATGAGTTTTACTTCTTTTCCCGATTCTCTCCCCCATCCCACTGGGTGGGGGGAAGTGAGTGAGCGGCTGCGTGGTGCTTAGTTGCTGGCTGGGCTTAAACCATGACAGTTAGCTACATTAAACTGGAGAAGATCTCATCACTGCATATGCTTATCTAGTCTTGTGGTCAGCAGCACCAGCGTGTCATCAGGCTCTGTATTAGACAAGTTAGTTTTACACAGCCACACATACAAACTCGTATATATTTATATGCATGCAGTCTGTTTGTACTCAAGTCACTTCCAAAACCTCCCTGTTCATAGGGCTACAAACTTTGCATTTACAGAAGGCAAATTTCTCGCCTCCTTCAATTAAAAGGCCCTTTTGTTTTCTGAGTGAGTGAGGCTAACTGTCCTTCTCTGTACAGACCATGATGTGATTTTTTGTTCATCTTGTGAGTTGGTAACCAAAATTACATACAGGATACTTGGTGCAACTTCACCTGTGTCTTGATTTCTCCTGGACTTCTGCCTTCTTTTCTCCAACTTACTTCAGTACCACTGCTCATAAAGAGCATTGGATTTACGGGTATCATAATACTTCTCACCTGAACACTGCCTAGTTGTGGTTATAGTGGGGGTCTTGGTTTTGTTTCTGTTCTGTATCACTGAAATGTCTTCCTCCCTTGTGTCAGTGGAAGAATGAGGACAATCCCCTCTTTCTAGGTCACTGTCTCCCAAGGTACGTGACAGGTGGAGCAGGCCATGTACTCCAACATCTAGGTTGGCTCGTCGGCCAGCATTCCTGGGGTTTCATTTCATGACACAGGAAAACAGAGCGATGTTCATTCATGTCCTGCCACTGTCTAGTGTCTTCATTTCTCTTTGCTTCAAAATTATATTATTTGAGGTATTTTACCTATACTGAACATAAATACTCTATGATGTGACTTGACTTGAGTAATGTTACACTTAATTCCGTTTCAGACTTACCTAGAATGTCTGAATCAAAATTGCTTCACTTCAGGGTGTTACTGTTATCTGAACTGTAGCAGATATAAGATAACGTGCTTGTGCTCTGACCTCCCATCGCTGCTTGCTTTTCTAAGTTTGATAGTGAGGAATAGCTAGGAGGGGATCCTCAGTCCCTTGCCTGAAGACCAGAACACCAACTCTGGGGTCTGGAACAGCTGCGCTCTGGGAACAGCAGATGCAATCAATATTTCTAAATATTTAACTTGAACAAGAAAATTGCTGGCCTGCTCTCAGCAAACAATGGTGAGCTATAAACAATATGTGGTTTGTTTTTTTATTCAGACAGTTACTCCTTCATTGGAAGTGTCAAACAGCTGTCTACAAGGAATAACAGATGATGTTATGAATGAGGCACTTCCTTTAGTTTCCTTAGAGTCGGTCACTTTCTGTGATGGCCACTTACATTCTTAGTGTAGTTGAAATACTAGACTGTACCGAGGCTGGAAGACTTAATTGCCAAGATGAAAAGGGAGCAGACGTTACTGAGGTTTTGAATGGCCGTGGCAGTGTTTCGTCCTAGAGAGGGAAATAACTCTGTGTGTGTCCAAGTGTGCAGCATTCACCCAGTACTAAACTAACCTCAAGTAGTTGGATGTTATTGTTGCATTACTGTTGATTTGGGGAGCAAATCTGTAAATGGCTCTTCTCTCTGTTTGTGGATTCTTAGTACATAATTAACAGAGCATCATGCACGCTAACCTAAATGCTGATCAATCCTCCTAGCTAGTGGTTCTTAAACTAGTGAACTTCTATATAATTAAAGATGTGAAAGTACAACTTCAACTTCTTGCCCTTTTCATCTGCTGTCCCTTCAGGCTGTGCAATGACAAACCTATGTACAATTCCATTTCAAGCTGGAAGGAGGAGTAGGTTTGGACTTGAAATATACTGACGTTCATGACTTCTGTGTGACCTTCAGATTTCCAGAGTTTAGTATCTTGATTCAAGAAGTGCTACTAAAACTCATTTCTGTTCTGTTTAAAATCGGAGAACAGTAAAAGCCTATAGCTAAGCATTCAGGTCAGCCCAAACCAGTATTTTCTGCCAGTGGAACATCTGTTCTCTCCTTCTGTCTGGATCGTGATCAATTCTATCACACACTGCAATACATTATCTTAATATTGTGGTTTACATCTGTAATATTACATCTTTTCATCTTTAACTCTAGTAGTGCATCATGTTGGTAAGACTGGCTCTTGACTTACCTTAAACCTCTGATTGTGAAAATCCCTTGATTTTTCAAATAGATGATATAATTCATAACTGCTGTTTCTCAAGCCAGATACAATTAACAGCCAACTGGATATATACAGTGACCTGGCTCTCCACAGCTAGTTTTACAGCTGTCTGATGGCTATAGCTGGTACTTTCCATAGTAGATGATGATTTGTTTGAAGGCTCAAACTGTGAGATGCTGTAATTAAGACAAGTGGAGGATTTGTGGATGGATATCTAAAAAGATTTGGACGATGTATCACAGAAGCTCCTGAAGCGGTGACTTGGGAGAAGAATAAAAATATTACCTACGATATTATTATCTGTCACAAAGTCTCATCAAAATTAAACTGAAGTGTGTCCGACTATTGCTATCTGAAACAGAGGCTTCTTGTACAGAAATTCATGCTTAAACCTCATTCAGAAGGGAAACACTAAGACCATTCAGAGAGAAAAGGCAAATTACAATTTCTCTACAAGAAGCTGAGAACATGAGGACTCTTGCAACAACTCATAACAAATAGGCTACTTCATTTATTGTTTATTTCCCCATATGAATGAATCAACCATCTTGGAAACTCCATCACACACAGGGCAGAAAAAGTTATTTTCAAAAGGGACATACATCCCTAAAATAAGTTTAAGATGTACAGATTTATAATGGGAACCAAGAGGGAGGGGAGAGGACAAAACCAAAAACAATGACATTGCAGTCAGACTTTGACTTTCAGTTACAGAAGAGATCTCTATCTCCATGTAAGTAGGGTTTTCAACTATTAAATAAATGGCATCTTAAAAATAGAACATTTGAGAATTTCAACACATGTATTATTTCTTCTAAATAAATATTGCATGGAAATGATTCTGTTTTGCCACCATAGCTGCCTCCTCTCCTCCTGGGACTCAACCACCACCTCTGTTTTTCCTTGGATTCATGGTTTTGTTTCCTAACGGCAAATGCTATTTCCTCCACTGTTATGTTTTGGTTTGGGTTTTTTTATTTATTATTTTTTTGTTTGGTTTTTGGTTTTTGGTTTTTGTTTTTGTTTTTGTTTTTTTTTAAAGGCCTGAACAGGCCCAAGTCAAAATGATGAGCATCTTTCCTAACCCTTTGCAGGCCTCTGACCTAGCTCAAGGTTGAAATACGATGGCTTTTCAAAAATTTCCTATTATTTAAACAGTCTTCTCCATGACCTGAAACAAAACACAGCTTCTTGCTATGTAGCTTAGTCCTGAGGCTTCCACTGATCGCTTTTGAAATGAGAGCCCCCAAATAGCCCCCCACATGCCCGTAACACAAACTGCCTGTGATCTCATTTCCTCCGAAGCCTGGGGGAGCAGGAGCAGTTCTCGCACAACTGTCTTTGCATGGTAGCAGAGCACGTGCTGCCTTTTCCCAACTGTAAAGAAGCAAATGCCAGTAGTTCATCTGCCTTCGCTGGGTGTCTTCTTACCAACTTTGCTCACCCGGCACCCTTGCACGAGCTTTCCTAGGAGCAGGACAACAGATTATCACTCTCTGGGCAGTAGAGTGCCCAAAGAGCAGGCGAGGACAGGACCTGGTGCACCCATGGGCTGCACCAAGCTGGATGCAGGAGCGGGGCAGCCGCACACCCTGCCTCGCAGGTTGTGGCAGGCAGTTGCCCCGGGGCTGGCAAGCCATGAGCAAGCGGCTCTCCGACAGGAACCTGGCCTGGCAGCAGGGAGGGAGATGGGTGTATGCGAAATGAAGTACCAGGGGTACCCGTGTCCCTGCTTCACCTTATGCTTCCCCCTCAGACTTTGCTATCATTCTTACAGACTCCCACAGCGGTTTTCAGGTTCAATAAAGCTTACTGCCTGCCTTCCTCCTCCTCAGCTGGTGATCCTAAAACCAGCTTTGTTTGAAGACAAAGTCAGAAGAAGGCATCGTCCCACTAGTATGGAATCAAGCTCCAAAGTGCACGTCAAGCCTTCGGGCCGGCTGGCCATCGCTGCGCTTCCTGAGAACAAAACAGTTAACACTGAGCCTCTCTCTGTCCCTGGCTTATTCAGAGCAGTTGCTCCTCCAGGGAGGAGGAGTACAAGTGAAGTTTGATAAGGAAAATGGGGAGGGGGGGGACATGGACCTTCCTTCCATTGGTTAGGACAACTTATCCCTGAAATGCACTAAGGCTTTTGATAAAGTGAACGTAAAAGGACAGCCTCTTGAAGCTGCAGGAAGACCCGGCCATGATCCCGGCAGTCCTGCGCTGCCAGGGGAGACAAGAGGAGAGCTCCCTTGTGCTCAGGACAAGGGCAGGACCACAGCACACTCCTGCCAGCTCCTCCCAGAGGCAAGAGGACTCCAGGCTTCCTTGTGGCAGGGCTCATTTCTACAGAAACGACTTCTGGAAATGCAGACCTTTTGTTGATATTTATTTACTGTCCATTTTCGGAAGCCTCAAAACCACAAGAAGGTACTTTACAAAGGGGGTACTGCTACATGCATGCAGACCTGTTCCTCCATCCTGAAATTATGTGGAAAAGGGAGCTAATTCTTTCCTGTAAGCACAAGTATTTTGGGATACCATCCTTCTCTTTGCCACTCCCACGGGTTTGTCAGAGATAGGGCGAGGGATGCGAGAGGGGACCAGAGGGCTAAGGCACACTATTAGATATGAGGACGGCAGGACGCTGCTGTCATGTAACAGGAAATCTTTGGGTAGAGAAGGGTGTCATCTTACTGCATACACTAATGCCATGGATGCCGCCTTCACTGTTACTGTCACCTGCAAAATTGCAATTTCAAAACTGCAGCTCCTGACAAGGAAAAAATGCTTGCAAACAGTTAATTATCCCTTTTGTGTTCTCTTGACAGATTTCTAAGTTGCTGGGCCCATCCTGTAGTTTGGCTGAGAAAGAGCACAAGTCATCTCCCCCATGAAGGATGCCCTACTTTGGTACCAAATCCTGCTCTTAGATATTCACTGAGACCAGCAACGGTTGCAGGCAAATACCCAAATGCAAAATTTGTCTTATGTTCCACATTCAGCCACTTAGTCCCTCCTTAAACAGAAGTGATTCCTCCCCATGTAAGCTCTCAGACTCAGAACCATGCCCAAGCAATCCGAGTGACCCAGTACAGCTGTCCACCCCCACCCATCGGAATGACAAAAAGCAACCAGTCAAGGAGTCCTCAGTGTGAGTGACATCCCTCCACCACAGAAGAAAGGCAGAGCTGTTTCCAACCACGCCTGGTCATTTTGCCACCCCAACTGTTTCTGGCTTACAAGGCTTAAACCGAGCAAGACCCTAAGTAATACAGTTCGAGTGCTAAGGGCTTCTGTGTGCGTGAGTGCATGGCAAGGAGGAGGACCAAAGCAGCGACGACTTAAAAAGTGAACTTGCAGCACTGAAGGCAGTGGCTTCCCCCGCTTCTCAGGACAGCAGCTGGCTGAGAAATGCAAGAGGGTGGGGTTGGAAAGCAGGCAAGGCAGACCACTTTGCTGTTTTTATTGTAACATAACGCTTTTCGGTGCTGATGAGGTTGTTGCTACTTGCCATCTGAGGAACAAAGACACCAAAGATTGCATCCATGCTTGGAAAAACATTTCTCTGACATGTCTTCTGGGCACACAACTGTTGCAGACTGTGGGATGTTGCATAATAACCTCTGGAGGCAGATTTCCTTCTTGTCGGCACTTCTTCATGTGTGATTATTGTCCTGCTGGTTATTCGTAATAGAAATGTTTATAGACCATCAATACATTAGGCCATTCAGGCAATTCATTGCACTTCATTGTTTGAAAGGAAGGTGCCATCAACGCTGAGGCTTTCCTCCATCTCTTCTTTTTCAAGGCAGCAAAGCGCTACCCTAAAAATGCAGTTCAAAGTTTTTCCAGTGTAACCAGATCCCTTCCACCTTGATTTATTTTCCCTTGCAGGTGCTTTGTATCCAATGATTCAACAAGTTAGACTGTTTCTGAGGCTTCAAAAGTGCAAAAAAGTTCAAGGTATTTGACCACCTTGAGCACCAGTTAAGGCGTATTTGTTTCCAGTCTCAGCCACTGTAAACCCTGTCTAGCGTAGTGTACCAGTTCGGTCATGCTACTGTTCAGTGCCAGAGTGCACGTCGCTGTGCTGAGTTCAGCAAAAAACTCTGGAAAAAGGGGAGGGAGAAAGAAAACATTTGGTTGGTTTCACAAAACAGGCACATCCGACAGGCTAGGGGGCAGTGAGGAGCGACAACAGCAGCACACTGACAGTTGGCAAGTCCCATTAAACATTGTTCATGCAGAGAGGTCAGCAATAGTAGAAGGCTGGGAAATGTAATAAGTGCACGAGGCACAGCACGCAAGAGGAAAATCACACTCACACACGCCTACACACACTGAACCGCCTCCCCAGGTGCTGGCTTTAAAAGGACATCGAGACTCCATGGTAGGTGGGCAAAAGTTTGGGTGTTCATACCCCAGTTACTGCTGTGTGCTTCCCCCAGATTTTAAACAGGCCAAATTTGAGTGTCTTTCTGAGTGATGCCGGGAGGCACACACAGCCGTCATCAGACTGGTCCCTTTCCTTCATCCATCCTCAAACCTTGGAGACATCATGATTTCTCAACTGAACAGGTTTAAAAATTTATAGAGCTTGCCAGGCTATACAGCTCAGATTTGGGTTGCCTTTAGCTGGGCATGTCAGGCAGATTTCACAGAGTCCTCCTACCCTGCCACCAGCTTGAGGCACCACGCTCCTCCTCCCACATGGGCAGGAGAAGGCTCTTGCAGCATATCTGAATCTGCTGGGAGATGCCGGCAGGCTGCATGCCCTGCTCTGTGCTGGCAATCATCTGTGCAGGTGACAGTGAGTTACAGGAAATTATCACACCTATTCCTTTCCAGTCACCTTTCCAAGATATTCCTGCATGACCTGCCTTCTAGTGACATGGGCTCGTCCCAGTCCCTCGGTCCCTCCAGCCTTGATCGTGTTGCCAGGTACCTTTTCAGAAACCGCCCGTTCTCAGCTCTCCTTATTTACACACAAAGATTGAACCTGGAGGCTGAAGATTTCTGCTTGGCTGTGCAAGGAACTCTTCAGCAGCAGAGGGCACAACACTTTCATTCTAATACTTTCCAATTCAGAAGCAGAGAACACATTTCCCCTGATTTCCCTCCTTTTGTGTACAAAATGGGTATCCATTCCCTCCACAGGAAACAGAAGAGCTGTAAGCAGGGACAAGGAGTCTGAACACCCTGCCTGGGCAACCAGAAGATAATCTGATCTGGGACCACAGTACTTTGTGAAAGGAGAGTGACTTCACATGCACACGTGCAACCTCAGCTTGTCCTTGCTGTGGGAAATCAGAGGCTGAAGACAACCTCTTACAGCCTCATGATCCACGGTGCTACTCTGCATTACAGTGAGGAGCTGGGTCCTGTGCTGGAAGCAACTGGTTGCGGACCCGCCAGAAAGCACTTCAGCTCTGCACAAGTGACTTGGACGTAGTTAGAACTAACTGCTTTCCACTAACTTATGACTTCCCTGTTTAAGAGAGCTCGATAACTGAAGGCCACTGCTCTTTCCTCTTCTTATGCCCTATGAATTGCACAAAAGAATCAAGGATATGGCCTTTTTTTTAGTTTTAGGTACTCACTCTCCGCACCTCTTAGCATCTGTACATTACACTGAATATCAACAAGTTCCAGTTCTGAAATTCCTCCACCATCCTGAACAGTGACAACAACTGCTAAGCCTACATGAGTATTTACTCTTCTGCACAGATCTACTCCCTAAGGAGTATTTACTACCCCGGTCATCATTCCCCTACATCAAAACAGCAACACATAGCAGGTTCTGAATTTAGTCTTGATTGATGCAAGATTGTGCTCAGGCTGCCCTCCCACAGGTTTTCCTCCAGGACTCATTCCTCTGGCTTACCAGCAGCATCCACTGCTCCTTCTATGTGACAGTCTTTTCTCAGCCTTTAGAGGCTAGAATCCAAAATACTACACATGAATTGCTGCTGTGAGCACAGATTTGCTCAGAGGACAGCCAACAACTGGAGTTACTTTATTCAAAGGTGACTTGCAAAGCCTTTTGAATTTCAGCAACTGCCTCATTAGTGTGACTATTTTTACAGCCTTCCAACAATTCAGCCAGGCACATCGTGTTTATTTTCTTTCACAAGTTTGCCAACAGATCATGGCAAAACTTCCCTTTGCCCACAGTAGCTCACAAAACTTTGTGTTTTACGGAAAATGACACTGCAAATGCCACATGGGATGGCAGGTTACAGACTGAACTGCATCTGCTCTAGGGCTTTTGCTTATCCACCACTGCTTGTACCACAGGACAACACAACATTTTTAACTACAAAACTGTAAAATAAAAAAAAGTAGGAGCAATTTTAGAAATGCTGCTTGGCAAATACTGGTCACATGCCCAGCAAGGACTCCAATTGAAGTGCTGCTCAGCTTCTCTGTTATGGAGAGAAGCCAGCTTCACCGTTTTCAAGACAAAAATACCTGGAAGTTTGACAAACAAACTGAAACACAAGGGTACAGGCCAAAAAGATGTTTTTAAAGAAAATGGACCAATTCAGAAAAGCTAAGCGCCCCAAAGGGAAAAACAAACAGAAAAAAAAAACAACCCTTATGCTTCTTGTGTTACCATGGAGCGAGCTGGCTGGTTTCCTGCACTTGATAC
Source organism: Buteo buteo (assembly GCF_964188355.1). Lineage (NCBI taxonomy): Eukaryota > Metazoa > Chordata > Aves > Accipitriformes > Accipitridae > Buteo > Buteo buteo. The sequence continues at coordinate 66,456,001 of NC_134171.1, read as the reverse complement.
CCTCATGCCTTAGCTCTTAGACATTTGAGGATGCCAAGACAACCTTTTAATTGGAACACTCATCATTATATCACCACCAAGTATCTCTGCCAATAACCTGCCAATAAGCCATAGCTGTCTATTTCGACATTTTTACTGCTTTGTTCTTTAGGTATGGTGTTTGCTACACTGAGTGTTAGGATTTAAGCAAGTACATACACATAAACACAACACATAAGACAGAAAAGCCAGAGGGCAAAAACTTACCCTTATTCTTCCTGACCAGTGCATCAGCCCGTTCCCAAATATCATACGCATAGAGGATATAGGAAGTAATGTTGACGTAGGAAGAGGTGATGCTTGGGATATTATAAGGGACAGTGACTGAAGAGCCAATGCTGTTGCCGCTGCAGTTGCTAGCATTCGATCCTGGCTGAGAACTCACAGAACCAGCAGGAGAGGCCATTGGAGAAAGAGAAGGCATGCCTGTGCTTCTGCGGGAGAAAGAAACACCACCACAAACATTTCATTTCAGAGTCGAAAGTCTTGCCACAAGACTGGCTTATGCCAGGAGCTATCCAGTATCATCTAGGCCTGCAGCATAGAGTGTTAAAAACTGAGATGCATTCAGCTACATAACAGGTAATTGTCCTCTGAGTGCAAGGCCAAGGTTTTTGAATTGATTTGCGACTCTAAGGACTCCTCTTGACAAAAGAAAATGTGGGACCAGACATCAGAAAGGGCCACCCATCCACCTTCCAAAATCTACACCTCCTCGTGCAAGCCTTCACCAGATTCTCTAAGTGTTTTTTGCTAAAGACTTCCATTTCAGGCATGCTGAAGCTCCCCACCTACAGAGGCTGGAGCTTTCTGACAGCTAGTCAAAGCAGCCAGGTCAGCCTACACACACTTATTTATAGACCTAGGGAAGCTAAATGCAGTCAGCTGCCCGCCTTCCAGACACAGGCTGGCTTCATCACATCGCTTCACCCCCACCACTTCAACCAACCTCATTTCAGTCACTGGTATGAGCGAGCTTCCACCACTGCTCTTGGGAGACCATTTAATTCCCAATAACCTACGCTGTCCAAGGTGGCAGAAAAATAACTGGAATTTCAGCGTCACTACTGAAGACCAAACAACCTTCTCTCAACTGCAAAGTTTAAAAGGGACAGACGTGGAGCTGGATAGCTATCTGCCAAATGCAATTACCACAGGATAGAGAAAAACTCTTACTCATTGTCATTAAAACACAGCACCAGTCTGCCAGGCATTGGGCCAAACACTGTTATGGGACATCTTGCCTTTTACTTTTGCTGCCACATACGCAGCAACACTGCTGCAGATACATAGAAAGGACAAAATGCTCAATAACTCACAAATTAGAAAATTAGTTTCTTTTTCTTAATTGGTGACTGAGGTAAAGAGAAAAATATTAAAGTATCACCTCAAAGTTATGCTACCACAGGCTGAAGGCATAATCCTACTGGACAGTGGCCAGGGAGATGGGGATGGTACCCTGTTAAGTCTGAAACGATCTCTAGATGAGAGCGACAGAACAGAACAAAGATGACAACAACAGGGACTCTGAAATAGCATAGTGATGCTACCTTCCTTGCTCCTCTGGCCTGTTTCTCTGGTGGAGAACTGCTCTGCCTGATACACAGTAACTCTGGACCTCATAACAAAAAAAACCCCAACCTTTCCAATGAGAAAAGACAGGAAAGAGAGAGCAGAAACCTACTCATGCCCCCTAACAATATGATTTCAGGTGGTACGAAAGAGCGAGCGGTGAGGCACTCAAACGCAGCCTGCAACTCAAATACTCTGGATACTATTTTCACTCACACCCTTATAGACACATCACAACATACATCTTTTTAAATCTTACCTTACAACACATGGAGAAGGTGCTTGTGTTACTCTGGAAGAACTCTGCAGTAAGGAACAGAACTCTTGTTAGGTATGGGCTATTCAGCCAACATCAGTAACTACTGCAGCCAGCCAGCTGGCAGCTTAGTAATACGCATGCCCTACCTTGAAGTGGTCATTCAGGATCCTGGAATACTTTATTGCAGTCTCTTTTTTGTAACGAAACATTGCCATGTGCAGAATGGACTGGCAGCGCATGCTGTGAACAGAAACACAACCAAGAGTAAGAGTTCACGCTCACCGCTGCCTGCTCAGCAGTCATCAGCCTTGTGGGATGGAGGCAGGCACACATCAGCTGTATTGCAAAGTCAAGAAAGCTCAGAATTTCTCCTCCTGCTCATCTTAAAGAAAGACTCTGTAAAAAAATCACAAGGGGAGAAACAAAACCCAACAAAAAAACCAACCAAACAAGAAAGGGCCATATCTGGTCTTTTACATAAAACAGGTGCCCAACCTCTTATAGGTGCCACAGGCTGAGTAAGCCTCTGTCCAGAAGTGCCTCAGCTACGTTCAACTACAGCTTCAGTTACACAGCTCAAGCACGGACAGCCAAATCGCATTCTTTCACCTTAGGTGAGAGCCCTTATGTGCTCTCAAGTTACCAGCAGATCAATTTTTAGAGCCTGTGCCTTCCACATGTAGTCCCTTGTGATATCCCAGCTCACTTTAGAGATGTTCCTGTTCATTCTGGTTTTGATATTGTGGGGTTTTTTTCCTTGCAGAACTCTGATTCCCATTTAACTCATTCTTTTGCCCCTGAAAGTAACGGGTCTTTCACTCTATCAAGTCTAAAAACAGAATATGAAGGTGCAGAACAACGGTTACGCACCATAACACAGCAAAGATTTTTTCTTGTGAAGATGCTGAGGAGTCCGTAAAGGATTTCAATGTCATGGCGAATCTAAGGAAACAAACAGAATCTTGTCAGTCATCAGGGCTCTGAAGTCCTACTGTTTATGAAAAACCAGTGCATGCCGTTATCTCAAGCACTGGTCCAAAAGTCAAGAAACCTGCCCCGAGTTCTTAGTCCTGGCACCAAGTGCTTTGTATGATCTTGAGCAGAGGACTGTCTCCAAATGCCTTGTTTTCCACGCAGCAGGAACAGATGTGGCCCCTTATGCGACTCGCTCTCCTCTTACACTGATTAATGGGCAACATCCCTACAAGTAGATGCCCCCCGTGGGCCACCTACAGGCCTGAGGCCCAGAAGAGGTGCCCCCACCACTGACTACAACACTAATTCAAGTGTTTCTGGACAAGACAGACATCTCAGTGGAAATGTTTCTTTTGGCAAAGAACAAATAAGCAAACCTCCTTTTTGAAAACAAAGCAACAGTAGCATCTTGGAAATGCAGTCCCTCAAGACCAGAAAGCAAACAATGTCATTTAAAAAGTTTGAAGTCTACCACAAAAAAAACTCTGACAGCTCTTTCAGCTCTAAGGTCAGAAGTCAAATCAGCTCTCGAAAACTCACATAACCTGTAATTTCCATATGAATAAACCGATACCTGTCTCTCTTCTATCCAGTACATGGTTCCTTGGATTGCACTGCCTGCATATGTCATAATGTCTACTATCTACATGCATCTACTATGGCTGTGAAACTAAACAGGGAACGTTGCTAAAAGAAACCCCAATGAAGTGCACTGGTACAAAGACACATGGGAGAAACCAGTAAAATCTGCCTTCAATCAAGCTGCAAGAGCTTTGGGGCACAAACCGCTCTTCCACGTGCTAGATTGTTGCTTTGATTTTTTTTAACTGACATACTATTGAGCTCACATGCAAAAGCAACTTCAGTTCTGGATAAAGTAAAAACTCCTTCCTGTCCTCGATTATCTGAACCAGTGTCCTCTGGTGTACCTCAACTGCAAGGCTCAAATGCTGAGGAGGACATGGTGCCTACTTCTTCTGATAAGCAATGCTGAAACACATTTCAAAGGATTTGTCTCTGGTGCCTCTGGATGGTCTGTCTGATGCTTGTACAGCAACCCAAACTCTGCTCCATGGTGGGAATCCAGAGCTGCCACAGTTGCAAACAAGCAATGCAACTAACCCTTCCCCTCCAAACATGCTGCCTAACCATCATGCTTTGAAAACCACTTACTTGAGGAGATCTATGGTGCCCCTGAATATGCTGTAAGCTGATTTTGGTGCTGGTGCATCCGATTCCAAGGCGATCCCATACTCAATGAAGGAAAGGGCAGCATCTAGGTACTGAAAGGCCTTTCCAGTCTTGTCGGTCTATTGGGAAGAAAATTCTAATTTTTAGACTAAGACAAAAACTGCTTCTCTCAAGTATACCTGAATTCCCTTTTTTTCCCCTAGTTAGGCAGGATTTGAAGAAAGAAAAAGATGCAAGTCAGGCCTCCAGGTGATAATTAAAGGATTCTCAGCAGAACCCCTAATGTGGTCCCAGTCATCAGCTTTGTGGGCTCTGGCTATTCGTATCTCTTCCTCTTGCTCAACATTTTCCTTAAGTAATTTATTACCTTCACATTTTTGGATATTATTGTCTCATCTTGGGCGCCTGCTTTGGGAGAGGCAGATGGGGCCTTCCCATTGCAGTATTCCCTCACTTCATTTTCACAGGTAAATGGCAAGTAGCAAATGTACATTATCTGACTGAGCCATAATTAGCAAAAAAATAGGTTCATTCATGCATGCTGTTAAACTGCACATAGTGGAGAAAGCTAGTTACATCTGCAAAGGGCACTTCCAAGTCTTGTTCACCAACACAGGATCCTGACGTTTCAGAGTAAACTGTCTTAAAACTATCTTCCAAGGACTTTGCGATAGCTCTGCAAAGCAAACAGGCCTGCTAACCTCAGACAACATCAGTTCTGAATCCTATTCTCTAGGCACATTCTCTAGATGTGTTTACAACAAAGGGAAATGCCTGAACATTTGGCAAATAAAGACAGCCTCCCCACATATGACTTGAACATGCTCCATGTAGGGAGTATGGAAGTAACGTTAGCCAGCGAATCTTATTCACGTGCATGCAAGTATCAGGTCTGAATGCAAGAGCTGGTTAACATTTCTAGCACAGGGCCATGACTTACCATTGCATCAGCTTTGTGCTTCAGCCTCTTGGCCACTTCTATGTAGTATTCTATCGGATGCTGCCTGAATTGGGGACAGAAAGAGGAAAAACAGAAAACAGAGAAAAAGAGTAGGATAAATTTTACCTTCTTATCTACAGGATGCTATGAGTCCGAACATCCTGTTTTGGTAAGCTTGTTACAGCCTTATCAAACACACGTTACAGTTATGATAGTCACTAAATGAATGTTGTCTGCATGTTCAGAAATACATAGCAGTTGAATGGACAGATAAAATGAATTGATTTCTTAAAAAATGTATGTTAGAATAACACTGAAAACTTACATTTCTAAGTAGAAAAAACACTGGAGGTTAGGCTACTATGAGGCCAAGTTTACTTCTTTGCTCCCATGGAAAGATAGTAGTTACGTGATGCCCTATCATTCCTCAAGTACAATACCAGCAATACATTTTTGATTGAAGCATACAGTAAACTCTGCAGTATGACACACTCAGACCAAAAGAGCTTGCATTCAAGTTATCTGCTTACAAGAGATATGGTGTGCAACGCTTCTACAGAGCTGGGTCTCAGTCAACACATAAATGATGATAAATTTGGACTGCACACATTTCTGCGCATTGGGATAATCTATTCACCATGGAAATGGCATACAGCCACCTGTGCGCTAACAAAAGGAGCAAGTAGAGTCATACCCTCTCAGAAAAAGTCAGTTGCCTGCCCAGCACCCTGTCACAGAGGAGTTTGCCACTTGTCAAGAATCAGACAAATCAAAACCCATTACTTGTAGGCAGGCACAAGACACCTCCTCTCAGAGTTCAAAAGTACTTAATTTCTAGAGTAGCTTCCCTCAAACCAAGAACTGTTGTAATGAGACCTTTGCTTTGTGGTGGGTGGGCTAAGTCCCAGACACAAGAAGGCAGTACAGGGCAGGTCTCAGACATCTCTCTCTCTCTTTCCTCCCCAAAGAAGTGATCAAGAAGCAGAAGCCTGGGTGGCTGCAGGGCCAGCCTTGTCTGGTGTATTCAGAAAGTACAGGTGATGGGTGTAAAACAAAAACTTACTTTTCAAACGTGAGTTGAGGTCCCCTTGGCTTGGAGGCACCATTTGGCAAAGAAGGCACTGGGAAAGGATTTGTGACATCCCCTGGAGATCCCTGAAAAAAACACAGAGTGGAGATAAAGCTGGTTAGAGAGATGTCTAAATCAATTCCAAAGCTTGGCTTTCCTAAATTTCAAGAGAAAATGTTTATTTGTCCCAGGCATAATCTATTCTCCAGGCTCTCCAGCTCTTCTTACTTTCTTCCCCAGTACCCCTTTCAATAATGGAAATGGAAACTTGGCATCCTACCTGACTGCTAGCAAGGCTTAATACCATTCAAACTTCTCCCAAGCATGGAGAAATTAAGTAGCAGGTTTCCTTGCACAATGGCTAAAATAGCAGTAAGGCTGCAAGCAGCACATTCTTCATGGCCACTAGCCAAGGCAGAAGGGGTAATATCCATTCACACTTATTTCCAGCTTAACCACATGGAAATTGCTGATTCTCCACTACTAACTACATTATCAGGAAAAAGCAAGCAGTTAGAAGCCAGCTAATACAGCATGCACAGTCTAGCTTAACACACACAGCAACATCCTAGATCACACACACAGAGCCATGAGTAAGCAGCAATATAATTGAATTTTATAACCTCAAAATGCAAAGATCCAGCTGCAAGGATCATCAACAATTTTGTAAGCAAGCTATAAAACCTTATACCTAGGTCACGGTCAAAACCACAGGTTGCTTGTTTCGTATTTTTAAGCAATCCACTCTTTCTTTCTGTAAACACACTTATTTTTACACCAATATTGTACTTGCAGTTGCCTACAGTCAGAAGCAGTTACTACCATAAACACGATTCTCTTGCCTTTGTTTTTCACATGGTCACCCCTTCTCACTATGTTTCACTGGTAAGATTAAAACAGATGATGGAAAGTCAGCAGAGAAGTTACAACACAGGCTTTTGAGCTAGCAACATAAGGGCACAGATAGCCATTAAAGGGGTAAAAATGCTTCAAAGAGCTTTCTCTGGTGGCTTGTTTATCTTCCTTCCTTTTTAATATCCTCAGAGCATGTTTCTCAAGAGAATCACACAGCACCCATGGGTTGCAGGAAACATCCTGCCGGTTATAATGGATACCTACTTTGATGCCCTTTGAGAGCTCAGCGGGATTTCTCTCCACTTTCTTGTGCTTGGAGAACAAAGGATCCTTGTGGTTGCTCTCGTTCCTGGCAGTGTTATCCACGACAGGCAGCTCGCTGCTCTCACTTTTGGGTCTCTTTTGGGCCATCTTGGTTGACTTTGGTGGAGGATGTACAGGAGACATGGGTGGCAGTGGTGGGGGTAGCAGGAGATCTTTCTTCTGGGTTTCAAGTGAAGTTTTTGATGCTCTGGAGATGGGAAGCAAATTCAGCAATTGGGATGAATATGGTGTACATATAAGGTAGGGATTTTTTTAAAAACATAGTTATATCATGTGCCAGTTCTCTTTAAATTTCTCTGGAAGTGTGAAATGAGTTGTTAACATAAAGAATCCAACAAAAGCAAAACAAAACTTCAGGGACTTCACTGGCATTAGATAACACATCTTAAGCCGCCAACAACACACAAACAAGTTGGTTTTCAAGTAGGAATAACCTTCAGGACTTATCATTGGAGTAAATGCTTGCAACCAGAATACGAGGCTGTTGCAAAAAAAAGGCATCCCTCCAACACAGCCCCTTTTCACTGAAAGAGGAAGAGAGGCAATCACAGCAACTAAAATCCCTGGCACAAATCACCCAACAAGGCAAATGAACTGCAGCACTACCTCTCTTTCCCAATTATGGTAGAAGATATCTTCTATGGTCAGAGATACTCACCTAGACATTTGATCCTGTATGTGCTTTGACAGAATTCAACTGAGTCATTCCTTGCCAGGACTCACCAGCTCAACTAGACAACACTATAAAGTTGAGAGGATTCCAGTGATAGAGACTTAAAATGCTGTGCTTTCAAATGGCAGAGACTATCACATTTAATAGGATGGTGGCACATCAGATTTCTGATCATTTGAAGTTAGGATTACCAGGGAACTCTGGCAGCTGTAAGCAGCACCAAATAGCTCTAAACCTTGTTTCACTACTGCTCATTTACATCATTTTTATTCAGCTTCTCAAAGTTTCCAGGAAAACACAGAGCAGTGAATCCCAACTCATGGACTGCCTTATCAGAAGAGGAGGAAATGAAGTTAAACCCAGTGAGAAGACTGAAGTGTAACATTGCACATCTTGCTTCGTTCTGCTGTGCGTGCGACAGTCCTCTCCCCTCTTCCACAACCCACTTTTCCCGTGGCACAGTCCCTACTCACTGCACACATGCTCCCCAGCTTCACTACAGCTGACGCTCCAGAGAGGACTGTTTGACGCAGAGCTCAGCGGCATCCCCTGACCTGATCCAGAGCCCTCTCTCCCCAAAAACGCATCCTATTCTTCCCACTCTGAAAGCCAGAACATGGCTAAAAGGGGTGCTCATTTTCACTGAGAAAAAGGGAGGAATGAACCACAGAAATAATGCCCTTCCATTATTACCACAGCTGAAATATCCCTTCACCCAACTAAATGTTAGCCCTAACGCCTAAGTGCTTTCAGAGTACTTCAATGTTTTCTCTGCAGAAAAGCAGTTTACTCATGTTGTCAGGACACAAACCTCAATGCTACATACCAATGCAAGTCAATACCTCAAATTCAAGCCACAATCAAGCAGGAATTGAATGCAGTAGCCCAGAACTGACACAGGAGCCTCCCCTCTCAGGAACACCGCCCATTTGAAGACATGCTCTTGGAAGCGTTTGCTCTAGCAAAGACCTAGCCAAAATGCTGGCAGTACACTGGTATGCAAATTATGGGGTAAGTTTCAGCAGATCTACCAGAAACACTGCAAATGCTATAGTGGAATACATGAGAAATTCCTGGCCATAAAGGCCATCTGAAATTCTAGAAAGACCGCAATTCAAAAGGCACACTGGTTGCGTCCCCATTAGGTCACATACAAAAAAGACAAAAACAAGATGATGATTTTAGTGGAGAACGCAAATGCTCCCTACCCACCTATACATACAAATCTGTTTTCTGGACTGGGCTTTGCACATTTCACCTCTATGCAAATCTGGGCTAGTCAAAGTAAAAAGCCTACTGGCACTGCGGCATCTTGGTTTGGTTAGAGAAAGGGGGAGCTGCATGTCCACGTGCTTCTGGAGCATCCCAGCTCAGCAGCCTCCCATGGCAGCAAGGTGAGAAAAGAGAGCTCTGCAATATCCATCACATTCACCTCTGCATTCTCAGCTGGGAGAAGACAAGTTCCACCTAGCACAGACACTGTGTGCACCAGCCGCTAAGTGCTGTTCAAAGTCTGTAACCGATGACAGCAAAAGCAGCTGAGGGAGTAGAGAGTATCAGCATTAACATCTGACTTTTTTCTTTCATCAGGACCTGTCCGATTAAGAAAACAGCAATGATCACCGAGTCAAAATTTATGGACATACAGTTGCATTTAGTACAATATCCTTTCCCAAGAGGCTGCCAGAACTTGCTCTGCTGTGGACGTGATTGCTCAATCATGGGAATAAGACTCACGACTTCGGGGCCACCCTTTCAGCTATTTCACCTGTTTGCAGCAGGAGCCTGAGCAAGCAACTCAAATTTGTCTGCATCTCAATTTCCCCATGTGCAAAACACGTTCACATCATCTTCTCACCTTACAAAGACTCAGAGCTTTAAATGCATGTGAAGTACTATGAATCTGCTAAAAAGCTTTCTGCTGCTTCCCATGCAGTGAGACCACGAACTTCCCCAAAACAAGTATGACAGTAGAACCCAGAATGAGGAAAACATGCGCAAAGAAAAAGAAGTTCGTAAGAATCATTGAATGGTTTGGGTTAGAAGGGACCTTTAAAGATCATCTAGTCCAACTCCCTTTTTAAAAGCATTTTAAGGCTAGTTCCATTTCTCATGAAAGCAGAAATAATTGATACTTGAACTCTCAAGTCTTACTCACCTAGAGTCATAGAAGAGTTTTGGTTGGAAGGGACCTTTAAAGATCATCTAGTACAACCCCCCTGCAATGAGCAGAGACATTGTCAACCAGATGGCAAGTTCTCTTGCCATCCCCTGAAACACCTAAGCCATCGTGCAGAACAAGCATATGCTACTCCCCACAGAACAGCTGCCACCTCCCAGATCACCTGGGCAATTGTCTGCTGAGAGATTACCACCACTGTAGTTTAGAGAAGGGGAAATGGCTCCTACATCCCAGCGTGCAATCTACCACACTGTTTGCAACTCAAACAACGTCTAATTTTTTTGCACAAATTTGTTTCCTGCATCTGGTCTGAAAGAGAGCAGTGCAAATGGTTGCCTACCAGCTTAGAAGGAAAAGTAGTACGGGCACAACTGGCAATTAAATTTCTTGCAGCATAAACAGATTCTTTGAGCTACATGTAGTATATGGATCAGAGCATGCAGCAACATAAGCTGCAGGATGGACAAGTTTGTGTTTAAAATGGTGAAGTCTTCATTCCCATCTCAACTGTTCGAAATCAGGACAAATGCCACAACATTCAATGCTTTTGCAGCAGTGTAAACCAAGTATAGGAGAATGATCAGCCACGGAAACGTCAGCTTATGCTTGAATGATTAGAACCATAATCCTCAGCGTTAAGGGAGAGGAAGATAAGTGACACCCAAGTATCACTTCACATCTGCAACAAATAAAAAGGCGAATAAATGACACTCCCATAGCCACATGGTTGGTTCCAGGATGTAAAGACAGATTGCAGCAGATTAAGTTTCAGAAGGCACACGATGTTATAAGCAAACTCAGAAGTATAAGGACAGGAGATACAGTTCCTCGCCTTAACCTTTTTAAAAAAAGACTTAGTTTTATGCATGTCTGCCATCCCACCACTGTACACTCACTTCAATTTATTGGAGTCTTTGTTAGCTGAAGACTGCAATGATTTTCTTTCTTTTTCTGATTTCATTTTCTTCCTATCAATCTCCTTCTCCACTTCCCTCTAACAGGAAGAAAAAAAAAAAAAAATCACTCACGTTTTGAAAGTTGGTGCAAAGTACAGACCAATACAGCTAAGTTTGATTCTGGTTAAAAAAAGAAAAGGATAAGATATTAGAACTGACAAAGCATAAACCCAAAACACAGCGGATATAGATTTCAGGCTCGCTGACAAGTATCCTAAAATGACATTTTACCTACATTTGCTTGGATAGATTAATTATTTTGTAGTGATGGGGATGGAACTGCTAAACCTCTTGTTGCTAATAGTAATCAAAATTAAGGCATCTCCACTGCTGAAAATAAGCATTCCATCTGTTCTAGATGGGCTTTTTTTCCCTACTCAGTACGAATTATACAGAAATGTATTCAGATTCCTCCTGGCAAAGTCATGAACTGCAAGCAATTGTGTTTTGTGGTATGCCTTATCAAAGGGAAGGAAAAAAATGCATTCACAGGAGAGTTAGATCCCTCCGATTCCTCAGATGTGCAGGGGTTTTTGGTTTTATGAAGAAGAATCTGATACAGCTGAAATTTTAAACAGGCAGTTAAAATCACTGCCATTGTCCTCCAGAAGAACAGGAACCATTAAGGCGGAGAGGTAATAAATAATACTTTTTAACTGCACTCCATAGGTCTTACAATACAAAGCGTGCAAATCATCAGCTCACCTGAATGAAAAACTTTAGAATAATTTGCTACAAGCCAAGAAAATGTAAAAGAAACTGCACTTATCAGTCAGTGTTACCCACAGTGTGCCTGGTGGCAGCCAAAAGCATTCCAGGACTTTCTGTCTCTCTCCCAAGAGTACATGCAGGTTTATGTCACTGTGATGGAGCTCAGTAGATTGTGCTCGGCAGAGTCGACCTCTGGCAGTGTGCTCAGGGCAAGGCTCCAGCACCTAGATCAAGTTCTTAAACTGTTTCTCAAGTTGAGCTCCACACTGCCGCAAACGATGTCTGACAGCTGTACCTGACCTAGCTGGCTGTTACGAAGCCTGAGCCTCCAAGGACACTGATGCATGCTGACATAATGCAGACAGCAAGGCTCTGAGGAGGGGTTTCCTGCAATCAGACACTCAGGCTGCAAGGGAAGACATGTCTAATATCAAATAGCTCCTCTTTTGGGTCTTTGAGATAACAGGAGAAGCAACAGATTTGCTGCCTGTTTACCCTCTTCCACTGCTCCGCAAGAGGGGGACTGCTGTGGTCTCTCCGGTTTCTTCACCCTTTCCCTGCTCTTCTGAATTCTCCCCCACAACTATGGGAAGTTCAGAAAATGACAAGACTAAATGCAACCCACACGGGAGCCAAGGTTGTTCACCCACATGTGCTAAGCCACCTGCTCTGTGAGGAGGACCAAGAAGGTATACAGGCACTGAAATATCCACAGTGAATACCCATTCACCACAAGGCCTGCAACCAACCCTGTGCAGCTGAACCAGCTGGCTAGAAGTATATTCACAGCCCCCTTTGGGACTTAGCTTTCCAAAAAACACTTGTGAGCAACTACCATCTCAGTTAAATAAAGGGCTGTCTTGTAATTCAAAGCAAAGCAACTATTCTAGCTGAAGGACTCTGGACACATGCATCTTTTAAGCACTAGCATCGCTGCTAGCACCTCAGCAGCTCCAGGGGAAACCAAAGAAGTTTTCTACATATTTAGCCAACCGCTGAGATCCAAAGCAGGGTTTAGCGACACTTGTTACTCTCGGTGAACCTGGTTCAGTTAAAAGTCTGCATTTATGGAAAAGCAAAAACATGGGGCTGCTGCCATCATCCCTAGTAATAACACAATTCACACCTGCAGAATTTGTTCCTCTTTGTGTAAGCAAGCAATCACAACTGTTTCATGGAAATGAATGACTCCACACAGGAAAAGACTACGCTACGCAGCCTAAGGCTGCATGGCTAAAGGCAGCAGAAGGTCCACGCATAGACAAAACCAAAAACCACAGACCAGGGCAGCCTGTGTCAGTTCTCCCCACAAAGTGCAGGCAAGGTGCTCTCCCACAACAGACATTAAATGGATAGTGTAGATGACTGCACAGTCTGGGAGGTGCTTCAGATACCATGCTGCATTTAAAGGGGTTGCAGGGGGAGGGGGCACCACAGCCCTACAAAGCTCTGCTTGGTTGAAAGCCAGGGAAACCCACAAATGCTACCAGGGGGCTGGCCAACCACATGCTGACACAGCCTGCTGCTGAAAGCTCCTCCAATATAGGAGGGCTGGGGTTTTGTTGTCTGAGAAAACTAGTATTTCAAGAAAATACAGCAAAAAGTGTTTTCAAATACCAAAGCGTTTGTTAGCTCACGAGGCTTTTCATTTGCTCAGCAGGGCATTTGTGACCAACAAGAAACCTCTATGAACGGCTTTGATACACATTCCCTTTAGAAGTTTGATAACACCTTTAAAGGAGGAGCGCAAGGGATCTACTCCCAACTTAGGAGCAGAAATGAACTCTCCGCATGGGTTTTTCAAACACCACCTTGGTCCTTGTACAAACCCACCTCCACCTCTTACCTTCCTCTTCTGAAGGGACTTGTCAAGAGTATCCGTGATTTTTCTCTCCAAGTCCTGCTTCCTTGCACCAGGGGGTTCCTTGGCTTCTGCTCTCTTCTGGTGACTGCCTTTCCCAGGGGGCTGGGGGACTCTTGACAGCAGAGGGAGATCTATTTTCACCATGAGGGACTGAGGGGCAGGGGAGTCCCTCACTGGCGAGAGCAACTTCTTCCCCCTGATAGGCAAGGGAAGTTTCTCCTTGTGAAAATCCTCTCTGGCCACGATGGCAGGCCTGTGGCCGCTAGTCCTGGTGGGGCTTGTGCCCTGGCCTTGAGGAAGGGGACTGAGAGCGAGATGCTCCTGGACACTGCCAAGCAAAACATCTCTCATGACCTTGGGGTCCAAGAAGGGTTTGGCATTGGCCTGGTGGGAGCTCTTGTGCTTTCTGTTCTCAGGGGGCTCTTGCAGTGCCGGGGTCAGGTCTTTTCTGTCACTGGATTTTGGCTTCCCTTTCGTTTTGACTTTTGGCTTGTCTCTGGAAGACTGGTCTCTGACCTCAAAAGGACCAGGGTCACTCTCCACCTTCAGGCCTCCTTTGGGCCCCTCGTGGACAAGGCCCTTGCTGGGCCCTTTGATGCCCACAGTCTGCCTGGGTGAGGGCCCCTCGGCCCGCACAGGAGACTTCTGGCAGTTGCGTTTGGTCAGAAGATGAGCGTCCTGAGGAGCCCTGGCCGCTCGGCCAGAGCTCTTGTGATGAGGCTCCCTCGGCTCGGCACGCTGGTGGGAGGAATTGCTGCTGACAGCCTGCCCCTGCTCCTTGCCCTCTTCACATCCATCCCCATGGGCAATTTCGCTGAGACTCTCTGTTGGCACTGCTGGTGGGTTCACCTTGGTTAGCCAGTTGTCAAGCTGCCACTTATTAGAAGTCGGTGGGTCAGGCTGCACACAAAAAGAGAAAGGAAGGATGCAAGACTTTATGATGCCTTTATGGGCTATTTTCATCCTAGCATGGCTTACCAGAGCCCAGTAAAATTTCCCCTTGATGTTAAAAGAGCTTGAAAGTGAAAGACCATGTGTCAGTGGTGATGCTTTAGCGTCTGCACATTGACAATTCAGAAACACAGACCTCATCTTCGCACAGGATCAGTCAAACGTATTGCACAGCACTCCTGGATCTCTGCTAGCCTTACCTGTTGCTCAGCAAGAGACCAGTCTACATGAAAGCTTCATCTTGGTTTGCCACTAACCAACACCGTTGTGCAATCAGACAACATATAAAAAAAGCAGCAGGTGTAGAAATGGATTAGGTGCTGTCCTCGCAACACTTTTGGAAAGTTAGTTGCACACAGCACTACTTTCAAAACAGATGAGCAGCTGTGCCAGCTAACACATCTCATTGAAGTCTGACAGGTAGGCTGTCAGGCTCCTGTGGTTTAGCCAAAAGCAAACCATTTACCAAAATAAATTGTATGGCTAGCATGTCAAGTCCGGCCTCTTCTGAGTCCTCTGCCTACACAACCCAACACTCGCTTCCCTCTGGGTCAAGCAAGGCGTGAGCAACGACTGAAGTCTGAAGGCCCCTGGCATCACGGTCAAATAACATAACGTGGTTGCTACAAGCTCTGCCTAATCTAACAGCGGTCTGACAAATTACGAGAAAAGCAAACCCAACTAATGCTAAAAGAGACAACAGAAGCTGCAAATCTGAGGCATTATTCTCTGGGGCCCATTCTGAAAACACCATGTATGTGGCAACACCACTCAAATGGGTAACTCATTATCTGGGCACCATCAGAGCACAGCTAAACTCCCGCACTCACTGATTCTCCCCAGTTACCACTCTCACTTCTGAGAAGAGCCACAACCCTTCCCCGAAAAGAGAAAGCCCAGTACGTGAAATGTTTTCCGAGACTAATGAATCCCTTCTGCCATGATTTTCTTCTCTATCCAGACTCAACTCACTGTAGAACATGCAGATAAATAAGACATGTCTTCAACTGTGTTTAAGTCAGTCCATCTAGAATCCTGGTTTAAAAAACAGTGCTTGGTTTTACCATGGGTTTGGAAGTAAAATTAAACCACGAATTCCATTAGGCTTTTCAGATAACACAAATCTGCTTTATTTTCATCAGAATTTTAACTTACTAGCCACTGAAGAACATTTGTTTTTTGGTCAAACACTGTAAAAACATGGCTAAAAGACTTAGTAAACTTTGGTTTATAATGTACGTAGCTATCAGACAGTGGCATACTCTGATCCTTTTCTAGCACTTCTACCATCGGTTATCTTGTTTGTGATCTACACCATCATACAGGTTTTCATTAGGTTTCCAAAACCAAAGGATAGTAAGAGATTTTTTTAAAAAAAAAAAAATAAAAAAAAAAAATAATAAAGGAACTACTGCCTATAGGTCTTAAAGTCTGTTCTTTTGCATGTGAAGAACTGACTATAAACAAATGGGCCATGTGCACTAACTTACTCCTTGAGCACCATGGATGAATAGTTTGCTGAATAAAAAAGGATAAAATGGTCAATGGCAAATAGTTAGGACTTCACTAGAGCGAGAAGGATCTTACAATCTAGTATTTTCAGGACAAACCAGGCAGGATTTGGTAAAAGAGGAGAAGTATAACATCTGTCCTTCCAAAGACACCCACATTGCAGAGGGCAAAGTCTGTAACTGAACTGCTAGAGGGTGAAGTGTAGTAGATGTGAGATGAAAAGATACACCTTCTCAAAGCTTGTTTTCTGCACATAAAATTCTCCCTGTTCATGTGCTTCTAAGGTAAAAGAAAGGAAAACTAGGGCTGGAGGAGGGGGCGGGGAATAAATTACACGGTTTCTGTGTTTTGTGAGAGTACCTCAAAACTGGCAGCAGATTGGTTTACATCAGCTGTGGTCCACAGGATATAACTATGTACTTCCCACTGGCCCAAGAATGTTTTGCAAGCTGGAGGAACTGTTTGAAACCATGGGACATGAGCACTTCTGCAGCAGATTTTCAAAAAATGCATGGTCTCAATTATGAAACTTTAAGGCGCTAAGTTCTGGTTGTCTGCTTTTCCCAGTAAAAGCCTCAGAAATGCCAGTGCAGCACTATCTGAGCCAAATTCAACAGAAGCAAGTCTAAGCACATTCCAGCCCTTCCTGCAGGTCTCATCACTTCAGCTGTGATCTGGGAGAAGCTGAATCTGTCACTCACACACAGGAGCTGCAGGGAGGCAGTGGCTCCTCTTAATGTATCAGGAAACTGGTCTCACCCCGAAGCAACCCATAGCCTTGGCACCCAGGAAAGCTGCACGGGCAGACATGGGCCCCAAACACCCCAGACAAGCTGTGCTTCTCATCTGCACCTTGCTTGTGTCTCACCCGTGAAGGCACTAATTCCTCCAGGAGTGCTAGACAATGATGCCAAAGGAGAAGGGGGCAACACTTCAAGGTTAGGCACGTAGACGTCTAGTTATGCTGTTACTAGGGGTTATTTAATTGACAAACTCTAGAAGGGAAACAAAGGGCAAGATAAGCCTGATGATGCAGCAAAGATGTCAAGGGGACACCTGAACAACGACAGTATTTCAGGTCTCCTGTCCTGAATGCATTCAGACAGCAGAGAGTCTGAGGCAAGAGGCTGCATTAAGCAGCCTCTACATTTTATTGGCATTCACCTCAGGTGCTGACGCTCTCGGAGGGTCGTTTGCTTCACTGTCACTCGAGTTGCTCTCCGTCTCTGAGTCTGAAGAGCTGTCTGAGTCACTGGTGCTCCCTGACTCCGGGCTGCTGGAATGTGCTGATGCCACACTCTTGGGCTGGGACTGTAGGGCACTGCAAGGCCACCATGAGATAAAATTAGAAAGCAGCATGGGTGAAGGTTACTTACTTATTATATTGACATGGCAGGATTCAAAAATAAAACTGAAACCCTGTGTTTTGGCACTGAGAGGGGAGGGGAGAAGGCCAAAGGAATACATTGCCATAGTCAAAAGATAAAGCACTGGAATAAAAAACCTCTGGAAATAATAAAACCTTCAACTCCAACCCAGTCGGACAAATACGTAAGCAGGACATCACTGCTCCAGTATGAAGCTGCATTTAGCCAACTGAAGTTTAAAAAATAACCAAAACTAACGAGTGTTTTTCTGAAAGCCCCAACCCTCAACGGAAAAATTTCCAATAAAGGCTAACAAGACAGAAACATACATTCCAGGATGGTTTCTCTTTTTTGTGTTCTCCCCCTTAAGTTTTTACTTCTTCATCTGTGTTACTTGGTCAAGGTGCTGTAACTGTTTCATTAACGGTCATGTCAATCAGTAGCATTTTTTGCAACACCCTCCCCTACTCAAAAGTGTTTTCCTCTAGCACTGACAATGGGAGTGGATGGAACTGAGGGAGAACTGTGACTTTTATGCACACCTTCTTTTTGTTTTGAAATGGGCTTACAAAATGTTGATTTTTTTTTTTTTTGCTTTGAAAACTGTTTCCCACATTAGTATCAACACATTTGTATGATCTGGAGGCAAGCTCCTTGCTTATCCAGACTGATACTGTGAGAACACTCTATTTCAAGAGCTTGCAGAGACACAGATCACACCAAGAACTGACGTGCCCTTCTGCCAGTCTGACTTTGTAGACCATTAGCCTGTGCTTGAAGAATATAGATATCAAGCCAAAAACATATGTCAGTGCTCTCCTATAGGAAAAATTCTGGGCTTCTCCACCTTTCTTCCTCTAATGCTGGCGTGTGGCTGTTCAGTCTACCTTGAATACTGCTTCTGACTAACAACACATGGCAGGAACTGCTTACAGCCAGCTGCCTTATCAGTAGGAGCTGAAATAGCCTCCATGAGCCTACCTAACCCTTTTCTGTTCTTCATCCACTTGGCTTTTTTGGGCTTCCTTCTAAACTAAAACTGGACTCACACCTCACTTGTCACTACTACAACTGAAAATCCCATTAGATCCAGTGTGATCTACATATACACTGGTGGAGAGGAAGAGGAGAAAAGAAGGGAACAGTTGGGGAAATCAGTTCTGGTTCACAGACAAAATCCAGCATGTCTGGATTATTACTTTCTAATCGGAGCTTTCCGTAAAACTCCACACAACTAAAGGCGATTTTCAACAGCAGCTTCAGGCAGCTAGAAACCAACACCTGTATCTACAAGAGAAACCAGGAACCCTTACCCATCTTCTACCCCATTAGTTTTGTTTTTCCTCCTTATTTGGTCTAGCTAGTAGTTTGGGAACAAACCTGTACCTTGGAGGAGCAAGTGAAGAAGGTGGCTTTTCAACAACCTGTTTTGTTCACAAAAACAAAGAGGAGAGGGGGAGGAAAGGTTAGCTTAAGGAACTCGGAACAACACAACAAGTTGTGATGATTTAAAGGGAAGTCTGTGTGCCTAGTGTATAAAACATCTAAAACTGACTTGGTCGTCACCACTCTCTTCACTATCACTGAGCTGCAGGTCGGCCTGGAGCATTCTGAAAGACAACCAGAAGACAAATCTCAGCCAAGGCAGACACATTTTCAAGCAGCAGACACTGAGAAAGACTTAGTTTGCACTTGCCAAAACAAACAAACCTCCCACATCCTTTTTGAACATTTAGCATGCTCAATCTGCTAAACCTTGTCATTACCTGAATGAACGATAAAATGATAACACACAATCTAGGGATTTAACTGTGCTTTCCAACTGATCTCAGGACACTTTGCAATGGAGGTCAGTATCCTTGGCTGCCATCTACAGACAACAAAGACAAAGTTCCGTGAGCGGAATTCTAAACGAAGGTTACCTAGCACACTAACACAGCCAACAAAGGTTACCTAGCACACTAACACAGCAGGGCAGGGTGGAAGAAGTCTGATCCTTGTACAGCAAGAGACTAGCATGCTACTAGACTGCACTGGCTCCCCAAGGGGCAGAAAGCATCAACTTTGCACCAGAAGCTGTGCATGTTCACTCTCTCTGCGAATATTTCTTCTGCCACAGGGGTTCTTTTTTTGCTGCTGAGGTCTCCTACACAAGACGTAAGCAAATGCCAAGGTCAAGCCTATCTCCTATTTCATGCCCAAATAAGAAAAATAAGCTGTAACACATTTTATAGCAAGAAAACAAATACGAAAGATCCCCAATGAACCACATCACCTTGGAAAAGCGAGGAGAGAGTTAGTGTTCCTGATGCTTGTTAGGAAAAGGAAAACTGCAGAAACTCTCACACTCTTGCAAGCCTTCATGTCAAATTATGAACAAAGCAAAAAAGATTTACGGCTCTGTGGGTCACCTCTAATGACTCTGAGCAGTTTGCTTTTATGATTCTGTGACAACAGAGGAGTAAAAACCTTGAATAAAAAAGTGATTCCCTTGTTTAAACACTATCCCCACCAACTACACAAATTATTTTACACTCATACCAAAGCAACTGACATGCACGGAGATACTTTCATTGAAATAGGACCGTGTTTACTGCCGAAGGTGGCCACCATCTCACAACGAACAACAATTTCACAAACCAGAAGTGAGAAATCTGCTCTTGTCCATGGAGCAGGACAACACGAAGAAACCCCAAAGGTCTCCTGTGTCTACCAGTACAGAGCCAACCCCTCCTGCACAGGTGACACCTCCTGCAAAGGTACTGAGCCCACAGTCCCGGAGTACCTCTCACTGATGCAGAAGAGGTTCTCAGTGCACAAGGGCTCTGCCAGATTACACTTGTGAAGACGTACGTGCTTTCTTTGTTCAGGCATTTTGACTTTGCCATTCCCCTGTGACTATCCTCCTCCATCTCTCAGTTTCTACTGCCTCATTTCCTTACACACCTTCTTGGTGAAAATCACCTCCTTCCTCTTCTTTTACAGTAAACACTGAAGGGAAGCGCTATGAGACACCACCTTGGAAAACGAGGCCCCTGAATTTCCTACAGAAGGCAAATGGCACACAGTCTGCAGCAATCCTGCACACACCAACTTCACATGTGGGCTACAGCTGAAGCTCACTGCCAGTCCACCAAGGCTTTGATGCAAGGCAGCATAGTACCATGCTAGCCAGTGTCTTAGTTCTTCCTCAGCAGGCTTCACCAAACAAATTTTGTAATAATGATTTCCTGCATCAATAGTTGTAGCTTCTTGGGTTGTGAAGCCTTTTCTCTTGTATTACCTCTGCCCCCTCCTGATTTCAAACAGATTTTGAAGGAGCCTTACAGCTCTGGGACAAAAGGAAAATGATATTGCTTTATGGTTTGAGCCATTTGACTTGTGAGTGTACCATGAGGCTGCAGCCTCAGTGAATCTCGACTCTAGATGAGAGAATATGATGACGGTTGGCAGCTAAGGCAGAGAGCTCTGAGAGGATGGGGCTGGTGGGTATATGGGAAATGGTGTTTGGCTACAGCTCTAGGATGTGCTGGTGGGTGCCATGCCTTGATTTATGTGTCCAGGATAAAGGGCAGCTGGCAAATGACTTAGAAATTATTTTGCTCTCTGTTAACACTTCCCAGGAAGGGCTGGACTAAACACTGCTGTGGAGACCATTAAACTATTGTTATTTTAAATCAGGTCCATCAGAGGAGACAATAGTGTCTCTCCTTGGTAAGGGCCTGTTCTGTGTTATTAGGAATGTAAAGTACTAGTTAAAATTTTCATTACCTATCTACCAACACTTCACTATGGTCCCAATAATTGGACTCATTTGCAGTGTTTTTTCTTTTGTGTTCTACTTTTTGGATATTGCCAAGGTTACCTTGCATAAATAAATCACTCGAGTGCACCTGTATCTATAAAGCAGAGTCCTTCTTCACTGTTTTGGGGCTTCTGATACGTTTTGCTGATTGTTCTGAAGCAAAAGTAAATCAAGCAGAAGTAAATCATGGCATATTAGGTTGTTTGGTTTTGATTATGCAAAACTGAACAAAATTGTCAACGTGTCATCCCATAAAGCCCAGAGGACAGTTGGCCTTTCTGCTGTTTGATGGAAACTGGGATTAAACCTCAGTAGAACTTTGTTGAGCATAATCACGTATTATATCAAAGGAAGCAGGGAAGAAGCTATCTCAAAACAGGATTAAGGGATTGCCAGGCAGAATTCTTTCCAAAGTGAGATTTTATCTGTGCTTTTCATGCTCTACAAGACACCTTTTCTGTCACATTTTTCCAAGAAAGAGCAGTCTGTATTCACTGTTTGTGCGTCTACAGCACCGATGGGGTTTTAGTTACAGAAGAAGATAAAAGATGGTGGCAGCTGTACCCATTTCACCGTTTTCTGAACTACCTGTGTGACAAGTAACACAGAACAATAACACATGTCAGTTTTTGCTACAAAGAACCTTTGAAATTCTGAAAGGATCTGGAAATTTATATTCATGTTGTCTTAAGAAAATTTTTTATTAATTTCTACAAAAGGAAGCCTGGTGGTTTTAAACAAGCTAAACCAGTTAGATATGTGCTTTCTGATTTGTTTTTTTTCCCTGTTAAATTAACTTTCTGCTGAAAAGTACAGTAGGCTTAGGCTTGTATTACAGTGTGTAACTTGAACTTTCCCATGTTTTCCAACCTTGTCTGATTTGACCTAATTAGCATGGGCATCTGAGCAGTTTTGCCTGAGGTTGCAATAACTCCTGTGACAGAGTTGGTGAATGGAGAAGGGGAGAGCACTGACGTTTTTCTACGCTATTTTGTCATTTTTTTCCCCCCATGTTCCTTCTTGGTGATGCAGCTGTAACCAAACTGAACAGCGAACAGCTGCTTGTGCAGTCCCTGCCAAAGCTGCTGCTGGGCTGCAGTTTGCACTGCAGCTGCCTCCTGCCCTTCCCACTTCTGTCCCTCTGTCTCTTCCTCAGCTCTGCCAGCTGCCCTCTTTTCAAATGTTCAGGTTTTCTTAGTACAACACAAGACAACAACTAGCCTTGTTCTGTTAGTGTCCTGGTTTTAGCTGGGATAGAGTTAATTGTCGTCTTAGTAGCTGGTAAGGTGCTATGTTTTGAGTTCAGTATATGCAAAGAATGTTGATAACACACCGATGTTTTCAGTTGTTGCTAAGTAGTGTTTAGTCTGAAGGCAAGGATTTTTCAGCTTCTCAAGCCCAGCCAGTGAGAAAGCTGGAGGGGCGCAAGAAGTTGGCACAGGACACAGCCAGGGCAGCTGACCCAAACTGGCCAAAGGGGTATTCCATACCATGGGACATCACATCTCGTATAGGAACTGGAGGGGGGAACAGCTCGGGGACTAACTGGGTGTCGATTGGCGGGTGGTGAGCAATTGCACTGTGCATCATTTGTACATTCCAATCCTTTTATTATTACTGTTGTCATTTTATTACTGTTATCATTATCATTATTAGTTTCTTCTTTTCTGTTCTATTAAACCGTTCTTATCTCAACCCATGAGTTTTACTTCTTTTCCCGATTCTCTCCCCCATCCCACTGGGTGGGGGGAAGTGAGTGAGCGGCTGCGTGGTGCTTAGTTGCTGGCTGGGCTTAAACCATGACAGTTAGCTACATTAAACTGGAGAAGATCTCATCACTGCATATGCTTATCTAATCTTGTGGTCAGCAGCACCAGCGTGTCATCAGGCTCTGTATTAGACAAGTTAGTTTTACACAGCCACACATACAAACTCGTATATATTTATATGCATGCAGTCTGTTTGTACTCAAGTCACTTCCAAAACCTCCCTGTTCATAGGGCTACAAACTTTGCATTTACAGAAGGCAAATTTCTTGTCTCCTTCAATTAAAAGGCCCTTTTGTTTTCTGAGTGAGTGAGGCTAACTGTCCTTCTCTGTACAGACCATGATGTGATTTTTTGTTCATCTTGTGAGTTGGTAACCAAAATTACATACAGGATACTTGGTGAAACTTCACCTGTGTCTTGATTTCTCCTGGACTTCTGCCTTCTTTTCTCCAACTTACTTCAGTACCACTGCTCATAAAGAGCATTGGATTTACGGGTATCATAATACTTCTCACCTGAACACTGCCTAGTTGTGGTTATAGTGGGGGTCTTGGTTTTGTTTCTGTTCTGTATCACTGAAATGTCTTCCTCCCTTGTGTCAGTGGAAGAATGAGGACAATCCCCTCTTTCTAGGTCACTGTCTCCCAAGGTACGTGACAGGTGGAGCAGGCCATGTACTCCAACATCTAGGTTGGCTCGTCGGCCAGCATTCCTGGGGTTTCATTTCATGACACAGGAAAACAGAGCGATGTTCATTCATGTCCTGCCACTGTCTAGTGTCTTCATTTCTCTTTGCTTCAAAATTATATTATTTGAGGTATTTTGCCTATACTGAACATAAATACTCTATGATGTGACTTGACTTGAGTAATGTTACACTTAATTCCGTTTCAGACTTACCTAGAATGTCTGAATCAAAATTGCTTCACTTCAGGGTGTTACTGTTATCTGAACTGTAGCAGATATAAGAGAACGTGCTTGTGCTCTGACCTCCCATCGCTGCTTGCTTTTCTAAGTTTGATAGTGAAGAATAGCTAGGAGGGGATCCTCAGTCCCTTGCCTGAAGACCAGAACACCAACTCTGGGGTCTGGAACAGCTGCGCTCTGGGAACAGCAGATGCAATCAATATTTCTAAATATTTAACTTGAACAAGAAAATTGCTGGCCTGCTCTCAGCAAACAATGGTGAGCTATAAACAATATGTGGTTTGTTTTTTTATTCAGACAGTTACTCCTTCATTGAAAGTGTCAAACAGCTGTCTACAAGGAATAACAGATGATGTTATGAAGGAGGCACTTCCTTTAGTTTCCTTAGAGTCGGTCACTTTCTGTGATGGCCACTTACATTCTTAGTGTAGTTGAAATACTAGACTGTACCGAGGCTGGAAGACTTAATTGCCAAGATGAAAAGGGAGCAGACGTTACTGAGGTTTTGAATGGCCGTGGCAGTGTTTCGCCCTAGAGAGGGAAATAACTCTGTGTGTGTCCAAGTGTGCAGCATTCACCCAGTACTAAACTAACCTCAAGTAGTTGGATGTTATTGTTGCATTACTGTTGATTTGGGGAGCAAATCTGTAAATGGCTCTTCTCTCTGTTTGTGGATTCTTAGTACATAATTAACAGAGCATCATGCACGCTAACCTAAATGCTGATCAATCCTCCTAGCTAGTGGTTCTTAAACTAGTGAACTTCTATATAATTAAAGATGTGAAAGTACAACTTCAACTTCTTGCCCTTTTCATCTGCTGTCCCTTCAGGCTGTGCAATGACAAACCTATGTACAATTCCATTTCAAGCTGGAAGGAGGAGTAGGTTTGGACTTGAAATATACTGACGTTCATGACTTCTGTGTGACCTTCAGATTTCCAGAGTTTAGTATCTTGATTCAAGAAGTGCTACTAAAACTCATTTCTGTTCTGTTTAAAATCGGAGAACAGTAAAAGCCTATAGCTAAGCATTCAGGTCAGCCCAAACCAGTATTTTCTGCCAGTGGAACATCTGTTCTCTCCTTCTGTCTGGATCGTGATCAATTCTATCACACACTGCAATACATTATCTTAATATTGTGGTTTACATCTGTAATATTACATCTTTTCATCTTTAACTCTAGTAGTGCATCATGTTGGTAAGACTGGCTCTTGACTTACCTTAAACCTCTGATTGTGAAAATCCCTTGATTTTTCAAATAGATGATATAATTCATAACTGCTGTTTCTCAAGCCAGATACAATTAACAGCCAACTGGATATATACAGTGACCTGGCTCTCCACAGCTAGTTTTACAGCTGTCTGATGGCTATAGCTGGTACTTTCCATAGTAGATGATGATTTGTTTGAAGGCTCAAACTGTGAGATGCTGTAATTAAGACAAGTGGAGGATTTGTGGATGGATATCTAAAAAGATTTGGACGATGTATCACAGAAGCTCCTGAAGCGGTGACTTGGGAGAAGAATAAAAATATTACCTACGATATTATTATCTGTCACAAAGTCTCATCAAAATTAAACTGAAGTGTGTCCGACTATTGCTATCTGAAACAGAGGCTTCTTGTACAGAAATTCATGCTTAAACCTCATTCAGAAGGGAAACACTAAGACCATTCAGAGAGAAAAGGCAAATTACAATTTCTCTACAAGAAGCTGAGAACATGAGGACTCTTGCAACAACTCATAACAAATAGGCTACTTCATTTATTGTTTATTTCCCTATATGAATGAATCAACCATCTTGGAAACTCCATCACACACAGGGCAGAAAAAGTTATTTACAAAAGGGACATACATCCCTAAAATAAGTTTAAGATGTACAGATTTATAATGGGAACCAAGAGGGAGGGGAGAGGACAAAACCAAAAACAATGGCATTGCAGTCAGACTTTGACTTTCAGTTACAGAAGAGATCTCTATCTCCATGTAAGTAGGGTTTTCAACTATTAAATAAATGGCATCTTAAAAATAGAACATTTGAGAATTTCAACACATGTATTATTTCTTCTAAATAAATATTGCATGGAAATGATTCTGTTTTGCCACCATAGCTGCCTCCTCTCCTCCTGGGACTCAACCACCACCTCTGTTTTTCCTTGGATTCATGGTTTTGTTTCCTAACGGCAAATGCTATTTCCTCCACTGTTATGTTTTGGTTTGGTTTTTTTTATTTATTATTTTTTTGTTTGGTTTTTGGTTTTTGTTTTTGTTTTTGTTTTTTTTTAAAGGCCTGAACAGGCCCAAGTCAAAATGATGAGCATCTTTCCTAACCCTTTGCAGGCCTCTGACCTAGCTCAAGGTTGAAATACGATGGCTTTTCAAAAATTTCCTATTATTTAAACAGTCTTCTCCATGACCTGAAACAAAACACAGCTTCTTGCTATGTAGCTTAGTCCTGAGGCTTCCACTGATCGCTTTTGAAATGAGAGCCCCCAAATAGCCCCCCACATGCCCGTAACACAAACTGCCTGTGATCTCATTTCCTCCGAAGCCTGGGGGAGCAGGAGCAGTTCTCGCACAACTGTCTTTGCATGGTAGCAGAGCACGTGCTGCCTTTTCCCAACTGTAAAGAAGCAAATGCCAGTAGTTCATCTGCCTTCGCTGGGTGTCTTCTTACCAACTTTGCTCACCCGGCACCCTTGCACGAGCTTTCCTAGGAGCAGGACAACAGATTATCACTCTCTGGGCAGTAGAGTGCCCAAAGAGCAGGCGAGGACAGGACCTGGTGCACCCATGGGCTGCACCAAGCTGGATGCAGGAGCGGGGCAGCCGCACACCCTGCCTCGCAGGTTGTGGCAGGCAGTTGCCCCGGGGCTGGCAAGCCATGAGCAAGCGGCTCTCCGACAGGAACCTGGCCTGGCAGCAGGGAGGGAGATGGGTGTATGCGAAATGAAGTACCAGGGGTACCCGTGTCCCTGCTTCACCTTATGCTTCCCCCTCAGACTTTGCTATCATTCTTACACACTCCCACAGCGGTTTTCAGGTTCAATAAAGCTTACTGCCTGCCTTCCTCCTCCTCAGCTGGTGATCCTAAAACCAGCTTTGTTTGAAGACAAAGTCAGAAGAAGGCATCGTCCCACTAGTATGGAATCAAGCTCCAAAGTGCACGTC
This sequence comes from Buteo buteo, assembly GCF_964188355.1. Classification (NCBI taxonomy): domain Eukaryota; kingdom Metazoa; phylum Chordata; class Aves; order Accipitriformes; family Accipitridae; genus Buteo; species Buteo buteo. The sequence goes on along the minus strand of NC_134171.1, from coordinate 66,428,889 downwards.
AAGCCTTCGGGCCGGCTGGCCATCGCTGCGCTTCCTGAGAACAAAACAGTTAACACTGAGCCTCTCTCTGTCCCTGGCTTATTCAGAGCAGTTGCTCCTCCAGGGAGGAGGAGTACAAGTGAAGTTTGATAAGGAAAATGGGGAGGGGGGGGACATGGACCTTCCTTCCATTGGTTAGGACAACTTATCCCTGAAATGCACTAAGGCTTTTGATAAAGTGAACGTAAAAGGACAGCCTCTTGAAGCTGCAGGAAGACCCGGCCATGATCCCGGCAGTCCTGCGCTGCCAGGGGAGACAAGAGGAGAGCTCCCTTGTGCTCAGGACAAGGGCAGGACCACAGCACACTCCTGCCAGCTCCTCCCAGAGGCAAGAGGACTCCAGGCTTCCTTGTGGCAGGGCTCATTTCTACAGAAACTACTTCTGGAAATGCAGACCTTTTGTTGATATTTATTTACTGTCCATTTTCGGAAGCCTCAAAACCACAAGAAGGTACTTTACAAAGGGGGTACTGCTACATGCATGCAGACCTGTTCCTCCATCCTGAAATTATGTGGAAAAGGGAGCTAATTCTTTCCTGTAAGCACAAGTATTTTGGGATACCATCCTTCTCTTTGCCACTCCCACGGGTTTGTCAGAGATAGGGCGAGGGATGCGAGAGGGGACCAGAGGGCTAAGGCACACTATTAGATATGAGGACGGCAGGACGCTGCTGTCATGCAACAGGAAATCTTTGGGTAGAGAAGGGTGTCATCTTACTGCATACACTAATGCCATGGATGCTGCCTTCACTGTTACTGTCACCTGCAAAATTGCAATTTCAAAACTGCAGCTCCTGACAAGGAAAAAATGCTTGCAAACAGTTAATTATCCCTTTTGTGTTCTCTTGACAGATTTCTAAGTTGCTGGGCCCATCCTGTAGTTTGGCTGAGAAAAAGCACAAGTCATCTCCCCCATGAAGGATGCCCTACTTTGGTACCAAATCCTGCTCTTAGATATTCACTGAGACCAGCAACGGTTGCAGGCAAATACCCAAATGCAAAATTTGTCTTATGTTCCACATTCAGCCACTTAGTCCCTCCTTAAACAGAAGTGATTCCTCCCCATGTAAGCTCTCAGACTCAGAACCATGCCCAAGCAATCCGAGTGACCCAGTACAGCTGTCCACCCCCACCCATCGGAATGACAAAAAGCAACCAGTCAAGGAGTCCTCAGTGTGAGTGACATCCCTCCACCACAGAAGAAAGGCAGAGCTGTTTCCAACCACGCCTGGTCATTTTGCCACCCCAACTGTTTCTGGCTTACAAGGCTTAAACCGAGCAAGACCCTAAGTAATACAGTTCGAGTGCTAAGGGCTTCTGTGTGCGTGAGTGCATGGCAAGGAGGAGGACCAAAGCAGCGACGACTTAAAAAGTGAACTTGCAGCACTGAAGGCAGTGGCTTCCCCCGCTTCTCAGGACAGCAGCTGGCTGAGAAATGCAAGAGGGTGGGGTTGGAAAGCAGGCAAGGCAGACCACTTTGCTGTTTTTATTGTAACATAACGCTTTTCGGTGCTGCTGAGGTTGTTGCTACTTGCCATCTGAGGAACAAAGACACCAAAGATTGCATCCATGCTTGGAAAAACATTTCTCTGACATGTCTTCTGGGCACACAACTGTTGCAGACTGTGGGATGTTGCATAATAACCTCTGGAGGCAGATTTCCTTCTTGTCGGCACTTCTTCATGTGTGATTATTGTCCTGCTGGTTATTCGTAATAGAAATGTTTATAGACCATCAATACATTAGGCCATTCAGACAATTCATTGCACTTCATTGTTTGAAAGGAAGGTGCCATCAACGCCGAGGCTTTCCTCCATCTCTTCTTTTTCAAGGCAGCAAAGCGCTACCCTAAAAATGCAGTTCAAAGTTTTTCCAGTGTAACCAGATCCCTTCCACCTTGATTTATTTTCCCTTGCAGGTGCTTTGTATCCAATGATTCAACAAGTTAGACTGTTTCTGAGGCTTCAAAAGTGCAAAAAAGTTCAAGGTATTTGACCACCTTGAGCACCAGTTAAGGCGTATTTGTTTCCAGTCTCAGCCACTGTAAACCCTGTCTAGCGTAGTGTACCAGTTCGGTCATGCTACTGTTCAGTGCCAGAGTGCACGTCGCTGTGCTGAGTTCAGCAAAAAACTCTGGAAAAAGGGGAGGGAGAAAGAAAACATTTGGTTGGTTTCACAAAACAGGCACATCCGACAGGCTAGGGGGCAGTGAGGAGCGACAACAGCAGCACACTGACAGTTGGCAAGTCCCATTAAACATTGTTCATGCAGAGAGGTCAGCAATAGTAGAAGGCTGGGAAATGTAATAAGTGCACGAGGCACAGCACGCAAGAGGAAAATCACACTCACACACGCCTACACACACTGAACCGCCTCCCCAGGTGCTGGCTTTAAAAGGACATCGAGACTCCATGGTAGGTGGGCAAAAGTTTGGGTGTTCATACCCCAGTTACTGCTGTGTGCTTCCCCCAGATTTTAAACAGGCCAAATTTGAGTGTCTTTCTGAGTGATGCCGGGAAGCACACACAGCCGTCATCAGACTGGTCCCTTTCCTTCATCCATCCTCAAACCTTGGAGACATCATGATTTCTCAACTGAACAGGTTTAAAAATTTATAGAGCTTGCCAGGCTATACAGCTCAGATTTGGGTTGCCTTTAGCTGGGCATGTCAGGCAGATTTCACAGAGTCCTCCTACCCTGCCACCAGCTTGAGGCACCACGCTCCTCCTCCCACATGGGCAGGAGAAGGCTCTTGCAGCATATCTGAATCTGCTGGGAGATGCCGGCAGGCTGCATGCCCTGCTCTGTGCTGGCAATCATCTGTGCAGGTGACAGTGAGTTACAGGAAATTATCACACCTATTCCTTTCCAGTCACCTTTCCAAGATATTCCTGCATGACCTGCCTTCTAGGGACATGGGCTCGTCCCAGTCCCTCGGTCCCTCCAGCCTTGATCGTGTTGCCAGGTACCTTTTCAGAAACCGCCCGTTCTCAGCTCTCCTTATTTACACACAAAGATTGAACCTGGAGGCTGAAGATTTCTGCTTGGCTGTGCAAGGAACTCTTCAGCAGCAGAGAGCACAACACTTTCATTCTAATACTTTCCAATTCAGAAGCAGAGAACACATTTCCCCTGATTTCCCTCCTTTTGTGTACAAAATGGGTATCCATTCCCTCCACAGGAAACAGAAGAGCTGTAAGCAGGGACAAGGAGTCTGAACACCCTGCCTGGGCAACCAGAAGATAATCTGATCTGGGACCACAGTACTTTGTGAAAGGAGAGTGACTTCACATGCACACGTGCAACCTCAGCTTGTCCTTGCTGTGGGAAATCAGAGGCTGAAGACAACCTCTTACAGCCTCATGATCCACGGTGCTACTCTGCATTACAGTGAGGAGCTGGGTCCTGTGCTGGAAGCAACTGGTTGCGGACCCGCCAGAAAGCACTTCAGCTCTGCACAAGTGACTTGGACGTAGTTAGAACTAACTGCTTTCCACTAACTTATGACTTCCCTGTTTAAGAGAACTCGATAACTGAAGGCCACTGCTCTTTCCTCTTCTTATGCCCTATGAATTGCACAAAAGAATCAAGGATATGGCCTTTTTTTTAGTTTTAGGTACTCACTCTCCGCACCTCTTAGCATCTGTACATTACACTGAATATCAACAAGTTCCAGTTCTGAAATTCCTCCACCATCCTGAACAGTGACAACAACTGCTAAGCCTACATGAGTATTTACTCTTCTGCACAGATCTACTCCCTAAGGAGTATTTACTACCCCGGTCATCATTCCCCTACATCAAAACAGCAACACATAGCAGGTTCTGAATTTAGTCTTGATTGATGCAAGATTGTGCTCAGGCTGCCCTCCCACAGGTTTTCCTCCAGGACTCATTCCTCTGGCTTACCAGCAGCATCCACTGCTCCTTCTATGTGACAATCTTTTCTCAGCCTTTAGAGGCTAGAATCCAAAATACTACACATGAATTGCTGCTGTGAGCACAGATTTGCTCAGAGGACAGCCAACAACTGGAGTTACTTTATTCAAAGGTGACTTGCAAAGCCTTTTGAATTTCAGCAACTGCCTCATTAGTGTGACTATTTTTACAGCCTTCCAACAATTCAGCCAGGCACATCGTGTTTATTTTCTGTCGCAAGTTTGCCAACAGATCATGGCAAAACTTCCCTTTGCCCACAGTAGCTCACAAAACTTTGTGTTTTACGGAAAATGACACTGCAAATGCCACATGGGATGGCAGGTTACAGACTGAACTGCATCTGCTCTAGGGCTTTTGCTTATCCACCACTGCTTGTACCACAGGACAACACAACATTTTTAACTACAAAACTGTAAAATAAAAAAAAGTAGGAGCAATTTTAGAAATGCTGCTTGGCAAGGACTCCAATTGAAGTGCTGCTCAGCTTCTCTGTTATGGAGAGAAGCCAGCTTCACCTTTTTCAAGACAAAAATACCTGGAAGTTTGACAAACAAACTGAAACACAAGGGTACAGGCCAAAAAGATGTTTTTAAAGAAAACGGACCAATTCAGAAAAACTAAGCGCCCCAAAGGGAAAAACAAACAGAAAAAAACAACCCTTATGCTTCTTGTGTTACCATGGAGCGAGCTGGCTGGTTTCCTGCACTTGATACCCTCATGCCTTAGCTCTTAGACATTTGAGGATGCCAAGACAACCTTTTAATTGGAACACTCATCATTATATCACCACCAAGTATCTCTGCCAATAACCTGCCAATAAGCCATAGCTGTCTATTTCGACATTTTTACTGCTTTGTTCTTTAGGTATGGTGTTTGCTACACTGAGTGTTAGGATTTAAGCAAGTACATACACATAAACACAACACATAAGAAAGAAAAGCCAGAGGGCAAAAACTTACCCTTATTCTTCCTGACCAGTGCATCAGCCCGTTCCCAAATATCATACGCATAGAGGATATAGGAAGTAATGTTGACGTAGGAAGAGGTGATGCTTGGGATATTATAAGGGACAGTGACTGAAGAGCCAATGCTGTTGCCGCTGCAGTTGCTAGCATTCGATCCTGGCTGAGAACTCACAGAACCAGCAGGAGAGGCCATTGGAGAAAGAGAAGGCATGCCTGTGCTTCTGCAGGAGAAAGAAACACCACCACAAACATTTCATTTCAGAGTTGAAAGTCTTGCCACAAGACTGGCTTATGCCAGGAGCTATCCAGTATCATCTAGGCCTGCAGCATAGAGTGTTAAAAACTGAGATGCATTCAGCTGCATAACAGGTAATTGTCCTCTGAGTGCAAGGCCAAGGTTTTTGAATTGATTTGCGACTCTAAGGACTCCTCTTGACAAAAGAAAATGTGGGACCAGACATCAGAAAGGGCCACCCATCCACCTTCCAAAATCTACACCTCCTCGTGCAAGCCTTCACCAGATTCTCTAAGTGTTTTTTGCTAAAGACTTCCATTTCAGGCGTGCTGAAGCTCCCCACCTACAGAGGCTGGAGCTTTCTGACAGCTAGTCAAAGCAGCCAGGTCAGCCTACACACACTTATTTATAGACCTAGGGAAGCTAAACGCAGTCAGCTGCCCGCCTTCCAGACACAGGCTGGCTTCATCACATCGCTTCACCCCCACCACTTCAACCAACCTCATTTCAGTCACTGGTATGAGCGAGCTTCCACCACTGCTCTTGGGAGACCATTTAATTCCCAATAACCTACACTGTCCAAGGTGGCAGAAAAATAACTGGAATTTCAGCATCACTACTGAAGACCAAACCACCTTCTCTCAACTGCAAAGTTTAAAAGGGACAGATGTGGAGCTGGATAGCTATCTGCCAAATGCAATTACCACAGGATAGAGAAAAAGTCTTACTCATTGTCATTAAAACACAGCACCAGTCTGCCAGGCATTGGGCCAAACACTGTTATGGGACATCTTGCCTTTTACTTTTGCTGCCACATACGCAGCAACACTGCTGCAGATACATAGAAAGGACAAAATGCTCAATAACTCACAAATTAGAAAATTAGTTTCTTTTTCTTAATTGGTGACTGAGGTAAAGAGAAAAATATTAAAGTATCACCTCAAAGTTATGCTACCACAGGCTGAAGGCATAATCCTACTGGACAGTGGCCAGGGAGATGGGGATGGTACCCTCTTAAGTCTGAAACGATCTCTAGATGAGAGCGACAGAACAGAACAAAGATGACAACAACAGGGACTCTGAAATAGCATAGTGATGCTACCTTCCTTGCTCCTCTGGCCTGTTTCTCTGGTGGAGAACTGCTCTGCCTGATACACAGTAACTCTGGACCTCATAACAAAAAAAAACCCAACCTTTCCAATGAGAAAAGACAGGAAAGAGAGAGCAGAAACCTACTCATGCCCCCTAACAATATGATTTCAGGTGGTACGAAAGAGCGAGTGGTGAGGCACTCAAACGCAGCCTGCAACTCAAATACTCTGGATACTATTTTCACTCACACCCTTATAGACACATCACAACATATATCTTTTTAAATCTTACCTTGCAACACATGGAGAAGGTGCTTGTGTTACTCTGGAAGAACTCTGCAGTAAGGAACAGAACTCTTGTTAGGTATGGGCTATTCAGCCAACATCAGTAACTACTGCAGCCAGCCAGCTGGCAGCTTAGTAATACGCATGCCCTACCTTGAAGTGGTCATTCAGGATCCTGGAATACTTTATTGCAGTCTCTTTTTTGTAACGAAACATTGCCATGTGCAGAATGGACTGGCAGCGCATGCTGTGAACAGAAACACAACCAAGAGTAAGAGTTCACGCTCACCGCTGCCTGCTCAGCAGTCATCAGCCTTGTGGGATGGAGGCAGGCACACATCAGCTGTATTGCAAAGTCAAGAAAGCTCAGAATTTCTCCTCCTGCTCATCTTAAAGAAAGACTCTGTAAAAAAATCACAAGGGGGAAAAAAAACCCCAACAAAAAAAACAACCAAACAAGGAAGGGCCATGTCTGGTCTTTTACATAAAACAGGTGCCCAACCTCTTATAGGTGCCACAGGCTGAGTAAGCCTCTGTCCAGAAGTGCCTCAGCTACGTTCAACTACAGCTTCAGTTACACAGCTCAAGCACGGACAGCCAAATCGCATTCTTTCACCTTAGGTGAAAGCCCTTATGTGCTCTCAAGTTACCAGCAGATCAAATTTTAGAGCCTGTGCCTTCCACATGTAGTCCCTTGTGATATCCCAGCTCACTTTAGAGATGTTCCTGTTCATTCTGGTTTTGATATTGTGGGGTTTTTTTCCTTGCAGAACTCTGATTCCCATTTAACTCATTCTTTTGCCCCTGAAAGTAACGGGTCTTTCACTCTATCAAGTCTAAAAACAGAATATGAAGGTGCAGAACAACGGTTACGCACCATAACACAGCAAAGATTTTTTCTTGTGAAGATGCTGAGGAGTCCGTAAAGGATTTCAATGTCATGGCGAATCTAAGGAAACAAACAGAATCTTGTCAGTCATCAGGGCTCTGAAGTCCTACTGTTTATGAAAAACCAGTGCATGCCGTTATCTCAAGCACTGGTCCAAAAGTCAAGAAACCTGCCCCGAGTTCTTAGTCCTGGCACCAAGTGCTTTGTATGATCTTGAGCAGAGGACTGTCTCCAAATGCCTTGTTTTCCACGCAGCAGGAACAGATGTGGCCCCTTATGCGACTCGCTCTCCTCTTACACTGATTAATGGGCAACATCCCTACAAGTAGATGCCCCCCGTGGGCCACCTACAGGCCTGAGGCCCAGAAGAGGTGCCCCCACCACTGACTACAACACTAATTCAAGTGTTTCTGGACAAGACAGACATCTCAGTGGAAATGTTTCTTTTGGCAAAGAACAAATAAGCAAACCTCCTTTTTGAAAACAAAGCAACAGTAGCATCTTGGAAATGCAGTCCCTCAAGACCAAAAAGCAAACAATGTCATTTAAAAAGTTTGAAGTCTACCACAAAAAAAACTCTGACAGCTCTTTCAGCTCTAAGGTCAGAAGTCAAATCAGCTCTCGAAAACTCACATAACCTGTAATTTCCATATGAATAAACCGATACCTGTCTCTCTTCTATCCAGTACATGGTTCCTTGGATTGCACTGCCTGCATATGTCATAATGTCTACTATCTACATGCATCTACTATGGCTGTGAAACTAAACAGGGAACGTTGCTAAAAGAAACCCCAATAAAGTGCACTGGTACAAAGACACATGGGAGAAACCAGTAAAATCTGCCTTCAATCAAGCTGCAAGAGCTTTGGGGCACAAACCGCTCTTCCACGTGCTAGATTGTTGCTTTGATTTTTTTTAACTGACATACTATTGAGCTCACATGCAAAAGCAACTTCAGTTCTGGATAAAGTAAAAACTCCTTCATGTCCTCGATTATCTGAACCAGTGTCCTCTGGTGTACCTCAACTGCAAGGCTCAAATGCTGAGGAGGACATGGTGCCTACTTCTTCTGATAAGCAATGCTGAAACACATTTCAAAGGATTTGTCTCTGGTGCCTCTGGATGGTCTGTCTGATGCTTGTACAGCAACCCAAACTCTGCTCCATGGTGGGAATCCAGAGCTGCCACAGTTGCAAACAAGCAATGCAACTAACCCTTCCCCTCCAAACATGCTGCCTAACCATCATGCTTTGAAAACCACTTACTTGATGAGATCTATGGTGCCCCTGAATATGCTGTAAGCTGATTTTGGTGCTGGTGCATCCGATTCCAAGGCGATCCCATACTCAATGAAGGAAAGGGCAGCATCTAGGTACTGAAAGGCCTTTCCAGTCTTGTCGGTCTATTGGGAAGAAAATTCTAATTTTTAGACTAAGACAAAAACTGCTTCTCTCAAGTGTACCTGAATTCCCTTTTTTTCCCCTAGTTAGGCAGGATTTGAAGAAAGAAAAAGATGCAAGTCAGGCCTCCAGGTGATAATTAAAGGATTCTCAGCAGAACCCCTAATGTGGTCCCAGTCATCAGCTTTGTGGGCTCTGGCTATTCGTATCTCTTCCTCTTGCTCAACATTTTCCTTAAGTAATTTATTACCTTCACATTTTTGGATATTATTGTCTCATCTTGGGGGCCTGCTTTGGGAGAGGCAGATGGGGCCTTCCCATTGCAGTATTCCCTCACTTCATTTTCACAGGTAAATGGCAAGTAGCAAATGTACATTATCTGACTGAGCCATAATTAGCAAAAAAATAGGTTCATTCATGCATGCTGTTAAACTGCACATAGTGGAGAAAGCTAGTTACATCTGCAAAGGGCACTTCCAAGTCTTGTCCACCAACACAGGATCCTGACGTTTCAGAGTAAACTGTCTTAAAACTATCTTCCAAGGACTTTGTGATAGCTCTGCAAAGCAAACAGGCCTGCTAACCTCAGACAACATCAGTTCTGAATCCTATTCTCTAGGCACATTCTCTAGATGTGTTTACAACAAAGGGAAATGCCTGAACATTTGGCAAATAAAGACAGCCTCCCCACATATGACTTGAACATGCTCCATGTAGGGAGTATGGAAGTAACGTTAGCCAGCGAATCTTATTCACGTGCATGCAAGTATCAGGTCTGAATGCAAGAGCTGGTTAACATTTCTAGCACAGGGCCATGACTTACCATTGCATCAGCTTTGTGCTTCAGCCTCTTGGCCACTTCTATGTAGTATTCTATCGGATGCTGCCTGAATTGGGGACAGAAAGAGGAAAAACAGAAAACAGAGAAAAAGAGTAGGATAAATTTTACCTTCTTATCTACAGGATGCTATGAGTCCGAACATCCTGTTTTGGTAAGCTTGTTACAGCCTTATCAAACACACGTTACAGTTATGATAGTCACTAAATGAATGTTGTCTGCATGTTCAGAAATACATAGCAGTTGAATGGACAGATAAAATGAATTGATTTCTTAAAAAATGTATGTTAGAATAACACTGAAAACTTACATTTCTAAGTAGAAAAAACACTGGAGGTTAGGCTACTATGAGGCCAAGTTTACTTCTTTGCTCCCATGGAGAGATAGTAGTTACGTGATGCCCTATCATTCCTCAAGTACAATACCAGCAATACATTTCTGATTGAAGCATACAGTAAACTCTGCAGTATGACACACTCAGACCAAAAGAGCTTGCATTCAAGTTATCTGCTTACAAGAGATATGGTGTGCAACGCTTCTACAGAGCTGGGTCTCAGTCAACACATAAATGATGATAAATTTGGACTGCACACATTTCTGCGCATTGGGATAATCTATTCACCATGGAAATGGCATACAGCCACCTGTGCGCTAACAAAAGGAGCAAGTAGAGTCATACCCTCTCAGAAAAAGTCAGTTGCCTGCCCAGCACCCTGTCACAGAGGAGTTTGCCACTTGTCAAGAATCAGACAAATCAAAACCCATTACTTGTAGGCAGGCACAAGACACCTCCTCTCAGAGTTCAAAAGTACTTAATTTCTAGAGTAGCTTCCCTCAAACCAAGAACTGTTGTAATGAGACCTTTGCTTTGTGGTGGGTGGGCTAAGTCCCAGACACAAGAAGGCAGTACAGGGCAGGTCTCAGACATCTCTCTCTCTCTTTCCTCCCCAAAGAAGTGATCAAGAAGCAGAAGCCTGGGTGGCTGCAGGGCCAGCCTTGTCTGGTGTATTCAGAAAGTACAGGTGATGGGTGTAAAACAAAAACTTACTTTTCAAACGTGAGTTGAGGTCCCCTTGGCTTGGAGGCACCATTTGGCAAAGAAGGCACTGGGAAAGGATTTGTGACATCCCCTGGAGATCCCTGAAAAAAACACAGAGTGGAGATAAAGCTGGTTAGAGAGATGTCTAAATCAATTCCAAAGCTTGGCTTTCCTAAATTTCAAGAGAAAATGTTTATTTGTCCCAGGCATAATCTATTCTCCAGGCTCTCCAGCTCTTCTTACTTTCTTCCCCAGTACCCCTTTCAATAATGGAAATGGAAACTTGGCATCCTACCTGACTGCTAGCAAGGCTTAATACCATTCAAACTTCTCCCAAGCATGGAGAAATTAAGTAGCAGGTTTCCTTGCACAATGGCTAAAATAGCAGTAAGGCTGCAAGCAGCACGTTTTTCATGGCCACTAGCCAAGGCAGAAGGGGTAATATCCATTCACACTTATTTCCAGCTTAACCACATGGAAATTGCTGATTCTCCACTACTAACTACATTATCAGGAAAAAGCAAGCAGTTAGAAGCCAGCTAATACAGCATGCACAGTCTAGCTTAACACACACAGCAACATCCTAGATCACACACACAGAGCCATGAGTAAGCAGCAATATAATTGAATTTTATAACCTCAAAATGCAAAGATCCAGCTGCAAGGATCATCAACAATTTTGTAAGCAAGCTATAAAACCTTATACCTAGGTCACGGTCAAAACCACAGGTTGCTTGTTTCGTATTTTTAAGCAATCCACTCTTTCTTTCTGTAAACACACTTATTTTTACACCAATATTGTACTTGCAGTTGCCTACAGTCAGAAGCAGTTACTACCATAAACACGATTCTCTTGCCTTTGTTTTTCACATGGTCACCCCTTCTCACTATGTTTCACTGGTAAGATTAAAACAGATGATGGAAAGTCAGCAGAGAAGTTACAACACAGGCTTTTGAGCTAGCAACATAAGGTCACAGATAGCCATTAAAGGGGTAAAAATGCTTCAAAGAGCTTTCTCTGGTGGCTTGTTTATCTTCCTTCCTTTTTAATATCCTCAGAGCATGTTTCTCAAGAGAATCACACAGCACCCATGGGTTGCAGGAAACATCCTGCCAGTTATAATGGATACCTACTTTGATGCCCTTTGAGAGCTCAGCGGGATTTCTCTCCACTTTCTTGTGCTTGGAGAACAAAGGATCCTTGTGGTTGCTCTCGTCCCTGGCAGTGTTATCCACGACAGGCAGCTCGCTGCTCTCACTTTTGGGTCTCTTTTGGGCCATCTTGGTTGACTTTGGTGGAGGATGTACAGGAGACATGGGTGGCAGTGGTGGGGGTAGCAGGAGATCTTTCTTCTGGGTTTCAAGTGAAGTTTTTGATGCTCTGGAGATGGGAAGCAAATTCAGCAATTGGGATGAATATGGTGTACATATAAGGTAGGGATTTTTTTAAAAACATAGTTATATCATGTGCCAGTTCTCTTTAAATTTCTCTGGAAGTGTGAAATGAGTTGTTAACATAAAGAATCCAACAAAAGCAAAACAAAACTTCAGGGACTTCACTGGCATTAGGTAACACATCTTAAGCCGCCAACAACACACAAACAAGTTGGTTTTCAAGTAGGAATAACCTTCAGGACTTATCATTGGAGTAAATGCTTGCAACCAGAATACGAGGCTGTTGCAAAAAAAAGGCATCCCTCCAACACAGCCCCTTTTCACTGAAAGAGGAAGAGAGGCAATCACAGCAACTAAAATCCCTGGCACAAATCACCCAACAAGGCAAATGAACTGCAGCACTACCTCTCTTTCCCAATTATGGTAGAAGATATCTTCTATGGTCAGAGATACTCACCTAGACATTTGATCCTGTATGTGCTTTGACAGAATTCAACTGAGTCATTCCTTGCCAGGACTCACCAGCTCAACTAGACAACACTATAAAGTTGAGAGGATTCCAGTGATAGAGACTTAAAATGCTGTGCTTTTAAATGGCAGAGACTATCACATTTAATAGGATGGTGGCACATCAGATTTCTGATCATTTGAAGTTAGGATTACCAGGGAACTCTGGCAGCTGTAAGCAGCACCAAATAGCTCTAAACCTTGTTTCACTACTGCTCATTTACATCATTTTTATTCAGCTTCTCAAAGTTTCCAGGAAAACACAGAGCAGTGAATCCCAACTCATGGACTGCCTTATCAGAAGAGGAGGAAATGAAGTTAAACCCAGTGAGAAGACTGAAGTGTAACATTGCACATCTTGCTTCGTTCTGCTGTGCGTGCGACAGTCCTCTCCCCTCTTCCACAACCCACTTTTCCCGTGGCACAGTCCCTACTCACTGCACACATGCTCCCCAGCTTCACTACAGCTGACGCTCCAGAGAGGACTGTTTGACGCAGAGCTCAGCGGCATCCCCTGACCTGATCCAGAGCCCTCTCTCCCCAAAAACGCATCCTATTCTTCCCACTCTGAAAGCCAGAACATGGCTAAAAGGGGTGCTCGTTTTCACTGAGAAAAAGGGAGGAATGAACCACAGAAGTAATGCCCTTCCATTATTACCACAGCTGAAATATCCCTTCACCCAACTAAATGTTAGCCCTAACGCCTAAGTGCTTTCAGAGTACTTCAATGTTTTCTCTGCAGAAAAGCAGTTTACTCATGTTGTCAGGACACAAACCTCAATGCTACATACCAATGCAAGTCAATACCTCAAGTTCAAGCCACAATCAAGCAGGAATTGAATGCAGTAGCCCAGAACTGACACAGGAGCCTCCCCTCTCAGGAACACCGCCCATTTGAAGACATGCTCTTGGAAGCGTTTGCTCTAGCAAAGACCTAGCCAAAATGCTGGCAGTACACTGGTATGCAAATTATGGGGTAAGTTTCAGCAGATCTACCAGAAACACTGCAAATGCTATAGTGGAATACATGAGAAATTCCTGGCCATAAAGGCCATCTGAAATTCTAGAAAGACCGCAATTCAAAAGGCACACTGGTTGCGTCCCCATTAGGTCACATACAAAAAAGACAAAAACAAGATGATGATTTTAGTGGAGAACGCAAATGCTCCCTACCCACCTATACATACAAATCTGTTTTCTGGACTGGGCTTTGCACATTTCACCTCTATGCAAATCTGGGCTAGTCAAAGTAAAAAGCCTACTGGCACTGCGGCATCTTGGTTTGGTTAGAGAAAGGGGGAGCTGCATGTCCACGTGCTTCTGGAGCATCCCAGCTCAGCAGCCTCCCATGGCAGCAAGGTGAGAAAAGAGAGCTCTGCAATATCCATCACATTCACCTCTGCATTCTCAGCTGGGAGAAGACAAGTTCCACCTAGCACAGACACTGCGTGCACCAGCCGCTAAGTGCTGTTCAAAGTCTGTAACCGATGACAGCAAAAGCAGCTGAGGGAGTAGAGAGTATCAGCATTAACATCTGACTTTTTTCTTTCATCAGGACCTGTCCAATTACGAAAACAGCAATGATCACCGAGTCAAAATTTATGGACATACAGTTGCATTTAGTACAATATCCTTTCCCAAGAGGCTGCCAGAACTTGCTCTGCTGTGGACGTGATTGCTCAATCATGGGAATGAGACTCACGACTTCGGGGCCACCCTTTCAGCTATTTCACCTGTTTGCAGCAGGAGCCTGAGCAAGCAACTCAAATTTGTCTGCATCTCAATTTCCCCATGTGCAAAACACGTTCACATCATCTTCTCACCTTACAAAGACTCAGAGCTTTAAATGCATGTGAAGTACTATGAATCTGCTAAAAAGCTTTCTGCTGCTTCCCATGCAGTGAGACCACGAACTTCCCCAAAACAAGTATGACAGTAGAACCCAGAATGAGGAAAACATGCGCAAAGAAAAAGAAGTTCGTAAGAATCGTTGAATGGTTTGGGTTAGAAGGGACCTTTAAAGATCATCTAGTCCAACTCCCTTTTTAAAAGCATTTTAAGGCTAGTTCCATTTCTCATGAAAGCAGAAATAATTGATACTTGAACTCTCAAGTCTTACTCACCTAGAGTCATAGAATAGTTTTGGTTGGAAGGGACCTTTAAAGATCATCTAGTACAACCCCCCTGCAATGAGCAGAGACATTGTCAACCAGATGGCAAGTTCTCTTGCCATCCCCTGAAACACCTAAGCCATCGTGCAGAACAAGCATATGCTACTCCCCACAGAACAGCTGCCACCTCCCAGATCACCTGGGCAATTGTCTGCTGAGAGATTACCACCACTGTAGTTTAGAGAAGGGGAAATGGCTCCTACATCCCAGCGTGCAATCTACCACACTGTTTGCAACTCAAACAACGTCTAATTTTTTTGCACAAATTTGTTTCCTGCATCTGGTCTGAAAGAGAGCAGTGCAAATGGTTGCCTACCAGCTTAGAAGGAAAAGTAGTACGGGCACAACTGGCAATTAAATTTCTTGCAGCATAAACAGATTCTTTGAGCTACATGTAGTATATGGATCAGAGCATGCAGCAACATAAGCTGCAGGATGGACAAGTTTGTGTTTAAAATGGTGAAGTCTTCATTCCCATCTCAACTGTTCGAAATCAGGACAAATGCCACAACATTCAACGCTTTTGCAGCAGTGTAAACCAGGTATAGGAGGATGATCAGCCACGGAAACGTCAGCTTATGCTTGAATGATTAGAACCATAATCCTCAGCGTTAAGGGAGAGGAAGATAAGTGACACCCAAGTATCACTTCACATCTGCAACAAATAAAAAGGCGAATAAATGACACTCCCATAGCCACATGGTTGGTTCCAGGATGTAAAGACAGATTGCAGCAGATTAAGTTTCAGAAGGCACACGATGTTATAAGCAAACTCAGAAGTATAAGGACAGGAGATACAGTTCCTCGCCTTAACCTTTTTAAAAAAAGACTTAGTTTTATGCATGTCTGCCATCCCACCACTGTACACTCACTTCAATTTATTGGAGTCTTTGTTAGCTGCAGGCTGCAATGATTTTCTTTCTTTTTCTGATTTCATTTTCTTCCTATCAATCTCCTTCTCCACTTCCCTCTAACAGGAAGAAAAAAAAAAAAAATCACTCACGTTTTGAAAGTTGGTGCAAAGTACAGACCAATACAGCTAAGTTTGATTCTGGTTAAAAAAAGAAAAGGATAAGATATTAGAACTGACAAAGCATAAACCCAAAACACAGCGGATATAGATTTCAGGCTCGCTGACAAGTATCCTAAAATGACATTTTACCTACATTTGCTTGGATAGATTAATTATTTTGTAGTGATGGGGATGGAACTGCTAAACCTCTTGTTGCTAATAGTAATCAAAATTAAGGCATCTCCACTGCTGAAAATAAGCATTCCATCTGTTCTAGATGGGCTTTTTTTTCCTACTCAGTACGAATTATACAGAAATGTATTCAGATTCCTCCTGGCAAAGTCATGAACTGCAAGCAATTGTGTTTTGTGGTATGCCTTATCAAAGGGAAGGAAAAAAATGCATTCACAGGAGAGTTAGATCCCTCCGATTCCTCAGATGTGCAGGGGTTTTTGGTTTTATGAAGAAGAGTCTGATACAGCTGAAATTTTAAACAGGCAGTTAAAATCACTGCCATTGTCCTCCAGAAGAACAGGAACCATTAAGGCGGAGAGGTAATAAATAATACTTTTTAACTGCACTCCATAGGTCTTACAATACAAAGCGTGCAAATCATCAGCTCACCTGAATGAAAAACTTTAGAATAATTTGCTACAAGCCAAGAAAATGTAAAAGAAACTGCACTTATCAGTCAGTGTTACCCACAGTGTGCCTGGTGGCAGCCAAAAGCATTCCAGGACTTTCTGTCTCTCTCCCAAGAGTACATGCAGGTTTATGTCACTGTGATGGAGCTCAGTAGATTGTGCTCGGCAGAGTCGACCTCTGGCAGTGTGCTCAGGGCAAGGCTCCAGCACCTAGATCAAGTTCTTAAACTGTTTCTCAAGTTGAGCTCCACACTGCCGCAAACGATGTCTGACAGCTGTACCTGACCTAGCTGGCTGTTACGAAGCCTGAGCCTCCAAGGACACTGATGCATGCTGACATAATGCAGACAGCAAGGCTCTGAGGAGGGGTTTCCTGCAATCAGACACTCAGGCTGCAAGGGAAGACATGTCTAATATCAAATAGCTCCTCTTTTGGGTCTTTGAGATAACAGGAGAAGCAACAGATTTGCTGCCTGTTTACCCTCTTCCACTGCTCCGCAAGAGGGGGACTGCTGTGGTCTCTCCGGTTTCTTCACCCTTTCCCTGCTCTTCTGAATTCTCCCCCACAACTATGGGAAGTTCAGAAAATGACAGGACTAAATGCAACCCACACGGGAGCCAAGGTTGTTCACCCACATGTGCTAAGCCACCTGCTCTGTGAGGAGGACCAAGAAGGTATACAGGCACTGAAATATCCACAGTGAATACCCATTCACCACAAGGCCTGCAACCAACCCTGTGCAGCTGAACCAGCTGGCTAGAAGTATATTCACAGCCCCCTTTGGGACTTAGCTTTCCAAAAACCACTTGTGAGCAACTACCATCTCAGTTAAATAAAGGGCTGTCTTGTAATTCAAAGCAAAGCAACTATTCTAGCTGAAGGACTCTGGACACATGCATCTTTTAAGCACTAGCATCGCTGCTAGCACCTCAGCAGCTCCAGGGGAAACCAAAGAAGTTTTCTACATAGTTAGCCAACCGCTGAGATCCAAAGCAGGGTTTAGCGACACTTGTTACTCTCGGTGAACCTGGTTCAGTTAAAAGTCTGCATTTATGGAAAAGCAAAAACATGGGGCTGCTGCCATCATCCCTAGTAATAACACAATTCACACCTGCAGAATTTGTTCCTCTTTGTGTAAGCAAGCAATCACAACTGTTTCATGGAAATGAATGACTCCACACAGGAAAAGACTACGCTACGCAGCCTAAGGCTGCATGGCTAAAGGCAGCAGAAGGTCCACGCATAGACAAAACCAAAAACCACAGACCAGGGCAGCCTGTGTCAGTTCTCCCCACAAAGTGCAGGCAAGGTGCTCTCCCACAACAGACATTAAATGGATAGTGTAGATGACTGCACAGTCTGGGAGGTGCTTCAGATACCATGCTGCATTTAAAGGGGTTGCAGGGGGAGGGGGCACCACAGCCCTACAAAGCTCTGCTTGGTTGAAAGCCAGGGAAACCCACAAATGCTACCAGGGGGCTGGCCAACCACATGCTGACACAGCCTGCTGCTGAAAGCTCCTCCAATATAGGAGGGCTGGGGTTTTGTTGTCTGAGAAAACTAGTATTTCAAGAAAATACAGCAGAAAATGTTTTCAAATACCAAAGCGTTTGTTAGCTCACGAGGCTTTTCATTTGCTCAGCAGGGCATTTGTGACCAACAAGAAACCTCTATGAACGGCTTTGATACACATTCCCTTTAGAAGTTTGATAACACCGTTAAAGGAGGAGCGCAAGGGATCTACTCCCAACTTAGGAGCAGAAATGAACTCTCCGCATGGGTTTTTCAAACACCACCTTGGTCCTTGTACAAACCCACCTCCACCTCTTACCTTCCTCTTCTGAAGGGACTTGTCAAGAGTATCCGTGATTTTTCTCTCCAAGTCCTGCTTCCTTGCACCAGGGGGTTCCTTGGCTTCTGCTCTCTTCTGGTGACTGCCTTTCCCAGGGGGCTGGGGGACTCTTGACAGCAGAGGGAGATCTATTTTCACCATGAGGGACTGAGGGGCAGGGGAGTCCCTCACTGGCGAGAGCAACTTCTTCCCCCTGATAGGCAAGGGAAGTTTCTCCTTGTGAAAATCCTCTCTGGCCACGATGGCAGGCCTGTGGCCGCTAGTCCTGGTGGGGCTTGTGCCCTGGCCTTGAGGAAGGGGACTGAGAGCGAGATGCTCCTGGACACTGCCAAGCAAAACATCTCTCATGACCTTGGGGTCCAAGAAGGGTTTGGCATTGGCCTGGTGGGAGCTCTTGTGCTTTCTGTTCTCAGGGGGCTCTTGCAGTGCCGGGGTCAGGTCTTTTCTGTCACTGGATTTTGGCTTCCCTTTCGTTTTGACTTTTGGCTTGTCTCTGGAAGACTGGTCTCTGACCTCAAAAGGACCAGGGTCACTCTCCACCTTCAGGCCTCCTTTGGGCCCCTCGTGGACAAGGCCCTTGCTGGGCCCTTTGATGCCCACAGTCTGCCTGGGTGAGGGCCCCTCGGCCCGCACAGGAGACTTCTGGCAGTTGCGTTTGGTCAGAAGATGAGCGTCCTGAGGAGCCCTGGCCGCTCGGCCAGAGCTCTTGTGATGAGGCTCCCTCGGCTCGGCACGCTGGTGGGAGGAATTGCTGCTGACAGCCTGCCCCTGCTCCTTGCCCTCTTCACATCCATCCCCATGGGCAATTTCGCTGAGACTCTCTGTTGGCACTGCTGGTGGGTTCACCTTGGTTAGCCAGTTGTCAAGCTGCCACTTATTAGAAGTCGGTGGGTCAGGCTGCACACAAAAAGAGAAAGGAAGGATGCAAGACTTTATGATGCCTTTATGGGCTATTTTCATCCTAGCATGGCTTACCAGAGCCCAGTAAAATTTCCCCTTGATGTTAAAAGAGCTTGAAAGTGAAAGACCATGTGTCAGTGGTGATGCTTTAGCGTGTGCACATTGACAATTCAGAAACACAGACCTCATCTTCGCACAGGATCAGTCAAACGTATTGCACAGCACTCCTGGATCTCTGCTAGCCTTACCTGTTGCTCAGCAAGAGACCAGTCTACATGAAAGCTTCATCTTGGTTTGCCACTAACCAACACCGTTGTGCAATCAGACAACATATAAAAAAAGCAGCAGTCGTAGAAATGGATTAGGTGCTGTCCTCGCAACACTTTTGGAAAGTTAGTTGCACACAGCACTACTTTCAAAACAGATGAGCAGCTGTGCCAGCTAACACATCTCATTGAAGTCTGACAGGTAGGCTGTCAGGCTCCTGTGGTTTAGCCAAAAGCAAACCATTTACCAAAATAAATTGTATGGCTAGCATGTCAAGTCCGGCCTCTTCTGAGTCCTCTGCCTACACAACCCAACACTCGCTTCCCTCTGGGTCAAGCAAGGCGTGAGCAACGACTGAAGTCTGAAGGCCCCTGGCATCACGGTCAAATAACATAACGTGGTTGCTACAAGCTCTGCCTAATCTAACAGCGGTCTGACAAATTACGAGAAAAGCAAACCCAACTAATGCTAAAAGAGACAACAGAAGCTGCAAATCTGAGGCATTATTCTCTGGGGCCCATTCTGAAAATACCATGTATGTGGCAACACCACTCAAATGGGTAACTCATTATCTGGGCACCATCAGAGCACAGCTAAACTCCCGCACTCACTGATTCTCCCCAGTTACCACTCTCACTTCTGAGAAGAGCCACAACCCTTCCCCGAAAAGAGAAAGCCCAGTACGTGAAATGTTTTCCGAGACTAATGAATCCCTTCTGCCATGATTTTCTTCTCTATCCAGACTCAACTCACTGTAGAACATGCAGATAAATAAGACATGTCTTCAACTGTGTTTAAGTCAGTCCATCTAGAATCCTGGTTTAAAAAACAGTGCTTGGTTTTACCATGGGTTTGGAAGTAAAATTAAACCACGAATTCCATTAGGCTTTTCAGATAACACAAATCTGCTTTATTTTCATCAGAATTTTAACTTACTAGCCACTGAAGAACATTTGTTTTTTGGTCAAACACTGTAAAAACATGGCTAAAAGACTTAGTAAACTTTGGTTTATAATGTACGTAGCTATCAGACAGTGGCATACTCTGATCCTTTTCTAGCACTTCTACCATCGGTTATCTTGTTTGTGATCTACACCATCATACAGGTTTTCATTAGGTTTCCAAAACCAAAGGATAGTAAGAGATTTTTTTAAAAAAAAAAAAATAAAAAAAAAAATAATAAAGGAACTACTGCCTATAGGTCTTAAAGTCTGTTCTTTTGCATGTGAAGAACTGACTATAAACAAATGGGCCATGTGCACTAACTTACTCCTTGAGCACCATGGATGAATAGTTTGCTGAATAAAAAAGGATAAAATGGTCAATGGCAAATAGTTAGGACTTCACTAGAGCGAGAAGGATCTTACAATCTAGTATTTTCAGGACAAACCAGGCAGGATTTGGTAAAAGAGGAGAAGTATAACATCTGTCCTTCCAAAGACACCCACATTGCAGAGGGCAAAGTCTGTAACTGAACTGCTAGAGGGTGAAGTGTAGTAGATGTGAGATGAAAAGATACACCTTCTCAAAGCTTGTTTTCTGCACATAAAATTCTCCCTGTTCATGTGCTTCTAAGGTAAAAGAAAGGAAAACTAGGGCTGGAGGAGGGGGCGGGGAATAAATTACACGGTTTCTGTGTTTTGTGAGAGTACCTCAAAACTGGCAGCAGATTGGTTTACATCAGCTGTGGTCCACAGGATATAACTATGTACTTCCCACTGGCCCAAGAATGTTTTGCAAGCTGGAGGAACTGTTTGAAACCATGGGACATGAGCACTTCTGCAGCAGATTTTCAAAAAATGCATGGTCTCAATTATGAAACTTTAAGGCGCTAAGTTCTGGTTGTCTGCTTTTCCCAGTAAAAGCCTCAGAAATGCCAGTGCAGCACTATCTGAGCCAAATTCAACAGAAGCAAGTCTAAGCACATTCCAGCCCTTCCTGCAGGTCTCATCACTTCAGCTGTGATCTGGGAGAAGCTGAATCTGTCACTCACACACAGGAGCTGCAGGGAGGCAGTGGCTCCTCTTAATGTATCAGGAAACTGGTCTCACCCCGAAGCAACCCATAGCCTTGGCACCCAGGAAAGCTGCACGGGCAGACATGGGCCCCAAACACCCCAGACAAGCTGTGCTTCTCATCTGCACCTTGCTTGTGTCTCACCCGTGAAGGCACTAATTCCTCCAGGAGTGCTAGACAATGATGCCAAAGGAGAAGGGGGCAACACTTCAAGGTTAGGCACGTAGACGTCTAATTATGCTGTTACTAAGGGTTATTTAATTGACAAACTCTAGAAGGGAAACAAAGGGCAAGATAAGCCTGATGATGCAGCAAAGATGTCAAGGGGACACCTGAACAACGACAGTATTTCAGGTCTCCTGTCCTGAATGCATTCAGACAGCAGAGAGTCTGAGGCAAGAGGCTGCGTTAAGCAGCCTCTACATTTTATTGGCATTCACCTCAGGTGCTGACGCTCTCGGAGGGTCGTTTGCTTCACTGTCACTCGAGTTGCTCTCCGTCTCTGAGTCTGAAGAGCTGTCTGAGTCACTGGTGCTCCCTGACTCCGAGCTGCTGGAATGTGCTGATGCCACACTCTTGGGCTGGGACTGTAGGGCACTGCAAGGCCACCATGAGATAAAATTAGAAAGCAGCATGGGTGAAGGTTACTTACTTATTATATTGACATGGCAGGATTCAAAAATAAAACTGAAACCCTGTGTTTTGGCACTGAGAGGGGAGGGGAGAAGGCCAAAGGAATACATTGCCATAGTCAAAAGATAAAGCACTGGAATAAAAAGCCTCTGGAAATAATAAAACCTTCAACTCCAACCCAGTCGGACAAATACGTAAGCAGGACATCACTGCTACAGTATGAAGCTGCATTTAGCCAACCAAAGTTTAAAAAATAACCAAAACTAACGAGTGTTTTTCTGAAAGCCCCAACCCTCAACGGAAAAATTTCCAATAAAGGCTAACAAGACAGAAACATACATTCCAGGATGGTTTCTCTTTTTTGTGTTCTCCCCCTTAAGTTTTTACTTCTTCATCTGTGTTACTTGGTCAAGGTGCTGTAACTGTTTCATTAACGGTCATGTCAATCAGTAGCATTTTTTGCAACACCCTCCCCTACTCAAAAGTGTTTTCCTCTAGCACTGACAATGGGAGTGGATGGAACTGAGGGAGAACTGTGACTTTTATGCACACCTTCTTTTTGTTTTGAAATGGGCTTACAAAATGTTGATTATTTTTTTTTTTGCTTTGAAAACTGTTTCCCACATTAGTATCAACACATTTGTATGATCTGGAGGCAAGCTCCTTGCTTATCCAGACTGATACTGTGAGAACACTCTATTTCAAGAGCTTGCAGAGACACAGATCACACCAAGAACTGACGTGCCCTTCTGCCAGTCTGACTTTGTAGACCATTACCCTGTGCTTGAAGAATATAGATATCAAGCCAAAAACATATGTCGGTGCTCTCCTATAGGAAAAATTCTGGGCTTCTCCACCTTTCTTCCTCTAATGCTGGCGTGTGGCTCTTCAGTCTACCTTGAATACTGCTTCTGACTAACAACACATGGCAGGAACTGCTTACAGCCAGCTGCCTTATCAGTAGGAGCTGAAATAGCCTCCATGAGCCTACCTAACCCTTTTCTGTTCTTCATCCACTTGGCTTTTTTGGGCTTCCTTCTAAACTAAAACTGGACTCACACCTCACTTGTCACTACTACAACTGAAAATCCCATTAGATCCAGTGTGATCTACATATACACTGGTGGAGAGGAAGAGGAGAAAAGAAGGGAACAGTTGGGGAAATCAATTCTGGTTCATAGACAAAATCCAGCATGTCTGGATTATTACTTTCTAATCGGAGCTTTCCGTAAAACTCCACACAACTAAAGGCGATTTTCAACAGCAGCTTCAGGCAGCTAGAAACCAACACCTGTATCTACAAGAGAAACCAGGAACCCTTACCCATCTACCCCATTAGTTTTGTTTTTCCTCCTTATTTGGTCTAGCTAGTAGTTTGGGAACAAACCTGTACCTTGGAGGAGCAAGTGAAGAAGGTGGCTTTTCAACAACCTGTTTTGTTCACAAAAACAAAGAGGAGAGGGGGAGGAAAGGTTAGCTTAAGGAACTCGGAACAACACAACAAGTTGTGATGATTTAAAGGGAAGTCTGTGTGCCTAGTGTATAAAACATCTAAAACTGACTTGGTCGTCACCACTCTCTTCACTATCACTGAGCTGCAGGTCGGCCTGGAGCATTCTGAAAGACAACCAGAAGACAAATCTCAGCCAAGGCAGACACATTTTCAAGCAGCAGACACTGAGAAAGACTTAGTTTGCACTTGCCAAACCAAACAAACCTCCCACATCCTTTCTGAACATTTAGCATGCTCAATCTGCTAAACCTTGTCATTACCTGAATGAATGATAAAATGATAACACACAATCTAGGGATTTAACTGTGCTTTCCAACTGATCTCAGGACACTTTGCAATGGAGGTCAGTATCCTTGGCTGCCATCTACAGACAACAAAGACAAAGTTCCGTGAGCGGAATTCTAAACGAAGGTTACCTAGCACACTAACACAGCCAACAAAGGTTACCTAGCACACTAACACAGCAGGGCAGGGTGGAAGAAGTCTGATCCTTGTACAGCAAGAGACTAGCATGCTACTAGACTGCACTGGCTCCCCAAGGGGCAGAAAGCATCAACTTTGCACCAGAAGCTGTGCATGTTCACTCTCTCTGCGAATATTTCTTCTGCCACAGGGGTTCTTTTTTTGCTGCTGAGGTCTCCTACACAAGACATAAGCAAATGCCAAGGTCAAGCCTATCTCCTATTTCTTCTCTACACAATGAAATTCATGCTCCTGCACATCTCAGCAGTAACCGTAACATTGAGCAGTTCAGATACTTAAAGCAGTTTACAAGTGGGGAGGCATGAGCTCTGTTTTACTGTTGCTAGAGTAGAAAGCAGGCTGCCTGCAAATGTTTCCAAAAGCATAATTTAGTCCTCTGCCTGCAGATGGCAACTACTGCTGGCAATTTCAATGTATTACCGAGGTCCTCAAAAGGCTGGAAGGGAAGGATTTATGGGGAGGGACCCGAAGTTCTCCCAAATTGCTATCCCCCTCTTTGGCAATGAGGCAGGCACCCCAAAAGGAGTTGGAAAACAGACAGGCAAAACTCTTGCTATTCAAAAGTATAGTGGTTTAAATCTTGAAACTAGCTGGAGACCGACTACTCAATGCAAAGAATTACACAAGTGTCATTCCAAAAATGGGATAAAAAGCTTGGGAACAGAGACAGGGGTTTTAATCAATCAGGTCAAAACTCTGTTTATTTCAACCTCATTTCAAACTAAGGGCTCTCTGTGAGAAATTTTTCTCATGCCCAAATAAGAAAAATAAGCTGTAACACATTTTATAGCAAGAAAACAAATACGAAAGATCCCCAGTGAACCACATCACCTGGGAAAAGCGAGGAGAGAGTTAGTGTTCCTGATGCTTGTTAGGAAAAGGAAAACTGCAGAAACTCTCACACTCTTGCAAGCCTTCATGTCAAATTATGAACAAAGCAAAAAAGATTTACGGCTCTGTGGGTCACCTCTAATGACTCTGAGCAGTTTGCTTTTATGATTCTGTGACAACAGAGGAGTAAAAACCTTGAATAAAAAAGTGATTCCCTTGTTTAAACACTATCCCCACCAACTACACAAATTATTTTACACTCATACCAAAGCAACTGACATGCACGGAGATACTTTCATTGAAATAGGACCGTGTTTACTGCCGAAGGTGGCCACCATCTCACAACGAACAACAATTTCACAAACCAGAAGTGAGAAATCTGCTCTTGTCCATGGAGCAGGACAACACGAAGAAACCCCAAAGGTCTCCTGTGTCTACCAGTACAGAGCCAACCCCTCCTGCACAGGTGACACCTCCTGCAAAGGTACTGAGCCCACAGTCCCGGAGTACCTCTCACTGATGCAGAAGAGGTTCTCAGTGCACAAGGGCTCTGCCAGATTACACTTGTGAAGACGTACGTGCTTTCTTTGTTCAGGCATTTTGACTTTGCCATTCCCCTGTGACTATCCTCCTCCATCTCTCAGTTTCTACTGCCTCATTTCCTTACACACCTTCTTGGTGAAAATCACCTCCTTCCTCTTCTTTTACAGTAAACACTGAAGGGAAGCGCTATGAGACACCACCTTGGAAAACGAGGCCCCTGAATTTCCTACAGAAGGCAAATGGCACACAGTCTGCAGCAATCCTGCACACACCAACTTCACATGTGGGCTACAGCTGAAGCTCACTGCCAGTCCACCAAGGCTTTGATGCAAGGCAGCATAGTACCATGCTAGCCAGTGTCTTAGTTCTTCCTCAGCAGGCTTCACCAAACAAATTTTGTAATAATGATTTCCTGCATCAATAGTTGTAGCTTCTTGGGTTGTGAAGCCTTTTCTCTTGTATTACCTCTGCCCCCTCCTGATTTCAAACAGATTTTGAAGGAGCCTTACAGCTCTGGGACAAAAGGAAAATGATATTGCTTTATGGTTTGAGCCATTTGACTTGTGAGTGTACCATGAGGCTGCAGCCTCAGTGAATCTCGACTCTAGATGAGAGAATATGATGACGGTTGGCAGCTAAGGCAGAGAGCTCTGAGAGGATGGGGCTGGTGGGTATATGGGAAATGGTGTTTGGCTACAGCTCTAGGATGTGCTGGTGGGTGCCATGCCTTGATTTATGTGTCCAGGATAAAGGGCAGCTGGCAAATGACTTAGAAATTATTTTGCTCTCTGTTAACACTTCCCAGGAAGGGCTGGACTAAACACTGCTGTGGAGACCATTAAACTATTGTTATTTTAAATCAGGTCCATCAGAGGAGACAATAGTGTCTCTCCTTGGTAAGGGCCTGTTCTGTGTTATTAGGAATGTAAAGTACTAGTTAAAATTTTCATTGCCTATCTACCAACACTTCACTATGGTCCCAATAATTGGACTCATTTGCAGTGTTTTTTCTTTTGTGTTCTACTTTTTGGATATTGCCAAGGTTACCTTGCATAAATAAATCACTCGAGTGCACCTGTATCTATAAAGCAGAGTCCTTCTTCACTGTTTTGGGGCTTCTGATACGTTTTGCTGATTGTTCTGAAGCAAAAGTAAATCAAGCAGAAGTAAATCATGGCATATTAGGTTGTTTGGTTTTGATTATGCAAAATTGAACAAAATTGTCAACCTGTCATCCCATAAAGCCCAGAGGACACCTGGCCTTTCTGCTGTTTGATGGAAACTGGGATTAAACCTCAGTAGAACTTTGTTGAGCATAATCACGTATTATATCAAAGGAAGCAGGGAAGAAGCTATCTCAAAACAGGATTAAGGGATTGCCAGGCAGAATTCTTTCCAAAGTGAGATTTTATCTGTGCTTTTCATGCTCTACAAGACACCTTTTCTGTCACATTTTTCCAAGAAAGAGCAGTCTGTATTCACTGTTTGTGCGTCTACAGCACCGATGGGGTTTTAGTTACAGAAGAAGATAAAAGATGGTGCCAGCTGTACCCATTTCACTGTTTTCTGAACTACCTGTGTGACAAGTAACACAGAACAATAACACATGTCAGTTTTTGCTACAAAGAACCTTTGAAATTCTGAAAGGATCTGGAAATTTATATTCATGTTGTCTTAAGAAAATTTTTTATTAATTTCTACAAAAGGAAGCCTGGTGGTTTTAAACAAGCTAAACCAGTTAGATATGTGGTTTCTGATTTGTTTTTTTTCCCTGTTAAATTAACTTTCTGCTGAAAAGTACAGTAGGCTTAGGCTTGTAGTACAGTGTGTAACTTGAACTTTCCCATGTTTTCCAACCATTTGACCGAATTAGCATGGGCATCTGAGCAGTTTTGCCTGAGGTTGCAATAACTCCTGTGACAGAGTTGGTGAATGGAGAAGGGGAGAGCACTGACGTTTTTCTACGCTATTTTGTCAGGTTTTTCCCCCCATGCTCCTTCTTGGTGATGCAGCTGTAACCAAACTGAACAGCGAACAGCTGCTTGTGCAGTCCCTGCCAAAGCTGCTGCTGGGCTGCAGTTTGCACTGCAGCTGCCTCCTGCCCTTCCCACTTCTGTCCCTCTGTCTCTTCCTCAGCTCTGCCAGCTGCCCTCTTTTCAAATGTTCAGGTTTTCTTAGTACAACACAAGACAACAACTAGCCTTGTTCTGTTAGTGTCCTGGTTTTAGCTGGGATAGAGTTAATTGTCTTCTTAGTAGCTGGTAAGGTGCTATGTTTTGAGTTCAGTATATGCAAAGAATGTTGGTAACACACCGATGTTTTCAGTTGTTGCTAAGTAGTGTTTAGTCTGAAGGCAAGGATTTTTCAGCTTCTCAAGCCCAGCCAGTGAGAAAGCTGGAGGGGCGCAAGAAGTTGGCACAGGACACAGCCAGGGCAGCTGACCCAAACTGGCCAAAGGGGTATTCCATACCATGGGACGTCACATCTCGTATAGGAACTGGAGGGGGGAACAGCTCGGGGACTAACTGGGTGTCGATTGGCGGGTGGTGAGCAATTGCACTGTGCATCATTTGTACATTCCAATCCTTTTATTATTACTGTTGTCATTTTATTAGTGTTATCATTATCATTATTAGTTTCTTCTTTTCTGTTCTATTAAACCGTTCTTATCTCAACCCATGAGTTTTACTTCTTTTCCCGATTCTCTCCCCCATCCCACTGGGTGGGGGGAAGTGAGTGAGCGGCTGCGTGGTGCTTAGTTGCTGGCTGGGCTTAAACCATGACAGTTAGCTACATTAAACTGGAGAAGATCTCATCACTGCATATGCTTATCTAATCTTGTGGTCAGCAGCACCAGCGTGTCATCAGGCTCTGTATTAGACAAGTTAGTTTTACACAGCCACACATACAAACTCGTATATATTTATATGCATGCAGTCTGTTTGTACTCAAGTCACTTCCAAAACCTCCCTGTTCATAGGGCTACAAACTTTGCATTTACAGAAGGCAAATTTCTTGTCTCCTTCAATTAAAAGGCCCTTTTGTTTTCTGAGTGAGTGAGGCTAACTGTCCTTCTCTGTACAGACCATGATGTGATTTTTTGTTCATCTTGTGAGTTGGTAACCAAAATTACATACAGGATACTTGGTGCAACTTCACCTGTGTCTTGATTTCTCCTGGACTTCTGCCTTCTTTTCTCCAACTTACTTCAGTACCACTGCTCATAAAGAGCATTGGATTTACGGGTATCATAATACTTCTCACCTGAACACTGCCTAGTTGTGGTTATAGTGGGGGTCTTGGTTTGGTTTCTGTTCTGTATCACTGAAATGTCTTCCTCCCTTGTGTCAGTGGAAGAATGAGGACAATCCCCTCTTTCTAGGTCACTGTCTCCCAAGGTACGTGACAGGTGGAGCAGGCCATGTACTCCAACATCTAGGTTGGCTCGTCGGCCAGCATTCCTGGGGTTTCATTTCATGACACAGGAAAACAGAGCGATGTTCATTCATGTCCTGCCACTGTCTAGTGTCTTCATTTCTCTTTGCTTCAAAATTATATTATTTGAGGTATTTTGCCTATACTGAACATAAATACTCTATGATGTGACTTGACTTGAGTAATGTTACACTTAATTCCGTTTCAGACTTACCTAGAATGTCTGAATCAAAATTGCTTCACTTCAGGGTGTTACTGTTATCTGAACTGTAGCAGATATAAGAGAACGTGCTTGTGCTCTGACCTCCCATCGCTGCTTGCTTTTCTAAGTTTGATAGTGAAGAATAGCTAGGAGGGGATCCTCAGTCCCTTGCCTGAAGACCAGAACACCAACTCTGGGGTCTGGAACAGCTGCGCTCTGGGAACAGCAGATGCAATCAATATTTCTAAATATTTAACTTGAACAAGAAAATTGCTGGCCTGCTCTCAGCAAACAATGGTGAGCTATAAACAATATGTGGTTTGTTTTTTTATTCAGACAGTTACTCCTTCATTGGAAGTGTCAAACAGCTGTCTACAAGGAATAACAGATGATGTTATGAAGGAGGCACTTCCTTTAGTTTCCTTAGAGTCGGTCACTTTCTGTGATGGCCACTTACATTCTTAGTGTAGTTGAAATACTAGACTGTACCGAGGCTGGAAGACTTAATTGCCAAGATGAAAAGGGAGCAGACGTTACTGAGGTTTTGAATGGCCGTGGCAGTGTTTCGTCCTAGAGAGGGAAATAACTCTGTGTGTGTCCAAGTGTGCAGCATTCACCCAGTACTAAACTAACCTCAAGTAGTTGGATGTTATTGTTGCATTACTGTTGATTTGGGGAGCAAATCTGTAAATGGCTCTTCTCTCTGTTTGTGGATTCTTAGTACATAATTAACAGAGCATCATGCACACTAACCTAAATGCTGATCAATCCTCCTAGCTAGTGGTTCTTAAACTAGTGAACTTCTATATAATTAAAGATGTGAAAGTACAACTTCAACTTCTTGCCCTTTTCATCTGCTGTCCCTTCAGGCTGTGCAATGACAAACCTATGTACAATTCCATTTCAAGCTGGAAGGAGGAGTAGGTTTGGACTTGAAATATACTGACGTTCATGACTTCTGTGTGACCTTCAGATTTCCAGAGTTTAGTATCTTGATTCAAGAAGTGCTACTAAAACTCATTTCTGTTCTGTTTAAAATCGGAGAACAGTAAAAGCCTATAGCTAAGCATTCAGGTCAGCCCAAACCAGTATTTTCTGCCAGTGGAACATCTGTTCTCTCCTTCTGTCTGGATCGTGATCAATTCTATCACACACTGCAATACATTATCTTAATATTGTGTTTTACATCTGTAATATTACATCTTTTCATCTTTAACTCTAGTAGTGCAT
Source organism: Buteo buteo (assembly GCF_964188355.1). Lineage (NCBI taxonomy): Eukaryota > Metazoa > Chordata > Aves > Accipitriformes > Accipitridae > Buteo > Buteo buteo. Next base: position 66,398,534 of record NC_134171.1, on the reverse strand, counting down.
CATGTTGGTAAGACTGGCTCTTGACTTACCTTAAACCTCTGATTGTGAAAATCCCTTGATTTTTCAAATAGATGATATAATTCATAACTGCTGTTTCTCAAGCCAGATACAATTAACAGCCAACTGGATATATACAGTGACCTGGCTCTCCACAGCTAGTTTTACAGCTGTCTGATGGCTATAGCTGGTACTTTCCATAGTAGATGATGATTTGTTTGAAGGCTCAAACTGTGAGATGCTGTAATTAAGACAAGTGGAGGATTTGTGGATGGATATCTAAAAAGATTTGGACGATGTATCACAGAAGCTCCTGAAGCGGTGACTTGGGAGAAGAATAAAAATATTACCTACGATATTATTATCTGTCACAAAGTCTCATCAAAATTAAACTGAAGTGTGTCCGACTATTGCTATCTGAAACAGAGGCTTCTTGTACAGAAATTCATGCTTAAACCTCATTCAGAAGGGAAACACTAAGACCATTCAGAGAGAAAAGGCAAATTACAATTTCTCTACAAGAAGCTGAGAACATGAGGACTCTTGCAACAACTCATAACAAATAGGCTACTTCATTTATTGTTTATTTCCCCATATGAATGAATCAACCATCTTGGAAACTCCATCACACACAGGGCAGAAAAAGTTATTTACAAAAGGGACATACATCCCTAAAATAAGTTTAAGATGTACAGATTTATAATGGGAACCAAGAGGGAGGGGAGAGGACAAAACCAAAAACAATGGCATTGCAGTCAGACTTTGACTTTCAGTTACAGAAGAGATCTCTATCTCCATGTAAGTAGGGTTTTCAACTATTAAATAAATGGCATCTTAAAAATAGAACATTTGAGAATTTCAACACATGTATTATTTCTTCTAAATAAATATTGCATGGAAATGATTCTGTTTTGCCACCATAGCTGCCTCCTCTCCTCCTGGGACTCAACCACCACCTCTGTTTTTCCTTGGATTCATGGTTTTGTTTCCTAACGGCAAATGCTATTTCCTCCACTGTTATGTTTTGGTTTGGTTTTTTTTATTTATTATTTTTTTGTTTGGTTTTTGGTTTTTGTTTTTGTTTTTGTTTTTTTTTAAAGGCCTGAACAGGCCCAAGTCAAAATGGTGAGCATCTTTCCTAACCCTTTGCAGGCCTCTGACCTAGCTCAAGGTTGAAATACGATGGCTTTTCAAAAATTTCCTATTATTTAAACAGTCTTCTCCATGACCTGAAACAAAACACAGCTTCTTGCTATGTAGCTTAGTCCTGAGGCTTCCACTGATCGCTTTTGAAATGAGAGCCCCCAAATAGCCCCCCACATGCCCGTAACACAAACTGCCTGTGATCTCATTTCCTCCGAAGCCTGGGGGAGCAGGAGCAGTTCTCGCACAACTGTCTTTGCATGGTAGCAGAGCACGTGCTGCCTTTTCCCAACTGTAAAGAAGCAAATGCCAGTAGTTCATCTGCCTTCGCTGGGTGTCTTCTTACCAACTTTGCTCACCCGGCACCCTTGCACGAGCTTTCCTAGGAGCAGGACAACAGATTATCACTCTCTGGGCAGTAGAGTGCCCAAAGAGCAGGCGAGGACAGGACCTGGTGCACCCATGGGCTGCACCAAGCTGGATGCAGGAGCGGGGCAGCCGCACACCCTGCCTCGCAGGTTGTGGCAGGCAGTTGCCCCGGGGCTGGCAAGCCATGAGCAAGCGGCTCTCCGACAGGAACCTGGCCTGGCAGCAGGGAGGGAGATGGGTGTATGCGAAATGAAGTACCAGGGGTACCCGTGTCCCTGCTTCACCTTATGCTTCCCCCTCAGACTTTGCTATCATTCTTACACACTCCCACAGCGGTTTTCAGGTTCAATAAAGCTTACTGCCTGCCTTCCTCCTCCTCAGCTGGTGATCCTAAAACCAGCTTTGTTTGAAGACAAAGTCAGAAGAAGGCATCGTCCCACTAGTATGGAATCAAGCTCCAAAGTGCACGTCAAGCCTTCGGGCCGGCTGGCCATCGCTGCGCTTCCTGAGAACAAAACAGTTAACACTGAGCCTCTCTCTGTCCCTGGCTTATTCAGAGCAGTTGCTCCTCCAGGGAGGAGGAGTACAAGTGAAGTTTGATAAGGAAAATGGGGAGGGGGGGGACATGGACCTTCCTTCCATTGGTTAGGACAACTTATCCCTGAAATGCACTAAGGCTTTTGATAAAGTGAACGTAAAAGGACAGCCTCTTGAAGCTGCAGGAAGACCCGGCCATGATCCCGGCAGTCCTGCGCTGCCAGGGGAGACAAGAGGAGAGCTCCCTTGTGCTCAGGACAAGGGCAGGACCACAGCACACTCCTGCCAGCTCCTCCCAGAGGCAAGAGGACTCCAGGCTTCCTTGTGGCAGGGCTCATTTCTACAGAAACGACTTCTGGAAATGCAGACCTTTTGTTGATATTTATTTACTGTCCATTTTCGGAAGCCTCAAAACCACAAGAAGGTACTTTACAAAGGGGGTACTGCTACATGCATGCAGACCTGTTCCTCCATCCTGAAATTATGTGGAAAAGGGAGCTAATTCTTTCCTGTAAGCACAAGTATTTTGGGATACCATCCTTCTCTTTGCCACTCCCACGGGTTTGTCAGAGATAGGGCGAGGGATGCGAGAGGGGACCAGAGGGCTAAGGCACACTATTAGATATGAGGACGGCAGGACGCTGCTGTCATGCAACAGGAAATCTTTGGGTAGAGAAGGGTGTCATCTTACTGCATACACTAATGCCATGGATGCTGCCTTCACTGTTACTGTCACCTGCAAAATTGCAATTTCAAAACTGCAGCTCCTGACAAGGAAAAAATGCTTGCAAACAGTTAATTATCCCTTTTGTGTTCTCTTGACAGATTTCTAAGTTGCTGGGCCCATCCTGTAGTTTGGCTGAGAAAAAGCACAAGTCACCTCCCCCATGAAGGATGCCCTACTTTGGTACCAAATCCTGCTCTTAGATATTCACTGAGACCAGCAACGGTTGCAGGCAAATACCCAAATGCAAAATTTGTCTTATGTTCCACATTCAGCCACTTAGTCCCTCCTTAAACAGAAGTGATTCCTCCCCATGTAAGCTCTCAGACTCAGAACCATGCCCAAGCAATCCGAGTGACCCAGTACAGCTGTCCACCCCCACCCATCGGAATGACAAAAAGCAACCAGTCAAGGAGTCCTCAGTGTGAGTGACATCCCTCCACCACAGAAGAAAGGCAGAGCTGTTTCCAACCACGCCTGGTCATTTTGCCACCCCAACTGTTTCTGGCTTACAAGGCTTAAACCGAGCAAGACCCTAAGTAATACAGTTCGAGTGCTAAGGGCTTCTGTGTGCGTGAGTGCATGGCAAGGAGGAGGACCAAAGCAGCGACGACTTAAAAAGTGAACTTGCAGCACTGAAGGCAGTGGCTTCCCCCGCTTCTCAGGACAGCAGCTGGCTGAGAAATGCAAGAGGGTGGGGTTGGAAAGCAGGCAAGGCAGACCACTTTGCTGTTTTTATTGTAACATAACGCTTTTCGGTGCTGCTGAGGTTGTTGCTACTTGCCATCTGAGGAACAAAGACACCAAAGATTGCATCCATGCTTGGAAAAACATTTCTCTGACATGTCTTCTGGGCACACAACTGTTGCAGACTGTGGGATGTTGCATAATAACCTCTGGAGGCAGATTTCCTTCTTGTCGGCACTTCTTCATGTGTGATTATTGTCCTGCTGGTTATTCGTAATAGAAATGTTTATAGACCATCAATACATTAGGCCATTCAGACAATTCATTGCACTTCATTGTTTGAAAGGAAGGTGCCATCAACGCCGAGGCTTTCCTCCATCTCTTCTTTTTCAAGGCAGCAAAGCGCTACCCTAAAAATGCAGTTCAAAGTTTTTCCAGTGTAACCAGATCCCTTCCACCTTGATTTATTTTCCCTTGCAGGTGCTTTGTATCCAATGATTCAACAAGTTAGACTGTTTCTGAGGCTTCAAAAGTGCAAAAAAGTTCAAGGTATTTGACCACCTTGAGCACCAGTTAAGGCGTATTTGTTTCCAGTCTCAGCCACTGTAAACCCTGTCTAGCGTAGTGTACCAGTTCGGTCATGCTACTGTTCAGTGCCAGAGTGCACGTCGCTGTGCTGAGTTCAGCAAAAAACTCTGGAAAAAGGGGAGGGAGAAAGAAAACATTTGGTTGGTTTCACAAAACAGGCACATCCGACAGGCTAGGGGGCAGTGAGGAGCGACAACAGCAGCACACTGACAGTTGGCAAGTCCCATTAAACATTGTTCATGCAGAGAGGTCAGCAATAGTAGAAGGCTGGGAAATGTAATAAGTGCACGAGGCACAGCACGCAAGAGGAAAATCACACTCACACACGCCTACACACACTGAACCGCCTCCCCAGGTGCTGGCTTTAAAAGGACATCGAGACTCCATGGTAGGTGGGCAAAAGTTTGGGTGTTCATACCCCAGTTACTGCTGTGTGCTTCCCCCAGATTTTAAACAGGCCAAATTTGAGTGTCTTTCTGAGTGATGCCGGGAAGCACACACAGCCGTCATCAGACTGGTCCCTTTCCTTCATCCATCCTCAAACCTTGGAGACATCATGATTTCTCAACTGAACAGGTTTAAAAATTTATAGAGCTTGCCAGGCTATACAGCTCAGATTTGGGTTGCCTTTAGCTGGGCATGTCAGGCAGATTTCACAGAGTCCTCCTACCCTGCCACCAGCTTGAGGCACCACGCTCCTCCTCCCACATGGGCAGGAGAAGGCTCTTGCAGCATATCTGAATCTGCTGGGAGATGCCGGCAGGCTGCATGCCCTGCTCTGTGCTGGCAATCATCTGTGCAGGTGACAGTGAGTTACAGGAAATTATCACACCTATTCCTTTCCAGTCACCTTTCCAAGATATTCCTGCATGACCTGCCTTCTAGGGACATGGGCTCGTCCCAGTCCCTCGGTCCCTCCAGCCTTGATCGTGTTGCCAGGTACCTTTTCAGAAACCGCCCGTTCTCAGCTCTCCTTATTTACACACAAAGATTGAACCTGGAGGCTGAAGATTTCTGCTTGGCTGTGCAAGGAACTCTTCAGCAGCAGAGAGCACAACACTTTCATTCTAATACTTTCCAATTCAGAAGCAGAGAACACATTTCCCCTGATTTCCCTCCTTTTGTGTACAAAATGGGTATCCATTCCCTCCACAGGAAACAGAAGAGCTGTAAGCAGGGACAAGGAGTCTGAACACCCTGCCTGGGCAACCAGAAGATAATCTGATCTGGGACCACAGTACTTTGTGAAAGGAGAGTGACTTCACATGCACACGTGCAACCTCAGCTTGTCCTTGCTGTGGGAAATCAGAGGCTGAAGACAACCTCTTACAGCCTCATGATCCACGGTGCTACTCTGCATTACAGTGAGGAGCTGGGTCCTGTGCTGGAAGCAACTGGTTGCGGACCCGCCAGAAAGCACTTCAGCTCTGCACAAGTGACTTGGACGTAGTTAGAACTAACTGCTTTCCACTAACTTATGACTTCCCTGTTTAAGAGAACTCGATAACTGAAGGCCACTGCTCTTTCCTCTTCTTATGCCCTATGAATTGCACAAAAGAATCAAGGATATGGCCTTTTTTTTAGTTTTAGGTACTCACTCTCCGCACCTCTTAGCATCTGTACATTACACTGAATATCAACAAGTTCCAGTTCTGAAATTCCTCCACCATCCTGAACAGTGACAACAACTGCTAAGCCTACATGAGTATTTACTCTTCTGCACAGATCTACTCCCTAAGGAGTATTTACTACCCCGGTCATCATTCCCCTACATCAAAACAGCAACACATAGCAGGTTCTGAATTTAGTCTTGATTGATGCAAGATTGTGCTCAGGCTGCCCTCCCACAGGTTTTCCTCCAGGACTCATTCCTCTGGCTTACCAGCAGCATCCACTGCTCCTTCTATGTGACAATCTTTTCTCAGCCTTTAGAGGCTAGAATCCAAAATACTACACATGAATTGCTGCTGTGAGCACAGATTTGCTCAGAGGACAGCCAACAACTGGAGTTACTTTATTCAAAGGTGACTTGCAAAGCCTTTTGAATTTCAGCAACTGCCTCATTAGTGTGACTATTTTTACAGCCTTCCAACAATTCAGCCAGGCACATCGTGTTTATTTTCTGTCGCAAGTTTGCCAACAGATCATGGCAAAACTTCCCTTTGCCCACAGTAGCTCACAAAACTTTGTGTTTTACGGAAAATGACACTGCAAATGCCACATGGGATGGCAGGTTACAGACTGAACTGCATCTGCTCTAGGGCTTTTGCTTATCCACCACTGCTTGTACCACAGGACAACACAACATTTTTAACTACAAAACTGTAAAATAAAAAAAAGTAGGAGCAATTTTAGAAATGCTGCTTGGCAAGGACTCCAATTGAAGTGCTGCTCAGCTTCTCTGTTATGGAGAGAAGCCAGCTTCACCGTTTTCAAGACAAAAATACCTGGAAGTTTGACAAACAAACTGAAACACAAGGGTACAGGCCAAAAAGATGTTTTTAAAGAAAACGGACCAATTCAGAAAAGCTAAGCGCCCCAAAGGGAAAAACAAACAGAAAAAAACAACCCTTATGCTTCTTGTGTTACCATGGAGCGAGCTGGCTGGTTTCCTGCACTTGATACCCTCATGCCTTAGCTCTTAGACATTTGAGGATGCCAAGACAACCTTTTAATTGGAACACTCATCATTATATCACCACCAAGTATCTCTGCCAATAACCTGCCAATAAGCCATAGCTGTCTATTTCGACATTTTTACTGCTTTGTTCTTTAGGTATGGTGTTTGCTACACTGAGTGTTAGGATTTAAGCAAGTACATACACATAAACACAACACATAAGAAAGAAAAGCCAGAGGGCAAAAACTTACCCTTATTCTTCCTGACCAGTGCATCAGCCCGTTCCCAAATATCATACGCATAGAGGATATAGGAAGTAATGTTGACGTAGGAAGAGGTGATGCTTGGGATATTATAAGGGACAGTGACTGAAGAGCCAATGCTGTTGCCGCTGCAGTTGCTAGCATTCGATCCTGGCTGAGAACTCACAGAACCAGCAGGAGAGGCCATTGGAGAAAGAGAAGGCATGCCTGTGCTTCTGCAGGAGAAAGAAACACCACCACAAACATTTCATTTCAGAGTTGAAAGTCTTGCCACAAGACTGGCTTATGCCAGGAGCTATCCAGTATCATCTAGGCCTGCAGCATAGAGTGTTAAAAACTGAGATGCATTCAGCTGCATAACAGGTAATTGTCCTCTGAGTGCAAGGCCAAGGTTTTTGAATTGATTTGCGACTCTAAGGACTCCTCTTGACAAAAGAAAATGTGGGACCAGACATCAGAAAGGGCCACCCATCCACCTTCCAAAATCTACACCTCCTCGTGCAAGCCTTCACCAGATTCTCTAAGTGTTTTTTGCTAAAGACTTCCATTTCAGGCGTGCTGAAGCTCCCCACCTACAGAGGCTGGAGCTTTCTGACAGCTAGTCAAAGCAGCCAGGTCAGCCTACACACACTTATTTATAGACCTAGGGAAGCTAAACGCAGTCAGCTGCCCGCCTTCCAGACACAGGCTGGCTTCATCACATCGCTTCACCCCCACCACTTCAACCAACCTCATTTCAGTCACTGGTATGAGCGAGCTTCCACCACTGCTCTTGGGAGACCATTTAATTCCCAATAACCTACACTGTCCAAGGTGGCAGAAAAATAACTGGAATTTCAGCATCACTACTGAAGACCAAACCACCTTCTCTCAACTGCAAAGTTTAAAAGGGACAGATGTGGAGCTGGATAGCTATCTGCCAAATGCAATTACCACAGGATAGAGAAAAAGTCTTACTCATTGTCATTAAAACACAGCACCAGTCTGCCAGGCATTGGGCCAAACACTGTTATGGGACATCTTGCCTTTTACTTTTGCTGCCACATACGCAGCAACACTGCTGCAGATACATAGAAAGGACAAAATGCTCAATAACTCACAAATTAGAAAATTAGTTTCTTTTTCTTAATTGGTGACTGAGGTAAAGAGAAAAATATTAAAGTATCACCTCAAAGTTATGCTACCACAGGCTGAAGGCATAATCCTACTGGACAGTGGCCAGGGAGATGGGGATGGTACCCTCTTAAGTCTGAAACGATCTCTAGATGAGAGCGACAGAACAGAACAAAGATGACAACAACAGGGACTCTGAAATAGCATAGTGATGCTACCTTCCTTGCTCCTCTGGCCTGTTTCTCTGGTGGAGAACTGCTCTGCCTGATACACAGTAACTCTGGACCTCATAACAAAAAAAAACCCAACCTTTCCAATGAGAAAAGACAGGAAAGAGAGAGCAGAAACCTACTCATGCCCCCTAACAATATGATTTCAGGTGGTACGAAAGAGCGAGTGGTGAGGCACTCAAACGCAGCCTGCAACTCAAATACTCTGGATACTATTTTCACTCACACCCTTATAGACACATCACAACATATATCTTTTTAAATCTTACCTTGCAACACATGGAGAAGGTGCTTGTGTTACTCTGGAAGAACTCTGCAGTAAGGAACAGAACTCTTGTTAGGTATGGGCTATTCAGCCAACATCAGTAACTACTGCAGCCAGCCAGCTGGCAGCTTAGTAATACGCATGCCCTACCTTGAAGTGGTCATTCAGGATCCTGGAATACTTTATTGCAGTGTCTTTTTTGTAACGAAACATTGCCATGTGCAGAATGGACTGGCAGCGCATGCTGTGAACAGAAACACAACCAAGAGTAAGAGTTCACGCTCACCGCTGCCTGCTCAGCAGTCATCAGCCTTGTGGGATGGAGGCAGGCACACATCAGCTGTATTGCAAAGTCAAGAAAGCTCAGAATTTCTCCTCCTGCTCATCTTAAAGAAAGACTCTGTAAAAAAATCACAAGGGGGAAAAAAAACCCCAACAAAAAAAACAACCAAACAAGGAAGGGCCATGTCTGGTCTTTTACATAAAACAGGTGCCCAACCTCTTATAGGTGCCACAGGCTGAGTAAGCCTCTGTCCAGAAGTGCCTCAGCTACGTTCAACTACAGCTTCAGTTACACAGCTCAAGCACGGACAGCCAAATCGCATTCTTTCACCTTAGGTGAAAGCCCTTATGTGCTCTCAAGTTACCAGCAGATCAAATTTTAGAGCCTGTGCCTTCCACATGTAGTCCCTTGTGATATCCCAGCTCACTTTAGAGATGTTCCTGTTCATTCTGGTTTTGATATTGTGGGGTTTTTTTCCTTGCAGAACTCTGATTCCCATTTAACTCATTCTTTTGCCCCTGAAAGTAACGGGTCTTTCACTCTATCAAGTCTAAAAACAGAATATGAAGGTGCAGAACAACGGTTACGCACCATAACACAGCAAAGATTTTTTCTTGTGAAGATGCTGAGGAGTCCGTAAAGGATTTCAATGTCATGGCGAATCTAAGGAAACAAACAGAATCTTGTCAGTCATCAGGGCTCTGAAGTCCTACTGTTTATGAAAAACCAGTGCATGCCGTTATCTCAAGCACTGGTCCAAAAGTCAAGAAACCTGCCCCGAGTTCTTAGTCCTGGCACCAAGTGCTTTGTATGATCTTGAGCAGAGGACTGTCTCCAAATGCCTTGTTTTCCACGCAGCAGGAACAGATGTGGCCCCTTATGCGACTCGCTCTCCTCTTACACTGATTAATGGGCAACATCCCTACAAGTAGATGCCCCCCGTGGGCCACCTACAGGCCTGAGGCCCAGAAGAGGTGCCCCCACCACTGACTACAACACTAATTCAAGTGTTTCTGGACAAGACAGACATCTCAGTGGAAATGTTTCTTTTGGCAAAGAACAAATAAGCAAACCTCCTTTTTGAAAACAAAGCAACAGTAGCATCTTGGAAATGCAGTCCCTCAAGACCAAAAAGCAAACAATGTCATTTAAAAAGTTTGAAGTCTACCACAAAAAAAACTCTGACAGCTCTTTCAGCTCTAAGGTCAGAAGTCAAATCAGCTCTCGAAAACTCACATAACCTGTAATTTCCATATGAATAAACCGATACCTGTCTCTCTTCTATCCAGTACATGGTTCCTTGGATTGCACTGCCTGCATATGTCATAATGTCTACTATCTACATGCATCTACTATGGCTGTGAAACTAAACAGGGAACGTTGCTAAAAGAAACCCCAATAAAGTGCACTGGTACAAAGACACATGGGAGAAACCAGTAAAATCTGCCTTCAATCAACCTGCAAGAGCTTTGGGGCACAAACCGCTCTTCCACGTGCTAGATTGTTGCTTTGATTTTTTTTAACTGACATACTATTGAGCTCACATGCAAAAGCAACTTCAGTTCTGGATAAAGTAAAAACTCCTTCATGTCCTCGATTATCTGAACCAGTGTCCTCTGGTGTACCTCAACTGCAAGGCTCAAATGCTGAGGAGGACATGGTGCCTACTTCTTCTGATAAGCAATGCTGAAACACATTTCAAAGGATTTGTCTCTGGTGCCTCTGGATGGTCTGTCTGATGCTTGTACAGCAACCCAAACTCTGCTCCATGGTGGGAATCCAGAGCTGCCACAGTTGCAAACAAGCAATGCAACTAACCCTTCCCCTCCAAACATGCTGCCTAACCATCATGCTTTGAAAACCACTTACTTGATGAGATCTATGGTGCCCCTGAATATGCTGTAAGCTGATTTTGGTGCTGGTGCATCCGATTCCAAGGCGATCCCATACTCAATGAAGGAAAGGGCAGCATCTAGGTACTGAAAGGCCTTTCCAGTCTTGTCGGTCTATTGGGAAGAAAATTCTAATTTTTAGACTAAGACAAAAACTGCTTCTCTCAAGTGTACCTGAATTCCCTTTTTTTCCCCTAGTTAGGCAGGATTTGAAGAAAGAAAAAGATGCAAGTCAGGCCTCCAGGTGATAATTAAAGGATTCTCAGCAGAACCCCTAATGTGGTCCCAGTCATCAGCTTTGTGGGCTCTGGCTATTCGTATCTCTTCCTCTTGCTCAACATTTTCCTTAAGTAATTTATTACCTTCACATTTTTGGATATTATTGTCTCATCTTGGGGGCCTGCTTTGGGAGAGGCAGATGGGGCCTTCCCATTGCAGTATTCCCTCACTTCATTTTCACAGGTAAATGGCAAGTAGCAAATGTACATTATCTGACTGAGCCATAATTAGCAAAAAAATAGGTTCATTCATGCATGCTGTTAAACTGCACATAGTGGAGAAAGCTAGTTACATCTGCAAAGGGCACTTCCAAGTCTTGTCCACCAACACAGGATCCTGACGTTTCAGAGTAAACTGTCTTAAAACTATCTTCCAAGGACTTTGTGATAGCTCTGCAAAGCAAACAGGCCTGCTAACCTCAGACAACATCAGTTCTGAATCCTATTCTCTAGGCACATTCTCTAGATGTGTTTACAACAAAGGGAAATGCCTGAACATTTGGCAAATAAAGACAGCCTCCCCACATATGACTTGAACATGCTCCATGTAGGGAGTATGGAAGTAACGTTAGCCAGCGAATCTTATTCACGTGCATGCAAGTATCAGGTCTGAATGCAAGAGCTGGTTAACATTTCTAGCACAGGGCCATGACTTACCATTGCATCAGCTTTGTGCTTCAGCCTCTTGGCCACTTCTATGTAGTATTCTATCGGATGCTGCCTGAATTGGGGACAGAAAGAGGAAAAACAGAAAACAGAGAAAAAGAGTAGGATAAATTTTACCTTCTTATCTACAGGATGCTATGAGTCCGAACATCCTGTTTTGGTAAGCTTGTTACAGCCTTATCAAACACACGTTACAGTTATGATAGTCACTAAATGAATGTTGTCTGCATGTTCAGAAATACATAGCAGTTGAATGGACAGATAAAATGAATTGATTTCTTAAAAAATGTATGTTAGAATAACACTGAAAACTTACATTTCTAAGTAGAAAAAACACTGGAGGTTAGGCTACTATGAGGCCAAGTTTACTTCTTTGCTCCCATGGAAAGATAGTAGTTACGTGATGCCCTATCATTCCTCAAGTACAATACCAGCAATACATTTCTGATTGAAGCATACAGTAAACTCTGCAGTATGACACACTCAGACCAAAAGAGCTTGCATTCAAGTTATCTGCTTACAAGAGATATGGTGTGCAACGCTTCTACAGAGCTGGGTCTCAGTCAACACATAAATGATGATAAATTTGGACTGCACACATTTCTGCGCATTGGGATAATCTATTCACCATGGAAATGGCATACAGCCACCTGTGCGCTAACAAAAGGAGCAAGTAGAGTCATACCCTCTCAGAAAAAGTCAGTTGCCTGCCCAGCACCCTGTCACAGAGGAGTTTGCCACTTGTCAAGAATCAGACAAATCAAACCCCATTACTTGTAGGCAGGCACAAGACACCTCCTCTCAGAGTTCAAAAGTACTTAATTTCTAGAGTAGCTTCCCTCAAACCAAGAACTGTTGTAATGAGACCTTTGCTTTGTGGTGGGTGGGCTAAGTCCCAGACACAAGAAGGCAGTACAGGGCAGGTCTCAGACATCTCTCTCTCTCTTTCCTCCCCAAAGAAGTGATCAAGAAGCAGAAGCCTGGGTGGCTGCAGGGCCAGCCTTGTCTGGTGTATTCAGAAAGTACAGGTGATGGGTGTAAAACAAAAACTTACTTTTCAAACGTGAGTTGAGGTCCCCTTGGCTTGGAGGCACCATTTGGCAAAGAAGGCACTGGGAAAGGATTTGTGACATCCCCTGGAGATCCCTGAAAAAAACACAGAGTGGAGATAAAGCTGGTTAGAGAGATGTCTAAATCAATTCCAAAGCTTGGCTTTCCTAAATTTCAAGAGAAAATGTTTATTTGTCCCAGGCATAATCTATTCTCCAGGCTCTCCAGCTCTTCTTACTTTCTTCCCCAGTACCCCTTTCAATAATGGAAATGGAAACTTGGCATCCTACCTGACTGCTAGCAAGGCTTAATACCATTCAAACTTCTCCCAAGCATGGAGAAATTAAGTAGCAGGTTTCCTTGCACAATGGCTAAAATAGCAGTAAGGCTGCAAGCAGCACATTTTTCACGGCCACTAGCCAAGGCAGAAGGGGTAATATCCATTCACACTTATTTCCAGCTTAACCACATGGAAATTGCTGATTCTCCACTACTAACTACATTATCAGGAAAAAGCAAGCAGTTAGAAGCCAGCTAATACAGCATGCACAGTCTAGCTTAACACACACAGCAACATCCTAGATCACACACACAGAGCCATGAGTAAGCAGCAATATAATTGAATTTTATAACCTCAAAATGCAAAGATCCAGCTGCAAGGATCATCAACAATTTTGTAAGCAAGCTATAAAACCTTATACCTAGGTCACGGTCAAAACCACAGGTTGCTTGTTTCGTATTTTTAAGCAATCCACTCTTTCTTTCTGTAAACACACTTATTTTTACACCAATATTGTACTTGCAGTTGCCTACAGTCAGAAGCAGTTACTACCATAAACACGATTCTCTTGCCTTTGTTTTTCACATGGTCACCCCTTCTCACTATGTTTCACTGGTAAGATTAAAACAGATGATGGAAAGTCAGCAGAGAAGTTACAACACAGGCTTTTGAGCTAGCAACATAAGGTCACAGATAGCCATTAAAGGGGTAAAAATGCTTCAAAGAGCTTTCTCTGGTGGCTTGTTTATCTTCCTTCCTTTTTAATATCCTCAGAGCATGTTTCTCAAGAGAATCACACAGCACCCATGGGTTGCAGGAAACATCCTGCCAGTTATAATGGATACCTACTTTGATGCCCTTTGAGAGCTCAGCGGGATTTCTCTCCACTTTCTTGTGCTTGGAGAACAAAGGATCCTTGTGGTTGCTCTCGTTCCTGGCAGTGTTATCCACGACAGGCAGCTTGCTGCTCTCACTTTTGGGTCTCTTTTGGGCCATCTTGGTTGACTTTGGTGGAGGATGTACAGGAGACATGGGTGGCAGTGGTGGGGGTAGCAGGAGATCTTTCTTCTGGGTTTCAAGTGAAGTTTTTGATGCTCTGGAGATGGCAAGCAAATTCAGCAATTGGGATGAATATGGTGTACATATAAGGTAGGGATTTTTTTAAAAACATAGTTATATCATGTGCCAGTTCTCTTTAAATTTCTCTGGAAGTGTGAAATGAGTTGTTAACATAAAGAATCCAACAAAAGCAAAACAAAACTTCAGGGACTTCACTGGCATTAGGTAACACATCTTAAGCCGCCAACAACACACAAACAAGTTGGTTTTCAAGTAGGAATAACCTTCAGGACTTATCATTGGAGTAAATGCTTGCAACCAGAATACGAGGCTGTTGCAAAAAAAAGGCATCCCTCCAACACAGCCCCTTTTCACTGAAAGAGGAAGAGAGGCAATCACAGCAACTAAAATCCCTGGCACAAATCACCCAACAAGGCAAATGAACTGCAGCACTACCTCTCTTTCCCAATTATGGTAGAAGATATCTTCTATGGTCAGAGATACTCACCTAGACATTTGATCCTGTATGTGCTTTGACAGAATTCAACTGAGTCATTCCTTGCCAGGACTCACCAGCTCAACTAGACAACACTATAAAGTTGAGAGGATTCCAGTGATAGAGACTTAAAATGCTGTGCTTTTAAATGGCAGAGTCTATCACATTTAATAGGATGGTGGCACATCAGATTTCTGATCATTTGAAGTTAGGATTACCAGGGAACTCTGGCAGCTGTAAGCAGCACCAAATAGCTCTAAACCTTGTTTCACTACTGCTCATTTACATCATTTTTATTCAGCTTCTCAAAGTTTCCAGGAAAACACAGAGCAGTGAATCCCAACTCATGGACTGCCTTATCAGAAGAGGAGGAAATGAAGTTAAACCCAGTGAGAAGACTGAAGTGTAACATTGCACATCTTGCTTTGTTCTGCTGTGCGTGCGACAGTCCTCTCCCCTCTTCCACAACCCACTTTTCCCGTGGCACAGTCCCTACTCACTGCACACATGCTCCCCAGCTTCACTACAGCTGACGCTCCAGAGAGGACTGTTTGACGCAGAGCTCAGCGGCATCCCCTGACCTGATCCAGAGCCCTCTCTCCCCAAAAACGCATCCTATTCTTCCCACTCTGAAAGCCAGAACATGGCTAAAAGGGGTGCTCATTTTCACTGAGAAAAAGGGAGGAATGAACCACAGAAGTAATGCCCTTCCATTATTACCACAGCTGAAATATCCCTTCACCCAACTAAATGTTAGCCCTAACGCCTAAGTGCTTTCAGAGTACTTCAATGTTTTCTCTGCAGAAAAGCAGTTTACTCATATTGTCAGGACACAAACCTCAATGCTACATACCAATGCAAGTCAATACCTCAAATTCAAGCCACAATCAAGCAGGAATTGAATGCAGTAGCCCAGAACTGACACAGGAGCCTCCCCTCTCAGGAACACCGCCCATTTGAAGACATGCTCTTGGAAGCGTTTGCTCTAGCAAAGACCTAGCCAAAATGCTGGCAGTACACTGGTATGCAAATTATGGGGTAAGTTTCAGCAGATCTACCAGAAACACTGCAAATGCTATAGTGGAATACATGAGAAATTCCTGGCCATAAAGGCCATCTGAAATTCTAGAAAGACCGCAATTCAAAAGGCACACTGGTTGCGTCCCCATTAGGTCACATACAAAAAAGACAAAAACAAGATGATGATTTTAGTGGAGAACGCAAATGCTCCCTACCCACCTATACATACAAATCTGTTTTCTGGACTGGGCTTTGCACATTTCACCTCTATGCAAATCTGGGCTAGTCAAAGTAAAAAGCCTACTGGCACTGCGGCATCTTGGTTTGGTTAGAGAAAGGGGGAGCTGCATGTCCACGTGCTTCTGGAGCATCCCAGCTCAGCAGCCTCCCATGGCAGCAAGGTGAGAAAACAGAGCTCTGCAATATCCATCACATTCACCTCTGCATTCTCAGCTGGGAGAAGACAAGTGCCACCTAGCACAGACACTGCGTGCACCAGCCGCTAAGTGCTGTTCAAAGTCTGTAACCGATGACAGCAAAAGCAGCTGAGGGAGTAGAGAGTATCAGCATTAACATCTGACTTTTTTCTTTCATCAGGACCTGTCCGATTACGAAAACAGCAATGATCACCGAGTCAAAATTTATGGACATACAGTTGCATTTAGTACAATATCCTTTCCCAAGAGGCTGCCAGAACTTGCTCTGCTGTGGACGTGATTGCTCCATCATGGGAATAAGACTCACGACTTCGGGGCCACCCTTTCAGCTATTTCACCTGTTTGCAGCAGGAGCCTGAGCAAGCAACTCAAATTTGTCTGCATCTCAATTTCCCCATGTGCAAAACACGTTCACATCATCTTCTCACCTTACAAAGACTCAGAGCTTTAAATGCATGTGAAGTACTATGAATCTGCTAAAAAGCTTTCTGCTGCTTCCCATGCAGTGAGACCACGAACTTCCCCAAAACAAGTATGACAGTAGAACCCAGAATGAGGAAAACATGCGCAAAGAAAAAGAAGTTCGTAAGAATCGTTGAATGGTTTGGGTTAGAAGGGACCTTTAAAGATCATCTAGTCCAACTCCCTTTTTAAAAGCATTTTAAGGCTAGTTCCATTTCTCATGAAAGCAGAAATAATTGATACTTGAACTCTCAAGTCTTACTCACCTAGAGTCATAGAAGAGTTTTGGTTGGAAGGGACCTTTAAAGATCATCTAGTACAACCCCCCTGCAATGAGCAGAGACATTGTCAACCAGATGGCAAGTTCTCTTGCCATCCCCTGAAACACCTAAGCCATCGTGCAGAACAAGCATATGCTACTCCCCACAGAACAGCTGCCACCTCCCAGATCACCTGGGCAATTGTCTGCTGAGAGATTACCACCACTGTAGTTTAGAGAAGGGGAAATGGCTCCTACATCCCAGCGTGCAATCTACCACACTGTTTGCAACTCAAACAACGTCTAATTTTTTTGCACAAATTTGTTTCCTGCATCTGGTCTGAAAGAGAGCAGTGCAAATGGTTGCCTACCAGCTTAGAAGGAAAAGTAGTACGGGCACAACTGGCAATTAAATTTCTTGCAGCATAAACAGATTCTTTGAGCTACATGTAGTATATGGATCAGAGCATGCAGCAACATAAGCTGCAGGATGGACAAGTTTGTGTTTAAAATGGTGAAGTCTTCATTCCCATCTCAACTGTTCGAAATCAGGACAAATGCCACAACATTCAACGCTTTTGCAGCAGTGTAAACCAGGTATAGGAGGATGATCAGCCACGGAAACGTCAGCTTATGCTTGAATGATTAGAACCATAATCCTCAGCGTTAAGGGAGAGGAAGATAAGTGACACCCAAGTATCACTTCACATCTGCAACAAATAAAAAGGCGAATAAATGACACTCCCATAGCCACATGGTTGGTTCCAGGATGTAAAGACAGATTGCAGCAGATTAAGTTTCAGAAGGCACACGATGTTATAAGCAAACTCAGAAGTATAAGGACAGGAGATACAGTTCCTCGCCTTAACCTTTTTAAAAAAAGACTTAGTTTTATGCATGTCTGCCATCCCACCACTGTACACTCACTTCAATTTATTGGAGTCTTTGTTAGCTGCAGGCTGCAATGATTTTCTTTCTTTTTCTGATTTCATTTTCTTCCTATCAATCTCCTTCTCCACTTCCCTCTAACAGGAAGAAAAAAAAAAAAAATCACTCACGTTTTGAAAGTTGGTGCAAAGTACAGACCAATACAGCTAAGTTTGATTCTGGTTAAAAAAAGAAAAGGATAAGATATTAGAACTGACAAAGCATAAACCCAAAACACAGCGGATATAGATTTCAGGCTCGCTGACAAGTATCCTAAAATGACATTTTACCTACATTTGCTTGGATAGATTAATTATTTTGTAGTGATGGGGATGGAACTGCTAAACCTCTTGTTGCTAATAGTAATCAAAATTAAGGCATCTCCACTGCTGAAAATAAGCATTCCATCTGTTCTAGATGGGCTTTTTTTTCCTACTCAGTACGAATTATACAGAAATGTATTCAGATTCCTCCTGGCAAAGTCATGAACTGCAAGCAATTGTGTTTTGTGGTATGCCTTATCAAAGGGAAGGAAAAAAATGCATTCACAGGAGAGTTAGATCCCTCCGATTCCTCAGATGTGCAGGGGTTTTTGGTTTTATGAAGAAGAGTCTGATACAGCTGAAATTTTAAACAGGCAGTTAAAATCACTGCCATTGTCCTCCAGAAGAACAGGAACCATTAAGGCGGAGAGGTAATAAATAATACTTTTTAACTGCACTCCATAGGTCTTACAATACAAAGCGTGCAAATCATCAGCTCACCTGAATGAAAAACTTTAGAATAATTTGCTACAAGCCAAGAAAATGTAAAAGAAACTGCACTTATCAGTCAGTGTTACCCACAGTGTGCCTGGTGGCAGCCAAAAGCATTCCAGGACTTTCTGTCTCTCTCCCAAGAGTACATGCAGGTTTATGTCACTGTGATGGAGCTCAGTAGATTGTGCTCGGCAGAGTCGACCTCTGGCAGTGTGCTCAGGGCAAGGCTCCAGCACCTAGATCAAGTTCTTAAACTGTTTCTCAAGTTGAGCTCCACACTGCCGCAAACGATGTCTGACAGCTGTACCTGACCTAGCTGGCTGTTACGAAGCCTGAGCCTCCAAGGACACTGATGCATGCTGACATAATGCAGACAGCAAGGCTCTGAGGAGGGGTTTCCTGCAATCAGACACTCAGGCTGCAAGGGAAGACATGTCTAATATCAAATAGCTCCTCTTTTGGGTCTTTGAGATAACAGGAGAAGCAACAGATTTGCTGCCTGTTTACCCTCTTCCACTGCTCCGCAAGAGGGGGACTGCTGTGGTCTCTCCGGTTTCTTCACCCTTTCCCTGCTCTTCTGAATTCTCCCCCACAACTATGGGAAGTTCAGAAAATGACAAGACTAAATGCAACCCACACGGGAGCCAAGGTTGTTCACCCACATGTGCTAAGCCACCTGCTCTGTGAGGAGGACCAAGAAGGTATACAGGCACTGAAATATCCACAGTGAATACCCATTCACCACAAGGCCTGCAACCAACCCTGTGCAGCTGAACCAGCTGGCTAGAAGTATATTCACAGCCCCCTTTGGGACTTAGCTTTCCAAAAACCACTTGTGAGCAACTACCATCTCAGTTAAATAAAGGGCTGTCTTGTAATTCAAAGCAAAGCAACTATTCTAGCTGAAGGACTCTGGACACATGCATCTTTTAAGCACTAGCATCGCTGCTAGCACCTCAGCAGCTCCAGGGGAAACCAAAGAAGTTTTCTACATAGTTAGCCAACCGCTGAGATCCAAAGCAGGCTTTAGCGACACTTGTTACTCTCGGTGAACCTGGTTCAGTTAAAAGTCTGCATTTATGGAAAAGCAAAAACATGGGGCTGCTGCCATCATCCCTAGTAATAACACAATTCACACCTGCAGAATTTGTTCCTCTTTGTGTAAGCAAGCAATCACAACTGTTTCATGGAAATGAATGACTCCACACAGGAAAAGACTACGCTACGCAGCCTAAGGCTGCATGGCTAAAGGCAGCAGAAGGTCCACGCATAGACAAAACCAAAAACCACAGACCAGGGCAGCCTGTGTCAGTTCTCCCCACAAAGTGCAGGCAAGGCGCTCTCCCACAACAGACATTAAATGGATAGTGTAGATGACTGCACAGTCTGGGAGGTGCTTCAGATACCATGCTGCATTTAAAGGGGTTGCAGGGGGAGGGGGCACCACAGCCCTACAAAGCTCTGCTTGGTTGAAAGCCAGGGAAACCCACAAATGCTACCAGGGGGCTGGCCAACCACATGCTGACACAGCCTGCTGCTGAAAGCTCCTCCAATATAGGAGGGCTGGGGTTTTGTTGTCTGAGAAAACTAGTATTTCAAGAAAATACAGCAGAAAATGTTTTCAAATACCAAAGCGTTTGTTAGCTCACGAGGCTTTTCATTTGCTCAGCAGGGCATTTGTGACCAACAAGAAACCTCTATGAACGGCTTTGATACACATTCCCTTTAGAAGTTTGATAACACCTTTAAAGGAGGAGCGCAAGGGATCTACTCCCAACTTAGGAGCAGAAATGAACTCTCCGCATGGGTTTTTCAAACACCACCTTGGTCCTTGTACAAACCCACCTCCACCTCTTACCTTCCTCTTCTGAAGGGACTTGTCAAGAGTATCCGTGATTTTTCTCTCCAAGTCCTGCTTCCTTGCACCAGGGGGTTCCTTGGCTTCTGCTCTCTTCTGGTGACTGCCTTTCCCAGGGGGCTGGGGGACTCTTGACAGCAGAGGGAGATCTATTTTCACCATGAGGGACTGAGGGGCAGGGGAGTCCCTCACTGGCGAGAGCAACTTCTTCCCCCTGATAGGCAAGGGAAGTTTCTCCTTGTGAAAATCCTCTCTGGCCACGATGGCAGGCCTGTGGCCGCTAGTCCTGGTGGGGCTTGTGCCCTGGCCTTGAGGAAGGGGACTGAGAGCGAGATGCTCCTGGACACTGCCAAGCAAAACATCTCTCATGACCTTGGGGTCCAAGAAGGGTTTGGCATTGGCCTGGTGGGAGCTCTTGTGCTTTCTGTTCTCAGGGGGCTCTTGCAGTGCCGGGGTCAGGTCTTTTCTGTCACTGGATTTTGGCTTCCCTTTCGTTTTGACTTTTGGCTTGTCTCTGGAAGACTGGTCTCTGACCTCAAAAGGACCAGGGTCACTCTCCACCTTCAGGCCTCCTTTGGGCCCCTCGTGGACAAGGCCCTTGCTGGGCCCTTTGATGCCCACAGTCTGCCTGGGTGAGGGCCCCTCGGCCCGCACAGGAGACTTCTGGCAGTTGCGTTTGGTCAGAAGATGAGCGTCCTGAGGAGCCCTGGCCGCTCGGCCAGAGCTCTTGTGATGAGGCTCCCTCGGCTCGGCACGCTGGTGGGAGGAATTGCTGCTGACAGCCTGCCCCTGCTCCTTGCCCTCTTCACATCCATCCCCATGGGCAATTTCGCTGAGACTCTCTGTTGGCACTGCTGGTGGGTTCACCTTGGTTAGCCAGTTGTCAAGCTGCCACTTATTAGAAGTCGGTGGGTCAGGCTGCACACAAAAAGAGAAAGGAAGGATGCCAGACTTTATGATGCCTTTATGGGCTATTTTCATCCTAGCATGGCTTACCAGAGCCCAGTAAAATTTCCCCTTGATGTTAAAAGAGCTTGAAAGTGAAAGACCATGTGTCAGTGGTGATGCTTTAGCGTGTGCACATTGACAATTCAGAAACACAGACCTCATCTTCGCACAGGATCAGTCAAACGTATTGCACAGCACTCCTGGATCTCTGCTAGCCTTACCTGTTGCTCAGCAAGAGACCAGTCTACATGAAAGCTTCATCTTGGTTTGCCACTAACCAACACCGTTGTGCAATCAGACAACATATAAAAAAAGCAGCAGTCGTAGAAATGGATTAGGTGCTGTCCTCGCAACACTTTTGGAAAGTTAGTTG
Organism: Buteo buteo; assembly: GCF_964188355.1. Lineage (NCBI taxonomy): Eukaryota > Metazoa > Chordata > Aves > Accipitriformes > Accipitridae > Buteo > Buteo buteo. The sequence goes on along the minus strand of NC_134171.1, from coordinate 66,376,952 downwards.
CACACAGCACTACTTTCAAAACAGATGAGCAGCTGTGCCAGCTAACACATCTCATTGAAGTCTGACAGGTAGGCTGTCAGGCTCCTGTGGTTTAGCCAAAAGCAAACCATTTACCAAAATAAATTGTATGGCTAGCATGTCAAGTCCGGCCTCTTCTGAGTCCTCTGCCTACACAACCCAACACTCGCTTCCCTCTGGGTCAAGCAAGGCGTGAGCAACGACTGAAGTCTGAAGGCCCCTGGCATCACGGTCAAATAACATAACGTGGTTGCTACAAGCTCTGCCTAATCTAACAGCGGTCTGACAAATTACGAGAAAAGCAAACCCAACTAATGCTAAAAGAGACAACAGAAGCTGCAAATCTGAGGCATTATTCTCTGGGGCCCATTCTGAAAACACCATGTATGTGGCAACACCACTCAAATGGGTAACTCATTATCTGGGCACCATCAGAGCACAGCTAAACTCCCGCACTCACTGATTCTCCCCAGTTACCACTCTCACTTCTGAGAAGAGCCACAACCCTTCCCCAAAAAGAGAAAGCCCAGTACGTGAAATGTTTTCCGAGACTAATGAATCCCTTCTGCCATGATTTTCTTCTCTATCCAGACTCAACTCACTGTAGAACATGCAGATAAATAAGACATGTCTTCAACTGTGTTTAAGTCAGTCCATCTAGAATCCTGGTTTAAAAAACAGTGCTTGGTTTTACCATGGGTTTGGAAGTAAAATTAAACCACGAATTCCATTAGGCTTTTCAGATAACACAAATCTGCTTTATTTTCATCAGAATTTTAACTTACTAGCCACTGAAGAACATTTGGTTTTTGGTCAAACACTGTAAAAACATGGCTAAAAGACTTAGTAAACTTTGGTTTATAATGTACGTAGCTATCAGACAGTGGCATACTCTGATCCTTTTCTAGCACTTCTACCATCGGTTATCTTGTTTGTGATCTACACCATCATACAGGTTTTCATTAGGTTTCCAAAACCAAAGGATAGTAAGAGATTTTTTTTAAAAAAAAATAATAAAAAAAAAAATAATAAAGGAACTACTGCCTATAGGTCTTAAAGTCTGTTCTTTTGCATGTGAAGAATTGACTATAAACAAATGGGCCATGTGCACTAACTTACTCCTTGAGCACCATGGATGAATAGTTTGCTGAATAAAAAAGGATAAAATGGTCAATGGCAAATAGTTAGGACTTCACTAGAGCGAGAAGGATCTTACAATCTAGTATTTTCAGGACAAACCAGGCAGGCTTTGGTAAAAGAGGAGAAGTATAACATCTGTCCTTCCAAAGACACCCACATTGCAGAGGGCAAAGTCTGTAACTGAACTGCTAGAGGGTGAAGTGTAGTAGATGTGAGATGAAAAGATACACCTTCTCAAAGCTTGTTTTCTGCACATAAAATTCTCCCTGTTCATGTGCTTCTAAGGTAAAAGAAAGGAAAACTAGGGCTGGAGGAGGGGGCGGGGAATAAATTACACGGTTTCTGTGTTTTGTGAGAGTACCTCAAAACTGGCAGCAGATTGGTTTACATCAGCTGTGGTCCACAGGATATAACTATGTACTTCCCACTGGCCCAAGAATGTTTTGCAAGCTGGAGGAACTGTTTGAAACCATGGGACATGAGCACTTCTGCAGCAGATTTTCAAAAAATGCATGGTCTCAATTATGAAACTTTAAGGCGCTAAGTTCTGGTTGTCTGCTTTTCCCAGTAAAAGCCTCAGAAATGCCAGTGCAGCACTATCTGAGCCAAATTCAACAGAAGCAAGTCTAAGCACATTCCAGCCCTTCCTGCAGGTCTCATCACTTCAGCTGTGATCTGGGAGAAGCTGAATCTGTCACTCACACACAGGAGCTGCAGGGAGGCAGTGGCTCCTCTTAATGTATCAGGAAACTGGTCTCACCCCGAAGCAACCCATAGCCTTGGCACCCAGGAAAGCTGCACGGGCAGACATGGGCCCCAAACACCCCAGACAAGCTGTGCTTCTCATCTGCACCTTGCTTGTGTCTCACCCGTGAAGGCACTAATTCCTCCAGGAGTGCTAGACAATGATGCCAAAGGAGAAGGGGGCAACACTTCGAGGTTAGGCACGTAGACGTCTAATTATGCTGTTACTAAGGGTTATTTAATTGACAAACTCTAGAAGGGAAACAAAGGGCAAGATAAGCCTGATGGTGCAGCAAAGGTGTCAAGGGGACACCTGAACAACGACAGTATTTCAGGTCTCCTGTCCTGAATGCATTCAGACAGCAGAGAGTCTGAGGCAAGAGGCTGCATTAAGCAGCCTCTACATTTTATTGGCATTCACCTCAGGTGCTGACGCTCTCGGAGGGTCGTTTGCTTCACTGTCACTCGAGTTGCTCTCCGTCTCTGAGTCTGAAGAGCTGTCTGAGTCACTGGTGCTCCCTGACTCCGAGCTGCTGGAATGTGCTGATGCCACACTCTTGGGCTGGGACTGTAGGGCACTGCAAGGCCACCATGAGATAAAATTAGAAAGCAGCATGGGTGAAGGTTACTTACTTATTATATTGACATGGCAGGATTCAAAAATAAAACTGAAACCCTGTGTTTTGGCACTGAGAGGGGAGGGGAGAAGGCCAAAGGAATACATTGCCATAGTCAAAAGATAAAGCACTGGAATAAAAAACCTCTGGAAATAATAAAACCTTCAACTCCAACCCAGTCGGACAAATACGTAAGCAGGACATCACTGCTCCAGTATGAAGCTGCATTTAGCCAACTGAAGTTTAAAAAATAACCCAAACTAACGAGTGTTTTTCTGAAAGCCCCAACCCTCAACGGAAAAAATTCCAATAAAGGCTAACAAGACAGAAACATACATTCCAGGATGGTTTCTCTTTTTTGTGTTCTCCCCCTTAAGTTTTTACTTCTTCATCTGTGTTACTTGGTCAAGGTGCTGTAACTGTTTCATTAACGGTCATGTCAATCAGTAGCATTTTTTGCAACACCCTCCCCTACTCAAAAGTGTTTTCCTCTAGCACTGACAATGGGAGTGGATGGAACTGAGGGAGAACTGTGACTTTTATGCACACCTTCTTTTTGTTTTGAAATGGGCTTACAAAATGTTGATTATTTTTTTTTTTTTTGCTTTGAAAACTGTTTCCCACATTAGTATCAACACATTTGTATGATCTGGAGGCAAGCTCCTTGCTTATCCAGACTGATACTGTGAGAACACTCTATTTCAAGAGCTTGCAGAGACACAGATCACACCAAGAACTGACGTGCCCTTCTGCCAGTCTGACTTTGTAGACCATTACCCTGTGCTTGAAGAATATAGATATCAAGCCAAAAACATATGTCGGTGCTCTCCTATAGGAAAAATTCTGGGCTTCTCCACCTTTCTTCCTCTAATGCTGGCGTGTGGCTGTTCAGTCTACCTTGAATACTGCTTCTGACTAACAACACATGGCAGGAACTGCTTACAGCCAGCTGCCTTATCAGTAGGAGCTGAAATAGCCTCCATGAGCCTACCTAACCCTTTTCTGTTCTTCATCCACTTGGCTTTTTTGGGCTTCCTTCTAAACTAAAACTGGACTCACACCTCACTTGTCACTACTACAACTGAAAATCCCATTAGATCCAGTGTGATCTACATATACACTGGTGGAGAGGAAGAGGAGAAAAGAAGGGAACAGTTGGGGAAATCAGTTCTGGTTCACAGACAAAATCCAGCATGTCTGGATTATTACTTTCTAATCGGAGCTTTCCGTAAAACTCCACACAACTAAAGGCGATTTTCAACAGCAGCTTCAGGCAGCTAGAAACCAACACCTGTATCTACAAGAGAAACCAGGAACCCTTACCCATCTTCTACCCCATTAGTTTTGTTTTTCCTCCTTATTTGGTCTAGCTAGTAGTTTGGGAACAAACCTGTACCTTGGAGGAGCAAGTGAAGAAGGTGGCTTTTCAACAACCTGTTTTGTTCACAAAAACAAAGAGGAGAGGGGGAGGAAAGGTTAGCTTAAGGAACTCGGAACAACACAACAAGTTGTGATGATTTAAAGGGAAGTCTGTGTGCCTAGTGTATAAAACATCTAAAACTGACTTGGTCGTCACCACTCTCTTCACTATCACTGAGCTGCAGGTCGGCCTGGAGCATTCTGAAAGACAACCAGAAGACAAATCTCAGCCAAGGCAGACACATTTTCAAGCAGCAGACACTGAGAAAGACTTAGTTTGCACTTGCCAAAACAAACAAACCTCCCACATCCTTTTTGAACATTTAGCATGCTCAATCTGCTAAACCTTGTCATTACCTGAATGAACGATAAAATGATAACACACAATCTAGGGATTTAACTGTGCTTTCCAACTGATCTCAGGACACTTTGCAATGGAGGTCAGTATCCTTGGCTGCCATCTACAGACAACAAAGACAAAGTTCCGTGAGCGGAATTCTAAACGAAGGTTACCTAGCACACTAACACAGCCAACAAAGGTTACCTAGCACACTAACACAGCAGGGCAGGGTGGAAGAAGTCTGATCCTTGTACAGCAAGAGACTAGCATGCTACTAGACTGCACTGGCTCCCCAAGGGGCAGAAAGCATCAACTTTGCACCAGAAGCTGTGCATGTTCACTCTCTCTGCGAATATTTCTTCTGCCACAGGGGTTCTTTTTTTGCTGCTGAGGTCTCCTACACAAGACATAAGCAAATGCCAAGGTCAAGCCTATCTCCTATTTCTTCTCTACACAATGAAATTCATGCTCCTGCACATCTCAGCAGTAACCGTAACATTGAGCAGTTCAGATACTTAAAGCAGTTTACAAGTGGGGAGGCATGAGCTCTGTTCTACTGTTGCTAGAGTAGAAAGCAGGCTGCCTGCAAATGTTTCCAAAAGCATAATTTAGTCCTCTGCCTGCGGATGGCAACTACTGCTGGCAATTTCAATGTATTACCGAGGTCCTCAAAAGGCTGGAAGGGAAGGATTTATGGGGAGGGACCCGAAGTTCTCCCAAATTGCTATCCCCCTCTTTGGCAATGATGCAGGCACCCCAAAAGGAGTTGGAAAACAGACAGGCAAAACTCTTGCTATTCAAAAGTATAGTGGTTTAAATCTTGAAACTAGCTGGAGACCGACTACTCAATGCAAAGAATTACACAAGTGTCATTCCAAAAATGGGATAAAAAGCTTGGGAACAGAGACAGGGGTTTTAATCAATCAGGTCAAAACTCTGTTTATTTCAACCTCATTTCAAACTAAGGGCTCTCTGTGAGAAATTTTTCTCATGCCCAAATAAGAAAAATAAGCTGTAACACATTTTATAGCAAGAAAACAAATACGAAAGATCCCCAGTGAACCACATCACCTGGGAAAAGTGAGGAGAGAGTTAGTGTTCCTGATGCTTGTTAGGAAAAGGAAACCTGCAGAAACTCTCACACTCTTGCAAGCCTTCATGTCAAATTATGAACAAAGCAAAAAAGATTTACGGCTCTGTGGGTCACCTCTAATGACTCTGAGCAGTTTGCTTTTATGATTCTGTGACAACAGAGGAGTAAAAACCTTGAATAAAAAAGTGATTCCCTTATTTAAACACTATCCCCACCAACTACACAAATTATTTTACACTCATACCAAAGCAACTGACATGCACGGAGATACTTTCATTGAAATAGGACCGTGTTTACTGCCGAAGGTGGCCACCATCTCACAACGAACAACAATTTCACAAACCAGAAGTGAGAAATCTGCTCTTGTCCATGGAGCAGGACAACATGAAGAAACCCCAAAGGTCTCCTGTGTCTACCAGTACAGAGCCAACCCCTCCTGCACAGGTGACACCTCCTGCAAAGGTACTGAGCCCACAGTCCCGGAGTACCTCTCACTGATGCAGAAGAGGTTCTCAGTGCACAAGGGCTCTGCCAGATTACACTTGTGAAGACGTACGTGCTTTCTTTGTTCAGGCATTTTGACTTTGCCATTCCCCTGTGACTATCCTCCTCCATCTCTCAGTTTCTACTGCCTCATTTCCTTACACACCTTCTTGGTGGAAATCACCTCCTTCCTCTTCTTTTACAGTAAACACTGAAGGGAAGCGCTATGAGACACCACCTTGGAAAACGAGGCCCCTCAATTTCCTACAGAAGGCAAATGGCACACAGGCTGCAGCAATCCTGCACACACCAACTTCACATGTGGGCTACAGCTGAAGCTCACTGCCAGTCCACCAAGACTTTGATGCAAGGCAGCATAGTACCATGCTAGCCAGTGTCTTAGTTCTTCCTCAGCAGGCTTCACCAAACAAATTTTGTAATAATGATTTCCTGCATCAATAGTTGTAGCTTCTTGGGTTGTGAAGCCTTTTCTCTTGTATTACCTCTGCCCCCTCCTGATTTCAAACAGATTTTGAAGGAGCCTTACAGCTCTGGGACAAAAGGAAAATGATATTGCTTTATGGTTTGAGCCATTTGACTTGTGAGTGTACCATGAGGCTGCAGCCTCAGTGAATCTCGACTCTAGATGAGAGAATATGATGACGGTTGGCAGCTAAGGCAGAGAGCTCTGAGAGGATGGGGCTGGTGGGTATATGGGAAATGGTGTTTGGCTACAGCTCTAGGATGTGCTGGTGGGTGCCATGCCTTGATTTATGTGTCCAGGATAAAGGGCAGCTGGCAAATGACTTCGAAATTATTTTGCTCTCTGTTAACACTTCCCAGGAAGGGCTGGACTAAACACTGCTGTGGAGACCATTAAACTATTGTTATTTTAAATCAGGTCCATCAGAGGAGACAATAGTGTCTCTCCTTGGTAAGGGCCTGTTCTGTGTTATTAGGAATGTAAAGTACTAGTTAAAATTTTCATTACCTATCTACCAACACTTCACTATGGTCCCAATAATTGGACTCATTTGCAGTGTTTTTTCTTTTGTGTTCTACTTTTTGGATATTGCCAAGGTTACCTTGCATAAATAAATCACTCGAGTGCACCTGTATCTATAAAGCAGAGTCCTTCTTCACTGTTTTGGGGCTTCTGATACGTTTTGCTGATTGTTCTGAAGCAAAAGTAAATCAAGCAGAAGTAAATCATGGCATATTAGGTTGTTTGGTTTTGATTATGCAAAACTGAACAAAATTGTCAACCTGTCATCCCATAAAGCCCAGAGGACACCTGGCCTTTCTGCTGTTTGATGGAAACTGGGATTAAACCTCAGTAGAACTTTGTTGAGCATAATCACGTATTATATCAAAGGAAGCAGGGAAGAAGCTATCTCAAAACAGGATTAAGGGATTGCCAGGCAGAATTCTTTCCAAAGTGAGATTTTATCTGTGCTTTTCATGCTCTACAAGACACCTTTTCTGTCACATTTTTCCAAGAAAGAGCAGTCTGTATTCACTGTTTGTGCGTCTACAGCACCGATGGGGTTTTAGTTACAGAAGAAGATAAAAGATGGTGCCAGCTGTACCCATTTCACCGTTTTCTGAACTACCTGTGTGACAAGTAACACAGAACAATAACACATGTCAGTTTTTGCTACAAAGAACCTTTGAAATTCTGAAAGGATCTGGAAATTTATATTCATGTTGTCTTAAGAAAATTTTTTATTAATTTCTACAAAAGGAAGCCTGGTGGTTTTAAACAAGCTAAACCAGTTAGATATGTGGTTTCTGATTTGTTTTTTTCCCTGTTAAATTAACTTTCTGCTGAAAAGTACAGTAGGCTTAGGCTTGTATTACAGTGTGTAACTTGAACTTTCCCATGTTTTCCAGCCTTGTCTGATTTGACCTAATTAGCATGGGCATCTGAGCAGTTTTGCCTGAGGTTGCAATAACTCCTGTGACAGAGTTGGTGAATGGAGAAGGGGAGAGCACTGACGTTTTTCTACGCTATTTTGTCATTTTTTTCCCCCCATGTTCCTTCTTGGTGATGCAGCTGTAACCAAACTGAACAGCGAACAGCTGCTTGTGCAGTCCCTGCCAAAGCTGCTGCTGGGCTGCAGTTTGCACTGCAGCTGCCTCCTGCCCTTCCCACTTCTGTCCCTCTGTCTCTTCCTCAGCTCTGCCAGCTGCCCTCTTTTCAAATGTTCAGGTTTTCTTAGTACAACACAAGACAACAACTAGCCTTGTTCTGTTAGTGTCCTGGTTTTAGCTGGGATAGAGTTAATTGTCTTCTTAGTAGCTGGTAAGGTGCTATGTTTTGAGTTCAGTATATGCAAAGAATGTTGGTAACACACCGATGTTTTCAGTTGTTGCTAAGTAGTGTTTAGTCTGAAGGCAAGGATTTTTCAGCTTCTCAAGCCCAGCCAGTGAGAAAGCTGGAGGGGCGCAAGAAGTTGGCACAGGACACAGCCAGGGCAGCTGACCCAAACTGGCCAAAGGGGTATTCCATACCATGGGACGTCACATCTCGTATAGGAACTGGAGGGGGGAACAGCTCGGGGACTAACTGGGTGTCGATTGGCGGGTGGTGAGCAATTGCACTGTGCATCATTTGTACATTCCAATCCTTTTATTATTACTGTTGTCATTTTATTAGTGTTATCATTATCATTATTAGTTTCTTCTTTTCTGTTCTATTAAACCGTTCTTATCTCAACCCATGAGTTTTACTTCTTTTCCCAATTTTCTCCCCCATCCCACTGGGTGGGGGGAAGTGAGTGAGCGGCTGCGTGGTGCTTAGTTGCTGGCTGGGCTTAAACCATGACAGTTAGCTACATTAAACTGGAGAAGATCTCATCACTGCATATGCTTATCTAATCTTGTGGTCAGCAGCACCAGCGTGTCATCAGGCTCTGTATTAGACAAGTTAGTTTTACACAGCCACACATACAAACTCGTATATATTTATATGCATGCAGTCTGTTTGTACTCAAGTCACTTCCAAAACCTCCCTGTTCATAGGGCTACAAACTTTGCATTTACAGAAGGCAAATTTCTCGTCTCCTTCAATTAAAAGGCCCTTTTGTTTTCTGAGTGAGTGAGGCTAACTGTCCTTCTCTGTACAGACCATGATGTGATTTTTTGTTCATCTTGTGAGTTGGTAACCAAAATTACATACAGGATACTTGGTGCAACTTCACCTGTGTCTTGATTTCTCCTGGACTTCTGCCTTCTTTTCTCCAACTTACTTCAGTACCACTGCTCATAAAGAGCATTGGATTTACGGGTATCATAATACTTCTCACCTGAACACTGCCTAGTTGTGGTTATAGTGGGGGTCTTCGTTTTGTTTCTGTTCTGTATCACTGAAATGTCTTCCTCCCTTGTGTCAGTGGAAGAATGAGGACAATCCCCTCTTTCTAGGTCACTGTCTCCCAAGGTACGTGACAGGTGGAGCAGGCCATGTACTCCAACATCTAGGTTGGCTCGTCGGCCAGCATTCCCGGGGTTTCATTTCATGACACAGGAAAACAGAGCGATGTTCATTCATGTCCTGCCACTGTCTAGTGTCTTCATTTCTCTTTGCTTCAAAATTATATTATTTGAGGTATTTTACCTATACTGAACATAAATACTCTATGATGTGACTTGACTTGAGTAATGTTACACTTAATTCCGTTTCAGACTTACCTAGAATGTCTGAATCAAAATTGCTTCACTTCAGGGTGTTACTGTTATCTGAACTGTAGCAGATATAAGAGAACGTGCTTGTGCTCTGACCTCCCATCCCTGCTTGCTTTTCTAAGTTTGATAGTGAGGAATAGCTAGGAGGGGATCCTCAGTCCCTTGCCTGAAGACCAGAACACCAACTCTGGGGTCTGGAACAGCTGCACTCTGGGAACAGCAGATGCAATCAGTATTTCTAAATATTTAACTTGAACAAGAAAATTGCTGGCCTGCTCTCAGCAAACAATGGTGAGCTATAAACAATATGTGGTTTGTTTTTTTATTCAGACAGTTACTCCTTCATTGAAAGTGTCAAACAGCTGTCTACAAGGAATAACAGATGATGTTATGAATGAGGCACTTCCTTTAGTTTCCTTAGAGTCGGTCACTTTCTGTGATGGCCACTTACATTCTTAGTGTAGTTGAAATACTAGACTGTACCGAGGCTGGAAGACTTAATTGCCAAGATGAAAAGGGAGCAGACGTTACTGAGGTTTTGAATGGCCGTGGCAGTGTTTCGTCCTAGAGAGGGAAATAACTCTGTGTGTGTCCAAGTGTGCAGCATTCACCCAGTACTAAACTAACCTCAAGTAGTTGGATGTTATTGTTGCATTGCTTTTGATTTGGGGAGCAAATCTGTAAATGGCTCTTCTCTCTGTTTGTGGATTCTTAGTACATAATTAACAGAGCATCATGCACGCTAACCTAAATGCTGATCAATCCTCCTAGCTAGTGGTTCTTAAACTAGTGAACTTCTATATAATTAAAGATGTGAAAGTACAACTTCAACTTCTTGCCCTTTTCATCTGCTGTCCCTTCAGGCTGTGCAATGACAAACCTATGTACAATTCCATTTCAAGCTGGAAGGAGGAGTAGGTTTGGACTTGAAATATACTGACGTTCATGACTTCTGTGTGACCTTCAGATTTCCAGAGTTTAGTATCTTGATTCAAGAAGTGCTACTAAAACTCATTTCTGTTCTGTTTAAAATCGGAGAACAGTAAAAGCCTATAGCTAAGCATTCAGGTCAGCCCAAACCAGTATTTTCTGCCAGTGGAACATCTGTTCTCTCCTTCTGTCTGGATCGTGATCAATTCTATCACACACTGCAATACATTATCTTAATATTGTGGTTTACATCTGTAATATTACATCTTTTCATCTTTAACTCTAGTAGTGCATCATGTTGGTAAGACTGGCTCTTGACTTACCTTAAACCTCTGATTGTGAAAATCCCTTGATTTTTCAAATAGATGATATAATTCATAACTGCTGTTTCTCAAGCCAGATACAATTAACAGCCAACTGGATATATACAGTGACCTGGCTCTCCACAGCTAGTTTTACAGCTGTCTGATGGCTATAGCTGGTACTTTCCATAGTAGATGATGATTTGTTTGAAGGCTCAAACTGTGAGATGCTGTAATTAAGACAAGTGGAGGATTTGTGGATGGATATCTAAAAAGATTTGGACGATGTATCACAGAAGCTCCTGAAGCGGTGACTTGGGAGAAGAATAAAAATATTACCTACGATATTATTATCTGTCACAAAGTCTCATCAAAATTAAACTGAAGTGTGTCCGACTATTGCTATCTGAAACAGAGGCTTCTTGTACAGAAATTCATGCTTAAACCTCATTCAGAAGGGAAACACTAAGACCATTCAGAGAGAAAAGGCAAATTACAATTTCTCTACAAGAAGCTGAGAACATGAGGACTCTTGCAACAACTCATAACAAATAGGCTACTTCATTTATTGTTTATTTCCCCATATGAATGAATCAACCATCTTGGAAACTCCATCACACACAGGGCAGAAAAAGTTATTTACAAAAGGGACATACATCCCTAAAATAAGTTTAAGATGTACAGATTTATAATGGGAACCAAGAGGGAGGGGAGAGGACAAAACCAAAAACAATGGCATTGCAGTCAGACTTTGACTTTCAGTTACAGAAGAGGTCTCTATCTCCATGTAAGTAGGGTTTTCAACTATTAAATAAATGGCATCTTAAAAATAGAACATTTGAGAATTTCAACACATGTATTATTTCTTCTAAATAAATATTGCATGGAAATGATTCTGTTTTGCCACCATAGCTGCCTCCTCTCCTCCTGGGACTCAACCACCACCTCTGTTTTTCCTTGGATTCATGGTTTTGTTTCCTAACGGCAAATGCTATTTCCTCCACTGTTATGTTTTGGTTTGGTTTTTTTTATTTATTATTTTTTTGTTTGGTTTTTGGTTTTTGTTTTTGTTTTTGTTTTTTTTTAAAGGCCTGAACAGGCCCAAGTCAAAATGGTGAGCATCTTTCCTAACCCTTTGCAGGCCTCTGACCTAGCTCAAGGTTGAAATACGATGGCTTTTCAAAAATTTCCTATTATTTAAACAGTCTTCTCCATGACCTGAAACAAAACACAGCTTTTTGCTATGTAGCTTAGTCCTGAGGCTTCCACTGATCGCTTTTGAAATGAGAGCCCCCAAATAGCCCCCCACATGCCCGTAACACAAACTGCCTGTGATCTCATTTCCTCCGAAGCCTGGGGGAGCAGGAGCAGTTCTCGCACAACTGTCTTTGCATGGTAGCAGAGCACGTGCTGCCTTTTCCCAACTGTAAAGAAGCAAATGCCAGTAGTTCATCTGCCTTCGCTGGGTGTCTTCTTACCAACTTTGCTCACCCGGCACCCTTGCACGAGCTTTCCTAGGAGCAGGACAACAGATTATCACTCTCTGGGCAGTAGAGTGCCCAAAGAGCAGGCGAGGACAGGACCTGGTGCACCCATGGGCTGCACCAAGCTGGATGCAGGAGCGGGGCAGCCGCACACCCTGCCTCGCAGGTTGTGGCAGGCAGTTGCCCCGGGGCTGGCAAGCCATGAGCAAGCGGCTCTCCGACAGGAACCTGGCCTGGCAGCAGGGAGGGAGATGGGTGTATGCGAAATGAAGTACCAGGGGTACCCGTGTCCCTGCTTCACCTTATGCTTCCCCCTAAGACTTTGCTATCATTCTTACACACTCCCACAGCGGTTTTCAGGTTCAATAAAGCTTACTGCCTGCCTTCCTCCTCCTCAGCTGGTGATCCTAAAACCAGCTTTGTTTGAAGACAAAGTCAGAAGAAGGCATCGTCCCACTAGTATGGAATCAAGCTCCAAAGTGCACGTCAAGCCTTCGGGCCGGCTGGCCATCGCTGCGCTTCCTGAGAACAAAACAGTTAACACTGAGCCTCTCTCTGTCCCTGGCTTATTCAGAGCAGTTGCTCCTCCAGGGAGGAGGAGTACAAGTGAAGTTTGATAAGGAAAATGGGGAGGGGGGGGACATGGACCTTCCTTCCATTGGTTAGGACAACTTATCCCTGAAATGCACTAAGGCTTTTGATAAAGTGAACGTAAAAGGACAGCCTCTTGAAGCTGCAGGAAGACCCGGCCATGATCCCGGCAGTCCTGCGCTGCCAGGGGAGACAAGAGGAGAGCTCCCTTGTGCTCAGGACAAGGGCAGGACCACAGCACACTCCTGCCAGCTCCTCCCAGAGGCAAGAGGACTCCAGGCTTCCTTGTGGCAGGGCTCATTTCTACAGAAACTACTTCTGGAAATGCAGACCTTTTGTTGATATTTATTTACTGTCCATTTTCGGAAGCCTCAAAACCACAAGAAGGTACTTTACAAAGGGGGTACTGCTACATGCATGCAGACCTGTTCCTCCATCCTGAAATTATGTGGAAAAGGGAGCTAATTCTTTCCTGTAAGCACAAGTATTTTGGGATACCATCCTTCTCTTTGCCACTCCCACGGGTTTGTCAGAGATAGGGCGAGGGATGCGAGAGGGGACCAGAGGGCTAAGGCACACTATTAGATATGAGGACGGCAGGACGCTGCTGTCATGCAACAGGAAATCTTTGGGTAGAGAAGGGTGTCATCTTACTGCATACACTAATGCCATGGATGCTGCCTTCACTGTTACTGTCACCTGCAAAATTGCAATTTCAAAACTGCAGCTCCTGACAAGGAAAAAATGCTTGCAAACAGTTAATTATCCCTTTTGTGTTCTCTTGACAGATTTCTAAGTTGCTGGGCCCATCCTGTAGTTTGGCTGAGAAAAAGCACAAGTCACCTCCCCCATGAAGGATGCCCTACTTTGGTACCAAATCCTGCTCTTAGATATTCACTGAGACCAGCAACGGTTGCAGGCAAATACCCAAATGCAAAATTTGTCTTATGTTCCACATTCAGCCACTTAGTCCCTCCTTAAACAGAAGTGATTCCTCCCCATGTAAGCTCTCAGACTCAGAACCATGCCCAAGCAATCCGAGTGACCCAGTACAGCTGTCCACCCCCACCCATCGGAATGACAAAAAGCAACCAGTCAAGGAGTCCTCAGTGTGAGTGACATCCCTCCACCACAGAAGAAAGGCAGAGCTGTTTCCAACCACGCCTGGTCATTTTGCCACCCCAACTGTTTCTGGCTTACAAGGCTTAAACCGAGCAAGACCCTAAGTAATACAGTTCGAGTGCTAAGGGCTTCTGTGTGCGTGAGTGCATGGCAAGGAGGAGGACCAAAGCAGCGACGACTTAAAAAGTGAACTTGCAGCACTGAAGGCAGTGGCTTCCCCCGCTTCTCAGGACAGCAGCTGGCTGACAAATGCAAGAGGGTGGGGTTGGAAAGCAGGCAAGGCAGACCACTTTGCTGTTTTTATTGTAACATAACGCTTTTCGGTGCTGCTGAGGTTGTTGCTACTTGCCATCTGAGGAACAAAGACACCAAAGATTGCATCCATGCTTGGAAAAACATTTCTCTGACATGTCTTCTGGGCACACAACTGTTGCAGACTGTGGGATGTTGCATAATAACCTCTGGAGGCAGATTTCCTTCTTGTCGGCACTTCTTCATGTGTGATTATTGTCCTGCTGGTTATTCGTAATAGAAATGTTTATAGACCATCAATACATTAGGCCATTCAGACAATTCATTGCACTTCATTGTTTGAAAGGAAGGTGCCATCAACGCCGAGGCTTTCCTCCATCTCTTCTTTTTCAAGGCAGCAAAGCGCTACCCTAAAAATGCAGTTCAAAGTTTTTCCAGTGTAACCAGATCCCTTCCACCTTGATTTATTTTCCCTTGCAGGTGCTTTGTATCCAATGATTCAACAAGTTAGACTGTTTCTGAGGCTTCAAAAGTGCAAAAAAGTTCAAGGTATTTGACCACCTTGAGCACCAGTTAAGGCGTATTTGTTTCCAGTCTCAGCCACTGTAAACCCTGTCTAGCGTAGTGTACCAGTTCGGTCATGCTACTGTTCAGTGCCAGAGTGCACGTCGCTGTGCTGAGTTCAGCAAAAAACTCTGGAAAAAGGGGAGGGAGAAAGAAAACATTTGGTTGGTTTCACAAAACAGGCACATCCGACAGGCTAGGGGGCAGTGAGGAGCGACAACAGCAGCACACTGACAGTTGGCAAGTCCCATTAAACATTGTTCATGCAGAGAGGTCAGCAATAGTAGAAGGCTGGGAAATGTAATAAGTGCACGAGGCACAGCACGCAAGAGGAAAATCACACTCACACACGCCTACACACACTGAACCGCCTCCCCAGGTGCTGGCTTTAAAAGGACATCGAGACTCCATGGTAGGTGGGCAAAAGTTTGGGTGTTCATACCCCAGTTACTGCTGTGTGCTTCCCCCAGATTTTAAACAGGCCAAATTTGAGTGTCTTTCTGAGTGATGCCGGGAAGCACACACAGCCGTCATCAGACTGGTCCCTTTCCTTCATCCATCCTCAAACCTTGGAGACATCATGATTTCTCAACTGAACAGGTTTAAAAATTTATAGAGCTTGCCAGGCTATACAGCTCAGATTTGGGTTGCCTTTAGCTGGGCATGTCAGGCAGATTTCACAGAGTCCTCCTACCCTGCCACCAGCTTGAGGCACCACGCTCCTCCTCCCACATGGGCAGGAGAAGGCTCTTGCAGCATATCTGAATCTGCTGGGAGATGCCGGCAGGCTGCATGCCCTGCTCTGTGCTGGCAATCATCTGTGCAGGTGACAGTGAGTTACAGGAAATTATCACACCTATTCCTTTCCAGTCACCTTTCCAAGATATTCCTGCATGACCTGCCTTCTAGGGACATGGGCTCGTCCCAGTCCCTCGGTCCCTCCAGCCTTGATCGTGTTGCCAGGTACCTTTTCAGAAACCGCCCGTTCTCAGCTCTCCTTATTTACACACAAAGATTGAACCTGGAGGCTGAAGATTTCTGCTTGGCTGTGCAAGGAACTCTTCAGCAGCAGAGAGCACAACACTTTCATTCTAATACTTTCCAATTCAGAAGCAGAGAACACATTTCCCCTGATTTCCCTCCTTTTGTGTACAAAATGGGTATCCATTCCCTCCACAGGAAACAGAAGAGCTGTAAGCAGGGACAAGGAGTCTGAACACCCTGCCTGGGCAACCAGAAGATAATCTGATCTGGGACCACAGTACTTTGTGAAAGGAGAGTGACTTCACATGCACACGTGCAACCTCAGCTTGTCCTTGCTGTGGGAAATCAGAGGCTGAAGACAACCTGTTACGGCCTCATGATCCACGGTGCTACTCTGCATTACAGTGAGGAGCTGGGTCCTGTGCTGGAAGCAACTGGTTGCGGACCCGCCAGAAAGCACTTCAGCTCTGCACAAGTGACTTGGACATAGTTAGAACTAACTGCTTTCCACTAACTTGTGACTTCCCTGTTTAAGAGAACTCGATAACTGAAGGCCACTGCTCTTTCCTCTTCTTATGCCCTATGAATTGCACAAAAGAATCAAGGATATGGCCTTTTTTTTAGTTTTAGGTACTCACTCTCCGCACCTCTTAGCATCTGTACGTTACACTGAATATCAACAAGTTCCAGTTCTGAAATTCCTCCACCATCCTGAACAGTGACAACAACTGCTAAGCCTACATGAGTATTTACTCTTCTGCACAGATCTACTCCCTAAGGAGTATTTACTACCCCGGTCATCATTCCCCTACATCAAAACAGCAACACATAGCAGGTTCTGAATTTAGTCTTGATTGATGCAAGATTGTGCTCAGGCTGCCCTCCCACAGGTTTTCCTCCAGGACTCATTCCTCTGGCTTACCAGCAGCATCCACTGCTCCTTCTATGTGACAATCTTTTCTCAGCCTTTAGAGGCTAGAATCCAAAATACTACACATGAATTGCTGCTGTGAGCACAGATTTGCTCAGAGGACAGCCAACAACTGGAGTTACTTTATTCAAAGGTGACTTGCAAAGCCTTTTGAATTTCAGCAACTGCCTCATTAGTGTGACTATTTTTACAGCCTTCCAACAATTCAGCCAGGCACATCGTGTTTATTTTCTGTCGCAAGTTTGCCAACAGATCATGGCAAAACTTCCCTTTGCCCACAGTAGCTCACAAAACTTTGTGTTTTACGGAAAATGACACTGCAAATGCCACATGGGATGGCAGGTTACAGACTGAACTGCATCTGCTCTAGGGCTTTTGCTTATCCACCACTGCTTGTACCACAGGACAACACAACATTTTTAACTACAAAACTGTAAAATAAAAAAAGTAGGAGCAATTTTAGAAATGCTGCTTGGCAAATACTGGTCACATGCCCAGCAAGGACTCCAATTCAAGTGCTGCTCAGCTTCTCTGTTATGGAGAGAAGCCAGCTTCACCGTTTTCAAGACAAAAATACCTGGAAGTTTGACAAACAAACTGAAACACAAGGGTACAGGCCAAAAAGATGTTTTTAAAGAAAACGGACCAATTCAGAAAAGCTAAGCGCCCCAAAGGGAAAAACAAACAGAAAAAAAAAAACCCTTATGCTTCTTGTGTTACCATGGAGCGAGCTGGCTGGTTTCCTGCACTTGATACCCTCATGCCTTAGCTCTTAGACATTTGAGGATGCCAAGACAACCTTTTAATTGGAACACTCATCATTATATCACCACCAAGTATCTCTGCCAATAACCTGCCAATAAGCCATAGCTGTCTATTTCGACATTTTTACTGCTTTGTTCTTTAGGTATGGTGTTTGCTACACTGAGTGTTAGGATTTAAGCAAGTACATACACATAAACACAACACATAAGACAGAAAAGCCAGAGGGCAAAAACTTACCCTTATTCTTCCTGACCAGTGCATCAGCCCGTTCCCAAATATCATACGCATAGAGGATATAGGAAGTAATGTTGACGTAGGAAGAGGTGATGCTTGGGATATTATAAGGGACAGTGACTGAAGAGCCAATGCTGTTGCCGCTGCAGTTGCTAGCATTCGATCCTGGCTGAGAACTCACAGAACCAGCAGGAGAGGCCATTGGAGAAAGAGAAGGCATGCCTGTGCTTCTGCAGGAGAAAGAAACACCACCACAAACATTTCATTTCAGAGTCGAAAGTCTTGCCACAAGACTGGCTTATGCCAGGAGCTATCCAGTATCATCTAGGCCTGCAGCATAGAGTGTTAAAAACTGAGATGCATTCAGCTACATAACAGGTAATTGTCCTCTGAGTGCAAGGCCAAGGTTTTTGAATTGATTTGCGACTCTAAGGACTCCTCTTGACAACAGAAAATGTGGGACCAGACATCAGAAAGGGCCACCCATCCACCTTCCAAAATCTACACCTCCTCGTGCAAGCCTTCACCAGATTCTCTAAGTGTTTTTTGCTAAAGACTTCCATTTCAGGCATGCTGAAGCTCCCCACCTACAGAGGCTGGAGCTTTCTGACAGCTAGTCAAAGCAGCCAGGTCAGCCTACACACACTTATTTATAGACCTAGGGAAGCTAAACGCAGTCAGCTGCCCGCCTTCCAGACACAGGCTGGCTTCATCACATCGCTTCACCCCCACCACTTCAACCAACCTCATTTCAGTCACTGGTATGAGCGAGCTTCCACCACTGCTCTTGGGAGACCATTTAATTCCCAATAACCTACACTGTCCAAGGTGGCAGAAAAATAACTGGAATTTCAGCGTCACTACTGAAGACCAAACAACCTTCTCTCAACTGCAAAGTTTAAAAGGGACAGACGTGGAGCTGGATAGCTATCTGCCAAATGCAATTACCACAGGATAGAGAAAAACTCTTACTCATTGTCATTAAAACACAGCACCAGTCTGCCAGGCATTGGGCCAAACACTGTTATGGGACATCTTGCCTTTTACTTTTGCTGCCACATACGCAGCAACACTGCTGCAGATACATAGAAAGGACAAAATGCTCAATAACTCACAAATTAGAAAATTAGTTTCTTTTTCTTAATTGGTGACTGAGGTAAAGAGAAAAATATTAAAGTATCACCTCAAAGTTATGCTACCACAGGCTGAAGGCATAATCCTACTGGACAGTGGCCAGGGAGATGGGGATGGTACCCTCTTAAGTCTGAAACGATCTCTAGATGAGAGCGACAGAACAGAACAAAGATGACAACAACAGGGACTCTGAAATAGCATAGTGATGCTACCTTCCTTGCTCCTCTGGCCTGTTTCTCTGGTGGAGAACTGCTCTGCCTGATACACAGTAACTCTGGACCTCATAACAAAAAAAAACCCAACCTTTCCAATGAGAAAAGACAGGAAAGAGAGAGCAGAAACCTACTCATGCCCCCTAACAATATGATTTCAGGTGGTACGAAAGAGCGAGTGGTGAGGCACTCAAACGCAGCCTGCAACTCAAATACTCGGGATACTATTTTCACTCACACCCTTATAGACACATCACAACGTACATCTTTTTAAATCTTACCTTGCAACACATGGAGAAGGTGCTTGTGTTACTCTGGAAGAACTCTGCAGTAAGGAACAGAACTCTTGTTAGGTATGGGCTATTCAGCCAACATCAGTAACTACTGCAGCCAGCCAGCTGGCAGCTTAGTAATACGCATGCCCTACCTTGAAGTGGTCATTCAGGATCCTGGAATACTTTATTGCAGTCTCTTTTTTGTAACGAAACATTGCCATGTGCAGAATGGACTGGCAGCGCATGCTGTGAACAGAAACACAACCAAGAGTAAGTGTTCACGCTCACCGCTGCCTGCTCAGCAGTCATCAGCCTTGTGGGATGGAGGCAGGCACACATCAGCTGTATTGCAAAGTCAAGAAAGCTCAGAATTTCTCCTCCTGCTCATCTTAAAGAAAGACTCTGTAAAAAAATCACAAGGGGGAAAAAAAACCCCAACAAAAAAAACAACCAAACAAGGAAGGGCCATGTCTGGTCTTTTACATAAAACAGGTGCCCAACCTCTTATAGGTGCCACAGGCTGAGTAAGCCTCTGTCCAGAAGTGCCTCAGCTACGTTCAACTACAGCTTCAGTTACACAGCTCAAGCACGGACAGCCAAATCGCATTCTTTCACCTTAGGTGAGAGCCCTTATGTGCTCTCAAGTTACCAGCAGATCAAATTTTAGAGCCTGTGCCTTCCACATGTAGTCCCTTGTGATATCCCAGCTCACTTTAGAGATGTTCCTGTTCATTCTGGTTTTGATATTGTGGGGTTTTTTTCCTTGCAGAACTCTGATTCCCATTTAACTCATTCTTTTGCCCCTGAAAGTAACGGGTCTTTCACTCTATCAAGTCTAAAAACAGAATATGAAGGTGCAGAACAACAGTTACGCACCATAACACAGCAAAGATTTTTTCTTGTGAAGATGCTGAGGAGTCCGTAAAGGATTTCAATGTCATGGCGAATCTAAGGAAACAAACAGAATCTTGTCAGTCATCAGGGCTCTGAAGTCCTACTGTTTATGAAAAACCAGTGCATGCCGTTATCTCAAGCACTGGTCCAAAAGTCAAGAAACCTGCCCCGAGTTCTTAGTCCTGGCACCAGGTGCTTTGTATGATCTTGAGCAGAGGACTGTCTCCAAATGCCTTGTTTTCCACGCAGCAGGAACAGATGTGGCCCCTTATGCGACTCGCTCTCCTCTTACACTGATTAATGGGCAACATCCCTACAAGTAGATGCCCCCCGTGGGCCACCTACAGGCCTGAGGCCCAGAAGAGGTGCCCCCACCACTGACTACAACACTAATTCAAGTGTTTCTGGACAAGACAGACTTCTCAGTGGAAATGTTTCTTTTGGCAAAGAACAAATAAGCAAACCTCCTTTTTGAAAACAAAGCAACAGTAGCATCTTGGAAATGCAGTCCATCAAGACCAAAAAGCAAACAATGTCATTTAAAAAGTTTGAAGTCTACCACAAAAAAAACTCTGACAGCTCTTTCAGCTCTAAGGTCAGAAGTCAAATCAGCTCTCGAAAACTCACATAACCTGTAATTTCCATATGAATAAACCGATACCTGTCTCTCTTCTATCCAGTACATGGTTCCTTGGATTGCACTGCCTGCATATGTCATAATGTCTACTATCTACATGCATCTACTATGGCTGTGAAACTAAACAGGGAACGTTGCTAAAAGAAACCCCAATAAAGTGCACTGGTACAAAGACACATGGGAGAAACCAGTAAAATCTGCCTTCAATCAACCTGCAAGAGCTTTGGGGCACAAACCGCTCTTCCACGTGCTAGATTGTTGCTTTGATTTTTTTTAACTGACATACTATTGAGCTCACATGCAAAAGCAACTTCAGTTCTGGATAAAGTAAAAACTCCTTCCTGTCCTTGATTATCTGAACCAGTGTCCTCTGGTGTACCTCAACTGCAAGGCTCAAATGCTGAGGAGGACATGGTGCCTACTTCTTCTGATAAGCAATGCTGAAACACATTTCAAAGGATTTGTCTCTGGTGCCTCTGGATGGTCTGTCTGATGCTTGTACAGCAACCCAAACTCTGCTCCATGGTGGGAATCCAGAGCTGCCACAGTTGCAAACAAGCAATGCAACTAACCCTTCCCCTCCAAACATGCTGCCTAACCATCATGCTTTGAAAACCACTTACTTGAGGAGATCTATGGTGCCCCTGAATATGCTGTAAGCTGATTTTGGTGCTGGTGCATCCGATTCCAAGGCGATCCCATACTCAATGAAGGAAAGGGCAGCATCTAGGTACTGAAAGGCCTTTCCAGTCTTGTCGGTCTATTGGGAAGAAAATTCTAATTTTTAGACTAAGACAAAAACTGCTTCTCTCAAGTGTACCTGAATTCCCTTTTTTTCCCCTAGTTAGGCAGGATTTGAAGAAAGAAAAAGATGCAAGTCAGGCCTCCAGGTGATAATTAAAGGATTCTCAGCAGAACCCCTAATGTGGTCCCAGTCATCAGCTTTGTGGGCTCTGGCTATTCGTATCTCTTCCTCTTGCTCAACATTTTCCTTAAGTAATTTATTACCTTCACATTTTTGGATATTATTGTCTCATCTTGGGGGCCTGCTTTGGGAGAGGCAGATGGGGCCTTCCCATTGCAGTATTCCCTCACTTCATTTTCACAGGTAAATGGCAAGTAGCAAATGTACATTATCTGACTGAGCCATAATTAGCAAAAAAATAGGTTCATTCATGCATGCTGTTAAACTGCACATAGTGGAGAAAGCTAGTTACATCTGCAAAGGGCACTTCCAAGTCTTGTCCACCAACACAGGATCCTGACGTTTCAGAGTAAACTGTCTTAAAACTATCTTCCAAGGACTTTGTGATAGCTCTGCAAAGCAAACAGGCCTGCTAACCTCAGACAACATCAGTTCTGAATCCTATTCTCTAGGCACATTCTCTAG
Source organism: Buteo buteo (assembly GCF_964188355.1). Taxonomy (NCBI): domain Eukaryota; kingdom Metazoa; phylum Chordata; class Aves; order Accipitriformes; family Accipitridae; genus Buteo; species Buteo buteo. The sequence continues at coordinate 66,354,710 of NC_134171.1, read as the reverse complement.
ATGTGTTTACAACAAAGGGAAATGCCTGAACATTTGGCAAATAAAGACAGCCTCCCCACATATGACTTGAACATGCTCCATGTAGGGAGTATGGAAGTAACGTTAGCCAGCGAATCTTATTCACGTGCATGCAAGTATCAGGTCTGAATGCAAGAGCTGGTTAACATTTCTAGCACAGGGCCATGACTTACCATTGCATCAGCTTTGTGCTTCAGCCTCTTGGCCACTTCTATGTAGTATTCTATCGGATGCTGCCTGAATTGGGGACAGAAAGAGGAAAAACAGAAAACAGAGAAAAAGAGTAGGATAAATTTTACCTTCTTATCTACAGGATGCTATGAGTCCGAACATCCTGTTTTGGTAAGCTTGTTACAGCCTTATCAAACACACGTTACAGTTATGATAGTCACTAAATGAATGTTGTCTGCATGTTCAGAAATACATAGCAGTTGAATGGACAGATAAAATGAATTGATTTCTTAAAAAATGTGTGTTAGAATAACACTGAAAACTTACATTTCTAAGTAGAAAAAACACTGGAGGTTAGGCTACTATGAGGCCAAGTTTACTTCTTTGCTCCCATGGAAAGATAGTAGTTACGTGATGCCCTATCATTCCTCAAGTACAATACCAGCAATACATTTTTGATTGAAGCATACAGTAAACTCTGCAGTATGACACACTCAGACCAAAAGAGCTTGCATTCAAGTTATCTGCTTACAAGAGATATGGTGTGCAACGCTTCTACAGAGCTGAGTCTCAGTCAACACATAAATGATGATAAATTTGGACTGCACACATTTCTGCGCATTGGGATAATCTATTCACCATGGAAATGGCATACAGCCACCTGTGCGCTAACAAAAGGAGCAAGTAGAGTCATACCCTCTCAGAAAAAGTCAGTTGCCTGCCCAGCACCCTGTCACAGAGGAGTTTGCCACTTGTCAAGAATCAGACAAATCAAAACCCATTACTTGTAGGCAGGCACAAGACACCTCCTCTCAGAGTTCAAAAGTACTTAATTTCTAGAGTAGCTTCCCTCAAACCAAGAACTGTTGTAATGAGACCTTTGCTTTGTGGTGGGTGGGCTAAGTCCCAGACACAAGAAGGCAGTACAGGGCAGGTCTCAGACATCTCTCTCTCTCTTTCCTCCCCAAAGAAGTGATCAAGAAGCAGAAGCCTGGGTGGCTGCAGGGCCAGCCTTGTCTGGTGTATTCAGAAAGTACAGGTGATGGGTGTAAAACAAAAACTTACTTTTCAAACGTGAGTTGAGGTCCCCTTGGCTTGGAGGCACCATTTGGCAAAGAAGGCACTGGGAAAGGATTTGTGACATCCCCTGGAGATCCCTGAAAAAAACACAGAGTGGAGATAAAGCTGGTTAGAGAGATGTCTAAATCAATTCCAAAGCTTGGCTTTCCTAAATTTCAAGAGAAAATGTTTATTTGTCCCAGGCATAATCTATTCTCCAGGCTCTCCAGCTCTTCTTACTTTCTTCCCCAGTACCCCTTTCAATAATGGAAATGGAAACTTGGCATCCTACCTGACTGCTAGCAAGGCTTAATACCATTCAAACTTCTCCCAAGCATGGAGAAATTAAGTAGCAGGTTTCCTTGCACAATGGCTAAAATAGCAGTAAGGCTGCAAGCAGCACGTTTTTCATGGCCACTAGCCAAGGCAGAAGGGGTAATATCCATTCACACTTATTTCCAGCTTAACCACATGGAAATTGCTGATTCTCCACTACTAACTACATTATCAGGAAAAAGCAAGCAGTTAGAAGCCAGCTAATACAGCATGCACAGTCTAGCTTAACACACACAGCAACATCCTAGATCACACACACAGAGCCATGAGTAAGCAGCAATATAATTGAATTTTATAACCTCAAAATGCAAAGATCCAGCTGCAAGGATCATCAACAATTTTGTAAGCAAGCTATAAAACCTTATACCTAGGTCACGGTCAAAACCACAGGTTGCTTGTTTCTTATTTTTAAGCAATCCACTCTTTCTTTCTGTAAACACACTTATTTTTACACCAATATTGTACTTGCAGTTGCCTACAGTCAGAAGCAGTTACTACCATAAACACGATTCTCTTGCCTTTGTTTTTCACATGGTCACCCCTTCTCACTATGTTTCACTGGTAAGATTACAACAGATGATGGAAAGTCAGCAGAGAAGTTACAACACAGGCTTTTGAGCTAGCAACATAAGGTCACAGATAGCCATTAAAGGGGTAAAAATGCTTCAAAGAGCTTTCTCTGGTGGCTTGTTTATCTTCCTTCCTTTTTAATATCCTCAGAGCATGTTTCTCAAGAGAATCACACAGCACCCATGGGTTGCAGGAAACATCCTGCCAGTTATAATGGATACCTACTTTGATGCCCTTTGAGAGCTCAGCGGGATTTCTCTCCACTTTCTTGTGCTTGGAGAACAAAGGATCCTTGTGGTTGCTCTCGTCCCTGGCAGTGTTATCCACGACAGGCAGCTCGCTGCTCTCACTTTTGGGTCTCTTTTGGGCCATCTTGGTTGACTTTGGTGGAGGATGTACAGGAGACATGGGTGGCAGCGGTGGGGGTAGCAGGAGATCTTTCTTCTGGGTTTCAAGTGAAGTTTTTGATGCTCTGGAGATGGGAAGCAAATTCAGCAATTGGGATGAATATGGTGTACATATAAGGTAGGGATTTTTTTAAAAACATAGTTATATCATGTGCCAGTTCTCTTTAAATTTCTCTGGAAGTGTGAAATGAGTTGTTAACATAAAGAATCCAACAAAAGCAAAACAAAACTTCAGGGACTTCACTGGCATTAGGTAACACATCTTAAGCCGCCAACAACACACAAACAAGTTGGTTTTCAAGTAGGAATAACCTTCAGGACTTATCATTGGAGCAAATGCTTGCAACCAGAATACGAGGATGTTGCAAAAAAAAGGCATCCCTCCAACACAGCCCCTTTCCACTGAAAGAGGAAGAGAGGCAATCACAGCAACTAAAATCCCTGGCACAAATCACCCAACAAGGCAAATGAACTGCAGCACTACCTCTCTTTCCCAATTATGGTAGAAGATATCTTCTATGGTCAGAGATACTCACCTAGACATTTGATCCTGTATGTGCTTTGACAGAATTCAACTGAGTCATCCCTTGCCAGGACTCACCAGCTCAACTAGACAACACTATAAAGTTGAGAGGATTCCAGTGATAGAGACTTAAAATGCTGTGCTTTTAAATGGCAGAGACTATCACATTTAATAGGATGGTGGCACATCAGATTTCTGATCATTTGAAGTTAGGATTACCAGGGAACTCTGGCAGCTGTAAGCAGCACCAAATAGCTCTAAACCTTGTTTCACTACTGCTCATTTACATCATTTTTATTCAGCTTCTCAAAGTTTCCAGGAAAACACAGAGCAGTGAATCCCAACTCATGGACTGCCTTATCAGAAGAGGAGGAAATGAAGTTAAACCCAGTGAGAAGACTGAAGTGTAACATTGCACATCTTGCTTTGTTCTGCTGTGCGTGCGACAGTCCTCTCCCCTCTTCCACAACCCACTTTTCCCATGGCACAGTCCCTACTCACTGCACACATGCTCCCCAGCTTCACTACAGCTGACGCTCCAGAGAGGATTGTTTGACGCAGAGCTCAGCGGCATCCCCTGACCTGATCCAGAGCCCTCTCTCCCCAAAAACGCATCCTATTCTTCCCACTCTGAAAGCCAGAACATGGCTAAAAGGGGTGCTCGTTTTCACTGAGAAAAAGGGAGGAATGAACCACAGAAGTAATGCCCTTCCATTATTACCACAGCTGAAATATCCCTTCACCCAACTAAATGTTAGCCCTAACGCCTAAGTGCTTTCAGAGTACTTCAATGTTTTCTCTGCAGAAAAGCAGTTTACTCATGTTGTCAGGACACAAACCTCAATGCTACATACCAATGCAAGTCAATACCTCAAATTCAAGCCACAATCAAGCAGGAATTGAATGCAGTAGCCCAGAACTGACACAGGAGCCTCCCCTCTCAGGAACACCGCCCATTTGAAGACATGCTCTTGGAAGCGTTTGCTCTAGCAAAGACCTAGCCAAAATGCTGGCAGTACACTGGTATGCAAATTATGGGGTAAGTTTCAGCAGATCTACCAGAAACACTGCAAATGCTATAGTGGAATACATGAGAAACTCCTGGCCATAAAGGCCATCTGAAATTCTAGAAAGACCGCAATTCAAAAGGCACACTGGTTGCGTCCCCATTAGGTCACATACAAAAAAGACAAAAACAAGATGATGATTTTAGTGGAGAACGCAAATGCTCCCTACCCACCTATACATACAAATCTGTTTTCTGGACTGGGCTTTGCACATTTCACCTCTATGCAAATCTGGGCTAGTCAAAGTAAAAAGCCTACTGGCACTGCGGCATCTTGGTTTGGTTAGAGAAAGGGGGAGCTGCATGTCCACGTGCTTCTGGAGCATCCCAGCTCAGCAGCCTCCCATGGCAGCAAGGTGAGAAAACAGAGCTCTGCAATATCCATCACATTCACCTCTGCATTCTCAGCTGGGAGAAGACAAGTTCCACCTAGCACAGACACTGCGTGCACCAGCCGCTAAGTGCTGTTCAAAGTCTGTAACCGATGACAGCAAAAGCAGCTGAGGGAGTAGAGAGTATCAGCATTAACATCTGACTTTTTTCTTTCATCAGGACCTGTCCGATTACGAAAACAGCAATGATCACCGAGTCAAAATTTATGGACATACAGTTGCATTTAGTACAATATCCTTTCCCAAGAGGCTGCCAGAACTTGCTCTGCTGTGGACGTGATTGCTCCATCATGGGAATAAGACTCACGACTTCGGGGCCACCCTTTCAGCTATTTCACCTGTTTGCAGCAGGAGCCTGAGCAAGCAACTCAAATTTGTCTGCATCTCAATTTCCCCATGTGCAAAACACGTTCACATCATCTTCTCACCTTACAAAGACTCAGAGCTTTAAATGCATGTGAAGTACTATGAATCTGCTAAAAAGCTTTCTGCTGCTTCCCATGCAGTGAGACCACGAACTTCCCCAAAACAAGTATGACAGTAGAACCCAGAATGAGGAAAACATGCGCAAAGAAAAAGAAGTTCGTAAGAATCGTTGAATGGTTTGGGTTAGAAGGGACCTTTAAAGATCATCTAGTCCAACTCCCTTTTTAAAAGCATTTTAAGGCTAGTTCCATTTCTCATGAAAGCAGAAATAATTGATACTTGAACTCTCAAGTCTTACTCACCTAGAGTCATAGAAGAGTTTTGGTTGGAAGGGACCTTTAAAGATCATCTAGTACAACCCCCCTGCAATGAGCAGAGACATTGTCAACCAGATGGCAAGTTCTCTTGCCATCCCCTGAAACACCTAAGCCATCGTGCAGAACAAGCATATGCTACTCCCCACAGAACAGCTGCCACCTCCCAGATCACCTGGGCAATTGTCTGCTGAGAGATTACCACCACTGTAGTTTAGAGAAGGGGAAATGGCTCCTACATCCCAGCGTGCAATCTACCACACTGTTTGCAACTCAAACAACGTCTAATTTCTTTGCACAAATTTGTTTCCTGCATCTGGTCTGAAAGAGAGCAGTGCAAATGGTTGCCTACCAGCTTAGAAGGAAAAGTAGTACGGGCACAACTGGCAATTAAATTTCTTGCAGCATAAACAGATTCTTTGAGCTACATGTAGTATATGGATCAGAGCATGCAGCAACATAAGCTGCAGGATGGACAAGTTTGTGTTTAAAATGGTGAAGTCTTCATTCCCATCTCAACTGTTCGAAATCAGGACAAATGCCACAACATTCAACGCTTTTGCAGCAGTGTAAACCAGGTATAGGAGGATGATCAGCCACGGAAACGTCAGCTTATGCTTGAATGATTAGAACCATAATCCTCAGCGTTAAGGGAGAGGAAGATAAGTGACACCCAAGTATCACTTCACATCTGCAACAAATAAAAAGGCGAATAAATGACACTCCCATAGCCACATGGTTGGTTCCAGGATGTAAAGACAGATTGCAGCAGATTAAGTTTCAGAAGGCACACGATGTTATAAGCAAACTCAGAAGTATAAGGACAGGAGATACAGTTCCTCGCCTTAACCTTTTTAAAAAAAGACTTAGTTTTATGCATGTCTGCCATCCCACCACTGTACACTCACTTCAATTTATTGGAGTCTTTGTTAGCTGAAGGCTGCAATGATTTTCTTTCTTTTTCTGATTTCATTTTCTTCCTATCAATCTCCTTCTCCACTTCCCTCTAACAGGAAGAAAAAAAAAAAAATCACTCACGTTTTGAAAGTTGGTGCAAAGTACAGACCAATACAGCTAAGTTTGATTCTGGTTAAAAAAAGAAAAGGATAAGATATTAGAACTGACAAAGCATAAACCCAAAACACAGCGGATATAGATTTCAGGCTCGCTGACAAGTATCCTAAAATGACATTTTACCTACATTTGCTTGGATAGATTAATTATTTTGTAGTGATGGGGATGGAACTGCTAAACCTCTTGTTGCTAATAGTAATCAAAATTAAGGCATCTCCACTGCTGAAAATAAGCATTCCATCTGTTCTAGATGGGCTTTTTTTTCCTACTCAGTACAAATTATACAGAAATGTATTCAGATTCCTCCTGGCAAAGTCATGAACTGCAAGCAATTGTGTTTTGTGGTATGCCTTATCAAAGGGAAGGAAAAAAATGCATTCACAGGAGAGTTAGATCCCTCCGATTCCTCAGATGTGCAGGGGTTTTTGGTTTTATGAAGAAGAGTCTGATACAGCTGAAATTTTAAACAGGCAGTTAAAATCACTGCCATTGTCCTCCAGAAGAACAGGAACCATTAAGGCGGAGAGGTAATAAATAATACTTTTTAACTGCACTCCATAGGTCTTACAATACAAAGCGTGCAAATCATCAGCTCACCTGAATGAAAAACTTTAGAACAATTTGCTACAAGCCAAGAAAATGTAAAAGAAACTGCACTTATCAGTCAGTGTTACCCACAGTGTGCCTGGTGGCAGCCAAAAGCATTCCAGGACTTTCTGTCTCTCTCCCAAGAGTACATGCAGGTTTATGTCACTGTGATGGAGCTCAGTAGATTGTGCTCGGCAGAGTCGACCTCTGGCAGTGTGCTCAGGGCAAGGCTCCAGCACCTAGACCAAGTTCTTAAACTGTTTCTCAAGTTGAGCTCCACACTGCCGCAAACGATGTCTGACAGCTGTACCTGACCTAGCTGGCTGTTACGAAGCCTGAGCCTCCAAGGACACTGATGCATGCTGACATAATGCAGACAGCAAGGCTCTGAGGAGGGGTTTCCTGCAATCAGACACTCAGGCTGCAAGGGAAGACATGTCTAATATCAAATAGCTCCTCTTTTGGGTCTTTGAGATAACAGGAGAAGCAACAGATTTGCTGCCTGTTTACCCTCTTCCACTGCTCCGCAAGAGGGGGACTGCTGTGGTCTCTCCGGTTTCTTCACCCTTTCCCTGCTCTTCTGAATTCTCCCCCACAACTATGGGAAGTTCAGAAAATGACAGGACTAAATGCAACCCACACGGGAGCCAAGGTTGTTCACCCACATGTGCTAAGCCACCTGCTCTGTGAGGAGGACCAAGAAGGTATACAGGCACTGAAATATCCACAGTGAATACCCATTCACCACAAGGCCTGCAACCAACCCTGTGCAGCTGAACCAGCTGGCTAGAAGTATATTCACAGCCCCCTTTGGGACTTAGCTTTCCAAAAAACACTTGTGAGCAACTACCATCTCAGTTAAATAAAGGGCTGTCTTGTAATTCAAAGCAAAGCAACTATTCTAGCTGAAGGACTCTGGACACATGCATCTTTTAAGCACTAGCATCGCTGCTAGCACCTCAGCAGCTCCAGGGGAAACCAAAGAAGTTTTCTACATATTTAGCCAACCGCTGAGATCCAAAGCAGGGTTTAGCGACACTTGTTACTCTCGGTGAACCTGGTTCAGTTAAAAGTCTGCATTTATGGAAAAGCAAAAACATGGGGCTGCTGCCATCATCCCTAGTAATAACACAATTCACACCTGCAGAATTTGTTCCTCTTTGTGTAAGCAAGCAATCACAACTGTTTCATGGAAATGAATGACTCCACACAGGAAAAGACTACGCTACGCAGCCTAAGGCTGCATGGCTAAAGGCAGCAGAAGGTCCACGCATAGACAAAACCAAAAACCACAGCCCAGGGCAGCCTGTGTCAGTTCTCCCCACAAAGTGCAGGCAAGGTGCTCTCCCACAACAGACATTAAATGGATAGTGTAGATGACTGCACAGTCTGGGAGGTGCTTCAGATACCATGCTGCATTTAAAGGGGTTGCAGGGGGAGGGGGCACCACAGCCCTACAAAGCTCTGCTTGGTTGAAAGCCAGGGAAACCCACAAATGCTACCAGGGGGCTGGCCAACCACATGCTGACACAGCCTGCTGCTGAAAGCTCCTCCAATATAGGAGGGCTGGGGTTTTGTTGTCTGAGAAAACTAGTATTTCAAGAAAATACAGCAAAAAGTGTTTTCAAATACCAAAGCGTTTGTTAGCTCACGAGGCTTTTCATTTGCTCAGCAGGGCATTTGTGACCAACAAGAAACCTCTATGAACGGCTTTGATACACATTCCCTTTAGAAGTTTGATAACACCTTTAAAGGAGGAGCGCAAGGGATCTACTCCCAACTTAGGAGCAGAAATGAACTCTCCGCATGGGTTTTTCAAACACCACCTTGGTCCTTGTACAAACCCACCTCCACCTCTTACCTTCCTCTTCTGAAGGGACTTGTCAAGAGTATCCGTGATTTTTCTCTCCAAGTCCTGCTTCCTTGCACCAGGGGGTTCCTTGGCTTCTGCTCTCTTCTGGTGACTGCCTTTCCCAGGGGGCTGGGGGACTCTTGACAGCAGAGGGAGATCTATTTTCACCATGAGGGACTGAGGGGCAGGGGAGTCCCTCACTGGCGAGAGCAACTTCTTCCCCCTGATAGGCAAGGGAAGTTTCTCCTTGTGAAAATCCTCTCTGGCCACGATGGCAGGCCTGTGGCCGCTAGTCCTGGTGGGGCTTGTGCCCTGGCCTTGAGGAAGGGGACTGAGAGCGAGATGCTCCTGGACACTGCCAAGCAAAACATCTCTCATGACCTTGGGGTCCAAGAAGGGTTTGGCATTGGCCTGGTGGGAGCTCTTGTGCTTTCTGTTCTCAGGGGGCTCTTGCAGTGCCGGGGTCAGGTCTTTTCTGTCACTGGATTTTGGCTTCCCTTTCGTTTTGACTTTTGGCTTGTCTCTGGAAGACTGGTCTCTGACCTCAAAAGGACCAGGGTCACTCTCCACCTTCAGGCCTCCTTTGGGCCCCTCGTGGACAAGGCCCTTGCTGGGCCCTTTGATGCCCACAGTCTGCCTGGGTGAGGGCCCCTCGGCCCGCACAGGAGACTTCTGGCAGTTGCGTTTGGTCAGAAGATGAGCGTCCTGAGGAGCCCTGGCCGCTCGGCCAGAGCTCTTGTGATGAGGCTCCCTCGGCTCGGCACGCTGGTGGGAGGAATTGCTGCTGACAGCCTGCCCCTGCTCCTTGCCCTCTTCACATCCATCCCCATGGGCAATTTCGCTGAGACTCTCTGTTGGCACTGCTGGTGGGTTCACCTTGGTTAGCCAGTTGTCAAGCTGCCACTTATTAGAAGTCGGTGGGTCAGGCTGCACACAAAAAGAGAAAGGAAGGATGCAAGACTTTATGATGCCTTTATGGGCTATTTTCATCCTAGCATGGCTTACCAGAGCCCAGTAAAATTTCCCCTTGATGTTAAAAGAGCTTGAAAGTGAAAGACCATGTGTCAGTGGTGATGCTTTAGCGTGTGCACATTGACAATTCAGAAACACAGACCTCATCTTCGCACAGGATCAGTCAAACGTATTGCACAGCACTCCTGGATCTCTGCTAGCCTTACCTGTTGCTCAGCAAGAGACCAGTCTACATGAAAGCTTCATCTTGGTTTGCCACTAACCAACACCGTTGTGCAATCAGACAACATATAAAAAAAGCAGCAGTCGTAGAAATGGATTAGGTGCTGTCCTCGCAACACTTTTGGAAAGTTAGTTGCACACAGCACTACTTTCAAAACAGATGAGCAGCTGTGCCAGCTAACACATCTCATTGAAGTCTGACAGGTAGGCTGTCAGGCTCCTGTGGTTTAGCCAAAAGCAAACCATTTACCAAAATAAATTGTATGGCTAGCATGTCAAGTCCGGCCTCTTCTGAGTCCTCTGCCTACACAACCCAACACTCGCTTCCCTCTGGGTCAAGCAAGGCGTGAGCAACGACTGAAGTCTGAAGGCCCCTGGCATCACGGTCAAATAACATAACGTGGTTGCTACAAGCTCTGCCTAATCTAACAGCGGTCTGACAAATTACGAGAAAAGCAAACCCAACTAATGCTAAAAGAGACAACAGAAGCTGCAAATCTGAGGCATTATTCTCTGGGGCCCATTCTGAAAATACCATGTATGTGGCAACACCACTCAAATGGGTAACTCATTATCTGGGCACCATCAGAGCACAGCTAAACTCCCGCACTCACTGATTCTCCCCAGTTACCACTCTCACTTCTGAGAAGAGCCACAACCCTTCCCCAAAAAGAGAAAGCCCAGTACGTGAAATGTTTTCCGAGACTAATGAATCCCTTCTGCCATGATTTTCTTCTCTATCCAGACTCAACTCACTGTAGAACATGCAGATAAATAAGACATGTCTTCAACTGTGTTTAAGTCAGTCCATCTAGAATCCTGGTTTAAAAAACAGTGCTTGGTTTTACCATGGGTTTGGAAGTAAAATTAAACCACGAATTCCATTAGGCTTTTCAGATAACACAAATCTGCTTTATTTTCATCAGAATTTTAACTTACTAGCCACTGAAGAACATTTGGTTTTTGGTCAAACACTGTAAAAACATGGCTAAAAGACTTAGTAAACTTTGGTTTATAATGTACGTAGCTATCAGACAGTGGCATACTCTGATCCTTTTCTAGCACTTCTACCATCGGTTATCTTGTTTGTGATCTACACCATCATACAGGTTTTCATTAGGTTTCCAAAACCAAAGGATAGTAAGAGATTTTTTTTAAAAAAAAATAATAAAAAAAAAAATAATAAAGGAACTACTGCCTATAGGTCTTAAAGTCTGTTCTTTTGCATGTGAAGAACTGACTATAAGCAAATGGGCCATGTGCACTAACTTACTCCTTGAGCACCATGGATGAATAGTTTGCTGAATAAAAAAGGATAAAATGGTCAATGGCAAATAGTTAGGACTTCACTAGAGCGAGAAGGATCTTACAATCTAGTATTTTCAGGACAAACCAGGCAGGCTTTGGTAAAAGAGGAGAAGTATAACATCTGTCCTTCCAAAGACACCCACATTGCAGAGGGCAAAGTCTGTAACTGAACTGCTAGAGGGTGAAGTGTAGTAGATGTGAGATGAAAAGATACACCTTCTCAAAGCTTGTTTTCTGCACATAAAATTCTCCCTGTTCATGTGCTTCTAAGGTAAAAGAAAGGAAAACTAGGGCTGGAGGAGGGGGCGGGGAATAAATTACACGGTTTCTGTGTTTTGTGAGAGTACCTCAAAACTGGCAGCAGATTGGTTTACATCAGCTGTGGTCCACAGGATATAACTATGTACTTCCCACTGGCCCAAGAATGTTTTGCAAGCTGGAGGAACTGTTTGAAACCATGGGACATGAGCACTTCTGCAGCAGATTTTCAAAAAATGCATGGTCTCAATTATGAAACTTTAAGGCGCTAAGTTCTGGTTGTCTGCTTTTCCCAGTAAAAGCCTCAGAAATGCCAGTGCAGCACTATCTGAGCCAAATTCAACAGAAGCAAGTCTAAGCACATTCCAGCCCTTCCTGCAGGTCTCATCACTTCAGCTGTGATCTGGGAGAAGCTGAATCTGTCACTCACACACAGGAGCTGCAGGGAGGCAGTGGCTCCTCTTAATGTATCAGGAAACTGGTCTCACCCCGAAGCAACCCATAGCCTTGGCACCCAGGAAAGCTGCACGGGCAGACATGGGCCCCAAACACCCCAGACAAGCTGTGCTTCTCATCTGCACCTTGCTTGTGTCTCACCCGTGAAGGCACTAATTCCTCCAGGAGTGCTAGACAATGATGCCAAAGGAGAAGGGGGGAACACTTCAAGGTTAGGCACGTAGACGTCTAATTATGCTGTTACTAAGGGTTATTTAATTGACAAACTCTAGAAGGGAAACAAAGGGCAAGATAAGCCTGATGATGCAGCAAAGGTGTCAAGGGGACACCTGAACAACGACAGTATTTCAGGTCTCCTGTCCTGAATGCTTTCAGACAGCAGAGAGTCTGAGGCAAGAGGCTGCATTAAGCAGCCTCTACATTTTATTGGCATTCACCTCAGGTGCTGACGCTCTCGGAGGGTCGTTTGCTTCACTGTCACTCGAGTTGCTCTCCGTCTCTGAGTCTGAAGAGCTGTCTGAGTCACTGGTGCTCCCTGACTCCGAGCTGCTGGAATGTGCTGATGCCACACTCTTGGGCTGGGACTGTAGGGCACTGCAAGGCCACCATGAGATAAAATTAGAAAGCAGCATGGGTGAAGGTTACTTACTTATTATATTGACATGGCAGGATTCAAAAATAAAACTGAACCCCTGTGTTTTGGCACTGAGAGGGGAGGGGAGAAGGCCAAAGGAATACATTGCCATAGTCAAAAGATAAAGCACTGGAATAAAAAACCTCTGGAAATAATAAAACCTTCAACTCCAACCCAGTCGGACAAATACGTAAGCAGGACATCACTGCTCCAGTATGAAGCTGCATTTAGCCAACCGAAGTTTAAAAAATAACCCAAACTAACGAGTGTTTTTCTGAAAGCCCCAACCCTCAACGGAAAAATTTCCAATAAAGGCTAACAAGACAGAAACATACATTCCAGGATGGTTTCTCTTTTTTGTGTTCTCCCCCTTAAGTTTTTACTTCTTCATCTGTGTTACTTGGTCAAGGTGCTGTAACTGTTTCATTAACGGTCATGTCAATCAGTAGCATTTTTTGCAACACCCTCCCCTACTCAAAAGTGTTTTCCTCTAGCACTGACAATGGGAGTGGATGGAACTGAGGGAGAACTGTGACTTTTATGCACACCTTCTTTTTGTTTTGAAATGGGCTTACAAAATGTTGATTTTTTTTTTTTTTTTGCTTTGAAAACTGTTTCCCACATTAGTATCAACACATTTGTATGATCTGGAGGCAAGCTCCTTGCTTATCCAGACTGATACTGTGAGAACACTCTATTTCAAGAGCTTGCAGAGACACAGATCACACCAAGAACTGACGTGCCCTTCTGCCAGTCTGACTTTGTAGACCATTAGCCTGTGCTTGAAGAATATAGATATCAAGCCAAAAACATATGTCAGTGCTCTCCTATAGGAAAAATTCTGGGCTTCTCCACCTTTCTTCCTCTAATGCTGGCGTGTGGCTGTTCAGTCTACCTTGAATACTGCTTCTGACTAACAACACATGGCAGGAACTGCTTACAGCCAGCTGCCTTATCAGTAGGAGCTGAAATAGCCTCCATGAGCCTACCTAACCCTTTTCTGTTCTTCATCCACTTGGCTTTTTTGGGCTTCCTTCTAAACTAAAACTGGACTCACACCTCACTTGTCACTACTACAACTGAAAATCCCATTAGATCCAGTGTGATCTACATATACACTGGTGGAGAGGAAGAGGAGAAAAGAAGGGAACAGTTGGGGAAATCAGTTCTGGTTCACAGACAAAATCCAGCATGTCTGGATTATTACTTTCTAATCGGAGCTTTCCGTAAAACTCCACACAACTAAAGGCGATTTTCAACAGCAGCTTCAGGCAGCTAGAAACCAACACCTGTATCTACAAGAGAAACCAGGAACCCTTACCCATCTACCCCATTAGTTTTGTTTTTCCTCCTTATTTGGTCTAGCTAGTAGTTTGGGAACAAACCTGTACCTTGGAGGAGCAAGTGAAGAAGGTGGCTTTTCAACAACCTGTTTTGTTCACAAAAACAAAGAGGAGAGGGGGAGGAAAGGTTAGCTTAAGGAACTCGGAACAACACAACAAGTTGTGATGATTTAAAGGGAAGTCTGTGTGCCTAGTGTATAAAACATCTAAAACTGACTTGGTCGTCACCACTCTCTTCACTATCACTGAGCTGCAGGTCGGCCTGGAGCATTCTGAAAGACAACCAGAAGACAAATCTCAGCCAAGGCAGACACATTTTCAAGCAGCAGACACTGAGAAAGACTTAGTTTGCACTTGCCAAAACAAACAAACCTCCCACATCCTTTCTGAACATTTAGCATGCCCAATCTGCTAAACCTTGTCATTACCTGAATGAACGATAAAATGATAACACACAATCTAGGGATTTAACTGTGCTTTCCAACTGATCTCAGGACACTTTGCAATGGAGGTCAGTATCCTTGGCTGCCATCTACAGACAACAAAGACAAAGTTCCGTGAGCGGAATTCTAAACGAAGGTTACCTAGCACACTAACACAGCCAACAAAGGTTACCTAGCACACTAACACAGCAGGGCAGGGTGGAAGAAGTCTGATCCTTGTACAGCAAGAGACTAGCATGCTACTAGACTGCACTGGCTCCCCAAGGGGCAGAAAGCATCAACTTTGCACCAGAAGCTGTGCATGTTCACTCTCTCTGCGAATATTTCTTCTGCCACAGGGGTTCTTTTTTTGCTGCTGAGGTCTCCTACACAAGACATAAGCAAATGCCAAGGTCAAGCCTATCTCCTATTTCTTCTCTACACAATGAAATTCATGCTCCTGCACATCTCAGCAGTAACCGTAACATTGAGCAGTTCAGATACTTAAAGCAGTTTACAAGTGGGGAGGCATGAACTCTGTTCTACTGTTGCTAGAGTAGAAAGCAGGCTGCCTGCAAATGTTTCCAAAAGCATAATTTAGTCCTCTGCCTGCGGATGGCAACTACTGCTGGCAATTTCAATGTATTACCGAGGTCCTCAAAAGGCTGGAAGGGAAGGATTTATGGGGAGGGACCCGAAGTTCTCCCAAATTGCTATCCCCCTCTTTGGCAATGAGGCAGGCACCCCAAAAGGAGTTGGAAAACAGACAGGCAAAACTCTTGCTATTCAAAAGTATAGTGGTTTAAATCTTGAAACTAGCTGGAGACCGACTACTCAATGCAAAGAATTACACAAGTGTCATTCCAAAAATGGGATAAAAAGCTTGGGAACAGAGACAGGGGTTTTAATCAATCAGGTCAAAACTCTGTTTATTTCAACCTCATTTCAAACTAAGGGCTCTCTGTGAGAAATTTTTCTCATGCCCAAATAAGAAAAATAAGCTGTAACACATTTTATAGCAAGAAAACAAATACGAAAGATCCCCAGTGAACCACATCACCTGGGAAAAGTGAGGAGAGAGTTAGTGTTCCTGATGCTTGTTAGGAAAAGGAAACCTGCAGAAACTCTCACACTCTTGCAAGCCTTCATGTCAAATTATGAACAAAGCAAAAAAGATTTACGGCTCTGTGGGTCACCTCTAATGACTCTGAGCAGTTTGCTTTTATGATTCTGTGACAACAGAGGAGTAAAAACCTTGAATAAAAAAGTGATTCCCTTATTTAAACACTATCCCCACCAACTACACAAATTATTTTACACTCATACCAAAGCAACTGACATGCACGGAGATACTTTCATTGAAATAGGACCGTGTTTACTGCCGAAGGTGGCCACCATCTCACAACGAACAACAATTTCACAAACCAGAAGTGAGAAATCTGCTCTTGTCCATGGAGCAGGACAACATGAAGAAACCCCAAAGGTCTCCTGTGTCTACCAGTACAGAGCCAACCCCTCCTGCACAGGTGACACCTCCTGCAAAGGTACTGAGCCCACAGTCCCGGAGTACCTCTCACTGATGCAGAAGAGGTTCTCAGTGCACAAGGGCTCTGCCAGATTACACTTGTGAAGACGTACGTGCTTTCTTTGTTCAGGCATTTTGACTTTGCCATTCCCCTGTGACTATCCTCCTCCATCTCTCAGTTTCTACTGCCTCATTTCCTTACACACCTTCTTGGTGGAAATCACCTCCTTCCTCTTCTTTTACAGTAAACACTGAAGGGAAGCGCTATGAGACACCACCTTGGAAAACGAGGCCCCTCAATTTCCTACAGAAGGCAAATGGCACACAGGCTGCAGCAATCCTGCACACACCAACTTCACATGTGGGCTACAGCTGAAGCTCACTGCCAGTCCACCAAGACTTTGATGCAAGGCAGCATAGTACCATGCTAGCCAGTGTCTTAGTTCTTCCTCAGCAGGCTTCACCAAACAAATTTTGTAATAATGATTTCCTGCATCAATAGTTGTAGCTTCTTGGGTTGTGAAGCCTTTTCTCTTGTATTACCTCTGCCCCCTCCTGATTTCAAACAGATTTTGAAGGAGCCTTACAGCTCTGGGACAAAAGGAAAATGATATTGCTTTATGGTTTGAGCCATTTGACTTGTGAGTGTACCATGAGGCTGCAGCCTCAGTGAATCTCGACTCTAGATGAGAGAATATGATGACGGTTGGCAGCTAAGGCAGAGAGCTCTGAGAGGATGGGGCTGGTGGGTATATGGGAAATGGTGTTTGGCTACAGCTCTAGGATGTGCTGGTGGGTGCCATGCCTTGATTTATGTGTCCAGGATAAAGGGCAGCTGGCAAATGACTTCGAAATTATTTTGCTCTCTGTTAACACTTCCCAGGAAGGGCTGGACTAAACACTGCTGTGGAGACCATTAAACTATTGTTATTTTAAATCAGGTCCATCAGAGGAGACAATAGTGTCTCTCCTTGGTAAGGGCCTGTTCTGTGTTATTAGGAATGTAAAGTACTAGTTAAAATTTTCATTACCTATCTACCAACACTTCACTATGGTCCCAATAATTGGACTCATTTGCAGTGTTTTTTCTTTTGTGTTCTACTTTTTGGATATTGCCAAGGTTACCTTGCATAAATAAATCACTCGAGTGCACCTGTATCTATAAAGCAGAGTCCTTCTTCACTGTTTTGGGGCTTCTGATACGTTTTGCTGATTGTTCTGAAGCAAAAGTAAATCAAGCAGAAGTAAATCATGGCATATTAGGTTGTTTGGTTTTGATTATGCAAAACTGAACAAAATTGTCAACCTGTCATCCCATAAAGCCCAGAGGACACCTGGCCTTTCTGCTGTTTGATGGAAACTGGGATTAAACCTCAGTAGAACTTTGTTGAGCATAATCACGTATTATATCAAAGGAAGCAGGGAAGAAGCTATCTCAAAACAGGATTAAGGGATTGCCAGGCAGAATTCTTTCCAAAGTGAGATTTTATCTGTGCTTTTCATGCTCTACAAGACACCTTTTCTGTCACATTTTTCCAAGAAAGAGCAGTCTGTATTCACTGTTTGTGCGTCTACAGCACCGATGGGGTTTTAGTTACAGAAGAAGATAAAAGATGGTGCCAGCTGTACCCATTTCACCGTTTTCTGAACTACCTGTGTGACAAGTAACACAGAACAATAACACATGTCAGTTTTTGCTACAAAGAACCTTTGAAATTCTGAAAGGATCTGGAAATTTATATTCATGTTGTCTTAAGAAAATTTTTTATTAATTTCTACAAAAGGAAGCCTGGTGGTTTTAAACAAGCTAAACCAGTTAGATATGTGGTTTCTGATTTGTTTTTTTCCCTGTTAAATTAACTTTCTGCTGAAAAGTACAGTAGGCTTAGGCTTGTATTACAGTGTGTAACTTGAACTTTCCCATGTTTTCCAGCCTTGTCTGATTTGACCTAATTAGCATGGGCATCTGAGCAGTTTTGCCTGAGGTTGCAATAACTCCTGTGACAGAGTTGGTGAATGGAGAAGGGGAGAGCACTGACGTTTTTCTACGCTATTTTGTCATTTTTTTCCCCCCATGCTCCTTCTTGGTGATGCAGCTGTAACCAAACTGAACAGCGAACAGCTGCTTGTGCAGTCCCTGCCAAAGCTGCTGCTGGGCTGCAGTTTGCACTGCAGCTGCCTCCTGCCCTTCCCACTTCTGTCCCTCTGTCTCTTCCTCAGCTCTGCCAGCTGCCCTCTTTTCAAATGTTCAGGTTTTCTTAGTACAACACAAGACAACAACTAGCCTTGTTCTGTTAGTGTCCTGGTTTTAGCTGGGATAGAGTTAATTGTCTTCTTAGTAGCTGGTAAGGTGCTATGTTTTGAGTTCAGTATATGCAAAGAATGTTGGTAACACACCGATGTTTTCAGTTGTTGCTAAGTAGTGTTTAGTCTGAAGGCAAGGATTTTTCAGCTTCTCAAGCCCAGCCAGTGAGAAAGCTGGAGGGGCGCAAGAAGTTGGCACAGGACACAGCCAGGGCAGCTGACCCAAACTGGCCAAAGGGGTATTCCATACCATGGGACGTCACATCTCGTATAGGAACTGGAGGGGGGAACAGCTCGGGGACTAACTGGGTGTCGATTGGCGGGTGCTGAGCAATTGCACTGTGCATCATTTGTACATTCCAATCCTTTTATTATTACTGTGGTCATTTTATTACTGTTATCATTATCATTATTAGTTTCTTCTTTTCTGTTCTATTAAACCGTTCTTATCTCAACCCATGAGTTTTACTTCTTTTCCCGATTCTCTCCCCCATCCCACTGGGTGGGGGGAAGTGAGTGAGCGGCTGCGTGGTGCTTAGTTGCTGGCTGGGCTTAAACCATGACAGTTAGCTACATTAAACTGGAGAAGATCTCATCACTGCATATGCTTATCTAATCTTGTGGTCAGCAGCACCAGCGTGTCATCAGGCTCTGTATTAGACAAGTTAGTTTTACACAGCCACACATACAAACTCGTATATATTTATATGCATGCAGTCTGTTTGTACTCAAGTCACTTCCAAAACCTCCCTGTTCATAGGGCTACAAACTTTGCATTTACAGAAGGCAAATTTCTTGTCTCCTTCAATTAAAAGGCCCTTTTGTTTTCTGAGTGAGTGAGGCTAACTGTCCTTCTCTGTACAGACCATGATGTGATTTTTTGTTCATCTTGTGAGTTGGTAACCAAAATTACATACAGGATACTTGGTGAAACTTCACCTGTGTCTTGATTTCTCCTGGACTTCTGCCTTCTTTTCTCCAACTTACTTCAGTACCACTGCTCATAAAGAGCATTGGATTTACGGGTATCCTAATACTTCTCACCTGAACACTGCCTAGTTGTGGTTATAGTGGGGGTCTTGGTTTGGTTTCTGTTCTGTATCACTGAAATGTCTTCCTCCCTTGTGTCAGTGGAAGAATGAGGACAATCCCCTCTTTCTAGGTCACTGTCTCCCAAGGTACGTGACAGGTGGAGCAGGCCATGTACTCCAACATCTAGGTTGGCTCGTCGGCCAGCATTCCTGGGGTTTCATTTCATGACACAGGAAAACAGAGCGATGTTCATTCATGTCCTGCCACTGTCTAGTGTCTTCATTTCTCTTTGCTTCAAAATTATATTATTTGAGGTATTTTGCCTATACTGAACATAAATACTCTATGATGTGACTTGACTTGAGTAATGTTACACTTAATTCCGTTTCAGACTTACCTAGAATGTCTGAATCAAAATTGCTTCACTTCAGGGTGTTACTGTTATCTGAACTGTAGCAGATATAAGATAACGTGCTTGTGCTCTGACCTCCCATCGCTGCTTGCTTTTCTAAGTTTGATAGTGAGGAATAGCTAGGAGGGGATCCTCAGTCCCTTGCCTGAAGACCAGAACACCAACTCTGGGGTCTGGAACAGCTGCACTCTGGGAACAGCAGATGCAATCAATATTTCTAAATATTTAACTTGAACAAGAAAATTGCTGGCCTGCTCTCAGCAAACAATGGTGAGCTATAAACAATATGTGGTTTGTTTTTTTATTCAGACAGTTACTCCTTCATTGAAAGTGTCAAACAGCTGTCTACAAGGAATAACAGATGATGTTATGAATGAGGCACTTCCTTTAGTTTCCTTAGAGTCGGTCACTTTCTGTGATGGCCACTTACATTCTTAGTGTAGTTGAAATACTAGACTGTACCGAGGCTGGAAGACTTAATTGCCAAGATGAAAAGGGAGCACACGTTACTGAGGTTTTGAATGGCCGTGGCAGTGTTTCGCCCTAGAGAGGGAAATAACTCTGTGTGTGTCCAAGTGTGCAGCATTCACCCAGTACTAAACTAACCTCAAGTAGTTGGATGTTATTGTTGCATTACTGTTGATTTGGGGAGCAAATCTGTAAATGGCTCTTCTCTCTGTTTGTGGATTCTTAGTACATAATTAACAGAGCATCATGCACGCTAACCTAAATGCTGATCAATCCTCCTAGCTAGTGGTTCTTAAACTAGTGAACTTCTATATAATTAAAGATGTGAAAGTACAACTTCAACTTCTTGCCCTTTTCATCTGCTGTCCCTTCAGGCTGTGCAATGACAAACCTATGTACAATTCCATTTCAAGCTGGAAGGAGGAGTAGGTTTGGACTTGAAATATACTGACGTTCATGACTTCTGTGTGACCTTCAGATTTCCAGAGTTTAGTATCTTGATTCAAGAAGTGCTACTAAAACTCATTTCTGTTCTGTTTAAAATCGGAGAACAGTAAAAGCCTATAGCTAAGCATTCAGGTCAGCCCAAACCAGTATTTTCTGCCAGTGGAACATCTGTTCTCTCCTTCTGTCTGGATCGTGATCAATTCTATCACACACTGCAATACATTATCTTAATATTGTGTTTTACATCTGTAATATTACATCTTTTCATCTTTAACTCTAGTACTGCATCATGTTGGTAAGACTGGCTCTTGACTTACCTTAAACCTCTGATTGTGAAAATCCCTTGATTTTTCAAATAGATGATATAATTCATAACTGCTGTTTCTCAAGCCAGATACAATTAACAGCCAACTGGATATATACAGTGACCTGGCTCTCCACAGCTAGTTTTACAACTGTCTGATGGCTATAGCTGGTACTTTCCATAGTAGATGATGATTTGTTTGAAGGCTCAAACTGTGAGATGCTGTAATTAAGACAAGTGGAGGATTTGTGGATGGATATCTAAAAAGATTTGGACGATGTATCACAGAAGCTCCTGAAGCAGTGACTTGGGAGAAGAATAAAAATATTACCTACGATATTATTATCTGTCACAAAGTCTCATCAAAATTAAACTGAAGTGTGTCCGACTATTGCTATCTGAATATTTCCTTAAGGTTATAGTAAACATGTTAATTTTTAACATGTTGCAGAAACTTCTTTTTACTTGAGGAGCAGTAACTGACTTGTTCTCATGTTCCCATACACTTATTTGATATTGCCATACTGGGAGCTGCCTTGTACATGGGACTCCCCTATCTACGGCTATGAGCCTGAGTAACGGCCTTGGTCTCCTTTGGTGTGATTTCTGGCTTCTTCCCCTGAAATATCAAGTGTGTACTTAGTATGTGCTAAATATATTAATACAAATACGTGCTCAACTTCTTTTCTTACAGGTGAGAGCTCAGCATCTCCAAGAGCTTCGTTTGATACAAGCATCAGATACAGATGAAGGATATTGCTTAAAATCAGTTATGTTTGGCTTTTGTGTTATTGCTCAGTTTTTTTAAAACATAAAAAAAAGCCACCCCAGCAGCAGTGATTTATCTTAAGACTCAAGGGTTTTGTGTTGGTGTTTACAATGGCATACCCAGAATAGGTAAAATGTACACCATCAGCCTCTTTTACAGTGAAGCACAGAACAGTTTTGGAAAGTATGTGAGCAGTTGCAGTTAAAGCATGAGGATAAATATAGCATATGTCAGATGGAAAACGTTAAGAACTTGGGAGCTGCGAACTATCGTTTAGTAGTCAGTGGCAGTTCTGTCTGACAGCAGTGTTTCTACTTGGCTGCAAAAATACTGTTAGATGTGAGTAGCTAGGGAGTGGTGAAGTGAGAGTGTCAGTTAAGGAGCAAAAATAAGCAAGAGTTCCCTAGAAGTGTAGGCTAAAGACGCTGTATCTTACCTCTGAATGAATAATACAGGATGCTTTTCAACACCCTTGTACAGCATTTCAACTTCTTTCTTTTTCCTCTTGCTTGTCTATGTTCCCTTTTGTAACTTCAGTAGGTTGCCTCTGAAGCTCTGTGTTAGCTTCATATCTCAATGGTAACAGCGACTTCTTCAAAGGGCATGTTTGTTGTGGTTTGAACCCAGCTGGTAACAAAGCCCCACGCAGCCGCTCGCTCACTCCTCCCCACCCCTGCCATGGTGGGATTTGGAGAAAATATGAAGAAAGGCTCGTGGGTCGAGATAAGGACTGGGAGGGATCACTCCCCCTTATGGTCACGGGCCATAAGGTGTTCCTCTCACATTCCAATCCCCCTACTCACTGCAGGTTCCCCTTCTTAAATCTGTTCTCCCAGAGGTGCTACCACCATCACTGTTTGGGTCGGCCTAGGCCAGAGGCAGTGGGGAAGCTTCTAGTAGCTGCTCACAGGAACCACCCCTGCAGCTCCCTCCCCCACTACCAAAAAAACCCCCACCACACAAAGCCAAAACAATGTTAAACAAAGCCAAGGTAGTTAAGTACCAGTAGTGGACGATTAATTTGAAGTTAAAAGAGGACAACCAAAATATCAACATTTTTTCCTCCTAATGAACTGGAAAAACATCTTAGTATAGTAATTTGACAAGTCTGAGAAGTTGTTAAGTTTTCAGCAGAAAAAGGTATTCCTTGCTATAAACAATATAAATATACCGTGATCTGTAATATCGTGGAGCTAGTTTGTGGTTTTGGAAGAAGTAAGATATTTCTCTTAGATATATTTTAAAAGAATACTTCCCTTGCTAACAGCGCTATTAGTGAATATTCTAGGCATGTTTGATCTTGCTTTAACCTGCCTGGCTCAGTGCAGTGAACAGCCTTGTCACTGCACAGGACATGGAGCTGACAACAACCCTGTGAACTACAGCAGAAATGAGTATGATCACCCTCAAGTCACTTCCTGCTCTTTCTCTGGTACCGATGCATGAGGAGTTATAAATTTAGTAATAGGCACAGACACTCTCAAAATACCCTGGAAGAAAATCAGTTCTGCTCCCAGACATGTGACTGACTGACTGACATTTTTATTGTAGACGAATTTTTTGTTCCTTCAGTCAGTCCACTTCCTCTAACACCAGAGTCCCTGAGCAGAAATCACTGAGCTACAGCAATCGTCAAGTCTTAGGGTAGACTGGAGAATGAATGCATAATAAATTAACCAGAAACCATGAAAACCAAAGCTAGCCAGTGTAAGAGAGAAACACACTACTAAATATGCTCTCCAGAGACTTTGTCTTAAAACCTTACAAATCCTTTTTCTTCCCTTGCCAAAAATCTAACAGAACTCTTGCTTGTAAGCTGAATCAGTAACTCCATGCTTTCAAATAGTATTTAATTTTTATCTTGTGGACTTTGTAATCATCCTCCACAAAGCATGTGGATTAACAGCCTAAATCTCACTGAGTTGGCTTTCGTGGCTTTTAGACACACAGAACAAAAACTTAAAATATGCTACAGAACTGGAAAAAAATTTGCACTGCCCCTACTGCTTAACTTTTTTTTTGCAAATAAAAAAGGTCAACTTCAAGCTGAACCTAACTGATGCTCACAGTAGCAGGAAGAGAGTAAAGTATTTGAGTGACAGGAGCAGAAAAAGCCTTCTCCCCATTGTCTGTGGTATCCCAGATTTGTCGTTCAGCCCTGGGAAAGCTGTGATGTCAGTATAGCTAAGATTCCTTTAGTCTGAGCTGCATAAATCTTAGACACCTTAAATATCTTCAGCTAAGCTGGGTAAACAGTCTAAAACAAAAGCTAGCAAGCAGGAGCAAACTTTTGCCTAACACGCATTGTCATGCTTTAAATACCAATATGTTGGATTAATAAACTTGCTAGATAAAAGGAGATAATTTTCATTCCACAATTTTTCTGTAAGTGTAAATTTTGTTATCTAGTTCTGTAGAAGCTTGTTATATTTTGCTTACATTTGCATAAATGGATAAAACACTTAAGGATTGCTTTAGCTTTTGAAGAGACCTAGGAAAGCTGAGTGGTATGTACAAAATAACCGGCAGGGTCAGATCAATAGTCTGTCTGTGGCAGCAGTGATGAGAGATGCTACTTAGGGACCAAAGAAGCACAGCTGTCTGCAGGCCATGTCCCTTCTGTTCCTCTGCCATCCACAGCAGTGAGATCAGCAATGTTAGAAGATACATTCTTGGCTTTTCTTTTTTATGTCTTTTTCCAGAAGCGTGGGCAACAAGTTCACAGACAACGGCTTTTCCTAAAGGTACCTGCATAGGATTCTTGACTGTGGGTCTTTTTTCCCCTTCTCCCATATTCCCCAAGTCAGATTATAGGTAGTATTTATAACACGTAATCAAAGTGTTAGGTACTAGCAGTACCTAATGTCTCATCTGCTTTTTTTGTGTTTTCTTAAACAGGAAGATGAACAGAACGTAACAGCACTTTAGGACTTGACTTCTGATGGGCTGGATCTTTTCTTGGCAGGAGTTTTTGAAGATTCATGCAGTGAAAGAAGAAACAGCCAATGGCTTCAGAATCCATGGTGCCAGAGCAGGCAAAACAACATCTGGTAAAGGGAAAAAGGCGGCAGCAGCAGCAGCAGCAGCAGCAGCAAACTAGGTCTTCCAACAGTGATGGTGAAGATGACATCTTTGTATTTGAAGCAAATGAGGCTTGGAAGGATTTTCATAGCTCTCTTCTTCACTTCTTTGAAGCTGGAGAGCTCTGTGATGTTACACTGAAGGTGATATTGTCACACATCCATTTCATTTAACAGTCTGAAGATTAAGCTACAAATAGGTGTGCTGGAGGTGGCTGTGAATTTAGGCAGGGGTATTGGAAGCCATAGAATAGCTGTTGGATCCGAGGTATCTCTAGATATGCTCATGGGGTTTTTTTCTTCTTATTTAGGAAGTTTACAACTGAAATGTAAACATTTAAGATATTGACAGTCTGAGAGAGGAAGTACATGACTTTGACGCCACCCAACTTGCCTTCTAAGCAAGTTCCCACAGTTGATCAGTGTATTACTGTGCAGTTTCAGCTCCTCGTAGCCTCTTTGTTCTCACACATTTTCATCCCCAATTTTATCTCTATTTTTGCATTCTCTGTTGCTCTGCTAGATCTTTCCTGGCAAACAGGATTTCTGCAACAAATCCAACTTCCAGCATTCTCAAAGAAAGGAAAAAAAAAACCAAAACAGGCAATTATGTTCTACAGTTGATCAAAGAGTAAAGGAGGAGGAGGAAACCAGTTTTATGATTCTTGCATAGCATTGCTTTAATGCATTCTTTGTAACTCAGCTGTATATTACTTATATCCTGATCACAATAAATTTATATCTAGCATCTGTAACAGTGGTCGCCAGCACCTACAAGTATTAAGTATTGCTTAGCTAGACATCTTAGTAGTGCAAGATAGTTATTTAAGAAAAATATACCTATACCAAGAACAAATGACAGATGCCTTTAAGAGAAATTGTTTGCCTGCCACTTTTACTATTAGATATTAATATGGAAAATCCTTGACAGGTGTGTGTCTCTTGTGCCCCCCCCAGTAGGCATCTCATCTTTCTAAAACGCTTGGGAGACAATGGAGGTCTCTGAGAGGAAGAGGGTTTCTGTCCTGCCCCAGTAGACAACAGGAGTAGAACAAGCCAGAACATTTTTCTGTTCTGCTTTGCAGCAGGTATTAAATTGCCTGTCACCAGCCATGGAGCAGGCACTAGATGCAGCAGCAAATAGGTCCAGTGCCTCATAACAGTTGAGTTAATGCTCATAGGACACTGAATGACAATACTGAAGCTGCTCCGGCCAGCACCAACGCCATGAAACAGAACTTGCCTGAGCTCGTCATCAGGTCTTTTTACATCTTGTCATTTTAAAAGGTGTTTTGGGGAAGAAGGTTCATGTCAGAGCTCTTTAACAACCCTCCTCTCTTCCCTTTTCTTGCCCTCATCCTCGCTTTTCTCCCTTTCCACCCACCCTTGCGAAAAAGGCAGAAAGTCTTATTTTATAAACGTAGTTAAACGTATACTTGTGCTAGGGAGCTTGGCTTGCAAAATACACTTTACTGTGGCTGCAGCTTAACTTCCCCTGAGTTAGGCTTGTATTGTTCATATGTATTATTTGTGTGAAGCTACTTCAGTAATTTAAGAATATTAGATTGCATGACTTGGCTTCCAGTCCTCAAGTAGAGAAGATAATCTATGGAGGCTAGAGCAACCTAGGTATGTACATCTTACCGTAAGGCTTCCTAAAGCAGTGATTTTCAAGTAACCGTTAACTCCGTCTTGAACTAGAATTTTCTGGAGGGCTTGATTTTTCTTTCTCTAGCGCTCAGGCATTTCTTGTGTTTTAAGAATAATGATTTCTCTACTGAACTTTCTGCTTTTGTGCGTGACCTCTGACAGTGAGCAATTCTGGCATTGCTGTTGTCAGACCAATTATTGATTTAACTGCTGGATCTTAAAATATGATAGTTAATAACTGGAGGGGAACTTTGATTTCAAAATACCAAGAACATACTAGATATTTAAAGTTAAGCAGATTTGGGTAAAATAGTGAAGCCACTTAATTCAAAAGAAAGATGCAATTAGAGAGTGGGATGATGGACAGAATAACAATCTCTGAAGGTGAGAATGGCCTAGGAGCTTTTCCTGATATAGCAGGCCAGCTGGTACCATCATTTTGCATCAGTACTATAATTAGTTGGAATGCTGACATTGTGACAGTGATAAACCATGGGAGACTTCCTCTGCTCCAAAAAGTTAAAATCTGGAATGTCACCTACTGTACTGCTACTGTCATATGAACAGCTCCCTGTTAGAAGGTGGAGAGTGGCAGTTGCGTACCATCTATCTGCTTTTCTCCTGTTGGTCTGGTTTTTTGTTTGTTTGGTAGGTCTATGAATTGTTCCTTCTGGAGTGATCTAATTAACTCACACTGAGCCATCCATCTTTTCCTCTCTTTTAATGTCCATACTCTTCCATGTGTGTTTGCTTTCTGTACTCAACTTGCTGGTCACCAGGCAGGTTACACTTGTGTTGATAATACACACTTTTAAAAAGGGTAGAGCAATTGTGTATTGAAGCAGAGGTAGAAAAAACTCCAAATTCTCCGTTATAATTTAATATCCTTTTTTTTTTTTAAACTGCAAGACAGCTCAGTGTAACACATTCATCTGGAAATGAACATGTAATTCGAGTCTGTCAGGGAAACTGGTTGCTTAACTTGGCCATGTGCTTGTTAGTGCAGACTGCAGAATGACAAAGGCTGTAAGAAAGCACTCTTGTAACACCAATAAGTAGTAGATTGTTCATTTACCTTCAATAGTTACATTGTCTTGTAATGTAATTGAATTCTAGAATTTTGTAAGTGAAAAGCTTATTTTGCGCTTTCTGAGCAGAATTTTGAAAAATGCCACATCTTTTGTGGCTAAACAGCTTCTAAAAATCCTTGAAGTGATTGGTAACTCTGAATAATCCCTGTAATAGCTGTTATTACAGTAGTTTTACATGAAGTTGCTTCTATAAACAGCATTATGAATTCCTCAACACTAGTAAAAGTCCAGAGGTTTAAATTAAGTAGTCTAAAAATGTCAGTTTACAATTCCCTGCCCCCCCAAACCTCTGAATACACATAAACCAAACAAGTGCCTAGCAGTCTCCTCCTGTCTCCAAGATGTATCTAGAAGGTTCTTAAGGATGTTTCATTTAAAAAATAGGACACAGCTCTTAAAGAAAAGCAAGTTACGTACATCAGTGCTATTGCTTCCTTGTGTTATTGCCTTGCCCTACTCTGACGGCCAAGTTACAACTCAGATCCGTTTGGGATACGTTGATGTAATGTCAGAAGTACAGGGCAAGTGGAGTTAATTTGTTTGAACAAAATACAGTAGCTCAATGCATACTGAGTTCAGAATTCTTACTTCAGCTTAACTATCCCTCCTTTCACAGCTGAAACTGACATTCCAGTAAAAGACTGGGTGTTTTTTTGTTGTTCTTTTTTCAGGTTGGTTCAAAGCTTATCTCCTGCCACAAACTGGTGCTAGCTTGTGTTATACCTTACTTCAGAGCCATGTTTCTTTCAGAAATGGCTGAAGCCAAGCAGACGTTGATTGAGATCAGGGACTTCGATGGAGATGCAATAGAAGACCTAGTGAAGTTTGTGTACTCCTCCCGGCTTACTCTGACAGTGGATAACGTCCAGCCTCTCTTGTACGCTGCTTGCATTCTTCAGGTGGAACTGGTAGCAAAGGCATGCTGTGAATACATGAAGCTGCACTTCCATCCCTCCAACTGCCTGGCAGTCAGGGCATTTGCAGAGAGTCATAACCGCATTGACTTGATGGACATGGCTGATCAGTATGCTTGCGAACATTTTACAGAAGTGGTGGAGTGTGAAGACTTTGTGAGCATGTCACCACAGCACCTCCATAAACTCCTGTCCTCCAGTGACCTGAATATTGAAAATGAAAAGCAAGTTTACAATGCTGCTATCAAGTGGCTGCTAGCCAATCCACAGCATCATGCTATGTGGCTGGATGAAATACTTGCGCAGGTAGGGCAGACCAAGGTGCTGGGCGCCTGTCTTGTCACTGGTTTAGTTGTATAATCAACTGTTTGTACTTGGGTAGATCTGAAGAGGAAAAATATTCTTAGCAGTCGGTGCCTCATCTGGTATTCACAGCTGTTCAGTTGACAGTGGAAGCAGGTTAGATCTCTTGAATATTAGGAAGAAGTTGTATTCTCCAGTTTCTGTAGAGAGAAGAGTACTCACTTCATGCTCGTGGCTGGGGGGTAGGGAGCCAACAAAAAGCTGTATCTGCGTTAGAGCAGAAACTTCTTAGATTTACACATAGTGGAGAACATAAAGCCATCACTTCACTTGGTTTGATGCTACTACAGCCTGAAATGCTCACTTCCCCTGCTGGTTAAGTATTTGTACTTAAGAAAGGAGAGTAAAGCTGTTGAGGAGGTTTTTTACATGATTAGGAAAGTAAAACTGTAATGGAGATGTGTCACATAAAGTTGTGCTAATTCTAGAACTTCCTGTATGTTTAATTAACAAAAGACCAAGATGTATTAGCCCTATGAGCAGGCTAGGAAGCTGTTGTGGTTTAAGCCCAGCCAGCAACTAAGCACCACGCAGCCGCTCACTCACTACCCCCACACCCAGTGAGATGGGGGAGAAAATCGGGAAAAGAAGTAAAACTCATGGGTTGAGATAAGAACCGTTTAATAGAACAGAAAAGA